>NW_027507785.1:237275051-238475051 GCF_037356315.1 Lithobates pipiens | reverse complement strand
TTGCACAACAGGCAATTTTTTTTTAACCTCAGCTAGAAGAACATTTTATTAATTGTACCGCCGTGAATTTTAATGGAATTCCCCTGGTGTACACTATAATATAGTCCGCTCAACCTGCCCTAATCTGCTCCATCCTGCCCTAATACACTCTGTTATAACAAATATACAATTTTATAAAGATAAGTAAATATTAATTTTTATAGAAATAAGTAGATATACATTTTTTTGCCATGCTCCATCCACCTATTGTCTCGACGGGCCTGGCTCTATCCGCCTATTGCCTCGACGGGCCTGGCTCTATCCGCCTATTGCCTCGACGGGCCTGGCTCCATCCGCCTATTGCCTCGACGGGCCCGGCTCCATCCGCCTATTGCTTCGACGGGCCCGGCTCCATCTGCCTAGTGCCTCTACGGGCCTGGCTCCATCCGCCTAGTGCCTCTACGGGCCTGGCATCATCCGTCTAGTGCCTCTATGGGACTGGCTTCATCTGCCTAGTCCCTCTAGGGGCCTGCCTCCATCTGCCTTGTGTCCCACCTAGCCTGGATCCATTTGCCTCGTGCCTCTATGGTCCTGGCTCTGTCCACCTAATGCCCCGCTGGGCCTGCCTCATCCATCTAGTGCCTCTACAAGTATGGCTCCATCCGCCTAGTGCTTGTGCGGGCCTGGCTCCATCCGCCTAGTGCTTGTGCGGGCCTGGCTCCATCCGCCTATTGCCTCTGCGGGCCTGGCTTCATCCGCCTAGTGCCTCTGCAGGCCTGGCTCCATCCGCCTATTGCCTCTGCGGGCCTGGCTCCATCCGCCTAGTGCCTCCGCGGGCCTGGCTCCATCCGCCTAGTGCCTCTGCGGGCCTGGCTCCATCCGCCTAGTGCCTATGTGGGCCTGGCTCCATCCGCCTAGTGCTTCCACGGGCCTGGCTCGGTCCGCCAAGTGCCGCTACGGGCCTGGCTCCATCCACCTAGTGCCTCTACGGGCCTAGCGCCATCCGTCTAGTGCCTCTACGGGCCTAGCTCCATCCGCCTAATGCCGCTACGGGCCTGGCTCCATCCGCCTAATGCCGCTACGGGCCTGGCTCCATCCACCTAATGCCGCTACGGGCCTGGCTCCATCCGCCTAATGCCTCGACGGGCCCGGCTCCCTCCGCCTATTGCCTCGACGGGCCCGGCTCCATCCGCCTATTGCCTCGACGGGCCCGGCTCCATCCGCCTAGTGCCTCTACGGGCCTGGCTCCATCCACCTAGTGCCTCTACGGGCCTGGCATCATCCGTCTAGTGCCTATATGGGACTGGTTTCATCCGCCTAGTCCCTCTAGGGGCCTACCTCCATCCGCCTTGTGACCCACCTAGCCTGGATCCATTTGCCTTGTGCCTCTATGGTCCTGGCTCCTTCCACCTAATGCCCCGCTGGGCCTGCCTCATCCATCTAGTGCCTCTACAAGTATGGCTCCATCCGCCTAGTGCTTGTGCGGGCCTGGCTCCATCCGCCTAGTGCTTGTGCGGGCCTGGCTCCATCCGCCTAGTGCTTGTGCGGGCCTGGCTCCATCCGCCTATTGCCTCTGCGGGCCTGGCTTCATCCACCTAGTGCCTCTGCAGGCCTGGCTCCATCCGCCTATTGCCTCTGCGGGCCTGGCTCCATCCGCCTAGTGCCTCCGCGGGCCTGGCTCCATCCGCCTAGTGCCTCCGCGGGCCTGGCTCCATCCGCCTAGTGCCTATGCGGGCCTGGCTCCATCCGCCTAGTGCTTCCACGGGCCTGGCTCCATCCGCCAAGTGCCGCTACGGGCCTGGCTCCATCCACCTAGTGCCTCTACGGGCCTAGCTCCATCCGTCTAGTGCCTCTACGGGCCTAGCTCCATCCGCCTAATGCCGCTACGGGCCTGGCTCCATCCGCCTAATGCCGCTACGGGCCTGGCTCCATCCACCTAATGCCGCTACGGGCCTGGCTCCATCCGCCTAATGCCTCGACGGGCCCGGCTCCCTCCGCCTATTGCCTCGACGGGCTCCATCCGCCTATTGCCTCGACGGGCCCGGCTCCATCCGCCTAGTGCCTCTACGGGCCTGGCTCCATCCACCTAGTGCCTCTACGGGCCTGGCATCATCCGTCTAGTGCCTATATGGGACTGGTTTCATCCGCCTAGTCCCTCTAGGGGCCTACCTCCATCCGCCTTGTGACCCACCTAGCCTGGATCCATTTGCCTTGTGCCTCTATGGTCCTGGCTCCTTCCACCTAATGCCCCGCTGGGCCTGCCTCATCCATCTAGTGCCTCTACAAGTATGGCTCCATCCGCCTAGTGCTTGTGCGGGCCTGGCTCCATCCGCCTAGTGCTTGTGCGGGCCTGGCTCCATCCACCTAGTGCTTGTGCGGGCCTGGCTCCATCCGCCTATTGCCTCTGCGGGCCTGGCTTCATCCGCCTAGTGCCTCTGCAGGCCTGGCTCCATCCGCCTATTGCCTCTGCGGGCCTGGCTCCATCCGCCTAGTGCCTCCGCGGGCCTGGCTCCATCCGCCTAGTGCCTCTGCGGGCCTGGCTCCATTCGCCTAGTGCCTATGTGGGCCTGACTCCATCCGCCTAGTGCTTCCACGGGCCTGGCTCGATCCGCCTAGTGCCTCTGCGGGCCTGGCTGCATCCGCCTAGTGCCTCTGCGGGCCTGGCTCCATCCGCCTAGTGCCTCTGCGGGCCTGGCTCCATCCGCCTAGTGCCTCTGCGGGTCTGGCTTCATCCGCCTAGTGCCTCTGCGGGCCTTGCTCCATCCGCCTATTGCCTCTGCGGGCCTGGCTCCATCCGCCTATTGCCTCTGCGGGCCTGGCTCCATCCGCCTATTGCCACTGCGGGCCTGGCTCCATCCGCCTAGTGCCTCTGCGGGCCTGTCTCCATCCGCCTAGTGCCTCTGCGGGCCTGGCTCCATCCGCCTAGTGCCTCTGCGGGCCTGGCTCCATCCGCCTAGTGCCTCTGCGGGCCTGGCTGCATCCGCCTAGTGCCTATGTGGGCCTGGCTCCATCCGCCTAGTGCCTCCACGGGCCTGGCTTGATCCGCCTAGTGCCGCTACGGGCCTGGCTCAATCCGCCAAGTGCCGCTACGGGCCTGGCTCAATCCGCCAAGTGCCGCTACGGGCCTAGCTCCATCCGCCTAGTGCCTCTACGGGCCTAGCTCCATTCGCCTAATGCCGCTACGGGCCTGGCTCCATCCGCCTAATGCCGCTACGGGCCTGGCTCCATCCACCTAATGCCGCTACGGGCCTGGCTCCATCCGCCTAATGGCGCTACGGGCCTGGCCCAATCCGCCAAGTGCCGCTACGGGCCTAGCTCCATCCGCCTAGTGCCTCTACGGGCCTAGCTCCATCCGCCTTGTGACCCACCTAGCCTGGATCCATTTGCCTTGTGCCTCTATGGTCCTGGCTCCTTCCACCTAATGCCCCGCTGGGCCTGCCTCATCCATCTAGTGCCTCTAGAAGTATGGCTCCATCCGCCTAGTGCTTGTGCGGGCCTGGCTCCATCCGCCGAGTGCTTGTGCGGGCCTGGCTCCATCCGCCTAGTGCTTGTGCGGGCCTGGCTCCATCCGCCTATTGCCTCTGCGGGCCTGGCTTCATCCGCCTAGTGCCTCTGCAGGCCTGGCTCCATCCGCCTATTGCCTCTGCGGGCCTGGCTCCATCCGCCTAGTGCGTCTGTGGGCCTGGCTCCATCCGCCTAGTGCCTATGTGGGCCTGGCTCCATCCGCCTAGTGCTTCCACGGGCCTGGCTCGATCCGCCTAGTGCCTCTGCGGGCCTGGCTGCATCCGCCTAGTGC
The DNA here is from genome assembly GCF_037356315.1 of Lithobates pipiens. Taxonomy (NCBI): domain Eukaryota; kingdom Metazoa; phylum Chordata; class Amphibia; order Anura; family Ranidae; genus Lithobates; species Lithobates pipiens. Next base: position 238,471,276 of record NW_027507785.1, on the reverse strand, counting down.
CTCTGCGGGCCTGGCTCCATTCGCCTAGTGCCTCTGCGGGCCTGGCTCCATCCGCCTAGTGCCTCTGCGGGTCTGGCTTCATCCGCCTAGTGCCTCTGCGGGCCTTGCTCCATCCGCCTATTGCCTCTGCGGGCCTGGCTCCATCCGCCTATTGCCTCTGCGGGCCTGGCTCCATCCGCCTATTGCCACTGCGGGCCTGGCTCCATCCGCCTAGTGCCTCTGCGGGCCTGTCTCCATCCGCCTAGTGCCTCTGCGGGCCTGGCTCCATCCGCCTAGTGCCTCTGCGGGCCTGGCTCCATCCGCCTAGTGCCTCTGCAGGCCTGGCTGCATCCGCCTAGTGCCTATGTGGGCCTGGCTCCATCCGCCTAGTGCCTCCACGGGCCTGGCTTGATCCGCCTAGTGCCGCTACGGGCCTGGCTCAATCCGCCAAGTGCCGCTACGGGCCTGGCTCAATCCGCCAAGTGCCGCTACGGGCCTAGCTCCATCCGCCTAGTGCCTCTACGGGCCTAGCTCCATTCGCCTAATGCCGCTACGGGCCTGGCTCCATCCGCCTAATGCCGCTACGGGCCTGGCTCCATCCACCTAATGCCGCTACGGGCCTGGCTCCATCCGCCTAATGGCGCTACGGGCCTGGCTCAATCCGCCAAGTGCCGCTACGGGCCTAGCTCCATCCGCCCAGTGCCTCTACGGGCCTAGCTCCATCCGCCTAATGCCGCTACGGGCCAGGCTCCATCCGCCTAATGCCACTACGGGCCTGGCTCCATCCGCCTAATGCCGCTACGGGCCTGGCTCCATCCACCTTGTGCCTCTACGGGCCTGGCTCCATCCGCCTAGTGCCTCTACGGGCCTGGCTCCATCCGCCTAGTGCCTCTACGGGCCTGGCTCCATCCGCCTAGTGCCTCTACGGGCCTGGCTCCATCCGCCTAGTGCCTCTACGGGCCTGGCCCCATCCACGTTGTGCCTCTATGGGCCTGGGTATTCATATCTGCCTAGTGCCCTGAGGGGCCTGGCTCCAACTGCCTAGTGCCCCGGCAGGCCTGGCTCTATCGCCTAGTGCCCCAACAGGCCTGGCTCCATCCGCCTAGTGCCCTGTACTGTAGTTTATATATATATATATATATATATATACACACACAAATATAATTTTTATACATTTAACAACAATATACATTTTTATGCATTTAAAACATTTTTTTTTTTTTTTTGATTTTTTATTTTTTTTTTTGTTTTTAACAACATTACTTTTCACTATCCTGCTTTAAATGTGAAACAAAAAAAATGGTGTTACACATACATGACAATACGGTTATGACCAAATTCATCAATTTCATGCACAAAATGAAGGTTGATGAAGTCATCTAGAGTTAGGTTGTCGATTTCCCAGAACTCGACCCTCCGGGGCACTCTTCGGTTTCCATCCTGTGGAGGAAAGAAAACAATTACAGCTCTGCAAAGGGGGCATGTATTGCTTTGTGCCATCCATGTTCCGATGCAGGTCGAGTGAAATAGGTGGGAGCAGGGTAGAGTTGTATTGTCCTCTCCCACATCCATTTCACTCAAACAGATGGAGCAGGTGGGCACCACCTGATACTCCCTGGCCGGTGGTCTGGCTGGTGCAGGCTGGTCCTCAGCAACAATGCGGTCCCTTGGAGATCGACTTCTATTGGGCCTGGCATTCTGTCGCTGCTGTCGAAGAGCTGCTCTTGTTCGATGAGCAATGGGTGAATCCATGCCTATAATAACAATGACGGAGATTTCAGCATTTCTGTCAGGTAACTCTATCACACCTTTAAACTTAAATGACAAGGGCAAGTGTCTTATTTATGTCTCATAAGTAAACCTAAAAATAGGAGATAATTTAACTACTAAAGCCTCCGTGATGTACCCCTACATCGCCAGATTGAAGTGTTCATACCTGCAGCTACAGGCATCATTCCAGTATCTATTCTTTTTTGCCAGCAATGCTCTTTAATGTAAAAGTGATCCTAGGGGCTACTTTAGTGATAACTAGCCGCTGGATCGCTTTTACAGGCAGTGGAAGAGGCAAACCCCCCACTCCACCACAGTCTGAAAACTGAGGATAGGAACATCCCCAGATCTCTCCATAAAGATCTTTCACTCTTCTGGCTATCACAAGAGATATTGTTTATCCCTTGTAGTAGCCATAAACGTGAACATAAAAACTAAGAAGTGTAAAAATTAGGAAGTCAAAAATAAATAATTCTTAACATAGAAAAAAAACTTGAAAGTGCCCACCCCCCATGCTCATGCACTAAGGCAAACGCGTACATAGGTAACAAACACATGTAAATGGCATTGCCACCACACATCACACATGAGATGTATCGCCACAAATGTTATAGGGAGAGCAATAATGTTAGCACCAGAGCTCCTGTGTAACTCTAAACTTGTAACCTGTAAAGGCTTTTAAAGCATCGTCTACAGATAATTTAATGTACTGTTTGTCATCAGTCCATGAGCATCCTCAATTTTAAAGCATGAGATGTTAGGAATCTATTTACTATGCGTAACGCTATCATTTATATTTGACCAAACAATTCGATATTCTATTGTGTTTTTGTGCTTTAAGATTAATTAAAGTGGATCCCCCTCCAAAATTGCATTTGAAAAACCACTGCGCAAATACTATGTGGCATAAAAAAATTGCATCCCCCACTATTTTTATCCTCTAGAACCCCTTGTTTTTGAAAAATATATTATGTTTTGGGGGTTCCAAGTAGTTTTATAGCAAAAAAATGCAGATTTTTACAAGTAGGAGAGGAATGTCAGAATTGGCCAGAGGATGAAGTGGTTAAAACGAAGCTCCACCCAAAAGGGGAAGCTATGCCACATTTTGGTACTTTTTGGGGGGCGGGTACCTGGTTTTGACAGGTACCTATTTCCACTTCTGGGTGAGATCACTGTGGCAATCTGAGGAGCTTTGGCCCCTCCTCTCTCCCCCTGCAGCCTTCTGGGACACACACAGGTCCCTGAAGACTGTGGGACCATTCACAAAGAGCAGCACCTGTATGCGCAGTAGGAAACCGGCTGTGAAGAACTGTCTCAGGTGCCGACATCGCTGGATCCCTGGACGGTAACTGTCCTTATATTACAAGTCAGCAGCTAAAATACTTGTAGCTGTTGACTTTTTCGCTTTTTTTGGCAAATTAGAGTTCCTATTTAAGAAAGTAGTTCTAAAGGCAGAAGTTATATACCCTCACATGGTCAGTTTGGAATCAATTCGGACATTCTCCAAAGTTTGCCTCTTCTGTATAATTTGTTGCTCTACTGTCTGCCAGTCTCGATTAGATGCCCTGGCTTCATTCCTCCTTGGCGCTCGAGTCCCAGCCACCCCACCCCCCCATTTTTTCACCTTCCCTCTTCCCCCTTTCTACCTTAAAGAGGAAGTAAACCCTGATGGGTTTACTTCCTCTTTTTTTCCCTGCAAAGGTAAAGCACAATGGACTACTATGCATCGCATAGTAGCTCACTATGTGTCACTTACCTGACACAGGAGCCAGCGAAGTCGCCGCTGATCCCTGTAGTCCGCCGCGTCCATCTTGCTGGTGGCGTCTCGCAGCTCCGACCAATGACAGCGGCGAAGCCGCGATGACGTCACTCCCGCGCATGCGCACGGGAGTCGCGCCTCGCAGCTCCGCCGCTGTCATACGGCGAGGCCGCGATGACGTCACTCCCGCGCATGCGCACGGGAGTCGACAAATTTGGCAAATCCATTCTTGGATTTGCCGCATTTAGTGCGCATGCGCGCCGCTGTCTACGGCGCATGCGCCGTAGACAGCGGTGCCCATTTTCCGGCAAATATCTCCTAAACCATATAGGTTTAGGAGATATTGCTTGGACCTACAGGTAAGCCTTAATCTAGGCTTACCTATAGGTCCAAGTTGTTTGGAAGGGTTTACTTCCTCTTTAACTCACACTGTATACCCTTTCTCTCTCCTATATAGGTTACTTGCATATTGATTGATTTTCGGATGTCTATATACTGATTACTTAGATTACATCTACCATTTTACTACTTACCACATATTTATGACTACATAGATGGCAGAATTGATAATTGTGTCATTCAAGATATTGGCAGAGGCTCCTTATATACTTGTTTTAATACTGTTTCTATATTGTATTTTTTGCAGTTATTAAAGTATTGTGTTTACGCCCATAAGCTCGCCCTTTTAGGTGATTACAATAACCTGGTACACAGCCTCTATTTGGTCCAGAGTGTGCTTACATTCTTTTTCCTATTAAATGCACCAGCATTCTCTTTGTATTGCCTGTAATGTACCGGTGGTGGAAAGTGCATTCTTTGTGATCTACAATTTCTTATTATTTATTAGTTATGTAAGGTTGCTCTCAGCCTCTCATAATCTAGGGACTGCGGTACAGAAAATCCTTGGAAGAATAGGATCCAAAATAATTGTGAAACATGAATAGTGTGCTGTTTAACAGTGACATTGAAAAAATAGTATATCATATGTGCATCAAAGTATAAATAAAAATCCAAAGTAATCAACCTTGTAAATATATAAATCAGTATAGAATTTAACGCATGCAGCACTAAAACCTTAGTGAGTTAATAATGCATAGAACTTTACATACAGTTAAGATGAAAAACCTTCTGTAGTGCTGTAGCCCCCCAGCCCCCTTTTTTACTTACCTGAACACAGTCCGCCTCCGGTTGGAAATGAGCACACCAGATCTAGCTGGTGTCTTGTGCCCTGATTAGATAGATTAAAAGCGCAGCCATTGGCTTCATCTGCTGTCAATCAAATCCAATGACGTGGCGCCAGGGGGTGGGCGAAGTCCTGTATTCTGTGTGAATGAATACAGATGCAGGACTCAGGAGCACGCCCACATGGGTGTTCACCAAGGAGAGCCTTCTCCAACATGGACACTCGATGTGGGGAGGAGCCACCAGCGCTGCTGAGGGACCCCAGAAAAGGAAGACCGGGGCCTCTCAAAATTAACTTCACAGTGGAGGTAAGTATGACATGTTAAACACCCCTTTTTTTTTTTTTTTTTTTTTACGACCCCTTTAACCACTTCTCATCCAGGCCAATTCTGACATTTGTCTCCTACATGTAAAATTCATAATTTTTTTGCTAGAAAATTACATAGAACCCCCAAACATTATATATATTTTTTTTAGAAAAAGCCCCTAGAGAATACAATGGCAGTTCTTGCAACTTATTATCTCGCACGGTATTTGCGCAGCAATTTTTCGACGCGTTTTTTTCAGAAATAAAACAGTTTCATGCTTAAAAAAAAAAACAGTAAAGTTAGCCCAATTTTTTTGCATAATGGGATAGATGAAGATACGCCGAGTAAATAGATACCCAACATGTCATGCTTCAAAATTGCACGCGCTGGTGGAATGGCGCCAAACTTTGGTATTAAAAAATTCCCATAGGCGACGCTTTAAATTTTTTTACTGGTTACATGTTTTGCATTACAGAGGAGGTCTAGTGCTAGAATTATTGCTCTTGCTCTAATGTTTGCGGCGATACTGCACACCGTTTTCATACGTGGGCGGGACTTACGTATGCGTTCGATTGTGCGTACGAGCTCACGGGGACAGGGGCGCTTTAATTTTTATTGTTTTTTATTGTTAATTTTACTTTTATTTTTTTAGTTTGACACTTAAAAAAAATGAATTGATTACTTTTATTCCTATTACAAGGAATGTAAACATCCCTTGTAATAGGAATATGGCACGATCGGACCTATTTACAGTGAGATATAGGGTCAATAAGAACCCATATCTCACTTCAAGGCTGGGAAGACTAAAATAAAAAAAAAATTAAAAAAAAAAGATCACGGCTTCCCAGCCAAATCGGCACCATTATTTTTAATGCAGAGGCCGGGTGTGACGTCATAACATCGCGCCCGGCCTCCGAACGATCATAGAGACTCCGAGGACCATCTGGTCCACCGGAAATCTCTATGGTATCATCCGGGAGCCAGCGGATCCTGTGACCGACTCACCGATGTAAGTGGTGAGTCGGTAGAAGCGGCGGGAGGGGGGTACGTCCCATCCCGCCACCCGTAAGAATGATCAAGCGCCGGAACAGCCACTATGATCATTCTTATGGTGCAGGGAATCGCCGGCTGAAAATGCCGACATCTGAACAATGTCTGTGGCCTCGGGCATCATTCAGATATAACCACCGAAAGACAAGGCCGTCCCTGGACGTCCTACCGGAGCAAAGTGGTAAGTGGTTAAAAAGTAGTTCATAAATAAACAAGCACATTCGGTGTGAAATTACTATTAAGCCCCATACACATGTAGCACTGGCTACTGAGGAGCACGCGCTATGTTTTTGAAATTTAAGGTTAAACCTGAACTACAGTTTGGTTTGGGTATAATTTTTCCAAATTTTGACTTCGGCATCAGTCTGACTGGACTATAGGGTGTTCAGCCTGGCCACCGGGGGCACTGTCTTTTCTGGTAGGCATGGAACCACAGTCTGGTTGGGTGCTTTAAGGTTACTTTCTCTCGGAGCCCGCCCAGTGGGAGTGTCACTCTTGCTGTGCTTTCTGGGAGAGGGTACTTAAGATGCGGATGTCACATGGTTTGGGGTTCCAGTCCAGAAAGTATGTTCTGACTCAATGGTCCTGGTCCTCCTGACCAGCCCCCCAGGAAGGCTATGGCCTGGGGTGTGGATCCACCTGAATTTATGTCTCGGGGGGCTGGCTAGCCCGAAGCAAAGAAACAAAAGGAAGGATTCTGAGGTGGTCTGGTGCCGTCTCCTGTTGTGGATAGGCCCAGCAATATCCAGGGGAGGACTCTTCAGAAGAAGGCCATGTACAAGTTGGCTTCTTAGCAAGAGCCTGCTGAGGGACCTAAGTGAATCCAATCTCGTGGGTATCGCCAAACTGGCTGAAAGATCCAGGTATTACACGAGTGTTCTGCAAGTCCTAGTTTCCTACATGTTCTACAACAACGTCTGTGGCAGAGACTTATTCCTACATGTCCTACAACAATGTCTGTGGCAGAGTCTTGTTCCTGATTTGAGCACCTTGTTGGCTGCTAGGCCTTGTGAGAGAGGGACTATCCAACTTGAGTGAACATCCAGCTGTGAATGGCTATTCTCTGGATTTAGTCAAAGTAAGAGAGTTCTTCATTGTTGACTTTGACACTAATGCCACGTACACACATAGCAGACTATCCGACGGACTTAGTCTGGCGGACTTCCCGCCAGACTGTCCGTCGGACTTTACGAACGGGCTACTTGCCCACACACGGCATTTTTTCAGCGGACTAATACGGCTTACTAAGTCCGCCGTACTATCCGCCCTACTTTTGAAATGAACGGACTCGCCCACGCACACGAAGGAAAGTCCACTCATTTCGAGCGCGTCTCCAGGTAGGCGGGGCCCGCGATAGAGATGTCGCTGGCCCCACGACCTGGTATGGACTTAAAGGGGAACCCCAAAGCCGAAAAATATTGGCGTGGGGTTCCCCCCAGGTCCACATCAGACCCTTGTCCGAGCACTCAACCCGGCCAGCCAGGAAAGGGGGGGACCAGCGAGTGCCCCCCTGAACTGTACCAGGCCGCGTGCCCTCAACATGGGGGGTGCCTTGGGGAAGGGGGAGCCGGGCGCCCCCCCCACCCCAAAACACCTTCCCGACAACCCTGGCCGTTGGTTGTTGGGGTCTACGGGCGAGGGGCTTATCAGAATCCGGGAGCCCCCTTTAATAAGGGGGACCCCGGATACCAGCCCCCCACCCTATGTGAATGAGTATGAGGTACAATGTACCCCTACCCATTCACCTGTGAAAAAAAAAGTAAAAAAAAAACACAACACAAGGTAAAAATAGTTTATTGCACAGCTCCGGGGGTCTTCCGTCTTCAGGGGTCTTCTCGCCGGACTCCTCCGATATCTTCTTGTAGCTCTTTTACTTGTGGAGGAGCCCGGCTTTCTTCCTCGCCGCGGCCCCTTCTTCAGACTTCGGGGGTCTTGTCCCCCTCTTCCGGTCTTCTGTCGCGGCAGACCCCGACAACCAACGACCAGGGTTGTCGGGAAGAGGCCCTTGTCCTCATCAACATGTGGACAAGGTGCTTTGGGGTGGAGTGGGCCGCGCGGCCCCCCCTTCCCCAAGGCACCCCCCATGTTAAGGGCACGCGGCCTGGTACGGCTCGGGGGGGGGGGGGCGCTCGCTCATCCCCCCTTTCCTGGCCGGCCGGGTCGCATGCTCCGACAAGGGTCTGATGTGGACCTGGGGGGACCCCCACGCCGATTTTTTTTTGGGCGTTGGGGTTCCCCTTTAAGTCCATACCAGGTGGCGGGGCCAGCGACTTCTCCTTCGCGGGCCCCGCCTACCCGGAGACCCACTCGAAATGAGCAGACTTTTCTCCGTGCGGGAAAAGTCCGCTCATTTCAAAAGTACGGCGAACTGGCACACACACGGCATGATTGTCCGCCGAAATGTGAGTCCGGCGGGAAGATTGGAGTGCAAAACTACTTTCTAAGTCCGCTGTACTTTCGGGTCAAAAAAGTGTGCCGGAGGCTACAGACAGGGGGATTGTCCGGCGGACTTCAGTTTGCCGGACTTTTCCACCCGATTGTTTGATCGTGTGTACGCGGCATAAGTGTACCTGAACTTTCCTCCTAATCCTCTGATCCCATTTTAAGAGACTGTTCGTTAACTGGTTGCTGACCGCCGGCTGTCACATGATGACCAGGCGGCGCACCTATTGTGGCGGGAGGCCGGTATATGACATCCTCCCATTTAAACAGGGAATGCGCGTGATCGTGTGCGCGCATCCCTGTTCCTTCAGTGGCGGCGTGTCACGGAGACACCGCTCGCCACCCAGGGGGGTGAACAGCCATTGGGCATGGGTGTTTACCACGTGATCGTTCATAGATGGTTACACCCCCACTGTGCACGGCGCGTGCACGTCGGTGGCGTCGTGTTCCCGGGAACACGGCTCATCACCGACGCTGGTAAACAGCCATTGGCTGGCTGTTTACCCACGTGATCGGCTGTGATCCTGTCACAGCCGATCACTAAATGTAAACAAACCGCGTTAACGAGATGTTACCTGTTTCTCCTCCTCACACACCGATCGTGTAGCCCATCAGAGTACCCGAGTACCTGTCACAGTCCATCCGAGTACCTGTCACAGTCCATCCGAGTACCTGTCACAGTCCATCCGAGTACCCGAGTACCTGTCACAGCCCATCAGAATACCCCACTACCTGTCACAGCCCATCAGAGTTCCCCCATTACCTGTCACAGCCCATCAGAGTACCCCAGTACCTGTCACCAGCCTATCAGAGTACCTATTTGCCGCCCATGCCACATAGATTATACGTTGGGGTGTTTGCTTTCCAAAATGGGGTCATTTTATGGGCAATTCCATTGTCCTGGTACTCCAGTGCCTTCAAAAGTGTAATAGGTGGTTGTGAAATGAGATGTCATTTTTGCTTGTAGAACGCCTGAAGATGCCACTTCAATGTTAGTGCTCTGTATGTAGCCATGCTGTGTAAAAGTCTCACACATGTGGTATCGCCGTATTCGGGAAGAGTAGCAGAATGTATTTTGGGGTGTAATTTGTTGTATGCATATGCTGTGTGTGAGAAATAACCTGATAATATGACAATTTTGTAAAAAATAATAAAAAAAATCTTCATTTTGCAAAGAATTGTGGGAAAAAATTACAATTTTAAAAACTCACCATGCTACTTACTTAATACCTTGGAATGTCTACTTTCTAAAAAGGGGTAATTTGGGGGGTATTTATACTTTCCTGACTTGTTAGTGTCTCAAGAAATGAGATACACCTGATGTACTGAAGGCCTGATCAGATGTGATCAATTTTCAGTGATTGGCACCATAGTTTGTAGACTCTATAACTTTCACAAAGACCAAATAATATACACTAATGTGGGTTATTTTTACCAAAGATATGTAGCAGTATAAATTTTGGCCAAAATTTATGAAGAAAAATTACTAATTAGCAAAATTTTATTACAGAAACAAAGAAAAAGGCATTTTTTTCACAAAATGTACATTTTTTTTATTTATAGCACAAAAAATAAACAACACACTAGTGATTAAATACCACTAAAAGAAAGCTCTATTTGTGTGGAAAAAAGGACGCACGTTTCATATGGGTACAGTGTTGCATGACTAAGTAATTGTCATTCAAACTGTGAGAGCGCTGAAAGCTGAAAATTGGTCTGGTCAGGAAGGGGGTGTAAGTGCACTGTATTGAGGTGGTTAACTAAGTTTTTGCAAATAAAAATCCCTTTATGCGGATCTGTCATCAGGCTCTAACGTTACTGGGCCATCTACCACGGGAAACCCCTAGACTTAAATCGAGGAGAAGAAGGTAACGGTAAGCCCAATCAAACCAGCAGCTCGTTCGGGAGTTAGTGCTACACACACAATCGAAATTCTGCCAGCAAAAGTCAGATGTGAGCTTTTGGTCAGAAAATCCGACTGTGTGTATGCTCCATCAGACTTTTGCTGGCAGAATTCCAGCCAGGAAAAGATTGAGAGCGGGTTCTCTATTTTTCAGTCTGAAAAAGTTCAGATCGTAAATTCCGATCGTCTGTACAAATTCCGACATGCAAAATTCCTAGGCATGCTTGGAAACAATTTGACGCATGCTTGGAAGCATTGAATTTCATTTTCTCGGTTTGTCGTAGTGTTGTACGTCACCGCATTCATTCTCGTAGTGTTGTACGTCACATGGTCGAAAGTTCAGAGGACTTTTGTGTGACTGTGTATGCAAGCCAAGCTTGAGCGGAATTCCATCGGAAAAACCATCCAAGTCTTCTCCAATAGAAAATCCACTTGTATGTATGGGGCATTACACTCAGAACCTCTATTCAAAGGGATTATGTGAATAAAAAATGTAACAACAAATCAAACAAAGATTATAGTGAAATCAAAAATGTTCATAAACAGGTGAGTAAAAGTCCACTAAAGGTGTCCATCCAAATCCATGGTATTGCAGTGTCCGCGTGCAGAACAAATGCAAAGCATCAGTGCTCCACCACCTTGTTCTAAGCAAACTAAATGGCCGCTTACCAGAAGTTTAGATCCACAAGCGATCCTATGCAAATATCAAGTGTACTAATAGAATGGATACCAGTTTATATTTTTGATCTCATTATAGTCTTTGTTTGATTTGTTTTTAAATGTTTTATCACATAATGCCTTTTAATTGTGGTTCTGAGTAGAATAGTCACTTCACACTGTTAAATTCAATACTTACATTTATGACATACTGTTTTTTTAAAGATCACTGTTTTCTTGTGTAAAATTTTAAAATGCAATAAAAACAGACTAAACATAAAGTCAGAAGGTTTTTTACCTTAATGCATTTTCTACATTAGTGTTAAAAAAGTTCTGCATGCAGCTCTCCCCCTTACACTTGAGCCTGAACTTGATCCAGTGCTATGCACGAGAGCAGAGGCTCTCTCTTCATTAGCTTAGAGACAGCAGCGGGAGCCATTGTTTCTTGGCTGCGGTCAATCCCAGCCAGTGAGAAGGAAGCAGGGGGCAGGGTCATATGGACACACTTAGGAGCGAGCCCACACGAGTGCAATCATAGGAAGTGTATTGCTGTGGGGGTACTCTGCAGAGAGGAGCAACCAGGAGAACTGGAAGGGGGACCTAAGAAGCGGAGGATCTGGGTTGCTCTGTGCAAAACCATTGCACAGAGCAGGTAAGTATGACTTGCTTGTTATTTCAAAGATAAAAAATTTGGTTTAGAATCGCCGGGTTCCCGACCGGCGCATGCCGATGTATGTCGGCAGAATGGCACGGGCAGGCATATTGGCGTACAGGTATGTCCAATCTTTAATGCCGCCCTGCCATCGCGAGCGCGCCGCCAGCGATGCACTCGCATGCCGGTCGGGACCCCCGTGAGTCCGATCGCGGGTCCCATGGACTCGATCGCCGTGGGCATACCCGTGATCGTCTCACGGGGCGGCTGAACGGAGAAATGCGGTTGTAAACAGAATTTCCCCGTTCTGCCTAGCAACTAGTGACACTGATCTCTGCTCTGTGATTGGAGCAGAGATCAGTTTTCGCTAAATGAAAGCCCAGCCCCCAACAGTTAGTAACACACCCTAGGAACACTTAACCCCTACACTGCCACCCACTGGTTAACCCCTTCACTGCCAGTGTCATTTACACAGAAATCACTGCATTTATATAGCAGTGATTGCTGTATAAATGACAATGGTCCGAAAAATGTGTCAAAAATGTCCGATGTGTCCGCCGTAATGTCGCAGTCGCAATAAAAATCGCTGATCGCCACCATTAGTAGTAAAAAAAAAAATATTAATAAAAATGGCATAAAACTATCCCCTATTTTGTAAACGCTATAACTTTTGGCAAACCAATCAATAATCGCTTATTGCGATTTTTTTTTTTACCAAAAATATGTAGAAGAATACGTATCGGCCTAAACTGAGGGAAAAAACGTTTTTTTATATATTTTTGGGGGATATTTATTATAACAAAAAGCAAAAAATAAAAACCGCAGGGGTGATCAAATAACACCAAAAGAAAGCTCTATTTGAAAAAAAGGAAGCCAATTTTGTTTGGGAGTCACGTCGCACGACCGCGCAATTATTCGTTAAAGGGACGCAGTGCCGAATCGCAAAAAGTGGTCTGGTCTTTGACCAGCAAAATGGTCTAGGGCTGAAGTGGTTAATGGTCAGATTCATGCATAAGTCCAATGATGACTAGTTGAATTGAAATTAAAGCTTCTTAATCTTCTATTCACAGAGAACAGAGCCATCTATAATACATCCTACTGCACATTTTTATGAAAAATACACTTAAATGAATTTTAGTGCACAACATAATACCCAATATTGCTGATAAAATATAAAAGACAATTTTGTGTCAGGTAATTCATTACCAAACGCCAAGATTTAAAATTGCACACTCCTGTGAAAAGGCAACAAACTAAGGTACCTGAAATTGTCCATAGGCCACACACAAAAGCCTTTATAGGTTATCTGATTAGAGTTAAATGTGAGTTCTGGCTTTAGAATTATTGCAATCACTGTGAGGTTCACAGCAATACCACACATGTGTGGTGCAATTATTATTATTTTTTTTTGTTACTTTTTTTTTACTTTTTTTAAAATTTATTTTTTCATTCAACTTTATTGCTATTACAAGGGGTGGACAAAACCCCTTGTGATAGCTTTGGGCAGTGACAGCCAGGTACACTTCATGGAGAAATCAGGGGTCTGTTGGATCCTTGATCCCTCCTCTGCCCCGCAAGACAGCTGATTAGATAGAGGTCTGCTTTTTACTGCACACATACACACTATAATACACATTTTTTTTTGCTAAATATAAACTATAATGATGCATCAGGTAAATATATACCATACAATGAAAAATTTGAAATTCTAAATGCATGTGAAATAGTGACAAAATACGCTACCTAAAATTGGCCATGGGCAATGATTTAAAAACCTTTACAGGTTATACATTTAGAGTAAAAGGCAGTGGTGGTGTGTCTATAAAGGGCGCAGGAGCGCTGCCCCCCCTCCTGTCACTCTCTAATCACTAATCTCTAATCAGTGGCAGCATTGGGAGCATTGGATGGCACAGTGGGAACATTTGATGGCACAGTGGCATTATTGGGAGCATTTGATGGCACAGTGACAGCATTGGATGGCACAGTGGGAGCATTTTATGGCACAGTGGCAGCATTGGGAGCATTTGATGGCTCAGTGGCAACATTGGATGGCACAGTGGCAGCATTTGATGTGCACAGTGGCTGTGTTTGATGGCACAGTGGCACCGTTTGAGGGTTACAGTGGCTGCAACTGAGCAGCACAGTGGCTGCGTTTGATGGGAACAGTGGCTGCGTTTGATGGCACAGTGGTGGTATTTGATGGCACAGTGAGGCTGCAATTGATGTTTTTTTTTTAGAATTTTTTTAATTTGTTTGCGCCCCCCCAAAATTTTGAGCACCAGCTGCCACTGGTAAAAGGTGAGCTCTGGCATTTAAAATTATTGTTCACAGCAGTACCTCATTGAGTGATGCAATCACTGTCTACATATGTGTGCAAGACCTACATATGCATTTGGGTGTGTGAACAGGGAACAGGGTGGTTTAAATTTTTTTTCATATTTTAAAAATAAATAAAAGTGAATGGGCGGTTGTAAAAATTGATAACAGGATCATGGCTGCTGCTGCACCCATAATCCTAGTATAACCGCTTTTCATTCAGAATGTACAGTATATATACGTATGCTGAATGGCAATTGGTTAACATATCAACTCTAAATAAACAATTTGAAACTGGTAGCAAAATTAAATTATTTAACAAGGGTAGAAAAGGAATGCTTCTCCCCTTTAGCCTAGGTTCACACTGACAGCGGGACAGATTTGACATGTAATTTGACATGTCAAATCGCATGCCAATTCACTGCAATGTGAACCAGGGCTTATGACCATAGTCAACGCCCAATCCTAATTTTGCAACTTTGACATGTGGTGTTCATAAAACTGTGCATATCATCATAACTACTTGTATCCAGATGGATTATACTGTACTTGTTTTTGTTTTTTTCAGGACAGCTTTCTTTAGGTGGGAAATGTTAAAGGAAATCTCCTGATTTTTATTATTATCAAAGGGAAAACTGGTCCAAAAAAGTAGAAAAAAAATAATTCTTTGACCAATTTGTATCCAGGCCAATTCTGACACTTTGCTCCTACATGTAAAAATCTATTTTTTGTGCTAGAAAATTACTTAGAACCCCCAAACATTATATATATATTTTTAGCAGAGGCCCTATAGAATAAAATTATGGGTGTTGTAATTTTTTATGTTGCACTTTATTTGTGCAGCAGTTTAACAAACTTATTTTTTGGGGCAAATAATAAAATAATAATAATACATTTTTAAAAAAACATAATATTTACTCCAATTTGTATCACGTGAAAGATAAAATTATGCAGAGTAAATAGATACCTAATATGTCACACTTTAAAATTGCATCTGCCCATGGAATGGCAGAAAACTATGGTGCTTTAAATTCTCCATAGGCAATGCTTATCAGTTTAGAGTTACACAGGAGGTCTGGTGCTAGAATTATTGCTCTCACACTGATGTTTGCGACAATATCTCACATGTGTGGAACAATCACCCTTTACATATGCATTCGCATTTGCACGTAAGCACAGTGGGATGGGAGTGCTTTAATTATTCTTTTTTTTATTATTATTATTTATTTTATATAAACTTTTTTTATATATATATATATATATGTTTTTTTTACACTTTGCGTTAGGGAAAGGCAGCATAGGGAGGGAGGGGGGACCCCCTTCCACCACCCGCAGAATTTATTGAGTGGCTATTTAGCCACTTGAATCACTTCTGCCATAAACAGCATTGCTGGCTGAAAAAAAACATACTAGAATGAGGCCTGTAGGTGCAGACATCATCCCGGTATGACTACTTCAACCCGAGGACTTCCATGGATGTCCTACAGGCAGGAAGTAGTTACATTGTAATGTCCTAAAATATACAGTTACATTTATCACTACCAAAAAAAACCTGTAGAATAAATTCTCCTGTTCCTGACGATCGCAGCGATACCACATATGTGGGTGTGATTTGTTTTTTGTGCCCATAATAGAGCCAAGAAACAATAGTATGTATTGTAAGAACACATATATGGAGCACCCAGGTTTAATGCCCATTTCCTGGATGCCTCATATATGCATTATGTGGCCATGAAGGGGTTAATATGGTACAATTGACATACCTGTTGGGTCCCGTGGTGGTATGTCACGATTGTTGCGCCTTGGACGTCGGGGCATCTTGATGGTACTAGATGGTATCGCAGGTGAATGAAGGTTTACCTAAAAATGAATAGTATTAATACTAATAATAATATAGAGCACTATAATAATAAGAGAAATGTAGAATTAATGTAGTTTATGGAGGTAATCGCTGGAGTCTGGCTTCAGAGATGCGTCTCAGTCGAGATCCTCTTCAGTCTGCCTGTCAGGACCCCTAGAGGAGCCCCAAACATCTGCGCCTGTGCAGAGATCAGCTGCCAACCAATCACAGCGCTGGCCTCACAGTAGCTGCCTCGTTCCTTTGCCTGAAATATACTGGCTCATACAACACAGTAACCAAATGAAATTGAGCTTATTCCATTGTTATTAAACAAATAAAGCTTTATTATGGTATTTAATAAACACTGGGTTTGATCATTTCATAATATAACGGAACTGTGACAGTTGCTCTGGTATCAGGCAGTGATAAGGACAGACTGGGGATCCTCTGTGGGGACTGTAGGGGAACCAGGAAGTGGGTTATGAATGGAGTTGGGTTGAATGTTGATCCAGTCAGTACATATATCTGTGTTCTGTGTGTGTAGTATTGTGTATGGAGGGACCCGGGTCACTTCTGTCTGCAGGCAGGCTTGGCTTTCATATTGTGTGGTGGCTGAGCCCTTCCATGTCTGAGAGAGTGTCACTGGTAACCATAGCAACTGTGTATACCCTTCATCCCTGTGTTTACTACATAACATAAACCTGTGTGTGTATAGAGCCCCCTAAAACATACATACCTACCTGCATACTATGTGTATAGGGCACCCACATCTACCTTCCTGTATACTGTATATATAAAACCTACTCCTGTGTACCTACCTGTAACCTGCGTGTGTAGAGCCTACTCCTGTATACCTACCTATATCCTGTGTGTATAGAGCCTACTCCTGTATACCTACGTATATACGGTTTATAATTGGAGCCTACTCATATATATTGAACTTTATACTGTGTATATTGAGCCTACACATATATACTGTACCTACCTGTATACTCTATAACTGATTATTGCGAAGTCATTGCAAAGCTGTACCCAAATAAAAGTAATGTCCTTTTTCCCCACAAATAGAGCTTTCTTTTGGTGGTATTTGATCAGCTTTGATCATTGATTTTTTTTTGCACTATAAACAAAACAATTCTGACAATTAAAAAAAAAAACCATATTTTTTGCTTTCTGCTATAAAACATAGCCAATAAAAAAATGTAAAAATCAAATTTCTTCATTAATGTGGGCCAATATGTATTTTGCTACATATGTTTGTTAAAAAAAAAATCCCAGTAAGTGTATATTGATTGGTTTGCACAAAAGTTATAACATCTACACACTATAGGACATTTTTATTTATTTATTACCAGTAATGGTGGTGATCAGTGATGTATAGTGGATTTTGATCTTGCGCCAGACATTCTGACACTTTTTGGGGACCAGTGACACTAATATTGTGATCAGTGCTAAAAATATGCACTGTCATTGTACTAATGACACTGTCTGGGAAGGGGTTAACATCAGCGGTGATCGAAGGGTTAATTGTGTGCCTCTCCAGTGTTTATGTGAACTGTGTGAGGTGCTTTTACTGAGGGAAGAGAGGGAATGTAGCCGGGACACAAACGCCATGCCTTCCCCCTGTCAAAATGGCAATCTGGCTTGTTTACTACCCGACGATCGACTGGCAGACATCTAGTACCTTTCACCCACCGATTGGCTTTCGCTGTGTATAATGAAGTGAGGTGTTGTATTTATACATGATCCAGCACACAGCTGCCACCCTGTAGCAATAAAGCTGGTATAGGGTAGTCCAGAAACGGTTAAAAGATAAGTCCAGCTTGGGCTCATTCGGTACGGTGCTGCATCTGCCTAGGTAAGTATGAATATGGGATAAAAAAATTCCATACTTCTCTTTTAATATTCAAAGTAAACTCACTCATCCATACGTGTCTCCATGCTTTATTTTGTTGAGAAATCATTTTGAAAAACATCCCCAGAATTTTTAGAAATGAACATCTTTTGCTGTTGATTCATGTAGCATTTACTTCCTGGAATCCATCTGACCTTAGTTCAGGCATGCAGGTAGGAGTGTGTGCTTAGCTGAGAAAGCCTCTCCTTCCCTCCTCCAGATGAAAGAAGAAAATACCCATGAAGTCTCCTGGGAAGTATGACATCATTTTAGCCTAGTATAAAAAATGATAAAAAAATATCATATATATGTGTAATATAATTCATACAAAAGATTGTGTCTCTAACGAAACGGCGTAGGGAGGAGCGGCGCGCTGACGTCACCGCGATCTATGCTGAACCTGGAAGCGACGGAAAGCGTTACATGAGCCGGCCGGCAGAATTCTTTTTACTATTTGATGCGAGTTTCTTATGACATATGTAAGTGTGATTCTTTATTTTTATTAAAAATCCTGGCAATATCATACTATGGCGATTTCCCCTTTTTTTATCTATGTGATTGGCAATGAGCGGTGTGGCCGTAGGAATATAACAACATTGGAACAGAGTGGAAATCACAAGCAAAAAGATTTTCGTTTGGAGATGGACTATTACTTTGAATTTAAGTTCCAATTATAGTAGTGTATATACAGTGGTGTGAAAAAGTGTTTGCCCCCTTCCTCATTTCCTGTTCCTTTGCATGTTTGTCACACTTAAGTGTTTCGGAACATCAAACCAATTTAAACAATAGTCAAGGACAACACAAGTAAACACAAAATGCAATTTGTAAATGAAGGTGTTTATTATTAAAGGTGAAAAAAATCCAAACCATCATGGCCCTGTGTGAAAAAGTGATTGCCCCCCTTGTTAAAACATACTATAACTGTGGTTGTCCACACCTGAGTTCAATTTCTCTAGCCACACCCAGGCCTGATTATTGCCACACCTGTTCACAATCAAGGCATCACTTAAATAGGAGCTGCTTGACACAGTAAGGTCCACCAGAAGATCCTTAAAAGCTACGCATCATGCCGAGACCCAAAGAAATTCAGGAACAATTGAGAAAGAAAGTAATTGAGATCTATCAGTCTGGAAAGGGTTATAAAGCCATTTCCAAAGCTTTGGGAATCCAGCGAACCACAGTGAGAGCCATTATCCACAAATGGCGAAGACATGGAACAGTGGTGAACCTTCCCAGGAGTGGCCGGCCGCCCAAAATTACCCCAAGAGCGCAGCGACGACTCATCCAAGAGGTCACAAAAGACCCCACAACAACGTCCAAGGAACTGCAGGCCTCACTTGCCTCAGTTAAGGTCAGCGTTCATGCCTCCACCATCAGGAAAAGACTGGGCAAAAATGGCCTGCATGGCAGAGTTCCAAGGAGAAAACCACTGCTGAGCAAAAAGAACATCAAAGCTCGTCTCAATTTCTCCACAACACATCTTGATGATCCCCAAGACTTTTGGGACAACATTCTGTGGACCGATGAGACAAAAGTGGAACTCTTTGGAAGGTGTGTGTCCAAGTATATCTGGCGTAGAAGGAACACTGCATTTCATAAAAAGAACATTATACCAACAGTAAAATATGGTGGTGGTAGTGTGATGGTCTGGGGCTGTTTTGCTGCTTCAGGACCTGGAAGACTTGCCGTGATAAAAGGAACTATGAATTCTGCTGTCTACCAAGAGATCCTGAAGGAGAATGTCCGACCATCTGTTCGTGTACTCAAGCTGAAACGAACTTGGGTTCTGCAGCAGGACAATGATCCTAAACACACCAGCAAGTCCACCACCGAATGGCTGAAGAAAAACAAAATGAAGACTTTGGAGTGGCCTAGCCAAAGTCCTGACCTGAATCCTATTGAGATGTTGTGGTATGACCTTAAAAAGGCCGTTCCTGCTCGAAAACCCTCTAATGTAACTGAATTAGGACAATTCTGCAAAGATGAGTGGGCCAAAATTCCTCCAGGACACTGTAAAAGCCTCATTGCACGTTATCGCAAACGCTTGGTTGCAGTTGTTGCTGCTAAAGGTGGCCCATCCAGTTAGTAGGTTTAGGGGGCAATCACTTTTTCACACAGGGCCATGATGGTTTGGATTTTTTTTCACCTTTAATAATAAACACCTTCATTTACAAATTGCATTTTGTGTTTACTTGTGTTGTCCTTGACTATTGTTTAAATTGGTTTGATGTTCCGAAACACTTAAGTGTGACAAACATGCAAAGGAACAGGAAATGAGGAAGGGGGCAAACACTTTTTCACACCACTGTATTCATTTTTTCACTATTTATTTATTTAATTTTATATATTAAATTTTTTTTTTTTGCACGATCTTTTGTATGAATTATATTATACATCAATTGATATTTTTTATAATTTTTTATATTATTACATATTCAGTGATATTGAATTTGATCATTATAGCGCAACTTTTTTAGAAAAATTGGTCTTAATATTGTGGGTATCTCGCATTTAGGTTGCAGCTTCACTTTCACAAATATTTTTACAGTTTGTCAATTATTCGAACTTTAGATAGCGCTGTATTACATTTTTTTATTAATCATTTTAGCCTAGGCCAGAAGCCAGGAAGCAACTGTAGAAATGTAAAAAAAAAAGATTAAAATAAGTAAATATGATATATCTTCTTAACTATTTACTCCATACTAGCAGCATAAACATTTAAAATAGTTAATGTGATTGAGATAGTTTAGTTGCACATTAACGACTTGCTTACTAGGCACCTAAACCCCCCTCCTGCCCAGACCAATTTTCAGCTTTTAGCGCTGTCCCTCTTTGAACGACAATTACGCAGTTATGCAACACTGTACCCAAATTCAATTATCATTTTTTTCCAACAAATAGAGCTTTTTTTGGTGGTAATCACCTCTTTTTTTTTTTTTGTTAAATTTTTAACAAAAAGGGCAAATGTAAAAAAAAAAAAATACAAAACTGTTTTATATTTTGTTAATACATTTTTGAAACATGTCATTTTTCTCCTTCATTGATGTACGCAGATGAGGCTACACTAGGGTTGCCACCTGTCCAGGATTTACCCGGACATTTTGGGTTTTGACTCATGTGTCTGGGTTTCAGACTGCCTGAAACCCGGACACATTATTCAGACTGGACTATGGCTTCCTAGCAGGGTTGCTGGCTACAGTTGTCTAAGCTGGGAGTGTCTGTTACACTCTCATGCTGCCCGAAGCCAGCACTAACAATCCCCCCAAACACACACAGGTGGGAGAGGAGCGAGGGCTCGATCTATACCTCTTCCTCCTGCCTCTACCCCTCTGTGCCTGCCCACACTCCAGTCCCTGTCGCTGTGCCTCAGAAAAGGAAAGTGGGGGCTGGTTTTTGAAGTCCAGCAGCCTCAGATACATCTGGATGAGAGGTGCTGACTGCCAAGGGGTGAGTGAGCTCACCATCCATTAGGGTTGTCCCGATATTAGTATTGGTATCGGGACTGATCCCGAGCATTTGTGCGAGTACTTGTACTTGCGCAAATGCTCCCGATGCCAGATCCGATACCTGGGAGAGATGACTAAAGCGACCTGGTGCAAGCGGAAGTCAACGGCTAGGAACAACGGAAGTGACACTGTGTCGACGTCGGTGGTTGGACATCCCGATGCCCATCTTAGTACACCCTACACTTGGCTGCAGCAAACCAGCAGCAGACATCTTATTACACCCAGCCCATATAGTTCGAGCTGGGTGTAACAAGATTGCGGCTGCTGCTTTTAATGCGGCCGAGTGCAAGGAGTACCAAGATGGGCTTCACAGGCAGCATTTCCTCATGGCATGACAGTGCCTGGCCTGCCCATCAGTGCCCATAAATGCCACCTATCAGTGCCCAATACACATAAGTTCAGCCTATCAGTGTCAGCCACCTGACAATGCCATCTATCAGTGCCAGCGACCTGTCACCGCCATCTATCAGTGCCCGCCATCTATCACTGCTGCATATCTGTGCCACCTAATCTATATTGTGCTTTGAAAACTGTCACATAACATTCAAAAAAAGTATCGGTAATCGGAATCTGCGAGTACTTGGAAAAAAAGTATCGGTACTTGTACTCGGTCCTAAAAAAGTGGTATTGGGACAACCCTACCATCCTCCCCTATTGCATCAGAGTGTTCCCTATTACATCAGAGTCCTCTCCATACATCAGAGTTCTCAGTGTCCCCCCCTTAAATCAGGGCTCCCAGAGGATCCCTTATGTTAGAGTCCCCGGAGTTCTCCAGTGTGAGGGAACTCTGCGGGTTTAGATGTAAAAGGGGAACTCTGTGGACTCTGATGTAAAAGGGGAACTCTGTGGACTCTGATGTAAAAGGGGAACTCTGTGGACTCTGATGTAAAAGGGGAACTCTGTGGACTCTGAAGTAAAAGGGGAACTCTATGGGTTTAGATGTCAAAGGGGAACTCTGGGTTTAGATGTAAAAGGGGAACTCTGTGGACTCTGATGTAAAAGGGGAACTCTGTGGACTCTGAAGTAAATGGGGAACTCTATGGGTTTAGATGTCAAAGGGGAACTCTGGGTTTAGATGTAAAAGGGGAACTCTGTGGACTCTGATGTAAAGGGGCGACTATTATTATTACTTCATATGATTAGAAATGTTATTTATTATCAAAATATATGTATAAAAAAAAATTGCTGTGCGATGC
Organism: Lithobates pipiens; assembly: GCF_037356315.1. Lineage (NCBI taxonomy): Eukaryota > Metazoa > Chordata > Amphibia > Anura > Ranidae > Lithobates > Lithobates pipiens. The sequence goes on along the minus strand of NW_027507785.1, from coordinate 238,448,822 downwards.
ATAAAGTGTCCGGTTTTGACTTGAAGAAAATGTGACAACCTTACACTGTCACCGTGAGAAGAAAAAAAAACGATTACCGATTCTCTGTTTACATCACGTGATCACCTGTCATTGGCTGACAGCTGATTACATGACAAGGGTTCGGGATCGACCCCTTACTCTGATCTGTGATCACCCGAGCCTCACCCCCCTGCAGGGGCACAGCCAGCTTGCAAAGGGAAGGACTTCTATTGATGCCCTCCCAGCAAAACAGATCCGCGCTGTAGTCATCATTCGGCTATAGAGCAGATCTGAAGGAATTAAGACCCCTTTCACGCTGAGGCGGTTTTCAGGCATTTTAGCAATAGAAATAGCCTCTAATTAGCACTTGAAAACTGCCTCCCAATCATTTTAGTGTGTCTGTTCACACTGGGGCAGTGCGTTTGGGGGATGTTAGGAAAAGTCCTGCAAGCAGCATCTTTGGGGCAGTGTGGGAGCGATGTATACATTGAAATGAATGGGCAGCGCTTCCAAAGCACCTGAAAAGCGATTCGGAAGCGCAGAAACATGGATGGTTTTTAACCCCTTCTTTGGGGTTAAAAGTGCCCCGCTAGCGGCTGAAATGTGCCACTAAAACAAGTGGCGCTTTAGCTCTAACGTGGATGCAGCCCCAGTGTGAAAGGGGTCTAATGTATTTATCTTTGATTGATTGACAACACCTGCTCACCACCATCCCATATAAGAGAGAGGAGAGTCTGGCTATCTTATATGAGAACACAGCGCACCTGGCACTATGATATGGCAATAACAGAACACAGCGCGGTGTACTGCAGCTTTTATTGTATGTACACTTTGGACTGTAAATCTAGCCTTTTTTTCCTTTCTGTTTTTAGTTTGAATATTAGTTCAAAACTTTGTTGTGTTTTTTTATTGCTCACTTTGTCACATTTATGACTAATGCCCTGTACACACGGTCGGACATTCCGACGACAAAATCCATTGGACGGATTTTGGCCCAAACTTGTCTTGCATACACACGGTCGCATAAAGTTGTCGGAAAATCAGACTGTTCAGAACGCGGTGACGTATAACAAGTACAACGGGATTATAAAGAGGGCAGTAGCCAATCGCTTTTGTCTCGTAAATTATTCTGAGCATGCGTGGCACTTTGTCCGTTGGAATTGTCTACACACGATCGGAATTTAAACAATCGGATTTTGTTGTTGGAAAATTTTAGATCCTGCTCTTAAACTTTGTGTCGGAAATTCCAACCGAAAAAGTTAGATGGAGCCCACACATGATCAGATTTTCCAACAACAACATCCAATTGCACATTTTCCATCGGAAAGTCCGGCCGTGTGTACAGGGCATTATTCTGTCCCAGTTCCAGCTACCACAGCACCATTATGCTATCATCGCCATGCCAATTCATGTTTTTTTTAACTCTTTATTTATTCCAGATATGCCAGGAAATAGACATAAAACTGGTCACACGTTAGACTGACTACAGATTGTTTCACAATTGAAAACAAGATCCACAATCATGAGAGATCTTCCCCTGAAACAAGGTGGTAGAGAATTGACTTTCCAGGTCATTTCAGCAAATAGAGAGGAAGCCCCAGCAAATACAGACATGATTATGAATTGTGTCATAACACTTGACCACCATTAGGAGACGCTAATGAAATGACATTACATTCCTTATTTTAGATGTCATTATATTACATTGTTGTGTTTCTGTGCTTCTTTATGCAATGCAGGCAGATCATGGTTGGTGCGAGGTGCTGGCATGGAGCTGTACATAGCTTCCTGAAAGCATCACCACACCCTCCCTCAGTGCTCTTCCTAACAACCCTCAGCCCTGATGTAAGCAGTGTGTTGGCTCTTGAATGAGTTATGCAAAAATGCCTTGGTGCACGGATGGCAATCTGGAGGAGTGGGTCTTCCTAGGCAGGCTTTAGGGAGGAAGGAAAGTCCACTTTTTTAACTTGTCCCTATAATAAGGCTTACCTGTAGGTACAGTGAATATCTTCTAAACTTGCATTGTTTAGGAGAAATTCACATGGGATGCAGCCAGTGATGTCACCGGTGCATGCGCTCTGAAGGGATGGCAAACCCTACCCAGAGCATCTATACAACCCACAAACCTAGACGGGGGAGGATGGAAGCACAGAGGAGCTGGGACAGCACTGCGCTAGAGGACTCCATGTGCGGGTAAGTCTGTCATAATGTGCTAGTATGCAGAGCCTACTAATACATAATGACTTAAACCTGTAGGTGGCCCTGTTTTATATATATTTGTGGTGGTTTACTATCACTTTAATTAGCTGAGGTTTTTCTTTAATTTGTTAGTCAGGTCCATCTAAATCTGCTAGTACATCTAACACTACCCTTTTCCCAGATTGACAATGCTGTTGTCCAAACGTGGAGATGCCCTTAAGCTGTACAAAAGTTCTTTGTACATTCAATCAAAAAACGCAAAAAAAATAGAACAGAAACCTTTTTTCGAATTGGTGTGACACCGCAAAGTAGGAGCCGCACCAATTTGAACCATTGCCGTCAGTAGGCAGAGACATTTCATGCGATTTTGAACCGCATGACAAGAAGCACTGGTGTGAACAGGGGGCTTAATGATTTGTATTTCTGCCAGTCCTGAGAATTGCACAGTTCTGCACAACACAGCCAGGCTTGAAGTATATTAGATCTGATTTTTCTCTGCTGCCTGGATACTGAAAAGATATGCTGTAGTCTGATGAGCTTGTTTCTCTGTTACTTTGCTCTCTCCTCCCAAAACTGACTGGCTAACTATGCTGCTTCTCCCTCCCTGATCTGAGTTCTGCTGTACAGGGACTATAAGTGGCTGATACCAGATTGAATAGAGGTGTTCGCCAAAACTAGTCTGCTGCTGACTGTACTTACTGAGAAGGCTTGAAAATAAATATGCTTGATGTTATGGAGTTGCCGGCTGCTTCTTTTTTTAGATTCATTTATGTAGTTTAAAGTAGCTAAAGGCAAAAACCTTTCATTTGTGACAGAGTAAGGGAGGGTTATAATCCCTGTTGTATTTTATTATTTTTTTGCCATTTGTGCCCTATTGGGGAGCTTTTCCTTCACTTCATACCGCATAGCCAAGACAGGAAGTGAAAGGAAATCCCTCCAAAATGAGGGAACCACTGGTTGTCACCAGGGCCACCAGAACTAGTGTCCTCATTGGAAAATGTCCCCTCTATTACTGCTTTAACTGCTTCCCGACCAGCCAACACAGTTATACAAGGGCAGGTTGGCTCCCCTGCATGAGCCGTCGTAGCTACACGTCGGCTCGCGGGGTCAGGATAACTGCCAATGCTTGTGGCCGACAGTCGCGATGACCGCACCCACGAGCGATCATGAGCAGGAGACACAGAACAGGGACGAGTGTGTGCAAACACACACTTCCCTGTTCTGTTCTGACAGGAGTGACAGATTGTGTGTTCCTATTAGGTAGAAACCACGATCACTCACTTCCTCTAGTCAGTCCCCTCCCCCTTCAGTTAGAATCACCTCCCAGGGAACACAGTTAACCCCTTGATTGCCCCCTAGTGTTAACCTCTTCATTGCCAGTGACATTTTTACAGTAATCAATGCATTTTTATAGCACTGATCGTTGTATTAATGCCAATGGTCCCAAAAATATGTCAAAATTGTCCGATGTGTCCAACATAATGTTGCACTCATGATAAAAATTGCAGATCGCCGCCATTACTAGTAAAAAAATAAAAAAATAATAAAAATGCTAGAAATCTATTTCCTATTTTGTAGACGCTATAACTTTTTCTTTTTTTTTTTTAACAATCTTTTTATTGAAAGTTTCACAAATTAACAATCAACAAATACATGTGCAAGGTCAATTAAACAAAAAGGAGTACATATCCTGTGCAGTATCATGAAAGTAAGGTAGCCGAAAATACTAGTAATTCCTTTTTTCCTATACAAATGATATACATTAATGGTCGAGTGTTTGATAAACGGCTAGATAATGTCAACGTAGGAATGAGATATTTGCAATATTTCAAGCAAGTCACAACTATTTTAGCAAATAAATTTAACAATTAAATTTAAGAACGACTTCTATATTTGTCCCATAAGGCCCATTTCCGAAGAAAGGGTTGTAGTCTATCTTCCTGATACGCTACCGTTCTTTCATATTCAAACGAGTGGTCAACTAGGGCCACTACTTCTGACACCAAAGGGGAAGCAGTAGATTTCCATTTTCGTGTAATGCTCAGCCGAGCTGAAAATAACATATGTGTCACTAATGTGCGCTCTGGGGTGGGATAAATATCCAAATCTACACCTAGAAGAGCTTGTTCTACTCTGAGGGGATTTAAGATTCCTGTTAACATAGCTATTACCTTACTTATTTCCCCCCAGAAGCTTCGTAAAGATACACAACCAAAATATGTGTGCCAGATTTCCCACCTGGCCACATTCTCTCCAGCACGCGTTCGTACCCTCTCCTGCGTATTTCGCTATTATGTAAGGCGTCCTGTACCATCGAAATCGTAACTTATGTGCGCCTTCCCTAAAATTGGAACAACGAGTGGAATTGTAACTGCTCTTAATAGCTCTGACCCATTGGTCTGGGGATATAGTGATATTTAGATCCTCTTCCCACTTGGTTAACTGATTGTACATCTCAAAATGCAGTTTACCGTGAAGGAGATTGTATATGGCCGTAATACCTTTCTTTTGTGCTGAGGTTGGCTGCCACAGCTCCCAAATACATTCCGGGAGGCTAAAGTACTGTGTACAATCGTAAGGGATCATGCTAGTCAATCTGGCAAATGTCAGAAATTCAGTCTTAGGAATGTCCTGAGTGGCCTTCAAGTTTTCAAATGACCGTATATTACCCTGCGTTAAAAGTTGGTGAAGAAAACAGAGTCCATAGTTTGCCCAATGTGTCACTTGTAAGTCAGGGTTAAGGAAGGACAGGGCCGAGAGGGGATAGGGAGATGTTTAAGGTCGGTGTTGGCTGGTTGGTGTTTGCGTAGGTAAGCCCAGGCCTGCAGTGTCGCGTTTATCGTAGGGTGGTGTTTATATCTTCTGGGGTCCCCTATCGCTGTGGCATATAGAAGCCCTGAGAGATCCTTCTGTTGTGTCTGTTCTAATTCACATATGTGCCACCGCTTCTGTTCAGGTGTATAGAACCAGACTCTAAGTTGGTCCAATATAGCTGCCATATGATAATCTCTCAGCTCTGGAACTCCCATTCCTCCCACCTGTCTATGTTTGATTAGAATTTTAAAGCCGCATCTGGCAGGCTTCCCTTCCCATAGGTATCTACCCAGTTGGCGTTGTAATGTTCTATAAAAAGAAGCTGGCAACGCAATTGGAAGTGCTCTGAAGAGATACAAGAGCTTTGGTAGTAGAAACATCTTCTACGCGGCCAATCTGCCGGACCAGGAAAGATAAAACTTTTTAAATCTGGACAGCTCACCCTCAAAGCTCGATGGGATAGATTCGAAGTTGCATTTGTAAAGTTGAGATAGGGAGCTGGTTAACCTTATGCCCAAGTATTGAATGGATTCAGATGCCCAAGCATAAGGTAAGGAGTTTTGAATTCGGTTCTGTATATCCGATGGAACATTTATACCCAATATGCTCAACTTAGTTGCATTAATTTTGTAATAAGAAATCTCATTGAAATTTTCCAACACCTCGTACACAGTTTTCAGGGATTCCTCTGGATCAACAAGAGACAGGATCACATCATCTGCATATAGAGTGATAGAGTGCTTAGTCGATCCTCGCTGCTGGCGCTGCGATTGGCCAAGCATGCGGGGTCACAGTGCATGCTTGGCCAATCGTGAGACAGCAATGCATTGCGCCATCGCAGTGCATTGTGGGCCACACGAATTTTGCCGCGAACGGCCCAAACGTTCGGAATTCGGCGAACGCACGAACGACCGATGTTCGAGTCGAACATGCGTTTGACTCGAACATGAAGCTCATCCCTAGTAAGGAGTTTTGAATTCGGTTCTACATATCCGATGGAACATTTATACCCAATATGCTCAACTTAGTTGCATTAATTTTGTAATAAGACACCTCGTACACAGTTTTCAGGGATTCCTCTGGATCAACAAGAGACAGGATCACATCATCTGCATATAGAGTGATAGAGTGCTTAGTCGATCCAGAGCTAATACCTCTAATATTCGGGTGAGTCCTAATCCTCTCCGCCAATGGCTCCATTAAAAGGGCAAAGATCAGGGGTGATAAAGGACACCCCTGTCTTATTCCATTGGTAATGTAAAACTGTTCAGAGAAAAGGCCCTCTGTGAAAACTTGCGCTGACGGTTTGGAGTACAGAGCAGAGATGGCGGAGAGGACCGGGCCCGAAAAGCCAAACTTCAACAAAACCGCTGAGAGGTACCCCCAATGAACCCTGTCGAAAGCTTTCTCGGCGGCCAGCGAGAGGAGGACCACTGCCCCCCCCCCACCGGACGCCGAGTGAATCAAGTTCAGCACCCTCCTGGTGGCATCCGGGGCCTGTCTCCCCACAACAAACCCCACCTGATTGGGCTGTACCAGTTGAGGTAGAACCTTAGTTAAAGCGGGAGTCCACCGGGACTCCGCGTTTTTTTTTTTTTTTAAAAGCCAGCAGCTACAAATACTGCAGCTGCTGACTTTTAAAATAGTGACACTTACCTGTCCAGCGCGCCCACGATGTCGGCACCCGAAGCCGATCTCTAGGTCGCCTGTCGGGTCCTGCCGCCGCCATCTTGGGTATGGGAATCAGGAAATGGAGCCTTTCGGCTTCATTTCCCGGTTCCCTACTGCACATGCGCGAATCGCGCTGCGCAATAAGGACGCTCCCCGCTGCCTCTGGGATCTGTGTGTTTCCCAGCAGGCAGCGGGGCACTTGCGGGAAGGGGCGGGCACTTGCGGAAAGGAGCGTACGTTACGCCCCTTTCCGCAGAGAGCTTTCCCGGAAGTGGGTGCAGTTACCTGGATTATCCAGGTAACTGCACCCCCCTCCCCCCTGAAAGGTGCCGATTGTGGCACCGGAGGGTTCCGATGAGCGGAAGGTCCACTTTAGGGTGGACCTCCGCTTTAACCTATTGGCAAAAATCTTGGCATATATCTTCAGGTCCACATTTAATAAAGATATGGGCCTGAAGTTCTGTACCCTGTCTGAATCCTTTCCCGGTTTAGGCAGTGTTACTATAGTAGCCGATAACATCTCGGGTGGGAAGGAGGCTGAGGAGGCAGCTGCATGAAACACCCTCTGCATATAGGTAGTCAGAATACTGGAAAATGTCCTATAATACTCCGAGGAGTATCCATCTGGACCGGGCGATTTGTTTTTAGGGAGGGCTTCTATGGTCTTTTGTATTTTGGCTAATGAAAATGGGGCGTTCAACTCCTCTAAGTGCAGTGGTTGCAACTTTGGGAGGTTAAGTATCTGAAGAAAACGTTCTATGGCATCAGGTGTGGGCTGTGCAGAAGAGGCATCTTCCTTCAAGTTGTACAGGCTGCTGTAATACCAGCCGAATGCATCTGCTATTTCTTTAGGGTTAGTAAGTCTAGAGCCATTTTGTGGATGTACTATGTACGGTATTCTTTGCTTGAGTACTTTGTCCTTAAGCTGCATTGCTAAGAGCTTCCCTGGCTTATTGCCATGTGTATTAGACATGTGCATTCGTTTTCGTCCGAATGCATTTTCGTCCGAATTTCAGCTATTTTCGTTTTCGTTTTGACAAACGATAACGAAAGCACAAAATCCGAAAAACGAAAGATCCGACATAAATAAATGCTTTATTTTCGTTTTCGTTGTTACAACAGTTCGATATAGAATAGGAGATTCGACATGACTCTGACAACGTGTTTATAGAACCTATGGTCGAATGTGCCTAACCTTACCTCTATTAGTCCAAGATTATATAGAGAAAATATTCGACAGAGAAAAGATTTGACGGAGAGAAAAGATTCTGCAAGTTACTGTCCTAAAAAGTGTTTGGGGACCCGGGTCCTGCCCCAGGGGACATGTATCAATGCAAAAAAAAGTTTTAAAAACGGCCGTTTTTTCGGGAGCAGTGATTTTAATAATGATTAAAGTGAAACAATAAAAGTGTAATATTCCTTTAAATTTCGTAGGGGGGGGGTTGTCTATAGTATGCCTGTGAAGGGGCGCATGTTTCTGGGGCTTAGAACTGTCGCTGCACAAAGTGTCATTTATGCAGGAAAAAAAGTCCTTTAAAATCACTCGCAGCTATTATGAATTGTCGGCTCCCGTAATACAGAGAACACTCATTGAAAGTCATTGATAAAAAAATAAATAAATAAATAAATAAAAAAAAAAGCGTGCGGGTCCCCCAAATTGAATTACCAGGCCCTTCAGGTCTGGTATGGATATTAAGGGGAACCCTGCCTCAAATTTAAGAAAAAATTTGACGTGGGGTTCCCCCTAAATATCCATAACCAGACCCTTCAGGTCTGGTATGGATATTAAGGGGAACCCCGCGTCAAATTTAAAAAAAAATTGACGTGGGGTTCCCCCTAAAAATCCATACCAGACCCTTTATCCGAGCACGCAACCTGGCAGGCCGCAGGAAAAGAGGGGGGGACGAGAGAGCGGCCCCCCCTCCCTCCTGAACCGTACCAGGCCACATGCCCTCAACATTGGGAGGATGCTTTGGGGGTCCGTGACCCCTCAAAGCACCTTGTCCCCATGTTGATGAGGAGAAGGGCCTCATCTCCACAACCCTGGCCGGTGGTTGTGGAGGTCTGCGGGCGGGGGGCTTATCAGAATCTGGAAGCCCCCTTTAACAAGGGGACCCCCAGATCCCGGCCCCCCCCCTGTTTGAAATGGTAAGGGGGTACAAAAGTACCCCTACCATTTCACAAAGAAAGTGTAAAAAAATGGTTAAATAAAACAAAGACACTTTTGAAAAATTCCTTTATTAAAAATAAAAAAATAAAAAAAAAAGATTCCAGCGGCGGTAATCCACTCTTGCTATCCAGCGACGGACGATCATCTCTCCCGCGATGTCATGTCATCCAGCGCAGTGAATCCTTCGTTCTTCTGTCTCCGCAGAGGAGACAATGCAGGGATTCCGGCTGGTTGACGTTTCTTAAATACGGAGGGCGGGGCCACCCGTCACCTGACCCCGCCCCCCTCTGACGCAAGGGGAAACCCGGGGTTCCCCGTGACGTATGGGTGACCCCGCCCCCCTCTGATGTAACGGAAACCTGCCTGTGTTACATCAGAGGGGTGCGGGTCACCTATACGTCACAGGGAACCCCGGGTTTCCCCTTGCGTCAGAGGGGGGCGGGGTCAGGTGACGGGTGGCCCCGCCCTCCGTATTTAAGAAACGTCAGCCAGCCGGAATCCCTGCATTGTCTCCTCTGCGGAGACAGAAGAACGAAGGATTCGCTGCGCTGGATGACATGACATCGCGGGAGAGATGATCGTCCGTCGCTGGATAGCAAGAGTGGATTACCGCCGCTGGAATCTTTTTTTTTAATTTTTTTATTTTTAATAAAGGAATTTTTCAAAAGTGTCTTTGTTTTATTTAACCATTTTTTTACACTTTCTTTGTGAAATGGTAGGGGTACTTTTGTACCCCCTTACCATTTCAAACAGGGGGGGGGCCGGGATCTGGGGGTCCCCTTGTTAAAGGGGGCTTCCAGATTCTGATAAGCCCCCCGCCCGCAGACCTCCACAACCACCGGCCAGGGTTGTGGAGATGAGGCCCTTCTCCTCATCAACATGGGGACAAGGTGCTTTGAGGGGTCACGGACCCCCAAAGCATCCTCCCAATGTTGAGGGCATGTGGCCTGGTACGGTTCAGGAGGGAGGGGGGGCCGCTCTCTCGTCCCCCCCTCTTTTCCTGCGGCCTGCCAGGTTGCGTGCTCGGATAAAGGGTCTGGTATGGATTTTTAGGGGGAACCCCACGTCAATTTTTTTTTAAATTTGACGCGGGGTTCCCCTTAATATCCATACCAGACCTGAAGGGCCTGGTAATTCAATTTGGGGGACCCGCACGCTTTTTTTATTTATTTATTTATTTATTTATTTTTTTATCAATGACTTTCAATGAGTGTTCTCTGTATTACGGGAGCCGACAATTCATAATAGCTGCGAGTGATTTTAAAGGACTTTTTTTCCTGCATAAATGACACTTTGTGCAGGGACAATTCTAAGCACGGGAAACATGCGCCCCTTCACAGGCATACTATAGACAACCCCCCCCCTACGAAATTTAAAGGAATATTACACTTTTATTGTTTCACTTTAATCATTATTAAAATCACTGCTCCCGAAAAAACGGCCGTTTTTAAAACTTTTTTTTGCATTGATACATGTCCCCTGGGGCAGGACCCGGGTCCCCAAACACTTTTTAGGACAGTAACTTGCAAATTAGCCTTTAAAATTAGCACTTTAGATTTTGAACGTTGGAGTCCCATAGACTTTAATAGGGTTCTAAAGTATGCTATATAGTTAGCTCCGTCGAATCTTCTTTATACATTCGACAGACACCATAAGCCTTCCAAGACAGATTCGACCGTAATTCATGTGGATTTTCGGACGAATGCAATTTTTGAACGAAAAACGAAATAAATAAAAACGAATTTCGGGAGTAACTAAATAAATTAAGCTTTCGGACGAAAACGAAATTCCGAAACGAAATATTTTACTCTGCACATGTCTAATGTGTATAATGGTTAGCTTTGAGTTTATGAATGTTCCTGGCATGTTGGGCCACCAGTAGAGTACGTAGGTCATTGCGGGCTTTTGCTAGATTATTACTTATTGAGAAAGAGGGTGTCGCTTTATTCACGATTTCTAAGTCATTTATCTCCTTCAAAAGGTATCCATGCGCTGCCTCCTCCTCCTGTTCACCCCCGCACTAATCTTAATCAGGAGACCTCTAGTAAATGCTTTGTGAGTGTTCCATAAAATGAACGGGTCTACATTCTCAACATCATTAATTGTAAAAAATTCTTGCAATGCGGCTGTAACCTCATTTATAACCTCTGGGTTTTTAAACAACTGGGGATCGCACCTCCACCGGTTCGCCCGGGTAGAGAAGGTGCCATCCCCAACCGCTATTGACACCGGTGCATGATCAGTCCATGAAATGGTACCGATCTCCGACCTAAAGATACGCTGTAATAAAAACTTATCAACTAGAAACATGTCAATCCTGGAATAGGACATGTGTACCTGTGAGAAAAAAGAAAAGTCACGCTCAGTGGAGTGCTGACACCTCCACACATCATAAAGGCCAGCTGCTCCCATAAATTTTGCGATCTCAGGCCTGCAGGAGAGCCTCGGGGAGGGACTGGACACGTCTAATACTTTATCTGGAACTGCGTTTAGATCCCCACATAAAATAACATGTCCCTTAGCTGTCTTTTGTATTCTCCCCCATAGCTTGTTAAGAAAATGCACTTGTCGAGCATTGGGAGCATAAGCGTTAACTATGGTATAGGCCACATTATTAATTTCGCAGTTAAGAATTAAATACCTCCCTTCTTTGTCTTGTTGATGGGATATATACTTATATGCAACTGATTGCTTAATGAGGATTGCAACTCCCCTTTTTTTTGTTGGGGCATTACACAGAAATATCGTGGGGAAGTGTTTGTTGGATAATTTAGGGTGGTTGCTTTCTTTAAAGTGAGTCTCCTGCAGGCAGAGGACATCGCTGCGTAGTAGCTGGGCCTCCCTCCATAACATGTGCCGCTTTTGCGGGCTATTCAAACCGTTAACGTTTAAAGGCGATATTTTGAATACCATAACTAGTGAGCTTGTGACTTATCCAATAGCTGAGAATAAATACTTCTAAACACAAAAATAAATTTCTATCCTCTCTCATGCACTACACCAACCAAATGGCTAGATGAACACTATAGTGACCGTGTATAGGAAGTCTTGTTTCCACAAAAGGAAAAGGCAAAAAGAAAAACGGAAAAGGAGAATACAGGAAACGTTGTAAAAAGAGTGAAACGTAAACATTAATAAAAAAATTTAGGAACTGATTCCTAGGAATCTGAGCCAACAGTGGCTGTTGATAACTGGGGGAAACACAAGTCTCGATGCCGATGGGGTCATCCAGGTTTAGGTGCAATTGGATGTAAGCCAAGCACGGTACTCAGGTGTGACTGTCTCAGCCGTCAGGAGTGTCCTTTCTTGCTTGATGAGCCTTAGGGGCCGACAGCTCTGGGGTGATGATTTCCCATTTTTCCAGTAGACGCAGGCCGTCCTCCAGCGTACTGATACGATAATCCCGGTCTCCTTTTGGAGATGACTAAGGTGGCTGGGTGGTTCCACTTGTATGGAATTTTGTGGTTTCTGAGTGGTTTGGTAATAGTCAGAATATTACGCCTCTGCTGCATGGTGTGGGCTGACAGGTCCGCAAAGAAGGTGAGCCCCTGGATGCAGTCTGGGGAATGGACTGCTTGCCTTATAGCAGACATCAGCTTCTCCTTCACTCTGTAGTGAGTGTATCCTGGCTATGGTGTCTCTGGGAAGTTTCGCCTGAATGTGTTGTGGCTTAGGTAGCCTATGGATACGGTCAATGGTTAGTTCCTCTAGCGAAACATCCAGCAGAAGTTTGCGCATAATAGTAGTGAGGTGGGCCATCAAATCTTGGGGCTTGACTGTCTCAGGAATACCTCTAATTTTCACATTATTCCTTCTCGAGCGGTCTTCCAGGTCCGCTACTTTAGCTTTAAGCCAAGAGATGTCCTCATCATGTTCATTATGAGCGTCCACCATATTGTTGAATGTGTCTGTGAATTCCCCCATCTTATGCTCAATATGGGAGACCCTGTCACTGACCGCTATCACTTCAGTTTTGCATTGTGTCACTGCAGCATGTCAGTATGAATCGCCCCTCTCAGTGTGACCAACATGTCTTTTAAAGTGGAGTCCATAACTGGCTGGTTGTTTGTAGGGAACGCTGCAATTGCATCCTGAAACTCCAGCGTATCATCAATAGCAGCAGCCATATTTCTGTTCCCTCTGTCTGCCAGCTCCTGTGTCAGCTTAGGCTTAGATTTAGCTGGGCTGTTCGTGCTGGAGGAGGATGGGGATACGGCCTATGGTGCTTTATGTTTGTGCCTGTTTCTACTCACAGTTTCCCAGCCGTCCTCAGGGTCCTTTCATGCAGGCGTTCTCTGCGGCCTGTGAGCCTCGTGCGCCGGGTGCGCCATCTTGCTCGCCTGTGCGGCCAGACCGGCCGAAAAAGTCCGTCATTTTCCCGGGCTGTGAGCGCTCCCTTCTCCTCCTCGACATGACCGGACACTTCCCTGGACCTTCCGGAACAAAGATCTGCCACTCGTCCGTGCTTTTCGTCGCTGTGATCGGTACTGGATGTCCCGTGTGGCGAGGAGCTCAGGACTCACGCGTCCATGCTCCTTGCGCGCCGGCTCCGCCCCCAGCGCTATAACTTTTGCGCAAACCAATCAATATATGCTTATTGTGATTTTTGTTTTACCAAAAATATATAGAATACATATCAGCCTAAGCTGAGAAAACATTAGCTTTTTTTTTACAAAAAAAAGGGGATATTTATTATAGCAAAAAGTACAAAATATTGTGTTTTTTTTTTCAAAATTGTCGCTTTTTTTGTTTATAGCGCAAAAAATAAAAACCGCAGAGGCAATCAAATGCCACCAAAAGAAATCTCTATTTGTGGGAAAAAAAGTACATCAATTTTGTTTGAGTGCAACATCGCATGACCGCGCAATTGTCAGTTAAAGCAACTCGGTGCCAAATCGCAAAAAAGTTCTCTGGTCAGGAAGGGGGTCCATTTTTCCAGGGCTGAAGTGGTTAAGTGTAAATGGGATTTTCTTTAACTTCTATGGGGGCAAAAACAGCAAAATAAACCCATTGGAGTTCTAATACTTCTACACTCTATCCAAAACAAAACAAAAATGTTGTCTTTATTTATACATTAAATCTGCCCGGAGTGCACCATTAAATTTAACAGTTAGGAAGGAGTTAAACATAGCTAAAGTAAAAACATTTTAGTTTTGGATAGAGTGGAGAGGGATGAGAACACCCGTCCGGTTTTTATCGCTGTCTGTGCCCGTTGGGCCCTATTTACACCTGTGCATTCTGGAAATGAACACAGAACACAAAACATGCGTTATGCTTGCAGTGGCATTACTTTTTAATGGCACCCCAAATGCAGACAGCATACAAGCAATTTGTGCATAGCAAAGCAGGACACAAATACGCCAAAATGTAATGTAAAAAACTAATAAAATGTGAAACTTCTTTGGCATGTTTGCCACGCATAGGGCAGCCCATTTAAGTGAATGGGCTGCCCTATGTGTGTTGAGTGAAAAGACGTGAGGTGTGAATGGGGCCTTAGGGAGATTCACCATCTCTATTTGTCCCTTTTAGGTTACCAAGCGTGAAAGTATAAAAATCCCACATTTTATGCTATCACCAAGAAATAGCGGGGAAATCTTTACATGGAGACACTAGCTCTAGAATACCCCCAATATGGAGGTTTTTTTTCTCGCTTCCTCTTTCAGCTATTGAATAGGGATGAGCTTCGTGTTCGAGTCGAACGTACGTTCGACTCGAACATCGGCTGTTCGGGCGTTCGGCGAAATCCGAACTCTTGGTCCATTCGCGTCAAAATTCGTATGGCGCGCGCGGACCACAATGCACTGTGGTGGCGCAGTGCATTGCTGGCTCGTGATTGGCCAAGCATGCACTCTGACCCCCGCATGCTTGGCCAATCGCAGCGCCAGCAGCGAGGAGAGCCATGATTGGCCACAGGCATCCTGCCTGTGGCCAATCATAGCTCAGGCTGTGTAGTGCACGCCCCACACTATATAAGGCCGCCTTTGAGGCGGCCTCGTGTAGTGTGTTGGCATCTGAAGCAGTGGGTGTTCTGTGTACCTTCAACACAGTTACACACCAATCGTTTTTGGCTGATTTCCTATCTTGCTCTTGTGTAGTGGTTATTGTCTGTGCCCTGACCGCAGTATACACCACTACACTATATTCACCTCACCTATATAGCTAGCTAGTGATCTATCTTTAACCACTTAACAACCGCCCATTGCCGATTAACGGCTTCAGGGCGGTTGTTTAACTCTGAGAGGCCGTTAATTAACGGCCTCCCAGAATTCTGCTCTCGCACGCCCCCTGGGGCGCGCACTCGAGAGCATCACGGATCACGGTCGTCGCGGCCGTTTACCACGTGATCGCTCCGTCAAATGACGGAGTGATCACTTGTAAACAAACCGGCGTCATGTTATGATGCCGGTTCCTCCCTCCCCTCTCTGTACCGATCGGTACAGCGGAGGGGAAAGAGATCGGTGTCAGCAGCGATGTGGGCTGCATCTGCAGTGCCCACATCGCTGCTCACCGAATTTAACCCCTCAATTCCCTGCCAATACTCTGCAATACCAGTGCATACTCTGCAGTACCCTGCCATTACTCTGCAGTACCCCCCATTACTCTGCAGTACCCTGCCTTTACTCTGAAGTACCCCCATTACTCTGCAGTAACCCCCATTACTCTGCAGTACCCTGCCATTACTCTGCAGTACCCCCCAATACTCTGCAGTACCCGCCATTACTCTGCAGTACCCCGCCATTACTCTGCAGTGCAGTACCCTGCCATTACTCTGCAGTACCCTGCCATTACTCTGCAGTACCCTGCCTTTACTCTGCAGTACCCTGCCATTACTCTGTAGTACTCCCCAATACTCTGCAGTACCCTGCCATTACTCTGCAGTACCCCCCAATACTCTGCAGTACCCCGCCATTACTCTGCAGTGCAGTACCCTGCCATTACTCTGCAGTACCCTGCCTTTACTCTGCAGTACCCTGCCATTACTCTGTAGTACTCCCCAATACTCTGCAGTACCCTGCCATTACTCTGCAGTACCCCCCAATACTCTGCAGTACCCCGCCATTACTCTGCAGTGCAGTACCCTGCCATTACTCTGCAGTACCCCCCATTACTCTGCAGTACCCTGCCTTTACTCTGCAGTACCCTGCCATTACTCTGTAGTACTCCCCAATACTCTGCAGTACCCTGCTATTACTCTGTAGTACCCCGCCAATACCCCGCCAATACTCTGCAATACCCTGCCATAAATTGCCATACCCAGCCATACTCGGAGATACCCAGCCATACTCGGTGATACCCTGAAATACCCAGCCATAGACGCCCCCCACCCCTCACCGCCCTCCGGTGCTTCTACCAACTCGCCAGTACGATCAAAGCCAGAATCTTTTTTTTATTTTTTATTTCAGTCTTCCCAGCCTAGAGGTGAGATGTGGGGTCATATTGACCCCCAGATTTCACTGTAAAGAGGACCTGTCACCCCATATTCCTATTAAAAGGGATGTTTACATTCCTTGTAATAGGAATAAAAGTGATCAAAAATATATTTTTGGGGAAAAAAATATCAAACTAAAATAAATAAAGTAAAATGAACAATAAAAAAAAAAAAAAAAAATTAAAGCGCCCATGTCCCCATGTGCTCGCATGCAGAAGCGAACGCATGCGTAAGCCCCGCCCACATATGAAAACGGTGTTCAAACCACACATGTGAGGTATCGTTAGAGCGAGAGCAATAATTCTAGTCCTAGACCTCCTCTGCAACTCAAAACATGTAACCAGTAAAAAAAAATGTATGAAGAAAAAATTACTAATCTGCTAAATTTTATAACAGAAACAAAGAAAAATTCATTTTTTCGCAGAATTTCCGGTCTTTTTTCTTTTATAGCACAAAAAATAAAAAAACTGAGAGGTGATTAAATACCACCAAAAGAAAGCTCTATTTGTGTGAAAAAAGGACAAACATTTCATATAGGTCCAGTGTTGCATGACTGAGTAATTGTCATTCAAAATGTGAGAGCACCAAAAGCTGAAAATTGGTCTGGTTATTAAGGGTGTTTAAGGGCCCAGTGGTCAAGTGGTTAATAATAGAGCTTGCAGTCAGTAGTGTTAGGAGATAGTGCGTGCTGTCTGCGTGCTCTGTACCCAGTACATACCGCTATAATATAGGGCAGGCCCCTACTTTCAAACATCCAACTTACAAACATCTCCTACTTGCAAACGCAAGGAGACAGCAGCAAGTGAGATGAAAAAAGATGGACGACAAAACAAATTATACAGGGGTGATAACCCTTCCCTATGTTTTCCAAAAAGCTTAAAAATAGTTTTTTTGACTGGAGCTACACTTTAAAAATGTACCAGTTAAAAATTACAAACAGATTCAACTTAACACAACAAACCTACACAGTCCCTGTCTTGTTTGCACCGCCTGTATACTGCTGTTCTGAGTATATAGGGCCTGGGGGCCACACGCATTTCCTTTTTTTAATATGGGTACAGGGTTCCCCATAATATGCGTACAAGACCCAAATAGGCTGGTAATGGGCAGGGAGGGCTACCCATGCCATTTTTCTCAATGATTTTCAACCATATTGCAGGAACCAGATATAACATTAAAACCGCAAGCAGTTTTAAATGGTGTTATTTCCGTTTAATGTCATTTGGTGCAGGGACTGTTCTAAACACGGGAAACACGTGGCACTTCACAGGCATACTACAGACACCCCCCAGGCACCATATTTAAAGGAATATTTCACTTTTTTTTTTCACTTTAATCGTCATTAAAATCAGTGCTCCCGCCAAAACGTCCGTTTTTAAAACTTTTTTTTGCATTGACCCATGTCCCCTGAGGCAGGAGTCAGGTCCCCAAACCCTTTTTAGGACAGTATCTTGCATATTAGCCGTTAAAATTAGCACTTTCCATTTCGAACGTTCGAGTCCCATAGACTTCAATGGGGTTCTAACATTCGTAACGAACGTGGGGGCCGTTCGCAAGTTCTGGTGCGAACCGAACCGGGGGGTGTTCGGCTCATCCCTACTATTGAACAGTAAGTGAAGGGAAATCTCCCCAATTGGTAATGGCAAAAAAAATCCTGACAGCCACTGCACCAATGCAAGTAACCTACGGTACTGTGTGGTAATATTCATTCACTATTGTCACACAAGTGGGTGGACTCGGGGCACAGTGCTCGGAGCCCTGAGCCCACCCTTTTTTGAAGCCTATGAGAGACTCTTTAACCACTTGGCGCCCATACTACATCTATTGACGTCATGGGCTTTCAGTGGTTATATCTAAATGATGCCTGAGGCCACAGACATCATTCAGATATTGCCATTTTCAGCTGGCGATTCCCTGCACCATAAGAATGATCATATCGGCTGTTCCGCCGCTTGATCGTTCTTACGGGTGGCGGGAGGGGACACCCCCCCCTCCCGCCACCCTCCGGTGCTTCTACCGACTCACCGTTTCCATTGGTGAGTCAGTCACAGGATCCGCCGGCCCCAGCAAGTAACCATAGAGATTTCCGGCGGACTAGATCGTCCCCGGAGTCTCTATGATCGTTCGGAGGCCAGGTGCGATGTTATGACATCACGCCCGGCCTCTGTATTCAAATTAACGGTGCCGATTTGGCTAGGAAGCCAGGATCGTTTTTTTTTTTGTTTTTTTTATTCTTCCCAGCCTAGAGGTGAGTTATGGGGTCTTATTGACCCCATATCTCACTGTAAATATGTCCGATCATGCCATATTCCTATTACAGGGGATGTTTACATTCCTTGTAATAGGAATAAAAGTCATCAATTTTTTTTTTTTTAAGTGTAAAACAAAAAAAAAAATTAACAATAAGAAAAAAAAAATTCAAAGCGCCCCTGTCCCTGTGAGCTCGCACACAGAAGCGAACGCATACGTAAGTCCCGCCCACATATGAAAACGGTGTTCAAACCACACATGTGAGGTATCGCTGTGAATGTTAGAGCGAGAGCAATAATTCTAGCCCTAGACCTCCTCTGTAACCCAAAATATGTAACCAGTAAAAAAATTTCAAGCGTCGCCTATGGGGATTTTTAAATACCAAAGTTTGGCGCCATTCCACGAGCGCGTGCAATTTTGAAGCGTGACATGTTGGGTATCTATTTACTCGGCATATCCTCCTCTTTCACATCAAAAAAAATGGGCTAACTTTACTGTTTTTTTTTTTTTTTTTTCAATACAAGTACAGTAAAAATACACTACTACGAAGTTAAAAGTAAGTTCTCGCTAAAGGTGAACCTTCTCACACAGCTATATACCCTTCTAGAAAACTTTACATAAAAATAGGGATTTTTAGTTCACATGCATTGCAATGCATGTTTAAGCTGGCCAACTGCGTC
Source organism: Lithobates pipiens (assembly GCF_037356315.1). Taxonomy (NCBI): domain Eukaryota; kingdom Metazoa; phylum Chordata; class Amphibia; order Anura; family Ranidae; genus Lithobates; species Lithobates pipiens. The sequence goes on along the minus strand of NW_027507785.1, from coordinate 238,429,609 downwards.
AAAGTAATCCCTCTCTGGCCAGGCCCTACACTACACTGTACTAATCTACACTACACTACATTACACTAATTTACTCTACCCTAGTCTGCTCCACCCTGCCCTTATGCTCTCCACCCTGCCGTAATTCACTCCACCCTGCCCTGTAACCCTGCCCTAATTCACTCCACCCTGCCCTCTAACCCTTCTGTAGTCTGCTCCACCCTGCCGTAGTCTGCTCCACCCTGACCTATAACCTAGCCCAAATCCACCCTGCCTTAATCCCCTCCACCCTTCCCTAACCCAGCCCTAATCCACCCTGCCTTAATCCCCTACACCCTGCCCTAATCCACCCTGCCTTAATACCCTCCACCCTGCTCTATAACCCAACCCTAATCCTCCCTGCCTTAATACCCTCCACCCTGCCCTATAACCCATCCCAAATCCCCCCCTGCCTTAATACCCTCCACCCTGCCCTATAACCCAGCCCAAATCCACCCTACTTTAATCCCCTTCACTCTGCCCAATGACCCAGCCCAAATTTACCCTGCCTTCTAACCCTGCCCTAATCCACCTGGCCTTAATCCCCTCCACCCTGCGTTATAACCCAGCCCAAATTCACCCTGCCTTAATCCCCTCCACCCTGCCCTATAACTCAGCCAAAATCCACCCCGTCTTAATCCCCTTCACCCTGCCCTTTAACCCAGCCCAAATCCACCCTGCGTTAATCCTAATAAATATAAATTTTTATAGATATAAGCAAATTCTTTTTTTTGTGTTTTTGTACACTATACTATTATTGGCTCCTCCCTGCCCTAATCCACATACACCATTTTTTAATAGATGCAAGCAAATATACAGTTATGTTTTTTTTTTTTAATAGTGTACACCAGGCATCACTAAATGGCGGGCCGATTGCAGACCGAATCATTGTCACATCCGGACCTCCACGGTTCCACCATTTAGGAGCCAGTTGTTTATTGCCGCTGTCATCACTTCATGGCAGGCTTGGGGACAATCCTAGACAGAGGTTGGGAGACAAAGCAACTTTCTAGAAAAGAGGCTGGGACTGCTGGAGTTACAATTTTAAGTGTCCCAGCAAGTGATTGGTTGTTAGGATTAAGGGCGGCTCTAGCAACCAATCACCTGCTAGGACACTTGAAAAGTTAACTCTGTCAGTGCCTGCCCATGCCCTCCATCCAAAGCTGCGGTGTCTTCTGCTATATAGAGCTGAGATGGTTTGCACTGTGAATGAGGGGGAGTTATCTGTAATGTGAATGGGCGGGACAGAGCTGTAGTGGGGGGAAAAGCTGAAGAGGGCTTCCCTGTGAATGGGAGAAGCAGAGCTGAGGGAGAGCTGAGGGAGCCTGTAATGGGAAATAGGGTAGCAGAGCTTAGAGGGGCTGCATTGTAAAGGGGGCAGAGCTGAGGAGCTGAAATGTGACTGAGTGGAGCAAAGCTTAGGGGGTCTGCAATGTGAATAATAAGAGCAGAGCTGAGGGGGCTGCAATGTGATAGGGGCAGAGCTGAGGGGCGCTGCAGTGTAAATGGAGGAAGCAGAGCTGAGGGGGTCTACATGTCAATGAGGGGCCGAAGAGCTAAGGGGGGCTGCAATGTAAATGGGGGGCAGAGCTTAGGGGCTGTAATGTGAATGGGAGCAGAGGACATTGCTATGGGGGGGATGTGAAGGTGGGAGCAGAGGACACTACTGGAGTGGTTTATGTAAAGGGGGACAGAGGTCACTACTTTTGGTGGGGAAGTGATGTGATGGACACAGGGGACACCATTGTCAAGGGAAAACTCTGGTGTAAAAATTAGATTGTGATTTCAAAAGAGGGGACTGCGATGTGAATAATCTTAGTCATTGCACAACAGGCAATTTTTTTTTAACCTCAGCTAGAAGAACATTTTATTGTACCGGCGTGAATTTTAATGGAATTCCCCTGGTGTACACTATAATATAGTCCGCTCAACCTGCCCTTATCTGCTCCATCCTGCCCTAATACACTCTGTTATAACAAATATACAATTTTATAAAGATAAGTAAATATAAATTTTTATAGAAATAAGTAGATATACATTTTTTTGCCATGCTCCATCCACCTATTGTCTCGACGGGCCTGGCTCTATCCACCTATTGTCTCGACGGGCCTGGCTCTATCCGCCTATTGCCTCGACGGGCCTGGCTCCATCCGCCTATTGCCTCGACGGGCCCGGCTCCATCCGCCTATTGCCTCGACGGGCCCGGCTCCATCTGCCTAGTGCCTCTACGGGCCTGGCTCCATCCGCCTAGTGCCTCTACGGGCCTGGCATCATCCGTCTAGTGCCTCTATGGGACTGGCTTCATCTGCCTAGTCCCTCTAGGGGCCTGCCTCCATCTGCCTTGTGTCCCGCCTAGCCTGGATCCATTTGCCTCGTGCCTCTATGGTCCTGGCTCTATCCACCTAATGCCCCGCTGGGCCTGCCTCATCCATCTAGTGCCTCTACAAGTATGGCTCCATCCGCCTAGTGCTTGTGCGGGCCTGGCTCCATCCGCCTAGTGCTTGTGCGGGCCTGGCTCCATCCGCCTAGTGCTTGTGCGGGCCTGGCTCCATCCGCCTAGTGCTTGTGCGGGCCTGGCTCCATCCACCTATTGCCTCTGCGGGCCTGGCTTCATCCGCCTAGTGCCTCTGCAGGCCTGGTTCCATCCGCCTATTGCCTCTGCGGGCCTGGCTCCATCCGCCTAGTGCCTCCGCGGGCCTGGCTCCATCCGCCTAGTGCCTCTGCGGGCCTGGCTCCATCCGCCTAGTGCCTATGTGGGCCTGGCTCCATCCGCCTAGTGCTTCCACGGGCCTGGCTCGATCCGCCAAATGCCGCTACGGGCCTGGCTCCATCCACCTAGTGCCTCTACGGGCCTAGCTCCATCCGCCTAGTGCCTCTACGGGCCTAGCTCCATCCGCCTAATGCCGCTACGGGCCTGGCTCCATTCGCCTAATGCCGCTACGGGCCTGGCTCCATCCGCCTAATGCCTCGACGGGCCCGCTCCCTCCGCCTATTGCCTCGACGGGCCCGGCTCCATCCGCCTATTGCCTCGACGGGCCCGGCTCCATCCGCCTAGTGCCTCTACGGGCCTGGCTCCATCCGCCTAGTGCCTCTACGGGCCTGGCATCATCCGTCTAGTGCCTCTATGGGACTGGTTTCATCCGCCTAGTCCCTCTAGGGGCCTACCTCCATCCGCCTTGTGACCCACCTAGCCTGGATCCATTTGCCTTGTGCCTCTATGGTCCTGGCTCCTTCCACCTAATGCCCCGCTGGGCCTGCCTCATCCATCTAGTGCCTCTACAAGTATGGCTCCATCCGCCTAGTGCTTGTGCGGGCCTGGCTCCATCCGCCTAGTGCCTCTGCGGGCCTGGCTCCATCCGCCTAGTGCCTCTGCGGGTCTGGCTTCATCCGCCTATTGCCTCTGCGGGCCTGGCTCCATCCGCCTAGTGCCTCTGCGGGCCTGGCTCCATCCGCCTAGTGCCTCTGCGGGCCTGGCTCCATCCGCCTAGTGCCTCTGCGGGCCTGGCTCCATCCGCCTAGTGCCTCTGCGGGCCTGGCTGCATCCGCCTAGTGCCTATGCGGGCCTGGCTCCATCCGCCTAGTGCCTCCACGGGCCTGGCTTGATCCGCCTAGTGCCGCTACGGGCCTGGCTCAATCCGCCAAGTGCCTCTACGGGCCTAGCTCCATCCGCCTAATGCCGCTACGGGCCTGGCTCCATCCGCCTAATGCCGCTACGGGCCTGGCTCCATCCGCCTAATGCCGCTACGGGCCTGGCTCCATCCGCCTAATGCCTCGACGGGCCCGGCTCCCTCCGCCTATTGCCTCGACGGGCCCGGCTCCATCCGCCTATTGCCTCGACGGGCCCGGCTCCATCCGCCTAGTGCCTCTACGGGCCTGGCTCCATCCGCCTAGTGCCTCTACGGGCCTGGCATCATCCGTCTAGTGCCTCTATGGGACTGGTTTCATCCGCCTAGTCCCTCTAGGGGCCTACCTCCATCCGCCTTGTGACCCACCTAGCCTGGATCCATTTGCCTCGTGCCTCTATGGTCCTGGCTCCTTCCACCTAATGCCCCGCTGGGCCTGCCTCATCCATCTAGTGCCTCTACAAGTATGGCTCCATCCGCCTAGTGCTTGTGCGGGCCTGGCTCCATCCACCTATTGCCTCTGCGGGCCTGGCTTCATCCGCCTAGTGCCTCTGCAGGCCTGGCTCCATCCGCCTATTGCCTCTGTGGGCCTGGCTCCATCCGCCTAGTGCCTCCGCGGGCCTGGCTCCATCCGCCTAGTGCTTCCACGGGCCTGGCTCGATCCGCCAAGTGCCGCTACGGGCCTGGCTCCATCCACCTAGTGCCTCTACGGGCCTAGCTCCATCCGCCTAGTGCCTCTACGGGCCTAGCTCCATCCGCCTAATGCCGCTACGGGCCTGGCTCCATCCGCCTAATGCCGCTACGGGCCTGGCTCCATCCGCCTAATGCCGCTACGGGCCTGGCTCCATCCGCCTAATGTCTCGACGGGCCTGGCTCCATCCGCCTAGTGCCTCTACGGGCCTGGCATCATCCGTCTAGTGCCTCTATGGGACTGGTTTCATCCGCCTAGTCCCTCTAGGGGCCTACCTCCATCCGCCTTATGACCCACCTAGCCTGGATCCATTTGCCTTGTGCCTCTATGGTCCTGGCTCCTTCCACCTAATGCCCCGCTGGGCCTGCCTCATCCATCTAGTGCCTCTACAAGTATGGCTCCATCCGCCTAGTGCTTGTGCGGGCCTGGCTCCATCCGCCTAGTGCCTCTGCGGGCCTGGCTCCATCCGCCTAGTGCCTCTGCGGGTCTGGCTTCATCCGCCTAGTGCCTCTGCGGGCCTGGCTCCATCCGCCTATTGCCTCTGCGGGCCTGGCTCCATCCGCCTATTGCCTCTGCGGGCCTGGCTCTATCAGCCTATTGCCTCTGCGGGCCTGGCTCCATCCGCCTAGTGCCTCTGCGGGCCTGGCTCCATCCGCCTAGTGCCTCTGCCGGCCTGGCTCCATTCGCCTAGTGCCTCTGCGGGCCTGGCTCCATCTGCCTAGTGCCTCTGCGGGCCTGGCTGCATCCGCCTAGTGCCTATGCGGGCCTGGCTCCATCCGCCTAGTGCCTCCACGGGCCTGGCTTGATCCGCCTAGTGCCGCTACGGGCCTGGCTCAATCCGCCAAGTGCCGCTACGGGCCTGGCTCAATCCGCCAAGTGCCGCTACGGGCCTGGCTCCATCCGCCTAGTGCCTCTCCGGGCCTAGCTCCATCCGCCTAATGCCGCTACGGGCCTGGCTCCATCCGCCTAATGCCGCTACGGGCCTGGCTCCATCCGCCTAATGCCGCTACGGGCCTGGCTCCATCCGCCTAATGCCGCTACGGGCCTGGCTCAATCCGCCTAGTGCCTCTATGGGCCTGGCTCCATCCGCCTAGTGCCTCCACGGGCCTGGCTTGATCCGCCTAGTGCCGCTACGGGCCTGGCTCAATCCGCCAAGTGCCTCTACGGGCCTGGCTCCATCCGCCTAGTGCCTCCACGGGCCTGGCTTGATCCGCCTAGTGCCGCTACGGGCCTGGCTCCATCCGCCAAGTGCCGCTACGGGCCTGGCTCAATCCGCCAAGTGCCGCTACGGGCCTGGCTCAATCCGCCTAGTGCCTCTACGGGCCTGGCTTGATCCGCCTAGTGCCGCTACGGGCCTGGCTCAATCCGCCTAGTGCCTCTACGGGCCTGGCTCCATCCGCCTAGTGCCTCTACGGGCCTGGCCCCATCCACGTAGTGCCTCTATGGGCCTGGGTATTCATATCTGCCTAGTGCCCTGAGGGGCCTGGCTCCAACTGCCTAGTGCCCCGGCAGGCCTGGCTCTATCGCCTAGTGCCCCAACAGGCCTGGCTCCATCCGCCTAGTGCCCTGTACTGTAGTTTATATATATATATATATATATATATATATATATATATATATATATATATATATATTTATATTTATATTTATATATATATATATATATATATATATATATACACACACACAAATATAATTTTTATACATTTAACAACAATATACATTTTTATGCATTTAAAACATTTTTTTTTTTTTTTTTTTTTAACAACATTACTTTTCACTATCCTGCTTTAAATGTGAAACAAAAAAAATGGTGTTACACATACATGACAATACGGTTATGACCAAATTCATCAATTTCATGCACAAAATGAAGGTTGATGAAGTCATCTAGAGTTAGGTTGTCGATTTCCCAGAACTCGACCCTCCGGGGCACTCTTCGGTTTCCATCCTGTGGAGGAAAGAAAACAATTACAGCTCTGCAAAGGGGGCATGTATTGCTTTGTGCCATCCATGTTCCGATGCAGGTCGAGTGAAATAGGTGGGAGCAGGGTAGAGTTGTATTGTCCTCTCCCACATCCATTTCACTCAAACAGATGGAACAGGTGGGCACCACCTGATACTCCCTGGCCGGTGGTCTGGCTGGTGCCGGCTGGTCCTCAGCAACAATGCGGTCCCTTGGAGATCGACTTCTATTGGGCCTGGCATTCTGTCGCTGCTGTCGAAGAGCTGCTCTTGTTCGATGAGCAATGTGTGAATCCATGCCTATAATAACAATGACGGAGATTTCAGCATTTCTGTCATGTAACTCTATCACACTTTTAAACTTAAATGACAAGGGCAAGTGTCTTATTTATGTCTCATAAGTAAACCTAAAAATAGAAGATAATTTAACTAGTAAAGCCTCCGTGATGTACCCATACATCGCCAGATTGAAGTGTTTATACCTGCAGCTACAGGCATCATTCCAGTATCTATTCTTTTTTGCCAGCAATGCTCTTTAATGTAAAAGTGATCCTAGGGGCTACTTTAGTGATAACTAGCCGCTGGATCGCTTTTACAGGCAGTGGAAGAGGCAAACCCCCCACTCCACCACAGTCTGAAAACTGAGGATAGGAACATCCCCAGATCTCTCCATAAAGATCTTTCACTCTTCTGGCTATCACAAGAGATATTGCTTATCCCTTGTAGTAGCCATAAACGTGAACATAAAAACGAAGAAGTGTAAAAATTAGGAAGTCAAAAATAAATAATTCTTAACATAGAAAAAAAATTGAAAGCACCCACCCCCCATGCTCATGCACTAAGGCAAACGCGTACATAGGTAACAAACACATGTAAATGGCATTGCCACCACACATCACACATGAGATGTATCGCCACAAATGTTATAGGGAGAGCAATAATGTTAGCACCAGAGCTCCTGTGTAACTCTAAACTTGTAACCTGTAAAGGCTTTTAAAGCATTGTCTACAGATAATTTAATGTACTGTTTGTCATCAGTCCATGAGCATCCTCAATTTTAAAGCATGAGATGTTAGGAATCTATTTACTATGCGTAACGCTATCATTTATATTTGACCAAACAATTAGATATTCTATTGTGTTTTTGTGCTTTAAGATTAATTAAAGTGGATCCCCCTCCAAAATTGCATTTGAAAAACCACTGCGCAAATACTATGTGGCATAAAAAAATTGCATCCCCCACTATTTTTATCCTCTAGAACCCCTTGTTTTTGAAAAATATATTATGTTTTGGGGGTTCCAAGTAGTTTTATAGCAAAAAAATTCAGATTTTTACAAGTAGGAGAGGAATGTCAGAATTGGCCAGAGGATGAAGTGGTTAAAACGAAGCTCCACCCAAAAGGGGAAGCTATGCCACATTTTGGTACTTTTTGGGGGGCGGGTACCTGGTTTTGACAGGTACCTATTTCCACTTCTGGGTGAGATCACTGTGGCAATCTGAGGAGCTTTGGCCCCTCCTCTCTCCCCCTGCAGCCTTCTGGGACACACACAGGTCCCTGAAGACTGTGGGACCATTCACAAAGAGCAGCACCTGTATGCGCAGTAGGAAACCGGCTGTGAAGAACTGTCTCAGGTGCCGACATCGCTGGATCCCTGGACGGTAACTGTCCTTATATTACAAGTCAGCAGCTAAAATACTTGTAGCTGTTGACTTTTTCGCTTTTTTTGGCAAATTAGAGTTCCTATTTAAGAAAGTAGTTCTAAAGGCAGAAGTTATATACCCTCACATGGTCAGTTTGGAATCAATTCGGACAATCTACAATGTTAGCCTCTTCTGTATAATTTGTTGCTCTACTGTCTGCCAGTCTCAATTAGATGCCCTGGCTTCATTCCTCCTTGGCGCTCGAGTCCCAGCCACCCCACCCCCCCATTTTTTCACCTTCCCTCTTCCCCCTCTCTACCTTAACTCACACTGTATACCCTTTCTCTCTCCTATATAGGTTACTTGCATATTGATTGATTTTCGGATGTCTATATACTGATTACTTAGATTACATCTACCATTTTACTACTTACCACATATTTATGACTACATAGATGGCAGAATTGATAATTGTGTCATTCAAGATATTGGCAGAGGCTCCTTATATACTTGTTTTAATACTGTTTCTATATTGTATTTTTTGCAGTTATTAAAGTATTGTGTTTACGCCCATAAGCTCGCCCTTTTAGGTGATTACAATAACCTGGTACACAGCCTCTATTTGGTCCAGAGTGTGCTTACATTCTTTTTCCTATTAAATGCACCAGCATTCTCTTTGTATTGCCTGTAATGTACCGGTGGTGGAAAGTGCATTCTTTGTGATCTACAATTTCTTATTATTTATTAGTTATGTAAGGTTGCTCTCAGCCTCTCATAATCTAGGGACTGCGGTACAGAAAATCCTTGGAAGAATAGGATCCAAAATAATTGTGAAACATGAATAGTGTGCTGTCTAACAGTGACATTGAAAAAATAGTATATCATATGTGCATCAAAGTATAAATAAAAATCCAAAGTAATCAACCTTGTAAATATATAAATCAGTATAGAATTTAACGCATGCAGCACTAAAACCTTAGTGAGTTAATAATGCATAGAACTTTACATAAAGTTAAGATGAAAAACCTTCTGTAGTGCTGTAGCCCCCCAGCCCCCCTTTTTTACTTACCTGAACACAGTCCTCCTCCGGTTGGAAATGAGCACACCAGATCTAGCTGGTGTCTTGTGCCCTGATTAGATAGATTAAAAGCGCAGCCATTGGCTTCATCTGCTGTCAATCAAATCCAATGACGTGGCGCCAGGGGGTGGGCCAAGTCCTGTATTCTGTGTGAATGAATACAGATGCAGGACTCAGGAGCACGCCCACATGGGTGTTCACCAAGGAGAGCCTTCCCCAACGTGGACACTCGATGTGGGGAGGAGCCACCAGCGCTGCTGAGGGACCCCAGAAAAGGAAGACCGGGGCCTCTCAAAATTAACTTCACAGTGGAGGTAAGTATGACATGTTAAACACCCCTTTTTTTATTTTATTTTTTTACGACCCCTTTAACCACTTCCCATCCAGGCCAATTCTGACATTTGTCTCCTACATGTAAAATTCATAATTTTTTTGCTAGAAAATTACATAGAACCCCCAAACATTATATATATTTTTTTTAGAAAAAGCCCCTAGAGAATACAATGGCAGTTCTTGCAACTTATTATCTCGCACGGTATTTGCGCAGCAATTTTTCAACGCGTTTTTTTCAGAAATAAAACAGTTTCATGCTTAAAAAAAAAAACAGTAAAGTTAGCCCAATTTTTTTGCATAATGGGATAGATGAAGATACGCCGAGTAAATAGATACCCAACATGTCATGCTTCAAAATTGCACGCGCTCGTGGAATGGCGCCAAACTTTGGTATTAAAAAATTCCCATAGGCGACGCTTTAAATTTTTTTACTGGTTACATGTTTTGCATTACAGAGGAGGTCTAGTGCTAGAATTATTGCTCTCGCTCTAATGTTTGCGGCGATACTGCACACCGTTTTCATACATGGGCGGGACTTACGTATGCGTTCGATTGTGCGTACGAGCTCACGGGGACAGGGGCGCTTTAATTTTTATTGTTTTTTATTGTTAATTTTACTTTTATTTTTTTAGTTTGACACTTAAAAAAAATGAATTGATTACTTTTATTCCTATTACAAGGAATGTAAACATCCCTTGTAATAGGAATATGGCACGATCGGACCTATTTAAAGTGAGATATAGGGTCAATAAGAACCCATATCTCACTTCAAGGCTGGGAAGACTAAAATAAAAAAAATAAATAAATAAAAGATCACGGCTTCCCAGCCAAATCGGCACCATTATTTTTAATGCAGAGGCCGGGTGTGACGTCATAACATCGCGCCCGGCCTCCGAACGATCATAGAGACTCCGAGGACCATCTGGTCCACCGGAAATCTCTATGGTATTATCCGGGAGCCAGCGGATCCTGTGACCGACTCACCGATGTAAGTGGTGAGTCGGTAGAAGCGGCGGGAGGGGGGTACGTCCCATCCCGCCACCCGTAAGAACGATCAAGCGCCAGAACAGCCACTATGATCATTCTTATGGTGCAGGGAATCGCCGGCTGAAAATGCCGACATCTGAACAATGTCTGTGGCCTCGGGCATCATTCAGATATAACCACCGAAAGACGAGGCCGTCCCTGGACATCCTACCGGAGCAAAGTGGTAAGTGGTTAAAAAGTAGTTCATAAATAAACAAGCACATTCGGTGTGAAATTACTATTAAGCCCCATACACATGTAGCACTGGCTACTGAGGAGCATGCGCTATGTTTTTGAAATTTAAGGTTAAACCTGAACTACAGTTTGGTTTGGGTATAATTTTTCCAAATTTTGACTTCGGCATCAGTCTGACTGGACTATAGGGTGTTCAGCCTGGCCACCGGGGGCACTGTCTTTTCTGGTAGGCATGGAACCACAGTCTGGTTGGGTGCTTTAAGGTTACTTTCTCTCGGAGCCCGCCCAGTGGGAGTGTCACTCTTGCTGTGCTTTCTGGGAGAGGGTACTTAAGATGCGGATGTCACATGGTTTGGGGTTCCAGTCCAGAAAGTATGTTCTGACTCAATGGTCCTGGTCCTCCTGACCAGCCCCCCAGGAAGGCTATGGCCTGGGGTGTGGATCCACCCGAATTTATGTCTCGGGGGGCTGGCTAGCCCGAAGCAAAGAAACAAAAGGAAGGATTCTGAGGTGGTCTGGTGCCGTCTCCTGTTGTGGATAGGCCCAGCAATATCCAGGGGAGGACTCTTCAGAAGAAGGCCATGTACGAGTTGGCTTCTTAGCAAGAGCCTGCTGAGGGACCTAAGTGAATCCAATCTCGTGGGTATCGCCAAACTGGCTGAAAGATCCAGGTATTACACGAGTGTTCTGCAAGTCCTAGTTTCCTACATGTTCTACAACAACGTCTGTGGCAGAGACTTATTCCTACATGTCCTACAACAATGTCTGTGGCAGAGTCTTGTTCCTGATTTGAGCACCTTGTTGGCTGCTAGGCCTTGTGAGAGAGGGACTATCCAACTTGAGTGAACATCCAGCTGTGAATGGCTATTTTCTGGATTTAGTCAAAGTAAGAGAGTTCTTCATTGTTGACTTTGACACTAATGCCACGTACACACATAGCAGACTATCCGACGGACTTAGTCTGGCGGACTTCCCGCCAGACTGTCCGTCGGACTTTCCGAACGGGCTACTTGCCCACACACGGCATTTTTTCAGCGGACTAATACGGCTTACTAAGTCCGCCGTACTATCCGCCCTACTTTTGAAATGAACGGACTCGCCCACGCACACGAAGGAAAGTCCGCTCATTTCGAGCGCGTCTCCAGGCGGGGCCCGCGATAGAGATGTCGCTGACCTGGTATGGACTTAAAGGGGAATCCCAAAGCCGAAAAATATTGGCGTGGGGTTCCCCCCAGGTCCACATCAGACCCTTGTCCGAGCACTCAACCCGGCCGGCCAGGAAAGGGGGGGACGAGCGAGTGCCCCCCTGAACCGTACCAGGCCGCGTGCCCTCAACATGGGGGGTGCCTTTGGGAAGGGGGGGCCGGGCGCCCCCCCACCTCAAAACACCTTGTCCCCATGTTGAAGAGGACAAGGGCCGCTTCCCGACAACCCTGGCCGTTGGTTGTTGGGGTCTACGGGCGAGGGGCTTATCAGAATCCGGGAGCCCCCTTTAATAAGGGGGACCCCGGATACCGGCCCCCCACCCTATGTGAATGAGTATGAGGTACAATGTACCCCTACCCATTCACCTGTGAAAAAAAAAGTAAAAAAAAAACACAACACAAGGTAAAAATAGTTTATTGCACAGCTCCGGGGGTCTTCCGTCTTCAGGGGTCTTCTCGCCGGACTCCTCCGCTATCTTCTTGTAGCTCTTTTACTTGCGGAGGAGCCCGGCTTTCTTCCTCGCCGCGGCCTCTTCTTCAGACTTCGGGGGTCTTGTCCCCCTCTTCCGGTCTTCTGTCGCGGCAGACCCCGACAACCAACGACCAGGGTTGTCGGGAAGAGTCCCTTGTCCTCATCAACATGTGGACAAGGTGCTTTGGGGTGGGGTGGGCCACGCGGCCCCCCCTTCCCCAAGGCACCCCCCATGTTAAGGGCATGCGGCCTGGTACGGCTCGGGGGGGGGGCTCGCTCGTCCCCCCTTTCCTGGCCGGCCGGGTCGCGTGCTCGGACAAGGGTCTGATGTGGACCTGGGGGGACCCCCACGCCGATTTTTTTTTTGGCGTTGGGGTTCCCCTTTAAGTCCATACCAGGTGGCGGGGCCAGCGACTTCTCCTTCGCGGGCCCCGCCTACCTGGAGACCCACTCGAAATGAGCAGACTTTTCTCCGGGCGGGAAAAGTCCGCTCATTTCAAAAGTACGGTGAACTGGCACACACACGGCATGATTGTCTGCCGAAATGTGAGTCCGGCGGGAAGATTGGAGTGCAAAACTACTTTCTAAGTCCGCTGTACTTTCGGGTCAAAAAAGTGTGCCGGAGGCTACACACAGGGGGATTGTCCGGCGGACTTCAGTTTGCCGGACTTTTCCACCCGATTGTTTGATCGTGTGTACGCGGCATAAGTGTACCTGAACTTTCCTCCTAATCCTCTGATCCCATTTTAAGAGACTGTTCGTTAACTGGTTGCTGACCGCCGGCTGTCACATGATGACCAGGCGGCGCACCTATTGTGGCGGGAGGCCGGTATATGATGTCCTCCCATTTAAACAGGGAATGCGCGCGATCGTGTGCGCGCATCCCTGTTCCTTCAGTGGCGGCGTGTCACGGAGACACCGCTCGCCACCCAGGGGGGTGAACAGCCATTGGGCATGGGTGTTTACCACGTGATCGTTCATAGATGGTTACACCCCCACTGTGCACGGCGCGTGCACGTCGGTGGCGTCGTGTTCCCGGGAACACGGCTCATCACCGACGCTGGTAAACAGCCATTGGCTGGCTGTTTACCCACGTGATCGGCTGTGATCCTTTCACAGCCGATCACTAAATGTAAACAAACCGCGTTAACGAGATGTTACCTGTTTCTCCTCCTCACACACCGATCGTGTAGCCCATCAGAGTACCCGAGTACCTGTCACAGTCCATCCGAGTACCTGTCATAGTCCATCCGAGTACCTGTCACAGTCCATCCGAGTACCTGTCACAGTCCATCCGAGTACCCGAGTACCTGTCACAGCCCATCAGAATACCCCACTACCTGTCACAGCCCATCAGAGTACCCCAGTACCTGTCACAGCCCATCAGAGTACCCCAGTACCTGTCACCAGCCTATCAGAGTACCTATTTGCCGCCCATGCCACATAGATTATACGTTGGGGTGTTTGCTTTCCAAAATGGGGTCATTTTATGGGCAATTCCATTGTCCTGGTACTCCAGTGCCTTCAAAAGTGTAATAGGTGGTTGTGAAATGAGATGTCATTTTTGCTTGTAGAACGCCTGAAGATGCCACTTCAATGTTAGTGCTCTGTATGTAGCCATGCTGTGTAAAAGTCTCACACATGTGGTATCACCGTACTCGGGAAGAGTAGCAGAATGTATTTTGGGGTGTAATTTGTTGTATGCATATGCTGTGTGTGAGAAATAACCTGATAATATGACAATTTTGTAAAAAATAATAAAAAAAATCTTCATTTTGCAAAGAATTGTGGGAAAAAATTACAATTTCAAAAACTCACCATGCTACTTACTTAATACCTTGGAATGTCTACTTTCTAAAAAGGGGTAATTTGGGGGGTATTTATACTTTCCTGACTTGTTAGTGTCTCAAGAAATAAGATACACCTGATGTACTGAAGGCCTGATCAGATGTGATCAATTTTCAGTGATTGGCACCATAGTTTGTAGACTCTATAACTTTCACAAAGACCAAATAATATACACTAATGTGGGTTATTTTTACCAAAGATATGTAGCAGTATAAATTTTGGCCAAAATTTATGAAGAAAAATTACTAATTAGCAAAATTTTATTACAGAAACAAAGAAAAAGGCATTTTTTCACAAAATGTAAATTTTTTTTATTTATAGCACAAAAAATAAACAACACACTAGTGATTAAATACCACTAAAAGAAAGCTCTATTCGTGTGGAAAAAAGGACGCACGTTTCATATGGGTACAGTGTTGCATGACTAAGTAATTGTCATTCAAACTGTGAGAGCGCTGAAAGCTGAAAATTGGTCTGGTCAGGAAGGGGGTGTAAGTGCACTGTATTGAGTTGGTTAACTAAGTTTTTGCAAATAAAAATCCCTTTATGCGGATCTGTCATCAGTCTCTAACGTTACTGGGCCATCTACCACGGGAAACCCCTAGACTTAAATCGAGGAGAAGAAGGTAACGGTAAGCCCAATCAAACCAGCAGCTCGTTCGGGAGTTAGTGCTACACACACAATCGAAATTCTGCCAGCAAAAGTCAGATGTGAGCTTTTGGTCAGAAAATCCGACTGTGTATATGCTCCATCAGACTTTTGCTGGCAGAATTCCAGCCAGGAAAAGATTGAGAGCGGGTTCTCTATTTTTCAGTCTGAAAAAGTTCAGATCGTAAATTCCGATCGTCTGTACAAATTCCGACATGCAAAATTCCTAGGCATGCTTGGAAACAATTTGACGCATGCTTGGAAGCATTGAATTTCATTTTCTCGGTTTGTCGTAGTGTTGTACGTCACCGCATTCATTCTCGTAGTGTTGTACGTCACATGGTCGAAAGTTCAGTGGACTTTTGTGTGACTGTGTATGCAAGCCAAGCTTGAGCGGAATTCCATCGGAAAAACCATCCAAGTCTTCTCCAATGGAAAATCCACTTGTGTGTATGGGGCATTACACTCAGAACCTCTATTCAAAGGGATTATGTGAATAAAAAATGTAACAACAAATCAAACAAAGATTATAGTGAAATCAAAAATGTTCATAAACAGGTGAGTAAAAGTCCACTAAAGGTGTCCATCCAAATCCATGGTATTGCAGTGTCCGCGTGCAGAACAAATGCAAAGCATCAGTGCTCCACCACCTTGTTCTAAGCAAACTAAATGGCCGCTTACCAGAAGTTTAGATCCACAAGCGATCATATGCAAATATCAAGTGTACTAATAGAATGGATACCAGTTTATATTTTTGATCTCATTATAGTCTTTGTTTGATTTGTTTTTAAATGTTTTATCACATAATGCTTTTAATTGTGGTTCTGAGTAGAATAGTCACTTCACACTGTTAAATTCAATACTTACATTTATGACATACTGTTTTTTTAAAGATCACTGTTTTCTTGTGTAAAATTTTAAAATGCAATAAAAACAGACTAAACATAAAGTCAGAAGGTTTTTTACCTTAATGCATTTTCTACATTAGTGTTAAAAAAGTTCTGCATGCAGCTCTCCCCCTTACACTTGAGCCTGAACTTGATCCAGTGCTATGCACGAGAGCAGAGGCTCTCTCTTCATTAGCTTAGAGACAGCAGCGGGAGCCTTTGTTTCTTGGCTGCGGTCAATCCCAGCCAGTGAGAAGGAAGCAGGGGGCAGGGTCATATGGACACACTTAGGAGCGAGCCCACACGAGTGCAATCATAGGAAGTGTATTGCTGTGGGGGTACTCTGCAGAGAGGAGCAACCACGAGAACTGGAAGGGGGACCTAAGAAGCGGAGGATCTGGGTTGCTCTGTGCAAAACCATTGCACAGAGCAGGTAAGTATGACTTGCTTGTTATTTCAAAGATAAAAAATTTGGTTTAGAATCGCCGGGTTCCCGACCGGCGCATGCCGATGTATGTCGGCAGAATGGCACGGGCAGGCATATTGGCATACAGGTACGTCCAATCTTTAATGCCGCCCTGCCATCGCGAGCGCGCCGCCAGCGATGCACTCGCATGCCGGTCGGGACCCCCGTGAGTCCGATCGCGGGTCCCATGGACTCGATCGCCGTGGGCATACCCGCGATCGTCTCACGGGGCGGCTGAACGGAGAAATGCGGTTGTAAACAGAATTTCCCCGTTCTGCCTAGCAACTAGTGACACTGATTTCTGCTCTGTGATTGGAGCAGAGATCAGTTTTCGCTAAATGAAAGCCCAGCCCCCAACAGTTAGTAACACACCCTAGGAACACTTAACCCCTACACTGCCACCCACTGGTTAACCCCTTCACTGCCAGTGTCATTTACACAGGAATCACTGCATTTATATAGCAGTGATTGCTGTATAAATGACAATGGTCCGAAAAATGTGTCAAAAATGTCCGATGTGTCCGCCGTAATGTCGCAGTCGCAATAAAAATCACTGATCGCCACCATTAGTAGTAAAAAAAAAATATTAATAAAAATGGCATAAAACTATCCCCTATTTTGTAAACGCTATAACTTTTGCGCAAACCAATCAATAATCGCTTATTGCGATTTTTTTTTTACCAAAAATATGTAGAAGAATACGTATCGGCCTAAACTGAGGGAAAAATTTTTTTTTATATATTTTTGGGGGATATTTATTATAACAAAAAGTAAAAAATAATGCGTTTTTTTTTCAAATTGTCGCTCTATTTTTGTTTATAGCGCAAAAAATAAAAACCGCAGGGGGTGATCAAATAACACCAAAAGAAAGCTCTATTTGAAAAAAAGGACGCCAATTTTGTTTGGGAGTCACGTCGCACGACCGCGCAATTATTCGTTAAAGGGACGCAGTGCCGAATCGCAAAAAGTGGTCTGGTCTTTGACCAGCAAAATGGTCTAGGGCTGAAGTGGTTAATGGTCAGATTCATGCATAAGTCCAATGATGACTAGTTGAATTGAAATTAAAGCTTCTTAATCTTCTATTCACATAGAACAGAGCCATCTATAATACATCATACTGCACATTTTTATGAAAAATACACTTAAATGAATTTTAGTGCACAAAATAATACCCAATATTGCTGATAAAATATAAAAGACAATTTTGTGTCAGGTAATTCATTACCAAACTCCAAGATTTAAAATTGCACACTCCTGTGAAAAGGCAACAAACGAAGGTACCTGAAATTGTCCATAGGCCACACACAAAAGCCTTTATAGGTTATCTGATTAGAGTTAAATGTGAGTTCTGGCTTTAGAATTATTGCAATCACTGTGAGGTTCACAGCAATACCACACATGTGTGGTGCAATTATTATTATTTTTTTTATGACTTTTTTTAAACTTTTTTTAAAATTTATTTTTTCATTCAACTTTATTGCTATTACAAGGGGTGGACAAAACCCCTTATGATAGCTTTGGGCAGTGACAGCCAGGTACACTTCATGGAGAAATCAGGGGTCTGTTGGATCCTTGATCCCTCCTTTGCCCCGCAAGACAGCTGATTAGATAGAGGTCTGCTTTTTACTGCACACATACACACTATAATACACATTTTTTTTTGCTAAATATAAACTATAATGATGCATCAGGTAAATATATACCATACAATGAAAAATTTGAAATTCTAAATGCATGTGAAATAGTGACAAAATACGCTACCTAAAATTGGCCATGGGCAATGATTTAAAAACCTTTACAGGTTATACATTTAGAGTAAAAGGCAGTGGTGGTGTGTCTATAAAGGGCGCAGGAGCGCTGCCCCCCCCTCCTGTCACTCTCTAATCACTAATCTCTAATCAGTGGCAGCATTGGGAGCATTGGATGGCACAGTGGGAACATTTGATGGCACAGTGGCATTATTGGGAGCATTTGATGGCACAGTGACAGCATTGGATGGCACAGTGGGAGCATTTTATGGCACAGTGGCAGCATTGGGAGCATTTGATGGCTCAGTGGCAACATTGGATGGCACAGTGGCAGCATTTGATGTGCACAGTGGCTGTGTTTGATGGCACAGTGGCACCATTTGAGGGTTACAGTGGCTGCAACTGAGCAGCACAGTGGCTGCGTTTGATGGGAACAGTGGCTGCGTTTGATGGCACAGTGGTGGTATTTGATGGCACAGTGAGGCTGCAATTGATGTTTTTTTTTTTCGATTTTTTTAATTTGTTTGCGCCCCCCCCAAAATTTTGAGCACCAGCCGCCACTGGTAAAAGGTGAGCTCTGGCATTTAAAATTATTGTTCACAGCAGTACCTCATTGAGTGATGCAATCACTGTCTACATATGTGTGCAAGACCTACATATGCATTTGGGTGTGTGAACAGGGAACAGGGTGGTTTAAATTTTTTTTCATATTTTAAAAATAAATAAAAGTGAATGGGCGGTTGTAAAAATTGATAACAGGATCATGGCTGCTGCTGCACCCATAATCCTAGTATAACCGCCTTTCATTCAGAATGTACAGTACATATACGTATGCTGAATGGCAATTGGTTAACATATCAACTCTAAATAAACAATTTGAAACTGGTAGCAAAATTAAATTATTTAACAAGGGTAGAAAAGGAATGCTTCTCCCCTTTAGCCTAGGTTCACACTGACAGCGGGACAGATTTGACATGTGATTTGACATGTCAAATCGCATGCCAATTCACTGCAATGTGAACCAGGGCTTATGACCATAGTCAACGCCCAATCCTAATTTTGCAACTTTAACATGTGGTGTTCATAAAACTGTGCATATCATCATAACTACTTGTATCCAGATGGATTATACTGTACTTGTTTTTTTTTTCAGGACAGCTTTCTTTAGGTGGGAAATGTTAAAGGAAATCTCCTGATTTTTATTATTATCAAAGGGAAAACTGGTCCAAAAAAGTAGAAAAAAAATAATTCTTTGACCAATTTGTATCCAGGCCAATTCTGACACTTTGCTCCTACATGTAAAAATCTATTTTTTGTGCTAGAAAATTACTTAGAACCCCCAAACATTATATATATATTTTTAGCAGAGGCCCTACAGAATAAAATTATGGGTGTTGTAATTTTTTACGTTGCACTTTATTTGTGCAGCAGTTTAACAAACTTATTTTTTGAGGCAAATAATAAAATAATAATAATACATTTTTAAAAAAACATAATATTTACTCCAATTTGTATCACGTGAAAGATAAAATTATGCAGAGTAAATAGATACCTAATATGTCACACTTTAAAATTGCATCTGCCCATGGAATGGCAGAAAACTATGGTGCTTTAAATTCTCCATAGGCAATGCTTATCAGTTTAGAGTTACACAGGAGGTCTGGTGCTAGAATTATTGCTCTCACACTGATGTTTGCGACAATATCTCACATGTGTGGAACAACCACCCTTTACATATGCATTCGCATTTGCACGTAAGCACAGTGGGATGGGAGTGCTTTAATTATTTATTTTTTTATTATTATTATTTATTTTATATAAACTTTTTTTATATATATATATGTTTTTTTTACACTTTGCATTAGGGAAAGGCAGCATAGGGAGGGAGGGGGGACCCCCTTCTACCACCCGCAGAATTTATTGAGTGGCTATTTAGCCACTTGAATCACTTCTGCCATAAACAGCATTGCTGGCTGAAAAAAAACATACTAGAATGAGGCCTGTAGGTGCAGACATCATCCCGGTATGACTACTTCAACCCGAGGACTTCCATGGATGTCCTACAGGCAGGAAGTAGTTACATTGTAATGTCCTAAAATATACAGTTACATTTATCACTACCAAAAAAAACCTGCAGAATAAATTCTCCTGTTCCTGACGATCGCAGCGATACCACATATGTGGGTGTGATTTGTTTTTTGTGCCCATAATAGAGCCAAGAAACAATAGTATGTATTGTAAGAACACATATATGGAGCACCCAGGTTTAAAGCCCATTTCCTGGATGCCTCATATATGCGTTATGTGGCCATGAAGGGGTTAATATGGTACAATTGACATACCTGTTGGGTCACGTGGTGGTATGTCACGATTGTTGCGCCTTGGACGTCGGGGCATCTTGATGGTACTAGATGGTATCGCAGGTGAATGAAGGTTTACCTAAAAATGAATAGTATTAATACTAATAATAATATAGAGCACTATAATAATAAGAGAAATGTAGAATTAATGTAGTTTATGGAGGTAATCGCTGGAGTCTGGCTTCAGAGATGCGTCTCAGTCGAGATCCTCTTCAGTCTGCCTGTCAGGACCCCTAGAGGAGCCCCAAACATCTGCGCCTGTGCAGAGATCAGCTGCCAACCAATCACAGTGCTGGCCTCACAGTAGCTGCCCCGTTCCTTTGCCTGAAATATACTGGCTCATACAACACAGTAACCAAATGAAATTGAGCTTATTCCATTGTTATTAAACAAATAAAGCTTTATTATGGTATTTAATAAACACTGGGTTTGATCATTTCATAATATAACGGAACTGTGACAGTTGCTCTGGTATCAGGCAGTGATAAGGACAGACTGGGGATCCTCTGTGGGGACTGTAGGGGAACCAGGAAGTGGGTTATGAATGGAGTTGGGTTGAATGTTGATCCAGTCAGTACATATATCTGTGTTCTGTGTGTGTAGTATTGTGTATGGAGGGACCCGGGTCACTTCTGTCTGCAGGCAGGCTTGGCTTTCATATTGTGTGGTGGCTGAGCCCTTCCATGTCTGAGAGAGTGTCACTGGTAACCATAGCAACTGTGTATACCCTTCATCCCTGTGTTTACTACATAACATAAACCTGTGTGTGTATAGAGCCCCCTAAAACATACATACCTACCTGCATACTATGTGTATAGGGCACCCACATCTACCTTCCTGTATACTGTATATATAAAACCTACTCCTGTGTACCTACCTGTAACCTGCGTGTGTAGAGCCTACTCCTGTATACCTACCTATATCCTGTGTGTATAGAGCCTACTCCTGTATACCTACGTATATACGGTTTATAATTGGAGCCTACTCATATATATTGAACTTTATACTGTGTATATTGAGCCTACACATATATACTGTACCTACCTGTATACTCTATAACTGATTATTGCGAAGTCATTGCAAAGCTGTACCCAAATAAAAGTAATGTCCTTTTTCCCCACAAATAGAGCTTTCTTTTGGTGGTATTTGATCAGCTTTGATCATTGAATTTTTTTTGCACTATAAACAAAACAATTCTGACAATTAAAAAAAAAAACAATATTTTTTGCTTTCTGCTATAAAACATAGCCAATAAAAAAATGTAAAAATCAAATTTCTTCATTAATGTGGGCCAATATGTATTTTGCTACATATGTTTGTTAAAAAAAAAATCCCAGTAAGTGTATATTGATTGGTTTGCACAAAAGTTATAACATCTACAAACTATAGGACATTTTTATTTATTTGTTACTAGTAATGGTGGTGATCAGTGATGTATAGTGGATTTTGATCTTGCGCCAGACATTCTGACACTTTTTGGGGACCAGTGACACTAATATTGTGATCAGTGCTAAAAATATGCACTGTCATTGTACTAATGACACTGTCTGGGAAGGGGTTAACATCAGCGGTGATCGAAGGGTTAATTGTGTGCCTCTCCAGTGTTTATGTGAACTGTGTGAGGTGCTTTTACTGAGGGAAGAGAGGGAATGTAGCCGGGACACAAACGCCATGCCTTCCCCCTGTCAAAATGGCAATCTGGCTTGTTTACTACCCGACGATCGACTGGCAGACATCTAGTACCTTTCACCCACCGATTGGCTTCCGCTGTGTATAATGAAGCGAGGTGTTGTATTTATACATGATCCAGCACACAGCTGCCACCCTGTAGCAATAAAGCTGGTATAGGGTAGTCCAGAAACGGTTAAAAGATAAGTCCAGCTTGGGCTCATTCGGTACGGTGCTGCATCTGCCTAGGTAAGTATGAATATGGGATAAAAAAATTCCATACTTCTCTTTTAATATTCAAAGTAAACTCACTCATCCATACGTGTCTCCATGCTTTATTTTGTTGAGAAATCATTTTGAAAAACATCCCCAGAATTTTTAGAAATGAACATCTTTTGCTGTTGATTCATGTAGCATTTACTTCCTGGAATCCATCTGACCTTAGTTCAGGCATGCAGGTAGGAGTGTGTGCTTAGCTGAGAAAGCCTCTCCTTCCCTCCTCCAGATGAAAGAAGAAAATACCCATGAAGTCTCCTGGGAAGTATGACATCATTTTAGCCTAGTATAAAAAATGATAAAAAAATATCATATATATGTGTAATATAATTCATACAAAAGATTGTGTCTCTAACGAAACGGCGTAGGGAGGAGCGGCGCGCTGACGTCACCGCGATCTATGCTGAACCTGGAAGCGACGGAAAGCGTTACATGAGCCGGCCGGCAGAATTCTTTTTACTATTTGATGCGAGTTTCTTATGACATATGTAAGTGTGATTCTTTATTTTTATTAAAAATCCTGGCAATATCATACTATGGCGATTTCCCCTTTTTTTATCTATGTGATTGGCAATGAGCGGTGTGGCCGTAGGAATATAACAACATTGGAACAGAGTGGAAATCACAAGCAAAAAGATTTTCGTTTGGAGATGGACTATTACTTTGAATTTAAGTTCCAATTATAGTAGTGTATATATTCATTTTTTCACTATTTATTTATTTAATTTTATATATTAAATTTTTTTTTTTTGCACGATCTTTTGTATGAATTATATTATACATCAATTGATATTTTTTATAATTTTTTATATTATTACATATTCAGTGATATTGAATTTGATCATTATAGCGCAACTTTTTTCGAAAAATTGGTATTAATATTGTGGGTATCTCACATTTAGGTTGCAGCTTCACTTTCACAAATATTTTTACAGTTTGTCAATTATTCGAACTTTAGATAGCGCTGTATTACATTTTTTTATTAATCATTTTAGCCTAGGCCAGAAGCCAGGAAGCAACTGTAGAAATGTAAAAAAAAAGATTAAAATAAGTAAATATGATATATCTTCTTATCTATTTACTCATACTAGCAGCATAAACATTTAAAATAGTTAATGTGATTGAGATAGTTTAGTTAACGACTTGCTTACTAGGCACCTAAACCCCCCTCCTGCCCAGACCAATTTTCAGCTTTTAGCGCTGTCCCTCTTTGAACGACAATTACGCAGTTATGCAACACTGTACCCAAATTCAATTATCATTTTTTTCCAACAAATAGAGCTTTT
Source organism: Lithobates pipiens (assembly GCF_037356315.1). Classification (NCBI taxonomy): domain Eukaryota; kingdom Metazoa; phylum Chordata; class Amphibia; order Anura; family Ranidae; genus Lithobates; species Lithobates pipiens. Next base: position 238,406,173 of record NW_027507785.1, on the reverse strand, counting down.
TTTGGGGGTAATCACCTCTTTTTTTTTTTTTGTTAAATTTTTAACAAAAAGGGCAAATGTAAAAAAAAAATACAAAACTGTTTTATATTTTGTTAATACATTTTTGAAACATGTAATTTTTCTCCTTCATTGATGTACGCAGATGAGGCTACACTAGGGTTGCCACCTGTCCAGGATTTACCCGGACATTTTGGGTTTTGACTCATGCGTCTGGGTTTCAGACTGCCTGAAACCCGGACACATTATTCAGACTGGACTATGGCTTCCCAGCAGGGTTGCTGGCTACAGTTGTCTAAGCTGGGAGTGTCTGTTACACTCTCATGCTGCCCGAAGCCAGCACTAACAATCCCCCCAAACACACACAGGTGGGAGAGGAGCGAGGGCTCGATCTATACCTCTTCCTCCTGCCTCTACCCCTCTGTGCCTGCCCACACTCCAGTCCCTGTCGCTGTGCCTCAGAAAAGGAAAGTGGGGGCTGGTTTTTGAAGTCCAGCAGCCTCAGATACATCTGGATGAGAGGTGCTGACTGCCAAGGGGTGAGTGAGCTCACCATCCATTAGGGTTGTCCCGATATTAGTATTGGTATCGGGACTGATCCCGAGCATTTGTGCGAGTACTTGTACTTGCGCAAATGCTCCCGATGCCAGATCCGATACCTGGGAGAGATGACTAAAGCGACCTGGTGCAAGCGGAAGTCAAAGGCTAGGAACAACGGAAGTGACACTGTGTCGACGTCGGTGGTTGGACATCCCGATGCCCATCTTAGTACACCCTACACTTGGCTGCAGCAAACCAGCAGCAGACATCTTATTACACCCAGCCCATATAGTTCGAGCTGGGTGTAACAAGATTGCGGCTGCTGCTTTTAATGCGGCCGAGTGCAAGGAGTACCAAGATGGGCTTCACAGGCAGCATTTCCTCATGGCATGACAGTGCCTGGCCTGCCCATCAGTGCCCATAAATGCCACCTATCAGTGCCAAATGCACATAAGTTCAGCCTATCAGTGCCAGCCACCTGACAATGCCATCTATCAGTGCCAGCCACCTGTCACCGCCATCTATCAGTGCCCGCCATCTATCACTGCTGCATATCTGTGCCACCTAATCTATATTGTGCTTTGAAAACTGTCACATAACATTCAAAAAAAGTATCGGTAATCGGAATCTGCGAGTACTTGGAAAAAAAGTATCGGTACTTGTACTCGGTCTTAAAAAAGTGGTATTGGGACAACCCTACCATCCTCCCCTATTGCATCAGAGTGTTCCCTATTACATCAGAGTCCTCTCCATATATCAGAGTTCTCAGTGTCCCCCCCTTAAATCAGGGCTCCCAGAGGATCCCTTATGTTAGAGTCCCCGGAGTTCTCCAGTGTGAGGGAACTCTGCGGGTTTAGATGTAAAAGGGGAACTCTGTGGACTCTGATGTAAAAGGGGAACTCTGTGGACTCTGATGTAAAAGGGGAACTCTGTGGACTCTGATGTAAAAGGGGAACTCTGTGGACTCTGAAGTAAAGGGGGAACTCTATGGGTTTAGATGTCAAAGGGGAACTCTGGGTTTAGATGTAAAAGGGGAACTCTGTGGACTCTGATGTAAAGGGGCGACTATTATTATTACTTCATATGATTAGAAATGTTATTTATTATCAAAATATATGTATAAAAAAAAATTGCTGTGCGATGCATAAAGTGTCCGGTTTTGACTTGAAGAAAATGTGGCAACCTTACATTGTCACCGTGAGAAGAAAAAAAAACGATTACCGATTCTCTGTTTACATCACGTGATCAGCTGTCATTGGCTGACAGCTGATTACATGACAAGGGTTCGGGATCGACCCCTTACTCTGATCTGTGATCACCCGAGCCTCACCCCCTGCAGGGGCACAGCCTGCTTGCAAAGGGAAGGACTTCTATTGACGCCCTCCCAGCAAAACAGATCCGCGCTGTAGTCATCATTCGGCTATAGAGCAGATCTGAAGGAATTAAGACACCTTTCACGCTGAGGCGGTTTTCAGGCATTTTAGCAATAGAAATAGCCTCTAATTAGCACTTGAAAACTGCCTCCCAATCATTTTAGTGTGTCTGTTCACACTGGGGCAGTGCGTTTGGAGGATGTTAGGAAAAGTCCTGCAAGCAGCATCTTTGGGGCAGTGTGGGAGCGATGTATACATTGAAATGAATGGGCAGCGCTTCCAAAGCACCTGAAAAGCGATTCGGAAGCGCAGAAACATGGATGGTTTTTAACCCCTTCTTTGGGGTTAAAAGTGCCCCACTAGCGGCCGAAATGTGCCACTAAAACAAGTGGCGCTTTAGCTCTAACGTGGATGCAGCCCCAGTGTGAAAGGGGTCTAATGTATTTATCTTTGATTGATTGACAACACCTGCTCACCACCATCCCATATAAGAGAGTGGAGAGTCTGGCCATCTTATATGAGAACACAGCGCACCTGGCACTATGATATGGCAATAACAGAACACAGCGCGGTGTACTGCAGCTTTTATTGTATGTACACTTTGGACTGTAAATCTAGCCTTTTTTTCCTTTCTGTTTTTAGTTTGAAGATTAGTTCAAAACTTTGTTGTGTTTTTTTATTGCTCACTTTGTCACATTTATGACTAATGCCCTGTACACACGGTCGGACATTCCGACGCCAAAATCCATTGGACGGATTTTGGCCCAAACTTGTCTTGCATACACACGGTCGCATAAAGTTGTCGGAAAATCAGACTGTTCAGAACGCGGTGACGTATAACAAGTACGACGGGATTATAAAGAGGGCAGTAGCCAATCGCTTTTGTCTCGTAAATTATTCTGAGCATGCGTGGCACTTTGTCCGTTGGAATTGTCTACACACGATCGGAATTTAAACAATCGGATTTTGTTGTTGGAAAATTTTAGATCCTGCTCTTAAACTTTGTGTCAGAAATTCCAACCGAAAAAGTTAGATGGAGCCCACACATGATCAGATTTTCCGACAACAACATCCAATTGCACATTTTCCATCGGAAAGTCCGGCCGTGTGTACAGGGCATTATTCTGTCCCAGTTCCAGCTACCACAGCACCATTATGCTATCATCGCCATGCCAATTCATGTTTTTTTTAACTCTTTATTTATTCCAGATATGCCAGGAAATAGACATAAAACTGGTCACACCAGAGATCTTCCCCTGAAACAAGGTGGTAGAGAATTGACTTTCCAGGTCATTTCAGCAAATAGAGAGGAAGCCCCAGCAAATACAGACATGATTATGAATTGTGTCATAACACTTGACCACCATTAGGAGACGCTAATGAAATGACATTACATTCCTTATTTTAGATGTCATTATATTACATTGTTGTGTTTCTGTGCTTCTTTATGCAATGCAGGCAGATCATGGTTGGTGTGAGGTGCTGGCATGGAGCTGTACATAGCTTCCTGAAAGCATCACCACACCCTCCCTCAGTGCTCTTCTTAACAACCCTCAGCCCTGATGTAAGCAGTGTGTTGGCTCTTGAATGAGTTATGCAAAAATGCCTTGGTGCACGGATGGCAATCTGGAGGAGTGGGTCTTCCTAGGGAGGCTTTAGGGAGGAAGGAAAGTCCACTTTTTTAACTTGTCCCTATAATAAGGCTTACCTGTAGGTACAGTGAATATCTTCTAAACTTGCATTGTTTAGGAGAAATTCACATGGGATGCAGCCAGTGATGTCACCGTGCATGCGCTCTGAAGGGATGGCAAACCCTACCCAGAGCATCTATACAACCCACAAACCTAGACGGGTGAGGATGGAAGTACAGAGAAGCTGGGACAGCACTGCGCTAGAGGACTCCATGTGCGGGTAAGTCTGTCATAATGTGCTAGTATGCAGAGCCTACTAATACATAATGACTTAAACCTGTAGGTGGCCCTTTTTTATATATATTTGTGGTGGTTTACTATCACTTTAATTAGCTGAGGTTTTTCTTTAATTTGTTAGTCAGGTCCATCTAAATCTGCTAGTACATCTAACACTACCCTTTTCCCAGATTGACAATGCTGTTGTCCAAACGTGGAGATGCCCTTAAGCTGTACAAAAGTTCTTTGTACATTCAATCAAAAAACGCAAAAAAAATAGAACAGAAACCTTTTTTCAAATTGGTGTGACACCGCAAAGTAGGAGCCGCACCAATTTGAACCATTGCCGTCAGTAGGCAGAGACATTTCATGCGATTTTGAACCGCATGACAAGAAGCACCGGTGTGAACAGGGGGCTTAATGATTTGTATTTCTGCCAGTCCTGAGAATTGCACAGTTCTGCACAACACAGCCAGGCTTGAAGTATATTAGATCTGATTTTTCTCTGCTGCCTGGATACTGAAAAGATATGCTGTAGTCTGATGAGCTTGTTTCTCTGTTACTTTGCTCTCTCCTCCCAAAACTGACTGGCTCCCTATGCTGCTTCTCCCTCCCTGATCTGAGTTCTGCTGTACAGGGACTATAAGTGGCTGATACCAGATTGAATAGAGGTGTTCGCCAAAACTAGTCTGCTGCTGACTGTACTCACTGAGAAGGCTTGAAAATAAATATGCTTGATGTTATGGAGTTGCCAGCTGCTTCTTTTTTTAGATTCATTTATGTAGTTTAAAGTAGCTAAAGGCAAAAACCTTTCATTTGTGACAGAGTAAGGGAGGGTTATAATCCCTGTTGTATTTTATTATTTTTTTGCCATTTGTGCCCTATTGGGGAGCTTTTCCTTCACTTCATGCCGCATAGCCAAGACAGGAAGTGAAAGGAAATCCCTCCAAAATGAGGGAACCACTGGTTGTCACCAGGGCCACCAGAACTAGTGTCCTCATTGGAAAATGTCCCCTCTATTACTGCTTTAACTGCTTCCCGACCAGCCAACACAGTTATACAAGGGCAGGTTGGCTCCCCTGCATGAGCCGTCGTAGCTACACGTCGGCTCGCGGGGTCAGGATAACTGCCAATGCTCGTGGCCGACAGTCGCGATGACCACACCCACGAGCGATCATGAGCAGGAGACACAGAACAGGGACGAGTGTGTGCAAACACACACTTCCCTGTTCTGTTCTGACAGGAGTGACAGATTGTGTGTTCCTATTAGGTAGAAACCACGATCACTCACTTCCTCTAGTCAGTCCCCTCCCCCTTCAGTTAGAATCACCTCCCAGGGAACACAGTTAACCCCTTGATTGCCCCCTAGTGTTAACCTCTTCATTGCCAGTGACATTTTTACAGTAATCAATGCATTTTTATAGCACTGATCGTTGTATTAATGCCAATGGTCCCAAAAATATGTCAAAATTGTCCGCTGTGTCCACCATAATGTTGCACTCATGATAAAAATTGCAGATCGCCGCCATTACTAGTAAAAAAATAAAAAAATAATAAAAATGCTAGAAATCTATTTCCTATTTTGTAGACGCTATAACTTTTTTTTTTTTTTTTTTAACAATCTTTTTATTGAAAGTTTCACAAATTAACAATCAACAAATACATGAGCAAGGTCAATTAAACAAAAAGGAGTACATATCCTGTGCAGTATCATGAAAGTAAGGTAGCCGAAAATACTAGTAATTCCTTTTCCTATACAAATGATATACATTAATGGTCGAGTGTTTGATAAAGATAAGATAATGTCAACGTAGGAATGAGATATTTGCAATATTTCAAACAAGTCACAACTATTTTAGCAAATAAATTTAACAATTAAATTTAAGAACGTCTTCTATATTTGTCCCATAAGGCCCATTTCCGAAGAAAGGGTTGTAGTCTATCTTCCTGATACGCTACCGTTCTTTCATATTCAAACGAGTGGTCAACTAGGGCCACTACTTCTGACACCAAAGGGGAAGCAGTAGATTTCCATTTTCGTGTAATGCTCAGCCGAGCTGAAAATAACATATGTGTCATTAATGTGCGCTCTGGGGTGGGATAACTATCCAAATCTACACCTAGAAGAGCTTGTTCTACTCTGAGGGGATTTAAGATTCCTGTTAACATAGCTATTACCTTACTTATTTCCCCCCAGAAGCTTCGTAAAGATACACAACCAAAATATGTGTGCCAGATTTCCCACCTGGCCACATTCTCTCCAGCACGCGTTCGTACCCTCTCCTGCGTATTTCGCTATTATGTAAGGCGTCCTGTACCATCGAAATCGTAACTTATGTGCGCCTTCCCTAAAATTGGAACAACGAGTGGAATTGTAACTGCTCTTAATAGCTCTGACCCATTGGTCTGGGGATATAGTGATATTTAGATCCTCTTCCCACTTGGTTAACTGATTGTACATCTCAAAATGCAGTTTACCGTGAAGGAGATTGTATATGGCCGTAATACCTTTCTTTTGTGCTGAGGTTGGCTGCCACAGCTCCCAAATACATTCCGGGAGGCTAAAGTCCTGTGTACAATCGTAAGGGATCATGCTAGTCAATCTGGCAAATGTCAGAAATTCAGTCTTAGGAATGTCCTGAGTGGCCTTCAAGTTTTTAAATGACCGTATATTACCCTGCGTTAAAAGTTGGTGAAGAAAACAGAGTCCATAGTTTGCCCAATGTGTCACTTGTAAGTCAGGGGTAAGGAAGGACAGGGCCGACAGGGGGATAGGGAGATGTTTAAGGTCGGTGTTGGCTGGTTGGTGTTTGCGTAGGTAAGCCCAGGCCTGCAGTGTCGCGTTTATAGTAGGGTGGTGTTTATATCTTCTGGGGTCCCCTATCGCTGTGGCATATAGAAGCCCTGAGAGATCCTTCTGTTGTGTCTGTTCTAATTCACATATGTGCCACCGCTTCTGTTCAGGTGTATAGAACCAGACTCTAAGTTGGTCCAATATAGCTGCCATATGATAATCTCTCAGCTCTGGAACTCCCATTCCTCCCACCTGTCCATGTTTGATTAGAATTCTAAAGCCGCATCTGGCAGGCTTCCCTTCCCATAGGTATCTACCCAGTTGGCGTTGTAATGTTCTATAAAAAGAAGCTGGCAACGCAATTGGAAGTGCTCTGAAGAGATACAAGAGCTTTGGTAGTAGAAACATCTTCTACGCGGCCAATCTGCCGGACCAGGAAAGATAAAACTTTTTAAATCTGGACAGCTCACCCTCAAAGCTCAATGGGATAGATTCGAAGTTGCATTTGTAAAGTTGAGATAGGGAGCTGGTTAACCTTATGCCCAAGTATTGAATGGATTCAGATGCCCAAGCATAAGGTAAGGAGTTTTGAATTCGGTTCTGCATATCCGATGGAACATTTATACCCAATATGCTCAACTTAGTTGCATTAATTTTGTAATAAGACACCTCGTACACAGTTTTCAGGGATTCCTCTGGATCAACAAGAGACAGGATCACATCATCTGCATATAGAGTGATAGAGTGCTTAGTCGATCCAGAGCTAATACCTCTATTATTCGGGTGAGTCCTAATCCTCTCCGCCAATGGCTCCATTAAAAGGGCAAAGATCAGGGGTGATAAAGGACACCCCTGTCTTATTCCATTGGTAATGTAAAACTGTTCAGAGAAAAGGCCCTCTGTGAAAACTTGCGCTGACGGTTTGGAGTACAGAGCAGAGATGGCGGAGAGGACCGGGCCCGAAAAGCCAAACTTCGACAAAACCGCCGAGAGGTACCCCCAATGAACCCTGTCGAAAGCTTTCTCAGCGGCCAGCGAGAGGAGAACCACTGCCCCCCCCCCACCGGATGCCGAGTGAATCAAGTTCAGCGCCCTCCTGGTGGCATCCGGGGCCTGTCTCCCCGCAACAAACCCCACCTGATCGGGCTGTACCAGTTGAGGTAGAACCTTAGTTAACCTATTGGCAAAAATCTTGGCATATATCTTCAGGTCCACATTTAATAAAGATATGGGCCTGAAGTTCTGTACCCTGTCTGAATCCTTTCCCGGAACACCCTCTGCATATTGGTAGTCAGAATACTGGAAAATGTCCTATAATACTCCGAGGAGTATCCATCTGGACCGGGCGATTTGTTTTTAGGGAGGGCTTCTATGGTCTTTTGTATTTCGGCTAATGAAAATGGGGCATTCAACTCCTCTAAGTGCAGTGGTTGCAACTTCGGGAGGTTAAGTATCTGAAGAAAACGTTCTATGGCATCAGGTGTGGGCTGTGCAGAAGAGGCATCTTCCTTCAAGTTGTACAGGCTGTTGTAATACCAGCCGAATGCATCTGCTATTTCTTTAGGGTTAGTAAGTCTAGAGCCATTTTGTGGATGTACTATGTACGGTATTCTTTGCTTGAGTACTTTGTCCTTAAGCTGCATTGCTAAGAGCTTCCCTGCCTTATTGCCATGTGTATAATGGTTAGCTTTGAGTTTATGAATGTTCCTGGCATGTTGGGCCACCAGTAGAGTACGTAGGTCATTGCGGGCTTTTGCTAGATTATTACTTATTGAGAAAGAGGGTGTCGCTTTATTCACGATTTCTAAGTCATTCATCTCCTTCAAAAGGCTATCCATGCGCTGCCTCCTCCTCCTGTTCACCCCCGCACTAATCTTAATCAGGAGACCTCTAGTAAATGCTTTGTGAGTGTTCCATAAAATGAACGGGTCTACATTCTCAACATCATTAATTGTAAAAAATTCTTGCAATGCGGCTGTAACCTCATTTATAACCTCTGGGTTTTTAAACAACTGGGGATCGCACCTCTACCAGTTCGCCCGGGTAGAGAAGGTGCCATCCCCAACCGCTATTGACACCGGTGCATGATCAGTCCATGAAATGGTACCAATCTCCGACCTAAAGATACGCTGTAATAAAAACGTATCAACTAGAAACATGTCAATCCTGGAATAGGACATGTGTACCTGTGAGAAAAAAGAAAAGTCACGTTCAGTGGAGTGCTGACACCTCCACACATCATACAGGCCAGCTGCTCCCATAAATTTTGCGATCTCAGGCCTGCAGGAGAGCCTCGGGGAGGGACTGGACACGTCTAATACTTTATCTGGAACTGCCTTTAGATCCCCACATAAAATAACATGTCCCTTAGCTGTCTTTTGTATTCTCCCCCATAGCTTGTTAAGAAAATGCACTTGTCGAGCATTGGGGGCATAAGCGTTAACTATGGTATAGGCCACATTATTAATTTCGCAGTTAAGAATTAAATACCTCCCTTCTTTGTCTTGTTGATGGGATATATACTTATATGCAACTGATTGCTTAATGAGGATTGCAACTCCCCTTTTTTTTGTTGGGGCATTACACAGAAATATCGTGGGGAAGTGTTTGTTGGATAATTTAGGGTGGTTGCTTTCTTTAAAGTGAGTCTCCTGCAGGCAGAGGACATCGCTGCGTAGTAGCTGGGCCTCCCTCCATAACATGTGCCGCTTTTGCGGGCTATTCAAACCGTTAACGATATTTTGAATACCATAACTAGTGAGCTTGTGACTTATCCAATAGCTGAGAATAAATACTTCTAAACACAAAAATAAATTTCTATCCTCTCTCATGCACAACACCAACCAAATGGCTAGATGAACACTATAGTGACCGTGTATAGGAAGTCTTGTTTCCACAAAAGGAAAAGGCAAAAAGAAAAACAGAAAAGGAGAATACAGGAAACGTTGTAAAAAGAGTGAAACATAAAAATTAATAAAAAAATTTAGGAACTGATTCCTAGGAATCTGAGCCAACAGTGGCTGTTGATAACGGGGGGAAACACAAGTCTCGATGCCGATGGGGTCATCCAGGTTTAGGTGCAATTGGATGTAAGCCAAGCACGGTACTCAGGTGTGACTGTCTCAGCCGTCAGGAGTGTCCTTTGTTGCTTGATGAGCCTTAGGGGCCGACAGCTCTGGGGTGATGATTTCCCATTTTTCCAGTAGACGCAGGCCGTCCTCCAGCGTACTGATACGATAATCCCGGTCTCCTTTGGAGATGACTAAGGTGGCTGGGTGGTTCCACTTGTATGGAATTTTGTGGTTTCTGAGTGGTTTGGTAATAGTCAGAATATTACGCCTCCGCTGCATGGTGTGGGCTGACAGGTCCGCAAAGAAGGTGAGCCCCTGGATGCAGTCTGGGGGATGGACTGCTTGCCTTATAGCAGACATCAGCTTCTCCTTCACTCTGTAGTAGTGTATCCTGGCTATGGTGTCTCTGGGAAGTTTCGCCTGAATGTGTTGTGGCTTAGGTAGCCTATGGATACGGTCAATGGTTAGTTCCTCTAGCGAAACATCCGGCAGAAGTTTGCGCATAATAGTAGTGAGGTGTGCCATCAAATCTTGGGGCTTGACTGTCTCAGGAATGCCTCTAATTTTCACATTATTCCTTCTCGAGCGGTCTTCCAGGTCCGCTACTTTAGCTTTAAGCCAAGAGATGTCCTCATCATGTTCATTATGAGCGTCCACCATATTGAATGTGTCTGTGAATTCCCCCATCTTATGCTCAATATGGGAGACCCTGTCACTGACCGCGTTCACTTCAGTTTTCCATTGTGTCACTAACTGCAGCATGTCAGTATGAATCGCCCCTCTCAGTGTGACCGACGTGTCTTTTAAAGTGGAGTTCATAACTGGCTGGTTGTTTGTAGGGAACGCTGCAATTGCATCCTGAAACTCCAGCGTATCATCAATAGCAGCAGCCATATTTCTGTCCCCTCTGTCTGCCAGCTCCTGTGTCAGCTTAGGCTTAGATTTAGCTGGGCTGTTCGTGCTGTAGGAGGATGGGGATACGGCCTATGGTGCTTTATGTTTGTGCCTGTTTCTACTCACAGTTTCCCAGCCGTCCTCAGGGTCCTCCATGCAGGTGTTCTCTGCGGCCTGTGAGCCTCGTGCGCCGGGTGCGCCATCTTGCCCGCCTGTGCGGCCAGACCGGCCGAAAAAGTCTGTCATTTTCCCGGGCTGTGAGCGCTCACTTCTCCTCCTCGACATGACCGGGCACTTCCCTGGACCTTCCGGAACAAAGATCTGCCACTCGTCCGTGCTTTTCATCGCTGTGATCGGTACTGGATGTCCCGTGTGGCGAGGAGCTCAGGACTCACGCGTCCATGCTCCTTGCGCGCCGGCTCCGCCCCCGACGCTATAACTTTTGCGCAAACCAATCAATATATGCTTATTGTGATTTTTGTTTTACCAAAAATATATAGAATACATATCAGCCTAAGCTGAGAAAACATTAGCTTTTTTTTACAAAAAAAAGGGGATATTTATTATAGCAAAAAGTACAAAATATTGTGTTTTTTTTTTCAAAATTGTCGCTTGTTTTGTTTATAGCGCAAAAAATAAAAAACGCAGAGGCAATCAAATACCACCAAAAGAAAGCTCTATTTGTGGGAAAAAAAGTACATCAATTTTGTTTGAATGCAACATCGCACGACCGCGCAATTGTCAGTTAAAGCAACTCGGTGCCAAATCGCAAAAAGTTCTCTGGTCAGGAAGGGGGTAAATTTTTCCAGGGCTGAAGTGGTTAAGTGTAAATGGGATTTTCTTTAACTTCTATGGGGGCAAAAACAGCAAAATAAACCCATTGGAGTTCTAATACTTCTACACTGTATCCAAAACAAAACAAAAATGTTGTCTTTATTTATACATTAAATCTGCCCGGAGTGCACCATTAAATTTAACATTTAGGAAGGAGTTAAACATAGCTAAAGTAAAAACATTTTAGTTTTGGATAGAGTGGAGAGGGATGAGAACACCCGTCCGTTTTTTATCGCTGTCTGTGCCCGTTGGGCCCTATTTACACCCGTGCATTCTGGAAATGAACACAGAACACAAAACATGCGTTATGCTTGCAGTGGCATTACTTTTTAATGGCACCCCAAATGCAGATAGCATACAAGCAATTTGTGCATAGCAAAGCAGGACACAAATACACCAAAATTTAATGTAAAAAACTAATAAAATGTGAAACTTCTTTGGCATATTTGCCACGCATAGGGCAGCCCATTTAAGCGAATGGGCTGCCCTATGTGTGTTGAGTGAAAGCACGTGAGGTGTGAATGGGGCCTTAGGGAGATTCACCATCTCTATTTGTCCCTTTTAGGTTACCAAGCGTGAAAGTAAAAAAATCCCACATTTTATGCTATCACCAAGAAATAGCGGGGAAATCTTTACATGGAGACACTAGCTCTAGAATACCCCCAATATGGAGGTTTTTTTTCTCGCTTCCTCTTTCAGCTATTGAACAGTAAGTGAAGGGAAATCTCCCCAATTGGTAATGGCAAAAAAATCCTGACAGCCACTGCACCAATGCAAGTAACCTACGGTACTGTGTGGTAATATTCATTCACTATTGTCACACAAGTGGGCAGACTCGGGGCACAGTGCTCGGAGCCCTGAGCCCACCCTTTTTTGAAGCCTATGACAGACTCTTTAACCACTTGGCGCCCATACTACATCTATTGACGTCATGGGTTTTCAGTGGTTATATCTAAATGATGCCTGAGGCCACAGACATCATTCAGATATTGCCATTTTCAGCTGGCGATTCCCTGCACCATAAGAATGATCATGTCGACTGTTCCGCCGCTTGATCGTTTTTACGGGTGGCGGGAGGGGACGCCCCCCCTCCCGCCACCCTCCGGTGCTTCTACCGACTCACCGTTTCCATTGGTGAGTCAGTCACAGGATCCGCCGGCCCCAGCAAGTAACCATAGAGATTTCCGGCGGACTAGATCGTCCCCGGAGTCTCTATGATCGTTCGGAGGCCAGGCGCGATGTTATGACATCACGCCCGGCCTCTGTATTCAAATTAACGGCGCCGATTTGGCTAGGAAGCCAGGATCGTTTTTTTTTTTTTTTATTCTTCCCAGCCTAGAGGTGAGTTATGGGGTCTTATTGACCCCATATCTCACTGTAAATATGTCCGATCATGCCATATTCCTATTACAAGGGATGTTTACATTCCTTGTAATAGGAATAAAAGTCATCAAATTTTTTTTTTTTAAGTGTAAAACAAAAAAAAAAAAATTAACAATAAGAAGAAATTTTTTTTTTTAAAGCGCCCCTGTCCCCGTGAGCTCGCACACAGAAGCGAACGCATACGTAAGTCCCGCCCACATATGAAAACGGTGTTCAAACCACACATGTGAGGTATCGGCACGAATGTTAGAGAGAGAGCAATAATTCTAGCCCTAGACCCCCTCTGTAACCCAAAATATGTAACCAGTAAAAAAATTTAAAGCGTCGCCTATGGGGATTTTTAAATACCAAAGTCTGGCGCCATTCCACGAGCGCGTGCAATTTTGAAGCGTGACATGTTGGGTATCTATTTACTCGGCGTATCCGCCTCTTTCACATCAAAAAAATTGGGCTAACTTTACTGTTTTTTTTTTTTTGTTTTTTTTAAATACAAGTACAGTAAAAATACACTACTACGAAGTTAAAAGTAAGTTCTCGCTAAAGGTGAACCTTCTCACACAGCTATATACCCTTCTAGAAAACTTTACATAAAAATAGGGATTTTTAGTTCACATGCATTGCAATGCATGTTTAAGCTGGCCAACTGCGTCAAAGTAATCCCTCTTTGGCCAGGCCCTACACTACACTGTACTAATCTACACTACACTACATTACACTAATTTACTCTACCCTAATCTGCTCCACCCTGCCCTTATGCTCTCCACCCTGCCGTAATTCACTCCACCCTGCCCTGTAACCCTGCCCTAATTCACTCCACCCTGCCCTCTAACCCTTCTGTAGTCTGCTCCACCCTGCCGTAGTCTGCTCCACCCTGCCGTAGTCTGCTCCACCCTGACCTATAACCTAGCCCAAATCCACCCTGCCTTAATCCCCTCCACCCTTCCCTAACCCAGCCCTAATCCACCCTGCCTTAATCCAATACACCCGGCCCTAATCCACCCTGCCTTAATACCCTCCACCCTGCTCTATAACCCAACCCTAATCCTCCCCGCCTTAATATCCTCCACCCTGCCCTATAACCCATCCCAAATCCCCCCCCTGCCTTAATACCCTCCACCCTGCCCTATAACCCAGCCCAAATCCACCCTGCTTTAATCCCCTTCACCCTGCCCAATGACCCAGCCCAAATTTACCCTGCCTTCTAACCCTGCCCTAATCCACCTGGCCTTAATCCCCTCCACCCTGCGTTATAACCCAGCCCAAATTCACCCTGCCTTAATCCCCTCCACCCTGCCCTATAACTCAGCCAAAATCCACCCCGTCTTAATCCCCTTCACCCTGCCCTTTAACCCAGCCCAAATCCACCCTGCTTTAATCCTAATAAATATAAATTTTTATAGATATAAGCAAATTCTTTTTTTTGTGTTTTTGTACACTATACTATTATTGGCTCCTCCCTGCACTAATCCACATACACCATTTTTTAATAGATGCAAGCAAATATACAGTTGTGTTTTTTTTTTTTTAATAGTGTACACCAGGCATCACTAAATGGCGGGCCGATTGCAGACCGAATCATTGTCACATCCGGACCTCCACGGTTCCACCATTTAGGAGCCAGTTGTTTATTGCCGCTGTCATCACTTCATGGCAGGCTTGGGGACAATCCTAGACAGAGGTTGGGAGACAAAGCAACTTTCTAGAAAAGAGGCTGGGACTGCTGGAGTTACAATTTTAGGTGTGCCAGCAAGTGATTGGTTGTTAGGATTAAGGGCGGCTCTAGCAACCAATCACCTGCTAGGACACTTGAAAAGTTAACTCTGTCAGTGCCTGCCCATGCCCTCCATCCAAAGCTGCGGTGTCTTCTGCTATATAGAGCTGAGATGGTTTGCACTGTGAATGAGGGGGAGTTATCTGTAATGTGAATGGGCGGGACAGAGCTGTAGTGGGGGGCAAAGCTGAAGAGGGCTTCCCTGTGAATGGGAGAAGCAGAGCTGAGGGAGAGCTGAGGGAGCCTGTAATGGGAAATAGGGTAGCAGAGCTTAGAGGGGCTGCATTGTAAAGGGGGCAGAGCTGAGGAGCTGAAATGTGACTGAGTGGAGCAAAGCTTAGGGGGTCTGCAATGTGAATAATAAGAGCAGAGCTGAGGGGGCTGCAATGTGATAGGGGCAGAGCTGAGGGGCGCTGCAGTGTAAATGAAGGAAGCAGAGCTGAGGGGGGCTACACGTCAACAGGGCCGGTGCTAGACTATTTTGCACCCTAGGCAAGACCAGCTACTTGCGCCCCCCCCCCCCCCCCAAAAAAAAACAAAAAAAAAAAACATGCCCTGCATTGCTTTGTGAAGTGTCATTAATTAATAGCACAACACACTCTTTGATCACAGATCCCAGTGTGTATTGTGTGACAATCTGTCAGTTTTAATTATTTCACTGTGAACACCAGGGCCAATTGCAAGTGCGACTGCTCAGCCTGGATTACGAGCATCATGGGCCTGGTGCTGAAGATTTTGGTGGGCTCTGGATTATGAAGCCCCTTGCCCTGAATTATACATTACATTTTTCTTTACAGGCCCGCCTTAACCATCACTTGTGCCTAGGCATGCCTTTCATCCCCACCCACTGCATCTGGGACCCCTTTCTTCATCATCTACTGTGCCTGCAGCCTCCCTTGCTTTACCACCCACTGCGCCCACAGCCCTCTTCCCTCACCACCCAACATACCTATAGCCCCCCTTGATTGCAGAAATACTACAGGAGAGGGTCAGAGACTGCCGACAGGGTACAGGAGAGGGTCAAAGACTGCAAAACGTGCTACAGGAGAGGGTCAGAGACTGCCGACAGAGTACAGGAGAGGGTCAGAGACTGCGGACAGGGTACAGGAGAGGGTCAGAGACTGCCAACAGGGTACAGAAGAGGGTCAGAGACTGCGGACAGGGTACAGAAGAGGGTCAGAGACTGCCGACAGGGTACAGAAGAGGGTCAGAGACTGCCGACAGGGTACAGGAGAGGGTCAGAGACTGCCGACAGGGTACAGGAGAGGGTCAGAGACTGCCGACAGGGTACAGGAGAGGGTCAGAGACTGCCGACAGGGTACAGGAGAGGGTCAGAGACTGCCGACACAGTACAGGAGAGGGTCAGAGACTGCCGACACGGTACAGGAGAGGGTCAGAGACTGCCGACAGGGTACAGAAGAGGGTCAGAGACTGGGGACAGGGTACAGAAGAGGGTCAGAGACTGGGGACAGGGTACAGAAGAGGGTCAGAGACTGCCGACAGGGTACAGGAGAGGGTCAGAGACTGCGGACAGGGTACAGAAGAGGGTCAGAGACTGCAGACAGGGTACAGGAGAGGGTCAGAGACTGCCGACAGGGTACAGAAGAGGGTCAGAGACTGGGGACATAGTACAAGCGTTTCCTAGGCTAGCAGTGACCAGTGTGGAAAAACATTGATCACTGCAATATGTGTAAACAGGAGTTTACAAGATATAACAATGTGCCAAAAAAACAAAAAAAACTAACAGTAATTTCTTAAGCACAGGAGGACAGTAAATGGTTAACAGGTCTGAGACGCTCCCAGCCTGACCAACCTAATTCCTTCAAAGATAAATAAAAGGTCAAACAAATCATGGATGGACACATATAGCTATAGAAACAGCAGTCATTGCAGGTCTTGCAGAAGTCTAATCAGCATTCTCCTGTCCTGTGTTCAGTGTAAATAAATAAAACCACAGATAAGAAGCAGCTTGAGAAGACAAGGGGAAGTCATCCCGATCAGTGTGATCTCTGCATATCCTAAACACAGCACAGGAGAAGGAGAACACTGATACGTTTCTGCAGCCAGCATTGGGACGTTTTATCTCATACCTTCCCCATGCTCAGGTATGTCGGGTCCTCTCCATCCCTCCCTGCTCTGACCAACATCTTCTGGTCAAATGTGGCGGGCTGGACAATACGATTGGCTAAGGAGTTAGTGGGAGGCGGAGCAACTCAGCAGTCACGCCCTCCCACTCAGAAGAGGAGCGCTATTGGCTCCCTGCCTTGTTACACAGACGTCCCTCTCCCTCCAGCATTGTGAAATCCTGGGAGGGAGAGGGGAGAAGCTGCACACCACAGCGCTCGGCTACCACCCTCCCGCCGCACTGAACTCCTTGCTCCCCGGGTCCCCTGTCAGTGGCTCTGCCGGGAGCTTGGGGGTGGGAGAAGAGGAAGAAAGGGGAGGCAAGGGTCGGCTGCGCCCCTAGGCGGCAGTGCGCCCTAGGCGGCTGCCTAATCCGCCTAGTGGGTGCACCGGCCCTGCACGTCAATGAGGGGCTGAAGAGCTAAGCGGGGCTGCAATGTAAATGGGGGGCAGAGCTTAGGGGCTGTAATGTGAATGGGAGCAGAGGACATTGCTATGGGGGGATGTGAAGGTGGGAGCAGAGGACACTACTGGAGTGGTTTATGTAAAGGGGGACAGAGGTCACTACTTTTGGTGGGGAAGTGATGTGATGGGCACAGGGGACACCATTGTCAAGGGAAAACTCTGGTGTAAAAATTAGATTGTGATTTCAAAAGAGGGGACTGCGATGTGAATAATCTTAGTCATTGCACAACAGGCAATTTTTTTTTAACCTCAGCTAGAAGAACATTTTATTAATTGTACCGCCGTGAATTTTAATGGAATTCCCCTGGTGTACACTATAATATAGTCCGCTCAACCTGCCCTAATCTGCTCCATCCTGCCCTAATACACTCTGTTATAACAAATATACAATTTTATAAAGATAAGTAAATATTAATTTTTATAGAAATAAGTAGATTTACATTTTTTTGCCATGCTCCATCCACCTATTGTCTTGACGGGCCTGGCTCTATCCGCCTATTGCCTCGACGGGCCTGGCTCTATCCGCCTATTGCCTCGACGGGCCTGGCTCCATCCGCCTATTGCCTCGACAGGCCTGGCTCCATCCGCCTAGTGCCTCTACGGGCTTGGCTCCATCCGCCTAGTGCCTCTACGGGCCTGGTTCCATCCGCCTAGTGCCTCTACGGGCCTGGCATCATCCGTCTAGTGCCTCTATGGGACTGGCTTCATCTGCCTAGTCCCTCTAGGGGCCTGCCTCCATCCGCCTTGTGTCCCGCCTAGCCTGGATCCATTTGCCTCGTGCCTCTATGGTCCTGGCTCTGTCCACCTAATGCCCCGCTGGGCCTGCCTCATCCATCTAGTGCCTCTACAAGTATGGCTCCATCCGCCTAGTGCTTGTGCGGGCCTGTCTCCATCCGCCTAGTGCCTCCGCGGGCCTGGCTCCATCCGCCTAGTGCCTCTGCGGGCCTGGCTCCATCCACCTAGTGCCTATGCGGGCCTGGCTCCATCCGCCTATTGCCTCTGCGGGCCTGGCTCCATCCGCCTAGTGCCGCTACGGGCCTGGCTCGATCCGCCAAGTGCCGCTACGGGCCTGGCTCTATCCACCTAGTGCCTCTACGGGCCTAGCTCCATCCGCCTAGTGCCTCTACGAGCCTAGCTCCATCCGCCTAATGCCGCTACGGGCCTGGCTCCATCCGCCTAATGCCGCTACGGGCCTGGCTCCATCCGCCTAATGCTGCTATGGGCCTGGCTCCATCCACCTAATGCCTCGACAGGCCCGGCTCCATCCGCCTATTGCCTCGACGGGCCCGGCTCCATCCGCCTATTGCCTCGACGGGCCCGGCTCCATCCGCCTATTGCCTCGACGGGCCCGGCTCCATCCGCCTATTGCCTCGACGGGCCCGGCTCCATCCGCCTATTGCCTCGACGGGCCCGGCTCCATCCGCCTAGTGCCTCTACGGGCCTGGCATCATCCGTCTAGTGCCTCTATGGGACTGGCTTCATCCGCCTAGTCCCTGTAGGGGCCTGCCTCCATCCGCCTTGTGACCCACCTAGCCTGGATCCATTTGCCTTGTGCCTCTATGGTCCTGGCTCTGTCCACTTAATGCCCCGCTGGGCCTGCCTCATCCATCTAGTGCCTCTACAAGTATGGCTCCATCCGCCTAGTGCTTGTGCGGGCCTGGCTCCATCCGCCTAGTGCCTCTGCGGGCCTGGCTCCATCCGCCTAGTGCCTCTGCGGGCCTGGCTCCATCCGCCTAGTGCCTCTGCGGGCCTGGCTGCATCCGCCTATTGCCTCTGCGGGCCTGGCTCCATCCGCCTAGTGCCGCTACGGGCCTGGCTCGATCCGCCAAGTGCCGCTACGGGCCTGGCTCTATCCACCTAGTGCCTCTACGGGCCTAGCTCCATCCGCCTAGTGCCTCTACGAGCCTAGCTCCATCCGCCTAATGCCGCTACGGGCCTGGCTCCGTCCGCCTAATGCCGCTACGGGCCTGGCTCCATCCGCCTAATGCTGCTATGGGCCTGGCTCCATCCACCTAATGCCTCGACAGGCCCGGCTCCATCCGCCTATTGCCTCGACGGGCCCGGCTCCATCCGCCTATTGCCTCGACGGGCCCGGCTCCATCCGCCTATTGCCTCGACGGGCCCGGCTCCATCCGCCTATTGCCTCGACGGGCCCGGCTCCATCCGCCTATTGCCTCGACGGGCCCGGCTCCATCCGCCTAGTGCCTCTACGGGCCTGGCATCATCCGTCTAGTGCCTCTATGGGACTGGCTTCATCCGCCTAGTCCCTGTAGGGGCCTGCCTCCATCCGCCTTGTGACCCACCTAGCCTGGATCCATTTGCCTTGTGCCTCTATGGTCCTGGCTCCATCCGCCTAGTGCCTCTGCGGGCCTGGCTCCATCCGCCTAGTGCCTCTGCGGGCCTGGCTGCATCCGCCTAGTGCCTCTGCGGGCCTGGCTGCATCCGCCTATTGCCTCTGCGGGCCTGGCTCCATCCGCCTAGTGCCTCTGCGTGCCTGGCTCCATCCGCCTATTGCCTCTGCAGGCCTGGCTCCATCCGCCTAGTACCTCCGCGGGCCTGGCTCCATCCGCCTAGTGCCTCTGCGGGCCTGGCTCCATCCGCCTAGTGCCTATGTGGGCCTGGCTCCATCCACCTAGTGCCTCCACGGGCCTGGCTTGATCCGCCTAGTGCCGCTACGGGCCTGGCTCAATCCGCCAAGTCCCGCTAAGGGCCTGGCTCCATCCGCCTATTGCCTCTACGGGCCTAGCTCCATCCGCCTAGTGCCTCTACGGGCCTAGCTCCATCCGCCTAATGCTGCTACGGGCCTGGCTCCATCCGCCTAATGCCGCTACGGGCTTGGCTCCATCCGCCTAATGCCGCTACGGGCCTGGCTCCATCTACCTAATGCCGCTACGGGCCTGGCTCCATCCGCCTAGTGCCTCTACGGGCCTGGCTCCATCCACCTAGTGCCTCTACGGGCCTGGCTCCATCCGCCTAGTGCCTCTACGGGCCTGGCTCCATCCGCCTAGTGCCTCTACGGGCCTGGCTCCATCCGCCTAGTGCCTCTACGGGCCTGGCTCCACTCGTCTAGTGCCTCTACGGGCCTGGCTCCACTCGTCTAGTGCCTCTACGGGCCTGGCTCCATCCGCCTAGTGCCTCTACGGGCCTGGCTCCATCCGCCTAGTGCCTCTACGGGCCTGGTTCCATCCGCCTAGTGCCTCTACGGGCCTGGCATCATCCGTCTAGTGCCTCTATGGGACTGGCTTCATCTGCCTAGTCCCTCTAGGGGCCTGCCTCCATCCGCCTTGTGTCCCGCCTAGCCTGGATCCATTTGCCTCGTGCCTCTATGGTCCTGGCTCTGTCCACCTAATGCCCCGCTGGGCCTGCCTCATCCATCTAGTGCCTCTACAAGTATGGCTCCATCCGCCTAGTGCTTGTGCGGGCCTGTCTCCATTCGCCTAGTGCCTCCGCGGGCCTGGCTCCATCCGCCTAGTGCCTCTGCGGGCCTGGCTCCATCCACCTAGGGCCTATGCGGGCCTGGCTGCATCCGCCTATTGCCTCTGCGGGCCTGGCTCCATCCGCCTAGTGCCGCTACGGGCCTGGCTCGATCCGCCAAGTGCCGCTACGGGCCTGGCTCCATCCTCCTAGTGCCTCTACGGGCCTAGCTCCATCCGCCTAGTGCCTCTACGAGCCTAGCTCCATCCGCCTAATGCCGCTACGGGCCTGGCTCCATCCACCTAATGCCGCTACGGGCCTGGCTCCATCCGCCTAATGCTGCTACGGGCCTGGCTCCATCCGCCTAATGCCTCGACAGGCCCGGCTCCATCCGCCTATTGCCTCGACGGGCCCAGCTCCATCCGCCTATTGCCTCGACGGGCCCGGCTCCATCCGCCTATTGCCGCGACGGGCCCGGCTCCATCCGCCTATTGCCTCGACGGGCCCGGCTCCATCCGCCTATTGCCTCGACGGGCCCGGCTCCATCCGCCTAGTGCCTCTACGGGCCTGGCATCATCCGTCTAGTGCCTCTATGGGACTGGCTTCATCCGCCTAGTCCCTGTAGGGGCCTGCCTCCATCCGCCTTGTGACCCACCTAGCCTGGATCCATTTGCCTTGTGCCTCTATGGTCCTGGCTCTGTCCACTTAATGCCCCGCTGGGCCTGCCTCATCCATCTAGTGCCTCTACAAGTATGGCTCCATCCGCCTAGTGCTTGTGCGGGCCTGGCTCCATCCGCCTAGTGCCTCTGCGGGCCTGGCTCCATCCGCCTAGTGCCTCTGCGGGCCTGGCTCCATCCGCCTAGTGCCTCTGCGGGCCTGGCTGCATCCGCCTATTGCCTCTGCGGGCCTGGCTCCATCCGCCTAGTGCCTCTGCGTGCCTGGCTCCATCCGCCTAGTGCCTCTGCGGGCCTGGCTCCATCCGCCTAGTACCTCCGCGGGCCTGGCTCCATCCGCCTAGTGCCTCTGCGGGCCTGGCTCCATCCGCCTAGTGCCTATGTGGGCCTGGCTCCATCCTCCTAGTGCCTCCACGGGCCTGGCTGGATCCGCCTAGTGCCGCTACGGGCCTGGCTCAATCCGCCAAGTCCCGCTAAGGGCCTGGCTCCATCCGCCTAGTGCCTCTACGGGCCTAGCTCCATCCGCCTAGTGCCTCTACGGGCCTAGCTCCATCCGCCTAATGCTGCTACGGGCCTGGCTCCATCCACCTAATGCCACTACGGGCTTGGCTCCATCTGCCTAGTGCCTCTACGGGCCTGGCTCCATCCGCCTAGTGCCTCTACGGGCCTGGCTCCATCCGCCTAGTGCCTCTACGGGCCTGGCTCCACTCGTCTAGTGCCTCTACGGGCCTGGCTCCATCCGCCTAGTGCCTCTACGGGCCTGGCCCCATCCACGTAGTGCCTCTATTGGCCTGGGTATTCATATCTGCCTAGTGCCCTGAGGGGCCTGGCTCCATCCGCCTAGTGCCCTGTACTGTAGTTTATATATATATATATATATATATATATATATATATATATACACACACACAAATATAATTTTCATACATTTAACAACAATATACATTTTTATGCATTTAAAACATTTTTTTTTGATTTTTTTTTTTGATTTTTTTTGTTTTTAACAACATTACTTTTCACTATCCTGCTGTAAATGTGAAACAAAAAAAATGGTGTTACACATACATGACAATACGGTTATGACCAAATTCATCAATTTCATGTACAAAATGAAGGTTGATGAAGTCATCTAGAGTTAGGTTGTCTATTTCCCAGAACTCGACCCTCCGGGGCACTCTTCGGTTTCCATCCTGTGGAGGAAAGACAACAATTACAGCTCTGCAAAGGGGGCATGTATTGCTTTGTGCCATCCATGTTCCGATGCAGGTCGAGTGAAATAGGTGGGAGCAGGGTAGAGTTGTATTGTCCTCTCCCACATCCATTTCACTCAAACAGATGGAACAGGTGGGCACCACCTGATACTCCCTGGCCGGTGGTCTGGCTGGTGCAGGCTGGTCCTCAGCAACAATACGGTCCCTTGGAGATCGACTTCTATTGGGCCTGGCATTCTGTCGCTGCTGTCGAAGAGCTGCTCTTGTTCGATGAGCAATGGGTGAATCCATGCCTATAATAACAATGACGGAGATTTCAGCATTTCTGTCATGTAACTCTATCACACTTTTAAACTTAAATGACAAGGGCAAGTGTCTTATTTATGTCTCATAAGTAAACCTAAAAATAGAAGATAATTTAACTAGTAAAGCCTCCGTGATGTACCCATACATCGCCAGATTGAAGTGTTTATACCTGCAGCTACAGGCATCATTCCAGTATCTATTCTTTTTTGCCAGCAATGATCTTTAATGTAAAAGTGATCCTAGGGGCTACTTTAGTGATAACTAGCCGCTGGATCGCTTTTACAGGCAGTGTAAGAGGCAAACCCCCCACTCCACCACAGTCTGAAAACTGAGGATAGGAACATCCCCAGATCTCTCCATAAAGAAGATCTTTCACTCTTCTGGCTATCACAAGGGATATTGTTTATCCCTTGTAGTAGCCATAAACGTGAACATGAAAACTAAGAAGTGTAAAAATTAACCACTTCAATACAGGGCACTTAAACACCTTCCTGCCCAGACCAATTTTGAGCTTTCAGCGCTGTCGCACTTTGAAAGACAATTGCGCGGTCATGCTACACTGTACCCAAATGAAATGTTTATCATTTTTTTCCCACAAATAGAGCTTTCTTTTGGTGGTATTTGATCACCTCTGCGGTTTTTATTTTTTGTGCTACAAATAAAAAAATACCGAAAATTTTGAAAAAAAATATGTTTTTTTTTGTTTCAGTTTCAAAACTTTGTAAATAAGTAAGTTTTCTCCTTCACGGATGGGCACTGATGGGGCTACACTGATGGGCACTGATAAGGCGGCACTGATGGGCACCAATGAAGTGGCACTGATGAGGTGGCATTGATGGACACTGATAGGCGGCACTGATAGGCGACACTGATAGGCGACACTGATAGGCGACACGGATAGGCGACACGGATGGGCGACACGGATGGACACTGATAGGTGGCACAAATTGGCACTGATAGCTGGCATGGATTGGCATGGATGGGCGGCACAGATGGGCATGGGTAGGCGGCACAGATGGGCATTGGTAGGCGGCACAGATGGGCATGGGTGGGCACTGATAGGCGGCACAGGTGGGCACTGATAGGTGGCACAGGTGGGCACTCATTAGCGGCACAGGTGGGCACTCATTAGCAGCACAGGTGGGCACTCATTAGCAACACAGGTGTTATACTGTACTAATGGATGCCAGTCAGTGCCAAACAATAATGCATGCCAATCAGTGATGCCCATTGTGGGCACTGATTGCCATCCATTATGGGCACTGATTGGCATCCATTGTGCCTGACTGGCATCCCTGGTGGTCTAGGGAGGATTACCTCTGCTGGGCATCCCTGGTGGTCTGGTGGCGTCCCTGGTGGTCCAGTGTGGACATCCTCGGGGGGGCTGTGCTGATAATCGATCAGCACAGACCACCCCTGTCAGAGGAGCAGCCGATCGGCTCTCCTCTACTCGCGTCTAACAGACGCGAGTGAGGAAAAGCAGATCACTGGCTCTTCCCATTTACACTATGATCAACCGTGATTGGACACGGCTGATCACGTGGTAAAGAGTCTCCGCCGGAGACTCTTTACCGAAATCGTAGTTGCCGGGTGTCAGACTGACACCCCGCAACAACGATCGCCGCGATGCGCGCCCCCGGGGGCGCGCAGCGGCTCATAATCCTGATCACGTCATATGACGTCCGGTTAGGATTATGAAACCACTTTGCCGCCATCTATTTGTAATAGGGCGGGCGGCAAGTGGTTAAGAAAGTCAAAAATAAATAATTCTTAACACAGAAAAAAAATTGAAAGCGCCCACCCCCCATGCTCATGCACTAAGGCAAACGCGTACATAGGTAACAAACACATGTAAATGGCATTGCCACCACACATCACACATGAGATGTATCGCCACAAATGTTATAGGGAGAGCAATAATGTTAGCACCAGAGCTCCTGTGTAACTCTAAACTTTTAACCTGTAAAGGCTTTTAAAGCATCGTCTACGGATAATTTAATGTACTGTTTGTCATCAGTCCATGAGCATCCTCAATTTTAAAGCATGAGATGTTAGGAATCTATTTACTATGCGTAACGCTATCATTTATATTTGACCAAACAATTAGATATTCTATTGTGTTTTTGTGCTTTAAGATTAATTAAAGTGGATCCCCCTCCAAAATTGCATTTGAAAAACCACTGCGCAAATACTATGTGGCATAAAAAAATTGCATCCCCCACTATTTTTATCCTCTAGAGCCCCTTGTTTTTGAAAAATATATTATGTTTTGGGGGTTCCAAGTAGTTTTATAGCAAAAAAATGCAGATTTTTACAAGTAGGAGAGGTATAAGGTAATGAGGGAACCATCTTGTTAAGAGACATCCATTTTGGGTAATGGTAAATTACTGTCAGCATGACATAGAAACCTATTGCTTAAGGTCATATGTGTTTTTGCTTGTACAAGGTATTTAGGATTATCACAAGGTTAGATATCTGTTCAGAACAGATGGATGCGGTTAAGCTACTTCCCTTTTTAAGAGCAGAAGTAACTTCATGGCGTTAGACCACAGGCCTGTCTTGCATCACACCTAAGAAACATTTTAAACTGAATATATATGTATATATTTAGTTTTTGTTACTAGGCAGAAATATTGCTTGTGCAAAAAACCATGATGACGTAGTAAAATATACTATCTTGCATATTTTATGTGGCAGTCCCTGATTGGCTAAACCACAGGGCTGTGTTTTAGCTCAAACTGCATAAAACTACTGTGTGCTCCAATAAACACACAGTCATTATTCACGTACAATCGTGTATGTGTGATGTCTGTCCACCGGTGATCGGGACCTCCGCTCTTCCATCCTAGCCTAGGCTACCAGGGGTATTATTAAGAAGACGAGAACCTAACAGTTTTGGTACCAGCAAGTGGGGTCATCTTGCGGCAGGTAAGTCACTTTACTCCTTTTTGCCTAAAAGGTGAATGGTGTGAATACTTACTCTGTCCAGATGGCCGCCACGAACTTAGTTTAATTTAAAAGAGGTAACTGTGCCTTCGCGGCGGACTAGGCTGGTCCCTCGGAAGGTTAAAAGGGCTCGCAAGGAATTTATAGGTTTAGGGGAGTCCGACTAGGTTGGTCTGACTTAAAACTATTGGTGATAGTTTTATTAACACGGGAAATAAAAGAATACGCCTGTGACAAAGGGATTGGTCGAGCGGACGCCCACTTGAGAACTTTTAAAGTGCACTATAAATAATGAAATGCATCATGATGTGATTACTTGATAATGTACATGAAAAATTTTAAAGCTGAAATCTTAAACCATAAAAATATGTCTGTTTCTCTTTAGGTGCAAGCGTAAGTATATAGAGTATTAACGTTGTATAAGATATAATTATATAGAGTGGATATCTGTTTGAATAAACCCAAATGTTGTTAAATGAATACAGAGTATTAAGAACCAGATTGTAGTGAGGTAGCACCCGCCTGTTCACGCTGCACGCTAGGTTTATTTTTTTTCTTAGCATTTATGAAAGGTAGATTCTTTTGACCACTAGGCCTACAGGCTTCTCTTGCAGACTTGGTGTAAGAGGGGTATATCCCGCCACCAGGAAAGATTTACCCTTTATCGTATATTAAGGGTAAATCTTCATAGTTTTATATAAGTCCATCTGCCCCAAAAAAGATCAGGGATCCTACTCCCAGACCAGAGACCGGATTGTTGGACAAACCGGGTGTTATCACCTGTGTCCTGCCACTAGACACACTGCCCAGACTACTAGATGGGGAATTCTGCAGCAACCCAAGCCATGGCCACCCCATCACCCTATGAATTTGTCAGTAATATGATCCCTGGCCCCCAGGTAGAACCATTTTGGACACAAGTCCGAGAAAGGTGTCACCAATTGGGAATCCATGACCCTAATGGCCATGCAAACATATCCTGGTCCAGCTGTTGTTTATCCCCCGGACCAAGGTTGTTTCAATTGTGGACAGCAAGGATACTGGAAATCCCAGTGCCCTTATAGGACTGGACAGATTAGAGCAAGAGGCAGAGGCAGGGGATTTAACCCCCAGACCCACCCACAGTATCCCCGTTATCCGCCACCTCCCCAAACACCATCTCAAAACCATGCGCTTGCACAGCCACCCTACACCCCAACCTCTAACAGACCTCCCCCTCGAATCCCCATGCAGTGGCCGTCTACCCGACAAACACACCCCCAATAGGGATGCCTAGAGTATGTTCCTTCCCTCAGTCTGGTGTGCCACAACCTATCATGGAAGAGTCTACCACAAGTTATATTACGCGTAGACAACCACATAGTGTGTTTCCTGCTTGATTCAGCTGCCACTTTTAGCTCATTAAATGATGAGAGGTATGACACACCACTGTGTACTGAGGGACACTCTATTGGAATAAATGGGACATCGGTCACTCATTCCGTCACCCCGCCTTTACCAGTCTCTACCCCGGATGGACTAGAGCTATGTATGCAGAGTTTCACTGTCCTGACTTCCTGTCCAGTGTCCCTAATGGGCAGAGATTTACTATCCCAGTTGAACATTACCATTAAGTTTGACAAAGACGGCTCCCTCACTGCAAGTTCCCCTCTTTGTGACTTACACAGCCCAAAAAGACATGCACACAGGAGTTTCTTTCTGATGATACCTTCCTCCCTTGACCATCACACAATTTGGGCAGAAAACAAAGGTAGTGTGGGCTTTATTAATTGCACACCATATGCACCCCAAATGCGATCAGATGCAGGGATACAATATCAAAAACAGTATCCCCTACCCCCAGAGAAAGTCAAAGGCATCCCCCCTAAAATTAATGATTACATATCAAAAGGTATCCTGAAACCAATCATCAGTCCCTGGAACACACCCATTTACCCTGTAAAGAAGGCCAGTGGCGAGTGGAGACTCGTCCAAGACCTCAGAGCAGTAAACAAACAAGTGATTCCCCTCCCACCCCTAGTCTCAGACATCACTTTTATCTTCTCATGTATACCGGCACATTCTCTATGCTACACAGTGATTGATTTAGCGAATGCTTTCTTTAGCATTCCCATTGCAGAGGAAGCCCAACCTATGTTTGCTTTCTCCTGGGCCGGGGGCCAACTAACCTGGCAAGGGTATGTAGACAGTCCAGCCGCCTTCTCTATGGTACTCAACGAGACTGTCAAGTCTTGGACTTCTGAGCGTGGGTCGGTACTAATACAGTATGTGGACGACCTGCTCCTGTGCAGTCGAACTGCTGAAGATTGTGCGGTCGATTCAACATCACTGTTACAACACCTAGCTCACGCCGGGCATCTAGCCTCAAGGAAGAAAATACAATGGTGCCAGCCACAGGTAGAATACCTAGGGTGCATTCTAAAGGAAGGGACAAGGCTAGTGTTCCCCAAACGTGCCGCAGCCCTTCGAGCTCTCAGTCCCCCAAAAGACAAAGCCGCCCTACTCTCGTTCTTGGGTGCAATGGTATATTGCCGCCAATGGATTCCTGACTGTTCTCATTATGATAGTATCCTAAGAGAGGCTACTGGCTCGACAGCCCCTAAATTAATAGATTGGACTGAAGACAGACTACAAGCTTTTCAAGCTCTATTAAACAGTCTGTCATGTGCACCCGCCCTGGGATTGGTAGACTATGGTAAAGCTTTTCAGCTGTACTGTGTAGTTTCAGGGAAATCTTTTGCCGCGGTTCTCACACAACAACATGGAACAGGATACCGCCCGGTTTCTTACCTATCCAAGAAACTCCCTGTCCAGGTTCAAGGCATGCCGTCATGTCTCCAGAATTTAGCAGCCTGTGCTATGGCAGTACAGGACGCTAACAAAATGATCTTGGGCCACCCAATGACACTTTTCACCACCCATTCTGTCACCCACCTCATACAGAACATGAACACCCAACACATGACCTCACAAAGGCTCAGCGGTTATGAGATTACCCTTATGAACACTGACAATCTATCTCTTAAATATGTTCCCGTTAGCAACCCTGCTGTCCGCCTCCTGCACTCCATGCTGCGTCTACCACAAGACCCAGACCAGCTTCATGACTGTGTGGAAAAAGTGGAATCCATCACATCCCCTAGACCTGATCTCACGGATACACCTATTATAGATGCAGACAATGTTTTTGTGGACGGTAGTTGCTCCCGTCCCTCTGATTCCACCTTCCAAACAGGATATGCAATAGTCCAGTTGCCAAACAAGGTATTAGAAGCCAAACCACTGCCCCCCTCTTCGGCTCAGGTGGCTGAACTAGAAGCCCTCACTAGAGCCTGCATTTTATTCACTGATAAAAAGGTGAACATTTACACCGACAGTAGATATGCTTTCGGAGTGGTGCATGACTTTGGTGTGATATGGGCTAATAGAGGTTTCAAAACCGCAGACAATAGACTAATTGCCAATTCCACACATATTATGGCTCTTCTCCAGGCCATCCTCCTTCCAAAGGAAGTGGCTATTATCAAGGTAAAAGCCCATTCCTCGGACGACAGCAAAATATCCAAGGGTAACGCCCTAGCCGATAGAACTGCAAAGCAAGCTGCCGCCTCCTCCCCTAACCCCCCTGCCCCCACAACAGTTTTCTTTAAAGAACATTTCACTTCATCCAACTTCAAAACAATTGTAGCACAAATACAAACAATGGCCACAGACTAGGACGTTCATTTCTGGGTCGCTGCAGGATTGACCAAAGACCCCGAGGGTCTTTGGACAAAAGAGGGGAAGGTATTGGGAATACCTGAAGCAAGTTGCATTCTCATACTCTCATACCTCCATGGCCCAGGACACATAGGAGCTGCCCCTTTAACCAACCTGTATAACAAATCCTAATTTAACAAATCCTAACTCTGACATTAACATTTATTCCCAACAGGAAATGTACGTGAAAAATCTGGTAAGTATGCTCCACGAAATAAACGAACAAGTTTCTGTCACCTTTTCTCCTCTTTCCACAGAACCAACGCATCCCTTCATCCCTGGGGATAAAGTGCTGATCAAACAATTAGCACAAAGAAAGAGTATCGGACCGGCTTTCTCAGGACCATGGAAGGTGGAAAAGGTATTGAGAACGGCAGTACTGACGGATATGGGGAACACCTGGATCCACGCCAGCAGGCTGAAAAAGTGCCCACCGCTTCCCACAACTCCCGACCCCCCACCTATTGAAGGAGAACCCGACCCACCCGAACAGCTACCGGAACTGCAAGAGATTCAGGAAGGCATTGGACAATTAACCCTTGAAACCCTACATGATAGCGAAGAAGAAGGACAAGCATAAGAACTTGTAGAAATGTTTTTACCTTCAGTGTCAGGGAAGGCTGTATGCCTTTGGGGTAGTCTGGTACTATTTGTATTCCTGCCCACATGGTTTATAGCCAACTGTATATATCATCCAGAAGACTTAGGTCTATTAAAAGGGATATGTGGACCACCTAAGATGAATAATACCCCCGGCCAAAGACATAGTAGAAGTATTGTACCCGTTAATGAGTCACCTAAGGGACTGACTGACAAGATGTTACTACTAAAATTCAAATATAGCTATGCTCAAAAATCCGGTTTTGAGAAATGCTGGATTTGCAGCAAGCTACATCCCAGTACAGCTAGAATCCCTCTCATGGCAGTCCCCTTGAATTTTACCCCCCTCCTTAATGGAACACCCCCTATCGTCCTAACGAATGTTACTAGGACCCTTCCAAATAAAACCCTCACTTTCCAAATTATAGGTAGAAGCCACTTCCCAGACTGGTGTTTCCGACTGGGAAACACCACAAATGGAGCCGAGGTTTGCAAACAAGCAAAACTTAACATTTCAATGACATCGTTTAACAGTCCTTCTTTCTTCCATACTTCAGATCCCACCCTAAATGCCACCTTTTTAGACTTTCTTAGCTCCAGTACCAAGACTACAATACACCAATTAATGTCAATTCTGGTGCTCTCTGGCCTTTCTGATACTCTTAGGAACGTGTTCCATAAACGGCCCCTAGCTCTAGGAAATACCATATATATATGCTGCGGCAAACTCTGTCACCCCTGGATCCCAACCAAACCCCAGGGGTGGTGTTACCTTGCAGCCCTGGTTCCTATTATGGGGGTATTAGGGGATAACAAGGGAAGTCACCTCCTTGAAGCTAGCATGCATCCTAGATATCCCCTTAGACACCGTAATAAACGAGAATTGTTTTTAGAAAAAGATATGGCCTGGGCATGGTTCCCTTCCTGGACAGGGTGGGGAATTGACCTAATGAAAAGATTAAATAATTACACTGGCATAATTGATGAGATTCTGGAGGAAAATTCTGATGACATAACCAAACTAAATCTAGAAACTAGGGCAATTAGGAAGCAACTAGAACTACATGAGTTGGCTATAGAAAGTATGAGTGCAGCCCTTACTGGCCTCTGTGAGACTACTGAGGATTATGAGTGCTGTACCTGGATTCATAATACCAGCATCGAAGTCCCAGACTACTATGACGTTATTGCCCAACACAGGGAAGAGGTAAATAAACTACAGAAAGAGGCAAGGAACATAGGAAAAAACTGGGATCCCTTCTCGAGCAGTTTTAGTTTTGGGGGATTAATATCTTGGCTCCGAAATGCTGCCATGACAATTGTCACTGTGATTCTCTTCATTCCATTTTTATATGCCTGTTATAAGATAATCAAATGTTTATGTAAAAAGGGAAACACGGCCGCTCCGAAGGATCTGAAACTCACTTCCATTGTTAAGGATCCAACGGTATGGTATAAAAACCAAGAGCACAAGGGTTCGGAGTATGAAGCCTGTGCTATTAAATTAGAAAAGGAATGATCATTATGTAAATCACAGAATGATCAAAGGGAGGATTATAAGGTAATGAGGGAACCATCTTGTTAAGAGACATCCATTTTGGGTAATGGAAAATTACTGTCAGCATGACATAGAAACCTATTGCTTAAGGTCATATGTGTTTTTGCTTGTACAAGATATTTAGGATTATCACAAGGTTAGATATCTGTTCAGAACAGATGGATGCGGTTAAGCTACTTCCCTTTTTAAGAGCAGAAGTAACTTCATGGCGTTAGACCACAGGCCTGTCTTGCATCACACCTAAGAAACATTTTAAACTGAATATATATGTATATATTTAGTTTTTGTTACTAGGCAGAAATATTGCTTGTGCAAAAAACCATGATGACGTAGTAAAATATACTATCTTGCATATTTTATGTGGCAGTCCCTGATTGGCTAAACCACAGGGCTGTGTTTTAGCTCAAACTGCATAAAACTACTGTGTGCTCCAATAAACACACAGTCATTATTCACGTACAATCGTGTATGTGTGATGTCTGTCCACCGGTGATCGGGACCTCCGCTCTTCCATCCTAGCCTAGGCTACCAGGGGTATTATTAAGAAGACGAGAACCTAACAAGAGGAATGTCAGAATTGGCCAGAGGATGAAGTGGTTAAAACGAAGCTCCACTCAAAAGGGGAAGCTATGCCACATTTTGGTACTTTTTGGGGGGCGGGTACCTGGTTTTGACAGGTACCTATTTCCACTTCTGGGTGAGATCACTGCGGCAATCTGAGGAGCTTTGGCCCCTCCTCTCTCCCCCTGCAGCCTTCTGGGACACACACAGGTCCCTGAAGACTGTGGGACCATTCACAAAGAGTAGCACCTGTATGCGCAGTAGGAAACCGGCTGTGAAGAACTGTCTCAGGTGCCAACATCGCTGGATCCCTGGACGGGTAACTGTCCTTATATTATAAGTCAGCAGCTAAAATACTTGTAGCTGTTGACTTTTCGCTTTTTTGGCAAATTAGAGTTCCTATTTAAGAAAGTAGTTCTAAAGGCAGAAGTTATATACCCTCACATGGTCAGTTTGGAATCAATTCGGACAATCTCCAAAGTTTGCCTCTTCTGTATAATTTGTTGCTCTACTGTCTGCCAGTCTCGATTAGATGCCCTGGCTTCATTCCTCCTTAGCGCTCGAGTCCCAGCCACCCCACCCCCCCATTTTTTCACCTTCCCTCTTCCCCCTCTCTACCTTAACTCACACTGTATACCCTTTCTCTCTCCTATATAGGTTACTTGCCTATTGATTGATTTCCGGATGTCTATATACTGATTACTTAGATTACATCTACCATTTTACTACTTACCACATATTTATGACTACATAGATGGCAGAATTGATAATTGTGTCATTCAAGATATTGGCAGAGGCTCCTTATATACTTGTTTTAATACTGTTTCTATATTGTATTTTTTGCAGTTATTAAAGTATTGTGTTTACACCCATAAGCTTGCCCTTATAGGTGATTACAATAACCTGGTACACACCCTCTATTTGGTCCAGAGTGTGTTTACATTCTTTTTCCTATTAAATGCACCAGCATTCTCTTTGTATTGCCTGTAATGTACCGGTGGTGGAAAGTGCATTCTTTGTGATCTACAATTTCTTATTATTTATTAGTTATGTAAGGTTGCTCTCAGCCTCTCATAATCTAGGGACTGCAGTACAGAAAATCCTTGGAAGAATAGGATCCAAAATAATTGTGAAACATGAATAGTGTGCTGTCTAACAGTGACATTGAAAAAATAGTATATCATATGTGCATCAAAGTATAAATAAAAATCCAAAGTAATCAACCTTGTAAATATATAAATCAGTATAGAATTTAATGCATGCAGCACTAAAACCTTAGTGAGTTAATAATGCATAGAACTTTACATACAGTTATGGTGAAAAACTTGTAGTTCTGTAGCCCCCCAGCCCCCCTTTTTTACTTACCTGAACACAGTCCTCCTCCGGTTGGGAACGAGCACACCAGATCTATCTGGTGTCTTGTGCCCTGATTGGATAGATTAAAAGCGCAGCCATTGGCTTCATCTGCTGTCAATCAAATCCAATGATGTGGCGCCAGGGGGTGGGCCAAGTCCCGTATTCTGTGTGAATGAATACAGATGCAGGACTCAGGAGCACGCCCACATGGGTGTTCACCAAGGAGAGCCTTCTCCAACGTGGACACTTGATGTGGGGAGGAGCCACCAGCGCTGCTGAGGGACACCAGAAAAGAAAGACCGGGGCCTCTCAAAATGAACTTCACAGTGGAGGTAAGTATGACATGTTAAACATCCTTTTTTTTTTTTTTTTTTTTTTTTTTTTTTTTACGACCCCTTTAACCACTTCCCATCCAGGCCAATTCTGACATTTGTCTCCTACATGTAAAATTCATAATTTTTTTTGCTAGAATATTACATAGAACCCCCAAACATTATATATTTTTTTTTAGAAAAAGACCCTAGAGAATACAATGGCAGTTCTTGCAACTTATTATCTCGCACGGGATTTGCGCAGCAATTTTTCGAACGCGTTTTTTTCAGAAATAAAACAGTTTCATGCTAAAAAAAAAAAACAGTAAAGTTAGCCCAATTTTTTTGCATAATGGGATAGATGAAGATACGCCGAGTAACTAGATACCCAACATATCATGCTTCAAAATTGCACGCACTCGTGGAATGGCGCCAAACTTTGGTATCAAAAAATTCCCATAGGCGACGCTTTAAATTTTTTTACTGGTTACATGTTTTGCATTACAGAGGAGGTCTAGTGCTAGAATTATTGCTCTCGCTCTAATGTTCGCGGCGATACTGTACACCGTTTTCATATGTGGGCGGGACTTACGTATGCGTTCGATTCTGCGTACGAGCTCACGGGGACAGGGGCGCTTTAATTTTTATTGTTTTTTATTGTTAATTTTACTTTTATTTTTTTAGTTTGACACTTAAAAAAAATGAATTGATTACTTTTATTCCTATTACAAGGAATGTAAACATCCCTCGTAATAGGAATATGGCACGATCGGACCTATTTACAGTGAGATATAGGGTCAATAAGACCCCATATCTCTCTTCAAGGCTGGGAAGACTAAAAAAAAAAAAAAAAAAGAAAAAAGATCACGGCTTCCCAGGCAAATCGGCACCATTATTTTTAATGCAGAGGCCGGGTGTGACGTCATAACATCGCGCCCGGCCTCCGAACGATCATAGAGACTTCGGGGACCATCTGGTCCACCGGAAATCTCTATGGTATCATCCGGGAGCCAGCGGATCCTGTGACCGACTCACCGATGTAAGTGGTGAGTCGGTAGAAGCGGCGGGAGGGGGGTACGTCCCATCCCGCCACCCCGTAAGAACGATCAAGCGCCGGAACAGCCACTAAGATCATTCTTATGGTGCAGGGAATCGCCGACATCTGAACAATGTCTGTGGCCTCGGACATCATTCAGATATAACCACCGAAAGACAAGGCCGTCCCTGGACGTCCTACCGGAGCAAAGTGGTTAGAATGTAGTTCATAAATAAACAAGCACATTCGGTGTGAAATTACTAATAAGCACCATACACATGTAGCACTGGCTACTGAAGAGCACGCGCTATGTTTTTGAAATTTAAGGTTAAACCTGAACTGCAGTTTGGTTTGGGTATAATTTTTCCAAATTTTGACTTCGGCATCAGTCTGACTGGACTATAGGGTGTTCAGCCTGGCCACCGGGGGCACTGTCTTTTCTGGTAGGCATGGAACCACAGTCTGGTTGGGTGCTTTAAGGTTACTTTATCTCGGAGCCCGCCCAGTGGGAGTGTCACTCTTGCTGTGCTTTCTAGGAGAGGGTACTTAAGATGCGGATGTCACATGGTTTGGGGTTCCAGTCCAGAAAGTATGTTCTGACTCAATGGTCCTGGTCCTCCTGACCAGCCCCCCAGGAAGGCTATGGCCTGGGGTGTGGATCCACCCGAATTTATGTCTCGGGGGGCTGGCTAGCCCGAAGCAAAGAAACAAAAGGAAGGATTCTGAGGTGGTCTGGTGCCGTCTCCTGTTGTGGATAGGCCCAGCAATATCCAGGGGATGACTCTTCAGAAGAAGGCCATGTACGAGTTGGCTTCTTAGCAAGAGCCTGCTGAGGGACCTAAGTGAATCCAATCTCGTGGGTATCGCCAAACTGGCTGAAAGATCCAGGTATTACACGAGTGTTCTGCAAGTCCTAGTTTCCTACATGTTCTACAACAACGTCTGTGGCAGAGACTTATTCCTACATGTTCTACAACAATGTCTGTGGCAGAGTCTTGTTCCTGATTTGAGCACCTTGTTGGCTGCTAGGCCTTGTCAGAGAGGGACTATCCAACTTGAGTGAACATCCAGCTGTGAATGGCTATTCTCTGGATTTAGTCAAAGTAATGCCGTGTACACACGGGCGGACTGTATGACGTACTTAGTCTGGCGGAAAAGTACGCCAGACTGTCCGTCAGACTTTCCGAACGGGCTACTTGCCCACACACACCACTTTTTGAGCGGACTAATACGGCGTACTAAGTCCGCCATACTATCCGCCCTACTTTTGAAATGAACGGTCTCGCCCACACACGCAGAGGAAAGTCCGCTCATTTCGAGCGCGTCTCCAGGTAGGCGGGGCCCGCGAAGGAGACGTCGCTGACCCCGCCGCCTAGAATGGACTTAAAGGGGAACCCAAACGCCGAAAAAAAATCGGCGTGGGGGTCCCCCCCCAAGTTCACAACAGACCCTTGTCCGAGCACGCTACCCGGCCGGCCAGGAAAGGGGGGCGAGCGAGCGCCCCCCCTCCTGAGCCGTACCAGGCCGCGTGCCCTCAACATGGGGGGGGCCTTGGGGAAGGGGGGGCCGCGCGGCCCCCCCACCCCAAAGCACCTTGTCCCCATGTTGATGAGGACAAGGGCCTCTTCCCGTCAACCCTGGCCGTTGGTTGTCGGGGTCTGCGGGCGGGAGGCTTATCGGAATCCGGGAGCCCCCTTTAATAAGGGGGCCCCCGGATACCGGCCCCCCACCCTATGTGAATGAGTATGGGGTACAATG
The DNA here is from genome assembly GCF_037356315.1 of Lithobates pipiens. Classification (NCBI taxonomy): domain Eukaryota; kingdom Metazoa; phylum Chordata; class Amphibia; order Anura; family Ranidae; genus Lithobates; species Lithobates pipiens. The sequence continues at coordinate 238,369,530 of NW_027507785.1, read as the reverse complement.
TACCCCTACCCATTCACCTGTAAAATAAAAGTACAAAAAAAAACACAACACACGAGATAAAATACTTTATTGCACAGCTCCGGGGGTCTTCCGTCTTCGGGGGTCTTCTCGCCGGACTCCTCCGCTATCTTCTTGTAGCTCTTTTGCTAGCGGAGGAGTCCGGCTTTCTTCCTCGCCGCCGGCCTCTTCTCCCGACTTCGGGGGTCTTGTCCCCCTCTTCGGTTCTTCTGCCGGGCCACCGCGCCTTCTTATAGCTCTTTTACAGGCGGTGGCCCGGTCTTCTGTCGCCGCCGTCGCCGCCGCCGCCGCCTTCCGTTCTTCTTCTTCTTCTTCTTCTTCTTCTCCAGGAGATGTTGCCTCGACGATCTCTCCGGCCGGAATGCCAGGGACGCACTGCGCGGCCACTTATATAGGGACAAGGGGCGGTGTCACATGGCTTTATGTCACATGGGCTGGTCACATGGGTTGATGTCACATGGGGACTATGACATCGTAAGGGGCGGGGTCACCATGTGACACCAACCCATGTGACATAAAGCCATGTGACACCGCCCCTTGTCCCTATATAAGTGGCCGCGCAGTGCGTCCCTGGCATTCCGGCCGGAGAGATCGTCGAGGCAACATCTCCTGGAGAAGAAGAAGAAGAAGAAGAAGAACGGAAGGCGGCGGCGGCGACAGAAGACCGGGCCACCGCCTGTAAAAGAGCTATAAGAAGGCGCGGTGGCCCGGCAGAAGAACCGAAGAGGGGGACAAGACCCCCGAAGTCGGGAGAAGAGGCCGGCGCCGAGGAAGAAAGCCGGACTCCTCCGCTAGCAAAAGAGCTACAAGAAGATAGCGGAGGAGTCCGGCGAGAAGACCTCCGAAGACGGAAGACCCCCGGAGCTGTGCTATAAAGTATTTTATCTCGTGTGTTGTGTTTTTTTTTGTACTTTTATTTTACAGGTGAATGGGTAGGGGTACATTGTACCCCATACTCATTCACATAGGGTGGGGGGCCGGTATCCGGGGGCCCCCTTATTAAAGGGGGCTCCCGGATTCCGATAAGCCCCCCGCCCGTAGACCCCGACAACCAACGGCCAGGGTTGTCGGGAAGAGGCCCTTGTCCTCATCAACATGGGGACAAGGTGCTTTGGGGTGGGGGGGCCACACGGCCCCCCCTTCCCCAAGGCAACCCCCATGTTGAGGGCACGTGGCCTGGTACGGCTCAGGAGGGGGGGGCGCTCGCACGCCCCCCTTTCCTGGCCGGCAGCGTGCTCGGACAAGGGTCTGTTGTGGACTTGGGGGGGACCCCCACGCCGATTTTTTTCGGCATTGGGGGTCCCCTTTAAGTCCATACCAGGCGGCGGGGCCAGCGACGTCTCCTTCGCGGGCCCCGCCTACCTGGAGACGCGCTCGAAATGAGCGGACTTTTCTCCGGGCGGGAAAAGTCCGTTCATTTCAAAAGTACGGCGGACTGGCACACACACGGCCATACTGTCCGCCGAAATGCGAGTACGACGGACAGAATTTCGAAAAATCCGAAATACTTAGTCCGCCGTACTGCACGCTGAAAAAGTCCGCTGAAGCCCACACACGAGCGAAATGTGTTTCGGCGGACTAAGTAGGCCATACAGTCCGCCCGTGTGTACGCGGCATAAGGGAGTTCTTCATTGTTGACTTTGACACTAATGCCACGTACACACATAGCAGACTATCCGACGGACTTAGTCTGGCGGACTTCCCGCCAGACTGTCCGTCGGACTTTCCGAACGGGCTACTTGCCCACACACAGCATTTTTTCAGCGGACTAATACGGCTTACTAAGTCCGCCGTACTATCCGCCCCACTTTTGAAATGAACGGACTCGCCCACGCATGCGAAGGAAAGTCCGCTCATTTCGAGCGCGTCTCCAGGTAGGCGGGGCCTGCGATGGAGACGTCGCTGGCCCTGCCACCTGGTATGGACTTAAAGGGGAACCCCAACGCCGAAAAATATTGGCGTGGGGTTCCCCCCAGGTCCACATAAGACCCTTGTCCGAGCACTCAACCCGGCCGGCCAGGAAAGGGGGGGACGAGCGAGCGCCCCCCCCCTGAACCGTACCAGGCTGCGTGCCCTCAACATGGGGGGTGCCTTGGGGAAGGGAGGCCGCGCGCCCCCCCCACCCCAAAGCACCTTGTCCCCATGTTGAAGAGGACAAGGGCCGCTTCCCGACAACCCTGGCCGTTGGTTGTTCGGGTCTACGGGCAAGGGGCTTATCAGAATCCGGGAGCCCCCTTTAATAAGGGGGACCCCGGATACCGGCCCCCCACCCTATGTGAATGAGTATGAGGTACAATGTACCCCTACCCATTCACCTGTGAAAAAAAAAGTAAAAAAAAAAAACACAACACAAGGTAAAAATAGTTTATTGCACAGCTCCGGGGGTCTTCCGTCTTCGGGGGTCTTCTCGCCAGACTCCTCCGCTATCTTCTTGTAGCTCTTTTACTTGCGGAGGAGCTTTCTTCCTCGCGGCCTCTTCTTCCGACTTGGGGGGTCTTGTCCCCCTCTTCCGGTCTTCTGTCGCCTCAGACCCCGACAACCAACGACCAGGGTTGTCGGGAAGAGGCCCTTGTCCTCATCAACATGGGGACAAGGTGCTTTGGGGTGGGGTGGGCCGCGCGGCCCCCCCTTCCCCAAGGCACCCCCCATGTTAAGGGCACGCGGCCTGGTACGGCTCGGGGGGCGCTCGCTCGTCCCCCCTTTCCTGGCCGGCCGGGTCGCGTGCTCGGACAAGGGTCTGATGTGGACCTGGGGGGACCCCCACGCCGATTTTTTTTTTTGGCGTTGGGGTTCCCCTTTAAGTCCATACCAGGTGGCGGGGCCAGCGACTTCTCCTTCGCGGGCCCCGCCTACCTGGAGACCCGCTCGAAATGAGCAGACTTTTCTCCGGGCGGGAAAAGTCCGCTCATTTCAAAAGTACGGCGAACTGGCACACACACGGCATGATTGTCCGCCGAAATGTGAGTCCGGCGGGAAGATTGGAGTGCAAAACTACTTTCTAAGTCCGCTGTACTTTCGGGTCAAAAAAGTGTGCCGGAGGCTACACACAGGGGGATTGTCCGGCGGACTTCAGTTTGCCGGACTTTTCCACCCGATTGTTTGATCGTGTGTACGCGGCATAAGTGTACCTGAACTTTCCTCCTAACCCTCTGATCCCATTTTAAGAGACTGTTCGTTAACTGGTTGCTAAACGCCGGCTGTCACATGACGGCCAGGCGGCGCACCTATTGTGGCGGGAGGCCGGTATATGACGTCCTCCCATTTAAACAGGGAATGCACGCGATCGTGTGCGCGCATCCCTGTTCCTTCAGTGGCGGCGTGTCACGGAGACTCTGCTCGCCACCCAGGGGGGTGAACAGCCATTGGGCATGGGTGTTTACCACGTGATCGTTCATAGATGGTTACACCCCCACTGTGCACGGCGCGTTCACGTCGGTGGCGTCGTGTTCCCGGGAACACGGCTCATCACAGACGCTGGTAAACAGCCATTGGCTGGCTGTTTACCCACGTGATCGGCTGTGATCCTTTCACAGCCGATCACTAAATGTAAACAAACCGCGTTAACGAGATGTTACCTGTTTCTCCTCCTCACACACCGATCGTGTAGCCCATCAGAGTACCCGAGTACCTGTCACAGTCCATCCGAGTACCTGTCACAGTCCATCCGAGTACCTGTCACAGTCCATCAGAGTACCCGAGTACCTGTCACAGCCCATCAGAATACCCCAGTACCTGTCACAGCCCATCAGAGTACCCCAGTACCTGTCACAGCCTATCAGAGTACCTATTTGCCGCCCATGCCACACAGAATATACGTTGGGGTGTTTGCTTTTCCAAAATGGGGTCATTTTATGGGCAATTCCATTGTCCTGGTACTCCAGTGCCTTCAAAAGTGTAATAGGTGGTTGTGAAATGAGATGTCATTTTTGCTTGTAGAACGCCAATTTTAGTGCTCTGTATGTAGCCATGCTGTGTAAAAGTCTCACACATGTGGTATCGCCGTACTCAGGAAGAGTAGCAGAATTTATTTTGGGGGTGTAATTTGTTGTATGCATATGCTGTGTGTGAGAAATAACCTGATAATAACCTGATAATATGACAATTTTGTAAAAAATAATAAAAAAATCTTCATTTTGCAAAGAATTGTGGGAAAAAATTACAATTTAAGAAACTCACCATGCTACTTACTTAATACCTTGGAATGTCTACTTTCTAAAAAGGGGTAATTTGGGGGGTATTTATACTTTCCTGACTTGTTAGTGTCTCAAGAAATGAGATACACCTGATGTACTGAAGGCCTGATCAGATGTGATCAATTTTCAGTGATTGGCACCATAGTTTGTAGACTCTATAACTTTCACAAAGACCAAATAATATACACTAATGTGCGTTATTTTTACCAAAGATATGTAGCAGTATAAATTTTGGCCAAAATTTATGAAGAAAAATTTGTAATTAGCAAAATTTTATTACAGAAACAAAGAAAAAGGCATTTTTTCACAAATTTTTTTTTTTTTTTATTTATAGCACAAAAAATAAAAAACACACTAGTGATTAAATACCACTAAAAGAAAGCTCTATTTGTGTGGAAAAAAGGACGCACGTTTCATATGGGTACAGTGTTGCATGACTAAGTAATTGTCATTCAAACTGTGAGAGCGCTGAAAGCTGAAAATTGGTCTGGTCAGGAAGGGGGTGTAAGTGCACTGTATTGAGGTGGTTAACTACGTTTTTGCAAATAAAAATCCCTTTATGCGGATCTGTCATCAGTCTCTAACGTTACTGGGCTATCTACCACGGGAAACCCCTAGACTTAAATCGAGGAGAAGAAGGTAACGGTAAGCCCAATCAAACCAGCAGCTCGTTCGGGAGTTAGTGCTACACACACAACCGAAATTCTGCCAGCAAAAGTCAGATGTGAGCTTTTGGTCAGAAAATCCGACTGTGTGTATGCTCCATCAGACTTTTGCTGGCAGAATTCCAGCCAGGAAAAGATTGAGAGCGGGTTCTCTATTTTTCAGTCTGAAAAAGTTCAGATCGTAAATTCGATCGTCTGTACAAATTCCGACATGCAAAATTCCTAGGCATGCTTAGAAACATTTTGACGCATGCTTGGAAGCATTGAATTTAATTTTCTCGGTTCGTCGTAGTGTTGTACGTCACTGCATTCATTCTCGTAGTGTTCTACGTAACATGGTCGAAAGTTCAGAGGACTTTTGTGTGACTGTGTATGCAAGCCAAGCTTGAGCGGAATTCCATCGGAAAAACCATCCAAGTCTTCTCCAATGGAAAATCCACTTGTATATATGGGGCATTACACTCAGAACCCCTATTCAAAGGGCTTATGTGAATAAAAAATGTAACAACAAATCAAACAAAGATTATAGTGAAATCAAAAATGTTCATAAACAGGTGAGTAAAAGTCCACTAAAGGTGTCCATCCAAATCCATGGTATTGCAGTGTCCTCGTGCAGAACAAATGCAAAGCATCAGTGCTCCACCACCTTGTTCTAAGCAAACTAAATGGCCGCTTACCAGAAGTTTAGATCCACATCGATCCTATGCAAATTTCAAGTGTACTAATAGAATGGATACCAGTTTATATTTTTGATCTCATTATAGGCTTTGTTTGATTTGTTTTTAAATGTTTTATCACATAATGCCTTTTAATTGTGGTTCTGAGTAGAATAGTCACTTCACACTGTTAAATTCAATACTTACATTTATGACATACTGTTTTTTTAAAGATCACTGTTTTCTTGTGTAAAATTTTAAAATGCAATAAAAACAGACTAAACATAAAGTCAGAAGGTTTTTTACCTTAATGCATTTTCTACATTAGTGTTAAAAAAGTTCTGCATGCAGCTCTCCCCCTTACACTTACCTGAGCCTGAACTTGATCCAGTGCTATGCACGAGAGCAGAGGCTCTCTCTTCATTAGCTTAGAGACCAGGGGAGTGCTGGCAGCCTTAGGCCTGGGGGGCAAGTCCAGTCAAGTGGCCCATTGAACCACTGAATCGGCTCACCACCCATCTATACCACATTCCCCTTACAGAGAGAGAGGGAGACTGCTCCACATTGCCCCAAAGAGAGAGAGACTGCTTGACACTGCCTGCACAGAGAGAGAGACCACTTCACACTGTCTCCACAGAGAGAGATCACTTCACACTGCCTCCACAGAGAGCGACCCCGCTTCACACTGTCTCCACAGAGAGAGACCGCTTCACACTGCCTCCACAGAGAGAGACCGCTTCACACTGCCTCCACAGAGAGAGACCCCACTTCACACTGCCTGCAAAGACCCCGCTTCACACTGCCTGCACAGAGAGAGCAGTCACTTTCTGTGCAGGCACTGTGAAGCAGTCAGTCTCTGTACAGGCAGTGTGAAGTGGAGCAGTCTCTTAGAGAATGGAGCAGTCTCTCAGAAAGAGACTGCATGATTGCCCAAAGAGAGACTGAGAAAAAGAGCTTGCCCCTTCCCCACACCCAGTACACAGACCAATGAGACTGCAGGAAGATGAAGACTAAAGACTGTGCTGTCACTGCCACAACACTAAGCACTACCTGTGGAGTCTGGAGCTTCTCTGGTGAGTGAGCACCACACCACTAGGCAAGCCAAGCAAGCAGAGTAGCTGAGAGTCACAGTGAGCGCAGCAGGCTAAACTCGCAAGTCCTGCTGTCTCCCCGGCATGAACACCAGATTCACCAGGGTGCAGGTTACTCCTGTCTCAATTGCGGATAGTAAGAAATGCACATGCAGGCGCATGCCGGAGCACAGGCCAGATTAAGGGCATTGTGGGCCTGGTGCTGCAGTGAAGCAGGTTTAGGAGTGGCAGGGATATGATGTTATGAAGTCCAGAACTTGAATTACCAAGCTTCCGTAAGAGCCGTGTGTCGGTGTGTGCTCTGAGGTGAAAGTTTCCAAGCCATCAGAATACAGTGATCACTGCTGGCAGCTATAGCAGCCAGCACTGATCGCTAAAAAACATAAAGACACGCTGGTTGTACTGTCAGTTGATGGAGTCAAATTCTGTACATTCAGTCTGCACAGAGATAGATTGAAATGTCTGCTGAACCGGCAGAATTTCAATCTGTCTATTGTGGCCTAAGTCCACCAGTCTCTGGGTTTAATAATATCCTCAAATCTTCTGAAAGGGGGGCTCCACTTAGGTGTAGAAATTCACTTTGAACTCCACCTTATTTCTAGAACTCTCTTTAGGGTCCTTTAACACTGAAGGCGCTGTACAGGCATTTTAGTGCTAAAAAATAGCACCTGTAAAGCGCTTCTTATGCCACCCCAGGTTTCCCACTGGGGCGGTGCGCTTGAAGGACATTCTGAAAAGTCCAGCAAGCAGCATTATTGGGGTGGTTTGGGAGAGGTGCCCAGCCCATTGAAATGAATGTAACACTTTCTTTGGCCACTAGTGGGGGTTAAAAGTGCCCCGCTAGCGCCACTAAAACAATGATAAAGCACCACTAAAACGAGCAGCGCTGTACCACTACCGCCCACGTCGCCCCAGTGTGAAAGTACCCTTTGGTATTAGATGTGCAAACAAAAAGGTGAGACCACATCTAATACCTACAGAGAGTAATGGAAATAAGGTAGAGTTCAAAGTGAACTGTGTCATTACCTGCAGGGATTGGCATTTAGGGGGGTTAAAGCAGGCAGGGATGAAATGTGATATCAACTATTTACTGCCTGTCAAATGCCTCTGAAAAGTGACCTGAGCATGGATCATTTTTCAGAGGAGTGGCAGTGGCTGCTGCAAGTGAATACAAGCATTTAGGTTCACACTGGTGTGCTGCGGTTTGGCTGCAGTGCGGGTGTACTGGCGGATGTCACACCCACTCAGACTTCTTTTTGGTTACTCATTGTTGCTGCATGTTCTGAAAGTGCACCAAACATGCAGCATGCAGGACGTTTTGTGCACTTTCAGAACATGCAGTAAAAATGTGCATCCTCTATGTCCCAGAGGCAACATGCAGGATGACTGCCAGTACACCAGCACTGCAGCCAAACTGCAGCATGTCAGTGAGAGCCCTCATCATACCACCTAGCCCTAGGAGGGCAAGGTACTGGCACAGGCTGCTAGAAAAAAACTCTTTGGCTGCAGAGAGGAGGAGAGAGGAGGAGCTCACTTACTTGGATGGTCCCAGCCTCCCAGGAGCCTCACTGGATTCCAGCCAACTGCTCAGATTGAGCAGAGAGCAGGTCCAGCCTCTGCCAGCCAATGGTGTGGAGTAGGGAGGGGCTGGGCGGGGCTGTGCTGTGTAACACAGACTGTCAGCCCTGACATGAAGACATCGCTGGCTCACAGTACTGGACTCGGCCAGCTCAAGAACTGTGCATGTTGCAGTTTTGAGCTGACGACAAAGCAGCCTTTGCCACCGCATATCAGAGCAGCCCAGGGGGCAATTGCATCCCTGCCCCCTGGCCCAGCCCTCCCCTGTTAGAGACAGCAGCGGGAACCAATGTTTCTTGGCTGCGGTCAATCCCAGCCAGTGAGAAGGAAGCAGGGGGCAGGGTCATATGGACACACAGAGCCAGCTTAGGAGCGAGCCCACACGAGTGCAATCATAGGAAGTGTATTGCTGTGGGGGTACTCTGCAGAGAGGAGCAACCAGGAGAGCTAGAAGGGGGACCTAAGAAGCGGAGGATCTGGGTTTCTCTGTGCAAAACCATTGCACAGAGCAGGTAAGTATGACTTGCTTGTTATTTCAAAGATAAAAAATTTGGTTTAGAATCGCCGGGTTCCCAACCGGCGCATGCCGATGTATGTCGGCAGAATGGCAGGGGCAGGCATATTGGCGTACAGGTACGTCCAATTTTTAATGCCGCCCTGCCATCGCGAGCGCGCCGCCAGCGATGCACTCGCATGCCGGTCGGGACCCCCGTGAGTCCGGTCGCGGGTCCCATGGACTCGATCGCCGTGGGCATACCCGCGATCGTCTCACGGGGCGGCTGAATGGAGAAATGCCGTTGTAAACAGAATTTCCCCGTTCTGCCTAGCAACTAGTGACACTGATCTCTGCTCTGTGATTGGAGCAGAGATCAGTTTTCGCTAAATGAAAGCCCAGCCCCCAACAGTTAGTAACACACCCTAGGAACACTTAACCCCTACACTGCCACCCACTGGTTAACCCCTTCACTGCCAGTGTCATTTACACAGGAATCACTGCATTTATATAGCAGTGATTGCTGTATAAATGACAATGGTCCGAAAAATGTGTCAAAAATGTCCGATGTGTCCGCCGTAATGTTGCAGTCGCAATAAAAATCGCTGATCGTCGCCATTACTAGTAAAAAAAAAATAGTAATAAAAATGGAATAAAACTATCTCCTATATTGTAAACGCTATAACTTTTGCGCAAACCAATCAATAATCGCTTATTGCGTTTTTTTTTTTACCAAAAATATGTAGAAGAATACGTATCGGCCTAAACTGAGGGAAAACATTTTTTTTATATATTTTTGGGGGATATTTATTATAACAAAAAGTAAAAAATAATTTTTCTTTTCAAATTGTCGCTCTATTTTTGTTTATAGCGCAAAAAATTAAAACCGCAGGGGTGATCAAATAACACCAAAAGAAAGCTCTATTTGAAAAAAAGGACGCCAATTTTGTTTGGGAGTCACGTCGCACAACCGTGCAATTATTCGTTAAAGGGACGCAGTGCCGAATCGCAAAAAGTGGTCTGGTCTTTGACCAGCAAAATGGTCTAGGGCTGAAGTGGTTAATGGTCAGATTCATGCATAAGTCCAATGATGACTAGTTGAATTGAAATTAAAGCTTCTTAATCTTCTATTCACATAGAACAAAGCCATCTATAATACATCATACTGCACATTTTTATGAAAAATACACTTAAATGAATTTTAGTGCACAAAATAATACCCAATATTGCTGATAAAATATAAAAGACAATTTTGTGTCAGGTAATTCATTACCAAACGCCAAGATTTAAAATTGCACACTCCTGTGAAAAGGCAACAAACTAAGGTACCTGAAATTGTCCATAGGCCACACACAAAAGCCTTTATAGGTTATCTGATTAGAGTTAAATGTGAGTTCTGGCTTTAGAATTATTGCAATCACTGTGAGGTTCACAGCAATACCACACATGTGTGGTGCAATTATTATTATTTTTTTATTACTTTTTTTTTACTTTTTTTAAAATTTATTTTTTTCATTCAACTTTATTGCTATTACAAGGGGTGGACAAAACCCCTTATGATAGCTTTGGGCAGTGACAGCCAGGTACACTTCATGGAGAAATCAGGGGTCTGTTGGATCCTTGATCCCTCCTCTGCCCCGCAAGACAGCTGATTAGATAGAGGTCTGCTTTTTATTGCACACATACACACTATAATACACATTTTTTTTTGCTAAATATAAACTATAATGATGCATCAGGTAAATATATACCATACAATGAAAAATTTGAAATTCTAAATGCATGTGAAATAGTGACAAAATACGCTACCTAAAATTGGCCATGGGCAATGATTTAAAAACCTTTACAGGTTATACATTTAGAGTAAAAGGCAGTGGTGTTGTGTCTATAAAGGGCGCAGGAGCGCTGCCCCCCTCCTGTCACTCTCTAATCACTAATCTCTAATCAGTGGCAGCATTGGGAGCATTGGATGGCACAGTGGGAACATTTGATGGCACAGTGGCATTATTGGGAGCATTTGATGGCACAGTGACAGCATTGGATGGCACAGTGGGAGCATTTTATGGCACAGTGGCAGCATTGGGAGCATTTGATGGCTCAGTGGCAACATTGGATGGCACAGTGGCTGTGTTTGATGACACAGTGGCTGCGTTTGATGGCACAGTGGTGGTATTTGATGGCACAGTGAGGCTGCAATTGATGATTTTTTTTTTAGAATTTTTTAATTTGTTTGCGCCCCCCCAAAATTTTGAGCACCAGCCACCACTGGTAAAAGGTGAGCTCTGGCATTTAAAATTATTGTTCACAGCAGTACCTCATTGAGTGATGCAATCACTGTCTACATATGTGTGCTAGACCTACATATGCATTTGGGTGTGTGAACAGGGAACAGGGTGGTTTAATTTTTTTTTCATATTTTAAAAATAAATAAAAGTGAATGGGCCGTTGTAAAAATTGATAACAGGATCATGGCTGCTGCTGCACCCATAATCCTAGTATAACCGCTTTTCATTCAGAATGTACAGTATATATACGTATGCTGAATTGCAATTGGTTAACATATCAACTATAAATAAACAATTTGAAATTGGTAGCAAAATTTAATTATTTAACAAGGGTAGAAAAGGAATGCTTCTCCCCTTTAGCCTAGGTTCACACTGACAGCGGGACAGATTTGACATGTGATTTGACATGTCAAATCGCATGCCAATTCACTGCAATGTGAACCAGGGCTTATGACCATAGTCAACGCCCAATCCTAATTTTGCAACTTTGACATGTGGTGTTCATAAAACTGTGCATATCATCATAACTACTTGTATCCAGATGGATTATACTGTACTTTTTTTTTTTTTTTTTTTTTTTTTTCAGGACAGCTTTCTTTAGGTGGGAAATGTTAAAGGAAATCTCCTGATTTTTATTATTATCAAAGGGAAAACTGGTCCAAAAAAGTAGAAAAAAAAATATTTCTTTGACCAATTTGTATCCGGGCCAATTCTGACACTTTGCTCCTACATGTAAAAATCTATTTTTTGTGCTAGAAAATTACTTAGAACCCCCAAACATTATATATATATTTTTAGCAGAGGCCCTATAGAATAAAATTATGGGTGTTGTAATTTTTTATGTTGCACTTTATTTGTGCAGCAGTTTTCCAAACTTATTTTTTTGGGGGAAATAATAAAATAATAATAATACATTTTTAAAAAAACATAATATTTACTCCAATTTGTATCACGTGAAAGATGAAATTATGCAGAGTAAATAGATACCTAATATGCCACACTTTAAAATTGCATCTGCCCATGGAATGGCAGCAAACTATGGTGCTTTAAATTCTCCATAGGCAATGCTTATCAGTTTAGAGTTACACAGGAGGTCTGGTGCTAGAATTATTGCTCTCTCACTGATGTTTGCGACAATATCTCACATGTGTGGAATGATCACCCTTTACATATGCATTCACATTTGCACGTAAGCACAGTGGGATGGGAGTGCTTTAATTCTTTTTTTTTAATTATTATTTATTTTATATGAACTTTTTTTATATATATATGTTTTTTTTACACTTTGCGTTAGGGAAAGGCAGCATAAGGAGGGAGGGGGGACCCCCTTCCACCACCCGCAGATTTTATTCTATTTAGCCACTTGAATCACTTCTGCCATAAACAGAATCGCTGGCTGAAAAAAAAACATACTAGAATGAGGCCTGTAGGTGCAGACATCATCCCGGTATGACTACTTCAACCCGAGGACTTCCATGGATGTCCTACAGGCAGGAAGTAGTTACATTGTAATGTCCTAAAATATACAGTTACATTTATCACTACCAAAAAAAACCTGCAGAATAAATTCCCCTGTTCCTGACGATCGCAGCGATACCACATATGTGGGTGTGATTTGTTTTTTGTGCCCATAATAGAGCCAAGAAACAATAGTATGTATTGTAAGAACACATATATGGAGCACCCAGGTTTAAAGCCCATTTCCTGGATGCCTCATATATGTGTTATGTGGTCATGAAGGGGTTAATATGGTACAATTGACATACCTGTTGGGTCACGTGGTGGTATGTCACGATTGTTGCGCCTTGGACGTCGCGGCATCTTGATGGTACTAGATGGTATCGCAGGTGAATGAAGGTTTACCTAAAAATGAATAGTATTAATACTAATAATAATATACAGCACTATAATAATAAGAGAAATGTAGAATTAATGTAGTTTATGGAGGTAATCGCTGGAGTCTGGCTTCAGAGATGCGTCTCAGTCGAGATCTTCTTCAGTCTGCCTGTCAGGACCCCTAGAGGAGCCCCAAACATCTGCGCCTGTGCAGAGATCAGCTGCCAACCAATCACAGCGCTGGCCTCACAGTAGCTGCCCCGTTCCTTTGCCTGAAATATACTGGCTCATACAACATAGTAACCAAATGAAATTGAGCTTATTCCATTGTTATTAAACAAATAAAGCTTTATTATGGTATTTAATAAACACTGGGTTTGATAATTTCATAATATAAAGGAACTGTGACAGTTGCTCTGGTATCAGGCAGTGATAAGGACAGACTGGGGATCCTCTGTGGGGACTGTAGGGGAACCAGGAAGTGGGTTATGAATGGAGTTGGGTTGAATGTTGATCCAGTCAGTACATATATCTGTGTTCTGTGTGTGTAGTATTGTGTATGGAGGGACCCGGGTCACTTCTGTCTGCAGGCAGGCTTGGCTTTCATATTGTGTGGTGGCTGAGCCCTTCCATGTCTGAGAGAGTGTCACTGGTAACCATAGCAACGGTGTATACACTTCATCCCTGTGTTTACTACATAACATAACCCTGTGTGTGTATAGAGCCCCCTAAAACATACATACCTACCTGCATACTATGTGTATAGGGCACCCACATCTACCTTCCTGTATACTGTATATATAAAACCTACTCCTGTGTACCTACCTGTAACCTGCGTGTGTAGAGCCTACTCCTGTATACCTACCTATATCCTGTGTGTATAGAGCCTACTCCTGTATACCTACGTATATACGGTTTATAATTGGAGCCTACTCATATATATTGAACTTTATACTGTGTATATTGAGCCTACACATATATACTGTACCTACCTGTATACTCTATAACTGATTATTGCGAAGTCATTGCAAAGCTGTACCCAAATAAAAGTAATGTCCTTTTTCCCCACAAATAGAGCTTTCTTTTGGTGGTATTTGATCAGCTTTGATCATTGATTTTTTTTTGCACTGTAAACAAAACAATTCTGACAATTAAAAAAAAAACAATATTTTTTGCTTTCTGCTATAAAACATAGCCAATAAAAAAATGTAAAAATCAAATTTCTTCATTAATGTAGGCCAATATGTATTTTGCTACATATGTTTGTTAAAAAAAAAAATCCCAGTAAGTGTATATTGATTGGTTTGCACAAAAGTTATAACATCTACACACTATAGGACATTTTTATTTATTTGTTACCAGTAATGGTGGTGATCAGTGATGTATAGTGGATTTTGATCTTGCGCCAGACATTCTGACACTTTTTGGGGACCAGTGACACTAATATTGTGATCAGTGCTAAAAATATGCACTGTCATTGTACTAATGACACTGTCTGGGAAGGGGTTAACATCAGCGGTGATTGAAGGGTTAATTGTGTGCCTCTCCAGTGTTTATGTGAACTGTGTGAGGTGCTTTTACTGAGTGAAGAGAGGGAATGTAGCAGGGACACAAACGCCATGCCTTCCCCCTGTCAAAATGGCAATCTGGCTTGTTTACTACCCGACGATCGACTGGCAGACATCTAGTACCTTGCACCCACCGATTGGCTTCCGCTGTGTATAATGAAGCGAGGTGTTGTATTTATACATGATCCAGCACACAGCTGCCACCCTGTAGCAGTAAAGCTGGTATAGGGTAGTCCGGAAACGGTTAAAAGATAAGTCCAGCTTGGGCTCATTCGGTACGGTGCTGCATCTGCCTAGGTAAGTATGAATATGGGATAAAAAAATTTCATACTTCTCTTTTAATATTCAAAGTAAACTCACTCATCCATACGTGTCTCCATGCTTTATTTTGTTGAGAAATCATTTTGAAAAACATCCCCAGAATTTTTAGAAATGAACATCTTTTGCTGTTGATTCATGTAGCATTTACTTCCTGGAATCCATCTGACCTTAGTTCAGGCATGCAGGTAGGAGTGTGTGCTTAGCTGAGAAAGCCTCTCCTTCCCTCCTCCAGATGAAAGAAGAAAATACCCATGAAGTCTCCTGGGAAGTATGACATCATTTTAGCCTAGTATAAAAAAATTATAAAAAAATATCATATATATGTGTAATATAATTCATACAAAAGATCGTGCAAAAAAAAAGTCAGCACGCTGCTCCTCCCTACGCCATTTCGTTAGAGATAACATCTTTCAGGGGCACTGGTAGACATTGTCTCTAACGAAACGGCGTAGGGAGGAGCGGCGCGCTGACGTCACCGCGATCTATGCTGAACCTGGAAGCGACGGAAAGCGTTACATGAGCCGGCCGGCAGAATTCTTTTTACTATTTGATGCGAGTTTCTTATGACATATGTAAGTGTGATTCTTTATTTTTATTAAAAATCCTGGCAATATCATACTATGGCGATTTCCCCTTTTTTTATCTATGTGATTGGCAATGAGCGGTGTGGCCGTAGGAATATAACAACATTGGAACAGAGTGGAAATCACAAGCAAAAAGATTTTCGTTTGGAGATGGACTATTACTTTGAATTTAAGTTTCAATTATAGTAGTGTATATATTCATTTTTTCACTATTTATTTATTTAATTTTATATATTACATTTTTTTTTTTGCACGATCTTTTGTATGAATTATATTACACATGAATTGATATTTTTTATAATTTTTTATATTATTACATATTCAGTGATATTGAATTTGATCATTATAGCGCAACTTTTTTCGAAAAATTGGTATTAATATTGTGGGTATCTCACATTTAGGTTGCAGCTTCACTTTCACAAATATTTTTACAGTTTGTCAATTATTCGAACTTTAGATAGCGCTGTATTACATTTTTTTATTAATCATTTTAGCCTAGGCCAGAAGCCAGGAAGCAACTGTAGAAATGTAAAAAAAAAGATTAAAATAAGTAAATATGATATATCTTCTTATCTATTTACTCATACTAGCAGCATAAACATTTAAAATAGTTAATGTGATTGAGATAGTTTAGTTGCACATTAACGACTTGCTTACTAGGCACCTAAACCCCCCTCCTGCCCAGACCAATTTTCAGCTTTTAGCGCTGTCCCTCTTTGAACGACAATTACGCAGTTATGCAACACTGTACCCAAATTCAATTATCATTTTTTTCCAACAAATAGAGCTTTTTTTGGTGGTAATCACCTCTTTTTTTTTTTTTGTTAAATTTTTAACAAAAAGGCCAAATGTAAAAAAAAAAAATACAAAACTGTTTTATATTTTGTTAATACATTTTTGAAACATGTCATTTTTCTCCTTCATTGATGTACGCAGATGAGGCTACACTAGGGTTGCCACCTGTCCAGGATTTACCCGGACATTTTGGGTTTTGACTCATGTGTCTGGGTTTCAGACTGCCTGAAACCCGGACACATTATTCAGACTGGACTATGGCTTCCTAGAAGGGTTGCTGGCTACAGTTGTCTAAGCTGGGAGTGTCTGTTACACTCTCATGCTGCCCGAAGCCAGCACTAACAATCCCCCCAAACACACACAGGTGGGAGAGGAGCGAGGGCTCGATCTATACCTCTTCCTCCTGCCTCTACCCCTCTGTGCCTGCCCACACTCCAGTCCCTGTCGCTGTGCCTCAGAAAAGGAAAGTGGGGGCTGGTTTTTGAAGTCCAGCAGCCTCAGATACATCTGGATGAGAGGTGCTGACTGCCAAGGGGTGAGTGAGCTCACCATCCATTAGGGTTGTCCCGATATTAGTATTGGTATCGGGACTGATCCCGAGCATTTGTGCGAGTACTTGTACTTGCGCAAATGCTCCCGATGCCAGATCCGATACCTGGGAGAGATGACTAAAGCGACCTGGTGCAAGCGGAAGTCAACGGCTAGGAACAACGGAAGTGACACTGTGTCGACGTCGGTGGTTGGACATCCCGATGCCCATCTTAGTACACCCTACACTTGGCTGCAGCAAACCAGCAGCAGACATCTTATTACACCCAGCCCATATAGTTCGAGCTGGGTGTAACAAGATTGCGGCTGCTGCTTTTAATGCGGCCGAGTGCAAGGAGTACCAAGATGGGCTTCACAGGCAGCATTTCCTCATGGCATGACAGTGCCTGGCCTGCCCATCAGTGCCCATAAATGCCACCTATCAGTGCCCAATACACATAAGTTCAGCCTATCAGTGCCAGCCACCTGACAATGCCATCTATCAGTGCCAGCCACCTGTCACCGCCATCTATCAGTGCCCGCCATCTATCACTGCTGCATATCTGTGCCACCTAATCTATATTTTGCTTTGAAAACTGTCACATAACATTCAAAAAAAGTATCGGTAATCGGAATCTGCGAGTACTTGGAAAAAAAGTATCGGTACTTGTACTCGGTCTTAAAAAAGTGGTATTGGGACAACCCTACCATCCTCCCCTATTGCATCAGAGTGTTCCCTATTACATCAGAGTCCTCTCCATACATCAGAGTTCTCAGTGTCCCCCCCTTAAATCAGGGCTCCCAGAGGATCCCTTATGTTAGAGTCCCCGGAGTTCTCCAGTGTGAGGGAACTCTGCGGGTTTAGATGTAAAAGGGGAACTCTGTGGACTCTGATGTAAAAGGGGAACTCTGTGGACTCTGATGTAAAAGGGGAACTCTGTGGACTCTGATGTAAAAGGGGAACTCTGTGGACTCTGAAGTAAAAGGGGAACTCTATGGGTTTAGATGTCAAAGGGGAACTCTGGGTTTAGATGTAAAAGGGGAACTCTGTGGACTCTGATGTAAAAGGGGAACTCTGTGGACTCTGAAGTAAATGGGGAACTCTATGGGTTTAGATGTCAAAGGGGAACTCTGGGTTTAGATGTAAAAGGGGAACTCTGTGGACTCTGATGTAAAGGGGCGACTATTATTATTACTTCATATGATTAGAAATGTTATTTATTATCAAAATATATGTATAAAAAAAAATTGCTGTGCGATGCATAAAGTGTCCGGTTTTGACTTGAAGAAAATGTGACAACCTTACACTGTCACCGTGAGAAGAAAAAAAAACGATTACCGATTCTCTGTTTACATCACGTGATCACCTGTCATTGGCTGACAGCTGATTACACGACAAGGGTTCGGGATCGACCCCTTACTCTGATCTGTGATCACCCGAGCCTCACCCCCTGCAGGGGCACAGCCTGCTTGCAAAGGGAAGGACTTCTATTGACGCCCTCCCAGCAAAACAGATCCGCGCTGTAGTCATCATTCGGCTATAGAGCAGATCTGAAGGAATTAAGACCCCTTTCACGCTGAGGCGGTTTTCAGGCATTTTAGCAATAGAAATAGCCTCTAATTAGCACTTGAAAACTGCCTCCCAATCATTTTAGTGTGTCTGTTCACACTGGGGCAGTGCGTTTGGGGGATGTTAGGAAAAGTCCTGCAAGCAGCATCTTTGGGGCAGTGTGGGAGCGATGTATACATTGAAATGAATGGGCAGCGCTTCCAAAGCACCTGAAAAGCGATTCGGAAGCGCAGAAACATGGATGGTTTTTAACCCCTTCTTTGGGGTTAAAAGTGCCCCGCTAGCGGCTGAAATGTGCCACTAAAACAAGTGGCGCTTTAGCTCTAACGTGGATGCAGCCCCAGTGTGAAAGGGGTCTAATGTATTTATCTTTGATTGATTGACAACACCTGCTCACCACCATCCCATATAAGAGAGAGGAGAGTCTGGCCATCTTATATGAGAACACAGCGCACCTGGCACTATGATATGGCAATAACAGAACACAGCGCGGTGTACTGCAGCTTTTATTGTATGTACACTTTGGACTGTAAATCTAGCCTTTTTTTCCTTTCTGTTTTTAGTTTGAATATTAGTTCAAAACTTTGTTGTGTTTTTTTATTGCTAACTTTGTCACATTTATGACTAATGCCCTGTACACACGGTCGGACATTCCGACGCCAAAATCCATTGGACGGATTTTGGCCCAAACTTGTCTTGCATACACACGGTCGCATAAAGTTGTCGGAAAATCAGACTGTTCAGAACGCGGTGACGTATAACAAGTACGACGGGATTATAAAGAGGGCAGTAGCCAATCGCTTTTGTCTCGTAAATTATTCTGAGCATACGTGGCACTTTGTCCGTTGGAATTGTCTACACACGATCGGAATTTAAACAATCGGATTTTGTTGTTGGAAAATTTTAGATCCTGCTCTTAAACTTTGTGTCGGAAATTCCAACTGAAAAAGTTAGATGGAGCCCACAAATGATCAGATTTTCCGACAACAACATCCAATTGCACAAGTCCGGCCGTGTGTACAGGGCATTATTCTGTCCCAGTTCCAGCTACCATAGCACCATTATGCTATCATCGCCATGCCAATTCATGTTTTTTTTAACTCTTTATTTATTCCAGATATGCCAGGAAATAGACATAAAACTGGTCACACGTTAGACTGACTACAGATTGTTTCACAATTGAAAACAAGATCCACAATCATGAGAGATCTTCCCCTGAAACAAGGTGGTAGAGAATTGACTTTCCAGGTCATTTCAGCAAATAGAGAGGAAGCCCCAGCAAATACAGACATGATTATGAATTGTGTCATAACACTTGACCACCATTAGGAGACGCTAATGACATGACATGACATTACATTCCTTATTTTAGATGTCATTATATTACATTGTTGTGTTTCTGTGCTTCTTTATGCAATGCAGGCAGATCATGGTTGGTGCGAAGTGCTGGCATGGAGCTGTACATAGCTTCCTGAAAGCATCTTTATAAATATAAGCATTAACAGGGAAAGGGGAATTGGGGAGAAAAATAAAAATTATGAATAAAAGAACCTTCACATAAAAGACCTCAAAAGAAAAATTGTGGGTTCAGTTGGACTTTTTAGGCATAAAAGAAGTTGTGAACACAACCAATATATTCAAGAGGAATTATTTCTATTTATTATTAAGACAAAAGTAGAAACAAAAAATAAAATAAATAAAAAAAAATTTCTTTTTACAAAAAAAGAATTATTTCCTCCTTATAACTACACATTTGAGACCTAATTGACATCCTATCAAAGGTAGTAAAATCCACTTAAAATTTCCAAAGGGGAAAAAACGGCGTGGAGGCCGGTCGGACGCATCGTAGGAGACGCTGGTCGGGTAGCTGAACGTCACTTCCGCCTAGTGCGGAGTGACGTCACTACCGGGACGGACACACATAAAAGGACACACATGGCTGGTGTCCATGAATAGCGGCCATTTTTTACAAAAATAAATACGATAGGGGTGAACGGGCTGAATAGCCTGCCTGCTTGATTCCCCCTCTGCCTTCCCCCTTTACCCAGTGGGAATTCGGTTCGCTTCACTGCACTTAAAGGTAATTGGTCTGCATAATTGTATGTATCTTTCTTTACTTTTATTGGATGTACTTCCTAATCCCCTCCAAACTATCACGGTGGGTTTCTCCTAGAGCACTGGTAATATAATATTATATTTTTAGTTTCTACTGTATAATATTCTCTGCTGGCTCTTTTTCTAATTCTCCTTGGTGTTGCTCAAACAATTGGTGTTTCACCTGACTAATGGGTTCCAATTTATCTCACTCTGAGGGACACTTTTTATGTTTGGACATTCTTTATACCAAATTCTAAAACACCCCCTTTTTCATTATGCTTTTTTATACAGCTCAGGGGATACTCAGAGTACCCATCATCATTTAACTTCTGGCTACCCACATTTTAAGAACACCCACTAAAAATTAAATGTTCGAAGCCCCACGGGCTCAACACATTTTTGAAGTGATTCCACCAACTTTAAATTCATATCTGCATTTATTGCTCAACGTCTACTCCTCCTCCCCCCCCCTTTTTCCTTTTTGGAGAAATGGGTGTTTGAAAATCGTGCCAACTTCCCTACTCTCCTCCGGGAACGGTGGTCTCCCTATTTGGGACACACTTTATGAAGGAATGTAAGTATTTATGGCTTGATATAAGATATGAAATAATAATGTTGTATCCGCCCCCACACTGTGGCCCCCCCCCCTTATTTTTATTTATTTTTTATTTTTTTCCCAATCTTATGGAACACCTTAGCATCTTGATAGGTGGTATAATGAAATATGTTATGTTTATCTGGATACATGTAGTTTATATTTATGTTTGTATATGTTTTTAGTATTTTATATATATATATATATGTTTTCTTTTTATTTATTTATTCTTTCTCCTTACAATATAGAACACTGTTATCAGCTCCTGAAGAAGCGTCATCTCCAGACGCGAAACATGTAGAGCACCAGAATATATGTAACTGTCGACTGGTTGATATCCTTGATTCTATATTTATATAGATATGCACTTTGTTTTTTCCCCTTTGGAAATTTTAAGTGGATTTTACTACCTTTGATAGGATGTCAATTAGGTCTCAAATGTGTAGTTATAAGGAGGAAATAATTCTTTTTTTGTAAAAAGAATTTATTTTTTATTTTTATTTTTTTTGTTTCTACTTTTGTCTTAATAATAAATAGAAATAATTCCTCTTGAATATATTGGTTGTGTTCACAACTTCTTTTATGCCTAAAAAGTCCAACTGAACCCACAATTTTTCTTTTGAGGTCTTTTATGTGAAGGTTCTTTTATTCATATTTTTTATTTTTCTCCCCAATTCCCCTTTCCCTGTTAATGCTTACATTTATAAAGTGATAACCAGGATGTGGCATTCTGTTTAAACTTTTCAGTGTATCCACAGACACCACCCTATGACAGATACACATTTTTCATTTAAATATTCCTGAAAGCATCACCACATCCTCCCTCAGTGCTCTTCCTAACAACCCTCAGCCCTGATGTAAGCAGTGTGTTGGCTCTTGAATGAGTTATGCAAAAATGCCTTGGTGCACGGATGGCAATCTGGAGGAGTGGGTCTTCCTAGGGAGGCTTTAGGGAGGAAGGAAAGTCCACTTTTTTAACTTGTCCCTATAATAAGGCTTACCTGTAGGTACAGTGAATATCTTCTAAACTTGCATTGTTTAGGAGAAATTCACATGGGATGCAGCCAGTGATGTCACCGGTGCATGCGCTCTGAAGGGATGGCAAACCCTACCCAGAGCATCTATACAACCCACAAACCTAGACGGGTGAGGATGGAAGCACAGAGGAGCTGGGACAGCACTGCGCTAGAGGACTCCATGTGCGGGTAAGTCTGTCATAATGTGCTAGTATGCAGAGCCTACTAATACATAATGACTTAAACCTGTAGGTGGCCCTTTTTTATATATATTTGTGGTGGTTTACTATCACTTTAATTAGCTGAGGTTTTTCTTTAATTTGTTAGTCAGGTCCATCTAAATCTGCTAGTACATCTAACACTACCCTTTTCCCAGATTGACAATGCTGTTGTCCAAACGTGGAGATGCCCTTAAGCTGTACAAAAGTTCTTTGTACATTCAATCAAAAAACGCAAAAAAAATAGAACAGAAACCTTTTTTCAAATTGGTGTGACACCGCAAAGTAGGAGCCGCACCAATTTGAACCATTGCCGTCAGTAGGCAGAGACATTTCATGCGATTTTGAACCGCATGACAAGAAGCACTGGTGTGAACAGGGGGCTTAATGATTTGTATTTCTGCCAGTCCTGAGAATTGCACAGTTCTGCACAACACAGCCAGGCTTGAAGTATAGTAGATCTGATTTTTCTCTGCTGCCTGGATACTGAAAAGATATGCTGTAGTCTGATGAGCTTGTTTCTCTGTTACTTTGCTCTCTCCTCCCAAAACTGACTGGCTCCCTATGCTGCTTCTCCCTCCCTGATCTGAGTTCTGCTGTACAGGGACTATAAGTGGCTGATACCAGATTGAATAGAGGTGTTCGCCAAAACTAGTCTGCTGCTGACTGTACTCACTGAGAAGGCTTGAAAATAAATATGCTTGATGTTATGAGTTGCCGGCTGCTTCTTTTTTTAGATTCATTTATGTAAATTAAAGTAGCTAAAGGCAGAAACCTTTCATTTGTGACAGAGTAAGGGAGGATTATAATCCCTGTTGTATTTTATTATTTTTTTGCCATTTGTGCCCTATTGGGGAGCTTTTCCTTCACTTCATACCGCATAGCCAAGACAGGAAGTGAAAGGAAATCCCTCCAAAATGAGGGAACCACTGGTTGTCACCAGGGCCACCAGAACTAGTGTCCTCATTGGAAAATGTCCCCTCTATTACTGCTTTAACTGCTTCCTGACCAGCCAACACAGTTATACAAGGGCAGGTTGGCTCCCCTGCATGAGCTGTCGTAGCTACACGTCGGCTCGCGGGGTCAGGATAACTGCCAATGCTTGTGGCCGACAGTCGCGATGACCGCACCCACGAGCGATCATGAGCAGGAGACACAGAACAGGGACGAGTGTGTGCAAACACACACTTCCCTGTTCTGTTCTGACAGGAGTGACAGATTGTGTGTTCCTATTAGGTAGAAACCACGATCACTCACTTCCTCTAGTCAGTCCCCTCCCCCTTCAGTTAGAATCACCTCCCAGGGAACACAGTTAACCCCTTGATTGCCCCCTAGTGTTAACCTGTTCATTGCCAGTGACATTTTTACAGTAATCAATGCATTTTTATAGCACTGATCGTTGTATTAATGCCAATGGTCCCAAAAATATGTCAAAATTGTCCGATGTGTCCACCATAATGTTGCACTCATGATA
Source organism: Lithobates pipiens (assembly GCF_037356315.1). Lineage (NCBI taxonomy): Eukaryota > Metazoa > Chordata > Amphibia > Anura > Ranidae > Lithobates > Lithobates pipiens. Next base: position 238,345,949 of record NW_027507785.1, on the reverse strand, counting down.
AAAATTGCAGATCGCCGCCATTACTAGTAAAAAAAAATAATAATAATAAAAATGCTATAAATCTATTTCCTATTTTGTAGACGCTATAACTTTTTTTTTTTTTTTAACAATCTTTTAATTGAAAGTTTCACAAATTAACAATCAACAAATACATGTGCAAGGTCAATTAAACAAAAAGGAGAGATACAAGAGCTTTGGTAGTAGAAACATCTTCTACGCGGCCAATCTGCCGGACCAGGAAAGATAAAACTTTTTAAATCTGGACAGCTCACCCTCAAAGCTCGATGGGATAGATTCAAAGTTGCATTTGTAAAGTTGAGATAGGGAGCTGGTTAACCTTATGCCCAAGTATTGAATGGATTCAGATGCCCAAGCATAAGGTAAGGAGTTTTGAATTCGGTTCTGTATATCCGATGGAACATTTATACCCAATATGCTCAACTTAGTTGCATTAATTTTGTAATAAGAAATCTCATTGAAATTTTCCAACACCTCGTACACAGTTTTCAGGGATTCCTCTGGATCAACAAGAGACAGGATCACATCATCTGCATATAGAGTGATAGAGTGCTTAGTCGATCCAGAGCTAATACCTCTAATATTCGGGTGAGTCCTAATCCTCTCCGCCAATGGCTCCATTAAAAGGGCAAAGATCAGGGGTGATAAAGGACACCCCTGTCTTATTCCATTGGTAATGTAAAACTGTTCAGAGAAAAGGCCCTCTGTGAAAACTTGCGCTGACGGTTTGGAGTACAGAGCAGAGATGGCGGAGAGGACCGAGCCCGAAAAGCCAAACTTCAACAAAACCGCCGAGAGGTACCCCCAATGAACCCTGTCGAAAGCTTTCTCGGCGGCCAGCGAGAGGAGGACCACTGCCCCCCCCCCCACCGGACGCCGAGTGAATCAAGTTCAGCACCCTCCTGGTGGCATCCGGGGCCTGTCTCCCCACAACAAACCCCACCTGATTGGGCTGTACCAGTTGAGGTAGAACCTTAGTTAAAGCGGGAGTCCACCGGGACTCCGCGTTTTTTTTTTTTTTTAAAAGCCAGCAGCTACAAATACTGCAGCTGCTGACTTTTAAAATAGTGACACTTACCTGTCCAGCGCGCCCGCGATGTCCGCACCCGAAGCCGATCTCTAGGTCGCCTGTCGGGTCCTGCCGCCGCCATCTTGGGTATGGGAATCAGGAAATGGAGCCTTTCGGCTTCATTTCCCGGTTCCCTACTGCGCATGCGCGAATCGCGCTGCGCAATAAGGACGCTCCCCGCTGCCTCTGGGATCTGTGTGTTTCCCAGCAGGCAGCGGGGCACTTGCGGGAAGGGGTGGGCACTTGCGGAAAGGGGCGTACGTTACGCCCCTTTCCGCAGAGAGCTATCCCGGAAGTGGGTGCAGTTACCTGGATTATCCAGGTAACTGCACCCCCCTCCGCCCTGAAAGGTGCCGATTGTGGCACCGAAGGGGGGGAGGGTTCCGATGAGCGGAAGGTCCACTTTAGGGTGGACCTCCGCTTTAACCTATTGGCAAAAATCTTGGCATATATCTTCAGGTCCACATTTAATAAAGATATGGGCCTGAAGTTCTGTACCCTGTCTGAATCCTTTCCCGGTTTAGGCAGTGTTACTATAGTAGCCGATAACATCTCGGGTGGGAAGGAGGCTGAGGAGGCAGCTGCATGAAACACCCTCTGCATATAGGTAGTCAGAATACTGGAAAATGTCCTATAATACTCCGAGGAGTATCCATCTGGACCGGGCGATTTGTTTTTAGGGAGGGCTTCTATGGTCTTTTGTATTTCGGCTAATGAAAATGGGGCGTTCAACTCCTCTAAGTGCAGTGGTTGCAACTTTGGGAGGTTAAGTATCTGAAGAAAACGTTCTATGGCATCAGGTGTGGGCTGTGCAGAAGAGGCATCTTCCTTCAAGTTGTACAGGCTGCTGTAATACCAGCCGAATGCATATGCTATTTCTTTAGGGTTAGTAAGTCTAGAGCCATTTTGTGGATGTACTATGTACGGTATTCTTTGCTTGAGTACTTTGTCCTTAAGCTGCATTGCTAAGAGCTTCCCTGCCTTATTGCCATGTGTATAATGGTTAGCTTTGAGTTTATGAATGTTCCTGGCATGTTGGGCCACCAGTAGAGTACGTAGGTCATTGCGGGCTTTTGCTAGATTATTACTTATTGAGAAAGAGGGTGTCGCTTTATTCACGATTTCTAAGTCATTTATCTCCTTCAAAAGGCTATCCATGCGCTGCCTCCTCCTCCTGTTCACCCCCGCACTAATCTTAATCAGGAGACCTCTAGTAAATGCTTTGTGAGTGTTCCATAAAATGAACGGGTCTACATTCTCAACATCATTAATTGTAAAAAATTCTTGCAATGCGGCTGTAACCTCATTTATAACCTCTGGGTTTTTAAACAACTGGGGATCGCACCTCCACCGGTTCGCCCGGGTAGAGAAGGTGCCATCCCCAACCGCTATTGACACCGGTGCATGATCAGTCCATGAAATGGTACCGATCTCCGACCTAAAGATACGCTGTAATAAAAACGTATCAACTAGAAACATGTCAATCCTGGAATAGGACATGTGTACCTGTGAGAAAAAAGAAAAGTCACGTTCAGTGGAGTGCTGACACCTCCACACATCATACAGGCCAGCTGCTCCCATAAATTTTGCGATCTCAGGCCTGCAGGAGAGCCTCGGGGAGGGACTGGACACGTCTAATACTTTATCTGGAACTGCCTTTAGATCCCCACATAAAATAACATGTCCCTTAGCTGTCTTTTGTATTCTCCCCCATAGCTTGTTAAGAAAATGCACTTGTCGAGCATTGGGGGCATAAGCGTTAACTATGGTATAGGCCACATTATTAATTTTGCAGTTAAGAATTAAATACCTCCCTTCTTTGTCTTGTTGATGGGATATATACTTATATGCAACTGATTGCTTAATGAGGATTGCAACTCCCCTTTTTTTTGTTGGGGCATTACACAGAAATATCGTGGGGAAGTGTTTGTTGGATAATTTAGGGTGGTTGCTTTCTTTAAAGTGAGTCTCCTGCAGGCAGAGGACATCGCTGCGTAGTAGCTGGGCCTCCCTCCATAACATGTGCCGCTTTTGCGGGCTATTCAAACCGTTAACGTTTAAAGGCGATATTTTGAATACCATAACTAGTGAGCTTGTGACTTATCCAATAGCTGAGAATAAATACTTCTAAACACAAAAATAAATTTCTATCCTCTCTCATGCACAACACCAACCAAATGGCTAGATGAACACTATAGTGACCATGTATAAGAAGTCTTGTTTCCACAAAAGGAAAAGGCAAAAAGAAAAACGGAAAAGGAGAATACAGGAAACGTAAAAAGAGTGAAACGTAAAGATTAATAAAAAAATTTAGGAACTGATTCCTAGGAATCTGAGCCAACAGTGGCTGTTGATAACTGGGGGAAACACAAGTCTCGATGCCGATGGGGACATCCAGGTTTAGGTGCAATTGGATGTAAGCCAAGCACGGTACTCAGGTGTGACTGTCTCAGCTGTCAGGAGTGTCCTTTCTTGCTTGATGAGCCTTAGGGGCCGACAGCTCTGGGGTGATGATTTCCCATTTTTCCAGTAGACGCAGGCCGTCCTCCAGCGTACTGATACGATAATCCCGGTCTCCTTTGGAGATGACTAAGGTGGCTGGGTGGTTCCACTTGTATGGAATTTTGTGGTTTCTGAGTGGTTTGGTAATAGTCAGAATATTACGCCTCTGCTGCATGGTGTGGGCTGACAGGTCCGCAAAGAAGGTGAGCCCCTGGATGCAGTCTGGGGGATGGACTGCTTGCCTTATAGCAGACATCAGCTTCTCCTTCACTCTGTAGTAGTGTATCCTGGCTATGGTGTCTCTGGGAAGTTTCGCCTGAATGTGTTGTGGCTTAGGTAGCCTATGGATACGGTCAATGGTTAGTTCCTCTAGCGAAACATCCGGCAGAAGTTTGTGCATAATAGTAGTGAGGTGTGCCATCAAATCTTGGGGCTTGACTGTCTCAGGAATACCTCTAATTTTCACATTATTCCTTCTCGAGCGGTCTTCCAGGTCCGCTACTTTAGCTTTAAGCCAAGAGATGTCCTCATCATGTTCATTATGAGCGTCCACCATATTGTTGAATGTGTCTGTGAATTCCCCCATCTTATGCTCAATATGGGAGACCCTGTCACTGACCGCTATCACTTCAGTTTTGCATTGTGTCACTAACTGCAGCATGTCAGTATGAATCGCCCCTCTCAGTGTGACCAACATGTCTTTTAAAGTGGAGTCCATAACTGGCTGGTTGTTTGTAGGGAATTGCATCCTGAAACTCCAGCGTATCATCAATAGCAGCAGCCATATTTCTGTCCCCTCGGTCTGCCAGCTCCTGTGTCAGCTTAGGCTTAGATTTAGCTGGGCTGTTCGTGCTGGAGGAGGATGGGGATATGGCCTATGGTGCTTTATGTTTGTGCCTGTTTCTACTCACAGTTTCCCAGCCGTCCTCAGGGTCCTCCATGCAGACCTTCTCTGCGGCCTGTGAGCCTCGTGCGCCGGGTGCGCCATCTTGCCCGCCTGTGCGGCCAGACCGGCCGAAAAAGTCCGTCATTTTCCCGGGCTGTGAGCGCTCCCTTCTCCTCCTCGACATGACCGGACACTTCCCTGGACCTTCCGGAACAAAGATCTGCCACTCGTCCGTGCTTTTCGTCGCTGTGATCGGTACTGGATGTCCCGTGTGGTGAGGAGCTCAGGACTCACGCGTCCATGCTCCTTGCGCGCCGGCTCCGCCCCCAACGCTATAACTTTTGCGCAAACCAATCAATATATGCTTATTGTGATTTTTGTTTTACCAAAAATATATAGAATACATATCAGCCTAAGCTGAGAAAACATTAGCTTTTTTTTACAAAAAAAAAGGGGATATTTATTATAGCAAAAAGTACAAAATATTGTGGTTTTTTTTTCAAAATTGTCGATTTTTTGTTTATAGCGCAAAAAATAAAAACCGCAGAGGCAATCAAATACCACCAAAAGAAAGCTCTATTTGTGGGAAAAAAAGTACATCAATTTTGTTTGAGTGCAACATCGCACGACCGCGCAATTGTCAGTTAAAGCAACTCGGTGCCAAATCGCAAAAAGTTCTCTGGTCAGGAAGGGGGTCCATTTTTCCAGGGCTGAAGTGGTTAAGTGTAAATGGGATTTTCTTTAACTTCTATGGGGGCAAAAACAGCAAAATAAACCCATTGGAGTTCTAATACTTCTACACTCTATCCAAAACAAAACAAAAATGTTGTCTTTATTTATACATTAAATCTGCCCGGAGTGCACCATTAAATTTAACATTTAGGAAGGAGTTAAACATAGCTAAAGTAAAAACATTTTAGTTTTGGATAGAGTGGAGAGGGATGAGAACACCCGTCCGGTTTTTATCGCTGTCTGTGCCCGTTGGGCCCTATTTACACCTGTGCATTCTGGAAATGAACACAGAACACAAAACATGCGTTATGCTTGCAGTGGCATTACTTTTTAATGGCACCCCAAATGCAGACAGCATACAAGCAATTTGTGCATAGCAAAGCAGGACACAAATACGCCAAAATGTAATGTAAAACACTAATAAAATGTGAAACTTCTTTGGCATGTTTGCCACGCATAGGGCAGCCCATTTAAGTGAATGGGCTGCCCTATGTGTGTTGAGTGAAAAGACGTGAGGTGTGAATGGGGCCTTAGGGAGATTCACCATCTCTATTTGTCCCTTTTAGGTTACCAAGCGTGAAAGTAAAAAAATCCCACATTTTATGCTATCACCAAGAAATAGCGGGGAAATCTTTACATGGAGACACTAGCTCTAGAATACCCCCAATATGGAGGTTTTTTTTCTCGCTTCCTCTTTCAGCTATTGAATAGGGATGAGCTTCGTGTTCGAGTCGAACGTACGTTCGACTCGAACATCGGCTGTTCGGGCGTTCGGCGAAATCCGAACTCTTGGTCCGTTCGCGTCAAAATTCGTATGGCGCGCGCGGACCACAATGCACTGCGGTGGCGCAGTGCATTGCTGGCTCGTGATTGGCCAAGCATGCACTGTGACCCCCGCATGCTTGGCCAATCGCAGCGCCAGCAGCGAGGAGAGCCATGATTGGCCACAGGCATCCTGCCTGTGGCCAATCATAGCTCAGGCTGTGTAGTGCACGCCCCACACTATATAAGGCCGCCTTTGAGGCGGCCTCGTGTAGTGTGTTGGCATCTGAAGCAGTGGGTGTTCTGTGTACCTTCAACACAGTTACACACCAATCGTTTTTGGCTGATTTCCTATCTTGCTCTTGTGTAGTGGTTATTGTCTGTGCCCTGACTGCAGTATACACCACTACACTATATTCACCTCACCTATATAGCTAGCTAGTGATCTATCTTTAACCACTTAACAACCGCCCATTGCCGATTAACGGCTTCAGGGCGGTTGTTTAACTCTGAGAGGCCGTTAATTAACGGCCTCCCAGAATTCTGCTCTCGCGCGCCCCCCTGGGGCACGCACTCGAGAGCATCCGTGACCGCCGGGTCCACAGGATCACGGATCACGGTAAACGGCCGCTCGTGGCGGCCGTTTACCACGTGATCGCTCCGTCAAATGACGGAGTGATCACTTGTAAACAAACCGGCGTCATGTTTTGACGCCGGTTCCTCCCTCCCCTCTCTGTACCGATCGGTACAGCGGAGGGGAAAGAGATCGGTGTCAGCAGCGATGTGGGCTGCATCTGCAGAGCCCACATCGCTGCTCACCGAATTTAACCCCTCAATTCCCTGCCAATACTCTGCAATACCAGAGCATACTCTGCAGTACCCTGCCATTACTCTGCAGTACCCCCCATTACTCTGCAGTACCCTGCCTTTACTCTGCAGTACCCCCATTACTCTGCAGTAACCCCCATTACTCTGCAGTACCCTGCCATTACTCTGCAGTACCCCCCAATACTCTGCAATACCCGCCATTACTCTGCAGTACCCCGCCATTACTCTGCAGTGCAGTACCCTGCCATTACTCTGCAGTACCCTGCCATTACTCTGCAGTACCCTGCCATTACTCTGCAGTACCCTGCCTTTACTCTGCAGTACCCTGCCATTACTCTGTAGTACTCCCCAATACTCTGCAGTACCCTGCCATTACTCTGCAGTACCCCCCAATACTCTGCAGTACCCCGCCATTACTCTGCAGTGCAGTACCCTGCCATTACTCTGCAGTACCCTGCCATTACTCTGCAGTACCCTGCCTTTACTCTGCAGTACCCTGCCATTACTCTGTAGTACTCCCCAATACTCTGCAGTACCCTGCCATTACTCTGCAGTACCCCCAATACTCTGCAGTACCCCGCCATTACTCTGCAGTGCAGTACCCTGCCATTACTCTGCAGTACCCCCCATTACTCTGCAGTACCCTGCCTTTACTCTGCAGTACCCTGCCATTTCTCTGTAGTACTCCCCAATACTCTGCAGTACCCTGCTATTACTCTGTAGTACCCCACCAATACCCCGCCAATACTCTGCAATACCCTGCCATAAATTGCCATACCCAGCCATACTCGGAGATACCCAGCCATACTCGGTGATACCCTGAAATACCCAGCCATAGATGCCCCCCACCCCTCACCGCCCTCCGGTGCTTCTACCAACTCGCCAGTACGATCAAAGCCAGAATCTTTTTTTTATTTTTTATTTCAGGCTTCCCAGCCTAGAGGTGAGATGTGGGGTCATATTGACCCCCAGATTTCACTGTAAAGAGGACCTGTCACCCCATATTCCTATTACAAGGGATGTTTACATTCCTTGTAATAGGAATAAAAGTGATCAAAAATATATTTTTGGGGAAAAAAATATCAAACTAAAATAAATAAAGTAAAATGAACAATAAAAAAAATAAAAAAAAATTAAAGCGCCCATGTCCCCATGTGCTCGCATGCAGAAGCGAACGCATGCGTAAGCCCCGCCCACATATGAAAACGGTGTTCAAACCACACATGTGAGGTATCGCCCAGAACGTTAGAGCGAGAGCAATAATTCTAGTCCTAGACCTCCTCTGCAACTCAAAACATGTAACCAGTAAAAAAAAAATTATGAAGAAAAAATTACTAATCTGCTAAATTTTATAACAGAAACAAAGAAAAATTCATTTTTTCGCAGAATTTCCGGTCTTTTTTCTTTTATAGCACAAAAAATAAAAAAACTGAGAGGTGATTAAATACCACCAAAAGAAAGCTCTATTTGTGTGAAAAAAGGACAAACATTTCATATAGGTCCAGTGTTGCATGACTGAGTAATTGTCATTCAAAATGTGAGAGCACCAAAAGCTGAAAATTGGTCTGGTTATTAAGGGTGTTTAAGGGCCCAGTGGTCAAGTGGTTAATAATAGAGCTTGCAGTCAGTAGTGTTAGGAGATAGTGCGTGCTGTCTGCGTGCTCTGTACCCAGTACATACCGCTATAATATAGGGCAGGCCCCTACTTTCAAACATCCAACTTACAAACATCTCCTACTTGCAAACGCAAGGAGACAGCAGCAAGTGAGATGAAAAAAGACGGACGACAAAACAAATTATACAGGGGTGATAACCCTTCCCTATGTTTTCCAAAAAGCTTAAAAATAGTTTTTTTGGCTGGAGCTACACTTTAAAAATGTACCAGTTGAAAATTACAAACAGATTCAACTTAACACAACAAACCTACACAGTCCCTGTCTTGTTTGCACCGCCTGTATACTGCTGTTCTGAGTATATAGGGCCTGGGGGCCACACGCATTTCCTTTTTTTAATATGGGTACAGGGTTCCCCTTAATATGCGTACAAGACCCAAATAGGCTGGTAATGGGCAGGGAGGGCTACCCATGCCATTTTTCTCAATCATTTTCAACCATATTGCGGGAACCAGATATAACATTAAAACCGCAAGCAGTTTTAAATGGTGTTATTTCCGTTTAATGTCATTTGGTGCAGGGACTGTTCTAAACACGGGAAACACGTGGCACTTCACAGGCATACTACAGACACCCCCCAGGCACCACTTTTTTTTTTTTCACTTTAATCGTCATTAAAATCAGTGCTCCCGCCAAAACGTCAGTTTTTAAAACTTTTTTTTGCATTGACCCATGTCCCCTGAGGCAGGAGTCAGGTCCCCAAACCCTTTTTAGGACAGTATCTTGCATATTAGCCGTTAAAATTAGCACTTTCCATTTCGAACGTTCGAGTCCCATAGACTTCAATGGGGTTCTAACGTTCGTAACGAACGTGGGGGCCGTTCGCAAGTTCTGGTGCGAACCGAACCGGGGGGTGTTCGGCTCATCCCTACTATTGAACAGTAAGTGAAGGGAAATCTCCCCAATTGGTAATGGCAAAAAAATCCTGACAGCCACTGCACCAATGCAAGTAACCTACGGTACTGTGTGGTAATATTCATTCACTATTGTCACACAAGTGGGCAGACTCGGGGCACAGTGCTCGGAGCCCTGAGCCCACCCTTTTTTGAAGCCTATGAGAGACTCTTTAACCACTTGGCGCCCATACTACATCTATTGACGTCATGGGCTTTCAGTGGGTATATCTAAATGATGCCTGAGGCCACAGACATCATTCAGATATTGCCATTTTCAGCTGGCGATTCCCTGCACCATAAGAATGATCATATCGGCTGTTCCGCCGCTTGATCGTTCTTACGGGTGGCGGGAGGGGACACCCCCCCTCCCGCCACCCTCCGGTGCTTCTACCGACTCACCGTTTCCATTGGTGAGTCAGTCACAGGATCCGCCGGCCCCAGCAAGTAACCATAGAGATTTCCGGCGGACTAGATCGTCCCCGGAGTCTCTATGATCGTTCGGAGGCCAGGCGCGATGTTATGACATCTCGCCCGGCCTCTGTATTCAAATTAACGGCGCCGATTTGGCTAGGAAGCCAGGATCGTTTTTGTTTTGTTTTTTTTATTCTTCCCAGCCTAGAGGTGAGTTATGGGGTCTTATTGACTCCATATCTCACTGTAAATATGTCCGATCATGCCATATTCCTATTACAAGGGATGTTTACATTCCTTGTAATAGGAATAAAAGTCATCAATTTTTTTTTTTTTAAAGTGTAAAACTAAAAAAAAAAATTAACAATAAGAAAAAAAAAAAATTCAAAGCGCCCCTGTCTCTGTGAGCTCGCACACAGAAGCGAACGCATACGTAAGTCCACATATGAAAACGGTGTTCAAACCACACATGTGAGGTATCGCCGTGAATGTTAGAGCGAGAGCAATAATTCTAGCCCTAGACCTCCTCTGTAACCCAAAATATGTAACCAGTAAAAAAATTTCAAGCGTCGCCTATGGGGATTTTTAAATACCAAAGTTTGGCGCCATTCCACGAGCGCGTGCAATTTTGAAGCGTGACATGTTGGGTATCTATTTACTCGGCATATCCTCCTCTTTCACATCAAAAAAAATGGGCTAACTTTACTGTTTTTTTTTTTTTTTTTTTTAAATACAAGTACAGTAAAAATACACTACTACGAAGTTAAAAGTACGTTCTCGCTAAAGGTGAACCTTCTCACACAGCTATATACCCTTCTAGAAAACTTTACATAAAAATAGGGATTTTTAGTTCACATGCATTGCAATGCATGTTTAAGCTGGCCAACTGCGTCAAAGTAATCCCTCTCTGGCCAGGCCCTACACTACACTGTACTAATCTACACTACACTACATTACACTAATTTACTCTACCCTAATCTGCTCCACCCTGCCCTTATGCTCTCCACCCTGCCGTAATTCACTCCACCCTGCCCTGTAACCCTGCCCTAATTCACTCCACCCTGCCCTCTAACCCTTCTGTAGTCTGCTCCACCCTGCCGTAGTCTGCTCCACCCTGCCGTAGTCTGCTCCACCCTGACCTATAACCTAGCCCAAATCCACCCTGCCTTAATCCCCTCCACCCTTCCCTAACCCAGCCCTAATCCACCCTGCCTTAATCCCCTACACCCTGCCCTAATCCACCCTGCCTTAATACCCTCCACCCTGCTCTATAACCCAACCCTAATCCTCCCTGCCTTAATACCCTCCACCCTGCCCTATAACCCATCCCAAATGCCCCCCTGCCTTAATACCCTCCACCCTGCCCTATAACCCAGCCCAAATCCACCCTGCTTTAATCCCCTTCACTCTGCCCAATGACCCAGGCCGAATTTACCCTGCCTTCTAACCCTGCCCTAATCCACCTGGCCTTAATCCCCTCCACCCTGCGTTATAACCCAGCCCAAATTCACCCTGCCTTAATCCCCTCCACCCTGCCCTATAACTCAGCCAAAATCCACCCCGTCTTAATCCCCTTCACCCTGCCCTTTAACCCAGCCCAAATCCACCCTGCGTTAATCCTAATAAATATAAATTTTTATAGATATAAGCAAATTCTTTTTTTTGTGTTTTTGTACACTATACTATTATTGGCTCCTCCCTGCCCTAATCCACATACACCATTTTTTAATAGATGCAAGCAAATATACAGTTATGTTTTTTTTTTTTAATAGTGTACACCAGGCATCACTAAATGGCGGGCCGATTGCAGACCGAATCATTGTCACATCCGGACCTCCACGGTTCCACCATTTAGGAGCCAGTTGTTTATTGCCGCTGTCATCACTTCATGGCAGGCTTGGGGACAATCCTAGACAGAGGTTGGGAGACAAAGCAACTTTCTAGAAAAGAGGCTGGGACTGCTGGAGTTACAAATTTAAGTGTCCCAGCAAGTGATTGGTTGTTAGGATTAAGGGCGGCTCTAGCAACCAATCACCTGCTAGGACACTTGAAAAGTTAACTCTGTCAGTGCCTGCCCATGCCCTCCATCCAAAGCTGCGGTGTCTTCTGCTATATAGAGCTGAGATGGTTTGTACTGTGAATGAGGGGGAGTTATCTGTAATGTGAATGGGCGGGACAGAGCTGTAGTGGGGGGCAAAGCTGAAGAGGGCTTCCCTGTGAATGGGAGAAGCAGAGCTGAGGGAGAGCTGAGGGAGCCTGTAATGGGAAATAGGGTAGCAGAGCTTAGAGGGGCTGCATTGTAAAGGGGGCAGAGCTGAGGAGCTGAAATGTGACTGAGTGGAGGAAAGCTTAGGGGGTCTGCAATGTGAATAATAAGAGCAGAGCTGAGGGGGCTGCAATGTGATAGGGGCAGAGCTGAGGGGCGCTGCAGTGTAAATGGAGGAAGCAGAGCTGAGGGGGGCTACACGTCAATGAGGGGCTGAAGAGCTAAGGGGGGCTGCAATGTAAATGGGGGGCAGAGCTTAGGGGCTGTAATGTGAATGGGAGCAGAGGACATTGCTATGGGGGGGATGTGAAGGTGGGAGAAGAGGACACTACTGGAGTGGTTTATGTAAAGGGGGACAGAGGTCACTACTTTTGGTGGGGAAGTGATGTGATGGACACAGGGGACACCATTGTCAAGGGAAAACTCTGGTGTAAAAATTAGATTGTGATTTCAAAAGAGGGGACTGCGATGTGAATAATCTTAGTCATTGCACAACAGGCAATTTTTTTTTAACCTCAGCTAGAAGAACATTTTATTGTACCGGCGTGAATTTTAATGGAATTCCCCTGGTGTATACTATAATATAGTCCGCTCAACCTGCCTTAATCTGCTCCATCCTGCCCTAATACACTCTGTTATAACAAATATACAATTTTATAAAGATAAGTAAATATTAATTTTTATAGAAATAAGTAGATATACATTTTTTTGCCATGCTCCATCCACCTATTGTCTCGACGGGCCTGGCTCTATCCGCCTATTGCCTCGACGGGCCTGGCTCTATCCGCCTATTGCCTCAACGGGCCTGGCTCCATCCGCCTATTGCCTCGACGGGCCCGGCTCCATCCGCCTATTGCCTCGACGGGCCCGGCTCCATCTGCCTAGTGCCTCTACGGGCCTGGCTCCATCCGCCTAGTGCCTCTACGGGCCTGGCATCATCCGTCTAGTGCCTCTATGATGGGACTGGCTTCATCTGCCTAGTCCCTCTAGGGGCCTGCCTCCATCTGCCTTGTGTCCCGCCTAGCCTGGATCCATTTGCCTCGTGCCTCTATGGTCCTGGCTCTGTCCACCTAATGCCCCGCTGGGCCTGCCTCATCCATCTAGTGCCTCTACAAGTATGGCTCCATCCGCCTAGTGCTTGTGCGGGCCTGGCTCCATCCGCCTAGTGCTTGTGCGGGCCTGGCTACATCCGTCTAGTGCTTGTGCGGGCCTGGCTCCATCCGCCTAGTGCTTGTGCGGGCCTGGCTCCATCCGCCTATTGTCTCTGCGGGCCTGGCTTCATCCGCCTAGTGCCTCTGCAGGCCTGGCTCCATCCGCCTATTGCCTCCGCGGGCCTGGCTCCATCCGCCTAGTGCCTCTGCGGGCCTGGCTCCATCCGCCTAGTGCCTATGTGGGCCTGGCTCCATCCGCCTAGTGCTTCCACGGGCCTGGCTCCATCCGCCAAGTGCCGCTACGGGCCTGGCTCCATCCACCTAGTGCCTCTACGGGCCTGGCTCCATCCGCCTAGTGCCTCTACGGGCCTAGCTCCATCCGCCTAATGCCGCTACGGGCCTGGCTCCATCCGCCTAATGCCGCTACGGGCCTGGCTCCATCCGCCTAATGCCGCTACGGGCCTGGCTCCATCCGCCTAATGCCTCAACGGGCCCGGCTCCCTCCGCCTATTGCCTCGACGGGCCCGGCTCCATCCGTCTATTGCCTCGACGGGCCCGGCTCCATCCGCCTATTGCCTCGACGGGCCCGGCTCCATCCGCCTAGTGCCTCTACGGGCCTGGCTCCATCCGCCTAGTGCCTCTACGGGCCTGGCATCATCCGTCTAGTGCCTCTATGGGACTGGTTTCATCCGCCTAGTCCCTCTAGGGGCCTACCTCCATCCGCCTTGTGACCCACCTAGCCTGGATCCATTTGCCTTGTGCCTCTATGGTCCTGGCTCCTTCCACCTAATGCCCCGCTGGGCCTGCCTCATCCATCTAGTGCCTCTACAAGTATGGCTCCATCCGCCTAGTGCTTGTGCGGGCCTGGCTCCATCCGCCTAGTGCCTCTGCGGGCCTTGCTCCATCCGCCTAGTGCCTCTGCGGGTCTGGCTTCATCCGCCTAGTGCCTCTGCAGGCCTGGCTCCATCCGCCTATTGCCTCTGCGGGCCTGGCTCCATCCGCCTATTGCCTCTGCGGGCCTGGCTCCATCCGCCTATTGCCTCTGCGGGCCTGGCTCCATCCGCCTAGTGCCTCTGCGGGCCTGGCTCCATCCGCCTAGTGCCTCTGCGGGCCTGGCTCCATCCGCCTAGTGCCTCTGCGGGCCTGGCTCCATCCGCCTAGTGCCTCTGCGGGCCTGGCTCCATCCGCCTAGTGCCGCTACGGGCCTGGCTCAATCCGCCAAGTGCCGCTACGGGCCTGGCTCAATCCGCCAAGTGCCGCTACGGGCCTAGCTCAATCTGCCAAGTGCCTCTACGGGCCTGGAATCATCCGTCTAGTGCCTCTATGGGACTGGTTTCATCCGCCTAGTCCCTCTAGGGGCCTACCTCCATCCGCCTTGTGACCCACCTAGCCTGGATCCATTTGCCTTGTGCCTCTATGGTCCTGGCTCCTTCCACCTAATGCCCCGCTGGGCCTGCCTCATCCATCTAGTGCCTCTACAAGTATGGCTCCATCCGCCTAGTGCTTGTGCGGGCCTGGCTCCATCCGCCTAGTGCCTCTGCGGGCCTTGCTCCATCCGCCTAGTGCCTCTGCGGGTCTGGCTTCATCCGCCTAGTGCCTCTGCAGGCCTGGCTCCATCCGCCTATTGCCTCTGCTGGCCTGGCTCCATCCGCCTATTGCCTCTGCGGGCCTGGCTCCATCCGCCTATTGGCTCTGCGGGCCTGGCTCCATCCGCCTAGTGCCTCTGCGGGCCTGGCTCCATCCGCCTAGTGCTTCTGCGGGCCTGGCTCCATCCGCCTAGTGCCTCTGCGGGCCTGGCTCCATCCGCCTAGTGCCTCTGCGGGCCTGGCTCCATCCGCCAAGTGCCGCTACGGGCCTGGCTCAATCCGCCAAGTGCCGCTACGGGCCTAGCTCAATCTGCCTAATGCCTCTACGGGCCTAGCTCCATCCGCCTAATGCCGCTACGGGCCTGGCTCCATCCGCCTAATGCCGCTACGGGCCTGGCTCCATCCGCCTAATGCCGCTACGGGCCTGGCTCCATCCGCCTAGTGCCTCTACGGGCCTGGCTCCATCCGCCTAGTGCCTCTACGGGCCTGGCTCCATCCGCCTAGTGCCTCTACGGGCCTGGCTCCATCCGCCTAGTGCCTCTACGGGCCTGGCTCCATCCGCCTAGTGCCTCTACAGGCCTGGCCCCATCCACGTAGTGCCTCTATGGGCCTGGGTATTCATATCTGCCTAGTGCCCTGAGGGGCCTGGCTGCAACTGCCTAGTGCCCCGGCAGGCCTGGCTCTATCGCCTAGTGCCCCAACAGGCCTGGCTCCATCCGCCTTGTGACCCACCTAGCCTGGATCCATTTGCCTTGTGCCTCTATGGTCCTGGCTCCTTCCACCTAATGCCCCGCTGGGCCTGCCTCATCCATCTAGTGCCTCTACATGTATGGCTCCATCCGCCTAGTGCTTGTGCGGGCCTGGCTCCATCCGCCTAGTGCCTCTGCGGGCCTTGCTCCATCCGCCTAGTGCCTCTGCGGGTCTGGCTTCATCCGCCTAGTGCCTCTGCAGGCCTGGCTCCATCCGCCTAGTGCCTCTGCGGGCCTGGCTCCATCCGCCTAGTGCCTCTGCGGGCCTGGCTCCATCCGCCTAGTGCCTCTGCGGGCCTGGCTCCATCCACCTAGTGCCTCTGCGGGCCTGGCTCCATCCGCCTAGTGCCTCTGCGGGCCTGGCTTGATCTGCCTAGTGCCGCTACGGGCCTGGCTCAATCCGCCAAGTGCCGCTACGGGCCTGGCTCAATCCGCCGCATGCCGCTACGGGCCTGGCTCCATCCGCCTAATGCCTCTACGGGCCTGGCTCAATCCGCCAAGTGCCGCTACGGGCCTAGCTCCATCCGCCTAGTGCCTCTACGGGCCTAGCTCCATCCGCCTAATGCCGCTACGGGCCAGGCTCCATCCGCCTAGTGCCGCTACGGGCCTGGCTCCATCCGCCTAATGCCGCTACGGGCCTGGCTCCATCCGCCTAATGCCGCTACGGGCCTGGCTCCATCCGCCTAGTGCCTCTACGGGCCTGGCTCCATCCGCCTAGTGCCTCTACGGGCCTGGCTCCATCCGCCTAGTGCCTCTACGGGCCTGGCTCCATCCGCCTAGTGCCTCTACGGGCCTGGCCCCATCCACGTAGTGCCTCTATGGGCCTGGGTATTCATATCTACCTAGTGCCCTGAGGGGCCTGGCTCCAACTGCCTAGTGCCCCGGCAGGCCTGGCTCTATCGCCTAGTGCCCCAACAGGCCTGGCTCCATCCGCCTTGTGACCCACCTAGCCTGGATCCATTTGCCTTGTGCCTCTATGGTCCTGGCTCCTTCCACCTAATGCCCCGCTGGGCCTGCCTCATCCATCTAGTGCCTCTACAAGTATGGCTCCATCCGCCTAGTGCTTGTGCGGGCCTGGCTCCATCCGCCTAGTGCCTCTGCGGGCCTTGCTCCATCCGCCTAGTGCCTCTGCGGGTCTGGCTTCATCCGCCTAGTGCCTCTGCAGGCCTGGCTCCATCCGCCTATTGCCTCTGCGGGCCTGGCTCCATCCGCCTATTGCCTCTGCGGGCCTGGCTCCATCCGCCTAGTGCCTCTGCGGGCCTGACTCCATCCGCCTAGGGCCTCTGCGGGCCTGGCTCCATCCGCCTAGTGCCTCTGCGGGCCTGGCTCCATCCGCCTAGTGCCTCTGCGGGCCTGGCTCCATCCGCCTAGTGCCTCTGCGGGCCTGGCTCCATCCGCCTAGTGCCTCTGCGGGCCTGGCTCCATCTGCCTAGTGCCTCCACGGGCCTGGCTTGATCCGCCTAGTGCCGCTACGGGCCTGGCTCAATCCGCCAAGTGCCGCTACGGGCCTGGCTCAATCCGCCAAGTGCTGCTACGGGCCTGGCTCAATCCGCCTAGTGCCTCTACGGGCCTAGCTCCATCCGCCTAATGCCGCTTCGGGCCTGGCTCCATCCGCCTAATGCCGCTACGGGCCTGGCTCCATCCGCCTAATGCCGCTACGGGCCTGGCTCCATCCGCCTAATGCCTCTACGGGCCTGGCTCAATCCGCCAAGTGCCGCTACGGGCCTAGCTCCATCCGCCTAGTGCCTCTACGGGCCTAGCTCCATCCGCCTAATGCCGCTACGGGCCAGGCTCCATCCGCCTAATGCCGCTACGGGCCTGGCTCCATCCGCCTAATGCCACTACGGGCCTGGCTCCATCCGCCTAATGCCGCTACGGGCCTGGCTCCATCCGCCTAGTGCCTCTACGGGCCTGGCTCCATCCGCCTAGTGCCTCTACGGGCCTGGCTCCATCCGCCTAGTGCCTCTACGGGCCTGGCTCCATCCGCCTAATGCCACTACGGGCCTGGCTCCATCCGCCTAATGCCGCTACGGGCCTGGCTCCATCCGCCTAGTGCCTCTACGGGCCTGGCTCCATCCGCCTAGTGCCTCTACGGCCTGGCTCCATCCGCCTAGTGCCTCTACGGGCCTGGCTCCATCCGCCTAGTGCCTCTACGGGCCTGGCTCCATCCGCCTAGTGCCTCTACGGGCCTGGCCCCATCCACGTAGTGCCTCTATGGGCCTGGGTATTCATATCTGCCTAGTGCCCTGAGGGGCCTGGCTCCAACTGCCTAGTGCCCCGGCAGGCCTGGCTCTATCGCCTAGTGCCCCAACAGGCCTGGCTCCATCCGCCTAGTGCCCTGTACTGTAGTTTATATATATATATATATATATATATATATATATATATTTATATATATATATATATATATATATACACACACACACACAAATATAATTTTTATACATTTAACAACAATATACATTTTTATGCATTTAAAAAATTTTTTTTTTTTTTTTTTCAACAACATTACTTTTCACTATCCTGCTTTAAATGTGAAACAAAAAAAATGGTGTTACACATACATGACAATACGGTTATGACCAAATTCATCAATTTCATGCACAAAATGAAGGTTGATGAAGTCATCTAGAGTTAGGTTGTCGATTTCCCAGAACTCGACCCTCCGGGGCACTCTTCGGTTTCCATCCTGTGGAGGAAAGAAAACAATTACAGCTCTGCAGAGGGGGCATGTATTGCTTTGTGCCATCCATGTTCCGATGCAGGTCGAGTGAAATAGGTGGGAGCAGGGTAGAGTTGTATTGTCCTCTCCCACATCCATTTCACTCAAACAGATGGAACAGGTGGGCACCACCTGATACTCCCTGGCCGGTGGTCTGGCTGGTGCAGGCTGGTCCTCAGCAACAATGCGGTCCCTTGGAGATCGACTTCTATTGGGCCTGGCATTCTGTCGCTGCTGTCGAAGAGCTGCTCTTGTTCGATGAGCAATGGGTGAATCCATGCCTATAATAACAATGACTGAGATTTCAGCATTTCTGTCATGTAACTCTATCACACTTTTAAACTTAAATGACAAGGGCAAGTGTCTTATTTATGTCTCATAAGTAAACCTAAAAATAGGAGATAATTTAACTACTAAAGCCTCCGTGATGTACCCATACATCGCCAGATTGAAGTGTTTATACCTGCAGCTACAGGCATCATTCCAGTATCTATTCTTTTTTGCCAGCAATGCTCATTAATGTAAAAGTGATCCTAGGGGCTACTTTAGTGATAACTAGCCGCTGGATCGCTTTTACAGGCAGTGGAAGAGGCAAACCCCCCACTCCACCACAGTCTGAAAACTGAGGATAGGAACATCCCCAGATCTTTCCATAAAGATCTTTCACTCTTCTGGCTATCACAAGAGATATTGTTTATCCCTTGTAGTAGCCATAAACGTGAACATAAAAACGAAGAAGTGTAAAAATTAGGAAGTCAAAAATAAATAATTCTTAACATAGAAAAAAAATTGAAAGCGCCCACCCCCCATGCTCATGCACTAAGGCAAACGCGTACATAGGTAACAAACACATGTAAATGGCATTGCCACCACACATCACACATGAGATGTATCGCCACAAATGTTATAGGGAGAGCAATAATGTTAGCACCAGAGCTCCTGTGTAACTCTAAACTTGTAACCTGTAAAGGCTTTTAAAGCATCGTCTACAGATAATTTAATGTACTGTTTGTCATCAGTCCATGAGCATCCTCAATTTTAAAGCATGAGATGTTAGGAATCTATTTACTATGCGTAACGCTATCATTTATATTTGACCAAACAATTAGATATTCTATTGTGTTTTTGTGCTTTAAGATTAATTAAAGTGGATCCCCCTCCAAAATTGCATTTGAAAAACCACTGCGCAAATACTATGTGGCATAAAAAAATTGCATCCCCCAGTAGTAGGAGAGGAATGTCAGAATTGGCCAGAGGATGAAGTGGTTAAAACGAAGCTCCACCCAAAAGGGGAAGCTATGCCACATTTTGGTACTTTTTGGGGGGCGGGTACCTGGTTTTGACAGGTACCTATTTCCACTTCTGGGTGAGATCACTGTGGCAATCTGAGGAGCTTTGGCCCCTCCTCTCTCCCCCTGCAGCCTTCTGGGACACACACAGGTCCCTGAAGACTGTGGGACCATTCACAAAGAGCAGCACCTGTATGCGCAGTAGGAAACCGGCTGTGAAGAACTGTCTCAAGTGCCGACATCGCTGGATCCCTGGACGGTAACTGTCCTTATATTACAAGTCAGCAGCTAAAATACTTGTAACTGTTGACTTTTTCGCTTTTTTTGGCAAATTAGAGTTCCTATTTAAGAAAGTAGTTCTAAAGGCAGAAGTTATATACCCTCACATGGTCAGTTTGGAATCAATTCGGACAATCTATGTTAGCCTCTTCTGTATAATTTGTTGCTCTACTGTCTGCCAGTCTCGATTAGATGCCCTGGCTTCATTCCTCCTTGGCGCTCGAGTCCCAGCCACCCCACCCCCCCATTTTTTCACCTTCCCTCTTCCCCCTCTCTACCTTAACTCACACTGTATACCCTTTCTCTCTCCTATATAGGTTACTTGCATATTGATTGATTTTCGGATGTCTATATACTGATTACTTAGATTACATCTACCATTTTACTACTTACCACATATTTATGACTACATAGATGGCAGAATTGATAATTGTGTCATTCAAGATATTGGCAGAGGCTCCTTATATACTTGTTTTAATACTGTTTCTATATTATATTTTTTGCAGTTATTAAAGTATTGTGTTTACGCCCATAAGCTCGCCCTTTTAGGTGATTACAATAACCTGGTACACACCCTCTATTTGGTCCAGAGTGTGCTTACATTCTTTTTCCTATTAAATGCACCAGCATTCTCTTTGTATTGCCTGTAATGTACCGGTGGTGGAAAGTGCATTCTTTGTGATCTACAATTTCTAATTATTTATTAGTTATGTAAGGTTGCTCTCAGCCTCTCATAATCTAGGGACTGCGGTACAGAAAATCCTTGGAAGAATAGGATCCAAAATAATTGTGAAACATGAATAGTGTGCTGTCTAACAGTGACATTGAAAAAATAGTATATCATATGTGCATCAAAGTATAAATAAAAATCCAAAGTAATCAACCTTGTAAATATATAAATCAGTATAGAATTTAACGCATGCAGCACTAAAACCTTCGTGAGTTAATAATGCATAGAACTTTACATACAGTTAAGATGAAAAACCTTCTGTAGTGCTGTAGCCCCCCAGCCCCCCTTTTTTACTTACCTGAACACAGTCCTCCTCTGGTTGGAAATGAGCACACCAGATCTAGCTGGTGTCTTGTGCCCTGATTAGATAGATTAAAAGCACAGCCATTGGCTTCATCTGCTGTCAATCAAATCCAATGACGTGGCGCCAGGGAGTGGGCCAAGTCCTGTATTCTGTGTGAATGAATACAGATGCAGGACTCAGGAGCACGCCCACATGGGTGTTCACCAAGGAGAGCCTTCTCCAACGTGGACACTCGATGTGGGGAGGAGCCACCAGCGTTGCTGAGGGACCCCAGAAAAGAAAGACCGGGGCCTCTCAAAATTAACTTCACAGTGGAGGTAAGTATGACATGTTAAACACCCCTTTTTTTTTTTTTTTTTTTACGACCCCCTTTAACCACTTCCCATCCAGGCCAATTCTGACATTTGTCTCCTACATGTAAATTCATAATTTTTTTGCTAGAAAATTACATAGAACCCCCAAACATTATATATATATATTTTTTAGAAAAAGCCCCTAGAGAATACAATGGCAGTTCTTGCAACTTATTATCTCGCACGGTATTTGCGCAGCAATTTTTCGACGCGTTTTTTTCAGAAATAAAACAGTTTCATGCTTAAAAAAAAAAAAACAGTAAAGTTAGCCCAATTTTTTTGCATAATGGGATAGATGAAGATACGCAGAGTAAATAGATACCCAACATGTCATGCTTCAAAATTGCACGCGCTCGTGGAATGGCGCCAAACTTTGGTATTAAAAAATTCCCATAGGCGACGCTTTAAATTTTTTTACTGGTTACATGTTTTGCATTACAGAGGAGGTCTAGTGCTAGAATTATTGCTCTCGCTCTAATGTTTGCGGCGATACTGCACACCGTTTTCATACGTGGGCGGGACTTACGTATGCGTTCGATTGTGCGTACGAGCTCACGGGGACAGGGGCGCTTTAATTTTTATTGTTTTTTATTGTTAATTTTACTTTTATTTTTTTAGTTTGACACTTAAAAAAAATGAATTGATTACTTTTATTCCTATTACAAGGAATGTAAACATCCCTTGTAATAGGAATATGGCACGATCGGACCTATTTACAGTGAGATATAGGGTCAATAAGAACCCATATCTCACTTCAAGGCTGGGAAGACTAAAATAAAAAAAATAAAAAAATAAAAAGATCACGGCTTCCCAGCCAAATCGGCACCATTATTTTTAATGCAGAGGCCGGGTGTGACGTCATAACATCGCGCCCGGCCTCCGAACGATCATAGAGACTCCGAGGACCATCTGGTCCACCGGAAATCTCTATGGTATCATAGAGCCAGCGGATCCTGTGACCGACTCACCGATGTAAGTGGTGAGTCGGTAGAAGCGACGGGAGGGGGGTACGTCCCATCCCGCCACCCGTAAGAACGATCAAGCGCCGGAACAGCCACTATGATCATTCTTATGGTGCAGGGAATCGCCGGCTGAAAATGCCAACATCTGAACAATGTCTGTGGCCTCGGGCATCATTCAGATATAACCACCGAAAGACGAGGCCGTCCCTGGACGTCCTACCGGAGCAAAGTGGTAAGTGGTTAAAAAGTAGTTCATAAATAAACAAGCACATTCGGTGTGAAATTACTATTAAGCCCCATACACATGTAGCACTGGCTACTGAGGAGCATGCGCTATGTTTTTGAAATTTAAGGTTAAACCTGAACTACAGTTTGGTTTGGGTATAATTTTTCAAAATTTTTACTTCGGCATCAGTCTGACTGGACTATAGGGTGTTCAGCCTGGCCACCGGGGGCACTGTCTTTTCTGGTAGGCATGGAACCACAGTCTGGTTGGGTGCTTTAAGGTTACTTTCTCTCGGAGCCCGCCCAGTGGGAGTGTCACTCTTGCTTTGCTTTCTGGGAGAGGGTACTTAAGATGCGGATGTCACATGGTTTGGGGTTCCAGTCCAGAAAGTATGTTCTGACTCAATGGTCCTGGTCCTCCTGACCAGCCCCCCAGGAAGGCTATGGCCTGGGGTGTGGATCCACCCGAATTTATGTCTCGGGGGGCTGGCTAGCCCGAAGCAAAGAAACAAAAGGAAGGATTCTGAGGTGGTCTGGTGCCGTCTCCTGTTGTGGATAGGCCCAGCAATATCCAGGGGAGGACTCTTCAGAAGAAGGCCATGTACGAGTTGGCTTCTTAGCAAGAGCCTGCTGAGGGACCTAAGTGAATCCAATCTCGTGGGTATCGCCAAACTGGCTGAAAGATCCAGGTATTACACGAGTGTTTTGCAAGTCCTAGTTTCCTACATGTTCTACAACAACGTCTGTGGCAGAGACTTATTCCTACATGTCCTACAACAATGTCTGTGGCAGAGTCTTGTTCCTGATTTGAGCACCTTGTTGGCTGCTAGGCCTTGTGAGAGAGGGACTATCCAACTTGAGTGAACATCCAGCTGTGAATGGCTATTCTCTGGATTTAGTCAAAGTAAGAGAGTTCTTCATTGTTGACTTTGACACTAATGCCACGTACACACATAGCAGACTATCCGACGGACTTAGTCCGTCGGACTTTACGAACGGGCTACTTGCCCACACACGGCATTTTTTCAGGGGACTAATACGGCTTACTAAGTCCGCCGTACTATCCGCCCTACTTTTGAAATGAACGGACTCGCCCACGCACACGAAGGAAAGTCCGCTCATTTCGAGCGCGTTTCCAGGTAGGCGGGGCCCGCGATAGAGATGTCGCTGGCCCCGCGACCTGGTATGGACTTAAAGGGGAACCCCAAAGCCGAAAAATATTGGCGTGGGGTTCCCCCCAGGTCCACATCAGACCCTTGTCCGAGCACTCAACCCGGCCAGCCAGGAAAGGGGGGGACCAGCGAGTGCCCCCCCTGAACCATACCAGGCCGCGTGCCCTCAACATGGGGGGTGCCTTGGGGAAGGGGGGGCCGGGCGCCCCCCCACCCCAAAACACCTTGTCCCCATGTTGAAGAGGACAAGGGCCGCTTCCCGACAACCCTGGCCGTTGGTTGTTGGGGTCTATGGGCGAGGGGCTTATCAGAATCCGGGAGCCCCCTTTAATAAGGGGGACCCCGGATACCGGCCCCCCACCCTATGTGAATGAGTATGAGGTACAATGTACCCCTACCAATTCACCTGTGAAAAAAAAAGTAAAAAAAAAAACACAACACAAGGTAAAAATAGTTTATTGCACAGCTCCGGGGGTCTTCCGTCTTCAGGGGTCTTCTCGCCGGACTCCTCTGCTATCTTCTTGTAGCTCTTTTACTTGCGGAGAAGCCCGGCTTTCTTCCTCGCTGCGGCCTCTTCTTCAGACTTCGGGGGTCTTGTCCCCCTCTTCCGGTCTTCTGTCGCGGCAGACCCCGACAACCAACGACCAGGGTTGTCGGGAAGAGGCCCTTGTCCTCATCAACATGTGGACAAGGTGCTTTGGGGTGGGGTGGGCCCCGCGGCCCCCCCTTCCCCAAGGCACCCCCCATGTTAAGGGCACGCGGCCTGGTACGGCTCGGGGGGGGGGGGCGCTCGCTCGTCCCCCCTTTCCTGGCCGGCCGGGTCGCGTGCTCGGACAAGGGTCTGATGTGGACCTGGGGGGACCCCCACGCCGATTTTTTTTTTGCCGTTGGGGTTCCCCTTTAAGTCCATACCAGGTGGCGGGGCCAGCGACTTCTCCTTCGCGGGCCCCGTCTACCTGGAGACCCACTCGAAATGAGCAGACTTTTCTCCGGGCGGGAAAAGTCCGCTCATTTCAAAAGTACGGCGAACTGGCACACACACGGCATGATTGTCCGCCGAAATGTGAGTCCGGCGGGAAGATTGGAGTGCAAAACTACTTTCTAAGTCCGCTGTACTTTCGGGTCAAAAAAGTGTGCCGGAGGCTACACACAGGGGGATTGTCCGGCGGACTTCAGTTTGCCGGACTTTTCCACCCGATTGTTTGATCGTGTGTACGCGGCATAAGTGTACCTGAACTTTCCTCCTAATCCTCTGATCCCATTTTAAGAGACTGTTCGTTAACTGGTTGCTGACCGCCGGCTGTCACATGATGACCAGGCGGCGCACCTATTGTGGCGGGAGGCCGGTATATGACGTCCTCCCATTTAAACAGGGAATGCGCGCGATCGTGTGCGCGCATCCCTGTTCCTTCAGTGGCGGCGTGTCACGGAGACACCGCTCGCCACCCAGGGGGGTGAACAGCCATTGGGCATGGGTGTTTACCACGTGATCGTTCATAGATGGTTACACCCCCCACTGTGCACGGCGCGTGCACGTCGGTGGCGTCGTGTTCCCGGGAACACGGCTCATCACCGACGCTGGTAAACAGCCATTGGCTGGCTGTTTACCCACGTGATCGGCTGTGATCCTTTCACAGCCGATCACTAAATGTAAACAAACCGCGTTAACGAGATGTTACCTGTTTCTCCTCCTCACACACCGATCGTGTAGCCCATCAGAGTACCCGAGTACCTGTCACAGTCCATCCGAGTACCTGTCATAGTCCTTCCGAGTACCTGTCACAGTCCATCCGAGTACCTGTCACAGTCCATCCGAGTACCCGAGTACCTGTCACAGCCCATCAGAATACCCCACTACCAATCACAGCCCATCAGAGTACCCCAGTACCTGTCACAGCCCATCAGAGTACCCCAGTACCTGTCACCAGCCTATCAGAGTACCTATTTGCCGCCCATGCCACATAGATTATACGTTGGGGTGTTTGCTTTCCAAAATGGGGTCATTTTATGGGCAATTCCATTGTCCTGGTACTCCAGTGCCTTCAAAAGTGTAATAGGTGGTTGTGAAATGAGATGTCATTTTTGCTTGTAGAACGCCTGAAGATGCCACTTCAATGTTAGTGCTCTGTATGTAGCCATGCTGTGTAAAAGTCTCACACATGTGGTATCGCCGTACTCGGGAAGAGTAGCAGAATGTATTTTGGGGGTGTAATTTGTTGCATGCATATGCTGTGTGTGAGAAATAACCTGATAATATGACAATTTTGTAAAAAATAATAAAAAAAATCTTCATTTTTGCAAAGAATTGTGGGAAAAAATTACAATTTAAAAAACTCACCATGCTACTTACTTAATACCTTGGAATGTCTACTTTCTAAAAAGGGGTAATTTGGGGGGTATTTATACTTTCCTGACTTGTTAGTGTCTCAAGAAATGAGATACACCTGATGTACTGAAGGCCTGATCAGATGTGATCAATTTTCAGTGATTGGCACCATAGTTTGTAGACTTTATAACTTTCACAAAGACCAAATAATATACACTAATGTGGGTTATTTTTACCAAAGATATGTAGCAGTATAAATTTTGGCCAAAATTTATGAAGAAAAATTACTAATTAGCAAAATTTTATTACAGAAACAAAGAAAAAGGCATTTTTTCACAAAATGTAATTTTTTTTTATTTATAGCACAAAAAATAAACAACACACTAGTGATTAAATACCACTAAAAGAAAGCTCTATTTGTGTGGAAAAAAGGACGCACGTTTCATATGGGTACAGTGTTGCATGACTAAGTAATTGTCATTCAAACTGTGAGAGCGCTGAAAGCTGAAAATTGGTCTGGTCAGGAAGGGGGTGTAAGTGCACTGTATTGAGGTGGTTAACTACGTTTTTGCAAATAAAAATCCCTTTATGCGGATCTGTCATCAGGCTCTAACGTTACTGGGCCATCTACCACGGGAAACCCCTAGACTTAAATCGAGGAGAAGAAGGTAACGGTAAGCCCAATCAAACCAGCAGCTCGTTCGGTAGTTAGTGCTAAACACACAATCGAAATTCTGCCAGCAAAAGTCAGATGTGAGCTTTTGGTCAGAAAATCCGACTGTGTGTATGCTCCATCAGACTTTTGCTGGCAGAATTCCAGCCAGGAAAAGATTGAGAGCGGGTTCTCTATTTTTCAGTCTGAAAAAGTTCAGATCGTAAATTCCGATCGTCTGTACAAATTCCGACATGCAAAATTCCTAGGCATGCTTGGAAACAATTTGACGCATGCTTGGAAGCATTGAATTTAATTTTCTCGGTTTGTCGTAGTGTTGTACGTCACCGCATTCATTCTCGTAGTGTTGTACGTCACATGGTCGAAAGTTCAGAGGACTTTTGTGTGACTGTGTATGCAAGCCAAGCTTGAGCGGAATTCCATCGGAAAAACCATCCAAGTCTTCTCCAATAGAAAATCCACTTGTATGTATGGGGCATTACACTCAGAACCTCTATTCAAAGGGATTATGTGAATAAAAAATGTAACAACAAATAAAACAAACATTATAGTGAAATCAAAAATGTTCATAAACAGGTGAGTAAAAGTCCACTAAAGGTATCCATCCAAATCCATGGTATTGCAGTGTCCGCGTGCAGAACAAATGCAAAGCATCAGTGCTCCACCACCTTGTTCTAAGCAAACTAAATGGCCGCTTACCAGAAGTTTAGATCCACAAGCGATCATATGCAAATATCAAGTGTACTAATAGAATGGATACCAGTTTATATTTTTGATCTCATTATAGTCTTTGTTTGATTTGTTTTTAAATGTTTTATCACATAATGCCTTTTAATTGTGGTTCTGAGTAGAATAGTCACTTCACACTGTTAAATTCAATACTTACATTTATGACATACTGTTTTTTTAAAGATCACTGTTTTCTTGTGTAAAATTTTAAAATGCAATAAAAACAGACTAAACATAAAGTCAGAAGGTTTTTTACCTTAATGCATTTTCTACATTAGTGTTAAAAAAGTTCTGCATGCAGCTCTCCCCCTTACACTTGAGCCTGAACTTGATCCAGTGCTATGCACGAGAGCAGAGGCTCTCTCTTCATTAGCTTAGAGACAGCAGCGGGAGCCATTGTTTCTTGGCTGCGGTCAATCCCAGCCAGTGAGAAGGAAGCAGGGGGCAGGGTCATATGGACACACTTAGGAGCGAGCCCACACGAGTGCAATCATAGGAAGTGCATTGCTGTGGGGGTACTCTGCAGAGAGGAGCAACCAGGAGAACTGGAAGGGGGACCTAAGAAGCGGAGGATCTGGGTTGCTCTGTGCAAAACCATTGCACAGAGCAGGTAAGTATGACTTGCTTGTTATTTCAAAGATAAAAAATTTGGTTTAGAATCGCCGGGTTCCCGACCGGCGCATGCCGATGTATGTCGGGAGAATGGCACGGGCAGGCATATTGGCGTACAGGTACGTCCAATCTTTAATGCCGCCCTGCCATCGCGAGTGCCCCGCCAGCGATGCACTCGCATGCCGGTCGGGACCCCCGTGAGTCCGATCGCGGGTCCCATGGACTCGATCGCCGTGGGCATACCCGCGATCGTCTCACGGGGCGGCTGAACGGAGAAATGCCGTTGTAAACAGAATTTCCCCGTTCTGCCTAGCAACTAGTGACACTGATCTCTGCTCTGTGATTGGAGCAGAGATCAGTTTTCGCTAAATGAAAGCCCAGCCCCCAACAGTTAGTAACACACCCTAGGAACACTTAACCCCTACACTGCCACCCACTGGTTAACCCCTTCACTGCCAGTGTCATTTACACAGGAATCACTGCATTTATATAGCAGTGATTGCTGTATAAATGACAATGGTCCGAAAAATGTGTCAAAAATGTCCGATGTGTCCGCCGTAATGTCGCAGTCGCAATAAAAATCGCTGATCGCCACCATTAGTAGTAAAAAAAAAATATTAATAAAAATGGCATAAAACTATCCCCTATTTTGTAAACGCTATAACTTTTGCGCAAACCAATCAATAATCGCTTATTGTGATTTTTTTTTTTACCAAAAATATGTAGAAGAATACGTATCGGCCTAAACTGAGGGAAAATTTTTTTTTTATATATTTTTGGGGGATATTTATTATAACAAAAAGTAAAAAATAATGCCTTTTTTTTTCAAATTGTCGCTCTATTTTTGTTTATAGCGCAAAAAATAAAAACCGCAGGGGTGATCAAATAACACCAAAAGAAAGCTCTATTTGAAAAAAAGGACGCCAATTTTGTTTGGGAGTCACGTCGCACGACCGCGCAATTATTCGTTAAAAGGACGCAGTGCCGAATCGCAAAAAGTGGTCTGGTCTTTGACCAGCAAAATGGTCTAGGGCTGAAGTGGTTAATGGTCAGATTCATGCATAAGTCCAATGATGACTAGTTGAATTGAAATTAAAGCTTCTTAATCTTCTATTCACAGAGAACAGAGCCATCTATAATACATCATACTGCACATTTTTATGAAAAATACACTTAAATGAATTTTAGTGCACAAAATAATACCCAATATTGCTGATAAAATATAAAAGACAATTTTGTGTCAGGTAATTCATTACCAAACGCCAAGATTTAAAATTGCACACTCCTGTGAAAAGGCAACAAACTAAGGTACCTGAAATTGTCCATAGGCCACACACAAAAGCCTTTATAGGTTATCTGATTAGAGTTAAATGTGAGTTCTGGCTTTAGAATTATTGCAATCACTGTGAGGTTCACAGCAATACCACACATGTGTGGTGCAATTATTATTATTTTTTTTATTACTTTTTTTTTACTTTTTTTAAAATTTATTTTTTCATTCAACTTTATTGCTATTACAAGGGGTGGACAAAACCCCTTATGATAGCTTTGGGCAGTGACAGCCAGGTACACTTCATGGAGAAATCAGGGGTCTGTTGGATCCTTGATCCCTCCTCTGCCCCGCAAGACAGCTGATTAGATAGAGGTCTGCTTTTTACTGCACACATACACACTATAATACACATTTTTTTTTGCTAAATATAAACTATAATGATGTATCAGGTAAATATATACCATACAATGAAAAATTTGAAATTCTAAATGCATGTGAAATAGTGACAAAATACGCTACCTAAAATTGGCCATGGGCAATGATTTAAAAACCTTTACAGGTTATACATTTAGAGTAAAAGGCAGTGGTGGTGTGTCTATAAAGGGCGCAGGAGCGCTGCCCCCCCTCCTGTCACTCTCTAATCACTAATCTCTAATCAGTGGCAGCATTGGGAGCATTGGATGGCACAGTGGGAACATTTGATGGCCCAGTGGCATTATTGGGAGCATTTGATGGCACAGTGACAGCATTGGATGGCACAGTGGGAGCATTTTATGGCACAGTGGCAGCATTGGGAGCATTTGATGGCTCAGTGGCAACATTGGATGGCACAGTGGCAGCATTTGATGTGCACAGTGGCTGTGTTTGATGGCACAGTGGCACCGTTTGAGGGTTACAGTGGCTGCAACTGAGCAGCACAGTGGCTGCGTTTGATGGGAACAGTGGCTGCGTTTGATGGCACAGTGGTGGTATTTGATGGCACAGTGAGGCTGCAATTGATGGTTTTTTTTTTAGAATTTTTTTAATTTGTTTGCGCCCCCCCAAAATTTTGAGCACCAGCTGCCACTGGTAAAAGGTGAGCTCTGGCATTTAAAATTATTGTTCACAGCAGTACCTCATTGAGTGATGCAATCACTGTCTACATATGTGTGCAAGACCTACATATGCATTTGGGTGTGTGAACAGGGAACAGGGTGGTTAAAATTTTTTTTCATATTTTAAAAATAAATAAAAGTGAATGGGCGGTTGTAAAAATTGATAACAGGATCATGGCTGCTGCTGCACCCATAATCCTAGTATAACCGCTTTTCATTCAGAATGTACAGTATATATACGTATGCTGAATGGCAATTGGTTAACATATCAACTCTAAATAAACAATTTGAAACTGGTAGCAAAATTAAATTATTTAACAAGGGTAGAAAAGGAATGCTTCTCCCCTTTAGCCTAGGTTCACACTGACAGCGGGACAGATTTGACATGTGATTTGACATGTCAAATCGCATGCCAATTCACTGCAATGTGAACCAGGGCTTATGACCATAGTCAACGCCCAATCCTAATTTTGCAACTTTGACATGTGGTGTTCATAAAACTGTGCATATCATCATAACTACTTGTATCCAGATGGATTATACTGTACTTGTTTTTTTTTTCAGGACAGCTTTCTTTAGGTGGGAAATGTTAAAGGAAATCTCCTGATTTTTATTATTATCAAAGGGAAAACTGGTCCAAAAAAGTAGAAAAAAAATATTTCTTTGACCAATTTGTATCCAGGCCAATTCTGACACTTTGCTCCTACATGTAAAAATCTATTTTTTGTGCTAGAAAATTACTTAGAATCCCCAAACATTATATATATATTTTTAGCAGAGGCCCTATAGAATAAAATTATGGGTGTTGTAATTTTTTATGTTGCACTTTATTTGTGCAGCAGTTTAACAAACTTATTTTTTGGGGCAAATAATAAAATAATAATAATAAATTTTTAAAAAAACATAATATTTACTCCAATTTGTATCACGTGAAAGATAAAATTATGCAGAGTAAATAGATACCTAATATGTCACACTTTAAAATTGCATCTGCCCATGGAATGGCAGAAAACTATGGTGCTTTAAATTCTCCATAGGCAATGCTTATCAGTTTAGAGTAAGGCCGCGTACACACGGGCGGACTGTTCGCCCAACCTTGTCCGCTGAACAGTGTTTGGGCGGACAGTCCGCTCGTGTGTGGGCTTTCAGCGGACAGTTTCAGCGGACAGTTGGACGGACAAAGTCTTTCGGAAATTCCGAAAAACTGTCCGCTGAAACTGTGTTTGAGCGAACAGTCCGCCCGTGTGTGGGCCTGTCCGCTGTACTTTCGAAATGAGCGGACTGTTCCCGCTCGGAAAGTCCGCCCATTTCGAGCGCGTGTACAGGTAGGCGGGGCCCGCGAAGGAGACGTCGCGGGCTCCGCCGCCTGGAATGGGCTTAAAGGGGAACCCCAACGCCGAAAAAAATTGGCGTGGGGGTTCCCCCAAAGTCCACACCAGACCCTTGTCCGAGCACGCTACCCGGCCGGCCAGGAAAGGGGGGCGAGCGAGCGCGCCCCCCCTCCTGAGCCGTACCAGGCCGCGCGCCCTCAACATGGGGGGGTGCCTTGGGGAAGGGGGGCCGCGCGGCCCCCCCCACCCCAAAGCACCTTGTCCCCATGTTGATGAGGACAAGGGCCTCTTCCCGACAACCCTGGCCGTTGGTTGTCGGGGTCTGCGGGCGGGGGGCTTATCGGAATCCGGGAGCCCCCCGGAATGCCAGAGCCGCGCTGTGCGGTCACTTATATAGTGACAATGGGGCGGTGTCACATGGTATATGTCACATGGGTTGGTCACATGGGTTGATGTCACATGGGGACTTATGACATCGTAAGGGGGCGGGGTCACCATGTGACCAACCCATGTGACATATACCATGTGACACCGCCCCATTGTCACTATATAAGTGACCGCACAGCGCAGCTCTGGCATTCCGGCCGGAGAGCTCGTCGAGTCAACATCTCCAGGAGAAGAAGCAGAAGAACAAGAAGAAGAACAAGAACGGAAGGCGGCGGCGGCGGCGACGACAGCGGCGACAGAAGACCGGGCCACCGCCTGTAAAAGAGCTACAAGAAGGCGCGGTGGCCCGGCAGAAGAACCGAAGGCGGCGACAGAAGAACGGAAGGCAGCGGCGACAGAAGACCGGGCCACCGCCTGTAAAAGAGCTACAAGAAGGCGCGGTGGCCCGGCAGAAGAACCGAAGAGGGGGACAAGACCCCCGAAGTCGGGAGAAGAGGCCGGCGGCGGGGAGGAAGAAAGCCGGACTCCTCCGCTAGTAAAAGAGCTACACACACATAGCGGAGGAGTCCGGCGAGAAGACCCCCGAAGACGGAAGACCCCCGGAGCTGTGCAATAAAATATTTTTTCCCCTGTGTTGTGTTTTTTTTTGTACTTTATTTCACAGGTGAATGGGTAGGGGTACATTGTACCCCATACTCATTCACATAGGGTGGGGGGCCGGTATCTGGGGGCCCCCTTCTTAAAGGGGGCTCCCGGATTCCGATAAGCCCCCCACCCGCAGACCCCGACAACCAACGGCCAGGGTTGTCGGGAAGAGGCCCTTGTCCTCATCAACATGGGGACAAGGTGCTTTGGGGTGGGGGGGCCGCGCGGGGGGGCCCATGTTGAGGGCACGCGGCCTGGTACGGCTCAGGAGGGGGGGCGCGCTCGCTCGCCCCCCTTTCCTGGCCGGCCGGGTAGCGTGCTCGGACAAGGGTCTGGTGTGGACTTTGGGGGAACCCCCACGCCGATTTTTTTCGGCGTTGGGGTTCCCCTTTAAGCCCATTCCAGGCGGCGGAGCCCGCGACGTCTCCTTCGCGGGCTCCGCCTACCTGTACACGCGCTTGAAATGGGCGGATTTGCCTCCGCCTTACGTGGGCGAGTCCGTTCATTTCAAAAGTTGAGCGGACTGTTTGGCAAACAGTTCGTTGAAACAGTCCGCTCGTGTGTGGGCAAGTCCGCTCATGCAAATTTTGAGCGGACTGTTTGCCGAAACTGTTTGACGAACAAGGTTGGGCAAACAGTCCGCGCGTGTGTACGCGGCCTTACACAGGAGGTCTGGTGCTAGAATTATTGCTCTCACACTGATGTTTGCGACAATATCTCACATGTGTGGAACAATCACCCTTTACATATGCATTCGCATTTGCACGTAAGCACAGTGGGATGGGAGTGCTTTAATTATTCTTTTTTTTATTATTATTATTTATTTTATATAAACTTTTTTTATATATATATATATATATATATATATATATATGTTTTTTTTACACTTTGCGTTAGGGAAAGGCAGCATAGGGACGTCGGGGCATCTTGATGGTACTAGATGGTATCGCAGGTGAATGAAGGTTTACCTAAAAATGAATAGTATTAATACTAATAATAATATACAGCAATATAATAATAAGAGAAATGTAGAATTAATGTAGTTTATGGAGGTAATCGCTGGAGTCTGGCTTCAGAGATGCGTCTCAGTCGAGATCCTCTTCAGTCTGCCTGTCAGGACCCCTAGAGGAGCCCCAAACATCTGCGCCTGTGCAGAGATCAGCTGCCAATCAATCACAGCGCTGGCCTCACAGTAGCTGCCTCGTTCCTTTGCCTGAAATATACTGGCTCATACAACACAGTAACCAAATGAAATTGAGCTTATTCCATTGTTATTAAACAAATAAAGCTTTATTATGGTATTTAATAAAAACTGGGTTTGATAATTTCATAATATAAAGGAACTGTGACAGTTGCTCTGGTATCAGGCAGTGATAAGGACAGACTGGGGATCCTCTGTGGGGACTGTAGGGGAACCAGGAAGTGGGTTATGAATGGAGTTGGGTTGAATGTTGATCCAGTCAGTACATATATCTGTGTTCTGTGTGTGTAGTATTGTGTATGGAGGGACCCGGGTCACTTCTGTCTGCAGGCAGGCTTGGCTTTCATATTGTGTGGTGGCTGAGCCCTTCCATGTCTGAGAGAGTGTCACTGGTAACCATAGCAACGGTGTATACCCTTCATCCCTGTGTTTACTACATAACATAACCCTGTGTGTGTATAGAGCCCCCTAAAACATACATACCTACCTGCATACTATGTGTATAGGGCACCCACATCTACCTTCCTGTATACTGTATATATAAAACCTACTCCTGTGTACCTACCTGTAACCTGCGTGTGTAGAGCCTACTCCTGTATAACTACCTATATCCTGTGTGTATAGAGCCTACTCCTGTATACCTACGTATATACGGTTTATAATTGGAGCCTACTCATATATATTGAACTGTATACTGTGTATTTTGAGCCTACACATATATACTGTACCTACCTGTTTACTCTATAACTGATTATTGCGAAGTCATTGCAAAGCTGTACCCAAATAAAAGTAATGTCCCTTTTCCCCACAAATAGAGCTTTCTTTTGGTGGTATTTGATCAGCTTTGATCATTGATTTTTTTTTGCACTATAAACAAAACAATTCTGACAATTAAAAAAAAAAACAATATTTTTTGCTTTCTGCTATAAAACATAGCCAATAAAAAAATGTAAAAATCAAATTTCTTCATTAATGTGGGCCAATATGTATTTTGCTACATATGGTTGTTAAAAAAAAAAAAATCCCAGTAAGTGTATATTGATTGGTTTGCACAAAAGTTATAACATCTACAAACTATAGGACATTTTTATTTATTTGTTACTAGTAATGGTGGTGATCAGTGATGTATAGTGGATTTTGATCTTGCGCCAGACATTCTGATACTTTTTGGGGACCAGTGACACTAATATTGTGATCAGTGCTAAAAATATGCACCGTCACTGTACTAATGACACTGGCTGGGAAGGGGTTAACATCAGGGGTGATCGAAGGGTTAACTGTGTGCCTCACCAGTGTTTATGTGAACTGTGTGAGGTGCTTTTACTGAGGGAAGAGAGGGAATGTAGCAGGGACACAAACGCCATCCCTCCCCCCGTCAAAATGGCAATCTGGCTTGTTTACTACCTGACGATCGACTGGCGGACATCTAGTACCTTGCACCCACCGATTGGCTTCCGCTGTGTATAATGAAGCGAGGTGTTGTATTTATACATGATCCAGCACACAGCTGCCACCCTGTAGCAATAAAGCTGGTATAGGGTAGTCCGGAAACGGTTAAAAGAGAAGTCCAGCCTGGGCTCATTCGGTACGGTGCTGCATCTGCCTAGGTAAGTATGAATATGGGATAAAAAAATTCCATACTTCTCTTTTAATATTCAAAGTAAACTCACTCATCCATACGTGTCTCCATGCTTTGTTTTGTTGAGAAATCATTTTGAAAAACATCCCCAGAATTTATAGAAATGACCTTCTTTTGCTGTTGATTCATGTAGCATTTACTTCCTGGAACCCATCTGCCCTTAGTTCAGGCATGCAGGTAGGAGTGTGTGCTTAGCTGAGAAAGCCTCTCCTTCCCTCCTCCAGATGAAAGAAGAAAATACCCATGAAGTCTCCTGGGAAGTATGACATCATTTTAGCCTAGTATAAAAAATTATAAAAAATATCATATATATGTGAAATATAATTCATACAAAAGATCGTGCAAAAAAAAAAAACGTCCGCACGCCGCTCCTCCCTACGCCGTTTCGTTAGAGATAACATCTTTCAGTGGCACTGGTAGACTTTATCTCTAACGAAACGACGTTGGGACGCTGAACCTGGAAGCGACGGGCAGCGTTACATGAGCCGGCCGGCAGAATTCTTTTTACTATTTGATGCGAGTTTCTTATGACATATGTAAGTGTGATTCTTTATTTTTATTAAAAATCCTGGCAATATTATACTACGGCGATTCCCCTTTTTTTTTATCTATGTGATTGGCAATGAGCGGTGTGGCCGTAGGAATATACCAACATTGGAACAGAGTGGAAATCACAAGCAAAAAAGATGTTCATTTGGAGATGGACTATTACTTTGAATTTAAGTTCCAATTATAGTAGTGTATATATTCATTTTTGTACTATTTATTTAATTTTATATATTAAATTTATTTTTTGCACGATCTTTTGTATGAATTATATTACACATCAATTGATCTTTTTTATAATTTTTTATGTTATTATATATTCAGTGATATTGAATTGGATTATTATAGCACAGCTTTTTTCGAAAAATTGGTATTAATATTGTGGGTATCTCACATTTAGGTTGCAGCTTCACTTTCACAAACATTTTTACAGTTTGTCAATTATTTTAACTTTAGATAGCGCTGTATTACATTTTTTTATTAATCATTTTAGCCTAGGCCAGAAGCCAGGAAGCAACTGAAGAAATGTAAAAAAAAAGATTCAAATAAGTAAATATGATATATCTTCTTATCTATTTACTCATACTAGCAGCATAAACATTTAAAATAGTTAATGTGATTGAGATAGTTTAGTTGCACATTAACGACTTGCTTACTAGGCACCTAAACCCCCCTCCTGCCCAGACCAATTTTCAGCTTTTAGCGCTGTCCCTCTTTGAACGACAATTACGCAGTTATGCAACACTGTACCCAAATTCAATTATCATTTTTTTCCAACAAATAGAGCTTTTTTTGGTGGTAATCACCTCTTTTTTTTTTTTTTGTTAAATTTTTAACAAAAAGGCCAAATGTAAAAAAAAAATACAAAACTGTTTTATATTTTGTTAATACATTTTTGAAACATGTAATTTTTCTCCTTCATTGATGTACGCAGATGAGGCTACACTAGGGTTGCCACCTGTCCAGGATTTACCCGGACATTTTGGGTTTTGACTCATGCGTCTGGGTTTCAGACTGCCTGAAACCCGGACACATTATTCAGACTGGACTATGGCTTCCCAGCAGGGTTGCTGGCTACAGTTGTCTAAGCTGGGAGTGTCTGTTACACTCTCATGCTGCCCGAAGCCAGCACTAACAATCCCCCCAAACACACACAGGCGGGAGAGGAGCTCGATCTGCACCTCTTCCTCCTGCCTCTACCCCTCTGTGCCTGCCCACACTCCAGTCCCCAGCGCTGTGCCTCAGAAAAGGAAAGTGGGGGCTGGTTTTTGAAGTCCAGCAGCCTCAGATACATCTGGATGAGAGGTGCTGACTGCCAAGGGGTGAGTGAGCTCACCATCCATTAGGGTTGTCCCGATATTCGTATTGGTATCGGGACTGATCCCGAGCATTTGTGCGAGTACTTGTAATTGCGCAAATGCTCCCGATGCCAGATCCGATACCTGGGAGAGATGACTAAAGTGACCTGGTGCAAGCGGCTAGGAACAACGGAAGTGACACTGTGTCGACGTCGGTGGTTGGACATCCCGATGCCCATCTTAGTACACCCTACACTTGGCTGCAGCAAGCCAGCAGCAGACATCTTATCACACCTAGCCCATATAGTTCGAGCTGGGTGTAAAAAGATGGCAGTTGCTGCTTTTAATGCGGCCGAGTGCAAGGAGTACCAAGATGGGCGTCACGGGCAACCTTTCCTCATGGTATGACAGTGCCTGACAGTGCCTGACCTGCCCATCAGTGCCCATAAATGCCACCTATCAGTGCCCAATGCACATAAGTTCAGCCTATCAGTGCCAGCCACCTGTAAATGCCATCTATCAGTGCCAGCCACCTGTCAGCGCCATCTATCAGTGCCCGCCATCTATCACTGCTGCATATCTGTGCCACCTAATCTATATTGTGCTTTGAAAACTGTCACATAACATTCAAAAAAAGTATCGGTAATCGGAATCTGCGAGTACTTGGAAAAAAAGTATCGGTACTTGTACTCGGTCTTAAAAAAGTGGTATCGGGACAACGCTACCATCCTTCCCTATTGCATCAGAGTGTTCCCTATTACATCAGAGTCCTCTCCATACATCAGAGTTCTCAGTGTCCCCCCTTAATACGGGGCTCCCAGAGGATCCCTTATGTTAGAGTCCCCGGAGTTCTCCAGTGTGAGGGAACTCAGCGGGTTTAGATGTATAAGGGGAACTCTGTGGACTCTGATGTAAAAGGGGAACTCTGTGGACTCTGATGTAAAAGGGGAACTCTGTGGACTCTGATGTAAAGGGGGAACTCTATGGGTTTAGATGTCAAAGGGGAACTCTGGGTTTAGATGTAAAAGGGGAACTCTGTGGACTCTGAAGTAAAGGGGGGACGATTATTATTACTTCATATGATTAGAAATGTTATTTATTATCAAAATATATGTATAAAAAAAAAATTGCTGTGCAACACATAAAGTGTCCAGTTTTGACTTGAAGAAAAGGTGGCAAGCTTACGCTGTTGCCGTGAGGAGAAAAAAAAAAAACGATTATCTATTCTCTGTTTACATCACGTAAACACGTAATCGACCACTTACTCCGATCAGTGATCACCCGAGCCTCACCCCCCTGCAGGGGCACAGCCAGCTTGCAAAGGGAAGGACTTCTATTGATGCCCTCCCAGCAAAACAGATCCGCGCTGTAGCCATCATTCGGCTATAGAGCAGATCTGAAGGAATTAAGACCCCTTTCACGCTGAGGCGGTTTTCAGGCATTTTAGCAATAGAAATAGCCTCTAATTAGCACTTGAAAACTGCCTCCCAATCATTTTAGTGTGTCTGTTCACACTGGGGCGGTGCGTTTGGGGGATGTTAGGAAAAGTCCTGCAAGCAGCATCTTTGGGGCAGTGTGAGAGCGATGTATACATTGAAATGAATGGGCAGCGCTTCCAAAGCACCTGAAAAGCGATTGGGATGCGCAGAAACATGGATGGTTTTTAACCCCTTCTTTGGGGTTAAAAGTGCCCCGCTAGCGGCCGAAATGTGCCACTAAAACAAGTGGCGCTTTAGCGCTAACATGGATGCAGCCCCAGTGTGAAAGGGGTCTAATGTATTTATCTTTGATTGATTGACAACACCTGCTAACCACCATCCCATATAAGAGAGTGGAGAGTCTGTTCATCTTATATGAGAACACAGCGCACCTGGTACTATGATATGGCAATAACAGAACTCAACGCGGTGTACTGCAGCTTTTATTGTATGTACACTTTGGACTGTAAATCTAGCCTTTTTTTCCTTTCTGTTTTTAGTTTGAATATTAGTTCAAAACTTTGTTGTGTTTTTTTATTGCTCACTTTGTCACATTTATGACTAATGCCCTGTACACGCGGTCGGACATTCCGACGACAAAATCCATTGGACGGATTTTGGCCCAAACTTGTCTTGCATACACACGGTCGCATAAAGTTGTCGGAAAATCAGACTGTTCAGAACGCGGTGACGTATAACAAGTACGACGGGATTATAAAGAGGGCAGTAGCCAATAGCTTTTGTCTCGTAAATTATTCTGAGCATGCGTGGCACTTTGTCCGTTGGAATTGTCTACACACGATCGGAATTTAAACAATCGGATTTTGTTGTTGGAAAATTTTAGATCCTGCTCTTAAACTTTGTGTCGGAAATTCCAACCGAAAAAGTTAGATGGAGCAAACACATGATCAGATTTTCCGACAACAAGATCCAATTGCACATTTTCCATCGGAAAGTCCGGCCGTGTGTACAGGGCATTATTCTGTCCCAGTTCCAGCTACCACAGCACCATTATGCTATCATCGCCATGCCAATTCATGTTTTTTTTAACTCTTTATTTATTCCAGATATGCCAGGAAATAGACATAAAACTGGTCACACGTTAGACTGACTACAGATTGTTTCACAATTGAAAACAAGATCCACAATCATGAGAGATCTTCCCCTGAAACAAGGTGGTAGAGAATTGACTTTCCAGGTCATTTCAGCAAATAGAGAGGAAGCCCCAGCAAATACAGACATGATTATGAATTGTGTCATAACACTTGACCACCATTAGGAGACGCTAATGACATGACATGACATTACATTCCTTATTTTAGATGTCATTATATTACATTGTTGTGTTTCTGTGCTTCTTTATGCAATGCAGGCAGATCATGGTTGGTGCGAGGTGCTGGCATGGAGCTGTACATAGCTTCCTGAAAGCATCTTTATAAATATAAGCATTAACAGGGAAAGGGGAATTGGGGAGAAAAATAAAAAATATGAATAAAAGAACCTTCACATAAAAGACCTCAAAAGAAAAATTGTGGGTTGAGTTGGACTTTTTAGGCATAAAAGAAGTTGTGAACACAACCAATATATTCAAGAGGAATTATTTCTATTTATTATTAAGACAAAAGTAGAAACAAAAAATAAAATAAATAAAAAAAAATTTCTTTTTACAAAAAAAGAATTATTTCCTCCTTATAACTACACATTTGAGACCTAATTGACATCCTATCAAAGGTAGTAAAATCCACTTAAAATTTCCAAAGGGGAAAAAACGGCGTCGAGGCCGGTCGGACGCATCGTAGGAGACGCTGGTCGGGTAGCTGAACGTCACTTCCGCCTAGTGCGGAGTGACGTCACCACCGGGACGGACACACATAAAAGGACACACATGGCTGGTGTCCATGAATAGCGGCCATTTTTTACAAAAATAAATACGATAGGGGTGAACGGGCTGAATAGCCTGCCTGCTTGATTCCCCCTCTGCCTTCCCCCTTTACCCAGTGGGAATTCGGTTCGCTTCACTGCACTTAAAGGTACCGTATATACTCGAGTATAAGCCGAGATTTTCAGCCTCTTTTTTGAGGCTGAAAGTGCCCCCCTCGGCTTATACTCGAGTAATCGCTGTCTGCCTGCTCGATCAGCGTGTCGAGCAGACAGACAGCGGCCATTCTATAATTCAAAAGCCGTGCCTCCGGCTCCGCCTTCGCCTGTGATAGGCGGAACACTGAATTTCCCAGCAGCCTGTGTTCCGCCTATCACGGACATCGTCTCATCCTCGTACTACGGACGAGGATGAGACGATGTCCGTGATAGGCGGAACACAGGCTGCTGGGAAATTGTGTTCCGCCTATCACAGACAGGGAGGCGCGGCATTTGAACAGGGGAATGGGCGCCGACGAAGAGCGGTGATCCTGGGACGGGACCGGACGGAGGCTCGGCTCGGGACGGGACGGGACCGGACGGAGTCACGGGACGGGACCGGACGGAGGCTCGGGACGGGACGGGACCGGACGGAGGCTCGGGACGGGACGGGACCGGACGGAGGCTCGGGACGGGACGGGACCGGACGGAGGCTCGGGACCGGACGGAGGCTCGGGACACAGGTAGGCTGGACACACACACACACACACACACACACACACACACACACGGATGGACACACACACACACAGGGATGGATGGATGGATGGACACACACACAGGGATGGATGGATGGATGGACACACACACACACAGGGATGGATGGATGGATGGACACACACACAGGGATGGATGGATGGATGGACACACACACACACAGGGATGGATGGACACACACACACACAGGGATGGATGGATGGATGGACACACACACAGGGATGGACAGGCATATCTCACCCTCGGCTTATACACGAGTCAATAGGTTTCCCAGTTTTTGGGGGGTAAATTGGGGGCCTCGGCTTATACTCGGGTCGGCCTATACTCGAGTATATACGGTAATTGGTCTGCATAATTGTATGTATCTTTCTTTACTTTTATTGGATGTACTTCCTAATCCCCTCCAAACTATCACGGTGGGTTTCTCCTAGAGCACTGGTAATATAATATTCTATTTTTAGTTTCTACTGTATAATATTCTCTGCTGGCTCTTTTTCTAATTCTCCTTGGTGTTGCTCAAACAATTGGTGTTTCACCTGACTAATGGGTTCCAATTTATCTCACTCTGAGGGACACTTTTTATGTTTGGACATTCTTTATACCAAATTCTAAAACACCCCCTTTTTCATTATGCTTTTTTATACAGCTCAGGGGATACTCAGAGTACCCATCATCATTTAACTTCTGGCTACCCACATTTTAAGAACACCCACTAAAAATTAAATGTTCGAAGCCCCACGGGCTCAACACATTTTTGAAGTGATTCCACCAACTTTAAATTCATATCTGCATTTATTGCTCAACGTCTACTCCTCCCCCCCCCCCTTTTTTCCGTTTTGGAGAAATGGGTGTTTGAATTGTGCCAACTTCCCTACTCTCCTCCGGGAACGGTGGTCTCCCTATTTGGGACACACTTTATGAAGGAATGTAAGTATTTATAGCTTGATATAAGATATGAAATAAGAATGTTGTATCCGCCCCCACACTGTGGCCCCCCCCCCTTATTTTTATTATTATTTTTTTTTTTCCCAATCTTATGGAACACCTTAGCATCTTGATAGGTGGTATAATGAAATATGTTATGTGTATCTGGATACATGTAGTTTATATTTATGTTTGTATATGTTTTTAGTATTTTATATATATATATGTTTTCTTTTTATTTATTTATTCTTTCTCCTTACAATATAGAACACTGTTATCAGCTCCTGAAGAAGCGTCATCTCCAGACGCGAAAAATGTAGAGCACCAGAATATATGTAACTGTCGACTGTATGGTTGATATCCTTGATTCTATATTTATATAGATATGCACTTTGTTTTTTCCCCTTTGGAAATTTTAAGTGGATTTTACTACCTTTGATAGGATGTCAATTAGGTCTCAAATGTGTAGTTATAAGGAGGAAATAATTCTTTTTTTGTAAAAATAATTTTTTTTTTATTTTATTTTTTTTTGTTTCTACTTTTGTCTTAATAATAAATAGAAATAATTCCTCTTGAATATATTGGTTGTGTTCACAACTTCTTTTATGCCTAAAAAGTCCAACTGAACCCACAATTTTTCATTTGAGGTCTTTTATGTGAAGGTTCTTTTATTCATATTTTTTATTTTTCTCCCCAATTCCCCTTTCCCTGTTAATGCTTACATTTATAAAGTGATAACCAGGATGTGGCATTCTGTTTAAACTTTTCAGTGTATCCACAGACACCACCCTATGACAGATACACATTTTTTCATTTAAATATTCCTGAAAGCATCACCACATCCTCCCTCAGTACTATTCCTAACAACCCTCAGCCCTGATGTAAGCAGTGTGTTGGCTCTTGAATGAGTTATGCAAAAATGCCTTGGTGCACGGATGGCAATCTGGAGGAGTGGGTCTTCCTAGGGAGGCTTTAGGGAGGAAGGAAAGTCCACTTTTTTAACTTGTCCCTATAATAAGGCTTACCTGTAGGTACAGTGAATATCTTCTAAACTTGCATTGTTTAGGAGAAATTCACATGGGATGCAGCCAGTGATGTCACCGGTGCATGCGCTCTGAAGGGATGGCAAACCCTACCCAGAGCATCTATACAACCCACAAACCTAGACGGGTGAGGATGGAAGCACAGAGGAGCTGGGACAGCACTGCGCTAGAGGACTCCATGTGCGGGTAAGTCTGTCATAATGTGCTAGTATGCAGAGCCTACTAATACATAATGACTTAAACCTGTAGGTGGCCCTGTTTTATATATATTTGTGGTGGTTTACTATCACTTTAATTAGCTGAGGTTTTTCTTTAATTTGTTAGTCAGGTCCATCTAAATCTGCTAGTACATCTAACACTACCCTTTTCCCAGATTGACAATACTGTTGTCCAAACGTGGAGATGCCCTTAAGCTGTACAAAAGTTCTTTGTACATTCAATCAAAAAACGCAAAAAAAATAGAACAGAAACCTTTTTTCAAATTGGTGTGACACCGCAAAGTAGGAGCCGCACCAATTTGAACCATTGCCGTCAGTAGGCAGAGACATTTAATGCGATTTTGAACCGCATGACAAGAAGCACTACTGTGAACAGGGGGCTTAATGATTTGTATTTCTGCCAGTCCTGAGAATTGCACAGTTCTGCACAACACAGCCAGGCTTGAAGTATATTAGATCTGATTTTTCTCTGCTGCCTGGATACTGAAAAGATATGCTGTAGTCTGATGAGCTTGTTTCTCTGTTACTTTGCTCTCTCCTCCCAAAACTGACTGGCTAACTATGCTGCTTCTCCCTCCCTGATCTGAGTTCTGCTGTACAGGGACTATAAGTGGCTGATACCAGATTAGTGATGGACGAACTTCCGACGGGACGTTTCGCGAACGCGAAACGCGAACGGACACAAACGTTCGCGAAAACGACCGTTCGCCGCGGGCTCCATTGACTTCAATGGGAGGCGAATTTCGCAAACCTTTAGGTCGAATTTGCGGCCACGGGGTAATTATTAGGGGGTAGCACGTAGTCCCACCACCTGGACAATAGCATAATACATGTATGAGGTGAATTTGGGATCGATAACTACAAGCATTTTTTTTTTATTTGGGAAATTGTTCTGACAATTCAGGACTATGGAGCTAATGAAGGCAATGGAGGAGAGGGAAGGTCAGGGACCAGGGTAGGCAAACAAGAGGGTGCAGGAGATACAGAGCACTGACAGCAGCACCGTAATACAGAGCACTGACATCAGCACCGTGACATACAGCGCTGACAGCAGCTCCGTGACATACAGCGCTGACAGCAGCTCCGTGACATACAGCGCTGACAGCAGCTCCGTGACATACAGCGCTGACAGCAGCTCCGTGACATACAGCGCTGACAGCAGCTCCGTGACATACAGCGCTGACAGCAGCACCGTGACATACAGCGCTGACAGCAGCTCCGTGACATACAGCGCTGACAGCAGCT
This sequence comes from Lithobates pipiens, assembly GCF_037356315.1. Classification (NCBI taxonomy): domain Eukaryota; kingdom Metazoa; phylum Chordata; class Amphibia; order Anura; family Ranidae; genus Lithobates; species Lithobates pipiens. The sequence goes on along the minus strand of NW_027507785.1, from coordinate 238,301,088 downwards.
CCGTGACATACAGCGCTGACAGCAGCTCCGTGACATACAGCACTGACAGCAGCTCCGTGACATACAGCGCTGACAGCAGCTCCGTGACATACAGCGCTGACAGCAGCACCGTGACATACAGCGCTGACAGCAGCTCCGTGACATACAGCGCTGACAGCAGCTCCGTGACATACAGCGCTGACAGCAGCTCCGTGACATACAGCGCTGACAGCAGCTCCGTGACATACAGCGCTGACAGCAGCTCCGTGACATACAGCGCTGACAGCAGCACCGTGACATACAGCGCTGACAGCAGCTCCGTGACATACAGCGCTGACAGCAGCTCCGTGACATACAGCGCTGACAGCAGCTCCGTGACATACAGCACTGACAGCAGCTCCGTGACATACAGCGCTGACAGCAGCTCCGTGACATACAGCGCTGACAGCAGCACCGTGACATACAGCGCTGACAGCAGCTCCGTGACATACAGCGCTGACAGCAGCTCCGTGACATACAGCGCTGACAGCAGCTCCGTGACATACAGCGCTGACAGCAGCTCCGTGACATACAGCGCTGACAGCAGCTCCGTGACATACAGCGCTGACAGCAGCTCCGTGACATACAGCGCTGACAGCAGCTCCGTGACATACAGCGCTGACAGCAGCTCCGTGACATACAGCGCTGACAGCAGCTCCGTGACATACAGCGCTGACAGCAGCTCCGTGACATACAGCGCTGACAGCAGCTCCGTGACATACAGCGCTGACAGCAGCTCCGTGACATACAGCGCTGACAGCAGCACCGTAAGCAGCCCCAGGAGGAAGTCAGCACAGCACAGGGATGGTGTGATCCCCTCATAATAAGAACCCCCAGGAGGAAGTCAGCACAGCACAGGGATGGTGGGAGCCCCTCATAATAAGAACACCCAGGAGGAAGTCAGCACAGCACAGGGATGGTGGGAACCCCTCATAATAAGCAGCCCCAGTAGAAATATGACACCGCTCAACCTCTTCAAAGAGGAGGGTAGGGGCATATAGTACGGTGTGCTTTTTTGGGTCAGGGAAGTGAGCCAAATGAATTAAGAAGGTCTGTGTGCTTGATTCCAAAAATTGTTTATAGACATATACATGGTCTACTGATCACATGTGTTGAATTCCTCCGAGATCCATGCCTCATTCATTTTTAGAAATGTGAGGTAGTTAACACTGTGGTGAGCTAGGCGAGTACGCTTATCGGTCACAATCCCCCCTGCTGCGCTGAACGTCCTTTCGGACAGGACACTGGATGAGGGGCAAGCCAACAGTTCGATTGCAAATTGGGCAAGCTCTGGCCAGAGGTCAAGCCTGCCCACCCAGTAGTCTAGGGGTTCATCACTCCTCAGAGCGTCCACATCGGCCGTTAACCCAATGTAGTCGGACACCTGACGGTCTAGGCGTTCCCTGATGCTGGATCCGGATGACACCTGTCGATGGGTCGGCTGAAAGAATGACCTCATATCCGAAGTCACCAACACATCTTCAAACCGGCCTCTTCTTGCAGGCGCTGTTGGATTGGTACCCGCAAATCCTTCTCTGGGAGTGGGAATTGCTCCTCTGCCAGCGCACGCAAAAGCAGAATGCAGCATTTCTCGAAGCAAGGCCTGGAAGTGCTGCATTCTGACAGCCCTCTGCGACGGCGGTAACATTTCCGCCATTTTGTGTTTGTACCGGGGGTCTAAGTACGTTGCCACCCAGTACTGGTCCTTGACCCTCATGCTTTTTATACGGGGGTCCCTATTAAAACACTGGAGCATGAAGGCCCCCATTTGCACTAAAGTGGAAGCGGTGTGGTGGCCTGGCTCCTGCTCATCATCCAGGATAATGTCGTCCTCTTCATTCTCCTCTCCCCATCCTCGCACAACAGGGATCCCAGAAAGGTTTAAAGCATGCTCTTCTTGCTCCTGCTCATCCGCCCCGGCACCATCCTCCTCTGACTCCTCATCAGACTCCTGTTGTTGACTTGTCTCAGATAGAGTAGCCCCCCCTGGGAATTCATCCAGCATTGCGACTTCCTCATCTTCCCGCTCCTGCTCCTCCACAGCCTGATCAATGACACGACGCAATGCACGCTCCAGAAAGAAGGCATAAGGTACCATGTCACTGATGGCGCCATGGCTGCGACTGACCAGTTTGGTGATCTCCTCAAATGGCCGCAGAAGTCTGCATGTGTCGCGCATGAGCAGCCACTGGCGCGGTGAAAAAAAACCCAGCTCCCCAGAACCGTTTCTTTCGCAGAGTTCATACAGGTAGACGTTAACTGCACGTTTCTGCTGGAGCAGCCTATCAAGCATATAGAAGGTTGAGTTCCATCGCGTCGGGCAATCGCAAATAAGACGTCTGACCGGCAGATGGTGTCGCCGCTGAATGTCAGCAAGGCGAGCCATGGCCGTGTAAGATCTTCTGAAATGGGCCGAGATTTTCCTTGCCTGCCGCAAGATGTCCTGGACCCCAGGGTATTTGACAAGGAATCGCTGCACGACCAAGTTTAAGACGTGTGCCATGCACGGCACGTGCGTGATTTTGCCCTGTTTCAATGCGCTAAGCAGATTGGCACCGTTGTCACACACCACTTTACCAACTGTCAAATTGAGCGGTGTTAGCCACTCATCTGCCTGTGAACGCAAAGCTGAAAGGAGTGCCGGGCCAGTGTGGCTCTTTGCTTCCAGGCACAACAGACGCAGCACGGCATGGCAACGTCTCACCTGGCATGTGGAATAGGTTCTGGGGAGCTTGGGCGGTGCAGTGGAAGAGACGCTAGCAGCGGAAAAGGAGGAGGCAGCTGAGGAGGAGAGGGAGGAGGATGGAGTAGGAGGAGGAGAAGAAGAGTCAGGCCTGCATGCAATCCGTGGCGGTAAAACCAAATCTACACGGGTGCCACGGGTTACATGCTTGACGGCCGTCAGAAGGTTCACCCAGTGGGCAGTAAAACTGATATACCTTCCCTGCCCGTGTTTGCTAGACCACGTGTCTGTGGTCAGATGTATCTTGGCACCGACACTGTGTGCCAGAGATACATTCACTTGCCGCTGAACATGGCCATATAGCTCTGGGATGCCCTTCTCTGAGAAATACTTCCTTCCTGGGACCTTCCATTGTGGTGTTCCAATGGCCACAAATTTGCGAAAGGCCTCCGAGTCCACCAGTTTATATGGCAGTAGTTGGCGGGCTATGAGTTCTGACAAGCCAGCCGCCAACCGTTGGGCAAGAGGGTTATCCGGCGTCATCATTTTTTTACGCTCAAACATTAGGCCCACGGAAGCCTGCCTTTTTGCAGAAAAATGTGAGCTTGGCGTGATGGAAGGTGGAGTGGAGGACAATTGTGAGGAGAGAGGAGAAGGAGAAGTAGAAGACGAGGCTGGACGGTGAGAGCCTGCAGTGTGGCTTTGTGTGTTCCGTTGCTCCCACTGGGCTCGGTGATGGCTGCTCATGTGCCTTCTTAAGGCGGTCGTCCCTAGGTGAGTATTGGGCTTACCGCGACTAACGCGTTGACTGCAAAGATTGCAGATGGCAACGCTATTGTCAGCAGCGGACACGTTAAAAAAAGCCCACACTGCGGAGCCATGTGCCGGTGTCCTGGGAGCGCCAGATGTGACCGTACATGGTCGATGACTCGCTCCTGATACATTTGCAGTCTGCTTTGTCCCTGCTGTGCAATGTAAGTCATTGCTGCTTCTCCTCCCTATCTGCTGGTCCATATCTCCCTCTGAACTCCCCTCCTCTTCCTCTCTTGTGGGCACCCACGTGACATCACTAGACACGTCATCATCAACGTCACCTTCCCCACCGCTATAAGTAGAGTAGGCAGCAACACCGGGGACCAACCTCCTCCTTGGGCTGATCTGGGTACTGGCGTCAGACTGCTGAGTAGCGCTTGTTGCTACCTCCTCTTCCTGATCCAATACCAAGAGTGGCTGCGCATCAGAAATGTCCTCTTGATATGGATCGGAAAATAATTCCAGTGACTCAAGCGGAAGGTATGTGGTGGTGGTGGTGGTGGTCGTGTTGTTGGTGGTAGTGTCTTTGGGGGTGCACATAGCAGAGAGTGAAGAAGAGGGTGCAGATCGAGAGGATGAGGAGGGTGCAGAAGAGTAAGGCTGAGCGAGCCACTCAACCAAGTCTGGTGCATCCTTTAAAGTAATTGAACGCACCTTCTGCAACTTCCCACTTTGGCTCAAGCCTGTTGCTCCTGCCCTACCCCTACCACCCCTGCGGAAGGGCCTGCCTCTTCCTCTGCATGTCATTTTTTAAATGACCCTGTGACAAAACTCTTAGTCCCTATACCGCTGAAGGACTGCTGCAGTATAGGTGAGCGGTCAGCAGTGGTGCACGTCAACCCTATCTATTGTGGACCTATAGCGGTCCTTACAGAACAGCAGACTGTACCGCACTCAAGCCTATGTACCGTAGCACCCTATACCAAGTTACCAGTCCTTATAAGAACTTTTGTGGACCAAGCAGGTTGTGTATTAGTGTTTAGCAGACTGTACGTCAGTCCCTATACCGCTGAAGGACTGCTGCAGTATAGGGCAGCGGTCAGCAGTGGTGCACGTCAACCCTATCTATTGTGGACCGATAGCGGTCCTTACAGAACAGCAGACTGTACCGCACTCAAGCCTATGTACCGTAGCACCCTATACCAAGTTACCAGTCCTTATAAGAACTTTTGTGGACCAAGCAGGTTGTGTATTAGTGTTTAGCAGACTGTACGTCAGTCCCTATACCGCTGAAGGACTGCTGCAGTATAGGGCAGCGGTCAGCAGTGGTGCACGTCAACCCTATCTATTGTGGACCGATAGCGGTCCTTACAGAACAGCAGACTGTACCGCACTCAAGCCTATGTACCGTAGCACCCTATACCAAGTTACCAGTCCTTATAAGAACTTTTGTGGACCAAGCAGGTTGTGTATTAGTGTTTAGCAGACTGTACGTCAGTCCCTATACCGCTGAAGGACTGCTGCAGTATAGGGCAGCGGTCAGCAGTGGTGCACGTCAACCCTATCTATTGTGGACCGATAGCGGTCCTTACAGAACAGCAGACTGTACCGCACTCAAGCCTATGTACCGTAGCACCCTATACCAAGTTACCAGTCCTTATAAGAACTTTTGTGGAACAAGCAGGTTGTGTGTTAGTGATTAGCAGACTGTACGTCAGTCCCTATACCAATGAAGGACTGCTGCAGTATAGGGCAGCGGTCAGCAGTAGTGCACGGCAACCCTATGTATTGTGGACCGATAGCGGTCCTTACAGAACAGCAGACTGTACCGCACTCAAGCCTATGTACCGTAGCACCCTATACCAAGTTACCAGTCCTTATAAGAACTTTTGTGGACCAAGCAGGTTGTGTATTAGTGTTTAGCAGACTGTACGTCAGTCCCTATACCGCTGAAGGACTGCTGCAGTATAGGGCAGCGGTCAGCAGTGGTGCACGTCAACCCTATCTATTGTGGACCGATAGCGGTCCTTACAGAACAGCAGACTGTACCGCACTCAAGCCTATGTACCGTAGCACCCTATACCAAGTTACCAGTCCTTATAAGAACTTTTGTGGACCAAGCAGGTTGTGTATTAGTGTTTAGCAGACTGTACGTCAGTCCCTATACCGCTGAAGGACTGCTGCAGTATAGGGCAGCGGTCAGCAGTGGTGCACGTCAACCCTATCTATTGTGGACCGATAGCGGTCCTTACAGAACAGCAGACTGTACCGCACTCAAGCCTATGTACCGTAGCACCCTATACCAAGTTACCAGTCCTTATAAGAACTTTTGTGGAACAAGCAGGTTGTGTGTTAGTGATTAGCAGACTGTACGTCAGTCCCTATACCAATGAAGGACTGCTGCAGTATAGGGCAGCGGTCAGCAGTAGTGCACGGCAACCCTATGTATTGTGGACCGATAGCGGTCCTTACAGAACAGCAGACTGTACCGCACTCAAGCCTATGTACCGTAGCACCCTATACCAAGTTACCAGTCCTTATAAGAACTTTTGTGGACCAAGCAGGTTGTGTATTAGTGTTTAGCAGACTGTACGTCAGTCCCTATACCGCTGAAGGACTGCTGCAGTATAGGGCAGCGGTCAGCAGTGGTGCACGTCAACCCTATGTATTGTGGACCGATAGCGGTCCTTACAGAACAGCAGACTGTAACGCACTCAGGCCTATGTACCGTAGCACCCTATACCAAGTTACCAGTCCTTATAAGAACTTTTGTGGACCAAGCAGGTTGTGTGTTAGTGATTAGCAGACTGTACGTCAGTCCCTATACCAATGAAGGACTGCTGCAGTATAGGGCAGCGGTCAGCAGTAGTGCACGGCAACCCTATGTATTGTGGACCGATAGCGGTCCTTACAGAACAGCAGACTGTAACGCACTCAGGCCTATGTACCGTAGCACCCTATACCAAGTTACCAGTCCTTATAAAAACTTTTGTGGACCAAGCAGGTTGTGTGTTAGTGTTTAGCAGACTGTGCGTCAGTCCCTATACCGCTGAAGGACTGCTGCAGTATAGGGCAGCGGTCAGCAGTGGTGCACGTCAACCCTATCTATTGTGGACCGATAGCGGTCCTTACAGAACAGCAGACTGTACCGCACTCAAGCCTATGTACCGTAGCACCCTATACCAAGTTACCAGTCCTTATAAGAACTTTTGTGGACCAAGCAGGTTGTGTATTAGTGTTTAGCAGACTGTACGTCAGTCCCTATACCGCTGAAGGACTGCTGCAGTATAGGGCAGCGGTCAGCAGTGGTGCACGTCAACCCTATGTATTGTGGACCGATAGCGGTCCTTACAGAACAGCAGACTGTAACGCACTCAGGCCTATGTACCGTAGCACCCTATACCAAGTTACCAGTCCTTATAAGAACTTTTGTGGACCAAGCAGGTTGTGTGTTAGTGATTAGCAGACTGTACGTCAGTCCCTATACCAATGAAGGACTGCTGCAGTATAGGGCAGCGGTCAGCAGTAGTGCACGGCAACCCTATGTATTGTGGACCGATAGCGGTCCTTACAGAACAGCAGACTGTACTGCACTCAGGCCTATGTACCGTAGCACCCTATACCAAGTTACCAGTCCTTATAAAAACTTTTGTGGACCAAGCAGGTTGTGTGTTAGTGTTTAGCAGACTGTGCGTCAGTCCCTATACCGCTGAAGGACTGCTGCAGTATAGGGCAGCGGTCAGCAGTAGTGCACGGCAACCCTATGTATTGTGGACCGATAGCGGTCCTTACAGAACAGCAGACTGTAACGCACTCAGGCCTATGTACCGTAGCACCCTATACCAAGTTACCAGTCCTTATAAGAACTTTTGTGGACCAAGCAGGTTGTGTGTTAGTGATTAGCAGACTGTACGTCAGTCCCTATACCAATGAAGGACTGCTGCAGTATAGGGCAGCGGTCAGCAGTAGTGCACGGCAACCCTATGTATTGTGGACCGATAGCGGTCCTTACAGAACAGCAGACTGTACCGCACCCAAGCCTATGTACCGTAGCACCCTAGACAGACCAAGTTACCAGTCCTGATAAAGAGCTTTGTGGAACAAGTGAGTTGTGAATGATTAGCAGACTGCAGCAGAAGGGCAGCAGTCAAGTATAATATTCTTTCTATATTTGGAAGAAAGAATATTATACGTGTACAAGCCTATTACCGTACCACTGATACCAGTCCTGAAAAGAACCTTTGTGGAACTAATAGTAACAGCAAGTCTTTAAAATTATCCTCACTGCCTGACACACTGCTTCCTGCCTGTCCCTATACAAATTGGCAAAAAAGAGTAGGCTGGAACGATTAGCTGGAACAGCTCTTTTGTGGACCTGATAGTAACAGCTAATGATGATGATGATGATGATGATGAAGAAAGACTAATCTGGCTGAGCTGTCCCTAAAATAGCAGCATACAGCGCTCTGTCCCTTTATCTAAACTGACAAAAGAAACTCAGGCTGCTGACCTAACACCTATACCAGTCCTGAAAAGAACTTTTGTGTACCAAATAGCTAGCGTTTTCTCTGTCCCTACTCCACACAGGATCCTTTCCCTACAGTGACAGAAGAAAGAATGTAAAATGGCCACCGGATCGGGTGTATTTATAGGTTAGGGGGAATGTCCAAGTGTCCATGAGCTGTCATGTCTCAATTGGTTGTCCTGTAACACATGATAAACGTGTCACGAAAGGTTAAAGTTCTTGTATACATTAAACACGTAAGTCCGCCGGGGCGAACGACGGAAAAAGGCGTTCGAACCCGCGGACGGCGAAAGTCGGAAATTCGCCGCGAAACGACCGCCGGGCGAACCGTTCGGCCATCACTATACCAGATTGAATAGAGGTGTTCGCCAAAACTAGTCTGCTGCTGACTGTACTCACTGAGAAGGCTTGAAAATAAATATGCTTGATGTTATGGAGTTGCCGGCTGCTTCTTTTTTTAGATTCATTTATGTAGTTTAAAGTAGCTAAAGGCAAAAACCTTTCATTTGTGACAGAGTAAGGGAGGGTTATAATCCCTGTTGTATTTTATTATTTTTTTGCCATTTGTGCCCTATTGGGGAGCTTTTCCTTCACTTCACACTGCATAGCCAAGACAGGAAGTGAAAGGAAATCCCTCCAAAATGAGGGAACCACTGGTTGTCACCAGGGCCACCAGAACTAGTGTCCTCATTGGAAAATGTCCCCTCTATTACTGCTTTAACTGCTTCCCGACCAGCCAACACAGTTATACAAGGGCAGGTTGGCTCCCCTGCATGAGCCGTCGTAGCTACACGTCGGCTCGTGGGGTCAGGATAACTGCCAATGCTTGTGGCCGACAGTCGCGATGACCGCACCCACGAGCGATCATGAGCAGGAGACACAGAACAGGGACGAGTGTGTGCAAACACACACTTCCCTGTTCTGTTCTGACAGGAGTGACAGATTGTGTGTTCCTATTAGGTAGAAACCACGATCACTCACTTCCTCTAGTCAGTCCCCTCCCCCTTCAGTTAGAATCACCTCCCAGGGAACACAGTTAACCCCTTGATTGCCCCCTAGTGTTAACCTCTTCATTGCCAGTGACATTTTTACAGTAATCAATGCATTTTTATAGCACTGATCGTTGTATTAATGCCAATGGTCCCAAAAATATGTCAAAATTGTCCGATGTGTCCACCATAATGTTGCACTCATGATAAAAATTGCAGATCGCCGCCATTACTAGTAAAAAAAAAAAAAATAATAAAAATGCTATAAATCTATTTCCTATTTTGTAGACGCTATAACTTTTTCTTTTTTTTTTTTAACAATCTTTTTATTGAAAGTTTCACAAATTAACAATCAACAAATACATGTGCAAGGTCAATTAAACAAAAAGGAGTACATATCCTGTGCAGTATCATGAAAGTAAGGTAGCCGAAAATACTAGTAATTCCTTTTTTCCTATACAAATGATATACATTAATGGTCGAGTGTTTGATAAACGGCTAGATAATGTCAACGTAGGAATGAGATATTTGCAATATTTCAAACAAGTCACAACTATTTTAGCAAATAAATTTAACAATTAAATTTAAGAACGACTTCTATATTTGTCCCATAAGGCCCATTTCCGAAGAAAGGGTTGTAGTCTATCTTCCTGATATGCTACCGTTCTATCATATTCAAACGAGTGGTCAACTAGGGCCACTACTTCTGACACCAAAGGGGAAGCAGTAGATTTCCATTTTCATGTAATGCTGAGCCGAGCTGAAAATAACATATGTGTCACTAATGTGCGCTCTGGGGTGGGATAAATATCCAAATCTACACCTAGAAGAGCTTGTTCTACTCTGAGGGGATTTAAGATTCCTGTTAACATAGCTATTACCTTACTTATTTCCCCCCAGAAGCTTCGTAAAGATACACAACCAAAATATGTGTGCCAGATTTCCCACCTGGCCACATTCTCTCCAGCACGCGTTCGTACCCTCTCCTGCGTATTTCGCTATTATGTAAGGCGTCCTGTACCATCGAAATCGTAACTTATGTGCGCCTTCCCTAAAATTGGAACAACGAGTGGAATTGTAACTGCTCTTAATAGCTCTGACCCATTGGTCTGGGGATATAGTGATATTTAGATCCTCTTCCCACTTGGTTAACTGATTGTACATCTCAAAATGCAGTTTACCGTGAAGGAGATTGTATATGGCCGTAATACCTTTCTTTTGTGCTGAGGTTGGCTGCCACAGCTCCCAAATACATTCCGGGAGGCTAAAGTACTGTGTACAATCGTAAGGAATCATGCTAGTCAATCTGGCAAATGTCAGAAATTCAGTCTTAGGAATGTCCTGAGTGGCCTTCAAGTTTTCAAATGACCGTATATTACCCTGCGTTAAAAGTTGGTGAAGAAAACAGAGTCCATAGTTTGCCCAATGTGTCACTTGTAAGTCAGGGTTAAGGAAGGACAGGGCCGAGAGGGGATAGGGAGATGTTTAAGGTCGGTGTTGGCTGGTTGGTGTTTGCGTAGGTAAGCCCAGGCCTGCAGTGTCGCGTTTATAGTAGGGTGGTGTTTATATCTTCTGGGGTCCCCTATCGCTGTGGCATATAGAAGCCCTGAGAGATCCTTCTGTTGTGTCTGTTCTAATTCACATATGTGCCACCGCTTCTGTTCAGGTGTATAGAACCAGACTCTAAGTTGGTCCAATATAGCTGCCATATGATAATCTCTCAGCTCTGGAACTCCCATTCCTCCCACCTGTCTATGTTTGATTAGAATTTTAAAGCCGCATCTGGCAGGCTTCCCTTCCCATAGGTATCTACCCAGTTGGCGTTGTAATGTTCTATAAAAAGAAGCTGGCAACGCAATTGGAAGTGCTCTGAAGAGATACAAGAGCTTTGGTAGTAGAAACATCTTCTACGCGGCCAATCTGCCGGACCAGGAAAGATAAAACTTTTTAAATCTGGACAGCTCACCCTCAAAGCTCGATGGGATAGATTCGAAGTTGCATTTGTAAAGTTGAGATAGGGAGCTGGTTAACCTTATGCCCAAGTATTGAATGGATTCAGATGCCCAAGCATAAGGTAAGGAGTTTTGAATTCGGTTCTGTATATCCGATGGAACATTTATACCCAATATGCTCAACTTAGTTGCATTAATTTTGTAATAAGAAATCTCATTGAAATTTTCCAACACCTCGTACACAGTTTTCAGGGATTCCTCTGGATCAACAAGAGACAGGATCACATCATCTGCATATAGAGTGATAGAGTGCTTAGTCGATCCAGAGCTAATACCTCTAATATTCGGGTGAGTCCTAATCCTCTCCGCCAATGGCTCCATTAAAAGGGCAAAGATCAGGGGTGATAAAGGACACCCCTGTCTTATTCCATTGGTAATGTAAAACTGTTCAGAGAAAAGGCCCTCTGTGAAAACTTGCGCTGACGGTTTGGAGTACAGAGCAGAGATGGCGGAGAGGACCGGGCCCGAAAAGCCAAACTTCAACAAAACCGCTGAGAGGTACCCCCAATGAACCCTGTCGAAAGCTTTCTCGGCGACCAGCGAGAGGAGGACCACTGCCCCCCCCCCCCCACCGGACGCCGAGTGAATCAAGTTCAGCACCCTCCTGGTGGCATCCGGGGCCTGTCTCCCCACAACAAACCCCACCTGATTGGGCTGTACCAGTTGAGGTAGAACCTTAGTTAAAGCGGGAGTCCACCGGGACTCCGCGTTTTTTTTTTTTTTAAAAGCCAGCAGCTACAAATACTGCAGCTGCTGACTTTTAAAATAGTGACACTTACCTGTCCAGCGCGCCCGCGATGTCGGCACCCGAAGCCGATCTCTAGGTCGCCTGTCGGGTCCTGCCGCCGCCATCTTGGGTATGGGAATCAGGAAATGGAGCCTTTCGGCTTCATTTCCCGGTTCCCTACTGCACATGCGCGAATCGCGCTGCGCAATAAGGACGCTCCCCGCTGCCTCTGGGATCTGTGTGTTTCCCAGTAGGCAGCGGGGCACTTGCGGGAAGGGGCGGGCACTTGCGGAAAGGGGCGTACGTTACGCCCCTTTCCGCAGAGAGCTTTCCCGGAAGTGGGTGCAGTTACCTGGATTATCCAGGTAACTGCACCCCCCTGAAAGGTGCCGATTGTGGCACCGGAGGGGGGGAGGGTTCCGATGAGCGGAAGGTCCACTTTAGGGTGGACCTCCGCTTTAACCTATTGGCAAAAATCTTGGCATATATCTTCAGGTCCACATTTAATAAAGATATGGGCCTGAAGTTCTGTACCCTGTCTGAATCCTTTCCCGGTTTAGGCAGTGTTACTATAGTAGCCGATAACATCTCGGGTGGGAAGGAGGCTGAGGAGGCAGCTGCATGAAACACCCTCTGCATATAGGTAGTCAGAATACTGGAAAATGTCCTATAATACTCCGAGGAGTATCCATCTGGACCGGGCGATTTGTTTTTAGGGAGGGCTTCTATGGTCTTTTGTATTTTGGCTAATGAAAATGGGGCGTTCAACTCCTCTAAGTGCAGTGGTTGCAACTTTGGGAGGTTAAGTATCTGAAGAAAACGTTCTATGGCATCAGGTGTGGGCTGTGCAGAAGAGGCATCTTCCTTCAAGTTGTACAGGCTGCTGTAATACCAGCCGAATGCATCTGCTATTTCTTTAGGGTTAGTAAGTCTAGAGCCATTTTGTGGATGTACTATGTACGGTATTCTTTGCTTGAGTACTTTGTCCTTAAGCTGCATTGCTAAGAGCTTCCCTGGCTTATTGCCATGTGTATAATGGTTAGCTTTGAGTTTATGAATGTTCCTGGCATGTTGGGCCACCAGTAGAGTACGTAGGTCATTGCGGGCTTTTGCTAGATTATTACTTATTGAGAAAGAGGGTGTCGCTTTATTCACGATTTCTAAGTCATTTATCTCCTTCAAAAGGCTATCCATGCGCTGCCTCCTCCTCCTGTTCACCCCCGCACTAATCTTAATCAGGAGACCTCTAGTAAATGCTTTGTGAGTGTTCCATAAAATGAACGGGTCTACATTCTCAACATCATTAATTGTAAAAAATTCTTGCAATGCGGCTGTAACCTCATTTATAACCTCTGGGTTTTTAAACAACTGGGGATCGCACCTCCACCGGTTCGCCCGGGTAGAGAAGGTGCCATCCCCAACCGCTATTGACACCGGTGCATGATCAGTCCATGAAATGGTACCGATCTCCGACCTAAAGATACGCTGTAATAAAAACTTATCAACTAGAAACATGTCAATCCTGGAATAGGACATGTGTACCTGTGAGAAAAAAGAAAAGTCACGTTCAGTGGAGTGCTGACACCTCCACACATCATAAAGGCCAGCTGCTCCCATAAATTTTGCGATCTCAGGCCTGCAGGAGAGCCTCGGGGAGGGACTGGACACGTCTAATACTTTATCTGGAACTGCGTTTAGATCCCCACATAAAATAACATGTCCCTTAGCTGTCTTTTGTATTCTCCCCCATAGCTTGTTAAGAAAATGCACTTGTCGAGCATTGGGAGCATAAGCGTTAACTATGGTATAGGCCACATTATTAATTTCGCAGTTAAGAATTAAATACCTCCCTTCTTTGTCTTGTTGATGGGATATATACTTATATGCAACTGATTGCTTAATGAGGATTGCAACTCCCCTTTTTTTTGTTGGGGCATTACACAGAAATATCGTGGGGAAGTGTTTGTTGGATAATTTAGGGTGGTTGCTTTCTTTAAAGTGAGTCTCCTGCAGGCAGAGGACATCGCTGCGTAGTAGCTGGGCCTTCCTCCATAACATGTGCCGCTTTTGCGGGCTATTCAAACCGTTAACGTTTAAAGGCGATATTTTGAATACCATAACTAGTGAGCTTGTGACTTATCCAATAGCTGAGAATAAATACTTCTAAACACAAAAATAAATTTCTATCCTCTCTCATGCACAACACCAACCAAATGGCTAGATGAACACTATAGTGACCGTGTATAGGAAGTCTTGTTTCCACAAAAGGAAAAGGCAAAAAGAAAAACGGAAAAGGAGAATACAGGAAACGTTGTAAAAAGAGTGAAACGTAAAGATTAATAAAAAAATTTAGGAACTGATTCCTAGGAATCTGAGCCAACAGTGGCTGTTGATAACTGGGGGAAACACAAGTCTTGATGCCGATGGGGTCATCCAGGTTTAGGTGCAATTGGATGTAAGCCAAGCACGGTACTCAGGTGTGACTGTCTCAGCCGTCAGGAGTGTCCTTTCTTGCTTGATGAGCCTTAGGGGCCGACAGCTCTGGGGTGATGATTTCCCATTTTTCCAGTAGACGCAGGCCGTCCTCCAGCGTACTGATACGATAATCCCGGTCTCCTTTGGAGATGACTAAGGTGGCTGGGTGGTTCCACTTGTATGGAATTTTGTGGTTTCTGAGTGGTTTGGTAATAGTCAGAATATTACGCCTCTGCTGCATGGTGTGGGCTGACAGGTCCGCAAAGAAGGTGAGCCCCTGGATGCAGTCTGGGGGATGGACTGCTTGCCTTATAGCAGACATCAGCTTCTCCTTCACTCTGTAGTAGTGTATCCTGGCTATGGTGTCTCTGGGAAGTTTCGCCTGAATGTGTTGTGGCTTAGGTAGCCTATGGATACGGTCAATGGTTAGTTCCTCTAGCGAAACATCCGGCAGAAGTTTGCGCATAATAGTAGTGAGGTGGGCCATCAAATCTTGGGGCTTGACTGTCTCAGGAATACCTCTAATTTTCACATTATTCCTTCTCGAGCGGTCTTCCAGGTCCGCTACTTTAGCTTTAAGCCAAGAGATGTCCTCATCATGTTCATTATGAGCGTCCACCATATTGTTGAATGTGTCTGTGAATTCCCCCATCTTATGCTCAATATGGGAGACCCTGTCACTGACCGCTATCACTTCAGTTTTGCATTGTGTCACTAACTGCAGCATGTCAGTATGAATCGCCCCTCTCAGTGTGACCAACATGTCTTTTAAAGTGGAGTCCATAACTGGCTGGTTGTTTGTAGGGAACGCTGCAATTGCATCCTGAAACTCCAGCGTATCATCAATAGCAGCAGCCATATTTCTGTCCCCTCTGTCTGCCAGCTCCTGTGTCAGCTTAGGCTTAGATTTAGCTGGGCTGTTCGTGCTGGAGGAGGATGGGGATACGGCCTATGGTGCTTTATGTTTGTGCCTGTTTCTACTCACAGTTTCCCAGCCGTCCTCAGGGTCCTCCATGCAGGCGTTCTCTGCGGCCTGTGAGCCTCGTGCGCCGGGTGCACCATCTTGCCCGCCTGTGCGGCCAGACCGGCTGAAAAAGTCCGTCATTTTCCCGGGCTGTGAGCGCTCCCTTCTCCTCCTCGACATGACCGGACACTTCCCTGGACCTTCCGGAACAAAGATCTGCCACTCATCCGTGCTTTTCGTCGCTGTGATCGGTACTGGATGTCCCGTGTGGCGAGGAGCTCAGGACTCACGCGTCCATGCTCCTTGCGCGCCGGCTCCGCCCCCAGCGCTATAACTTTTGCGCAAACCAATCAATATATGCTTATTGTGATTTTTGTTTTACCAAAAATATATAGAATACATATCAGCCTAAGCTGAGAAAACATTAGCTTTTTTTTTACAAAAAAAAGGGGATATTTATTATAGCAAAAAGTACAAAATATTGTGTTTTTTTTTTCAAAATTGTCGCTTTTTTTGTTTATAGCGCAAAAAATAAAAACCGCAGAGGCAATCAAATGCCACCAAAAGAAATCTCTATTTGTGGGAAAAAAAGTACATCAATTTTGTTTGAGTGCAACATCGCATGACCGCGCAATTGTCAGTTAAAGCAACTCGGTGCCAAATCGCAAAAAAGTTCTCTGGTCAGGAAGGGGGTCCATTTTTCCAGGGCTGAAGTGGTTAAGTGTAAATGGGATTTTCTTTAACTTCTATGGGGGCAAAAACAGCAAAATAAACCCATTGGAGTTCTAATACTTCTACACTCTATCCAAAACAAAACAAAAATGTTGTCTTTATTTATACATTAAATCTGCCCGGAGTGCACCATTAAATTTAACATTTAGGAAGGAGTTAAACATAGCTAAAGTAAAAACATTTTAGTTTTGGATAGAGTGGAGAGGGATGAGAACACCCATCCGGTTTTTATCGCTGTCTGTGCCCGTTGGGCCCTA
Source organism: Lithobates pipiens (assembly GCF_037356315.1). Taxonomy (NCBI): domain Eukaryota; kingdom Metazoa; phylum Chordata; class Amphibia; order Anura; family Ranidae; genus Lithobates; species Lithobates pipiens. Next base: position 238,284,953 of record NW_027507785.1, on the reverse strand, counting down.
TTTACACCTGTGCATTCTGGAAATGAACACAGAACACAAAACATGCGTTATGCTTGCAGTGGCATTACTTTTTAATGGCACCCCAAATGCAGACAGCATACAAGCAATTTGTGCATAGCAAAGCAGGACACAAATACGCCAAAATGTAATGTAAAAAACTAATAAAATGTGAAACTTCTTTGGCATGTTTGCCACGCATAGGGCAGCCCATTTAAGTGAATGGGCTGCCCTATGTGTGTTGAGTGAAAAGACGTGAGGTGTGAATGGGGCCTTAGGGAGATTCACCATCTCTATTTGTCCCTTTTAGGTTACCAAGCGTGAAAGTATAAAAATCCCACATTTTATGCTATCACCAAGAAATAGCGGGGAAATCTTTACATGGAGACACTAGCTCTAGAATACCCCCAATATGGAGGTTTTTTTTCTCGCTTCCTCTTTCAGCTATTGAATAGGGATGAGCTTCGTGTTTGAGTCGAACGTACGTTCGACTCGAACATCGGCTGTTCGGGCGTTCGGCTAAATCCGAACTCTTGGTCCGTTCGCGTCAAAATTCGTATGGCGCGCGCGGACCACAATGCACTGCGGTGGCGCAGTGCATTGCTGGCTCGTGATTGGCCAAGCATGCACTGTGACCCCCGCATGCTTGGCCAATCGCAGCGCCAGCAGCGAGGAGAGCCATGATTGGCCACAGGCATCCTGCCTGTGGCCAATCATAGCTCAGGCTGTGTAGTGCACGCCCCACACTATATAAGGCCGCCTTTGAGGCGGCCTCGTGTAGTGTGTTGGCATCTGAAGCAGTGGGTGTTCTGTGTACCTTCAACACAGTTACACACCAATCGTTTTTGGCTGATTTCCTATCTTGCTCTTGTGTAGTGGTTATTGTCTGTGCCCTGACCGCAGTATACACCACTACACTATATTCACCTCAGCTATATAGCTAGCTAGTGATCTATCTTTAACCACTTAACAACCGCCCATTGCCGATTAACGGCTTCAGGGCGGTTGTTTAACTCTGAGAGGCCGTTAATTAACGGCCTCCCAGAATTCTGCTCTCGCACGCCCCCTGGGGCGCGCACTCGAGAGCATCACGGATCACGGTCGTCGCGGCCGTTTACCACGTGATCGCTCCGTCAAATGACGGAGTGATCACTTGTAAACAAACCGGCGTCATGTTATGACGCCGGTTCCTCCCTCCCCTCTCTGTACCGATCGGTACAGCGGAGGGGAAAGAGATCGGTGTCAGCAGCGATGTGGGCTGCATCTGCAGTGCCCACATCGCTGCTCACCGAATTTAACCCCTCAATTCCCTGCCAATACTCTGCAATACCAGTGCATACTCTGCAGTACCCTGCCATTACTCTGCAGTACCCCCCATTACTCTGCAGTACCCTGCCTTTACTCTGCAGTACCCCCATTACTCTGCAGTAACCCCCATTACTCTGCAGTACCCTGCCATTACTGTGCAGTACCCCCCAATACTCTGCAATACCCGCCATTACTCTGCAGTACCCCGCCATTACTCTGCAGTGCAGTACCCTGCCATTACTCTCAGCAGCGATGTGGGCTGCATCTGCAGTGCCCACATCGCTGCTCACCGAATTTAACCCCTCAATTCCCTGCCAATACTCTGCAATACCAGTGCATACTCTGCAGTACCCTGCCATTACTCTGCAGTACCCCCCATTACTCTGCAGTACCCTGCCTTTACTCTGAAGTACCCCCATTACTCTGCAGTAACCCCCATTACTCCATTACTCTGCAGTACCCTGCCATTACTCTGCAGTACCCCCCAATACTCTGCAGTACCCGCCATTACTCTGCAGTACCCCGCCATTACTCTGCAGTGCAGTACCCTGCCATTACTCTGCAGTACCCTGCCATTACTCTGCAGTACCCTGCCATTACTCTGCAGTACCCTGCCTTTACTCTGCAGTACCCTGCCATTACTCTGTAGTACTCCCCAATACTCTGCAGTACCCTGCCATTACTCTGCAGTACCCCCCAATACTCTGCAGTACCCCAACATTACTCTGCAGTGCAGTACCCTGCCATTACTCTGCAGTACCCTGCCTTTACTCTGCAGTACCCTGCCATTACTCTGTAGTACTCCCCAATACTCTGCAGTACCCTGCCATTACTCTGCAGTACCCCCCAATACTCTGCAGTACCCCGCCATTACTCTGCAGTGCAGTACCCTGCCATTACTCTGCAGTACCCCCCATTACTCTGCAGTACCCTGCCTTTACTCTGCAGTACCCTGCCATTACTCTGTAGTACTCCCCAATACTCTGCAGTACCCTGCTATTACTCTGTAGTACCCCGCCAATACCCCGCCAATACTCTGCAATACCCTGCCATAAATTGCCATACCCAGCCATACTCGGAGATACCCAGCCATACTCGGTGATACCCTGAAATACCCAGCCATAGACGCCCCCCACCCCTCACCGCCCTCCGGTGCTTCTACCAACTCGCCAGTACGATCAAAGCCAGAATCTTTTTTTTATTTTTTATTTCAGGCTTCCTAGCCTAGAGGTGAGATGTGGGGTCATATTGACCCCCCAGATTTCACTGTAAAGAGGACCTGTCACCCCATATTCCTATTAAAAGGGATGTTTACATTCCTTGTTATAGGAATAAAAGTGATCAAAAATATATTTTTGGGGAAAAAAATATCAAACTAAAATAAATAAAGTAAAATGAACAATAAAAAATAAAATAAAAAATTAAAGCGCCCATGTCCCCATGTGCTCGCATGCAGAAGCGAATGCATGCGTAAGCCCCGCCCACATATGAAAACGGTGTTCAAACCACACATGTGAGGTATCGCCAAGAACGTTAGAGCGAGAGCAATAATTCTAGTCCTAGACCTCCTCTGCAACTCCAAAAAAAAATTTTCGCAGAATTTCCGGTCTTTTTTCTTTTATAGCACAAAAAATAAAAAAACTGAGAGGTGATTAAATACCACCAAAAGAAAGCTCTATTTGTGTGAAAAAAGGACAAACATTTCATATAGGTCCAGTGTTGCATGACTGAGTAATTGTCATTCAAAATGTGAGAGCACCAAAAGCTGAAAATTGGTCTGGTTATTAAGGGTGTTTAAGGGCCCAGTGGTCAAGTGGTTAATAATAGAGCTTGCAGTCAGTAGTGTTAGGAGTGCGTGCTGTCTGCGTGCTCTGTACCCAGTACATACCGCTATAATATAGGGCAGGCCCCTACTTTCAAACATCCAACTTACAAACATCTCCTACTTGCAAACGCAAGGAGACAGCAGCAAGTGAGATGAAAAAAGATGGACGACAAAACAAATTATACAGGGGTGATAACCCTTCCCTATGTTTTCCAAAAAGCTTAAAAATAGTTTTTTTGACTGGAGCTACACTTTAAAAATGTACCAGTTAAAAATTACAAACAGATTCAACTTAACACAACAAACCTACACAGTCCCTGTCTTGTTTGCACCGCCTGTATACTGCTGTTCTGAGTATATAGGGCCTGGGGGCCACACGCATTTCCTTTTTTTAATATGGGTACAGGGTTCCCCTTAATATGCGTACAAGACCCAAATAGGCTGGTAATGGGCAGGGAGGGCTACCCATGCCATTTTTCTCAATGATTTTCAAACATATTGCAGGAACCAGATATAACATTAAAACCGCAAGCAGTTTTAAATGGTGTTATTTCCGTTTAATGTCATTTGTTGCAGGGACTGTTCTAAACACGGGAAACACGTGGCACTTCACAGGCATACTACAGACACCCCCCAGGCACCATATTTAAAGGAATATTTCACTTTTTTTTTTCACTTTAATCGTCATTAAAATCAGTGCTCCCGCCAAAACGTCCGTTTTTAAAACTTTTTTTTGCATTGACCCATGTCCCCTGAGGCAGGAGTCAGGTCCCCAAACCCTTTTTAGGACAGTATCTTGCATATTAGCCGTTAAAATTAGCACTTTCCATTTCGAACGTTCGAGTCCCATAGACTTCAATGGGGTTCTAACATTCGTAACGAACGTGGGGGCCGTTCGCAAGTTCTGGTGCGAACCGAACCGGGGGTGTTCGGCTCATCCCTACTATTGAACAGTAAGTGAAGGGAAATCTCCCCAATTGGTAATGGCAAAAAAAATCCTGACAGCCACTGCATCAATGCAAGTAACCTACGGTACTGTGTGGTAATATTCATTCACTATTGTCACACAAGTGGGTGGACTCGGGGCACAATGCTCGGAGCCCTGAGCCCACCCTTTTTTGAAGCCTATGAGAGACTCTTTAACCACTTGGCGCCCATACTACATCTATTGACGTCATGGGCTTTCAGTGGTTATATCTAAATGATGCCTGAGGCCACAGACATCATTCAGATATTGCCATTTTCAGCTGGCGATTCCCTGCACCATAAGAATGATCATATCGGCTGTTCCGCCGCTTGATCGTTCTTACGGGTGGCGGGAGGGGACACCCCCCTCCCGCCACCCTCCGGTGCATCTACCGACTCACCGTTTCCATTGGTGAGTCAGTCACAGGATCCGCCAGCCCCAGCAAGTAACCATAGAGATTTCCGGCGGACTAGATCGTCCCCGGAGTCTCTATGATCGTTCGGAGGCCAGGCGCGATGTTATGACATCACGCCCGGCCTCTGTATTCAAATTAACGGTGCCGATTTGGCTAGGAAGCCAGGATCGTTTTTTTTTTTGTTTTTTTTATTCTTCCCAGCCTAGAGGTGAGTTATGGGGTCTTATTGACCCCATATCTCACTGTAAATATGTCCGATCATGCCATATTCCTATTACAGGGGATGTTTACATTCCTTGTAATAGGAATAAAAGTCATCAATTTTTTTTTTTTAAGTGTAAAACAAAAAAAAAAAATTAACAATAAGAAAAAAAAAAATTCAAAGCGCCCCTGTCCCTGTGAGCTCGCACACAGAAGCGAACGCATACGTAAGTCCCGCCCACATATGAAAACGGTGTTCAAACCACACATGTGAGGTATAGCTGTGAATGTTAGAGCGAGAGCAATAATTCTAGCCCTAGACCTCCTCTGTAACCCAAAATATGTAACCAGTAAAAAAATTTCAAGCGTCGCCTATGGGGATTTTTAAATACCAAAGTTTGGCGCCATTCCACGAGCGCGTGCAATTTTGAAGCGTGACATGTTGGGTATCTATTTACTCGGCATATCCTCCTCTTTCACATCAAAAAAAATGGGCTAACTTTACTGTTTTTTTTTTCAATACAAGTACAGTAAAAATACACTACTACGAAGTTAAAAGTAAGTTCTCGCTAAAGGTGAACCTTCTCACACAGCTATATACCCTTCTAGAAAACTTTACATAAAAATAGGGATTTTTAGTTCACATGCATTGCAATGCATGTTTAAGCTGGCCAACTGCGTCAAAGTAATCCCTCTCTGGCCAGGCCCTACACTACACTGTACTAATCTACACTACACTACATTACACTAATTTACTCTACCCTAGTCTGCTCCACCCTGCCCTTATGCTCTCCACCCTGCCGTAATTCACTCCACCCTGCCCTGTAACCCTGCCCTAATTCACTCCACCCTGCCCTCTAACCCTTCTGTAGTCTACTCCACCCTGCCGTAGTCTGCTCCACCCTGACCTATAACCTAGCCCAAATCCACCCTGCCTTAATCCCCTCCACCCTTCCCTAACCCAGCCCTAATCCACCCTGCCTTAATCCCCTACACCCTTCCCTAATCCACCCTGCCTTAATACCCTCCACCCTGCTCTATAACCCAACCCTAATCCTCCCTGCCTTAATACCCTCCACCCTGCCCTATAACCCATCCCAAATCCCCCCCTGCCTTAATACCCTCCACCCTGCCCTATAACCCAGCCCAAATCCACCCTACTTTAATCCCCTTCACTCTGCCCAATGACCCAGCCCAAATTTACCCTGCCTTCTAACCCTGCCCTAATCCACCTGGCCTTAATCCCCTCCACCCTGCGTTATAACCCAGCCCAAATTCACCCTGCCTTAATCCCCTCCACCCTGCCCTATAACTCAGCCAAAATCCACCCCGTCTTAATCCCCTTCACCCTGCCCTTTAACCCAGCCCAAATCCACCCTGCGTTAATCCTAATAAATATAAATTTTTATAGATAAAAGCAAATTCTTTTTTTTGTGTTTTTGTACACTATACTATTATTGGCTCCTCCCTGCCCTAATCCACATACACCATTTTTTAATAGATGCAAGCAAATATACAGTTATGTTTTTTTTTTTTTAATAGTGTACACCAGGCATCACTAAATGGCGGGCCGATTGCAGACCGAATCATTGTCACATCCGGACCTCCACGGTTCCACCATTTAGGAGCCAGTTGTTTATTGCCGCTGTCATCACTTCATGGCAGGCTTGGGGACAATCCTAGACAGAGGTTGGGAGATAAAGCAACTTTCTAGAAAAGAGGCTGGGACTGCTGGAGTTACAATTTTAAGTGTCCCAGCAAGTGATTGGTTGTTAGGATTAAGGGCGGCTTTAGCAACCAATCACCTGCTAGGACACTTGAAAAGTTAACTCTGTCAGTGCCTGCCCATGCCCTCCATCCAAAGCTGCGGTGTCTTCTGCTATATAGAGCTGAGATGGTTTGCACTGTGAATGAGGGGGAGTTATCTGTAATGTGAATGGGCGGGACAGAGCTGTAGTGGGGGGCAAAGCTGAAGAGGGCTTCCCTGTGAATGGGAGAAGCAGAGCTGAGGGAGAGCTGAGGGAGCCTGTAATGGGAAATAGGGTAGCAGAGCTTAGAGGGGCTGCATTGTAAAGGGGGCAGAGCTGAGGAGCTGAAATGTGACTGAGTGGAGCAAAGCTTAGGGGGTCTGCAATGTGAATAATAAGAGCAGAGCTGAGGGGGCTGCAATGTGATAGGGGCAGAGCTGAGGGGCGCTGCAGTGTAAATGGAGGAAGCAGAGCTGAGGGGGGCTACATGTCAATGAGGGGCCGAAGAGCTAAGGGGGGCTGCAATGTAAATGGGGGGCAGAGCTTAGGGGCTGTAATGTGAATGGGAGCAGAGGACATTGCTATGGGGGGGATGTGAAGGCGGGAGCAGAGGACACTACTGGAGTGGTTTATGTAAAGGGGGACAGAGGTCACTACTTTTGGTGGGGAAGTGATGTGATGGACACAGGGGACACCATTGTCAAGGGAAAACTCTGGTGTAAAAATTAGATTGTGATTTCAAAAGAGGGGACTGCGATGTGAATAATCTTAGTCATTGCACAACAGGCAATTTTTTTTTAACCTCAGCTAGAAGAACATTTTATTGTACCGGCGTGAATTTTAATGGAATTCCCCTGGTGTACACTATAATATAGTCCGCTCAACCTGCCCTAATCTGCTCCATCCTGCCCTAATACACTCTGTTATAACAAATATACAATTTTATAAAGATAAGTAAATATACATTTTTATAGAAATAAGTAGATATACATTTTTTTGCCATGCTCCATCCACCTATTGTCTCGACGGGCCTGGCTCTATCCGTCTATTGCCTCGACGGGCCTGCCTCTATCCGCCTATTGCCTCGACGGGCCTGGCTCCATCCGCCTATTGCCTCGACGGGCCCGGCTCCATCCGCCTATTGCCTCGACGGGCCCGGCTCCATCTGCCTAGTGCCTCTACGGGCCTGGCTCCATCCGCCTAGTGCCTCTACGGGCCTGGCATCATCCGTCTAGTGCCTCTATGGGACTGGCTTCATCTGCCTAGTCCCTCTAGGGGCCTGCCTCCATCTGCCTTGTGTCCCGCCTAGCCTGGATCCATTTGCCTCGTGCCTCTATGGTCCTGGCTCTATCCACCTAATGCCCCGCTGGGCCTGCCTCATCCATCTAGTGGCTCTACAAGTATGGCTCCATCCGCCTAGTGCTTGTGCGGGCCTGGCTCCATCCGCCTAGTGCTTGTGCGGGCCTGGCTCCATCCGCCTAGTGCTTGTGCGGGCCTGGCTCCATCCGCCGAGTGCTTGTGCGGGCCTGGCTCCATCCGCCTAGTGCTTGTGCGGGCCTGGCTCCATCCACCTAGTGCCTCTGCAGGCCTGGCTCCATCCGCCTATTGCCTCTGCGGGCCTGGCTCCATCCGCCTAGTGCCTCCGCGGGCCTGGCTCCATCCGCCTAGTGCCTCCGCGGGCCTGGCTCCATCCGCCTAGTGCCTCTGCGGGCCTGGCTCCATCCGCCTAGTGCCTATGTGGGCCTGGCTCCATCCGCCTAGTGCTTCCACGGGCCTGGCTCGATCCGCCAAGTGCCGCTACAGGCCTAGCTCCATCCACCTAGTGCCTCTACGGGCCTAGCTCCATCCGCCTAGTGCTTCTACGGGCCTAGCTCCATCCGCCTAATGCCGCTACGGGCCTGGCTCCATCCGCCTAATGCCGCTACGGGCCTGGCTCCATCCGCCTAATGCCGCTACGGGCCTGGCTCCATCCGCCTAATGCCTCGACGGGCCCGGCTTCCTCCGCCTATTGCCTCGACGGGCCCGGCTCCATCCGCCTATTGCCTCGACGTGCCCGGCTCCATCCGCCTAGTGCCTCTACGGGCCTGGCTCCATCCGCCTAGTGCCTCTACGGGCCTGGCATCATCCGTCTAGTGCCTCTATGGGACTGGTTTCATCCGCCTAGTCCCTCTAGGGGCCTACCTCCATCCGCCTTGTGACCCACCTAGCCTGGATCCATTTGCCTCGTGCCTCTATGGTCCTGGCTCTATCCACCTAATGCCCCGCTGGGCCTGCCTCATTCATATAGTGCCTCTACAAGTATGGCTCCATCCGCCTAGTGCTTGTGCGGGCCTGGCTCCATCCGCCTAGTGCTTGTGCGGGCCTGGCTCCATCCGCCTAGTGCTTGTGCGGGCCTGGCTCCATCCGCCTAGTGCTTGTGCGGGCCTGGCTCCATCCACCTATTGCCTCTGCGGGCCTGGCTTCATCCGCCTAGTGCCTCTGCAGGCCTGGCTCCATCCGCCTATTGCCTCTGCGGGCCTGGCTCCATCCGCCTAGTGCCTCCGTGGGCCTGGCTCCATCCGCCTAGTGCCTCTGCGGGCCTGGCTCCATCCGCCTAGTGCCTATGTGGGCCTGGCTCCATCTGCCTAGTGCTTCCACGGGCCTGGCTCGATCCGCCAAGTGCCGCTACGGGCCTGGCTCCATCCACCTAGTGCCTCTACGGGCCTAGCTCCATCCGCCTAGTGCCTCTACGGGCCTAGCTCCATCCGCCTAATGCCGCTACGGGCCTGGCTCCATCCGCCTAATGCCGCTACGGGCCTGGCTTCATCCGCCTAATGCCGCTACGGGCCTGGCTCCATCCGCCTAATGCCTCGACGGGCCCGGCTCCCTCTGCCTATTGCCTCGACGGGCCCGGCTCCATCCGCCTATTGCCTCGACGGGCCCGGCTCCATCCGCCTAGTGCCTCTACGGGCCTGGCTCCATCCGCCTAGTGCCTCTACGGGCCTGGCATCATCCGTCTAGTGCCTCTATGGGACTGGTTTCATCCGCCTAGTCCCTCTAGGGGCCTACCTCCATCCGCCTTGTGACCCACCTAGCCTGGATCCATTTGCCTTGTGCCTCTATGGTCCTGGCTCCTTCCACCTAATGCCCCGCTGGGCCTGCCTCATCCATCTAGTGCCTCTACAAGTATGGCTCCATCCGCCTAGTGCTTGTGCGGGCCTGGCTCCATCCGCCTATTGCCTCTGCGGGCCTGGCTTCATCCGCCTAGTGCCTCTGCAGGCCTGGCTCTATCCGCCTATTGCCTCTGCGGGCCTGGCTCCATCCGCCTAGTGCCTCCGCGGGCCTGGCTCCATCCGCCTAGTGCCTCTGCGGGCCTGGCTCCATCCGCCTAGTGCCTATGTGGGCCTGGCTCCATCCGCCTAGTGCTTCCACGGGCCTGGCTCGATCCGCCAAGTGCCGCTACGGGCCTGGCTCCATCCACCTAGTGCCTCTACGGGCCTAGCTCCATCCGCCTCGTGCCTCTACGGGCCTAGCTCCCTCCGCCTAATGCCGCTACGGGCCTGGCTCCATCCGCCTAATGCCGCTACGGGCCTGGCTCCATCCGCCTAATGCCGCTACGGGCCTGGCTCCATCCGCCTAATGCCTCGACGGGCCCGGCTCCCTCCGCCTATTGCCTCGACGGGCCCGGCTCCATCCGCCTATTGCCTCGACGGGCCCGGCTCCATCCGCCTAGTGCCTCTACGGGCCTGGCTCCATCCGCCTAGTGCCTCTACGGGCCTGGCATCATCCGTCTAGTGCCTCTATGGGACTGGTTTCATCCGCCTAGTCCCTCTAGGGGCCTACCTCCATCCGCCTTGTGACCCACCTAGCCTGGATCCATTTGCCTTGTGCCTCTATGGTCCTGGCTCCTTCCACCTAATGCCCCGCTGGGCCTGCCTCATCCATCTAGTGCCTCTACAAGTATGGCTCCATCCGCCTAGTGCTTGTGCGGGCCTGGCTCCATCCGCCTAGTGCCTCTGCGGGCCTTGCTCCATCCGCCTAGTGCCTCTGCGGGTCTGGCTTCATCCGCCTATTGCCTCTGCGGGCCTGGCTCCATCCGCCTAGTGCCTCTGCGGGCCTGGCTCCATCCGCCTAGTGCCTCTGCGGGCCTGGCTCCATCCGCCTAGTGCCTCTGCGGGCCTGGCTCCATCCGCCTAGTGCCTCTGCGGGCCTGGCTGCATCCGCCTAGTGCCTATGCGGGCCTGGCTCCATCCGCCTAGTGCCTCCACGGGCCTGGCTTGATCCGCCAAGTGCCGCTACGGGCCTGGCTCAATCCGCCAAGTGCCGCTACGGGCCTGGCTCCATCCGCCTAGTGCCTCTACGGGCCTGGCTCCATCCGCCTAATGCCGCTATGGGCCTGGCTCCATCCGCCTAATGCCGCTACGGGCCTGGCTCCATCCGCCTAATGCCGCTACGGGCCTGGCTCCATCCGCCTAATGCCGCTACGGGCCTGGCTCCATCCGCCTAATGCCGCTACGGGCCTGGCTCCATCCGCCTAATGCCTCGACGGGCCCGGCTCCCTCCGCCTATTGCCTCGACGGGCCCGGCTCCATCCGCCTATTGCCTCGACGGGCCCGGCTCCATCCGCCTAGTGCCTCTTCGGGCCTGGCTCCATCCGCCTTGTGCCTCTACGGGCCTGGCATCATCCGTCTAGTGCCTCTATGGGACTGGTTTCATCCGCCTAGTCCCTCTAGGGGCCTACCTCCATCCGCCTTGTGACCCACCTAGCCTGGATCCATTTGCCTTGTGCCTCTATGGTCCTGGCTCCTTCCACCTAATGCCCCGCTGGGCCTGCCTCATCCATCTAGTGCCTCTACAAGTATGGCTCCATCCGCCTAGTGCTTGTGCGGGCCTGGCTCCATCCGCCTAGTGCCTCTGCGGGCCTGGCTCCATCCGCCTAGTGCCTCTGCGGGTCTGGCTTCATCCGCCTAGTGCCTCTGCGGGCCTGGCTCCATCCGCCTATTGCCTCTGCGGGCCTGGCTCCATCCGCCTATTGCCTCTGCGGGCCTGGCTCCATCAGCCTATTGCCTCTGCGGGCCTGGCTCCATCCGCCTAGTGCCTCTGCGGGCCTGGCTCCATCCGCCTAGTGCCTCTGCGGGCCTGGCTCCATCCGCCTAGTGCCTCTGCGGGCCTAGCTCCATCTGCCTAGTGCCTCTGCGGGCCTGGCTGCATCCGCCTAGTGCCTATGCGGGCCTGGCTCCATCCGCCTAGTGCCTCCACGGGCCTGGCTTGATCCGCCTAGTGCCGCTACGGGCCTGGCTCAATCCGCCAAGTGCCGCTACGGGCCTGGCTCAATCCGCCAAGTGCCGCTACGGGCCTGGCTCCATCCGCCTAGTGCCTATCCGGGCCTAGCTCCATCCGCCTAATGCCGCTACGGGCCTGGCTCCATCCGCCTAATGCCGCTACGGGCCTGGCTCCATCCGCCTAATGCCGCTACGGGCCTGGCTCCATCCGCCTAATGCCGCTACGGGCCTGGCTCCATCCGCCTAATGCCGCTACGGGCCTGGCTCAATCCGCCTAGTGCCTCTATGGGCCTGGCTCCATCCGCCTAGTGCCTCCACGGGCCTGGCTAGATCCGCCTAGTGCCGCTACGGGCCTGGCTCAATCCGCCAAGTGCCTCTACGGGCCTGGCTCCATCCGCCTAGTGCCTCCACGGGCCTGGCTTGATCTGCCTAGTGCCGCTACGGGCCTGGCTCAATCCGCCTAGTGCCTCTACGGGCCTGGCTCCATCCGCCTAGTGCCTCCACGGGCCTGGCTTGATCCGCCTAGTGCCGCTACGGGCCTGGCTCAATCCACCTAGTGCCTCTACGGGCCTGGCTCCATCCACCTAGTGCCTCTATGGGCCTGGCCCCATCCACGTAGTGCCTCTATGGGCCTGGGTATTCATATCTGCCTAGTGCCCTGAGGGGCCTGGCTCCAACTGCCTAGTGCCCCGGCAGGCCTGGCTCTATCGCCTAGTGCCCCAAAAGGCCTGGCTCCATCCGCCTAGTGCCCTGTACTGTAGTTTATATATATATATATATATATATATATATATATATATTTATATATATATATATATATATATATATACACACACACACAAATATAATTTTTATACATTTAACAACAATATACATTTTTATGCATTTAAAACATTTTTTTTTTTTTTTTTTTTTTAACAACATTACTTTTCACTATCCTGCTTTAAATGTGAAACAAAAAAAATGGTGTTACACATACATGACAATACGGTTATGACCAAATTCATCAATTTCATGCACAAAATGAAGGTTGATGAAGTCATCTAGAGTTAGGTTGTCGATTTCCCAGAACTCGACCCTCCGGGGCACTCTTCGGTTTCCATCCTGTGGAGGAAAGAAAACAATTACAGCTCTGCAAAGGGGGCATGTATTGCTTTGTGCCATCCATGTTCCGATGCAGGTCGAGTGAAATAGGTGGGAGCAGGGTAGAGTTGTATTGTCCTCTCCCACATCCATTTCACTCAAACAGATGGAACAGGTGGGCACCACCTGATACTCCCTGGCCGGTGGTCTGGCTGGTGCCGGCTGGTCCTCAGCAACAATGCGGTCCCTTGGAGATCGACTTATATTGGGCCTGGCATTCTGTCGCTGCTGTCGAAGAGCTGCTCTTGTTCGATGAGCAATGGGTGAATCCATGCCTATAATAACAATGACGGAGATTTCAGCATTTCTGTCATGTAACTCTATCACACTTTTAAACTTAAATGACAAGGGCAAGTGTCTTATTTATGTCTCATAAGTAAACCTAAAAATAGAAGATAATTTAACTAGTAAAGCCTCCGTGATGTACCCATACATCGCCAGATTGAAGTGTTTATACCTGCAGCTACAGGCATCATTCCAGTATCTATTCTTTTTTGCCAGCAATGCTCTTTAATGTAAAAGTGATCCTAGGGGCTACTTTAGTGATAACTAGCCGCTGGATCGCTTTTACAGGCAGTGGAAGAGGCAAACCCCCCACTCCACCACAGTCTGAAAACTGAGGATAGGAACATCCCCAGATCTCTCCATAAAGATCTTTCACTCTTCTGGCTATCACAAGAGATATTGTTTATCCCTTGTAGTAGCCATAAACGTGAACATAAAAACGAAGAAGTGTAAAAATTAGGAAGTCAAAAATAAATAATTCTTAACATAGAAAAAAAATTGAAAGCGCCCACCCCCCATGCTCATGCACTAAGGCAAACGCGTACATAGGTAACAAACACATGTAAATGGCATTGCCACCACACATCACACATGAGATGTATCGCCACAAATGTTATAGGGAGAGCAATAATGTTAGCACCAGAGCTCCTGTGTAACTCTAAACTTGTAACCTGTAAAGGCTTTTAAAGCATCGTCTACAGATAATTTAATGTACTGTTTGTCATCAGTCCATGAGCATCCTCAATTTTAAAGCATGAGATGTTAGGAATCTATTTACTATGCGTAACGCTATCATTTATATTTGACCAAACAATTAGATATTCTATTGTGTTTTTGTGCTTTAAGATTAATTAAAGTGGATCCCCCTCCAAAATTGCATTTGAAAAACCACTGCGCAAATACTATGTGGCATAAAAAAAATGCATCCCCCACTATTTTTATCCTCTAAAACCCCTTGTTTTTGAAAAATATATTATGTTTTGGGGGTTCCAAGTAGTTTTATAGCAAAAAAATGCAGATTTTTACAAGTAGGAGAGGAATGTCAGAATTGGCCAGAGGATGAAGTGGTTAAAATGAAGCTCCACCCAAAAGGGGAAGCTATGCCACATTTTGGTACTTTTTGGGGGGCGGGTACCTGGTTTTGACAGGTACCTATTTCCACTTCTGGGTGAGATCACAGTGGCAATCTGAGGAGCTTTGGCCCCTCCTCTCTCCCCCTGCAGCCTTCTGGGACACACACAGGTCCCTGAAGACTGTGGGACCATTCACAAAGAGCAGCACCTGTATGCGCAGTAGGAAACCGGCTGTGAAGAACTGTCTCAGGTGCCGACATCGCTGGATCCCTGGACGGTAACTGTCCTTATATTACAAGTCAGCAGCTAAAATACTTGTAGCTGTTGACTTTTTCGCTTTTTTTGGCAAATTAGAGTTCCTATTTAAGAAAGTAGTTCTAAAGGCAGAAGTTATATACCCTCACATGGTCAGTTTGGAATCAATTCGGACAATCTACAATGTTAGCCTCTTCTGTATAATTTGTTGCTCTACTGTCTGCCAGTCTCGATTAGATGCCCTGGCTTCATTCCTCCTTGGCGCTCGAGTCCCAGCCACCCCACCCCCCCATTTTTTCACCTTCCCTCTTCCCCCTCTCTACCTTAACTCACACTGTATACCCTTTCTCTCTCCTATATAGGTTACTTGCATATTGATTGATTTTCGGATGTCTATATACTGATTACTTAGATTACATCTACCATTTTACTACTTACCACATATTTATGACTACATAGATGGCAGAATTGATAATTGTGTCATTCAAGATATTGGCAGAGGCTCCTTATATACTTGTTTTAATACTGTTTCTATATTGTATTTTTTGCAGTTATTAAAGTATTGTGTTTACGCCCATAAGCTCGCCCTTTTAGGTGATTACAATAACCTGGTACACAGCCTCTATTTGGTCCAGAGTGTGCTTACATTCTTTTTCCTATTAAATGCACCAGCATTCTTTTTGTATTGCCTGTAATGTACCGGTGGTGGAAAGTGCATTCTTTGTGATCTACAATTTCTTATTATTTATTAGTTATGTAAGGTTGCTCTCAGCCTCTCATAATCTAGGGACTGCGGTACAGAAAATCCTTGGAAGAATAGGATCCAAAATAATTGTGAAACATGAACAGTGTGCTGTCTAACAGTGACATTGAAAAAATAGTATATCATATGTGCATCAAAGTATAAATAAAAATCCAAAGTAATCAACCTTGTAAATATATAAATCAGTATAGAATTTAACGCATGCAGCACTAAAACCTTAGTGAGTTAATAATGCATAGAACTTTACATAAAGTTAAGATGAAAAACCTTCTGTAGTGCTGTAGCCCCCCAGCCCCCCTTTTTTACTTACCTGAACACAGTCCTCCTCCGGTTGGAAATGAGCACACCAGATCTAGCTGGTGTCTTGTGCCCTGATTAGATAGATTAAAGCGCAGCCATTGGCTTCATCTGCTGTCAATAAAATCCAATGACGTGGCGCCAGGGGGTGGGCCAAGTCCTGTATTCTGTGTGAATGAATACAGATGCAGGACTCAGGAGCACGCCCACATGGGTGTTCACCAAGGAGAGCCTTCTCCAACGTGGACACTCGATGTGGGGAGGAGCCACCAGCGCTGCTGAGGGACCCCAGAAAAGGAAGACCGGGGCCTCTCAAAATTAACTTCACAGTGGAGGTAAGTATGACATGTTAAACACCCCTTTTTCTATTTTATTTTTTTACGACCCCTTTAACCACTTCCCATCCAGGCCAATTCTGACATTTGTCTCCTACATGTAAAATTCATAATTTTTTTGCTAGAAAATTACATAGAACCCCCAAACATTATATATATTTTTTTTAGAAAAAGCCCCTAGAGAATACAATGGCAGTTCTTGCAACTTATTATCTCGCGCGGTATTTGCGCAGCAATTTTTCAACGCGTTTTTTTCAGAAATAAAACAGTTTCATGCTTAAAAAAAAAAACAGTAAAGTTAGCCCAATTTTTTTGCATAATGGGATAGATGAAGATACGCCGAGTAAATAGATACCCAACATGTCATGCTTCAAAATTGCACGCGCTCGTGGAATGGCGCCAAACTTTGGTATTAAAAAATTCCCATAGGCGACGCTTTAAATTTTTTTACTGGTTACATGTTTTGCATTACAGAGGAGGTCTAGTGCTAGAATTATTGCTCTCGCTCTAATGTTTGCGGCGATACTGCACACCGTTTTCATACATGGGCGGGACTTACGTATGCGTTCGATTGTGCGTACGAGCTCACGGGGACAGGGGCGCTTTAATTTTTATTGTTTTTTATTGTTAATTTTACTTTTATTTTTTTAGTTTGACACTTAAAAAAATGAATTGATTACTTTTATTCCTATTACAAGGAATGTAAACATCCCTTGTAATAGGAATATGGCACGATCGGACCTATTTAAAGTGAGATATAGGGTCAATAAGAACCCATATCTCACTTCAAGGCTGGGAAGACTAAAATAAAAAAAAATAAAAAAATAAAAGATCACGGCTTCCCAGCCAAATCGGCACCATTATTTTTAATGCAGAGGCCGGGTGTGACGTCATAACATCGCGCCCGGCCTCCGAACGATCATAGAGACTCCGAGGACCATCTGGTCCACCGGAAATCTCTATGGTATTATCCGGGAGCCAGCGAATCCTGTGACCGACTCACCGATGTAAGTGGTGAGTCGGTAGAAGCGGCGGGAGGGGGGTACGTCCCATCCCGCCACCCGTAAGAACGATCAAGCGCCGGAAACAGCCACTATGATCATTCTTATGGTGCAGGGAATCGCCGGCTGAAAATGCCGACATCTGAACAATGTCTGTGGCCTCGGGCATCATTCAGATATAACCACCGAAAGACGAGGCCGTCCCTGGACATCCTACCGGAGCAAAGTGGTAAGTGGTTAAAAAGTAGTTCATAAATAAACAAGCACATTCGGTGTGAAATTACTATTAAGCCCCATACACATGTAGCACTGGCTACTGAGGAGCACGCGCTATGTTTTTGAAATTTAAGGTTAAACCTGAACTACAGTTTGGTTTGGGTATAATTTTTCCAAATTTTGACTTCGGCATCAGTCTGACTGGACTATAGGGTGTTCAGCCTGGCCACCGGGGGCACTGTCTTTTCTGGTAGGCATGGAACCACAGTCTGGTTGGGTGCTTTAAGGTTACTTTCTCTCGGAGCCCGCCCAGTGGGAGTGTCACTCTTGCTGTGCTTTCTGGGAGAGGGTACTTAAGATGCGGATGTCACATGGTTTGGGGTTCCAGTCCAGAAAGTATGTTCTGACTCAATGGTCCTGGTCCTCCTGACCAGCCCCCCAGGAAGGCTATGCCCTGGTGTGTGGATCCACCCGAATTTATGTCTCGGGGGGCTGGCTAGCCCGAAGCAAAGAAACAAAAGGAAGGATTCTGAGGTGGTCTGGTGCCGTCTCCTGTTGTGGATAGGCCCAGCAATATCCAGGGGAGGACTCTTCAGAAGAAGACCATGTACGAGTTGGCTTCTTAGCAAGAGCCTGCTGAGGGACCTAAGTGAATCCAATCTCGTGGGTATCGCCAAACTGGCTGAAAGATCCAGGTATTACACGAGTGTTCTGCAAGTCCTAGTTTCCTACATGTTCTACAACAACGTCTGTGGCAGAGACTTATTCCTACATGTCCTACAACAATGTCTGTGGCAGAGTCTTGTTCCTGATTTGAGCACCTTGTTGGCTGCTAGGCCTTGTGAGAGAGGGACTATCCAACTTGAGTGAACATCCAGCTGTGAATGGCTATTTTCTGGATTTAGTCAAAGTAAGAGAGTTCTTCATTGTTGACTTTGACACTAATGCCACGTACACACATAGCAGACTATCCGACGGACTTAGTCTGGCGGACTTCCCGCCAGACTGTCCGTCGGACTTTCCGAACGGGCTACTTGCCCACACACGGCATTTTTTCAGCGGACTAATACGGCTTACTAAGTCCGCCGTACTATCCG
The DNA here is from genome assembly GCF_037356315.1 of Lithobates pipiens. Taxonomy (NCBI): domain Eukaryota; kingdom Metazoa; phylum Chordata; class Amphibia; order Anura; family Ranidae; genus Lithobates; species Lithobates pipiens. The sequence continues at coordinate 238,266,766 of NW_027507785.1, read as the reverse complement.
CCCTACTTTTGAAATGAACGGACTCGCCCACGCACACGAAGGAAAGTCCGCTCATTTCGAGCACGTCTCCAGGTAGGCGGGGCCCGCGATAGAGATGTCGCTGGCCCCGCGACCTGGTATGGACTTAAAGGGGAATCCCAAAGCCAAAAAATATTGGCGTGGGGTTCCCCCCAGGTCCACATCAGACCCTTGTCCGAGCACTCAACCCGGCCGGCCAGGAAAGGAGGGGACGAGCGAGTGCCCCCCCTGAACCGTACCAGGCCGCGTGCCCTCAACATGGGGGGTGCCTTGGGGAAGGGGGGGCCGGGCGCCCCCCCACCTCAAAACACCTTGTCCCCATGTTGAAGAGGACAAGGGCCGCTTCCCGACAACCCTGGCCGTTGGTTGTTGGGGTCTACGGGCGAGGGGCTTTTCAGAATCCGGGAGCCCCCTTTAATAAGGGGGACCCCGGATACCAGCCCCCCACCCTATGTGAATGAGTATGAGGTACAATGTACCCCTACCCATTCACCTGTGAAAAAAAAAGTAAATAAAAAACACAACACAAGGTAAAAATAGTTTATTGCACAGCTCCGGGGGGTCTTCCGTCTTCAGGGGTCTTCTCGCCGGACTCCTCCGCTATCTTCTTGTAGCTCTTTTACTTGCGGAGGAGCCCGGCTTTCTTCCTCGCCGCGGCCTCTTCTTCAGACTTCGGGGGTCTTGTCCCCCTCTTCCGGTCTTCTGTCGCGGCAGACCCCGACAACCAACGACCAGGGTTGTCGGGAAGAGTCCCTTGTCCTCATCAACATGTGGACAAGGTGCTTTGGGGTGGGGTGGGCCGCGCGGCCCCCCCTTCCCCAAGGCACCCCCCATGTTAAGGGCATGCGGCCTGGTACGGCTCGGGGGGGGGGGGGGGGGGCTCGCTCGTCCCCCCTTTCCTGGCCGGCCGGGTCGCGTGCTCGGACAAGGGTCTGATGTGGACCTGGGGGGACCCCCACGCCGATTTTTTTTTTGGCGTTGGGGTTCCCCTTTAAGTCCATACCAGGTGGCGGGGCCAGCGACTTCTCCTTCGCGGGCCCCGCCTACCTGGAGACCCACTCGAAATGAGCAGACTTTTCTCCGGGCGGGAAAAGTCCGCTCATTTCAAAAGTACGGCGAACTGGCACACACACGGCATGATTGTCTGCCGAAATGTGAGTCCGGCGGGAAGATTGGAGTGCAAAACTACTTTCTAAGTCCGCTGTACTTTCGGATCAAAAAAGTGTGCCGGAGGCTACACACAGGGGGATTGTCCGGCGGACTTCAGTTTGCCGGACTTTTCCACCCGATTGTTTGATCGTGTGTACGCGGCATAAGTGTACCTGAACTTTCCTCCTAATCCTCTGATCCCATTTTAAGAGACTGTTCGTTAACTGGTTGCTGACCACCGGCTGTCACATGATGACCAGGCGGCGCACCTATTGTGGCGGGAGGCCGGTATATGATGTCCTCCCATTTAACCACTTCAGCTCCGGACCAATAAACACCTTAAGGACCAGAGGTCTTTTTGCAATTTCGCACTGCGCTGCTTTAACTGGTAATTGCGCGGTCATGCAATATTGCACCCAAACGAAATTTGCGTCCTTTTCTTCCCACAAATAGAGCTTTCTTTTGATGGTATTTGATTGCCTCTGCGATTTTTTTTTTTTGCGATATAAATGGAAAAAGAGCGAAAATTTTGAAAAAAAAAGATATTTTCTTCTTTTTGTTATAAGAAAAATCGAATAAACTAAATTTTAGTCATACATTGAGTGCAAAATTTATTCAGCCACATGTCTTTAGTAAAAAAAATGTCAATAAGCGTATATTTTTTGGTTTGCGCAAAAGTTATAGCGTCTACAAACTAGAGTACATTTTCTGGAATTTACACAGCTTTTAATTTATGACTGCCGATCTCATTTCTTGAGGTGCTAAAATGGCAGGGCAGTACAAATCCCCCCCAAATGACCCCATTTTGGAAAGTAGACACCCCAAGGAAATTGCTGATGGGTATGTTGAGCCCATTGAATATTTATTTTTTTTGTCCTAAGGGATTGAATAATGACAAAAAAAAATAAAAAAATTTTTTTACAAAAAGTTGTCACTAAATGATATATTGCTCACACATGCCATGGTTATATGTGGAATTGCACCCCAAAATATATTCCGCTACTTCTCCCGAGTATGGCGATACCACGTGTGTGGGACTTTTTGGGAGTCTAGTCGCGCACGGCACCCCGAAAACCAATCACCACCTTCAGGATTTCTAAGGGTGCAAATTTTTGATTTAACTCCTCACTACCTATCACAGTTTCGAAGGCCATAAAATGCCAAAATAGCACAAAACCCCCCAAAATGACCCCATTTTGGAAAGTAGACACCCCAAGCTATTTACTGAGAGGCATGTTGAGTCCATGGAATATTTTATATTTTGCCACAAGTTGCGGGAATATTACAAACTTTTTTTTTTTTGCACCAAGTTGTCACTAAATGATATATTGCTCACACATGCTATGGGCATATGTGAAATGACACCCCAAAATACATTCTGCTGCTTCTCCCGAGTACGGGGATACCACATGTGTGGGACTTTTTGGGAGTCTAGTCGCGCACGGCACCCCGAAAACCAATCACCACCTTCAGGATTTCTAAGGGTGCAAATTTTTGATTTAACTCCTCACTACCTATCACAGTTTCGAAGGCCATAAAATGCCAAAATAGCACAAAACCCCCCCAAATGACCCCATTTTGGAAAGTAGACACCCCAAGCTATTTACTGAGAGGCATGTTGAGTCCATGGAATATTTTATATTTTGCCAAAAGTTGCGGGAATATTACAAACTTTTTTTTTTTTGCACAAAGTTGTCACTAAATGATATATTGCTCACACATGCTATGGGCAGAAGTCAAATTACACCCCAAAATAAATTCTGCTGCTTCTCCCGAGTACGGGGATACCACATGTGGGGGACTTTTTGGGAGCCTAGCCACGTACGGGACCCCGAAAACCAAGCACTGCCTTCCGGATTTGAATATAAAATGCTATAAAAAACAAACTAACCAGAGTCACCCGTAACACTTATACGGTGATCAGTGGTGAAAGGGTTAACTAGGGGCAATCAGGGGGTTCAAATTTTTATTAGGTAGTATATGGGGGTCCCTGGCGCTATATAAAAACCTGACGGGGAACCTAAATAACTAACTGGCTAACCAGCGGCACTAGTGACACTAATGCAGCGATCAGAAAAATGATCGCTTAGTGACACTGGCAAAAGGGGGTGAAAGGGTTAACTAGCGGCAATCAGGGGGTTAAAACCATTATTGGGTAGTATATCGGGGTACCTAGCGCTATAAAAACCTGGCGGTGAACCTAAAAAAATAACTAGCTACCTAGCGACACTAGCGACACTGATGCAGCGTTCAGAAAAATTATCGCTTAGTGACACTGGCAAAAGGGGGTGAAAGGGTTAACTAGCGGAAATCAGGGGGTTAAAACCATTATTGGGTAGTATATCGGGGTACCTAGCGCTATAAAAACCTGGCGGTGAACCTAAAAAAATAACTAGCTACCTAGCGACTGTAGCGACACTAATGCAGCGATCAGAAAAACGATCGCTTAGTGACACTGGCAAAAGGGGGTGAAAGGGTTAACTAGCGGCAATCAGGGGGTTAAAACCATTATTGGGTAGTATATCGGGGTACCTAGCGATATAAAAACCTGGCGGTGAACCTAAAAAAATAACTAGCTACCTAGCAACACATGCAGCGATCAGAAAAATGATCGCTTAGTGACACTGGCAAAAGGGGGTGAAAGGGTTAACTAGCGGCAATCAGGGGGTTAAAAACATTATTGGTAGTATATCGGGGTACCTAGCGCTATAAAAACCTGGCGGTGAACCTAAAAAAATAGCTAGCTACCTAGCGACTGTAGCGACACTAATGCAGCGATCAGAAAAACGATCGCTTAGTGACACTGGCAAAAGGGGGTGAAAGGGTTAACTAGCCGCAATCAGAGGGTTAAAAACATTATTGGGTAGTATATCGGGGTACCTAGCGATATAAAAACCTGGCGGTGAACCTAAAAAAATAACTAGCTACCTAGCGACACTAGCGACACATGCAGCGATCAGAAAAATGATCGCTTAGTGACACTGGCAAAAGGGGGTGAAAGGGTTAACTCTAGGGGCAATCAGGGGGTTAAATCTTTATTGGGGGGTGATAGGGGGCTACCCTGGACCTAACACTAACTGTCCTGACAGTTTTTACTGTCACAACTGACACTGAATGCATTGATCAGTAAAGAAATGATCAATGCAATCAGTGACACTGTGACTGGGGGGGGAGGGGGGGCGGGGGGGGGATCGGGGGGCGATCGGGGGGGGGGATCGGGGAGGTTTGTGTGCCTGTGTGTACCTACATGTCAGTGTAGTGTTGGTGCACACTTACTTTTACTCTTCTCCTCGTAGTCCGGTCAAAAAGACCGCCCCGAGGAGAATGACATCACTTCCTCCTTCCTGTGTAAACAATACACAGGGGAGGAAGCTTCTCATTGGCCAGGAGCGATCCAGAGGGGGTGGCCGAAAACCAACGGCCATCCCCTCATCACGGAGCGCTCCTGGACCGAATCGGACCGCCGTAAACAGCGGGAGGGGGTCCGATCGGACCCCCCACCCGCTGGAAGGCAATCACGTAGATGTACGTGATTGTGCCTGCCTGTGCCATTGTGCTGACGTACAATGGCAATACGGCGGTCCTCAAGTGGTTAAACAGGGAATGCGCGCGATCGTGTGCGCGCATCCCTGTTCCTTCAGTGGCGGCGTGTCACGGAGACACCGCTCGCCACCCAGGGGGGTGAACAGCCATTGGGCATGGGTGTTTACCACGTGATCGTTCATAGATGGTTACACCCCCACTGTGCACGGCGCGTGCACGTCGGTGGCGTCGTGTTCCCAGGAACACGGCTCATCACCGACGCTGGTAAACAGCCATTGGCTGGCTGTTTACCCACGTGATCGGCTGTAATCCTTTCACAGCCGATCACTAAATGTAAACAAACCGCGTTAACGAGATGTTACCTGTTTCTCCTCCTCACACACCGATCGTGTAGCCCATCAGAGTACCCGAGTACCTGTCACAGTCCATCCGAGTACCTGTCATAGTCCATCCGAGTACCTGTCACAGTCCATCCGAGTACCTGTCACAGTCCATCCGAGTACCCGAGTACCTGTCATAGCCCATCAGAATACCCCACTACCTGTCACAGCCCATCAGAGTACCCCAGTACCTGTCACAGCCCATCAGAGTACCCCAGTACCTGTCACCAGCCTATCAGAGTACCTATTTGCCGCCCATGCCACATAGATTATACGTTGGGGTGTTTGCTTTCCAAAATGGGGTCATTTTATGGGCAATTCCATTGTCCTGGTACTCCAGTGCCTTCAAAAGTGTAATAGGTGGTTGTGAAATGAGATGTCATTTTTGCTTGTAGAACGCCTGAAGATGCCACTTCAATGTTAGTGCTCTGTATGTAGCCATGCTGTGTAAAAGTCTCACACATGTGGTATCGCCGTACTCGGGAAGAGTAGCAGAATGTATTTTGGGGTGTAATTTGTTGTATGCATATGCTGTGTGTGAGAAATAACCTGATAATATGACAATTTTGTAAAAAATAATTAAAAAAATCTTCATTTTGCAAAGAATTGTGGGAAAAAATTACAATTTCAAAAACTCACCATGCTACTTACTTAATACCTTGGAATGTCTACTTTCTAAAAAGGGGTAATTTGGGGGGTATTTATACTTTCCTGACTTGTTAGTGTCTCAAGAAATGAGATACACCTGATGTACTGAAGGCCTGATCAGATGTGATAAATTTTCAGTGATTGGCACCATAGTTTGTAGACTCTATAACTTTCACAAAGACCAAATAATATACACTAATGTGGGTTATTTTTACCAAAGATATGTAGCAGTATAAATTTTGGCCAAAATTTATGAAGAAAAATTACTAATTAGCAAAATTTTATTACAGAAACAAAGAAAAAGGCATTTTTTCACAAAATGTAAATTTTTTTTATTTATAGCACAAAAAATAAACAACACACTAGTGATTAAATACCACTAAAAGAAAGCTCTATTTGTGTGGAAAAAAGGACGCACGTTTCATATGGGTACAGTGTTGCATGACTAAGTAATTGTCATTCAAACTGTGAGAGCGCTGAAAGCTGAAAATTGGTCTGGTCAGGAAGGGGGTGTAAGTGCACTGTATTGAGTTGGTTAACTAAGTTTTTGCAAATAAAAATCCCTTTATGCGGATCTGTCATCAGTCTCTAACGTTACTGGGCCATCTACCACGGGAAACCCCTAGACTTAAATCGAGGAGAAGAAGGTAACGGTAAGCCCAATCAAACCAGCAGCTCGTTCGGGAGTTAGTGCTACACACACAATCGAAATTCTGCCAGCAAAAGTCAGATGTGAGCTTTTGGTCAGAAAATCCGACTGTGTGTATGCTCCATCAGACTTTTGCTGGCAGAATTCCAGCCAGGAAAAGATTGAGAGCGGGTTCTCTATTTTTCAGTCTGAAAAAGTTCAGATCGTAAATTCCGATCGTCTGTACAAATTCCGACATGCAAAATTCCTAGGCATGCTTGGAAACAATTTGACGCATGCTTGGAAGCATTGAATTTCATTTTCTCGGTTTGTCGTAGTGTTGTACGTCACCGCATTCATTCTCGTAGTGTTTTACGTCACATGGTCGAAAGTTCAGTGGACTTTTGTGTGACTGCGTATGCAAGCCAAGCTTGAGCGGAATTCCATTGGAAAAACCATCCAAGTCTTCTCCAATGGAAAATCCACTTGTGTGTATGGGGCATTACACTCAGAACCTCTATTCAAAGGGATTATGTGAATAAAAAATGTAACAACAAATCAAACAAAGATTATAGTGAAATCAAAAATGTTCATAAACAGGTGAGTAAAAGTCCACTAAAGGTGTCCATCCAAATCCATGGTATTGCAGTGTCCGCGTGCAGAACAAATGCAAAGCATCAGTGCTCCACCACCTTGTTCTAAGCAAACTAAATGGCCGCTTACCAGAAGTTTAGATCCACAAGCGATCATATGCAAATATCAAGTGTACTAATAGAATGGATACCAGTTTATATTTTTGATCTCATTATAGTCTTTGTTTGATTTGTTTTTAAATGTTTTATCACATAATGCCTTTTAATTGTGGTTCTGAGTAGAATAGTCACTTCACACTGTTAAATTCAATACTTACATTTATGACATACTGTTTTTTTAAAGATCACTGTTTTCTTGTGTAAAATTTTAAAATGCAATAAAAACAGACTAAACATAAAGTCAGAAGGTTTTTTACCTTAATGCATTTTCTACATTCGTGTTAAAAAAGTTCTGCATGCAGCTCTCCCCCTTACACTTGAGCCTGAACTTGATCCAGTGCTATGCACGAGAGCAGAGGCTCTCTCTTCATTAGCTTAGAAACAGCAGCGGGAGCCATTGTTTCTTGGCTGCGGTCAATCCCAGCCAGTGAGAAGGAAGCAGGGGGCAGGGTCATATGGACACACTTAGGAGCGAGCCCACACGAGTGCAATCATAGGAAGTGTATTGCTGTGGGGGTACTCTGCAGAGAGGAGCAACCACGAGAACTGGAAGGGGGACCTAAGAAGCGGAGGATCTGGGTTGCTCTGTGCAAAACCATTGCACAGAGCAGGTAAGTATGACTTGCTTGTTATTTCAAAGATAAAAAATTTGGTTTAGAATCGCCGGGTTCCCGACCGGCGCATGCCGATGTATGTCGGCAGAATGGCACGGGCAGGCATATTGGCATACAGGTACGTCCAATCTTTAATGCCGCCCTGCCATCGCGAGCGCGCCGCCAGCGATGCACTCGCATGCCGGTCGGGACCCCCGTGAGTCCGATCGCGGGTCCCATGGACTCGATCGCCGTGGGCATACCCGCGATCGTCTCACGGGGCGGCTGAACGGAGAAATGCCGTTGTAAACAGAATTTCCCCGTTCTGCCTAGCAACTAGTGACACTGATCTCTGCTCTGTGATTGGAGCAGAGATCAGTTTTCGCTAAATGAAAGCCCAGCCCCCAACAGTTAGTAACACACCCTAGGAACACTTAACCCCTACACTGCCACCCACTGGTTAACCCCTTCACTGCCAGTGTCATTTACACAGAAATCACTGCATTTATATAGCAGTGATTGCTCTATAAATGACAATGGTCCGAAAAATGTGTCAAAAATGTCCGATGTGTCCGCCGTAATGTCGCAGTCGCAATAAAAATCGCTGATCGCCACCATTAGTAGTAAAAAAAAAATATTAATAAAAATGGCATAAAACTATCCCCTATTTTGTAAACGCTATAACTTTTGCGCAAACCAATCAATAATCGCTTATTGCGATTTTTTTTTTACCAAAAATATGTAGAAGAAAACGTATCGGCCTAAACTGAGGGAAAAATTTTTTTTTATATATTTTTGGGGGATATTTATTATAACAAAAATTAAAAAATAATGCGTTTTTTTTTTCAAATTGTCGCTCTATTTTTGTTTATAGCGCAAAAAATAAAAACCGCAGGGGTGATCAAATAACACCAAAAGAAAGCTCTATTTGAAAAAAAGGATGCCAATTTTGTTTGGAAGTCACGTCGCACGACCGCGCAATTATTCGTTAAAGGGACGCAGTGCCGAATCGCAAAAAGTGGTCTGGTCTTTGACCAGCAAAATGGTCTAGGGCTGAAGTGGTTAACCACTTCAGTTCCGGACCAATAAACACCTTAAGGACCAGAGGTCTTTTTGCAATTTCGCACTGCGCTGCTTTAACTGGTAATTGCGCGGTCATGCAATATTGCACCCAAACGAAATTTGCGTCCTTTTCTTCCCACAAATAGAGCTTTCTTTTGATGGTATTTGATTGCCTCTGCGATTTTTTTTTTTTGCGATATAAATGAAAAAAGAGCGAAAATTTTGAAAAAAAAAGATATTTTCTTCTTTTTGTTATAAGAAAAATCGAATAAACTAAATTTTAGTCATACATCGAGGGCAAAATTTATTCAGCCACATGTCTTTAGTAAAAAAAATGTCAATAAGCGTATATTTTTTGGTTTGCGCAAAAGTTATAGCGTCTACAAACTAAAGTACATTTTCTGAAATTTACACAGCTTTTAATTTATGACTGCCGATCTCATTTCTTGAGGTGCTAAAATGGCAGGGCAGTACAAATCCCCCCCAAATGACCCCATTTTGGAAAGTAGACACCCCAAGGAAATTGCTGATGGGTATGTTGAGCCCATTGAATATTTATTTTTTTTGTCCTAAGGGATTGAATAATGACAAAAAAAAAAATAAAAAATTTTTTTTACAAAAAGTTGTCACTAAATGATATATTGCTCACACATGCCATGGTTATATGTGAAATGACACCCCAAAATACATTCTGCTGCTTCTCCCGAGTACGGGGATACCACATGTGTGGGACTTTTTGGGAGTCTAGTCGCGCACGGCACCCCGAAAACCAATCACCACCTTCAGGATTTCTAAGGGTGCAAATTTTTGATTTAACTCCTCACTACCTATCACAGTTTCGAAGGCCATAAAATGCCAAAATAGCACAAAACCCCCCCAAATGACCCCATTTTGGAAAGTAGACACCCCAAGCTATTTACTGAGAGGCATGTTGAGTCCATGGAATATTTTATATTTTGCCAAAAGTTGCGGGAATATTACAAACTTTTTTTTTTTTGCACAAAGTTGTCACTAAATGATATATTGCTCACACATGCTATGGGCAGAAGTCAAATTACACCCCAAAATAAATTCTGCTGCTTCTCCCGAGTACGGGGATACCACATGTGGGGGACTTTTTGGGAGCCTAGTTAACTAGCTACCTAGCGACACTAGCGACACTGATGCAGCGTTCAGAAAAATTATCGCTTAGTGACACTGGCAAAAGGGGGTGAAAGGGTTAACTAGCGGAAATCAGGGGGTTAAAACCATTATTGGGTAGTATATCGGGGTACCTAGCGCTATAAAAACCTGGCGGTGAACCTAAAAAAATAACTAGCTACCTAGCGACTGTAGCGACACTAATGCAGCGATCAGAAAAACGATCGCTTAGTGACACTGGCAAAAGGGGGTGAAAGGGTTAACTAGCGGCAATCAGGGGGTTAAAAACATTATTGGGTAGTATATCGGGGTACCTAGCGATATAAAAACCTGGCGGTGAACCTAAAAAAATAACTAGCTACCTAGCGACACATGCAGCGATCAGAAAAATGATCGCTTAGTGACACTGGCAAAAGGGGGTGAAAGGGTTAACTAGCGGCAATCAGGGGGTTAAAAACATTATTGGGTAGTATATCGGGGTACCTAGCGCTATAAAAACCTGGCGGTGAACCTAAAAAAATAACTAGCTACCTAGCGACTGTAGCGACACTAATGCAGCGATCAGAAAAACGATCGCTTAGTGACACTGGCAAAAGGGGGTGAAAGGGTTAACTAGCGGCAATCAGGGGGTTAAAAACATTATTGGGTAGTATATCGGGGTACCTAGCGATATAAAAACCTGGCGGTGAACCTAAAAAAATAACTAGCTACCTAGCGACACTAGCGACACATGCAGCGATCAGAAAAATGATCGCTTAGTGACACTGGCAAAAGGGGGTGAAAGGGTTAACTCTAGGGGCAATCAGGGGGTTAAATCTTTATTGGGGGGTGATAGGGGGCTACCCTGGACCTAACACTAACTGTCCTGACAGTTTTTACTGTCACAACTGACACTGAATGCATTGATCAGTAAAGAAATGATCAATGCAATCAGTGACACTGTGACTGGGGGGGGAGGGGGGGCGGGGGGGGGATCGGGGGGCGATCGGGGGGGGGATCGGGGGGGGGTTTGTGTGCCTGTGTGTACCTACATGTCAGTGTAGTGTTCGTGCAGACTTACTTTTACTCTTCTCCTCGTAGTCCGGTCAAAAAGACCGCCCCGAGGAGAATGACATCACTTCCTCCTTCCTGTGTAAACAATACACAGGGGAGGAAGCTTCTCATTGGCCAGGAGCGATCCAGAGGGGGTGGCCGAAAACGAACGGCCATCCCCTCATCACGGAGCGCTCCTGGACCGAATCGGACCGCCGTATCCAGCGGGAGGGGGTCCGATGGGACCCCCCACCCGCTGGAAGGCAATCACGTAGATGTACGTGATTCTGCCTGCCTGTGCCATTGTGCTGACGTACAATGGCAATACGGCGGTCCTGAAGTGGTTAATGGTCAGATTCATGCATAAGTCCAATGATGACTAGTTGAATTGAAATTAAAGCTTCTTAATCTTCTATTCACATAGAACAGAGCCATCTATAATACATCATACTGCACATTTTTATGAAAAATACACTTAAATGAATCTTAGTGCACAAAATAATACCCAATATTGCTGATAAAATATAAAAGACAATTTTGTGTCAGGTAATTCATTACCAAACGCCAAGATTTAAAATTGCACACTCCTGTGAAAAGGCAACAAACTAAGGTACCTGAAATTGTCCATAGGCCACACACAAAAGCCTTTATAGGTTATCTGATTAGAGTTAAATGTGAGTTCTGGCTTTAGAATTATTGCAATCACTGTGAGGTTCACAGCAATACCACACATGTGTGGTGCAATTATTATTATTTTTTTTATGACTTTTTTTAAACTTTTTTTAAAATTTATTTTTTCATTCAACTTTATTGCTATTACAAGGGGTGGACAAAACCCCTTATGATAGCTTTGGGCAGTGACAGCCAGGTACACTTCATGGAGAAATCAGGGGTCTGTTGGATCCTTGATCCCTCCTTTGCCCCGCAAGACAGCTGATTAGATAGAGGTCTGCTTTTTACTGCACACATACACACTATAATACACTTTTTTTTTTGCTAAATATAAACTATAATGATGCATCAGGTAAATATATACCATACAATGAAAAATTAGAAATTCTAAATGCATGTGAAATAGTGACAAAATACGCTACCTAAAATTGGCCATGGGCAATGATTTAAAAACCTTTACAGGTTATACATTTAGAGTAAAAGGCAGTGGTGGTGTGTCTATAAAGGGCGCAGGAGCGCTGCCCCCCCTCCTGTCACTCTCTAATCACTAATCTCTAATCAGTGGCAGCATTGGGAGCATTGGATGGCACAGTGGGAACATTTGATGGAACAGTGGCATTATTGGGAGCATTTGATGGCACAGTGACAGCATTGGATAGCACAGTGGGAGCATTTTATGGCACAGTGGCAGCATTGGGAGCATTTGATGGCTCAGTGGCAACATTGGATGGCACAGTGGCAGCATTTGATGTGCACAGTGGCTGTGTTTGATGGCACAGTGGCACCGTTTGAGGGTTACAGTGGCTGCAACTGAGCAGCACAGTGGCTGCGTTTGATGGGAACAGTGGCTGCGTTTGATGGCACAGTGGTGGTATTTGATGGCACAGTGAGGCTGCAATTGATGTTTTTTTTTTTCGAATTTTTTTAATTTGTTTGCGCCCCCCCAAAATTTTGAGCACCAGCCGCCACTGGTAAAAGGTGAGCTCTGGCATTTAAAATTATTGTTCACAGCAGTACCTCATTGAGTGATGCAATCACTGTCTACATATGTGTGCAAGACCTACATATGCATTTGGGTGTGTGAACAGGGAACAGGGTGGTTTAAATTTTTTTTCATATTTTAAAAATAAATAAAAGTGAATGGGCGGTTGTAAAAATTGATAACAGGATCATGGCTGCTGCTGCACCCATAATCCTAGTATAACCGCTTTTCATTCAGAATGTACAGTATATATACGTATGCTGAATGGCAATTGGTTAACATATCAACTCTAAATAAACAATTTGAAACTGGTAGCAAAATTAAATTATTTAACAAGGGTAGAAAAGGAATGCTTCTCCCCTTTAGCCTAGGTTCACACTGACAGCGGGACAGATTTGACATGTGATTTGACATGTCAAATCGCATGCCAATTCACTGCAATGTGAACCAGGGCTTATGACCATAGTCAACGCCCAATCCTAATTTTGCAACTTTGACATGTGGTGTTCATAAAACTGTGCATATCATCATAACTACTTGTATCCAGATGGATTATACTGTACTTGTTTTTTTTTTTCAGGACAGCTTTCTTTAGGTGGGAAATGTTAAAGGAAATCTCCTGATTTTTATTATTATCAAAGGGAAAACTGGTCCAAAAAAGTACAAAAAAAATAATTCTTTGACCAATTTGTATCCAGGCCAATTCTGACACTTTGCTCCTACATGTAAAAATCTATTTTTTGTGCTAGAAAATTACTTAGAACCCCCAAACATTATATATATATTTTTAGCGGAGGCCCTATAGAATAAAATTATGGGTGTTGTAATTTTTTACGTTGCACTTTATTTGTGCAGCAGTTTAACAAACTTATTTTTTGAGGCAAATAATAAAATAATAATAATACATTTTTAAAAAAACATAATATTTACTCCAATTTGTATCACGTGAAAGATAAAATTATGCAGAGTAAATAGATACCTAATATGTCACACTTTAAAATTGCATCTGCCCATGGAATGGCAGAAAACTATGGTGCTTTAAATTCTCCATAGGCAATGCTTATCAGTTTAGAGTTACACAGGAGGTCTGGTGCTAGAATTATTGCTCTCACACTGATGTTTGCGACAATATCTCACATGTGTGGAACAATCACCCTTTACATATGCATTCACATTTGCACGTAAGCACAGTGGGATGGGAGTGCTTTAATTATTCTCTTTTTTATTATTATTATTTATTTTATATAAACTTTTTTTATATATATATATATGTTTTTTTTACACTTTGCGTTAGGGAAAGGCAGCATAGGGAGGGAGGGGGGACCCCCTTCCACCACCCGCAGAATTTATTGAGTGGCTATTTAGCCACTTGAATCACTTCTGCCATAAACAGCATTGCTGGCTGAAAAAAAACATACTAGAATGAGGCCTGTAGGTGCAGACATCATCCCGGTATGACTACTTCAACCCGAGGACTTCCATGGATGTCCTACAGGCAGGAAGTAGTTACATTGTAATGTCCTAAAATATACAGTTACATTTATCACTACCAAAAAAAACCTGCAGAATAAATTCTCCTGTTCCTGACGATCGCAGCGATACCACATATGTGTGTGTGATTTGTTTTTTGTGCCCATAATAGAGCCAAGAAACAATAGTATGTATTGTAAGAACACATATATGGAGCACCCAGGTTTAAAGCCCATTTCCTGGATGCCTCATATATGCGTTATGTGGCCATGAAGGGGTTAATATGGTACAATTGACATACCTGTTGGGTCCCGTGGTGGTATGTCACGATTGTTGCGCCTTGGACGTCGGGGCATCTTGATGGTACTAGATGGTATCGCAGGTGAATGAAGGTTTACCTAAAAATGAATAGTATTAATACTAATAATAATATAGAGCACTATAATAATAAGAGAAATGTAGAATTAATGTAGTTTATGGAGGTAATCGCTGGAGTCTGGCTTCAGAGATGCGTCTCAGTCGAGATCCTCTTCAGTCTGCCTGTCAGGACCCCTAGAGGAGCCCCAAACATCTGCGCCTGTGCAGAGATCAGCTGCCAACCAATCACAGCGCTGGCCTCACAGTAGCTGCCCCGTTCCTTTGCCTGAAATATACTGGCTCATACAACACAGTAACCAAATGAAATTGAGCTTATTCCATTGTTATTAAACAAATAAAGCTTTATTATGGTATTTAATAAACACTGGGTTTGATCATTTCATAATATAACGGAACTGTGACAGTTGCTCTGGTATCAGGCAGTGATAAGGACAGACTGGGGATCCTCTGTGGGGACTGTAGGGGAACCAGGAAGTGGGTTATGAATGGAGTTGGGTTGAATGTTGATCCAGTCAGTACATATATCTGTGTTCTGTGTGTGTAGTATTGTGTATGGGGGGACCCGGGTCACTTCTGTCTGCAGGCAGGCTTGGCTTTCATATTGTGTGGTGGCTGAGCCCTTCCATGTCTGAGAGAGTGTCACTGGTAACCATAGCAACTGTGTATACCCTTCATCCCTGTGTTTACTACATAACATAACCCTGTGTGTGTATAGAGCCCCCTAAAACATACATACCTACCTGCATACTATGTGTATAGGGCACCCACATCTATCTTCCTGTATACTGTATATATAAAACCTACTCCTGTGTACCTACCTGTAACCTGCGTGTGTAGAGCCTACTCCTGTATAACTACCTATATCCTGTGTGTATAGAGCCTACTCCTGTATACCTACGTATATACGGTTTATAATTGGAGCCTACTCATATATATTGAACTTTATACTGTGTATATTGAGCCTACACATATATACTGTACCTACCTGTATACTCTATAACTGATTATTGCGAAGTCATTGCAAAGCTGTACCCAAATAAAAGTAATGTCCTTTTTCCCCACAAATAGAGCTTTCTTTTGGTGGTATTTGATCAGCTTTGATCATTGATTTTTTTTGTACTATAAACAAAACAATTCTGACAATTAAAAAAAAAACAATATTTTTTGCTTTCTGCTATAAAACATAGCCAATAAAAAAATGTAAAAATCACATTTCTTCATTAATGTGGGCCAATATGTATTTTGCTACATATGTTTGTTAAAAAAAAAAATCGCAGTAAGTGTATATTGATTGGTTTGCACAAAAGTTATAACATCTACACACTATAGGACATTTTTATTTATTTGTTACCAGTAATGGTGGTGATCAGTGATGTATAGTGGATTTTGATCTTGCGCCAGACATTCTGACACTTTTTGGGGACCAGTGACACTAATATTGTGATCAGTGCTAAAAATATGCACTGTCATTGTACTAATGACACTGTCTGGGAAGGGGTTAACATCAGCGGTGATCGAAGGGTTAATTGTGTGCCTCTCCAGTGTTTATGTGAACTGTGTGAGGTGCTTTTACTGAGGGAAGAGAGGGAATGTAGCAGGGACACAAACGCCATGCCTTCCCCCTGTCAAAATGGCAATCTGGCTTGTTTACTACCCGACGATCGACTGGCAGACATCTAGTACCTTTCACCCACCGATTGGCTTCCGCTGTGTATAATGAAGCGAGGTGTTGTATTTATACATGATCCAGCACACAGCTGCCACCCTGTAGCAATAAAGCTGGTATAGGGTAGTCCGGAAACGGTTAAAAGATAAGTCCAGCTTGGGCTCATTCGGTACGGTGCTGCATCTGCCTAGGTAAGTATGAATATGGGATAAAAAAATTCCATACTTCTCTTTTAATATTCAAAGTAAACTCACTCATCCATACGTGTCTCCATGCTTTATTTTGTTGAGAAATCATTTTGAAAAACATCCCCAGAATTTTTAGAAATGAACATCTTTTGCTGTTGATTCATGTAGCATTTACTTCCTGGAATCCATCTGACCTTAGTTCAGGCATGCAGGTAGGAGTGTGTGCTTAGCTGAGAAAGCCTCTCCTTCCCTCCTCCAGATGAAAGAAGAAAATACCCATGAAGTCTCCTGGGAAGTATGACATCATTTTAGCCTAGTATAAAAAATGATAAAAAAATATCATATATATGTGTAATATAATTCATACAAAAGATTGTGTCTCTAACGAAACGGCGTAGGGAGGAGCGGCGCGCTGACGTCACCGCGATCTATGCTGAACCTGGAAGCGACGGAAAGCGTTACATGAGCCGGCCGGCAGAATTCTTTTTACTATTTGATGCGAGTTTCTTATGACATATGTAAGTGTGATTCTTTATTTTTATTAAAAATCCTGGCAATATCATACTATGGCGATTTCCCCTTTTTTTATCTATGTGATTGGCAATGAGCGGTGTGGCCGTAGGAATATAACAACATTGGAACAGAGTGGAAATCACAAGCAAAAAGATTTTCGTTTGGAGATGGACTATTACTTTGAATTTAAGTTCCAATTATAGTAGTGTATATATTCATTTTTTCACTATTTATTTATTTAATTTTATATATTACATTTTTTTTTTTTGCACGATCTTTTGTATGAATTATATTACACATCAATTGATATTTTTTATAATTTTTTATATTATTACATATTCAGTGATATTGAATTTGATCATTATAGCGCAACTTTTTTCGAAAAATTGGTATTAATATTGTGGGTATCTCACCTTTAGGTTGCAGCTTCACTTTCACAAATATTTTTACAGTTTGTCAATTATTCGAACTTTAGATAGCGCTGTATTACATTTTTTTATTAATCATTTTAGCCTAGGCCAGAAGCCAGGAAGCAACTGTAGAAATGTAAAAAAAAAGATTAAAATAAGTAAATATGATATATCTTCTTATCTATTTACTCATACTAGCAGCATAAACATTTAAAATAGTTAATGTGATTGAGATAGTTTAGTTGCACATTAACGACTTGCTTACTAGGCACCTAAACCCCCCTCCTGCCCAGACCAATTTTCAGCTTTTAGCGCTGTCCCTCTTTGAACGACAATTACGCAGTTATGCAACACTGTACCCAAATTCAATTATCATTTTTTTCCAACAAATAGAGCTTTTTTTGGTGGTAATCACCTCTTTTTTTTTTTTTTGTTAAATTTTTAACAAAAAGGCCAAATGTAAAAAAAAAATACAAAACTGTTTTATATTTTGTTAATACATTTTTGAAACATGTAATTTTTCTCCTTCATTGATGTACGCAGATGAGGCTACACTAGGGTTGCCACCTGTCCAGGATTTACCCGGACATTTTGGGTTTTGACTAATGCGTCTGGGTTTCAGACTGCCTGAAACCCGGACACATTATTCAGACTGGACTATGGCTTCCCAGCAGGGTTGCTGGCTACAGTTGTCTAAGCTGGGAGTGTCTGTTACACTCTCATGCTGCCCGAAGCCAGCACTAACAATCCCCCCAAACACACACAGGTGGGAGAGGAGCGAGGGCTCGATCTATACCTCTTCCTCCTGCCTCTACCCCTCTGTGCCTGCCCACACTCCAGTCCCTGGCGCTGTGCCTCAGAAAAGGAAAGTGGGGGCTGGTTTTTGAAGTCCAGCAGCCTCAGATACATCTGGATGAGAGGTGCTGACTGCCAAGGGGTGAGTGAGCTTACCATCCATTAGGGTTGTCCCGATATTAGTATTGGTATCGGGACTGATCCCGAGCATTTGTGCGAGTACTTGTACTTGCGCAAATGCTCCCGATGCCAGATCCGATACCTGGGAGAGATGACTAAAGCGACCTGGTGCAAGCGGAAGTCAACGGCTAGGAACAACGGAAGTGACACTGTGTCGACGTCGGTGGTTGGACATCCCGATGCCCATCTTAGTACACCCTACACTTGGCTGCAGCAAACCAGCAGCAGACATCTTATTACACCCAGCCCATATAGTTCGAGCTGGGTGTAACAAGATTGCGGCTGCTGCTTTTAATGCGGCCGAGTGCAAGGAGTACCAAGATGGGCTTCACAGGCAGCATTTCCTCATGGCATGACAGTGCCTGGCCTGCCCATCAGTGCCCATAAATGCCACCTATCAGTGCCAAATGCACATAAGTTCAGCCTATCAGTGCCAGCCACCTGACAATGCCATCTATCAGTGCCAGCCACCTGTCACCGCCATCTATCAGTGCCCGCCATCTATCACTGCTGCATATCTGTGCCACCTAATCTATATTGTGCTTTGAAAACTGTCACATAACATTCAAAAAAAGTATCGGTAATCGGAATCTGCGAGTACTTGGAAAAAAAGTATCGGTACTTGTACTCGGTCTTAAAAAAGTGGTATTGGGACAACCCTACCATCCTCCCCTATTGCATCAGAGTGTTCCCTATTACATCAGAGTCCTCTCCATATATCAGAGTTCTCAGTGTCCCCCCCTTAAATCAGGGCTCCCAGAGGATCCCTTATGTTAGAGTCCCCGGAGTTCTCCAGTGTGAGGGAACTCTACGGGTTTAGATGTAAAAGGGGAACTCTGTGGACTCTGATGTAAAAGGGGAACTCTGTGGACTCTGATGTAAAAGGGGAACTCTGTGGACTCTGATGTAAAAGGGGAACTCTGTGGACTCTGAAGTAAAGGGGGAACTCTATGGGTTTAGATGTCAAAGGGGAACTCTGGGTTTAGATGTAAAAGGGGAACTCTGTGGACTCTGATGTAAAGGGGCGACTATTATTATTACTTCATATGATTAGAAATGTTATTTATTATCAAAATATATGTATAAAAAAAAATTGCTGTGCGATGCATAAAGTGTCCGGTTTTGACTTGAAGAAAATGTGGCAACCTTACATTGTCACCGTGAGAAGAAAAAAAACGATTACCGATTCTCTGTTTACATCACGTGATCAGCTGTCATTGGCTGACAGCTGGTAACATGACAAGGGTTCGGGATCGACCCCTTACTCTGATCTGTGATCACCCGAGCCTCACCCCCTGCAGGGGCACAGCCTGCTTGCAAAGGGAAGGACTTCTATTGACGCCCTCCCAGCAAAACAGATCCGCGCTGTAGTCATCATTCGGCTATAGAGCAGATCTGAAGGAATTAAGACACCTTTCACGCTGAGGCGGTTTTCAGGCATTTTAGCAATAGAAATAGCCTCTAATTAGCACTTGAAAACTGCCTCCCAATCATTTTAGTGTGTCTGTTCACACTGGGGCGGTGCGTTTGGGGGATGTTAGGAAAAGTCCTGCAAGCAGCATCTTTGGGGCAGTGTGGGAGCGATGTATACATTGAAATGAATGGGCAGCGCTTCCAAAGCACCTGAAAAGCGATTCGGAAGCGCAGAAACATGGATGGTTTTTAACCCCTTCTTTGGGGTTAAAAGTGCCCCGCTAGCGGCCGAAATGTGCCACTAAAACAAGTGGCGCTTTAGCTCTAACGTGGATGCAGCCCCAGTGTGAAAGGGGTCTAATGTATTTATCTTTGATTGATTGACAACACCTGCTCACCACCATCCCATATAAGAGAGTGGAGAGTCTGGCCATCTTATATGAGAACACAGCGCACCTGGCACTATGATATGGCAATAACAGAACACAGCGCGGTGTACTGCAGCTTTTATTGTATGTACACTTTGGACTGTAAATCTAGCCTTTTTTTCCTTTCTGTTTTTAGTTTGAAGATTAGTTCAAAACTTTGTTGTGTTTTTTTATTGCTCACTTTGTCACATTTATGACTAATGCCCTGTACACACGGTCGGACATTCCGACGCCAAAATCCATTGGACGGATTTTGGCCCAAACTTGTCTTGCATACACACGGTCGCATAAAGTTGTCGGAAAATCAGACTGTTCAGAACGCGGTGACGTATAACAAGTACGACGGGATTATAAAGAGGGCAGTAGCCAATCGCTTTTGTCTCGTAAATTATTCTGAGCATGCGTGGCACTTTGTCCGTTGGAATTGTCTACACACGATCGGAATTTAAACAATCGGATTTTGTTGTTGGAAAATTTTAGATCCTGCTCTTAAACTTTGTGTCGGAAATTCCAACCGAAAAAGTTAGATGGAGCCCACACATGATCAGATTTTCCGACAACAAGATCCAATTGCACATTTTCCATCGGAAAGTCCGGCTGTGTGTACAGGGCATTATTCTGTCCCAGTTCCAGCTACCACAGCACCATTATGCTATCATCGCCATGCCAATTCATGTTTTTTTTAACTCTTTATTTATTCCAGATATGCCAGGAAATAGACATAAAACTGGTCACACCAGAGATCTTCCCCTGAAACAAGGTGGTAGAGAATTGACTTTCCAGGTCATTTCAGCAAATAGAGAGGAAGCCCCAGCAAATACAGACATGATTATGAATTGTGTCATAACACTTGACCACCATTAGGAGACGCTAATGAAATGACATTACATTCCTTATTTTAGATGTCATTATATTACATTGTTGTGTTTCTGTGCTTCTTTATGCAATGTAGGCAGATCATGGTTGGTGTGAGGTGCTGGCATGGAGCTGTACATAGCTTCCTGAAAGCATCACCACACCCTCCCTCAGTGCTCTTCCTAACAACCCTCAGCCCTGATGTAAGCAGTGTGTTGGCTCTTGAATGAGTTATGCAAAAATGCCTTGGTGCACGGATGGCAATCTGGAGGAGTGGGTCTTCCTAGGCAGGCTTTAGGGAGGAAGGAAAGTCTACTTTTTTAACTTGTCCCTGTAATAAGGCTTACCTGTAGGTACAGTGAATATCTTCTAAACTTGCATTGTTTAGGAGAAATTCACATGGGATGCAGCCAGTGATGTCACCGTGCATGCGCTCTGAAGGGATGGCAAACCCTACCCAGAGCATCTATACAACCCACAAACCTAGATGGGTGAGGATGGAAGTACAGAGGAGCTGGGACAGCACTGCGCTAGAGGACTCCATGTGCGGGTAAGTCTGTCATAATGTGCTAGTATGCAGAGCCTACTAATACATAATGACTTAAACCTGTAGGTGGCCCTTTTTTATATATATTTGTGGTGGTTTACTATCACTTTAATTAGCTGAGGTTTTTCTTTAATTTGTTAGTCAGGTCCATCTAAATCTGCTAGTACATCTAACACTACCCTTTTCCCAGATTGACAATGCTGTTGTCCAAACGTGGAGATGCCCTTAAGCTGTACAAAAGTTCTTTGTACATTCAATCAAAAAACGCAAAAAAAATAGAACAGAAACCTTTTTTCAAATTGGTGTGACACCGCAAAGTAGGAGCCGCACCAATTTGAACCATTGCCGTCAGTAGGCAGAGACATTTCATGCGATTTTGAACCGCATGACAAGAAGCACCGGTGTGAACAGGGGGCTTAATGATTTGTATTTCTGCCAGTCCTGAGGATTGCACAGTTCTGCACAACACAGCCAGGCTTGAAGTATAGTAGATCTGATTTTTCTCTGCTGCCTGGATACTGAAAAGATATGCTGTAGTCTGATGAGCTTGTTTCTCTGTTACTTTGCTCTCTCCTCCCAAAACTGACTGGCTCCCTATGCTGCTTCTCCCTCCCTGATCTGAGTTCTGCTGTACAGGGACTATAAGTGGCTGATACCAGATTGAATAGAGGTGTTCGCCAAAACTAGTCTGCTGCTGACTGTACTCACTGAGAAGGCTTGAAAATAAATATGCTTGATGTTATGGAGTTGCCGGCTGCTTCTTTTTTTAGATTCATTTATGTAGTTTAAAGTAGCTAAAGGCAAAAACCTTTCATTTGTGACAGAGTAAGGGAGGGTTATAATTCCTGTTGTATTTTATTATTTTTTTGCCATTTGTGCCCTATTGGGGAGCTTTTCCTTCACTTCATGCCGCATAGCCACGACAGGAAGTGAAAGGAAATCCCTCCAAAATGAGGGAACCACTGGTTGTCACCAGGGCCACCAGAACTAGTGTCCTCATTGGAAAATGTCCCCTCTATTACTGCTTTAACTGCTTCCCGACCAGCCAACACAGTTATACAAGGGCAGGTTGGCTCCCCTGCATGAGCCGTCGTAGCTACACGTCGGCTCGCGGGGTCAGGATAACTGCCAATGCTCGTGGCCGACAGTCGCGATGACCACACCCACGAGCGATCATGAGCAGGAGACACAGAACAGGGACGAGTGTGTGCAAACACACACTTCCCTGTTCTGTTCTGACAGGAGTGACAGATTGTGTGTTCCTATTAGGTAGAAACCACGATCACTCACTTCCTCTAGTCAGTCCCCTCCCCCTTCAGTTAGAATCACCTCCCAGGGAACACAGTTAACCCCTTGATTGCCCCCTAGTGTTAACCTCTTCATTGCCAGTGACATTTTTACAGTAATCAATGCATTTTTATAGCACTGATCGTTGTATTAATGCCAATGGTCCCAAAAATATGTCAAAATTGTCCGCTGTGTCCACCATAATGTTGCACTCATGATAAAAATTGCAGATCGCCGCCATTACTAGTAAAAAAAAAAATAATAATAAAAATGCTATAAATCTATTTCCTATTTTGTAGACGCTATAACTTTTTTTTTTTTTTTTTAACAATCTTTTTATTGAAAGTTTCACAAATTAACAATCAACAAATACATGAGCAAGGTCAATTAAACAAAAAGGAGTACATATCCTGTGCAGTATCATGAAAGTAAGGTAGCCGAAAATACTAGTAATTCCTTTTCCTATACAAATGATATACATTAATGGTCGAGTGTTTGATAAAGATAAGATAATGTCAACGTAGGAATGAGATATTTGCAATATTTCAAACAAGTCACAACTATTTTAGCAAATAAATTTAACAATTAAATTTAAGAACGTCTTCTATATTTGTCCCATAAGGCCCATTTCCGAAGAAAGGGTTGTAGTCTATCTTCCTGATACGCTACCGTTCTTTCATATTCAAACAAGTGGTCAACTAGGGCCACTACTTCTGACACCAAAGGGGAAGCAGTAGATTTCCATTTTCGTGTAATGCTCAGCCGAGCTGAAAATAACATATGTGTCACTAATGTGCGCTCTGGGGTGGGATAAATATCCAAATCTACACCTAGAAGAGCTTGTTCTACTCTGAGGGGATTTAAGATTCCTGTTAACATAGCTATTACCTTACTTATTTCCCCCCAGAAGCTTCGTACAGATACACAACCAAAATATGTGTGCCAGATTTCCCACCTGGCCACATTCTCTCCAGCACGCGTTCGTACCCTCTCCTGCGTATTTCGCTATTATGTAAGGCGTCCTGTACCATCGAAATCGTAACTTATGTGCGCCTTCCCTAAAATTGGAACAACGAGTGGAATTGTAACTGCTCTTAATAGCTCTGACCCATTGGTCTGGGGATATAGTGATATTTAGATCCTCTTCCCACTTGGTTAACTGATTGTACATCTCAAAATGCAGTTTACCGTGAAGGAGATTGTATATGGCCGTAATACCTTTCTTTTGTGCTGAGGTTGGCTGCCACAGCTCCCAAATACATTCCGGGAGGCTAAAGTACTGTGTACAATCGTAAGGGATCATGCTAGTCAATCTGGCAAATGTCAGAAATTCAGTCTTAGGAATGTCCTGAGTGGCCTTCAAGTTTTTAAATGACCGTATATTACCCTGCGTTAAAAGTTGGTGAAGAAAACAGAGTCCATAGTTTGCCCAATGTGTCACTTGTAAGTCAGGGGTAAGGAAGGACAGGGCCGAGAGGGGGATAGGGAGATGTTTAAGGTCGGTGTTGGCTGGTTGGTGTTTGCGTAGGTAAGCCCAGTCCTGCAGTGTCGTGTTTATAGTAGGGTGGTGTTTATATCTTCTGGGGTGCCCTATCGCTGTGGAATATAGAAGCCCTGAGAGATCCTTCTGTTGTGTCTGTTCTAATTCACATATGTGCCACTGCTTCTGTTCAGGTGTATAGAACCAGACTCTAAGTTGGTCCAATATAGCTGCCATATGATAATCTCTCAGCTCTGGAACTCCCATTCCTCCCACCTGTCCATGCTTGATTAGAATTCTAAAGCCGCATCTGGCAGGCTTCCCTTCCCATAGGTATCTACCCAGTTGGCGTTGTAATGTTCTATAAAAAGAAGCTGGCAACGCAATTGGAAGTGCTCTGAAGAGATACAAGAGCTTTGGTAGTAGAAACATCTTCTACGCCGCCAATCTGCCGGACCAGGAAAGATAAAACTTTTTAAATCTGGACAGCTCACCCTCAAAGCTCAATGGGATAGATTCGAAGTTGCATTTGTAAAGTTGAGATAGGGAGCTGGTTAACCTTATGCCCAAGTATTGAATGGATTCAGATGCCCAAGCATAAGGTAAGGAGTAGGGATGAGCCGAACACCCCCCGGTTCGGTTCGCACCAGAACTTTCGAACGGACCCCGCGTTCGTAACGAACGTTAGAACCCCATTGAAGTCTATGGGACTCGAACGTTCAAAATGGAAAGTGCTAATTTTAACTGCTGATATGCAAGATACTGTCCTAAAAAGGGTTTGGGGACCTGACTCCTGCCTCAGGGGACATGGGTCAATGCAATAAAAAGTTTTAAAAGCGGCCGTTTTGGCGGGAACACTGATTTTAATGACGATTAAAGTGAAAAAAAAATGAAATATTCCTTTAAATATGGTGCCTGGGGGGTGTCTGTAGTATGCCTGTGAAGTGCCACGTGTTTCCCGTGTTTAGAACAGTCCCTGCACAAAATGACATTAAACGGAAATAACACCATTTAAAACTGCTTGCGGTTTTAATGTTATATCTGGTTCCTGCAATATGGTTGAAAATCATTGAGAAAAATGGCATGGGTAGCCCTCCCTGCCCATTACCAGCCTATTTGGGTCTTGTACGCATATTAAGGGGAACCCCGTACCCATATTAAAAAAAGGAAATGTGTGTGGCCCCCAGGCCCTATATACTCAGAACAGCAGTATACAGGTGGTGCAAACAAGACAGGGACTGTGTAGGTTTGTTGTGTTAAGTTGAATCTGTTTGTAATTTTCAACTGGTACATTTTTAAAGTGTAGCTCCAGTCAAAAAAACTATTTTTAAGCTTTTTGGAAAACATAGGGAAGGGTTATCACCCCTGTATAATTTGTTTTGTCGTCCATCTTTTTTCATCTCACTTGCTGTTGTCTCCTTCCGTTTGCAAGTAGGAGATGTTTGTAAATTGGATGTTTGAAAGTAGGGGCCTGCCCTATATGCTCTGCAGAAATGGCGGAACAAGGTGTTGGTTTTGCCACAACATTGTAAGCCCTCAAAGTGACTCTTGGTGGGCGCTGGAGCGCCCTGCTGTGAACGATTATATCAAGAATTGTAATTACATGCCATTGTTGAACAGTGGTAGAAAAATTGACCTTTGGTGGTTGTGGTGCTGGTGCCACAACACTATAAGTCCTCACCGTTACTCTGGGTGGGCACAGGAAGGGGCCCTCCTGTGAAATATTATATCAAGAATTGTAATTACATGTCCCTGTTAAACAGGGGCAGAAAAATTGGGCCTTAGGCACTGGTGCCATCACACTGCAACCTCTGCCATATACTCTAGTTTTATTGCAGGAATTAGCCCTGCTGCAAAGCATTGCATCAAAAATTGTACTTAAACGCCCCTGTTAAACAGGGGCAGAAAAATTGGGCCTTAGGCACTGGTGCCATCACACTGCAACCTCTGCCATATACTGTAGTTTTATTGCAGGAATTAGCCCTGCTGCAAAGCATTGCATCAAAAATTGTACTTAAACGCCCCTGTTAAACAGGGGCAGAAAAATTGGGCTGCTGGCACTGGTGCCATCACACTGCAACCTCTGCCATATACTCTAGTTTTATTGCAGGAATTAGTCCTGCTGCAAAGCATTGCATCAAAAATTGTACTTAAACGCCCCTGTTAAACAGGGGCAGAAAAATTGGGCTGCTGGCACTGGTGCCATCACACTGCAACCTCTGCCATATACTGTAGTTTTATTGCAGGAATTAGCCCTGCTGCAAAGCATTGCATCAAAAATTGTACTTAAACGCCCCTGTTAAACAGGGGCAGAAAAATTGGGCTGCTGGCATCACCCAGAACCAAAAATGTTCTTCCAACATATCAGCGGAGGAGGAAGAGGATAGACAATCAACATAACAGGACAGTCACTCAGCATCAGCATAGGCAGTCTTGAAGGGATGTGGTATTTCAAAAAAAATTATTCGGTTACATCAGCTTCAGGTGCTTGGTAGCTGTGGGTGATCCAAGACTGATTCATCTTGATGAAGGTCAGTCGATCAACTGATTCGGTGGACAGGCGCACCCTGTGATCGGTAACGAAGCCACCAGCAGCACTGAAGGTGCGTTCCGAAAGAACGCTGGATGCAGGACAGGCCAGTAGCTCAATTGCATACTGTGCAAGCTCTGGCCAGTGATCCATCCTCAAGACCCAGTAAGCCAGAGGATTTTCAGTGGGAAAGGTGTCCAAGTCTGACATTGCCCCTAGGTATTCCTGCACCATGTAAATTAGACGCTGGCGATGGGTGCTGGAACCAATCATACCTTGGGGCTGCGGACTAAAAAATTGTCTGAAAGCATCAGTCAAACGGCCACCTTCTCCACCGCTCCTTCTGACTGATGCCTCAGCAACACGTTGTCCAGGACCAGGAGTTTGTGACCTCCCAGTCTCTGGGAACGCGTTGCACAGAGCTTTCTGCAAGGCCTCCCGGAGATGTCTCATCCTCTGCTCCCTCTGCGATGGCAAGATAAGGTCGGCAACCTTACCCTTGTACCGTGGATCAAGGAGAGTGGCCAGCCAGTAATGGTCCCTCTCCTTGATCCGAAGAATACGAGGATCCTTCCGCAGGCTTTGCAGGATCAGGGAGGCCATGCAGCGTAGGTTAGCTGAGGCATTCGGTCCGGAGTCCTCTGGGTCACTAAGGACAACATGATCCGCAGCTACCTCCTCCCAGCCACGTACAAGTCCACGTGTTTCTTGGGACTGTAAATCATCCCTATAAGACTGCTGCTGCTGATGCTGAGTGCCAGCCTCCACCTCCATGCTGACACAATCATCCTCCTCCTCCTCTTCCTCCTCCTCATCCTCTTCCTGTGTGATGGGTGGCACAGCAGGAACACTGTCTGGATAAAGGGGGCCTTGAGAGGCAAGGAAGTCCTCCTCTTCCTGCCTCTGTTCTGCCTCAAGTGCCCTGTCCATTATTCCACGCAGCGTATGCTCCAAGAGGTGGACAAGAGGTATAGTGTCACTGATGCATGCACTGTCACTGCTCACCATCCTTGTGGCCTCCTCAAACGGTGACAGGACAGTGCATGCATCCCTGATCATGCCCCACTGGCGTGGTGAGAAAAAACCAAGCTCCCCTGACCCTGTCCTGGTGCCGTAGTCGCACAGGTACTCATTGATGGCCCTCTGCTGCGTGTGCAGCCGCTGCAGCATGGCCAATGTTGAGTTCCATCTGGTGGGCATGTCACATATAAGGCGGTTCTTGGGCAGGTTCAACTCCTTTTGGAGCTCAGCCAGCCGAGCACAGGCATTAAATGATCGGCGGAAATGCACACAGACTCTCCTGGCCTGTTTCAGGACATCCTGTAAGCCGGGGTACCTGCCCAAGAACCGCTGCACCACCAGGTTAAGGACGTGAGCTACACAGGGCACATGGGTCAGTTGTCCCTGTCGGAGGGCGGAGAGGAGGTTGGTGCCATTGTCGCAAACCACCATTCCTGGCTTAAGCTGGCGTGGCGTCAACCACCTCTTGGCCTGCCCCTGCAGAGCTGACAAAACATCCGCCCCAGTGTGGCTCCTGTCCCCCAAACAAACCAGCGCAAGCACGGCATGGCATCGTTTTGCCTGCATACTTGCGTAGCCCCTGCAACGCCTACGGAGCACCGCTGGTTCTGAGGACAGAGCACTGGAAGAGGCCATGGAGGAAGAAGAAGAGGAGGGGGTGGAGGAGAGAGGTGTGTCACAACCAATAGTAGCATTTTGGAGGCGTGGTGGCGGAACAACCTCCAACACTACTGCACCTTGTCCTGCATCCTTCCCAGCAGCCAGAAGAGTGACCCAATGGGCCGTGAAAGACAGGTAACGTCCCTGTCCATGCCTGCTGGACCATGAGTCAGCGGTAATATGCACCTTACCGCTGACCGCCCTGTCCAGCGAGGCAAGGACATTGCCTTCCACATGCCGGTAGAGAGCTGGAATCGCCTTCCGTGAGAAAAAGTGGCGTTTGGGGACCTGCCACTGAGGAACCGCACATTGTACAAACTCACGGAAGGGGGCCGAGTCTACCAACTGAAAAGGCAGCAGTTGAAGTGCTAGCAATTTAGCCAAGCTAGCATTCAACCGCTGGGCATGTGGATGGCTGGGAGTAAATTTCTTCCGCCGGTCCAGCAGCTGGGGCAGGGACATTTGCCTGCTATAATCGGACGTGGATGTACCACTAGCAGAGTTCCCGGAAGCACTTGGCTGTGACACACCTAATTCTACACCTTCATTCCTCTCAGAGCAGGTTTCAGAGAGGACTGAAGGTCTAGTGGGGTTGGAGATGCCAGCTGATGAGGAGCAAGGAGAGGTCCGCTTTGTTCTTTGGTGTGGGTCTTTGAGGTATGCTTGCCAACGAGCTGCATGGCAGGTCAACATATGTCTGGTCAAGCATGTGGTGCCCAAGCGGCTGATGTTTTGGCCACGTGAGATACGCTTGAGACATATGTTGCAAATAGCAGCGGTGCGATCTGATGCACCCGTCTCAAAAAAGGCCCACACCAAAGAACTTTTAGAATAACGCGAAGAGGAAGCGCTCTGCGCAGGCGGAGCTCTGCGGTGTGATTCAGTCGGTGTGCTGCCCCTAAGCTGGCCCCCGGAGGGCATCCTGCCTCGTTGGACATGTGCCTCCTCCTCCTCCCTCCTTTCAGGCACCCACGTGGAGTCAGTGCCCTCATCATCCCCTCCCTCTTCATCGCTGTAGCAAACCTGGCAGTATGCTGCAGCTTGTGGAACATGACTGCCAGATTGCTGTGCTTCTTGAGCATCCTCTCTCTCTGCGCTCACGCTACTGCCTTCCTCTAGCTGAGTGTCATCATCAGAGCCCACCAAACACTGGGCATCCTCCTGGAGCATGTACCCAACACTGTGCTCAAAGAGTTCAGGAGACTCCTCAGGAGGACGTGGTGGGTCTAGGGAAGGAGTCACTGATGATGACATTGAGAGGAGGGACGACGATGTGTTGGCAGCTGCTTTTCTACTACCCTGAGACTGGGTGAGAGAGGATGAGGAGGATGAAGAGGGCTTGGTCATCCACTCTACCAAGTCGTTGGCATGTTGCGGTTCAACATGTCCAGCTGCAGAAAAGAAGGACAAGCATGTCCCATGGCCACGTGCTGATGACAATGCACCGCGTCCACGACCAGCACTCTTGTCTCTAGACACAGAGCCTGCTTGCCCTCTTTTATCGGCTCGCGCCTGTCTGCCTCTCCTTGCTGGCCTTCCAGACATGGTAATGGCCTGAAGGGAGTTGGGTAAAACAGTAGTTGGGTAGTTTATATTGTGCTGGAGGCACACAACACCCACTAACTCCTGCAGATGCCTTTTTTATAGAACAGCAGAGTTAAAGGGGTATATACAGATGTATACTGTGCTGTGCTGGAAGCACACACAACTTCCAATAACTCCTGCAGATGACAATCGGGCCCAAATAGAGAACAGCTATGTAGGTGGATTATAGCGGTATGTACTGGGTACAGAGCACGCACACAGCACGCACTATCTCCTGAGTGACACTACTGACTGCAAGCTCTATTGTTAAAGATGGACCACTAGCTATATAGGTGAGGTGAATATCACGGTGTATACTGCGGTCAGGGCACGCAGACAATAACCAGAAAACAGCAGAGTTAAAGGGGTATATACAGATGTATACTGTGCTGTGCTGGAAGCACACACAACTTCCTATAACTCCTGCAGATGACAATCGGGCCCAAATAGAGAACAGCTATGTAGGTGGATTATAGCGGTATGTACTGGGTACAGAGCACGCACACAGCACGCACTATCTCCTGAGTGACACTACTGACTGCAAGCTCTATTGTTAAAGATGGACCACTAGCTATATAGGTGAGGTGAATATCACGGTGTATACTGCGGTCAGGGCACGCAGACAATAACCAGAAAACAGCAGAGTTAAAGGGGTATATACAGATGTATACTGTGCTGTGCTGGAAGCACA
Organism: Lithobates pipiens; assembly: GCF_037356315.1. Taxonomy (NCBI): domain Eukaryota; kingdom Metazoa; phylum Chordata; class Amphibia; order Anura; family Ranidae; genus Lithobates; species Lithobates pipiens. The sequence goes on along the minus strand of NW_027507785.1, from coordinate 238,236,072 downwards.
CACAACTTCCTATAACTCCTGCAGATGACAATCGGGCCCAAATAGAGAACAGCTATGTAGGTGGATTATAGCGGTATGTACTGGGTACAGAGCACGCACACAGCACGCACTATCTCCTGAGTGACACTACTGACTGCAAGCTCTATTGTTAAAGATGGACCACTAGCTATATAGGTGAGGTGAATATCACGGTGTATACTGCGGTCAGGGCACGCAGACAATAACCAGAAAACAGCAGAGTTAAAGGGGTATATACAGATGTATACTGTGCTGTGCTGGAAGCACACACAACTTCCTATAACTCCTGCAGATGACAATCGGGCCCAAATAGAGAACAGCTATGTAGGTGGATTATAGCGTTATGTACTGGGTACAGAGCACGCACACAGCACGCACTATCTCCTGAGTGACACTACTGACTGCAAGCTCTATTGTTAAAGATGGACCACTAGCTATATAGGTGAGGTGAATATCACGGTGTATACTGCGGTCAGGGCACGCAGACAATAACCAGAAAACAGCAGAGTTAAAGGGGTATATACAGATGTATACTGTGCTGTGCTGGAAGCACACACAACTTCCAATAACTCCTGCAGATGACAATCGGGCTCAAATAGAGAACAGCTATGTAGGTGTATATAGTGGTATGTACTGGGTACAGAGCACGCAGACAGCACGCACTAACACTACTGACTGCAAGCTCTATTATTAAAGCTAGATCACTAGCTATATAGGTGAGGTGAATATAGTGGTGTATACTGCGGTCAGGGCACAGACAGTAACCACTACACAAGAGCAAGATAGTAAATCAGCCAAAAACGATTGGTGTGTAACTGTGTTGAAGGTACACAGAACACCCACTGCTTCAGACGCCAACACACTGCACGAGGCTGCCTTAATGGCGGCCTTATATAGTGTGGGGCGTGCACTACACAGCCTGAGCTATGATTGGCTACAGGCAGGATGCCTGTGGCCAACCATGGCTCTCCTCGCTGCTGGCGCTGCGATTGGCCAAGCATGCGGGGTCACAGTGCATGCTTGGCCAATCGTGAGACAGCAATGCATTGCGCCATCGCAGTGCATTGTGGGCCACACGAATTTTGCCGCGAACGGCCCAAACGTTCGGAATTCGGCGAACGCACGAACGACCGATGTTCGAGTCGAACATGCGTTTGACTCGAACATGAAGCTCATCCCTAGTAAGGAGTTTTGAATTCGGTTCTACATATCCGATGGAACATTTATACCCAATATGCTCAACTTAGTTGCATTAATTTTGTAATAAGACACCTCGTACACAGTTTTCAGGGATTCCTCTGGATCAACAAGAGACAGGATCACATCATCTGCATATAGAGTGATAGAGTGCTTAGTCGATCCAGAGCTAATACCTCTAATATTCGGGTGAGTCCTAATCCTCTCCGCCAATGGCTCCATTAAAAGGGCAAAGATCAGGGGTGATAAAGGACACCCCTGTCTTATTCCATTGGTAATGTAAAACTGTTCAGAGAAAAGGCCCTCTGTGAAAACTTGCGCTGACGGTTTGGAGTACAGAGCAGAGATGGCGGAGAGGACCGGGCCCGAAAAGCCAAACTTCGACAAAACCGCCGAGAGGTACCCCCAATGAACCCTGTCGAAAGCTTTCTCGGCGGCCAGCGAGAGGAGAACCACTGCCCCCCCCCCCCACCGGACGCCGAGTGAATCAAGTTCAGCACCCTCCTGGTGGCATCCGGGGCCTGTCTCCCCGCAACAAACCCCACCTGATCGGGCTGTACCAGTTGAGGTAGAACCTTAGTTAACCTATTGGCAAAAATCTTGGCATATATATTCAGGTCCACATTTAATAAAGATATGGGCCTGAAGTTCTGTACCCTGTCTGAATCCTTTCCCGGTTTAGGCAGTGTTACTATAGTGGCCAATAACATCTCAGGTGGGAAGGAGGCTGAGGAGGCAGCTGCATGGAACACCCTCTGCATATTGGTAGTCAGAATACTGGAAAATGTCCTATAATACTCCGAGGAGTATTCATCTGGACCGGGCGATTTGTTTTTAGGGAGGGCTTCTATGGTCTTTTGTATTTCGGCTAATGAAAATGGGGCGTTCAACTCCTCTAAGTGCAGTGGTTGCAACTTCGGGAGGTTAAGTATCTGAAGAAAACGTTCTATGGCATCAGGTGTGGGCTGTGCAGAAGAGGCATCTTCCTTCAAGTTGTACAGGCTGCTGTAATACCAGCCGAATGCATCTGCTATTTCTTTAGGGTTAGTAAGTCTAGAGCCATTTTGTGGATGTACTATGTACAGTATTCTTTGCTTGAGTACTTTGTCCTTAAGCTGCATTGCTAAGAGCTTCCCTGCCTTATTGCCAGGGCTGCTGTTAGAAATCATGGGGCCCCATACAGCCTACCTGACGGGGCCCCCTTGACCCCGCCCACAACCCACCCTGGCTCCGCCCACAACCCCACCCTAGTTCCCCAAGCTGTCGGGGGAGGGGGGGTGTCTGTAGGCAGGAGCTGGAACATGTAACATTTATAGCGCCCCACCATTCATAACTGCATCTGAATGGGAGAGATGTCAGTGTTTTGACTTCTGTGCCCTTTCAGTTTGTGTCTTCATACACCACCGACTTGTGTCCATTTACATCAGGCTACCTCTGATCTGTCACATTTAGGTCTGGAAAAATAGAAAAGGATATTCTTTTCCAATATTGTTTTTTTTTTTCCTACCTGAATGGACATGGAGGAAGGTGGATCTAAATGCACACAAGTCAGTTCATACCTGTAAACCTACATGGAGCTTTCAATCAGGTCTGCATGAAAAAGGACCTAATTGCAAATTTTGGGTGAAAGGTTATCAAAGGGGAGTGGTTTGGAGGTGGTAAAAATGCAGCTTGGCTGTGTGTTTCTACTGCCCCTTCCCCCCCACCACATATGTAAAAGTAGCATCTCACTATGTGCTCATGATGTATGGCTCTGTCAGTGTAACATGACTGTGTGGTGCTGACTTTGTTATGGCTGTGCTGAGTTATAGTCTGTAACACACAGTACAGCCATATATCAGAAAAGTCAGCACCACACAGTCATGTTACACTGACAGAGCCATACATCACCTGTTGTGCCCTGATCATCATAATGATAATAACCATGGGCACACAGAGTCTGGGGACTGCACATTCTACAATAGTTTGACCTGTCAGTGTGTGTGCAGGGGACTGCTTGCCTGTGTAATACTGCAGTTGACCAGATAACTCCTGCTGCTCTGTCTTTCTCAGCCGCCTCAGTGATAAGTCCCTCAAGCTGCAGCTCTTACTGAATGAAGGGAGCCGTATAACAGTAATATCCATCCGCCGGAGAGGCATGCAGTGAGCAGGTAGAACTTTAGTTTGTGCAGGTATACTGAGAACAGCATGCAATTGTATTCCTGCACCCGAAAATGGAAAAAAAGTCCCTCTTCTGCTTTCACCTCCTGGGCCCCTCTGGTAACCTGATGGGGCCCAGGAAATGAATATCTATTCCTTATATACCTTAGTAATCAAGTGGGTGCGGGTTAATATAGTTATTTAGCTTTTTCTTTTTTTTTTTAGCTAGAGGTTAAAAGCTGCTTGGGCCCCCCCTGATGGCCAGGCCCGGTACAACATGGCTGGTTGTACTGCCCTATCAGCGGCCCTGCTTATTGCCATGTGTATAATGGTTAGCTTTGAGTTTATGAATGTTCCTGGCATGTTGGGCCACCAGTAGAGTACGTAGGTCATTGCGGGCTTTTGCTAGATTATTACTTATTGAGAAAGAGGGTGTCGCTTTATTCACGATTTCTAAGTCATTTATCTCCTTCAAAAGGCTATCCATGCGCTGCCTCCTCCTCCTGTTCACCCCCGCACTAATCTTAATCAGGAGACCTCTAGTAAATGCTTTGTGAGTGTTCCATAAAATGAACGGGTCTACATTCTCAACATCATTAATTGTAAAAAATTCTTGCAATGCGGCTGTAACCTCATTTATAACCTCTGGGTTTTTAAACAACTGGGGATCGCACCTCCACCGGTTCGCCCGGTTAGAGAAGGTGCCATCCCCAACCGCTATTGACACCGGTGCATGATCAGTCCATGAAATGGTACCGATCTCCGACCTAAAGATACGCTGTAATAAAAACGTATCAACTAGAAACATGTCAATCCTGGAATAGGACATGTGTACCTGTGAGAAAAAAGAAAAGTCACGTTCAGTGGAGTGCTGACACCTCCACACATCATACAGGCCAGCTGCTCCCATAAATTTTGCGATCTCAGGTCTGCAGGAGAGCCTCGGGGAGGGACTGGACACGTCTAATACTTTATCTGGAACTGCGTTTAGATCCCCACATAAAATAACATGTCCCTTAGCTGTCTTTTGTATTCTCCCCCATAGCTTGTTAAGAAAATGCACTTGTCGAGCATTGGGGGCATAAGCGTTAACTATGGTATAGGCCACATTATTAATTTCGCAGTTAAGAATTAAATACCTCCCTTCTTTGTCTTGTTGATGGGATATATACTTATATGCAACTGATTGCTTAATGAGGATTGCAACTCCCCTTTTTTTTGTTGGGGCATTACACAGAAATATCGTGGGGAAGTGTTTGTTGGATAATTTAGGGTGGTTGCTTTCTTTAAAGTGAGTCTCCTGCAGGCAGAGGACATCGCTGCGTAGTAGCTGGGCCTCCCTCCATAACATGTGCCGCTTTTGCGGGCTATTCAAACCGTTAACAATATTTTGAATACCATAACTAGTGAGCTTGTGACTTATCCAATAGCTGAGAATAAATACTTCTAAACACAAAAATAAATTTCTATCCTCTCTCATGCACAACACCAACCAAATGGCTAGATGAACACTATAGTGACCGTGTATAGGAAGTCTTGTTTCCACAAAAGGAAAAGGCAAAAAGAAAAACAGAAAAGGAGAATACAGGAAACGTTGTAAAAAGAGTGAAACGTAAAAATTAATAAAAAAATTTAGGAACTGATTCCTAGGAATCTGAGCCAACAGTGGCTGTTGATAACGGGGGGAAACACAAGTCTCGATGCCGATGGGGTCATCCAGGTTTAGGTGCAATTGGATGTAAGCCAAGCACGGTACTCAGGTGTGACTGTCTCAGCCGTCAGGAGTGTCCTTTGTTGCTTGATGAGCCTTAGGGGCCGACAGCTCTGGGGTGATGATTTCCCATTTTTCCAGTAGACGCAGGCCGTCCTCCAGCGTACTGATACGATAATCCCGGTCTCCTTTGGAGATGACTAAGGTGGCTGGGTGGTTCCACTTGTATGGAATTTTGTGGTTTCTGAGTGGTTTGGTAATAGTCAGAATATTACGCCTCCGCTGCATGGTGTGGGCTGACAGGTCCGCAAAGAAGGTGAGCCCCTGGATGCAGTCTGGGGGGTGGACTGCTTGCCTTATAGCAGACATCAGCTTCTCCTTCACTCTGTAGTAGTGTATCCTGGCTATGGTGTCTCTGGGAAGTTTCGCCTGAATGTGTTGTGGCTTAGGTAGCCTATGGATACGGTCAATGGTTAGTTCCTCTAGCGAAACATCCGGCAGAAGTTTGCGCATAATAGTAGTGAGGTGTGCCATCAAATCTTGGGGCTTGACTGTCTCAGGAATGCCTCTAATTTTCACATTATTCCTTCTCGAGCGGTCTTCCAGGTCCGCTACTTTAGCTTTAAGCCAAGAGATGTCCTCATCATGTTCATTATGAGCGTCCACCATATTGTTGAATGTGTCTGTGAATTCCCCCATCTTATGCTCAATAGGGGAGACCCTGTCACTGACCGCGTTCACTTCAGTTTTGCATTGTGTCACTAACTGCAGCATGTCAGTATGAATCGCCCCTCTCAGTGTGACCGACGTGTCTTTTAAAGTGGAGTCCATAACTGGCTGGTTGTTTGTAGGGAACGCTGCAATTGCATCCTGAAACTCCAGCGTATCATCAATAGCAGCAGCCATATTTCTGTCCCCTCTGTCTGCCAGCTCCTGTGTCAGCTTAGGCTTAGATTTAGCTGGGCTGTTCGTGCTGGAGGAGGATGGGGATACGGCCTATGGTGCTTTATGTTTGTGCCTGTTTCTACTCACAGTTTCCCAGCCGTCCTCAGGGTCCTCCATGCAGGTGTTCTCTGCGGCCTGTGAGCCTCGTGCGCCGGGTGCGCCATCTTGCCCGCCTGTGCGGCCAGACCGGCCGAAAAAGTCCGTCATTTTCCCGGGCTGTGAGCGCTCACTTCTCCTCCTCGACATGACCGGGCACTTCCCTGGACCTTGCGGAACAAAGATCTGCCACTCGTCCGTGCTTTTCATCGCTGTGATCGGTACTGGATGTCCCGTGTGGCGAGGAGCTCAGGACTCACGCGTCCATGCTCCTTGCGCGCCGGCTCCGCCCCCGACGCTATAACTTTTGCGCAAACCAATCAATATATGCTTATTGTGATTTTTGTTTTACCAAAAATATATAGAATACATATCAGCCTAAGCTGAGAAAACATTAGCTTTTTTTTACAAAAAAAAGGGGATATTTATTATAGCAAAAAGTACAAAATATTGTGTTTATTTTTTTTCAAAATTGTCGCTTTTTTTGTTTATAGCGCAAAAAATAAAAACCGCAGAGGCAATCAAATACCACCAAAAGAAAGCTCTATTTGTGGGAAAAAAAGTACATCAATTTTGTTTGAGTGCAACATCGCACGACCGCGCAATTGTCAGTTAAAGCAACTCGGTGCCAAATCACAAAAAGTTCTCTGGTCAGGAAGGGGGTCAATTTTTCCAGGGCTGAAGTGGTTAAGTGTAAATGGGATTTTCTTTAACTTCTATGGGGGCAAAAACAGCAAAATAAACCCATTGGAGTTCTAATACTTCTACACTCTATCCAAAACAAAACAAAAATGTTGTCTTTATTTATACATTAAATCTGCCCGGAGTGCACCATTAAATTTAACATTTAGGAAGGAGTTAAACATAGCTAAAGTAAAAACATTTTAGTTTTGGATAGAGTGGAGAGGGATGAGAACACCCGTCCGGTTTTTATCGCTGTCTGTGCCCGTTGGGCCCTATTTACACCCGTGCATTCTGGAAATGAACACAGAACACAAAACATGCGTTATGCTTGCAGTGGCATTACTTTTTAATGGCACCCCAAATGCAGACAGCATACAAGCAATTTGTGCATAGCAAAGCAGGACACAAATACACCAAAATGTAATGTAAAAAACTAATAAAATGTGAAACTTCTTTGGCATGTTTGCCACGCATAGGGCAGCCCATTTAAGCGAATGGGCTGCCCTATGTGTGTTGAGTGAAAGGACGTGAGGTGTGAATGGGGCCTTAGGGAGATTCACCATCTCTATTTGTCCCTTTTAGGTTACCAAGCGCGAAAGTAAAAAAATCCCACATTTTATGCTATCACCAAGAAATAGCGGGGAAATCTTTACATGGAGACACTAGCTCTAGAATACCCCCAATATGGAGGTTTTTTTTCTCGCTTCCTCTTTCAGCTATTGAACAGTAAGTGAAGGGAAATCTCCCCAATTGGTAATGGCAAAAAAATCCTGACAGCCACTGCACCAATGCAAGTAACCTACGGTACTGTGTGGTAATATTCATTCACTATTGTCACACAAGTGGGCGGACTCGGGGCACAGTGCTCGGAGCCCTGAGCCCACCCTTTTTTGAAGCCTATGAGAGACTCTTTAACCACTTGGCGCCCATACTACATCTATTGACGTCATGGGTTTTCAGTGGTTATATCTAAATGATGCCTGAGGCCACAGACATTATTCAGATATTGCCATTTTTAGCTGGCGATTCCCTGCACCATAAGAATGATCATATCGACTGTTCCGCCGCTTGATCGTTCTTACGGGTGGCGGGAGGGGACGCCCCCCCTCCCGCCACCCTCCGGTGCTTCTACCGACTCACCGTTTCCATTGGTGAGTCAGTCACAGGATCCGCCGGCCCCAGCAAGTAACCATAGAGATTTCCGGCGGACTAGATCGTCCCCGGAGTCTCTATGATCGTTCGGAGGCCAGGCGCGATGTTATGACATCACGCCCGGCCTCTGTATTCAAATTAACGGCGCCGATTTGGCTAGGAAGCCAGGATCGTTTTTTTTTTTTTTTTTTTTTTTTATTCTTCCCAGCCTAGAGGTGAGTTATGGGGTCTTATTGACCCCATATCTCACTGTAAATATGTCCGATCATGCCATATTCCTATTACAAGGGATGTTTACATTCCTTGTAATAGGAATAAAAGTCATCAATTTTTTTTTTTTTAAGTGTAAAACTAAAAAAAAAAAATTAACAATAAGAAGAAAAAATTTTTTTTAAAGCGCCCCTGTCCCCGTGAGCTCGCACACAGAAGCGAACGCATACGTAAGTCCCGCCCACATATGAAAACGGTGTTCAAACCACACATGTGAGGTATCGGCGCGAATGTTAGAGAGAGAGCAATAATTTTAGCCCTAGACCTCCTCTGTAACCCAAAATATGTAACCAGTAAAAAAATTTAAAGCGTCGCCTATGGGGATTTTTAAATACCAAAGTCTGGCGCCATTCCACGAGCGCGTGCAATTTTGAAGCGTGACATGTTGGGTATCTATTTACTCGGCGTATCCGCCTCTTTCACATCAAAAAAATTGGGCTAACTTTACTGTTTTTTTTGGTTTTTTTTTTAAATACAAGTACAGTAAAAATACACTGCTACGAAGTTAAAAGTAAGTTCTCGCTAAAGGTGAACCTTCTCACACAGCTATATACCCTTCTAGAAAACTTTACATAAAAATAGGGATTTTTAGTTCACATGCATTGCAATGCATGTTTAAGCTGGCCAACTGCGTCAAAGTAATCCCTCTTTGGCCAGGCCCTACACTACACTGTACTAATCTACACTACACTACATTACACTAATTTACTCTACCCTAATCTGCTCCACCCTGCCCTTATGCTCTCCACCCTGCCGTAATTCACTCCACCCTGCCCTGTAACCCTGCCCTAATTCACTCCACCCTGCCCTCTAACCCTTCTGTAGTCTGCTCCACCCTGCCGTAGTCTGCTCCACCCTGCCGTAGTCTGCTCCACCCTGACCTATAACCTAGCCCAAATCCACCCTGCCTTAATCCCCTCCACCCTTCCCTAACCCAGCCCTAATCCACCCTGCCTTAATCCCCTACACCCGGCCCTAATCCACCCTGCCTTAATACCCTCCACCCTGCTCTATAACCCAACCCTAATCCTCCCTGCCTTAATATCCTCCACCCTGCCCTATAACCCATCCCAAATCCCCCCCTGCCTTAATACCCTCCACCCTGCCCTATAACCCAGCCCAAATCCACCCTGCTTTAATCCCCTTCACCCTGCCCAATGACCCAGCCCAAATTTACCCTGCCTTCTAACCCTGCCCTAATCCACCTGGCCTTAATCCCCTCCACCCTGCGTTATAACCCAGCCCAAATTCACCCTGCCTTAATCCCCTCCACCCTGCCCTATAACTCAGCCAAAATCCACCCCGTCTTAATCCCCTTCACCCTGCCCTTTAACCCAGCCCAAATCCACCCTGCGTTAATCCTAATAAATATAAATTTTTATAGATATAAGCAAATTCTTTTTTTTGTGTTTTTGTACACTATACTATTATTGGCTCCTCCCTGCCCTAATCCACATACACCATTTTTTAATAGATGCAAGCAAATATACAGTTGTGTTTTTTTTTTTTATAGTGTACACCAGGCATCACTAAATGGCGGGCCGATTGCAGACCGAATCATTGTCACATCTGGACCTCCACGGTTCCACCATTTAGGAGCCAGTTGTTTATTGCCGCTGTCATCACTTCATGGCAGGCTTGGGGACAATCCTAGACAGAGGTTGGGAGACAAAGCAACTTTCTAGAAAAGAGGCTGGGACTGCTGGAGTTACAATTTTAAGTGTCCCAGCAAGTGATTGGTTGTTAGGATTAAGGGCGGCTCTAGCAACCAATCACCTGCTAGGACACTTGAAAAGTTAACTCTGTCAGTGCCTGCCCATGCCCTCCATCCAAAGCTGCGGTGTCTTCTGCTATATAGAGCTGAGATGGTTTGCACTGTGAATGAGGGGGAGTTATCTGTAATGTGAATGGGCGGGACAGAGCTGTAGTGGGGGGCAAAGCTGAAGAGGGCTTCCCTGTGAATGGGAGAAGCAGAGCTGAGGGCGAGCTGAGGGAGCCTGTAATGGGAAATAGGGTAGCAGAGCTTAGAGGGGCTGCATTGTAAAGGGGGCAGAGCTGAGGAGCTGAAATGTGACTGAGTGGAGCAAAGCTTAGGGGGTCTGCAATGTGAATAATAAGAGCAGAGCTGAGGGGGCTGCAATGTGATAGGGGCAGAGCTGAGGAGCGCTGCAGTGTAAATGAAGGAAGCAGAGCTGAGGGGGGCTACACGTCAAGGAGGGGCTGAAGAGCTAAGGGGGGCTGCAATGTAAATGGGGGGCAGAGCTTAGGGGCTGTAATGTGAATGGGAGCAGAGGACATTGCTATGGGGGGATGTGAAGGTGGGAGCAGAGGACACTACTGGAGTGGTTTATGTAAAGGGGGACAGAGGTCACTACTTTTGGTGGGGAAGTGATGTGATGGGCACAGGGGACACCATTGTCAAGGGAGAACTCTGGTGTAAAAATTAGATTGTGATTTCAAAAGAGGGGACTGCGATGTGAATAATCTTAGTCATTGCACAACAGGCAATTTTTTTTTAACCTCAGCTAGAAGAACATTTTATTAATTGTACCGCCGTGAATTTTAATGGAATTCCCCTGGTGTACACTATAATATAGTCCGCTCAACCTGCCCTAATCTGCTCCATCCTGCCCTAATACACTCTGTTATGACAAATATACAATTTTATAAAGATAAGTAAATATTAATTTTTATAGAAATAAGTAGATTTACATTTTTTTGCCATGCTCCATCCACCTATTGTCTTGACGGGCCTGGCTCTATCCGCCTATTGCCTCGACGGGCCTGGCTCTATCCACCTATTGCCTCGACTGGCCTGGCTCCATCCGCCTATTGCCTCGACGGGCCTGGCTCCATCCGCCTAGTGCCTCTACGGGCCTGGCTCCATCCGCCTAGTGCCTCTACGGGCCTGGCTCCATCCGCCTAGTGCCTCTACGGGCCTGGCATCATCCGTCTAGTGCCTCTATGGGACTGGCTTCACCTGCCTAGTCCCTCTAGGGGCCTGCCTCCATCCGCCTTGTGTCCCGCCTAGCCTGGATCCATTTCCCTCGTGCCTCTATGGTCCTGGCTCTGTCCACCTAATGCCCCGCTTTGCCTGCCTCATATATCTAGTGCCTCTACAAGTATGGCTCCATACGCCTAGTGCTTGTGCGGGCCTGTCTCCATCCGCCTAGTGCCTCCGCGGGCCTGGCTCCATCCGCCTAGTGCCTCTGCGGGCCTGGCTCCATCCACCTAGTGCCTATGCGGACCTGGCTCCATCCGCCTAGTGCCTCCATGGGCCTGGCTTGATCCGCCTAGTGCCGCTACGGGCCTGGCTCGATCCGCCAAGTGCCGCTACGGGCCTGGCTCCATCCACCTAGTGCCTCTACGGGCCTAGCTCCATCCGCCTAGTGCCTCTACGAGCCTAGCTCCATCCGCCTAATGCCGCTACGGGCCTGGCTCCTTCCGCCTAATGCCGCTACGGGCCTGGCTCCATCCGCCTAATGGCTCGACAGGCCCGGCTCCATCCGCCTATTGCCTCGACGGGCCCGGCTCCATCCGCCTATTGCCTCGACGGGCCCGGCTCCATCCGCCTATTGCCTCGACGGGCCCGGCTCCATCCGCCTATTGCCTCGACGGGCCCGGCTCCATCCGCCTAGTGCCTCTACGGGCCTGGCATCATCCGTCTAGTGCCTCTATGGGACTGGCTTCATCCGCCTAGTCCCTGTAGGGGCCTGCCTCCATCCGCCTTGTGACCCACCTAGCCTGGATCCATTTGCCTTGTGCCTCTATGGTCCTGGCTCTGTCCACTTAATGCCCCGCTGGGCCTGCCTCATCCATCTAGTGCCTCTACAAGTATGGCTCCATCCGCCTAGTGCTTGTGCGGGCCTGGCTCCATCCGCCTAGTGCCTCTGCGGGCCTGGCTCCATCCGCCTAGTGCCTCTGCGGGCCTGGCTCCATCCGCCTAGTGCCTCTGCGGGCCTGGCTCCATCCGCCTAGTGCCTCTGCGGGCCTGGCTGCATCCGCCTATTGCCTCTGCGGGCCTGGCTCCATCCGCCTAGTGCCTCTGCATGCCTGGCTCCATCCGCCTAGTGCCTCCGCGGGCCTGGCTCCATCCGCCTAGTACCTCCGCGGGCCTGGCTCCATCCGCCTAGTGCCTCTGCGGGCCTGGCTCCATCCGCCTAGTGCCTATGTGGGCCTGGCTCCATCCACCTAGTGCCTCCACGGGCCTAGCTTGATCCGCCTAGTGCCGCTATGGGCCTGGCTCAATCCGCCAAGTCCCGCTAAGGGCCTGGCTCCATCCGCCTAGTGCCTCTACGGGCCTAGCTCCATCCGCCTAGTGCCTCTACGGGCCTAGCTCCATCCGCCTAATGCCGCTACGGGCCTGGCTCCATCCGCCTAATGCCGCTACGGGCTTGGCTCCATCCTCCTAATGCCGCTACGGGCCTGGCTCCATCTACCTAATGCCGCTACGGGCCTGGCTCCATCCGCCTAGTGCCTCTACGGGCCTGGCTCCATCCACCTAGTGCCTCTACGGGCCTGGCTCCATCCGCCTAGTGCCTCTACGGGCCTGGCTCCATCCGCCTAGTGCCTCTACGGGCCTGGCTCCATCCGCCTAGTGCCTCCGCGGGCCTGGCTCCATCCGCCTAGTGCCTCTGCGGGCCTGGCTCCATCCACCTAGTGCCTATGCGGGCCTGGCTCCATCCGCCTAGTGCCTCCATGGGCCTGGCTTGATCCGCCAAGTGCCGCTACGGGCCTGGCTCGATCCGCCAAGTGCCGCTACGGGCCTGGCTCCATCCACCTAGTGCCTCTACGGGCCTAGCTCCATCCGCCTAATGCCGCTACGGGCCTGGCTCCATCCGCCTAATGCCGCTACGGGCCTGGCTCCATCCGCCTAATGCCTCGACAGGCCCGGCTCCATCCGCCTATTGCCTCGACGAGCCCGGCTCCATCCGCCTATTGCCTCGACGGGCCCGGCTCCATCCGCCTATTGCCTCGACGGGCCCGGCTCCATCCGCCTATTGCCTCGACGGGCCCGGCTCCATCCGCCTATTGCCTCGACGGGCCCGGCTCCATCCGCCTATTGCCTCGACGGGCCCGGCTCCATCCGCCTAGTGCCTCTACGGGCCTGGCATCATCCGTCTAGTGCCTCTATGGGACTGGCTTCATCCGCCTAGTCCCTGTAGGGGCCTGCCTCCATCCGCCTTGTGACCCACCTAGCCTGGATCCATTTGCCTTGTGCCTCTATGGTCCTGGCTCTGTCCACTTAATGCCCCGCTGGGCCTGCCTCATCCATCTAGTGCCTCTACAAGTATGGCTCCATCCGCCTAGTGCTTGTGCGGGCCTGGCTCCATCCGCCTAGTGCCTCTGCGGGCCTGGCTCCATCCGCCTAGTGCCTCTGCGGGCCTGGCTCCATCCACCTAGTGCCTCTGCGGGCCTGGCTCCATCCGCCTAGTGCCTCTGCGGGCCTGGCTGCATCCGCCTATTGCCTCTGCGGGCCTGGCTCCATCCGCCTAGTGCCTCTGCGTGCCTGGCTCCATCCGCCTAGTGCCTCCGCGGGCCTGGCTCCATCCGCCTAGTACCTCCGCGGGCCTGGCTCCATCCGCCTAGTGCCTCTGCGGGCCTGGCTCCATCCGCCTAGTGCCTATGTGGGCCTGGCTCCATCCACCTAGTGCCTCTACGGGCCTGGCTTCATCCGCCTAGTCCCTGTAGGGGCCTGCCTCCATCCGCCTTGTGACCCACCTAGCCTGGATCCATTTGCCTTGTGCCTCTATGGTCCTGGCTCTGTCCACTTAATGCCCCGCTGGGCCTGCCTCATCCATCTAGTGCCTCTACAAGTATGGCTCCATCCGCCTAGTGCATGTGCGGGCCTGGCTCCATCCGCCTAGTGCCTCTGCGGGCCTGGCTCCATCCGCCTAGTGCCTCTGCGTGCCTGGCTCCATCCGCCTAGTGCCTCTGCGGGCCTGGCTCCATCCGCCTAGTACCTCCGCGGGCCTGGCTCCATCCGCCTAGTGCCTCTGCGGGCCTGGCTCCATCCGCCTAGTGCCTATGTGGGCCTGGCTCCATCCACCTAGTGCCTCCACGGGCCTGGCTCGATCCGCCTAGTGCCGCTACGGGCCTGGCTCAATCCGCCAAGTCCCGCTAAGGGCCTGGCTCCATCCGCCTAGTGCCTCTACGGGCCTAGCTCCATCCGCCTAGTGCCTCTACGGGCCTAGTTCCATCCGCCTAATGCCGCTACGGGCCTGGCTCCATCCGCCTAATGCCTCTACGGGCCTGGCTCCATCCGCCTAGTGCCTCTACGGGCCTGGCTCCATCCGCCTAGTGCCTCTACGGGCCTGGCTCCATCCGCCTAGTGCCTCTACGGGCCTGGCTCCATCCGCCTAGTGCCTCTACGGGCCTGGCTCCACTCGTCTAGTGCCTCTACGGGCCTGGCTCCACTCGTCTAGTGCCTCTACGGGCCTGGCTCCATCCGCCTAGTGCCTCTACGGGCCTGGCCCCATCCACATAGTGCCTCTATGGGCCTGGGTATTCATATGTGCCTAGTGCCCTGAGGGGCCTGGCTCCATCCGCCTAGTGCCCTGTACTGTAGTTTTTATATATATACATATATATATATATATATATATATATATATATATATATACACACACAAATATAATTTTTATACATTTAACAACAATATACATTTTTATGCATTTAAAACATTTTTTTTGATTTTTTTTTGTTTTTAACAACATTACTTTTCACTATCCGGCTGTAAATGTGAAACAAAAAAAATGGTGTTACACATACATGACATAGCTCCATCCGCCTAGTGCCTCTACGAGCCTAGCTCCATCCGCCTAATGCCGCTACGGGCCTGGCTCCATCCGCCTAATGCCGCTACGGGCCTGGCTCCATCTGCCTAATGCCTCGACAGGCCCGGCTCCATCCGCCTATTGCCTCGACGGGCCCGGCTCCATCCGCCTATTGCCTCGACGGGCCCGGCTCCATCCGCCTATTGCCTCGACGGGCCCGGCTCCATCCGCCTATTGCCTCGACGGGCCCGGCTCCATCCGCCTATTGCCTCGACGGGCCCGGCTCCATCCGCCTAGTGCCTCTACGGGCCTGGCATCATCCGTCTAGTGCCTCTATGGGACTGGCTTCATCCGCCTAGTCCCTGTAGGGGCCTGCCTCCATCCGCCTTGTGACCCACCTAGCCTGGATCCATTTGCCTTGTGCCTCTATGGTCCTGGCTCTGTCCACTTAATGCCCCGCTGGGCCTGCCTCATCCATCTAGTGCCTCTACAAGTATGGCTCCATCCGCCTAGTGCTTGTGCGGGCCTGGCTCCATCCGCCTAGTGCCTCTGCGGGCCTGGCTCCATCCGCCTAGTGCCTCTGCGGGCCTGGCTCCATCCGCCTAGTGCCTCTGCGGGCCTGGCTCCATCCGCCTAGTGCCTCTGCGGGCCTGGCTCCATCCGCCTAGTGCCTCTGCGGGCCTGGCTCCATCCGCCTAGTGCCTCTGCGGGCCTGGCTGCATCCGCCTATTGCCTCTGCGGGCCTGGCTCCATCCGCCTAGTGCCTCTGCGTGCCTGGCTCCATCCGCCTAGTGCCTCCGCGGGCCTGGCTCCATCCGCCTAGTACCTCCGCGGGCCTGGCTCCATCCGCCTAGTGCCTCTGCGGGCCTGGCTCCATCCGCCTAGTGCCTATGTGGGCCTGGCTCCATCCACCTAGTGCCTCCACGGGCCTGGCTTGATCCGCCTAGTGCCGCTATGGGCCTGGCTCAATCCGCCAAGTCCCGCTAAGGGCCTGGCTCCATCCGCCTAGTGCCTCTACGGGCCTAGCTCCATCCGCCTAGTGCCTCTACGGGCCTAGCTCCATCCGCCTAATGCCGCTACGGGCCTGGCTCCATCCGCCTAATGCCGCTACGGGCCTGGCTCCATCCGCCTAATGCCTCGACAGGCCCGGCTCCATCCGCCTATTGCCTCGGCGGGCCCGGCTCCATCCGCCTATTGCCTCGACGGGCCCGGCTCCATCCGCCTATTGCCTCGACGGTCCCGGCTCCATCCGCCTATTGCCTCGACGGGCCCGGCTCCATCCGCCTATTGCCTCGACGGGCCCGGCTCCATCCGCCTATTGCCTCGACGGGCCCGGCTCCATCCGCCTAGTGCCTCTACGGGCCTGGCATCATCCGTCTAGTGCCTCTATGGGACTGGCTTCATCCGCCTAGTCCCTGTAGGGGCCTGCCTCCATCCGCCTTGTGACCCACCTAGCCTGGATCCATTTGCCTTGTGCCTCTATGGTCCTGGCTCTGTCCACTTAATGCCCCGCTGGGCCTGCCTCATCCATCTAGTGCCTCTACAAGTATGGCTCCATCCGCCTAGTGCTTGTGCGGGCCTGGCTCCATCCGCCTAGTGCCTCTGCGGGCCTGGCTCCATCCGCCTAGTGCCTCTGCGGGCCTGGCTCCATCCGCCTAGTGCCTCTGCGGGCCTGGCTGCATCCGCCTATTGCCTCTGCGGGCCTGGCTCCATCCGCCTAGTGCCTCTGCGTGCCTGGCTCCATCCGCCTAGTGCCTCTGCGGGCCTGGCTCCATCCGCCTAGTACCTCCGCGGGCCTGGCTCCATCCGCCTAGTGCCTCTGCGGGCCTGGCTCCATCCGCCTAGTGCCTATGTGGGCCTGGCTCCATCCACCTAGTGCCTCCACGGGCCTGGCTTGATCCGCCTAGTGGCGCTACGGGCCTGGCTCAATCCGCCAAGTCCCGCTAAGGGCCTGGCTCCATCCGCCTAGTGCCTCTACGGGCCTAGCTCCATCCGCCTAGTGCCTCTACGGGCCTAGCTCCATCCGCCTAATGCCGCTACGGGCCTGGCTCCATCCGCCTAATGCCGCTACGGGCTTGGCTCTATCCGCCTAATGCCGCTATGGGCCTGGCTCCATCTACCTAATGCCGCTACGGGCCTGGCTCCATCCGCCTAGTGCCTCTACGGGCCTGGCTCCATCCGCCTAGTGCCTCTACGGGCCTGGCTCCATCCGCCTAGTGCCTCTACGGGCCTGGCTCCATCCGCCTAGTGCCTCTACGGGCCTGGCTCCATCCGCCTAGTGCCTCTACGGGCCTGGCTCCATCCGCCTAGTGCCTCTACGGGCCTGGCTCCACTCGTCTAGTGCCTCTACGGGCCTGGCTCCACTCGTCTAGTGCCTCTACGGGCCTGGCTCCATCCGCCTAGTGCCTCTACGGGCCTGGCCCCATCCACATAGTGCCTCTATGGGCCTGGGTATTCATATCTGCCTAGTGCCCTGAGGGGCCTGGCTCCATCCGCCTAGGGCCCTGTACTGTAGTTTATATATATATATATATATATATATATATATATATATATACACAAATATAATTTTTATACATTTAACAACAATATACATTTTTATGCATTTAAAACATTTTTTTTGATTTTTTTTTTTTTGATTTTTTTTGTTTTTAACAACATTACTTTTCACTATCCTGCTGTAAATGTGAAACAAAAAAAATGGTGTTACACATACATGACAATACGGTTATGACCAAATTCATCAATTTCATGTACAAAATGAAGGTTGATGAAGTCATCTAGAATTAGGTTGTCTATTTCCCAGAACTCGACCCTCCGGGGCACTCTTCGGTTTCCATCCTGTGGAGGAAAGAAAACAATTACAGCTCTGCAAAGGGGGCATGTATTGCTTTGTGCCATCCATGTTCCGATGCAGGTCGAGTGAAATAGGTGGGAGCAGGGTAGAGTTGTATTGTCCTCTCCCACATCCATTTCACTCAAACAGATGGAACAGGTGGGCACCACCTGATACTCCCTGGCCGGTGGTCTGGCTGGTGCAGGCTGGTCCTCAGCAACAATGCGGTCCCTTGGAGATCGACTTCTATTGGGCCTGGCATTCTGTCGCTGCTGTCGAAGAGCTGCTCTTGTTCGATGAGCAATGGGTGAATCCATGCCTATAATAACAATGACGGAGATTTCAGCATTTCTGTCATGTAACTCTATCACACTTTTAAACTTAAATGACAAGGGCAAGTGTAATATTTATGTCTCATAAGTAAACCTAAAAATAGGAGATAATTTAACTACTAAAGCCTCCGTGATGTACCCATACATCGCCAGATTGAAGTGTTTATACCTGCAGCTACAGGCATCATTCCAGTATCTATTCTTTTTTGCCAGCAATGCTCTTTAATGTAAAAGTGATCCTAGGGGCTACTTTAGTGATAACTAGCCGCTGGATCGCTTTTACAGGCAGTGGAAGAGGCAAACCCCCCACTCCACCACAGTCTGAAAACTGAGGATAGGAACATCCCCAGATCTCTCCATAAAGAAGATCTTTCACTCTTCTGGCTATCACAAGGGATATTGTTTATCCCTTGTAGTAGCCATAAACGTGAACATGAAAACTAAGAAGTGTAAAAATTAACCACTTCAATACAGGGCACTTAAACACCTTCCTGCCCAGACCAATTTTGAGCTTTCAGCGCTGTCGCACTTTGAATGACAATTGCGCGGTCATGCTACACTGTACCCAAATGAAATTTTTATCATTTTTTTCCCACAAATTGAGCTTTCTTTTGGTGGTATTTGATCACCTCTGCGGTTTTTATTTTTTGTGCTACAAATAAAAAAATACCGAAAATTTTGAAAAAAAAAATTTTTTTTTTGTTTCAGTTTCAAAACTTTGTAAATAAGTACGTTTTCTCCTTCACGGATGGGCACTGATGGGGCTACACTGATGGGCACTGATAAGGCGGCACTGATGGGCACCAATGAAGTGGCACTGATGAGGTGGCATTGATGGACACTGATAGGCGGCACTGATAGGCGGCACTGATAGGAGACACTGATAGGCGACACTGATAGGCGACACGGATAGGCGACACGGATGGGCGACACGGATGGACACTGATAGGTGGCACAAATTGGCACTGATAGCTGGCACGGATTGGCATGGATGGGCGGCACAGATGGGCATGGGTAGACGGCACAGATGGGCATTGGTAGGCGGCACAGATGGGCATGGGTGGGCACTGATAGGCGGCACAGGTGGGCACTGATAGGTGGCACAGGTGGGCACTCATTAGCGGCACAGGTGGGCACTCATTAGCAGCACAGGTGGGCACTCATTAGCAACACAGGTGTTATACTGTACTAATGGATGCCAATCAGTGCCAAACAATAATGCATGCCAATCAGTGATGCCCATTGTGGGCACTGATTGCCATCCATTATGGGCACTGATTGGCATCCATTGTGCCTGACTGGCATCCCTGGTGGTCTAGGGAGGATTACCTCTGCTGGGCATCCCTGGTGGTCTGGTGGCGTCCCTGGTGGTCCAGTGTGGGCATCCTCGGGGGGGCTGTGCTGATAATCGATCAGCACAGACCCCCCTGTCAGAGGATCACCTGATCGGCTCTCCTCTACTCGCGTCTGACAGACGCGAGTGAGGAAAAGCCGATCACCGGCTCTTCCCATTTACACTGTGATCAGCCGTGATTGGACACGGCTGATCACGTGGTAAAGAGTCTCCGTCGGAGACTCTTTACCGAGATCATAGTTGCCGGGTGTCAGATTGACACCCCGCAACAACGATCGCCGCGATGCGCGCCCCGGGGGCGCGCAGCGGCTCATAATCCTGATCATGTCATATGACGTCCGGTTAGGATTATGAAACCACTTTGCCGCCGTCTATTTGTAATAGGGCGGGCGGCAAGTGGTTAAGAAAGTCAAAAATAAATAATTCTTAACATAGAAAAAAAATTGAAAGCGCCCACCCCCCATGCTCATGCACTAAGGCAAACGCGTACATAGGTAACAAACACATGTAAATGGCATTGCCACCACACATCACACATGAGATGTATCGCCACAAATGTTATAGGGAGAGCAATAATGTTAGCACCAGAGCTCCTGTGTAACTCTAAACTTTTAACCTGTAAAGGCTTTTAAAGCATCGTCTACGGATAATTTAATGTACTGTTTGTCATCAGTCCATGAGCATCCTCAATTTTAAAGCATGAGATGTTAGGAATCTATTTACTATGCGTAACGCTATCATTTATATTTGACCAAACAATTAGATATTCTATTGTGTTTTTGTGCTTTAAGATTAATTAAAGTGGATCCCCCTCCAAAATTGCATTTGAAAAACCACTGCGCAAATACTATGTGGCATAAAAAAATTGCATCCCCCACTATTTTTATCCTCTAGAGCCCCTTGTTTTTGAAAAATATATTATGTTTTGGGGGTTCCAAGTAGTTTTATAGCAAAAAAATTCAGATTTTTACAAGTAGGAGAGGAATGTCAGAATTGGCCAGAGGATGAAGTGGTTAAAACGAAGCTCCACTCAAAAGGGGAAGCTATGCCACATTTTGGTACTTTTTGGGGGGCGGGTACCTGGTTTTGACAGGTACCTATTTCCACTTCTGGGTGAGATCACTGCGGCAATCTGAGGAGCTTTGGCCCCTCCTCTCTCCCCCTGCAGCCTTCTGGGACACACACAGGTCCCTGAAGACTGTGGGACCATTCACAAAGAGTAGCACCTGTATGCGCAGTAGGAAACCGGCTGTGAAGAACTGTCTCAGGTGCCGACATCGCTGGATCCCTGGACGGGTAACTGTCCTTATATTATAAGTCAGCAGCTAAAATACTTGTAGCTGTTGACTTTTCGCTTTTTTGGCAAATTAGAGTTCCTATTTAAGAAAGTAGTTCTAAAGGCAGAAGTTATATACCCTCACATGGTCAGTTTGGAATCAATTCGGACAATCTCCAAAGTTTGCCTCTTCTGTATAATTTGTTGCTCTACTGTCTGCCAGTCTCGATTAGATGCCCTGGCTTCATTCCTCCTTAGCGCTCGAGTCCCAGCCACCCCACCCCCCCATTTTTTCACCTCCCTCTCTACCTCTCCCTCTCTACCTTAACTCACACTGTATACCCTTTCTCTCTCCTATATAGGTTACTTGCCTATTGATTGATTTCCGGATGTCTATATACTGATTACTTAGATTACATCTACCATTTTACTACTTACCACATATTTATGACTACATAGATGGCAGAATTGATAATTGTGTCATTCAAGATATTGGCAGAGGCTCCTTATATACTTGTTTTAATACTGTTTCTATATTGTATTTTTTACAGTTATTAAAGTATTGTGTTTACGCCCATAAGCTTGCCCTTATAGGTGATTACAATAACCTGGTACACACCCTCTATTTGGTCCAGAGTGTGCTTACATTCTTTTTCCTATTAAATGCACCAGCATTCTCTTTGTATTGCCTGTAATGTACCGGTGGTGGAAAGTGCATTCTTTGTGATCTACAATTTCTTATTATTTATTAGTTATGTAAGGTTGCTCTCAGCCTCTCATAATCTAGGGACTGCAGTACAGAAAATCCTTGGAAGAATAGGATCCAAAATAATTGTGAAACATGAATAGTGTGCTGTTTAACAGTGACATTGAAAAAATAGTATATCATATGTGCATCAAAGTATAAATAAAAATCCAAAGTAATCAACCTTGTAAATATATAAATCAGTATAGAATTTAACGCATGCAGCACTAAAACCTTAGTGAGTTAATAATGCATAGAACTTTACATACAGTTAAGATGAAAAACCTTCTGTAGTGCTGTAGCCCCCCAGCCCCCCTTTTTTACTTACCTGAACACAGTCCTCCTCCGGTTGGAAATGAGCACACCAGATCTATCTGGTGTCTTGTGCCCTGATTAGATAGATTAAAAGCGCAGCCATTGGCTTCATCTGCTGTCAATCAAATCCAATGACGTGGCGCCAGGGGGTGGGCCAAGTCCTGTATTCTGTGTGAATGAATACAGATGCAGGACTCAGGAGCACGCCCACATGGGTGTTCACCAAGGAGAGCCTTCTCCAACGTGGACACTCGATGTGGGGAGGAGCCACCAGCGCTGCTGAGGGACCCCAGAAAAGGAAGACCGGGGCCTCTCAAAATTAACTTCACAGTGGAGGTAAGTATGACATGTTAAACACCCCTTTTTTTTTTTTTTTTTTTTTTACGACCCCTTTAACCACTTCCCATCCAGGCCAATTCTGACATTTGTCTCCTACATGTAAAATTCATAATTTTTTTGCTAGAAAATTACATAGAACCCCCAAACATTATATATATATTTTTTAGAAAAAGCCCCTAGAGAATACAATGGCAGTTCTTGCAACTTATTATCTCGCACGGTATTTGCGCAGCAATTTTTCGACGCGTTTTTTTCAGAAATAAAACAGTTTCATGCTTAAAAAAAAAACAGTAAAGTTAGCCCAATTTTTTTGCATAATGGGATAGATGAAGATACGCCGAGTAAATAGATACCCAACATGTCATGCTTCAAAATTGCACGCGCTCGTGGAATGGCGCCAAACTTTGGTATTAAAAAAATCCCATAGGTGACGCTTTAAATTTTTTTACTGGTTACATGTTTTGCATTACAGAGGAGGTCTAGTGCTAGAATTATTGCTCTCGCTCTAATGCTTGCGGCGATACTGCACACCGTTTTCATACGTGGGTGGGACTTACGTATGCGTTCGATTGTGCGTACGAGCTCACAGGGACAGGGGCGCTTTAATTTTTATTGTTTTTTATTGTTAATTTTACTTTTATTTTTTTAGTTTGACACTTAAAAAAAATGAATTGATTACTTTTATTCCTATTACAAGGAATGTAAACATCCCTTGTAATAGGAATATGGCACGATCGGACCTATTTACAGTGAGATATAGGGTCAATAAGAACCCATATCTCACTTCAAGGCTGGGAAGACTAAAATAAAAAAAAAATAAAAAAAAAAAGATCACGGCTTCCCAGCCAAATCGGCACCATTATTTTTAATGCAGAGGCCGGGTGTGACGTCATAACATCGCGCCCGGCCTCCGAACGATCATAGAGACTCCGAGGACCATCTGGTCCACCGGAAATCTCTATGGTATCATCCGGGAGCCAGCGGATCCTGTGACCGACTCACCGATGTAAGTGGTGAGTCGGTAGAAGCGGCGGGAGGGGGGTACGTCCCATCCCGCCACCCGTAAGAATGATCAAGCGCCGTAACAGCCACTATGATCATTCTTATGGTGCAGGGAATCGCCGGCTGAAAATGCCGACATCTGAACAATGTCTGTGGCCTCGGGCATCATTCAGATATAACCACCGAAAGACGAGGCCGTCCCTGGACGTCCTACCGGAGCAAAGTGGTAAGTGGTTAAAAAGTAGTTCATAAATAAACAAGCACATTCGGTGTGAAATTACTATTAAGCCCCATACACATGTAGCACCCTGCTACTGAGGAGCACGCGCTATGTTTTTGAAATTTAAGGTTAAACCTGAACTACAGTTTGGTTTGGGTATAATTTTCCAAAATTTTGACTTCGGCATCAGTCTGACTGGACTATAGGGTGTTCAGCCTGGCCACCGGGGGCACTGTCTTTTCTGGTAGGCATGGAACCACAGTCTGGTTGGGTGCTTTAAGGTTACTTTCTCTCGGAGCCCGCCCAGTGGGAGTGTCACTCTTGCTGTGCTTTCTGGGAGAGGGTACTTAAGATGCGGATGTCACATGGTTTGGGGTTCCAGTCCAGAAAGTATGTTCTGACTCAATGGTCCTGGTCCTCCTGACCAGCCCCCCAGGAAGGCTATGGCCTGGGGTGTGGATCCACCTGAATTTATGTCTCGGGGGGCTGGCTAGCCCGAAGCAAAGAAACAAAAGGAAGGATTCTGAGGTGGTCTGGTGCCGTCTCCTGTTGTGGATAGGCCCAGCAATATCCAGGGGAGGACTCTTCAGAAGAAGGCCATGTACGAGTTGGCTTCTTAGCAAGAGCCTGCTGAGGGACCTAAGTGAATCCAATCTCGTGGGTATCGCCAAACTGGCTGAAAGATCCAGGTATTACACGAGTGTTCTGCAAGTCCTAGTTTCCTACATGTTCTACAACAACGTCTGTAGCAGAGACTTATTCCTACATGTCCTACAACAAAGTCTGTGGCAGAGTCTTGTTCCTGATTTGAGCACCTTGTTGGCTGCTAGGCCTTGTGAGAGAGGGACTATCCAACTTGAGTGAACATCCAGCTGTGAATGGCTATTCTCTGGATTTAGTCAAAGTAAGAGAGTTCTTCATTGTTGACTTTGACACTAATGCCACGTACACACATAGCAGACTATCCGACGGACTTAGTCTGGCGGACTTCCCGCCAGACTGTCCGTCGGACTTTCCGAACGGGCTACTTGCCCACACACGGCATTTTTTCAGCGGACTAATTCGGCTTACTAAGTCCGCCGTACTATCCTCCCTACTTTTGAAATGAACGGACTCGCCTACGCACACGAAGGAAAGTCCGCTCATTTCGAGCGCGTCTCCGGGTAGGCGGGGCCCGCGATAGAGATGTCGCTGGCCCCGTGACCTGGTATGGACTTAAAGGGGAACCCCAAAGCCGAAAAATATTGGCGTGGGGTTCCCCCCAGGTCCACATCAGACCCTTGTCCGAGCACTCAACCCGGCCAGCCAGGAAAGGGGGGGACGAGCGAGTGCCCCCCTGAACTGTACCAGGCCGCGTGCCCTCAACATGGGGGGAGCCTTGGGGAAGGGGGGCCGGGCGCCCCCCCACCCCAAAACACCTTGTCCCCATGTTGAAGAGGACAAGGGCCGCTTCCCGACAACCCTGGCCGTTGGTTGTTGGGGTCTACGGGCGAGGGGCTTATCAGAATCCGGGAGCCCCCTTTAATAAGGGGGACCCCGGATACCGGCCCCCCACCCTATGTGAATGAGTATGAGGTACAATGTACCCCTACCCATTCACCTGTGAAAAAAAAAGTAAAAAAAAAACACAACACAAGGTAAAAATAGTTTATTGCACAGCTCCGGGGTCTTCCGTCTTCAGGGGTCTTCTCGCCGGACTCCTCCGCTATCTTCTTGTAGCTCTTTTACTTGCGGAGGAGCCCGGCTTTCTTCCTCGCCGCGGCCCCTTCTTCAGACTTCGGGGGTCTTGTCCCCCTCTTCCGGTCTTCTGTCGCGGCAGACCCCGACAACCAACGACCAGGGTTGTCGGGAAGAGGCCCTTGTCCTCATCAACATGTGGACAAGGTGCTTTGGGGTGGGGTGGGCCGCGCGGCCCCCCCTTCCCCAAGGCACCCCCCATGTTAAGGGCATGCGGCCTGGTACGGCTCGGGGGGGGGGGGCGCTCGATCGTCCCCCCTTTCCTGGCCGGCCGGGTCGCGTGCTCGGACAAGGGTCTGATGTGGACCTGGGGGGACCCCCACGCCAATTTTTTTTTGGCGTTGGGGTTCCCCTTTAAGTCCATACCAGGTGGCGGGGCCAGCGACTTCTCCTTCGCGGGCCCCGCCTACCTGGAGACCCACTCGAAATGAGCAGACTTTTCTCCGGGCGGGAAAAGTCCGCTCATTTCAAAAGTACGGCGAACTGGCACACACACGGCATGATTTTCCGCCGAAATGTGAGTCCGGCAGGAAGATTGGAGTGCAAAACTACTTTCTAAGTCCGCTGTACTTTCCGATCAAAAAAGTGTGCCGGAGGCTACACACAGGGGGATTGTCCGGCGGACTTCAGTTTGCCGGACTTTTCCACCCGATTGTTTGATCGTGTGTACGCGGCATAAGTGTACCTGAACTTTCCTCCTAATCCTCTGATCCCATTTTAAGAGACTGTTCGTTAACTGGTTGCTGACCGCCGGCTGTCACATGATGACCAGGCGGCGCACCTATTGTGGCGGGAGGCCGGTATATGACGTCCTCCCATTTAAACAGGGAATGCGTGTGATCGTGTGCGCGCATCCCTGTTCCTTCAGTGGCGGCGTGTCACGGAGACACCGCTCGCCACCCAGGGGGGTGAACAGCCATTGGGCATGGGTGTTTACCACGTGATCGTTCATAGATGGTTACACCCCCACTGTGCACGTGATCGGCTGTGATCCTTTCACAGCCGATCACTAAATGTAAACAAACCGCGTTAACGAGATGTTACCTGTTTCTCCTCCTCACACACCGATCGTGTAGCCCATCAGAGTACCCGAGTACCTGTCACAGTCCATCCGAGTACCTGTCATAGTCCATCCGAGTACCTGTCACAGTCCATCCGAGTACCTGTCACAGTCCATCCGAGTACCCGAGTACCTGTCACAGCCCATCAGAGTACCCCAGTACCTGTCACAGCCCATCAGAGTACCCCAGTACCTGTCACCAGCCTATCAGAGTACCTATTTGCCGCCCATGCCACATAGATTATACGTTGGGGTGTTTGCTTTCCAAAATGGGGTCATTTTATGGGCAATTCCATTGTCCTGCTACTCCAGTGCCTTCAAAAGTGTAATAGGTGGTTGTGAAATGAGATGTCATTTTTGCTTGTAGAATGCCTGAAGATGCCACTTCAATGTTAGTGCTCTGTATGTAGCCATGCTGTGTAAAAGTCTCACACATGTGGTATCGCCGTACTCGGGAAGAGTAGCAGAATGTATTTTGGGGTGTAATTTGTTGTATGCATATGCTGTGTGTGAGAAATAACCTGATAATATGACAATTTTGTAAAAAATAATAAAAAAAATCTTCATTTTGCAAAGAATTGTGGGAAAAAATTACAATTTAAAAAACTCACCATGCTACTTACTTAATACCTTGGAATGTCTACTTTCTAAAAAGGGGTAATTTGGGGGGTATTTATACTTTCCTGACTTTTTAGTGTCTCAAGAAATGAGATACACCTGATGTACTGAAGGCCTGATCAGATGTGATCAATTTTCAGTGATTGGCACCATAGTTTGTAGACTCTATAACTTTCACAAAGACCAAATAATATACACTAATGTGGGTTATTTTTACCAAAGATATGTAGCAGTATAAATTTTGGCCAAAATTTATGAAGAAAAATTACTAATTAGCAAAATTTTATTACAGAAACAAAGAAAAAGGCATTTTTTCACAAAATGTAATTTTTTTTTATTTATAGCACAAAAAATAAACAACACACTAGTGATTAAATACCACTAAAAGAAAGCTCTATTTGTGTGGAAAAAAGGACGCACGTTTCATATGGGTACAGTGTTGCATGACTAAGTAATTGTCATTCAAACTGTGAGAGCGCTGAAAGCTGAAAATTGGTCTGGTCAGGAAGGGGGTGTAAGTGCACTGTATTGAGGTGGTTAACTAAGTTTTTGCAAATAAAAATCCCTTTATGCGGATCTGTCATCAGGCTCTAACGTTACTGGGCCATCTACCACGGGAAACCCCTAGACTTAAATCGAGGAGAAGAAGGTAACGGTAAGCCCAATCAAACCAGCAGCTCGTTCGGGAGTTAGTGCTACACACACAATCGAAATTCTGCCAGCAAAAGTCAGATGTGAGCTTTTGGTCAGAAAATCCGACTGTGTGTATGCTCCATCAGACTTTTGCTGGCAGAATTCCAGCCAGGAAAAGATTGAGAGCGGGTTCTCTATTTTTCAGTCTGAAAAAGTTCAGATCGTAAATTCCGATCGTCTGTACAAATTCCGACATGCAAAATTCCTAGGCATGCTTGGAAACAATTTGACGCATGCTTGGAAGCATTGAATTTAATTTTCTCGGTTTGTCGTAGTGTTGTACGTCACCGCATTCATTCTCGTAGTGTTGTACGTCACATGGTCGAAAGTTCAGAGGACTTTTGTGTGACTGTGTATGCAAGCCAAGCTTGAGCGGAATTCCATCGGAAAAACCATCCAAGTCTTCTCCAATAGAAAATCCACTTGTATGTATGGGGCATTACACTCAGAACCTCTATTCAAAGGGATTATGTGAATAAAAAATGTAACAACAAATCAAACAAAGATTATAGTGAAATCAAAAATGTTCATAAACAGGTGAGTAAAAGTCCACTAAAGGTGTCCATCCAAATCCATGGTATTGCAGTGTCCGCGTGCAGAACAAATGCAAAGCATCAGTGCTCCACCACCTTGTTCTAAGCAAACTAAATGGCCGCTTACCAGAAGTTTAGATCCACAAGCGATCATATGCAAATATCAAGTGTACTAATAGAATGGATACCAGTTTATATTTTTGATCTCATTATAGTCTTTGTTTGATTTGTTTTTAAATGTTTTATCACATAATGCCTTTTAATTGTGGTTCTGAGTAGAATAGTCACTTCACACTGTTAAATTCAATACTTACATTTATGACATACTGTTTTTTTAAAGATCACTGTTTTCTTGTGTAAAATTTTAAAATGCAATAAAAACAGACTAAACATAAAGTCAGAAGGTTTTTTACCTTAATGCATTTTCTACATTAGTGTTAAAAAAGTTCTGCATGCAGCTCTCCCCCTTACACTTGAGCCTGAACTTGATCCAGTGCTATGCACGAGAGCAGAGGCTCTCTCTTCATTAGCTTAGAGACAGCAGCGGGAGCCATTGTTTCTTGGCTGCGGTCAATCCCAGCCAGTGAGAAGGAAGCAGGGGGCAGGGTCATATGGACACACTTAGGAGCGAGCCCACACGAGTGCAATCATAGGAAGTGTATTGCTGTGGGGGTACTCTGCAGAGAGGAGCAACCAGGAGAACTGGAAGGGGGACCTAAGAAGCGGAGGATCTGGGTTGCTCTGTGCAAAACCATTGCACAGAGCAGGTAAGTATGACTTGCTTGTTATTTCAAAGATAAAAAATTTGGTTTAGAATCGCCGGGTTCCCGACCGGCGCATGCCGATGTATGTCGGCAGAATGGCACGGGCAGGCATATTGGCGTACAGGTACGTCCAATCTTTAATGCCGCCCTGCCATCGCGAGCGCGCCGCCAGCGATGCACTCGCATGCCGGTCGGGACCTCCGTGAGTCCGATCGCGGGTCCCATGGACTCGATCGCCGTGGGCATACCCGTGATCGTCTCACGGGGCGGCTGAACGGAGAAATGCCGTTGTAAACAGAATTTCCCCTTTCTGCCTAGCAACTAGTGACACTGATCTCTGCTCTGTGATTGGAGCAGAGATCAGTTTTCGCTAAATGAAAGCCCAGCCCCCAACAGTTAGTAACACACCCTAGGAACACTTAACCCCTACACTGCCACCCACTGGTTAACCCCTTCACTGCCAGTGTCATTTACACAGAAATCACTGCATTTATATAGCAGTGATTGCTGTATAAATGACAATGGTCCGAAAAATGTGTCAAAAATGTCCGATGTGTCCGCCGTAATGTCGCAGTCGCAATAAAAATCGCTGATCGCCACCATTAGTAGTAAAAAAAAAATATTAATAAAAATGGCATAAAACTATCCCCTATTTTGTAAACGCTATAACTTTTGCGCAAACCAATCAATAATCGCTTATTGCGATTTTTTTTTTTACCAAAAATATGTAGAATAATACGTATCGGCCTAAACTGAGGGAATTTTTTTTTTTATATATATTTTTGGGGGATATTTATTATAACAAAAAGTAAAAAATAATGCCTTTTTTTTTCAAATTGTCGCTCTATTTTTGTTTATAGCGCAAAAAATAAAAACCGCAGGGGTGATCAAATAACACCAAAAGAAAGCTCTATTTGAAAAAAAGGACGCCAATTTTGTTTGGGAGTCACGTCGCACGACCGTGCAATTATTCGTTAAAGGGACGCAGTGCCGAATCGCAAAAAGTGGTCTGGTCTTTGACCAGCAAAATGGTCTAGGGCTGAAGTGGTTAATGGTCAGATTCATGCATAAGTCCAATGATGACTAGTTGAATTGAAATTAAAGCTTCTTAATCTTCTATTCACAGAGAACAGAGCCATCTATAATACATCATACTGCACATTTTTATGAAAAATACACTTAAATGAATTTTAGTGCACAACATAATACCCAATATTGCTGATAAAATATAAAAGACAATTTTGTGTCAGGTAATTCATTACCAAACGCCAAGATTTAAAATTGCACACTCCTGTGAAAAGGCAACAAACTAAGGTACCTGAAATTGTCCATAGGCCACACACAAAAGCCTTTATAGGTTATCTGATTAGAGTTAAATGTGAGTTCTGGCTTTAGAATTATTGCAATCACTGTGAGGTTCACAGCAATACCACACATGTGTGGTGCAATTATTATAATTTTTTTTATTACTTTTTTTTAACTTTTTTTAAAATTAATTTTTTCATTCAACTTTATTGCTATTACAAGGGGTGGACAAAACCCCTTATGATAGCTTTGGGCAGTGACAGCCAGGTACACTTCATGGAGAAATCAGGGGTCTGTTGGATCCTTGATCCCTCATCTGCCCCGCAAGACAGCTGATTAGATAGAGGTCTGCTTTTTACTGCACACATACACACTATAATACACATTTTTTTTTGCTAAATATAAACTATAATGATGCATCAGGTAAATATATACCATACAATGAAAAATTTGAATTCTAAATGCATGTGAAATAGTGACAAAATACGCTACCTAAAATTGGCCATGGGCAATGATTGAAAAACCTTTACAGGTTATACATTTAGAGTAAAAGGCAGTGGTGGTGTGTCTATAAAGGGCGCAGGAGCGCTGCCCCCCCTCCTGTCACTCTCTAATCACTAATCTCTAATCAGTGGCAGCATTGGGAGCATTGGATGGCACAGTGGGAACATTTGATGGCACAGTGGCATTATTGGGAGCATTTGATGGCACAGTGACAGCATTGGATGGCACAGTGGGAGCATTTTATGGCACAGTGGCAGCATTGGGAGCATTTGATGGCTCAGTGGCAACATTGGATGGCACAGTGGCAGCATTTGATGTGCACAGTGGCTGTGTTTGATGGCACAGTGGCACCGTTTGAGGGTTACAGTGGCTGCAACTGAGCAGCACAGTGGCTGCGTTTGATGGGAACAGTGGCTGCGTTTGATGGCACAGTGGTGGTATTTGATGGCACAGTGAGGCTGCAATTGATGTTTTTTTTTTTAGAATTTTTTTAATTTGTTTGCGCCCCCCCAAAATTTTGAGCACCAGCCGCCACTGGTAAAAGGTGAGCTCTGGCATTTAAAATTATTGTTCACAGCAGTACCTCATTGAGTGATGCAATCACTGTCTATATATGTGTGCAAGACCTACATATGCATTTGGGTGTTTGAACAGGGAACAGGGTGGTTTAAATTTTTTTTTCATATTTTAAAAATAAATAAAAGTGAATGGGCGGTTGTAAAAATTGATAACAGGATCATGGCTGCTGCTGCACCCATAATCCTAGTATAACCGCTTTTCATTCAGAATGTACAGTATATATACGTATGCTGAATGGCAATTGGTTAACATATCAACTCTAAATAAACAATTTGAAACTGGTAGCAAAATTAAATTATTTAACAAGGGTAGAAAAGGAATGCTTCTCCCCTTTAGCCTAGGTTCACACTGACAGCGGAACAGATTGGACATGTAATTTGACATGTCAAATCGCATGCCAATTCACTGCAATGTGAACCAGGGCTTATGACCATAGTCAACGCCCAATCCTAATTTTGCAACTTTGACATGTGGTGTTCATAAAACTGTGCATATCATCATAACTACTTGTATCCAGATGGATTATACTGTACTTGTTTTTTTTTTTTTCAGGACAGCTTTCTTTAGGTGGGAAATGTTAAAGGAAATCTCCTGATTTTTATTATTATCAAAGGGAAAACTGGTCCAAAAAAGTAGAAAAAAAATAATTCTTTGACCAATTTGTATCCAGGCCAATTCTGACACTTTGCTCCTACATGTAAAAATCTATTTTTTGTGCTAGAAAATTACTTAGAACCCCCAAACATTATATATATATTTTTAGCAGAGGCCCTATAGAATAAAATTATGGGTGTTGTAATTTTTTATGTTGCACTTTATTTGTGCAGCAGTTTAACAAACTTATTTTTTGGGGCAAATAATAAAATAATAATAATACATTTTAAAAAAAACATAATATTTACTCCAATTTGTATCACGTGAAAGATAAAATTATGCAGAGTAAATAGATACCTAATATGTCACACTTTAAAATTGCATCTGCCCATGGAATGGCAGAAAACTATGGTGCTTTAAATTCTCCATAGGCAATGCTTATCAGTTTAGAGTTACACAGGAGGTCTGGTGCTAGAATTATTGCTCTCACACTGATGTTTGCGACAATATCTCACATGTGTGGAACAATCACCCTTTACATATGCATTCGCATTTGCACGTAAGCACAGTGGGATGGGAGTGCTTTAATTATTCTTTTTTTTATTATTATTATTTATTTTATATAAACTTTTTATATATATATATATATATATGTTTTTTTTACACTTTGCGTTAGGGAAAGGCAGCATAGGGAGGGAGGGGGGACCCCCTTCCACCACCCGCAGAATTTATTGAGTGGCTATTTAGCCACTTGAATCACTTCTGCCATAAACAGCATTGCTGGCTGAAAAAAAACATACTAGAATGAGGCCTGTAGGTGCAGACATCATCCCGGTATGACTACTTCAACCCGAGGACTTCCATGGATGTCCTACAGGCAGGAAGTAGTTACATTGTAATGTCCTAAAATATACAGTTACATTTATCACTACCAAAAAAAACCTGCAGAATAAATTCTCCTGTTCCTGACGATCGCAGCGATACCACATATGTGGGTGTGATTTGTTTTTTGTGCCCATAATAGAGCCAAGAAACAATAGTATGTATTGTAAGAACACATATATGGAGCACCCAGGTTTAAAGCCCATTTCCTGGATGCCTCATATATGCATTATGTGGCCATGAAGGGGTTAATATGGTACAATTGACATACCTGTTGGGTCACGTGGTGGTATGTCACGATTGTTGCGCCTTGGACGTCGGGGCATCTTGATGGTACTAGATGGTATCGCAGGTGAATGAAGGTTTACCTAAAAAATGAATAGTATTAATACTAATAATAATATAGAGCACTATAATAATAAGAGAAATGTAGAATTAATGTAGTTTATGGAGGTAATCGCTGGAGTCTGGCTTCAGAGATGCGTCTCAGTCGAGATCCTCTTCAGTCTGCCTGTCAGGACCCCTAGAGGAGCCCCAAACATCTGCGCCTGTGCAGAGATCAGCTGCCAACCAATCACAGCGCTGGCCTCACAGTAGCTGCCCCGTTCCTTTGCCTGAAATATACTGGCTCATACAACACAGTAACCAAATGAAATTGAGCTTATTCCATTGTTATTAAACAAATAAAGCTTTATTATGGTATTTAATAAACACTGGGTTTGATAATTTCATAATATAAAGGAACTGTGACAGTTGCTCTGGTATCAGGCAGTGATAAGGACAGACTGGGGATCCTCTGTGGGGACTGTAGGGGAACCAGGAAGTGGGTTATGAATGGAGTTGGGTTGAATGTTGATCCAGTCAGTACATATATCTGTGTTCTGTGTGTGTAGTATTGTGTATGGAGGGACCCGGGTCACTTCTGTCTGCAGACAGGCTTGGCTTTCATATTGTGTGGTGGCTGAGCCCTTCCATGTCTGAGAGAGTGTCACTGGTAACCATAGCAACGGTGTATACCCTTCATCCCTGTGTTTACTACATAACATAACCCTGTGTGTGTATAGAGCCCCCTAAAACATACATACCTACCTGCATACTATGTGTATAGGGCGCCCACATCTACCTTCCTGTATACTGTATATATAAAACCTACTCCTGTGTACCTACCTGTAACCTGCGTGTGTAGAGCCTACTCCTGTATAACTACCTATATCCTGTGTGTATAGAGCCTACTCCTGTATACCTACGTATATACGGTTTATAATTGGAGCCCACTCATATATATTGAACTTTATACTGTGTATATTGAGCCTACACATATATACTGTACCTACCTGTATACTCTATAACTGATTATTGCGAAGTCATTGCAAAGCTGTACCCAAATAAAAGTAATGTCCTTTTTCCCCACAAATAGAGCTTTCTTTTGGTGGTATTTGATCAGCTTTGATCATTGATTTTTTTTTGCACTATAAACAAAACAATTCTGACAATTAAAAAAAAAAACAATATTTTTTGCTTTCTGCTATAAAACATAGCCAATAAAAAAATGTAAAAATCAAATTTCTTCATTAATGTGGGCCAATATGTATTTTACTACATATGTTTGTTAAAAAAAAAAATCCCAGTAAGTGTATATTGATTGGTTTGCACAAAAGTTATAACATCTAAAAACTATAGGACATTTTTATTTATTTGTTACTAGTAATGGTGGTGATCAGTGATGTATAGTGGATTTTGATCTTGCGCCAGACATTCTGACACTTTTTGGGGACCAGTGACACTAATATTGTGATCAGTGCTAAAAATATGCACTGTCATTGTACTAATGACACTGTCTGGGAAGGGGTTAACATCAGCGGTGATCGAAGGGTTAATTGTGTGCCTCTCCAGTGTTTATGTGAACTGTGTGAGGTGCTTTTACTGAGGGAAGAGAGGGAATGTAGCAGGGACACAAACGCCATGCCTTCCCCCTGTCAAAATGGCAATCTGGCTTGTTTACTACCCGACGATCGACTGGCAGACATCTAGTACCTTTCACCCACCGATTGGCTTCCGCTGTGTATAATGAAGCGAGGTGTTGTATTTATACATGATCCAGCACACGGCTGCCACCCTGTAGCAATAAAGCTGGTATAGGGTAGTCCGGAAACGGTTAAAAGATAAGTCCAGCTTGGGCTCATTCGGTACGGTGCTGCATCTGCCTAGGTAAGTATGAATATGGGATAAAAAAATTCCATACTTCTCTTTTAATATTCAAAGTAAACTCACTCATCCATACGTGTCTCCATGCTTTATTTTGTTGAGAAATCATTTTGAAAAACATCCCCAGAATTTTTAGAAATGAACATCTTTTGCTGTTGATTCATGTAGCATTTACTTCCTGGAATCCATCTGACCTTAGTTCAGGCATGCAGGTAGGAGTGTGTGCTTAGCTGAGAAAGCCTCTCCTTCCCTCCTCCAGATGAAAGAAGAAAATACCCATGAAGTCTCCTGGGAAGTATGACATCATTTTAGCCTAGTATAAAAAATGATAAAAAAATATCATATATATGTGTAATATAATTCATACAAAAGATCGTGCAAAAAAAAAAAAACGTCCGCACGCCGCTCCTCCCTATGCCGTTTCGTTAGAGATAACATCTTTCAGTGGCACTGGTAGACTTTATCTCTAACGAAACGACGTTGGGACGCTGAACCTGGAAGCGACGGGCAGCGTTACATGAGCCGGCCGGCAGAATTCTTTTTACTATTTGATGCGAGTTTCTTATGACATATGTAAGTGTGATTCTTTATTTTTATTAAAAATCCTGGCAATATTATACTACGGCGATTCCCCTTTTTTTTTATCTATGTGATTGGCAATGAGCGGTGTGGCCGTAGGAATATACCAACATTGGAACAGAGTGGAAATCACAAGCAAAAAAGATGTTCATTTGGAGTTGGACTATTACTTTGAATTTAAGTTCCAATTATAGTAGTGTATATATTAATTTTTGTACTATTTATTTAATTTTATATATTAAATTTATTTTTTGCACGATCTTTTGTATGAATTATATTACACATCAATTGATCTTTTTTATAATTTTTTATGTTATTATATATTCAGTGATATTGAATTGGATTATTATAGCGCAGCTTTTTTCGAAAAATTGGTATTAATATTGTGGGTATCTCACATTTAGGTTGCAGCTTCACTTTCACAAACATTTTTACAGTTTGTCAATTATTTTAACTTTAGATAGCGCTGTATTACATTTTTTTATTAATCATTTTAGCCTAGGCCAGAAGCCAGGAAGCAACTGAAGAAATGTAAAAAAAAAGATTCAAATAAGTAAATATGATATATCTTCCTATCTATTTACTCATACTAGCAGCATAAACATTTAAAATAGTTAATGTGATTGAGATAGTTTAGTTGCACATTAACGACTTGCTTACTAGGCACCTAAACCCCCCTCCTGCCCAGACCAATTTTCAGCTTTTAGCGCTGTCCCTCTTTGAACGACAATTACGCAGTTATGCAACACTGTACCCAAATTCAATTATCATTTTTTTCCAACAAATAGAGCTTTTTTTGGTGGTATTTGATCACCTCTTTTTTTTTTTTTCTTTGTTAAATTTTTAACAAAAAAGACCAAATGTAAAAAAAAAATACAAAACTATTTAATATTTTGTTAATGCATTTTTGAAACATGTAATTTTTCTCCTTCATTGATGTACGCAGATGAAGCTACACTAGGGTTGCCACCTGTCCAGGATTTACCCGGACATTTTGGGTTTTGACTCATGCGTCTGGGTTTCAGACTGCCTGAAACCCGGACACATTATTCAGACTGGACTATGGCTTCCCAGCAGGGTTGCTGGCTACAGTTGTCTAAGCTGGGAGTGTCTGTTACACTCTCTTTCATGTTGCCCGAAGCCAGCACTAACAATCCCCCCAAACACACACAGGCGGGAGAGGAGCTCGATCTGCACCTCTTCCTCCTGCCTCTACCCCTCTGTGCCTGCCCACACTCCAGTCCCCAGCGCTGTGCCTCAGAAAAGGAAAGTGGGGGCTGGTTTTTGAAGTCCAGCAGCCTCAGATACATCTGGATGAGAGGTGCTGACTGCCAAGGGGTGAGTGAGCTCACCATCCATTAGGGTTGTCCCGATATTCGTATTGGTATCGGGACTGATCCCGAGCATTTGTGCGAGTACTTGTACTTGCGCAAATGCTCCCGATGCCAGATCCGATACCTGGGAGAGATGACTAAAGTGACCTGGTGCAAGCGGAAGTCAACGGCTAGGAACAACGGAAGTGACACTGTGTCGACGTCGGTGGTTGGACATCCCGATGCCCATCTTAGTACACCCTACACTTGGCTGCAGCAAGCCAGCAGCAGACATCTTATCACACCCAGCCCATATAGTTCGCGCTGGGTGTAAAAAGATGGCAGTTGCTGCTTTTAATGCGGCCAAGTGCAAGGAGTACCAAGATGGGCGTCACGGGCAACCTTTCCTCATGGTATGACAGTGCCTGACCTGCCCATCAGTGCCCATAAATGCCACCTATCAGTGCCCAATGCACATAAGTTCAGCCTATCAGTGCCAGCCACCTGTCAATGCCATCTATCAGTGCCAGCCACCTGTCAGCGCCATCTATCAGTGCCCGCCATCTATCACTGCTGCATATCTGTGCCACCTAATCTATATTGTGCTTTGAAAACTGTCACATAACATTCAAAAAAAGTATCGGTAATCGGAATCTGCGAGTACTTGGAAAAAAAGTATCGGTACATGTACTCGGTCTTAAAAAAGTGGTATCGGGACAACCCTACCATCCTCCCCTATTGCATCAGAGTGTTCCCTATTACATCAGAGTCCTCTCCATACATCAGAGTTCTCAGTGTCCCCCCTTAATACGGGGCTCCCAGAGGATCCCTTATGTTAGAGTCCCCGGAGTTCTCCAGTGTGAGGGAACTCAGCGGGTTTAGATGTATAAGGGGAACTCTGTGGACTCTGATGTAAAAGGGGAACTCTGTGGACTCTGATTTAAAAGGGGAACTCTGTGGACTCTGATGTAAAGGGGGAACTCTATGGGTTTAGATGTCAAAGGGGAACTCTGGGTTTAGATGTAAAAGGGGAACTCTGTGGACTCTGAAGTAAAGGGGGGACGATTATTATTACTTCATATGATTAGAAATGTTATTTATTATCAAAATATATGTATAAAAAAAAATTGCTGTGCAACACATAAAGTGTCCAGTTTTGACTTGAAGAAAAGGTGGCAACCTTACGCTGTCGCCGTGAGGAGAAAAAAAAAAAACGATTATCTATTCTCTGTTTACATCACGTAAACACGTAATCGACCCCTTACTCCGATCAGTGATCACCCGAGCCTCACCCCCCTGCAGGGGCACAGCCAGCTTGCAAAGGGAAGGACTTCTATTGATGCCCTCCCAGCAAAACAGATCCGCGCTGTAGCCATCATTCGGCTATAGAGCAGATCTGAAGGAATTAAGACCCCTTTCACGCTGAGGCGGTTTTCAGGCATTTTAGCAATAGAAATAGCCTCTAATTAGCACTTGAAAACTGCCTCCCAATCATTTCAGTGTGTCTGTTCACACTGGGGCGGTGCGTTTGGGGGATGTTAGGAAAAGTCCTGCAAGCAGCATCTTTGGGGCAGTGTGGGAGCGATGTATACATTGAAATGAATGGGCAGCGCTTCCAAAGCACCTGAAAAGCGATTCGGAAGCGCAGAAACATGGATGGTTTTTAACCCCTTCTTTGGGGTTAAAAGTGCCCCGCTAGCGGCCGAAATGTGCCACTAAAACAAGTGGCGCTTTAGCGCTAACATGGATGCAGCCCCAGTGTGAAAGGGGTCTAATGTATTTATCTTTGATTGATTGACAACACCTCCTCACCACCATCCCATAAAAGAGAGTGGAGAGACTGGCCATCTTATATGAGAACACAGCGCACCTGGCACTATGATATGGCAATAACAGAACACAGCGCGGTGTACTGCAGCTTTTATTGTATGTACACTTTGGACTGTAAATCTAGCCTTTTTTTCCTTTCTGTTTTTAGTTTGAATATTAGTTCAAAACTTTGTTGTGTTTTTTTATTGCTCACTTTGTCACATTTATGACTAATGCCCTGTACACACGGTCGGACATTCTGACGACAAAATCCATTGGACGGATTTTGGCCCAAACTTGTCTTGCATACACACGGTCGCATAAAGTTGTCGGAAAATCAGACTGTTCAGAACGCGGTGACGTATAACAAGTACGACGGGATTATAAAGAGGGCAGTAGCCAATCGCTTTTGTCTCATAAATTATTCTGAGCATGCGTGGCACTTTGTCCGTTGGAATTGTCTACACACGATCGGAATTTAAACAATCGGATTTTGTTGTTGGAAAATTTTAGATCCTGCTCTTAAACTTTGTGTCGGAAATTCCAACCGAAAAAGTTAGATGGAGCCCACACATGATCAGATTTTCCGACAACAAGATCCAATTGCACATTTTCCATCTGAAAGTCCGGCCGTGTATACAGGGCATTATTCTGTCCCAGTTCCAGCTACCACAGCACCATTATGCTATCATCGCCATGCTAATTCATGTTTTTTTTAACTCTTTATTTATTCCAGATATGCCAGGAAATAGACATAAAACTGGTCACACGTTAGACTGACTACAGATTGTTTCACAATTGAAAACAAGATCCACAATCATGAAAGATCTTCCCCTGAAACAAGGTGGTAGAGAATTGACTTTCCAGGTCATTTCAGCAAATAGAGAGGAAGCCCCAGCAAATACAGACATGATTATGAATTGTGTCATAACACTTGACCACCATTAGGAGACGCTAATGACATGACATGACATTACATTCCTTATTTTAGATGTCATTATATTACATTGTTGTGTTTCTGTGCTTCTTTATGCAATGCAGGCAGATCATGGTTGGTGCAAGGTGCTGGCATGGAGCTGTACATAGCTTCCTGAAAGCATCTTTATAAATATAAGCATTAACAGGGAAAGGGGAATTGGGGAGAAAAATAAAAAATATGAATAAAAGAACCTTCACATAAAAGACCTCAAAAGAAAAATTGTGGGTTCAGTTGGACTTTTTAGGCATAAAAGAAGTTGTGAACACAACCAATATATTCAAGAGGAATTATTTCTATTTATTATTAAGACAAAAGTAGAAACAAAAAAAATAAAAAAAAAAAAAAAATTTCTTTTTACAAAAAAAGAATTATTTCCTCCTTATAACTACACATTTGAGACCTAATTGACATCCTATCAAAGGTAGTAAAATCCACTTAAAATTTCCAAAGGGGAAAAAACGGCGTCGAGGCCGGTCGGACGCATCGTAGGAGACGCTGGTCGGGTAGCTGAACGTCACTTCCGCCTAGTGCGGAGTGACGTCACTACCGGGACGGACACACATAAAAGGACACACATGGCTGGTGTCCATGAATAGCGGCCATTTTTTACAAAAATAAATACGATAGGGGTGAACGGGCTGAATAGCCTGCCTGCTTGATTCCCCCTCTGCCTTCCCCCTTTACCCAGTGGGAATTCGGTTCGCTTCACTGCACTTAAAGATAATTGGTCTGCATAATTGTATGTATCTTTCTTTACTTTTATTGGATGTACTTCCTAATCCCCTCCAAACTATCACGGTGGGTTTCTCCTAGAGCACTGGTAATATAATATTCTATTTTTAGTTTCTACTGTATAATATTCTCTGCTGGCTCTTTTTCTAATTCTCCTTGGTGTTGCTCAAACAATTGGTGTTTCACCTGACTAATGGGTTCCAATTTATCTCACTCTGAGGGACACTTTTTATGTTTGGACATTCTTTATACCAAATTCTAAAACACCCCCTTTTTCATTATGCTTTTTTATACAGCTCAGGGGATACTCAGAGTACCCATCATCATTTAACTTCTGGCTACCCACATTTTAAGAACACCCACTAAAAATTAAATGTTCGAAGCCCCACGGGCTCAACACATTTTTGAAGTGATTCCACCAACTTTAAATTCATATCTGCATTTATTGCTCAACGTCTACTCCTCCCCCCCCCCCTTTTTCCTTTTTGGAGAAATGGGTGTTTGAAAATCGTGCCAACTTCCCTACTCTCCTCCGGGAACGGTGGTCTCCCTATTTGGGACACACTTTATGAAGGAATGTAAGTATTTATGGCTTGATATAAGATATGAAATAAGAATGTTGTATCCGCCCCCACACTGTGGCCCCCCCCCCCCCCCCTTATTTTTATTATTATTTTTTTTTCCCAATCTTATGGAACACCTTAGCATCTTGATAGGTGGTATAATGAAATATGTTATGTGTATCTGGATACATGTAGTTTATTTTTTATGTTTGTATATGTTTTTAGTATTTTATATATATATATGTTTTCTTTTTATTTATTTATTCTTTCTCCTTACAATATAGAACACTGTTATCAGCTCCTGAAGAAGCGTCATCTCCAGACGCGAAACATGTAGAGCACCAGAATATATGTAACTGTCGACTGTATGGTTGATATCCTTGATTCTATATTTATATAGATATGCACTTTGTTTTTTCCCCTTTGGAAATTTTAAGTGGATTTTACTACCTTTGATAGGATGTCAATTAGGTCTCAAATGTGTAGTTATAAGGAGGAAATAATTCTTTTTTGTAAAAAGAATTTTTTTTTGTTTTTTTTTGTTTCTACTTTTGTCTTAATAATAAATAGAAATAATTCCTCTTGAATATATTGGTTGTGTTCACAACTTCTTTTATGCCTAAAAAGTCCAACTGAACCCACAATTTTTCTTTTGAGGTCTTTTATGTGAAGGTTCTTTTATTCATATTTTTTATTTTTCTCCCCAATTCCCCTTTCCCTGTTAATGCTTACATTTATAAAGTGATAACCAGGACGTGGCATTCTGTTTAAACTTTTCAGTGTATCCACAGACACCACCCTATTACAGATACACATTTTTTCATTTAAATATTCCTGAAAGCATCACCACATCCTCCCTCAGTGCTCTTCCTAACAACCCTCAGCCCTGATGTAAGCAGTGTGTTGGCTCTTGAATGAGTTATGCAAAAATGCCTTGGTGCACGGATGGCAATCTGGAGGAGTGGGTCTTCCTAGGGAGGCTTTAGGGAGGAAGGAAAGTCCACTTTTTTAACTTGTCCCTATAATAAGGCTTACCTGTAGGTACAGTGAATATCTTCTAAACTTGCATTGTTTAGGAGAAATTCACATGGGATGCAGCCAGTGATGTCACCGGTGCATGCGCTCTGAAGGGATGGCAAACCCTACCCAGAGCATCTATACAACCCACAAACCTAGACGGGTGAGGATGGAAGCACAGAGGAGCTGGGACAGCACTGCGCTAGAGGACTCCATGTGCGGGTAAGTCTGTCATAATGTGCTAGTATGCAGAGCCTACTAATACATAATGACTTAAACCTGTAGGTGGCCCTTTTTTATATATATTTGTGGTGGTTTACTATCACTTTAATTAGCTGAGGTTTTTCTTTAATTTGTTAGTCAGGTCCATCTAAATCTGCTAGTACATCTAACACTACCCTTTTCCCAGATTGACAATGCTGTTGTCCAAACGTGGAGATGCCCCGTAAGCTGTACAAAAGTTCTTTGTACATTCAATCAAAAAACGCAAAAAAAATAGAACAGAAACCTTTTTTCAAATTGGTGTGACACCGCAAAATAGGAGCCGCACCAATTTGAACCATTGCCGTCAGTAGGCAGAGACATTTCATGCGATTTTGAACCGCATGACAAGAAGCACCGGTGTGAACAGGGGGCTTAATGATTTGTATTTCTGCCAGTCCTGAGAATTGCACAGTTCTGCACAACACAGCCAGGCTTGAAGTATAGTAGATCTGATTTTTCTCTGCTGCCTGGATACTGAAAAGATATGCTGTAGTCTGATGAGCTTGTTTCTCTGTTACTTTGCTCTCTCCTCCCAAAACTGACTGGCTAACTATGCTGCTTCTCCCTCCCTGATCTGAGTTCTGCTGTACAGGGACTATAAGTGGCTGATACCAGATTGAATAGAGGTGTTCGCCAAAACTAGTCTGCTGCTGACTGTACTCACTGAGAAGGCTTGAAAATAAATATGCTTGATGTTATGGAGTTGCCGGCTGCTTCTTTTTTTAGATTCATTTATGTAGTTTAAAGTAGCTAAAGGCAAAAACCTTTCATTTGTGACAAAGTAAGGGAGGGTTATAATCCCTGTTGTATTTTATTATTTTTTTGCCATTTGTGCCCTATTGGGGAGCTTTTCCTTCACTTCATACCGCATAGCCAAGACAGGAAGTGAAAGGAAATCCCTCCAAAATGAGGGAACCCCTGGTTGTCACCAGGGCCACCAGAACTAGTGTCCTCATTGGAAAATGTCCCCTCTATTACTGCTTTAACTGCTTCCTGACCAGCCAACACAGTTATACAAGGGCAGGTTGGCTCCCCTGCATGAGCCGTCGTAGCTACACGTCGGCTCGCGGGGTCAGGATAACTGCCAATGCTTGTGGCCGACAGTCGCGATGACCGCACCCACGAGCGATCATGAGCAGGAGACACAGAACAGGGACGAGTGTGTGCAAACACACACTTCCCTGTTCTGTTCTGACAGGAGTGACAGATTGTGTGTTCCTATTAGGTAGAAACCACGATCACTCACTTCCTCTAGTCAGTTCCCTCCCCCTTCAGTTAGAATCACCTCCCAGGGAACACAGTTAACCCCTTGATTGCCCCCTAGTGTTAACCTCTTCATTGCCAGTGACATTTTT
Source organism: Lithobates pipiens (assembly GCF_037356315.1). Lineage (NCBI taxonomy): Eukaryota > Metazoa > Chordata > Amphibia > Anura > Ranidae > Lithobates > Lithobates pipiens. Next base: position 238,192,580 of record NW_027507785.1, on the reverse strand, counting down.
ACAGTAATCAATGCATTTTTATAGCACTGATCGTTGTATTAATGCCAATGGTCCCAAAAATATGTCAAAATTGTCCGATGTGTCCACCATAATGTTGCACTCATGATAAAAATTGCAGATCGCCGCCATTACTAGTAAAAAAAAATAATAATAATAAAAATGCTATAAATCTATTTCCTATTTTGTAGACGCTATAACTTTTTTTTTTTTTTTTTAACAATCTTTTTATTGAAAGTTTCACAAATTAACAATCAACAAATACATGTGCAAGGTCAATTAAACAAAAAGGAGTACATATCCTGTGCAGTATCATGAAAGTAAGGTAGCCGAAAATACTAGTAATTCCTTTTTTCCTATACAAATGATATACATTAATGGTCGAGTGTTTGATAAACGGCTAGATAATGTCAACGTAGGAATGAGATATTTGCAATATTTCAAACAAGTCACAACTATTTTAGCAAATAAATTTAACAATTACATTTAAGAACGACTTCTATATTTGTCCCATAAGGCCCATTTCCGAAGAAAGGGTTGTAGTCTATCTTCCTGATACGCTACCGTTCTTTCATATTCAAACGAGTGGTCAACTAGGGCCACTACTTCTGACACCAAAGGGGAAGCAGTAGATTTCCATTTTCGTGTAATGCTCAGCCGAGCTGCAAATAAAATATGTGTCACTAATGTGCGCTCTGGGGTGGGATAAATATCCAAATCTACACGTAGAAGAGCTTGTTCTACTCTGAGGGGATTTAAGATTCCTGTTAACATAGCTATTACCTTACTTATTTCCCCCCAGAAGCTTCGTAAAGATACACAACCAAAATATGTGTGCCAGATTTACCACCTGGCCACATTCTCTCCAGCACGCGTTCGTACCCTCTCCTGCGTATTTCGCTATTATGTAAGGCGTCCTGTACCATCGAAATCGTAACTTATGTGCGCCTTCCCTAAAATTGGAACAACGAGTGGAATTGTAACTGCTCTTAATAGCTCTGACCCATTGGTCTGGGGATATAGTGATATTTAGATCCTCTTCCCACTTGGTTAACTGATTGTACATTTCTAAAGCCGCATCTGGCAGGCTTCCCTTCCCATAGGTATCTACCCAGTTGGCGTTGTAATGTTCTATAAAAAGAAGCTGGCAACGCAATTGGAAGTGCTCTGAAGAGATACAAGAGCTTTGGTAGTAGAAACATCTTCTACGCGGCCAATCTGCCGGACCAGGAAAGATGAAACTTTTTAAATCTGGACAGCTCACCCTCAAAGCTCGATGGGATAGATTCGAAGTTGGATTTGTAAAGTTGAGATAGGGAGCTGGTTAACCTTATGCCCAAGTATTGAATGGATTCAGATGCCCAAGCATAAGGTAAGGAGTTTTGAATTCGGTTCTGTATATCCGATGGAACATTTATACCCAATATGCTCAACTTAGTTGCATTACTTTTGTAATAAGAAATCTCATTTAAATTTTCCAACACCTCGTACACAGTTTTCAGGGATTCCTCTGGATCAACAAGAGACAGGATCACATCATCTGCATATAGAGTGATAGAGTGCTTAGTCGATCCAGAGCTAATACCTCTAATATTCGGGTGAGTCCTAATCCTCTCCGCCAATGGCTCCATTAAAAGGGCAAAGATCAGGGGTGATAAAGGACACCCCTGTCTTATTCCATTGGTAATGTAAAACTGTTCAGAGAAAAGGCCCTCTGTGAAAACTTGCGCTGACGGTTTGGAGTACAGAGCAGAGATGGCGGAGAGGACGGGGCCCGAAAAGCCAAACTTCAACAAAACCGCCGAGAGGTACCCCCAATGAACCCTGTCGAAAGCTTTCTCGGCGGCCAGCGAGAGGAGGACCACTGCCCCCCCCCCACCGGACGCCGAGTGAATCAAGTTCAGCACCCTCCTGGTGGAATCCGGGGCCTGTCTCCCCACAACAAACCCCACCTGATTGGGCTGTACCAGTTGAGGTAGAACCTTAGTTAAAGCGGGAGTCCACCGGGACTCCGCGTTTTTTTTTTTTTTAAAAGCCAGCAGCTACAAATACTGCAGCTGCTGACTTTTAAAATAGTGACACTTACCTGTCCAGCGCGCCCGCGATGTCCGCACCCGAAGCCGATCTCTAGGTCGCCTGTCGGGTCCTGCCGCCGCCATCTTGGGTATGGGAATCAGGAAATTGAGCCTTTCGGCTTCATTTCCTGGGTTCCCTACTGCGCATGCGCGAATCGCGCTGCGCAATAAGGACGCTCGCCGCTGCCTCTGGGATCTGTGTGTTTCCCAGCAGGCAGCGGGGCACTTGCGGGAAGGGGCGGGCACTTGCGGAAAGGGGCGTACGTTACGCCCCTTTCTGCAGAGAGCTATCCCGGAAGTGGGTGCAGTTACCTGGATTATCCAGGTAACTGCACCCCCCTCCCCCCTGAAAGGTGCCGATTGTGGCACCGGAGGGGGGGAGGGTTCCGATGAGCGGAAGGTCCACTTTAGGGTGGACCTCCGCTTTAACCTATTGGCAAAAATCTTGGCATATATCTTCAGGTCCACATTTAATAAAGATATGGGCCTGAAGTTCTGTACCCTGTCTGAATCCTTTCCCGGTTTAGGCAGTGTTACTATAGTAGCCGATAACATCTCGGGTGGGAAGGAGGCTGAGGAGGCAGCTGCATGAAACACCCTCTGCATATAGGTAGTCAGAATACTGGAAAATGTCCTATAATACTCCGAGGAGTATCCATCTGGACCGGGCGATTTGTTTTTAGGGAGGGCTTCTATGGTCTTTTGTATTTCGGCTAATGAAAATGGGGCGTTCAACTCCTCTAAGTGCAGTGGTTGCAACTTTGGGAGGTTAAGTATCTGAAGAAAACGTTCTATGGCATCAGGTGTGGGCTGTGCAGAAGAGGCATCTTCCTTCAAGTTGTACAGGCTGCTGTAATACCAGCCGAATGCATCTGCTATTTCTTTAGGGTTAGTAAGTCTAGAGCCATTTTGTGGATGTACTATGTACGGTATTCTTTGCTTGAGTACTTTGTCCTTAAGCTGCATTGCTAAGAGCTTCCCTGCCTTATTGCCATGTGTATAATGGTTAGCTTTGAGTTTATGAATGTTCCTGGCATGTTGGGCCACCAGTAGAGTACGTAGGTCATTGCGGGCTTTTGCTAGATTATTACTTATTGAGAAAGAGGGTGTCGCTTTATTCACGATTTCTAAGTCATTTATCTCCTTCAAAAGGCTATCCATGCGCTGCCTCCTCCTCCTGTTCACCCCCGCACTAATCTTAATCAGGAGACCTCTAGTAAATGCTTTGTGAGTGTTCCATAAAATGAACGGGTCTACATTCTCAACATCATTAATTGTAAAAAATTCTTGCAATGCGGCTGTAACCTCATTTATAACCTCTGGGTTTTTAAACAACTGGGGATCGCACCTCCACCGGTTCGCCCGGGTAGAGAAGGTGCCATCCCCAACCGCTATTGACACCGGTGCATGATCAGTCCATGAAATGGTACCGATCTCCGACCTAAAGATACGCTGTAATAAAAACTTATCAACTAGAAACATGTCAATCCTGGAATAGGACATGTGTACCTGTGAGAAAAAAGAAAAGTCACGTTCAGTGGAGTGCTGACACCTCCACACATCATACAGGCCAGCTGCTCCCATAAATTTTGCGATCTCAGGCCTGCAGGAGAGCCTCGGGGAGGGACTGGACACGTCTAATACTTTATCTGGAACTGCGTTTAGATCCCCACATAAAATAACATGTCCCTTAGCTGTCTTTTGTATTCTCCCCCATAGCTTGTTAAGAAAATGCACTTGTCGAGCATTGGGGGCATAAGCGTTAACTATGGTATAGGCCACATTATTCATTTCGCAGTTAAGAATTAAATACCTCCCTTCTTTGTCTTGTTGATGGGATATATACTTATATGCAACTGATTGCTTAATGAGGATTGCAACTCCCCTTTTTTTTGTTGGGGCATTACACAGAAATATCGTGGGGAAGTGTTTGTTGGATAATTTAGGGTGGTTGCTTTCTTTAAAGTGAGTCTCCTGCAGGCAGAGGACATCGCTGCGTAGTAGCTGGGCCTCCCTCCATAACATGTGCTGCTTTTGCGGGCTATTCAAACCGTTTAAACGTTTAAAGGCGATATTTTGAATACCATAACTAGTGAGCTTGTGACTTATCCAATAGCTGAGAATAAATACTTCTAAACACAAAAATAAATTTCTATCCTCTCTCATGCACAACACCAACCAAATGGCTAGATGAACACTATAGTGACCGTGTATAAGAAGTCTTGTTTCCACAAAAGGAAAAGGCAAAAAGAAAAACGGAAAAGGAGAATACAGGAAACGTTGTAAAAAGAGTGAAACGTAAAAATTTATAAAAAAATTTAGGAACTGATTCCTAGGAATCTGAGCCAACAGTGGCTGTTGATAACTGGGGGAAACACAAGTCTCGATGCCGATGGGGTCATCCAGGTTTAGGTGCAATTGGATGTAAGCCAAGCACGGTACTCAGGTGTGACTGTCTCAGCCGTCAGGAGTGTCCTTTCTTGCTTGATGAGCCTTAGGGGCCGACAGCTCTGGGGTGATGATTTCCCATTTTTCCAGTAGACGCAGGCCGTCCTCCAGCGTACTGATACGATAATCCCGGTCTCCTTTGGAGATGACTAAGGTGGCTGGGTGGTTCCACTTGTATGGAATTTTGTGGTTTCTGAGTGGTTTGGTAATAGTCAGAATATTACGCCTCTGCTGCATGGTGTGGGCTGACAGGTCCGCAAAGAAGGTGAGCCCCTGTATGCAGTCTGGGGGATGGACTGCTTGCCTTATAGCAGACATCAGCTTCTCCTTCACTCTGTAGTAGTGTATCCTGGCTATGGTGTCTCTGGGAAGTTTCGCCTGAATGTGTTGTGGCTTAGGTAGCCTATGGATACGGTCAATGGTTAGTTCCTCTAGCGAAACATCCGGCAGAAGTTTGTGCATAATAGTAGTGAGGTGTGCCATCAAATCTTGGGGCTTGACTGTCTCAGGAATACCTCTAATTTTCACATTATTCCTTCTCGAGCGGTCTTCCAGGTCCGCTACTTTAGCTTTAAGCCAAGAGATGTCCTCATCATGTTCATTATGAGCGTCCACCATATTGTTGAATGTGTCTGTGAATTCCCCCATCTTATGCTCAATATGGTAGACCCTGTCACTGACCGCTATCACTTCAGTTTTGCATTGTGTCACTAACTGCAGCATGTCAGTATGAATCGCCCCTCTCAGTGTGACCAACATGTCTTTTAAAGTGGAGTCCATAACTGGCTGGTTGTTTGTAGGGAACGCTGCAATTGCATCCTGAAACTCCAGCGTATCATCAATAGCAGCAGCCATATTTCTGTCCCCTCTGTCTGCCAGCTCCTGTGTCAGCTTAGGCTTAGATTTAGCTGGGCTGTTCGTGCTGGAGGAGGATGGGGATATGGCCTATGGTGCTTTATGTTTGTGCCTGTTTCTACTCACAGTTTCCCAGCCGTCCTCAGGGTCCTCCATGCAGGCCTTCTCTGCGGCCTGTGAGCCTCGTGCGCCGGGTGCGCCATCTTGCCCGCCTGTGCGGCCAGACCGGCCGAAAAAGTCCTTCATTTTCCCGGGCTGTGAGCGCTCCCTTCTCCTCCTCGACATGACCGGACACTTCCCTGGACCTTCCGGAACAAAGATCTGCCACTCGTCCGTGCTTTTCGTCGCTGTGATCGGTACTGGATGTCCCGTGTGGCGAGGAGCTCAGGACTCACGCGTCCATGCTCCTTGCGCGCCGGCTCCGCCCCCAACGCTATAACTTTTGTGCAAACCAATCAATATATGCTTATTGTGATTTTTGTTTTACCAAAAATATATAGAATACATATCAGCCTAAGCTGAGAAAACATTAGCTTTTTTTTACAAAAAAAAGGGGATATTTATTATAGCAAAAAGTACAAAATATTGTGGTTTTTTTTTCAAAATTGTCGCTTTTTTTGTTTATTGCGCAAAAAATAAAAACCGCAGAGGCAATCAAATACCACCAAAAGAAAGCTCTATTTGTGGGAAAAAAAGTACATCAATTTTGTTTGAGTGCAACATCGCACGACCGCGCAATTGTCAGTTAAAGCAACTCGGTGCCAAATCGCAAAAAGTTCTCTGGTCAGGAAGGGGGTCCATTTTTCCAGGGCTGAAGTGGTTAAGTGTAAATGGAATTTTCTTTAACTTCTATGGGGGCAAAAACAGCAAAATAAACCCATTGGAGTTCTAATACTTCTACACTCTATCCAAAACAAAACAAAAATGTTGTCTTTATTTATACATTAAATCTGCCCGGAGTGCACCATTAAATTTAACATTTAGGAAGGAGTTAAACATAGCTAAAGTAAAAACATTTTAGTTTTGGATAGAGTGGAGAGGGATGAGAACACCCGTCCGGTTTTTATCGCTGTCTGTGCCCGTTGGGCCCTATTTACACCTGTGCATTCTGGAAATGAACACAGAACACAAAACATGCGTTATGCTTGCAGTGGCATTACTTTTTAATGGCACCCCAAATGCAGACAGCATACAAGCAATTTGTGCATAGCAAAGCAGGACACAAATACGCCAAAATGTAATGTAAAAAACTAATAAAATGTGAAACTTCTTTGGCATGTTTGCCACGCATAGGGCAGCCCATTTAAGTGAATGGGCTGCCCTATGTGTGTTGAGTGAAAAGACGTGAGGTGTGAATGGGGCCTTAGGGAGATTCACCATCTCTATTTGTCCCTTTTAGGTTACCAAGCGTGAAAGTTAAAAAATCCCACATTTTATGCTATCACCAAGAAATAGCGGGGAAATCTTTACATGGAGACACTAGCTCTAGAATACCCCCAATATGGAGGTTTTTTTTCTCGCTTCCTCTTTCAGCTATTGAATAGGGATGAGCTTCGTGTTCGAGTCGAACGTACGTTCGACTCAAACATCGGCTGTTCGGGCGTTCGGCAAAATCCGAACTCTTGGTCCGTTCGCGTCAAAATTCGTATGGCGCGCGCGGACCACAATGCACTGCGGTGGCGCAGTGCATTGCTGGCTCGTGATTGGCCAAGCATGCACTGTGACCCCCGCATGCTTGGCCAATCGCAGCGCCAGCAGCGAGGAGAGCCATGATTGGCCACAGGCATCCTGCCTGTGGCCAATCATAGCTCAGGCTGTGTAGTGCACGCCCCACACTATATAAGGCCGCCTTTGAGGCGGCCTCGTGTAGTGTGTTGGCATCTGAAGCAGTGGGTGTTCTGTGTACCTTCAACACAGTTACACACCAATCGTTTTTGGCTGATTTCCTATCTTGCTCTTGTGTAGTGGTTATTGTCTGTGCCCTGACCGCAGTATACACCACTACACTATATTCACCTCACCTATATAGCTAGCTAGTGATCTATCTTTAACCACTTAACAACCGCCCATTGCCAATTAACGGCTTCAGGGCGGTTGTTTAACTCTGAGAGACCGTTAATTAACGGCCTCCCAGAATTCTGCTCTCGCGCGCCCCCTGGGGCGCGCACTCGAGAGCATCCGTGACCGCCGGGTCCACAGGACCCGGCGCATCACGGATCACGGTAAACGGCCACTCGTCGCGGCCGTTTACCACGTGATCGCTCCGTCAAATGACGGAGTGATCACTTGTAAACAAACCGGCGTCATGTTATGACGCAGGTTCCTCCCTCCCCTCTCTGTACCGATCGGTACAGCGGAGGGGAAAGAGATCGGTGTCAGCAGCGATGTGGGCTGCATCTGCAGTGCCCACATCGCTGCTCACCGAATTTAACCCCTCAATTCCCTGCCAATACTCTGCAATACCAGTGCATACTCTGCAGTACCCTGCCATTACTCTGCAGTACCCCCCATTACTCTGCAGTACCCTGCCTTTACTCTGCAGTACCCCCATTACTCTGCAGTAACCCCCATTACTCTGCAGTACCCTGCCATTACTCTGCAGTACCCCCCAATACTCTGCAGTACCCGCCATTACTCTGCAGTACCCCGCCATTACTCTGCAGTGCAGTACCCTGCCATTACTCTGCAGTACCCTGCCATTACTCTGCAGTACCCTGCCTTTACTCTGCAGTACCCTGCCATTACTCTGTAGTACTCCCCAATACTCTGCAGTACCCTGCCATTACTCTGCAGTACCCCCCAATACTCTGCAGTACCCCGCCATTACTCTGCAGTGCAGTACCCTGCCATTACTCTGCAGTACCCTGCCATTACTCTGCAGTACCCTGCCTTTACTCTGCAGTACCCTGCCATTACTCTGCAGTACTCCCCAATACTCTGCAGTACCCTGCCATTACTCTGCAGTACCCCCCAATACTCTGCAGTACCCCGCCATTACTCTGCAGTGCAGTACCCTGCCATTACTCTGCAGTACCCCCCATTACTCTGCAGTACCCTGCCTTTACTCTGCAGTACCCTGCCATTACTCTGTAGTACTCCCCAATACTCTGCAGTACCCTGCTATTACTCTGTAGTACCCCGCCAATACCCCGCCAATACTCTGCAATACCCTGCCATAAATTGCCATACCCAGCCATACTCGGAGATACCCAGCCATACTCGGTGATACCCTGAAATACCCAGCCATAGATGCCCCCCACCCCTCACCGCCCTCCGGTGCTTCTACCAACTCGCCAGTACGATCAAAGCCAGAATCTTTTTTTTATTTTTTATTTCAGGCTTCCCAGCCTAGAGGTGAGATGTGGGGTCATATTGACCCCCAGATTTCACTGTAAAGAGGACCTGTCACCCCATATTCCTATTACAAGGGATGTTTACATTCCTTGTAATAGGAATAAAAGTGATCAAAAATATATTTTTGGGGAAAAAAATATCAAACTAAAATAAATAAAGTAAAATGAACAATAAAAAAAAAAAAAAAAAAAATTAAAGCGCCCATGTCCCCATGTGCTCGCATGCAGAAGCGAACGCATGCGTAAGCCCCGCCCACATATGAAAACGGTGTTCAAACCACACATGTGAGGTATCGCCGAGAACGTTAGAGCGAGAGCAATAATTCTAGTCCTAGACCTCCTCTGCAACTCAAAACATGTAACCAGTAAAAAAAAATGTATGAAGAAAAAATTACTAATCTGCTAAATTTTATAACAGAAACAAAGAAAAATTCATTTTTTCGCAGAATTTCCGGTCTTTTTTCTTTTATAGCACAAAAAATAAAAAAACTGAGAGGTGATTAAATACCACCAAAAGAAAGCTCTATTTGTGTGAAAAAAGGACAAACATTTCATATAGGTCCAGTGTTGCATGACTGAGTAATTGTCATTCAAAATGTGAGAGCACCAAAAGCTGAAAATTGGTCTGGTTATTAAGGGTGTTTAAGGGCCCAGTGGTCAAGTGGTTAATAATAGAGCTTGCAGTCAGTAGTGTTAGGAGAAAGTGCGTGCTGTCTGCGTGCTCTGTACCCAGTACATACCGCTATAATATAGGGCAGGCCCCTACTTTCAAACATCCAACTTACAAACATCTCCTACTTGCAAACGCAAGGAGACAGCAGCAAGTGAGATGAAAAAAGACGGACGACAAAACAAATTATACAGGGGTGATAACCCTTCCCTATGTTTTCCAAAAAGCTTAAAAATAGTTTTTTTGACTGGAGCTACACTTTAAAAATGTACCAGTTGAAAATTACAAACAGATTCAACTTAACACAACAAACCTACACAGTCCCTGTCTTGTTTGCACCACCTGTATACTGCTGTTCTGAGTATATAGGGCCTGGGGGCCACACGCATTTCCTTTTTTTAATATGGGTACAGGGTTCCCCTTAATATGCGTACAAGACCCAAATAGGCTGGTAATGGGCAGGGAGGGCTACCCATGCCATTTTTCTCAATGATTTTCAACCATATTGCAGGAACCAGATATAACATTAAAACCGCAAGCAGTTTTAAATGGTGTTATTTCCGTTTAATGTCATTTGGGGCAGGGACTGTTCTAAACACGGGAAACACGTGGCACTTCACAGGCATACTACAGACACCCCCCAGGCACCATATTTAAAGGAATATTTCACTTTTTTTTTTCACTTTAATCGTCATTAAAATCAGTGCTCCCGCCAAAACGTCCGTTTTTAAAACTTTTTTTTGCATTGACCCATGTCCCCTGAGGCAGGAGTCAGGTCCCCAAACCCTTTTTAGGACAGTATCTTGCATATTAGCCGTTAAAATTAGCACTTTCCATTTCGAACGTTCGAGTCCCATAGACTTCAATGGGGTTCTAACGTTCGTAACGAACGTGGGGGCCGTTCGCAAGTTCTGGTGCGAACCGAACCGGGGGGTGTTCGGCTCATCCCTACTATTGAACAGTAAGTGAAGGGAAATCTCCCCAATTGGTAATGGCAAAAAAATCCTGACAGCCACTGCACCAATGCAAGTAACCTACGGTACTGTGTGGTAATATTCATTCACTATTGTCACACAAGTGGGTGGACTCGGGGCACAGTGCTCGGAGCCCTGAGCCCACCCTTTTTTGAAGCCTATGAGAGACTCTTTAACCACTTGGCGCCCATACTACATCTATTGACGTCATGGGCTTTCAGTGGTTATATCTAAATGATGCCTGAGGCCACAGACATCATTCAGATATTGCCATTTTCAGCTGGCGATTCCCTGCACCATAAGAATGATCATATCGGCTGTTCCGCCGCTTGATCGTTCTTACGGGTGGCGGGAGGGGACACCCCCCCTCCCGCCACCCTCCGGTGCTTCTACTGACTCACCGTTTCCATTGGTGAGTCAGTCACAGGATCCGCCGGCCCCAGCAAGTAACCATAGAGATTTCCGGCGGACTAGATCGTCCCCGGAGTCTCTATGATCGTTCGGAGACCTCTGTATTCAAATTAACGGCGCCGATTTGGCTAGGAAGCCAGGATCGTTTTTTTTTTGTTTTTTTTATTCTTCCCAGCCTAGAGGTGAGTTATGGGGTCTTATTGACCCCATATATCACTGTAAATATGTCCGATCATGCCATATTCCTATTACAAGGGATGTTTACATTCCTTGTAATAGGAATAAAAGTCATCAATTTTTTTTTTTTAAGTGTAAAACAAAAAAAAAAATTAACAATAAGAAAAAAAAAAAATTCAAAGCGCCCCTGTCCCTGTGAGCTCGCACACAGAAGCGAACGCATACGTAAGTCCCGCCCACATATGAAAACGGTGTTCAAACCACACATGTGAGGTATCGCCGTGAATGTTAGAGCGAGAGCAATAATTCTAGCCCTAGACCTCCTCTGTAACCCAAAATATGTAACCAGTAAAATAATTTCAAGCGTCGCCTATGGGGATTTTTAAATACCAAAGTTTGGCGCCATTCCACGAGCGCGTGCAATTTTGAAGCGTGACATGTTGGGTATCTATTTACTCGGCATATCCTCCTCTTTCACATCAAAAAAAATGGGCTAACTTTACTGTTTTTTTTTTTTTTTTTAAATACAAGTACAGTAAAAATACACTACTACGAAGTTAAAAGTAAGTTCTCGCTAAAGGTGAACCTTCTCACACAGCTATATACCCTTCTAGAAAACTTTACATAAAAATAGGGATTTTTAGTTCACATGCATTGCAATGCATGTTTAAGCTGGCCAACTGCGTCAAAGTAATCCCTCTCTGGCCAGGCCCTACACTACACTGTACTAATCTACACTACACTACATTACACTAATTTACTCTACCCTAATCTGCTCCACCCTGCCCTTATGCTCTCCACCCTGCCGTAATTCACTCCACCCTGCCCTGTAACCCTGCCCTAATTCACTCCACCCTGCCCTCTAACCCTTCTGTAGTCTGCTCCACCCTGCCGTAGTCTGCTCCACCCTGACCTATAACCTAGCCCAAATCCACCCTGCCTTAATCCCCTCCACCCTTCCCTAACCCAGCCCTAATCCACCCTGCCTTAATCCCCTACACCCTGCCCTAATCCACCCTGCCTTAATACCCTCCACCCTGCTCTATAACCCAACCCTAATCCTCCCTGCCTTAATACCCTCCACCCTGCCCTATAACCCATCCCAAATCCCCCCCTGCCTTAATACCCTCCACCCTGCCCTATAACCCAGCCCAAATCCACCCTGCTTTAATCCCCTTCACTCTGCCCAATGACCCAGCCCAAATTTACCCTGCCTTCTAACCCTGCCCTAATCCACCTGGCCTTAATCCCCTCCACCCTGCGTTATAACCCAGCCCAAATTCACCCTGCCTTAATCCCCTCCACCCTGCCCTATAACTCAGCCAAAATCCACCCCTTCTTAATCCCCTTCACCCTGCCCTTTAACCCAGCCCAAATCCACCCTGCGTTAATCCTAATAAATATAAATTTTTATAGATATAAGCAAATTCTTTTTTTTGTGTTTTTGTACACTATACTATTATTGGCTCCTCCCTGCCCTAATCCACATACACCATTTTTTAATAGATGCAAGCAAATATACAGTTATGTTTTTTTTTTTTAATAGTGTACACCAGGCATCACTAAATGGCGGGCCGATTGCAGACCGAATCATTGTCACATCCGGACCTCCACGGTTCCACCATTTAGGAGCCAGTTGTTTATTGCCGCTGTCATCACTTCATGGCAGGCTTGGGGACAATCCTAGACAGAGGTTGGGAGACAAAGCAACTTTCTAGAAAAGAGGCTGGGACTGCTGGAGTTACAATTTTAAGTGTCCCAGCAAGTGATTGGTTGTTAGGATTAAGGGCGGCTCTAGCAACCAATCACCTGCTAGGACACTTGAAAAGTTAACTCTGTCAGTGCCTGCCCATGCCCTCCATCCAAAGCTGCGGTGTCTTCTGCTATATAGAGCTGAGATGGTTTGCACTGTGAATGAGGGGGAGTTATCTGTAATGTGAATGGGTGGGACAGAGCTGTAGTGGGGGGCAAAGCTGAAGAGGGCTTCCCTGTGAATGGGAGAAGCAGAGCTGAGGGAGAGCTGAGGAAGCCTGTAATGGGAAATAGGGTAGCAGAGCTTAGAGGGGCTGCATTGTAAAGGGGGCAGAGCTGAGGAGCTGAAATGTGACTGAGTGGAGCAAAGCTTAGGGGGTCTGCAATGTGAATAATAAGAGCAGAGCTGAGGGGCTGCAATGTGATAGGGGCAGAGCTGAGGGGCGCTGCAGTGTAAATGGAGGAAGCAGAGCTGAGGGGGGCTACACGTCAATGAGGGGCTGAAGAGCTAAGGGGGGCTGCAATGTAAATGGGGGGCAGAGCTTAGGGGCTGTAATGTGAATGGGAGCAGAGGACATTGCTATGGGGGGGATGTGAAGGTGGGAGCAGAGGACACTACTGGAGTGGTTTATGTAAAGGGGGACAGAGGTCACTACTTTTGGTGGGGAAGTGATGTGATGGACACAGGGGACACCATTGTCAAGGGAAAACTCTGGTGTAAAAATTAGATTGTGATTTCAAAAGAGGGGACTGCGATGTGAATAATCTTAGTCATTGCACAACAGGCAATTTTTTTTTTAACCTCAGCTAGAAGAACATTTTATTAATTGTACCGCCGTGAATTTTAATGGAATTCCCCTGGTGTACACTATAATATAGTCCGCTCAACCTGCCCTAATCTGCTCCATCCTGCCCTAATACACTCTGTTATAACAAATATACAATTTTATAAAGATAAGTAAATATTAATTTTTATAGAAATAAGTAGATATACATTTTTTTGCCATGCTCCATCCACCTATTGTCTCGACGGGCCTGGCTCTATCCGCCTATTGCCTCGACGGGCCTGGCTCTATCCGCCTATTGCCTCGACGGGCCTGGCTCCATCCGCCTATTGCCTCGACGGGCCCGGCTCCATCCGCCTATTGCCTCGACGGGCCCGGCTCCATCTGCCTAGTGCCTCTACGGGCCTGGCTCCATCCGCCTAGTGCCTCTACGGGCCTGGCATCATCTGTCTAGTGCCTCTATGGGACTGGCTTCATCTGCCTAGTCCCTCTAGGGGCCTGCCTCCATCTGCCTTGTGTCCCGCCTAGCCTGGATCCATTTGCCTCGTGCCTCTATGGTCCTGGCTCTGTCCACCTAATGCCCCGCTGGGCCTGCCTCATCCATCTAGTGCCTCTACAAGTATGGCTCCATCTGCCTAGTGCTTGTGCGGGCCTGGCTCCATCCGCCTAGTGCTTGTGCGGGCCTGGCTCCATCCGCCTATTGCCTCTGCGGGCCTGGCTTCATCCGCCTAGTGCCTCTGCAGGCCTGGCTCCATCCGCCTATTGCCTCTGCGGGCCTGGCTCCATCCGCCTAGTGCCTCCGCGGGCCTGGCTCCATCCGCCTAGTGCCTCTGCGGGCCTGGCTCCATCCGCCTAGTGCCTATGTGGGCCTGGCTCCATCCGCCTAGTGCTTCCACGGGCCTGGCTCGATCCGCCAAGTGCCGCTACGGGCCTGGCTCCATCCACCTAGTGCCTCTACGGGCCTAGCTCCATCCGTCTAGTGCCTCTACGGGCCTATCTCCATCCGCCTAATGCCGCTACGGGCCTGGCTCCATCCGCCTAATGCCGGTACGGGCCTGGCTCCATCCACCTAATGCCGCTACGGGCCTGGCTCCATCCGCCTAATGCCTCGACGGGCCCGGCTCCCTCCGCCTATTGTCTCGATGGGCCCGGCTCCATCCGCCTATTGCCTCGACGGGCCCGGCTCCATCCGCCTAGTGCCTCTACGGGCCTGGCTCCATCCACCTAGTGCCTCTACGGGCCTGGCATCATCCGTCTAGTGCCTATATGGGACTGGTTTCATCCGCCTAGTCCCTCTAGGGGCCTACCTCCATTCGCCTTGTGACCCACCTAGCCTGGATCCATTTGCCTTGTGCCTCTATGGTCCTGGCTCCTTCCACCTAATGCCCCGCTGGGCCTGCCTCATCCATCTAGTGCCTCTACAAGTATGGCTCCATTCGCCTAGTGCTTGTGCGGGCCTGGCTCCATCCGCCTAGTGCTTGTGCGGGCCTGGCTCCATCCGCCTAGTGCTTGTGCGGGCCTGGCTCCATCCGCCTAGTGCTTGTGCGGGCCTGGCTCCATCCGCCTATTGCCTCTGCGGGCCTGGCTTCAACCGCCTAGTGCCTCTGCAGGCCTGGCTCCATCCGCCTATTGCCTCTGCGAGCCTGGCTCCATCCGCCTAGTGCCTCCGCGGGCCTGGCTCCATCCGCCTAGTGCCTCTGTGGGCCTGGCTCCATCCGCCTAGTGCCTATGTGGGCCTAGCTCCATCCGCCTAGTGCTTCCACGGGCCTGGCTCGATCCACCAAGTGCCGCTACGGGCCTGGCTCCATCCACCTAGTGCCTCTACGGGCCTAGCTCCATCCGTCTATTGCCTCTACGGGCCTAGCTCCATCCGCCTAATGCCGCTACGGGCCTGGCTCCATCTGCCTAATGCCGCTACGGGCCTGGCTCCATCCGCCTAATGCCGCTACGGGCCTGGCTCCATCCGCCTAATGCTTCGACGGGCCCGGCTCCCTCCGCCTATTGCCTCGACGGGCCCGGCTCCATCCGCCTATTGCCTCGACGGGCCCGGCTCCATCCGCCTAGTGCCTCTACGGGCCTGGCTCCATCCACCTAGTGCCTCTACGGGCCTGGCATCATCCGTCTAGTGCCTATATGGGACTGGTTTCATCCGCCTAGTCCCTCTAGGGGCCTACCTCCATCCGCCTTGTGACCCACCTAGCCTGGATCCATTTGCCTTGTGCCTCTATGGTCCTGGCTCCTTCCACCTAATGCCCCGCTGGGCCTGCCTCATCCATCTAGTGCCTCTACAAGTATGGCTCCATCCGCCTAGTGCTTGTGCGGGCCTGGCTCCATCCGCCTAGTGCTTGTGCGGGCCTGGCTCCATCCGCCTAGTGCTTGTGCGGGCCTGGCTCCATCCGCCTAGTGATTGTGCGGGCCTGGATTCATCCGCCTATTGCCTCTGCGGGCCTGGCTTCATCCGCCTAGTGCCTCTGCAGGCCTGGCTCCATCCACCTATTGCCTCTGCGGGCCTGGCTCCATCCGCCTAGTGCCTCCGTGGGCCTGGCTCCATCCGCCTAGTGCCTATGTGGGCCTGGCTCCATCCGCCTAGTGCTTCCACGGGCCTGGCTCCATCCGCCTAGTGCCTCTGCAGGCCTGGCTGCATCCGCCTAGTGCCTCTGCGGGCCTGGCTCCATCCGCCTAGTGCCTCTGCGGGCCTGGCTCCATCCGCCTAGTGCCTCTGCGGGTCTGGCTTCATCCGCCTAGTGCCTCTGCGGGCCTTGCTCCATCCGCCTATTGCCTCTGCGGGCCTGGCTCCATCCGCCTATTGCCTCTGCGGGCCTGGCTCCATCCGCCTATTGCCTCTGCGGGCCTGGCTCCATCCGCCTAGTGCCTCTGCGGGCCTGGCTCCATCCGCCTAGTGCCTCTGCGGGCCTGGCTCCATCCGCCTAGTGCCTCTGCGGGCCTGGCTGCATCCGCCTAGTGCCTATGCGGGCCTGGCTCCATCCGCCTAGTGCCTCCACGGGCCTGGCTTGATCCGCCTAGTGCCGCTACGGGCCTGGCTCGATCCGCCAAGTGCCGCTACGGGCCTGGCTCAATCCGCCAAGTGCCGCTACGGGCCTAGCTCCATCCGCCTAGTGCCTTTACGGGCCTAGCTCCATCCGCCTAATGCCGCTATGGGCCTGGCTCCATCCGCCTAATGCCGCTACGGGCCTGGCTCCATCCGCCTAATGGCGCTACGGGCCTGGCTCAATCCGCCAAGTGCCGCTACGGGCCTAGCTCCATCCGCCTAGTGCCTCTACGGGCCTAGCTCCATCCGCCTAATGCCGCTACGGGCCAGGTTCCATCCGCCTAATGCCGCTACGGGCCTGGCTCCATCCGCCTAATGCCGCTACGGGCCTGGCTCCATCCGCCTAGTGCCTCTACGGGCCTGGCTCCATCCGCCTAGTGCCTCTACGGGCCTGGCTCCATCCGCCTAGTGCCTCTACGGGCCTGGCTCCATCCGCCTAGTGCCTCTACGGGCCTGGCTCCATCCGCCTAGTGCCTCTACGGGCCTGGCCCCATCCACGTAGTGCCTCTATGGGCCTGGGTATTCATATCTGCCTAGTGCCCGGAGGGGCCTGGCTCCAACTGCCTAGTGCCCCGGCAGGCCTGGCTCTATCGCCTAGTGCCCCAACAGGCCTGGCTCCATCCGCCTAGTGCCCTGTACTGTAGTTTATATATATATATATATATATATATATATATATATATATATATATATATATATATATATATATATATATATATATATATATATATTTATATATATATATATATATATATATATATATATATTTATATATATTTATATATGTATATATATATATATACACACACACAAATATAATTTTTATACATTTAACAACAATATACATTTTTATGCATTTAAAACATTTTATTTATTTTTTTTGATTTTTTTTTTTTTTTTAACAACATTACTTTTCACTATCCTGCTTTAAATGTGAAACAAAAAAAATGGTGTTACACATACATGACAATACGGTTATGACCAAATTCATCAATTTCATGCACAAAATGAAGGTTGATGAAGTCATCTAGAGTTAGGTTGTCGATTTCCCAGAACTCGACCCTCCGGGGCACTCTTCGGTTTCCATCCTGTGGAGGAAAGAAAACAATTACAGCTCTGCAAAGGGGGCATGTATTGCTTTGTGCCATCCATGTTCCGATGCAGGTCGAGTGAAATAGGTGGGAGCAGGGTAGAGTTGTATTGTCCTCTCCCACATCCATTTCACTCAAACAGATGGAACAGGTGGGCACCACCTGATACTCCCTGGCCGGTGGTCTGGCTGGTGCAGGCTGGTCCTCAGCAACAATGCGGTCCCTTGGAGATCGACTTCTATTGGGCCTGGCATTCTGTCGCTGCTGTCGAAGAGCTGCTCTTGTTCGATGAGCAATGGGTGAATCCATGCCTATAATAACAATGACGGAGATTTCAGCATTTCTGTCATGTAACTCTATCACACTTTTAAACTTAAATGACAAGGGCAAGTGTCTTATTTATGTCTCATAAGTAAACCTAAAAATAGGAGATAATTTAACTACTAAAGCCTCCGTGATGTACCCATACATCGCCAGATTGAAGTGTTTATACCTGCAGCTACAGGCATCATTCCAGTATCTATTCTTTTTTGCCAGCAATGCTCTATAATGTAAAAGTGATCCTAGGGGCTACTTTAGTGATAACTAGCCGCTGGATCGCTTTTATAGGCAGTGGAAGAGGCAAACCCCCCACTCCACCACAGTCTGAAAACTGAGGATAGGAACATCCCCAGATCTCTCCATAAAGATCTTTCACTCTTCTGGCTATCACAAGAGATATTGTTTATCCCTTGTAGTAGCCATAAACGTGAACATAAAAACTAAGAAGTGTAAAAATTAGGAAGTCAAAAATAAATAATTCTTAACATAGAAAAAAAATTGAAAGCGCCCACCCCCCATGCTCATGCACTAAGGCAAACGCGTACATAGGTAACAAACACATGTAAATGGCATTGCCACCACACATCACACATGAGATGTATCGCCACAAATGTTATAGGGAGAGCAATAATGTTAGCACCAGAGCTCCTGTGTAACTCTAAACTTGTAACCTGTAAAGGCTTTTAAAGCATCGTCTACAGATAATTTAATGTACTGTTTGTCATCAGTCCATGAGCATCCTCAATTTTAAAGCATGAGATGTTAGGAATCTATTTACTATGCGTAACACTATCATTTATATTTGACCAAACAATTAGATATTCTATTGTGTTTTTGTGCTTTAAGATTAATTAAAGTGGATCCCCCTCCAAAATTGCATTTGAAAAACCACTGCGCAAATACTATGTGGCATAAAAAAATTGCATCCCCCACTATTTTTATCCTCTAGAACCCCTTGTTTTTGAAAAAATATATTATGTTTTGGGGGTTCCAAGTAGTTTTATAGCAAAAAAATGCAGATTTTTACAAGTAGGAGAGGAATGTCAGAATTGGCCAGAGGATGAAGTGGTTAAAACGAAGCTCCACCCAAAAGGGGAAGCTATGCCACATTTTGGTACTTTTTGGGGGGCGGGTACCTGGTTTTGACAGGTACCTATTTCCACTTCTGGGTGAGATCACTGTGGCAATCTGAGGAGCTTTGGCCCCTCCTCTCTCCCCCTGCAGCCTTCTGGGACACACACAGGTCCCTGAAGACTGTGGGACCATTCACAAAGAGCAGCACCTGTATGCGCAGTAGGAAACCGGCTGTGAAGAACTGTCTCAGGTGCCGACATCACTGGATCCCTGGACGGTAACTGTCCTTATATTACAAGTCAGCAGCTAAAATACTTGTAGCTGTTGACTTTTTCGCTTTTTTTGGCAAATTAGAGTTCCTATTTAAGAAAGTAGTTCTAAAGGCAGAAGTTATATACCCTCACATGGTCAGTTTGGAATCAATTCGGACATTCTCCAAAGTTTGCCTCTTCTGTATAATTTGTTGCTCTACTGTCTGCCAGTCTCGATTAGATGCCCTGGCTTCATTCCTCCTTGGCGCTCGAGTCCCAGCCACCCCACCCCCCCATTTTTTCACCTTCCCTCTTCCCCCTTTCTACCTTAACTCACACTGTATACCCTTTCTCTCTCCTATATAGGTTACTTGCATATTGATTGATTTTCGGATGTCTATATACTGATTACTTAGATTACATCTACCATTTTACTACTTACCACATATTTATGACTACATAGATGGCAGAATTGATAATTGTGTCATTCAAGATATTGGCAGAGGCTCCTTATATACTTGTTTTAATACTGTTTCTATATTGTATTTTTTGCAGTTATTAAAGTATTGTTTTTACGCCCATAAGCTCGCCCTTTTAGGTGATTACAATAACCTGGTACACAGCCTCTATTTGGTCCAGAGTGTGCTTACATTCTTTTTCCTATTAAATGCACCAGCATTCTCTTTGTATTGCCTGTAATGTACCGGTGGTGGAAAGTGCATTCTTTGTGATCTACAATTTCTTATTATTTATTAGTTATGTAAGGTTGCTCTCAGCCTCTCATAATCTAGGGACTGCGGTACAGAAAATCCTTGGAAGAATAGGATCCAAAATAATTGTGAAACATGAATAGTGTGCTGTTTAACAGTGACATTGAAAAAATAGTATATCATATGTGCATCAAAGTATAAATAAAAATCCAAAGTAATCAACCTTGTAAATATATAAATCAGTATAGAATTTAACGCATGCAGCACTAAAACCTTAGTGAGTTAATAATGCATAGAACTTTACATACAGTTAAGATGAAAAACCTTCTGTAGTGCTGTAGCCCCCCAGCCCCCCTTTTTTACTTACCTGAACACAGTCCGCCTCCGGTTGGAAATGAGCACACCAGATCTAGCTGGTGTCTTGTGCCCTGATTAGATAGATTAAAAGCGCAGCCATTGGCTTCATCTGCTGTCAATCAAATCCAATGACGTGGCGCCAGGGGGTGGGCCAAGTCCTGTATTCTGTGTGAATGAATACAGATGCAGGACTCAGGAGCACGCCCACATGGGTGTTCACCAAGGAGAGCCTTCTCCAACGTGGACACTCGATGTGGGGAGGAGCCACCAGCGCTGCTGAGGGACCCCAGAAAAGGAAGACCGGGGCCTCTCAAAATTAACTTCACAGTGGAGGTAAGTATGACATGTTAAACACCCCCTTTTTTTTTTTTTTTTTTTACGACCCCTTTAACCACTTCCCATCCAGGCCAATTCTGACATTTGTCTCCTACATGTAAAATTCATAATTTTTTTGCTAGAAAATTACATAGAACCCCCAAACATTATATATATTTTTTTTAGAAAAAGCCCCTAGAGAATACAATGGCAGTTCTTGCAACTTATTATCTCGCACGGTATTTGCGCAGCAATTTTTCGACGCGTTTTTTTCAGAAATAAAACAGTTTCATGCTTAAAAAAAAAACAGTAAAGTTAGCCCAATTTTTTTGCATAATTGGATAGATGAAGATACGCCGAGTAAATAGATACCCAACATGTCATGCTTCAAAATTGCACGCGCTCGTGGAATGGCGCCAAACTTTGGTATTAAAAAATTCCCATAGGAGACGCTTTAAATTTTTTTACTGGTTACATGTTTTGCATTACAGAGGAGGTCTAGTGCTAGAATTATTGCTCTTGCTCTAATGTTTGCGGCGATACTGCACACCGTTTTCATACGTGGGCGGGACTTACGTATGCGTTCGATTGTGCGTACGAGCTCACGGGGACAGGGGCGCTTTAATTTTTATTGTTTTTTATTGTTAATTTTACTTTTATTTTTTTAGTTTGACACTTAAAAAAAATGAATTGATTACTTTTATTCCTATTACAAGGAATGTAAACATCCCTTGTAATAGGAATATGGCACGATCGGACCTATTTACAGTGAGATATAGGGTCAATAAGAACCCATATCTCACTTCAAGGCTGGGAAGACTAAAATAAAAAAAAAATAATAAAAAAAAGATCACGGCTTCCCAGCCAAATCGGCACCATTATTTTTAATGCAGAGGCCGGGTGTGACGTCATAACATCGCGCCCGGCCTCCGAACGATCATAGAGACTCCGAGGACCATCTGGTCCACCGGAAATCTCTATGGTATCATCCGGGAGCCAGCGGATCCTGTGACCGACTCACCGATGTAAGTGGTGAGTCGGTAGAAGCGGCGGGAGGGGGGTACGTCCCATCCCGCCACCCGTAAGAATGATCAAGCGCCGGAACAGCCACTATGATCATTCTTATGGTGCAGGGAATCGCCGGCTGAAAATGCCGACATCTGAACAATGTCTGTGGCCTCGGGCATCATTCAGATATAACCACCGAAAGACGAGGCCGTCCCTGGACGTCCTACCGGAGCAAAGTGGTAAGTGGTTAAAAAGTAGTTCATAAATAAACAAGCACATTCGGTGTGAAATTACTATTAAGCCCCATACACATGTAGCACTGGCTACTGAGGAGCACGCGCTATGTTTTTGAAATTTAAGGTTAAACCTGAACTACAGTTTGGTTTGGGTATAATTTTCAAAATTTTGACTTCGGCATCAGTCTGACTGGACTATAGGGTGTTCAGCCTGGCCACCGGGGGCACTGTCTTTTCTGGTAGGCATGGAACCACAGTCTGGTTGGGTGCTTTAAGGTTACTTTCTCTCGGAGCCCGCCCAGTGGGAGTGTCACTCTTGCTGGGCTTTCTGGGAGAGGGTACTTAAGATGCGGATGTCACATGGTTTGGGGTTCCAGTCCAGAAAGTATGTTCTGACTCAATGGTCCTGGTCCTCCTGACCAGCCCCCCAGGAAGGCTATGGCCTGGGGTGTGGATCCACCTGAATTTATGTCTCGGGGGGCTGGCTAGCCCGAAGCAAAGAAATAAAAGGAAGGATTCTGAGGTGGTCTGGTGCCGTCTCCTGTTGTGGATAGGCCCAGCAATATCCAGGGGAGGACTCTTCAGAAGAAGGCCATGTACGAGTTGGCTTCTTAGCAAGAGCCTGCTGAGGGACCTAAGTGAATCCAATCTCGTGGGTATCGCCAAACTGGCTGAAAGATCCAGGTATTACACGAGTGTTCTGCAAGTCCTAGTTTCCTACATGTTCTACAACAACGTCTGTGGCAGAGACTTATTCCTACATGTCCTACAACAATGTCTGTGGCAGAGTCTTGTTCCTGATTTGAGCACCTTGTTGGCTGCTAGGCCTTGTGAGAGAGGGACTATCCAACTTGAGTGAACATCCAGCTGTGAATGGTTATTCTCTGGATTTAGTCAAAGTAAGAGAGTTCTTCATTGTTGACTTTGACACTAATGCCACGTACACACATAGCAGACTATCCGACGGACTTAGTCTGGCGGACTTCCCGCCAGACTGTCCGTCGGACTTTCCGAACGGGCTACTTGCCCACACACGGCATTTTTTCAGCGGACTAATACGGCTTACTAAGTCCGCCGTACTATCCGCCCTACTTTTGAAATGAACGGACTCGCCCACGCACACGAAGGAAAGTCCGCTCATTTCGAGCGCGTCTCCAGGTAGGCGGGGCCCGCGATAGAGATGTCGCTGGCCCCGCGACCTGGTATGGACTTAAAGGGGAACCCCAAAGCCGAAAAATATTGGCGTGGGGTTCCCCCCAGGTCCACATCAGACCCTTGTCCGAGCACTCAACCCGGCCAGCCAGGAAAGGGGGGGACGAGCGAGTGCCCCCCTGAACTGTACCAGGCCGCGTGCCCTCAACATGGGGGGTGCCTTGGGGAAGGGGGGGCCGGGCGCCCCCCCCACCCCAAAACACCTTGTCCCCATGTTGAAGAGGACAAGGGCCGCTTCCCGACAACCCTGGCCGTTGGTTGTTGGGGTCTACGGGCGAGGGGCTTATCAGAATCCGGGAGCCCCCTTTAATAAGGGGGACCCCGGATACCAGCCCCCCACCCTATGTGAATGAGTATGAGGTACAATGTACCCCTACCCATTCACCTGTGAAAAAAAAAGTAAAGAAAAAACACAACACAAGGTAAAAATAGTTTATTGCACAGCTCCGGGGGTCTTCCGTCTTCAGGGGTCTTCTCGCCAGACTCCTCCGCTATCTTCTTGTAGCTCTTTTACTTGCGGAGGAGCCCGGCTTTCTTCCTCGCCGCGGCCCCTTCTTCAGACTTCGGGGGTCTTGTCCCCCTCTTCCGGTCTTCTGTCGCGGCAGACCCCGACAACCAACGACCAGGGTTGTCGGGAAGAGGCCCTTGTCCTCATCAACATGTGGACAAGGTGCTTTGGGGTGGGATGGGCCGCGCGGCCCCCCCTTCCCCAAGGCACCCCCCATGTTAAGGGCACGCGGCCTGGTACGGCTCGGGGGGGGGGGGGGCGATCGCTCGTCCCCCCTTTCCTGGCCGGCCGGGTCGCGTGCTCGGACAAGGGTCTGATGTGGACCTAGGGGGACCCCCACGCCGATTTTTTTTTGGGCGTTGGGGTTCCCCTTTAAGTACATACCAGGTGGCGGGGCCAGCGACTTCTCCTTCGCGGGCCCCGCCTACCTGGAGACCCACTCGAAATGAGCACACTTTTCTCCGGGCGGGAAAAGCCGCTCATTTCAAAAGTACGGCGAACTGGCACACACACGGCATGATTGTCCGCGCATCCCTGTTCCTTCAGTGGCGGCGTGTCACGGAGACACCGCTCGCCACCCAGGGGGGTGAACAGCTATTGGGCATGGGTGTTTACCACGTGATCGTTCATAGATGGTTACACCCCCACTGTGCACGGCGCGTGCACGTCAGTGGCGTCGTGTTCCCGGGAACACGGCTCATCACCGACGCTGGTAAACAGCCATTGGCTGGCTGTTTACCCACGTGATCGGCTGTGATTCTTTCACAGCTGATCACTAAATGTAAACAAACCGCGTTAACGAGATGTTACCTGTTTCTCCTCCTCACACACCGATCGTGTAGCCCATCAGAGTACCCGAGTACCTGTCACAGTCCATCCGAGTACCTGTCATAGTCCATCCGAGTACCTGTCACAGTCCATCCGAGTACCCGAGTACCTGTCACAGCCCATCAGAATACCCCACTACCTGTCACAGCCCATCAGAGTACCCCAGTACCTGTCACAGCCCATCAGAGTACCCCAGTACCTGTCACCAGCCTATCAGAGTACCTATTTGCCGCCCATGCCACATAGATTATACGTTGGGGTGTTTGCTTTCCAAAATGGGGTCATTTTATGGGCAATTCCATTGTCCTGGTACTCCAGTGCCTTCAAAAGTGTAATAGGTGGTTGTGAAATGAGATGTCATTTTTGCTTGTGGAACGCCTGAAGATGCCACTTCAATGTTAGTGCTCTGTATGTAGCCATGCTGTGTAAAAGTCTCACATGTGGTATCGCCGTACTCGGGAAGAGTAGCAGAATGTATTTTGGGGTGTAATTTGTTGTATGCATATGCTGTGTGTGAGAAATAACCTGATAATATGACAATTTTGTAAAAAATAATAAAAAAAATCTTCATTTTGCAAAGAATTGTGGGAAAAAATTACAATTTAAAAAACTCACCATGCTACTTACTTAATACCTTGGAATGTCTACTTTCTAAAAAGGGGTAATTTGGGGGGTATTTATACTTTCCTGACTTGTTAGTGTCTCAAGAAATGAGATACACCTGATGTACTGAAGGCCTGATCAGATGTGATCAATTTTCAGTGATTGGCACCATAGTTTGTAGACTCTATAACTTTCACAAAGACCAAATAATATACACTAATGTGGGTTATTTTTACCAAAGATATGTAGCAGTATAAATTTTGGCCAAAATTTATGAAGAAAAATTACTAATTAGCAAAATTTTATTACAGAAACAAAGAAAAAGGCATTTTTTCACAAAATGTAAATTTTTTTTATTTATAGCACAAAAAATAAACAACACACTAGTGATTAAATACCACTAAAAGAAAGCTCTATTTGTGTGGAAAAAAGGACGCACGTTTCATATGGGTACAGTGTTGCATGACTAAGTAATTGTCATTCAAACTGTGAGAGCGCTGAAAGCTGAAAATTGGTCTGGTCAGGAAGGGGGTGTAAGTGCACTGTATTGAGGTGGTTAACTAAGTTTTTGCAAATAAAAATCCCTTTATGCGGATCTGTCATCAGGCTCTAACGTTACCGGGCCATCTACCACGGGAAACCCCTAGACTTAAATCGAGGAGAAGAAGGTAACGGTAAGCCCAATCAAACCAGCAGCTCGTTTGGGAGTTAGTGCTACACACACAATCGAAATTCTGCCAGCAAAAGTCAGATGTGAGCTTTTGGTCAGAAAATCCGACTGTGTGTATGCTCCATCAGACTTTTGCTGGCAGAATTCCAGCCAGGAAAAGATTGAGAGCGGGTTCTCTATTTTTCAGTCTGAAAAAGTTCAGATCGTAAATTCCGATCGTCTGTACAAATTCCGACATGCAAAATTCCTAGGCATGCTTGGAAACAATTTGACGCATGCTTGGAAGCATTGAATTTAATTTTCTCGGTTTGTCGTAGTGTTGTACGTCACCGCATTCATTCTCGTAGTGTTGTACGTCACATGGTCGAAAGTTCAGAGGACTTTTGTGTGACTGTGTATGCAAGCCAAGCTTGAGCGGAATTCCATCGGAAAAACCATCCAAGTCTTCTCCAATAGAAAATCCACTTGTATGTATGGGGCATTACACTCAGAACCTCTATTCAAAGGGATTATGTGAATAAAAAATGTAACAACAAATCAAACAAAGATTATAGTGAAATCAAAAATGTTCATAAACAGGTGAGTAAAAGTCCACTAAAGGTGTCCATCCAAATCCATGGTATTGCAGTGTCCGCGTGCAGAACAAATGCAAAGCATCAGTGCTCCACCACCTTGTTCTAAGCAAACTAAATGGCCGCTTACCAGAAGTTTAGATCCACAAGCGATCATATGCAAATATCAAGTGTACTAATAGAATGGATACCAGTTTATATTTTTGATCTCATTATAGTCTTTGTTTGATTTGTTTTTAAATGTTTTATCACATAATGCCTTTTAATTGTGGTTCTGAGTAGAATAGTCACTTCACACTGTTAAATTCAATACTTACATTTATGACATACTGTTTTTTTAAAGATCACTGTTTTCTTGTGTAAAATTTTAAAATGCAATAAAAACAGACTAAACATAAAGTCAGAAGGTTTTTTACCTTAATGCATTTTCTACATTAGTGTTAAAAAAGTTCTGCATGCAGCTCTCCCCCTTACACTTGAGCCTGAACTTGATCCAGTGCTATGCACGAGAGCAGAGGCTCTCTCTTCATTAGCTTAGAGACAGCAGCGGGAGCCATTGTTTCTTGGCTGCGGTCAATCCCAGCCAGTGAGAAGGAAGCAGGGGGCAGGGTCATATGGACACACTTAGGAGCGAGCCCACACGAGTGCAATCATAGGAAGTGTATTGCTGTGGGGGTACTCTGCAGAGAGGAGCAACCAGGAGAACTGGAAGGGGGACCTAAGAAGCGGAGGATCTGGGTTGCTCTGTGCAAAACCATTGCACAGAGCAGGTAAGTATGACTTGCTTGTTATTTCAAAGATAAAAAATTTGGTTTAGAATCGCCGGGTTCCCGACCGGCGCATGCCGATGTATGTCGGCAGAATGGCACGGGCAGGCATATTGGCGTACAGGTACGTCCAATCTTTAATGCCGCCCTGCCATCGCGAGCGCGCCGCCAGCGATGCACTCGCATGCCGGTCGGGACCCCCGTGAGTCCGATCGCGGGTCCCATGGACTCGATCGCCGTGGGCATACCCGTGATCGTCTCACGGGGCGGCTGAACGGAGAAATGCCGTTGTAAACAGAATTTCCCCGTTCTGCCTAGCAACTAGTGACACTGATCTCTGCTCTGTGATTGGAGCAGAGATCAGTTTTCGCTAAATGAAAGCCCAGCCCCCAACAGTTAGTAACACACCCTAGGAACACTTAACCCCTACACTGCCACCCACTGGTTAACCCCTTCACTGCCAGTGTCATTTACACAGAAATCACTGCATTTATATAGCAGTGATTGCTGTAGTAAAAAAAAAATATTAATAAAAATGGCATAAAACTATCCCCTATTTTGTAAACGCTATAACTTTTGCGCAAACCAATCAATAATCGCTTATTGCGATTTTTTTTTTTTACCAAAAATATGTAGAAGAATACGTATTGGCCTAAACTGAGGGAAAACATTTTTTAATATATTTTTGGGGGATATTTATTATAACAAAAAGTAAAAAATAATGCCTTTTTTTTTCAAATTGTCGCTCTATTTTTGTTTATAGCGCAAAAAATAAAAATCGCAGGGGTGATCAAATAACACCAAAAGAAAGCTCTATTTGAAAAAAAGGACGCCAATTTTGTTTGGGAGTCACGTCGCACGACCGCGCAATTATTTGTTAAAGGGACGCAGTGCCGAATCGCAAAAAGTGGTCTGGTCTTTGACCAGCAAAATGGTCTAGGGCTGAAGTGGTTAATGATCAGATTCATGCATAAGTCCAATGATGACTAGTTGAATTGAAATTAAAGCTTCTTAATCTTCTATTCACAGAGAACAGAGCCATCTATAATACATCATACTGCACATTTTTATGAAAAATACACTTAAATGAATTTTAGTGCACAACATAATACCCAATATTGCTGATAAAATATAAAAGACAATTTTGTGTCAGGTAATTCATTACCAAACGCCAAGATTTAAAATTGCACACTCCTGTGAAAAGGCAACAAACTAAGGTACCTGAAATTGTCCATAGGCCACACACAAAAGCCTTTATAGGTTATCTGATTAGAGTTAAATGTGAGTTCTGGCTTTAGAATTATTGCAATCACTGTGAGGTTCACAGCAATACCACACATGTGTGGTGCAATTATTATTATTTTTTTTATTACTTTTTTTTTACTTTTTTTAAAATTTATTTTTTTCATTCAACTTTATTGCTATTACAAGGGGTGGACAAAACCCCTTGTGATAGCTTTGGGCAGTGACAGCCAGGTACACTTCATGGAGAAATCAGGGGTCTGTTGGATCCTTGATCCCTCCTCTGCCCCGCAAGACAGCTGATTAGATAGAGGTCTGCTTTTTACTGCACACATACACACTATAATACACATTTTTTTTTGCTAAATATAAACTATAATGATGCATCAGGTAAATATATACCATACAATGAAAAATTTGAAATTCTAAATGCATGTGAAATAGTGACAAAATACGCTACCTAAAATTGGCCATGGGCAATGATTTAAAAACCTTTACAGGTTATACATTTAGAGTAAAAGGCAGTGGTGGTGTGTCTATAAAGGGCGCAGGAGCGCTGCCCCCCTCCTGTCACTCTCTAATCACTAATCTCTAATCAGTGGCAGCATTGGGAGCATTGGATGGCACAGTGGGAACATTTGATGGCACAGTGGCATTATTGGGAGCATTTGATGGCACAGTGACAGCATTGGATGGCACAGTGGGAGCATTTTATGGCACAGTGGCAGCATTGGGAGCATTTGATGGCTCAGTGGGAACATTGGATGGCACAGTGGCAGCATTTGATGTTCACAGTGGCTGTGTTTGATGGCACAGTGGCACCGTTTGAGGGTTACAGTGGCTGCAACTGAGCAGCACAGTGGCTGCGTTTGATGGGAACAGTGGCTGCGTTTGATGGCACAGTGGTGGTATTTGATGGCACAGTGAGGCTGGAATTGATGTTTTTTTATTTTTTTATTTTTTTTATTTGTTTGCGCCCCCCCAAAATTTTGAGCACCAGCCGCCACTGGTAAAAGGTGAGCTCTGGCATTTAAAATTATTGTTCACAGCAGTACCTCATTGAGTGATGCAATCACTGTCTACATATGTGTGCAAGACCTACATATGCATTTGGGTGTGTGAACAGGGAACAGGGTGGTTTAAATTTTTTTTCATATTTTAAAAATAAATAAAAGTGAATGGGCGGTTGTAAAAATTGATAACAGGATCCTGGCTGCTGCTGCATCCATAATCCTAGTATAACCGCTTTTCATTCAGAATGTACAGTATATATACGTATGCTGAATGGCAATTGGTTAACATATCAACTCTAAATAAACAATTTGAAACTGGTAGCAAAATTAAATGATTTAACAAGGGTAGAAAAGGAATGCTTCTCCCCTTTAGCCTAGGTTCACACTGACAGCGGGACAGATTTGACATGTGATTTGACATGTCAAATCGCATGCCAATTCACTGCAATGTGAACCAGGGCTTATGACCATAGTCAATGCCCAATCCTAATTTTGCAACTTTGACATGTGGTGTTCATAAAACTGTGCATATCATCATAACTACTTGTATCCAGATGGATTATACTGTACTTGTTTTTTTTTTTTCAGGACAGCTTTCTTTAGGTGGGAAATGTTAAAGGAAATCTCCTGATTTTTATTATTATCAAAGGGAAAACTGGTCCAAAAAAGTAGAAAAAAAATAATTCTTTGACCAATTTGTATCCAGGCCAATTCTGACACTTTGCTCCTACATGTAAAAATCTATTTTTTGTGCTAGAAAATTACTTAGAACCCCAAACATTATATATATATTTTTAGCAGAGGCCCTATAGAATAAAATTATGGGTGTTGTAATTTTTTATGTTGCACTTTATTTGTGCAGCAGTTTAACAAACTTATTTTTTGGGGCAAATAATAAAATAATAATAATACATTTTTAAAAAAACATAATATTTACTCCAATTTGTATCACGTGAAAGATAAAATTATGCAGAGTAAATAGATACCTAATATGTCACACTTTAAAATTGCATCTGCCCATGGAATGGCAGAAAACTATGGTGCTTTAAATTCTCCATAGGCAATGCTTATCAGTTTAGAGTTACACAGGAGGTCTGGTGCTAGAATTATTGCTCTCACACTGATGTTTGCGACAATATCTCACATGTGTGGAACAATCACCCTTTACATATGCATTCGCATTTGCACGTAAGCACAGTGGGATGGGAGTGCTTTAATTATTCTTTTTTTTATTATTATTATTTATTTTATATAAACTTTTTTTATATATATATATATATATGTTTTTTTTACACTTTGCGTTAGGGAAAGGCAGCATAGGGAGGGAGGGGGGACCCCCTTCCACCACCCGCAGAATTTAATGAGTGGCTATTTAGCCACTTGAATCACTTCTGCCATAAACAGCATTGCTGGCTGAAAAAAAACATACTAGAATGAGGCCTGTAGGTGCAGACATCATCCCGGTATGACTACTTCAACCCGAGGACTTCCATGGATGTCCTACAGGCAGGAAGTAGTTACATTGTAATGTCCTAAAATATACAGTTACATTTATCACTACCAAAAAATACCTGCAGAATAAATTCTCCTGTTCCTGACGATCGCAGCGATACCACATATGTGTGTGTGATTTGTTTTTTGTGCCCATAATAGAGCCAAGAAACAATAGTATGTATTGTAAGAACACATATATGGAGCACCCAGGTTTAAAGTCCATTTCCTGGATGCCTCATATATGCATTATGTGGCCATGAAGGGGTTAATATGGTACAATTGACATACCTGTTGGGTCACGTGGTGGTATGTCACGATTGTTGCGCCTTGGACGTCGGGGCATCTTGATGGTACTAGATGGTATCGCAGGTGAATGAAGGTTTACCTAAAAATGAATAGTATTAATACTAATAATAATATAGAGCACTATAATAATAAGAGAAATGTAGAATTAATGTAGTTTATGGAGGTAATCGCTGGAGTCTGGTTTCAGAGATGCGTCTCAGTCGAGATCCTCTTCAGTCTGCCTGTCAGGACCCCTAGAGGAGCCCCAAACATCTGCGCCTGTGCAGAGATCAGCTGCCAACCAATCACAGCGCTGGCCTCACAGTAGCTGCCCCGTTCCTTTGCCTGAAATATACTGGCTCATACAACACAGTAACCAAATGAAATTGAGCTTATTCCATTGTTATTAAACAAATAAAGCTTTATTATGGTATTTAATAAACACTGGGTTTGATAATTTCATAATATAAAGGAACTGTGACAGTTGCTCTGGTATCAGGCAGTGATAAGGACAGACTGGGGATCCTCTGTGGGGACTGTAGGGGAACCAGGAAGTGGGTTATGAATGGAGTTGGGTTGAATGTTGATCCAGTCAGTACATATATCTGTGTTTTGTGTGTGTAGTATTGTGTATGGAGGGACCCGGGTCACTTCTGTCTGCAGGCAGGCTTGGCTTTCATATTGTGTGGTGGCTGAGCCCTTCCATGTCTGAGAGAGTGTCACTGGTAACCATAGCAACGGTGTATACCCTTCATCCCTGTGTTTACTACATAACATAACCCTGTGTGTGTATAGAGCCCCCTAAAACATACATACCTACCTGCATACTATGTGTATAGGGCGCCCACATCTACCTTCCTGTATACTGTATATATAAAACCTACTCCTGTGTACCTACCTGTAACCTGCGTGTGTAGAGCCTACTCCTGTATAACTACCTATATCCTGTGTGTATAGAGCCTACTCCTGTATACCTACGTATATACGGTTTATAATTGGAGCCCACTCATATATATTGAACTTTATACTGTGTATATTGAGCCTACACATATATACTGTACCTACCTGTATACTCTATAACTGATTATTGCGAAGTCATTGCAAAGCTGTACCCAAATAAAAGTAATGTCCTTTTTTCCCCACAAATAGAGCTTTCTTTTGGTGGTATTTGATCAGCTTTGATCATTGATTTTTTTTTTGCACTATAAACAAAACAATTCTGACAATTAAAAAAAAAACAATATTTTTTGCTTTCTGCTATAAAACATAGCCAATAAAAAAATGTAAAAATCAAATTTCTTCATTAATGTGGGCCAATATGTATTTAGCTACATATGTTTGTTAAAGAAAAAAATCCCAGTAAGTGTATATTGATTGGTTTGCACAAAAGTTATAACATCTACACACTATAGGACATTTTTATTTATTTGTTACCAGTAATGGTGGTGATCAGTGATGTATAGTGGATTTTGATCTTGCGCCAGACATTCTGACACTTTTTGGGGACCAGTGACACTAATATTGTGATCAGTGCTAAAAATATGCACTGTCATTGTACTAATGACACTGTCTGGGAAGGGGTTAACATCAGCGGTGATCGAAGGGTTAATTGTGTGCCTCTCCAGTGTTTATGTGAACTGTGTGAGGTGCTTTTACTGAGGGAAGAGAGGGAATGTAGCAGGGACACAAACGCCATGCCTTCCCCCTGTCAAAATGGCAATCTGGCTTGTTTACTACCCGACGATCGACTGGCAGACATCTAGTACCTTTCACCCACCGATTGGCTTCCGCTGTGTATAATGAAGCGAGGTGTTGTATTTATACATGATCCAGCACACAGCTGCCACCCTGTAGCAATAAAGCTGGTATAGGGTAGTCCGGAAACGGTTAAAAGATAAGTCCAGCTTGGGCTCATTCGGTACGGTGCTGCATCTGCCTAGGTAAGTATGAATATGGGATAAAAAAATTCCATACTTCTCTTTTAATATTCAAAGTAAACTCACTCATCCATACGTGTCTCCATGCTTTATTTTGTTGAGAAATCATTTTGAAAAACATCCCCAGAATTTTTAGAAATGAACATCTTTTGCTGTTGATTCATGTAGCATTTACTTCCTGGAATCCATCTGACCTTAGTTCAGGCATGCAGGTAGAAGTGTGTGCTTAGCTGAGAAAGCCTCTCCTTCCCTCCTCCAGATGAAAGAAGAAAATACCCATGAAGTCTCCTGGGAAGTATGACATCATTTTAGCCTAGTATAAAAAATGATAAAAAAATATCATATATATGTGTAATATAATTCATACAAAAGATCGTGCAAAAAAAAAAAAAAAAGGCTGCACGCCGCTCCTCCCTACGCCGTTTCGTTAGAGATAACATCTTTCAGTGGCACTGGTAGACTTTATCTCTAACGAAACGACGTTGGGACGCTGAACCTGGAAGTGACTGGCAGCGTTACATGAGCCGGCCGGCAGAATTCTTTTTACTATTTGATGCGAGTTTCCTATGACATATGTAAGTGTGATTCTTTATTTTTATTAAAAATCCTGGCAATATTATACTACGGTGATTCCCCTTTTTTTTTATCTATGTGATTGGCAATGAGCGGTGTGGCCGTAGGAATATACCAACATTGGAACAGAGTGGAAATCACAAGCAAAAAAGATGTTCATTTGGAGTTGGACTATTACTTTGAATTTAAGTTCCAATTATAGTAGTGTATATATTAATTTTTGTACTATTTATTTAATTTTATATATTAAATTAATTTTTTGCACGATCTTTTGTATGAATTATATTACACATCAATTGATCTTTTTTATAATTTTTTATGTTATTATATATTCAGTGATATTGAATTGGATTATTATAGCGCAGCTTTTTTCGAAAAATTGGTATTAATATTGTGGGCATCTCACATTTAGGTTGCAGCTTCACTTTCACAAACATTTTTACAGTTTGTCAATTATTTTAACTTTAGATAGCGCTGTATTACATTTTTTTATTAATCATTTTAGCCTAGGCCAGAAGCCAGGAAGCAACTGAAGAAATGTAAAAAAAAAAGATTAAAATAAGTAAATATGATATATCTTCTTATCTATTTACTCCATACTAGCAGCATAAACATTTAAAATAGTTAATGTGATTGAGATAGTTTAGTTGCACATTAACGACTTGCTTACTAGGCACCTAAACCCCCCTCCTGCCCAGACCAATCTTCAGCTTTTAGCGCTGTCCCTCTTTGAACGACAATTACGCAGTTATGCAACACTGTACCCAAATTCAATTATCATTTTTTTCCAACAAATAGAGCTTTTTTTGGTGGTATTTGATCACCTCTTTTTTTTTTTTTCTTTGTTAAATTTTTAACAAAAAAGACCAAATGTAAAAAAAAAATACAAAACTATTTAATATTTTGTTAATGCATTTTTGAAACATGTAATTTTTCTCCTTCATTGATGTACGCAGATGAAGCTACACTAGGGTTGCCACCTGTCCAGGATTTACCCGGACATTTTGGGTTTTGACTCATGCGTCTGGGTTTCAGACTGCCTGAAACCCGGACACATTATTCAGACTGGACTATGGCTTCCCAGCAGGGTTGCTGGCTACAGTTGTCTAAGCTGGGAGTGTCTGTTACACTCTCTTTCATGCTGCCCGAAGCCAGCACTAACAATCCCCCCAAACACACACAGGCGGGAGAGGAGCTCGATCTGCACCTCTTCCTCCTGCCTCTACCCCTCTGTGCCTGCCCACACTCCAGTCCCCAGCGCTGTGCCTCAGAAAAGGAAAGTGGGGGCTGGTTTTTGAAGTCCAGCAGCCTCAGATACATCTGGATGAGAGGTGCTGACTGCCAAGGGGTGAGTGAGCTCACCATCCATTAGGGTTGTCCCGATATTCGTATTGGTATCAGGACTGATCCCGAGCATTTGTGCGAGTACTTGTACTTGCGCAAATGCTCCCGATGCCAGATCCGATACCTGGGAGAGATGACTAAAGTGACCTGGTGCAAGCGGAAGTCAACGGCTAGGAACAACGGAAGTGACACTGTGTCGACGTCGGTGGTTGGACATCCCGATGCCCATCTTAGTACACCCTACACTTGGCTGCAGCAAGCCAGCAGCAGACATCTTATCACACCCAGCCCATATAGTTCGAGCTGGGTGTAAAAAGATGGCAGTTGCTGCTTTTAATGCGGCCGAGTGCAAGGAGTACCAAGATGGGCGTCACGGGCAACCTTTCCTCATGGTATGACAGTGCCTGACCTGCCCATCAGTGCCCATAAATGCCACCTATCAGTGCCCAATGCACATAAGTTCAGCCTATCAGTGCCAGCCACCTGTCAATGCCATCTATCAGTGCCAGCCACCTGTCAGCGCCATCTATCAGTGCCCGCCATCTATCACTGCTGCATATCTGTGCCACCTAATCTATATTGTGCTTTGAAAACTGTCACATAACATTCAAAAAAAGTATCGGTAATCGGAATCTGCGAGTACTTGGAAAAAAAGTATCGGTACATGTACTCGGTCTTAAAAAAGTGGTATCGGGACAACCCTACCATCCTTCCCTATTGCATCAGAGTGTTCCCTATTACATCAGAGTCCTCTCCATACATCAGAGTTCTCAGTGTCCCCCCTTAATATGGGGCTCCCAGAGGATCCCTTATGTTAGAGTCCCCGGAGTTCTCCAGTGTGAGGGAACTCAGCGGGTTTAGATGTATAAGGGGAACTCTGTGGACTCTGATGTAAAAGGGGAACTCTGTGGACTCTGATTTAAAAGGGGAACTCTGTGGACTCTGATGTAAAGGGGGAACTCTATGGGTTTAGATGTCAAAGGGGAACTCTGGGTTTAAATGTAAAAGGGGAACTCTGTGGACTCTGAAGTAAAGGGGGGACGATTATTATTACTTCATATGATTAGAAATGTTATTTATTATCAAAATATATGTATAAAAAAAAATTGCTGTGCAACACATAAAGTGTCCAGTTTTGACTTGAAGAAAAGGTGGCAACCTTACGCTGTCGCCGTGAGGAGAAAAAAAAAAACGATTATCTATTCTCTGTTTACATCACGTAAACACGTAATCGACCCCTTACTCCGATCAGTGATCACCCGAGCCTCACCCCCCTGCAGGGGCACAGCCAGCTTGCAAAGGGAAGGACTTCTATTGATGCCCTCCCAGCAAAACAGATCTGCGCTGTAGCCATCATTCGGCTATAGAGCAGATCTGAAGGAATTAAGGCCCCTTTCACGCTGAGGCGGTTTTCAGGCATTTTAGCAATAGAAATAGCCTCTAATTAGCACTTGAAAACTGCCTCCCAATCATTTTAGTGTGTCTGTTCACACTGGGGCGGTGCGTTTGGGGGATGTTAGGAAAAGTCCTGCAAGCAGCATCTTTGGGGCAGTGTGGGAGTGATGTATACATTGAAATGAATGGGCAGCGCTTCCAAAGCACCTGAAAAGCGATTCGGAAGCGCAGAAACATGGATGGTTTTTAACCCCTTCTTTGGGGTTAAAAGTGCCCCGCTAGCGGCCGAAATGTGCCACTAAAACAAGTGGCGCTTTAGCGCTAACATGGATGCAGCCCCAGTGTGAAAGGGGTCTAATGTATTTATCTTTGATTGATTGACAACACCTGCTCACCACCATCCCATATAAGAGAGTGGAGAGACTGGCCATCTTATATGAGAACACAGCGCACCTGGCACTATGATATGGCAATAACAGAACACAACGCGGTGTACTGCAGCTTTTATTGTATGTACACTTTGGACTGTAAATCTAGCCTTTTTTTCCTTTCTGTTTTTAGTTTGAATATTAGTTCAAAACTTTGTTGTGTTTTTTTATTGCTCACTTTGTCACATTTATGACTAATGCCCTGTACACGCGGTCGGACATTCCGACGACAAAATCCATTGGACGGATTTTGGCCCAAACTTGTCTTGCATACACACGGTCGCATAAAGTTGTCGGAAAATCAGACTGTTCAGAACGCGGTGACGTATAACAAGTACGACGGGATTATAAAGAGGGCAGTAGCCAATCGCTTTTGTCTCGTAAATTATTCTGAGTATGCGTGGCACTTTGTCCGTTGGAATTGTCTACACACGATCGGAATTTAAACAATCGGATTTTGTTGTTGGAAAATTTTAGATCCTGCTCTTAAACTTTGTGTCGGAAATTCCAACCGAAAAAGTTAGATGGAGCCCACACATGATCAGATTTTCCGACAACAAGATCCAATTGCACATTTTCCATCGGAAAGTCCGGCCGTGTGTACAGGGCATTATTCTGTCCCAGTTCCAGCTACCACAGCACCATTATGCTATCATCGCCATGCCAATTCATGTTTTTTTTAACTCTTTATTTATTCCAGATATGCCAGGAAATAGACATAAAACTGGTCACACGTTAGACTGACTACAGATTGTTTCACAATTGAAAACAAGACCCACAATCATGAGAGATCTTCCCCTGAAACAAGGTGGTAGAGAATTGACTTTCCAGGTCATTTCAGCAAATAGAGAGGAAGCCCCAGCAAATACAGACATGATTATGAATTGTGTCATAACACTTGACCACCATTAGGAGACGCTAATGACATGACATGACATTACATTCCTTATTTTAGATGTCATTATATTACATTGTTGTGTTTCTGTGCTTCTTTATGCAATGCAGGCAGATCATGGTTGGTGCGAGGTGCTGGCATGGAGCTGTACATAGCTTCCTGAAAGCATCTTTATAAATATAAGCATTAACAGGGAAAAGGGAATTGTGGAGAAAAATAAAAAATATGAATAAAAGAACCTTCACATAAAAGACCTCAAAAGAAAAATTGTGGGTTCAGTTGGACTTTTTAGGCATAAAAGAAGTTGTGAACACAACCAATATACTCAAGAGGAATTATTTCTATTTATTATTAAGACAAAAGTAGAAACAAAAAATAAAATAAATAAAAAAAATAATCTTTTTACAAAAAAAGAATTATTTCCTCCTTATAACTACACATTTGAGACCTAATTGACATCCTATCAAAGGTAGTAAAATCCACTTAAAATTTCCAAAGGGGAAAAAACGGCGTCGAGGCCGGTCGGACGCATCGTAGGAGACGCTGGTCGGGTAGCTGAACGTCACTTCCGCCTAGTGCGGAGTGACGTCACTACCGGGACGGACACACATAAAAGGTCACACATGGCTGGTGTCCATGAATAGCGGCCATTTTTTACAAAAATAAATACGATAGGGGTGAACGGGCTGAATAGCCTGCCTGCTTGATTCCCCCTCTGCCTTCCCCCTTTACCCAGTGGGAATTCGGTTCGCTTCACTGCACTTAAAGATAATTGGTCTGCATAATTGTATGTATCTTTCTTTACTTTTATTGGATGTACTTCCTAATCCCCTCCAAACTATCACGGTGGGTTTCTCCTAGAGCACTGGTAATATAATATTCTATTTTTAGTTTCTACTGTATAATATTCTCTGCTGGCTCTTTTTCTAATTCTCCTTGGTGTTGCTCAAACAATTGGTGTTTCACCTGACTAATGGGTTCCAATTTATCTCACTCTGAGGGACAATTTTTATGTTTGGACATTCTTTATACCAAATTCTAAAACACCCCCTTTTTCATTATGCTTTTTTATACAGCTCAGGGGATACTCAGAGTACCCATCATCATTTAACTTCTGGCTACCCACATTTTAAGAACACCCACTAAAAATTAAATGTTCGAAGCCCCACGGGCTCAACACATTTTTGAAGTGATTCCACCAACTTTAAATTCATATCTGCATTTATTGCTCAACGTCTACTCCTCCTCCCCCCCCCTTTTTCCTTTTTGGAGAAATGGGTGTTTGAAAATCGTGCCAACTTCCCTACTCTCCTCCGGGAACGGTGGTCTCCCTATTTGGGACACACTTTATGAAGGAATGTAAGTATTTATGGCTTGATATAAGATATGAAATAAGAATGTTGTATCCGCCCCCACACTGTGCCCCCCCCCCCCTTATTTTTATTATTATTATTTTTTTTTCCCAATCTTAGGGTCCTTTCACACGGGGCGGATCAGTTCTGATCCGCCCCGTGGATGTCCGTTTGCTCAGCGGGGATCACTCCGCCGATCCCCGCTGAGCAGGGAGATGACAGGTCTGTCTCCGCACACTGTGCAGGGACGGGCCTGTCACAGCGCCGCTCTCCCCTATGGGAGATCGGATGACGACGGACCGCAGTGCCCGTCGTCATCCGATCCGATCCGCAGACGGATGGAAAAATAGCTTTTTCCTCCGTCACACTTTTTCGGATCGGAGCGGGTCGGATGTCAGCGGACATGTCACCGCTGACATCCGACGCTCCATAGAGCTCTATGGAGCACCCGTTCAGGTCCGCCTGAAAAACTGACAGGCGGGCCTGAACGGGACGTTAGTGTGAAAGGGGCCTTATGGAACACCTTAGCATCTTGATAGGTGGTATAATGAAATATGTTATGTGTATCTGGATACATGTAGTTTATATTTATGTTTGTATATGTTTTTAGTATTTTATATATATATATGTTTTCTTTTTATTTATTTATTCTTTCTCCTTACAATATAGAACACTGTTATCAGCTCCTGAAGAAGCGTCATCTCCAGACGCGAAACATGTAGAGCACCAGAATATATGTAACTGTCGACTGTATGGTTGATATCCTTGATTCTATATTTATATAGATATGCACTTTGTTTTTTCCCCTTTGTAAATTTTAAGTGGATTTTACTACCTTTGATAGGATGTCAATTAGGTCTCAAATGTGTAGTTATAAGGAGGAAATAATTCTTTTTTTGTAAAAATAATTTTTTTTTTATTTTTATTTTTTTTTGTTTCTACTTTTGTCTTAATAATAAATAGAAATAATTCCTCTTGAATATTTTGGTTGTGTTCACAACTTCTTTTATGCCTAAAAAGTCCAACTGAACCCACAATTTTTCTTTTGAGGTCTTTTATGTGAAGGTTCTTTTATTCATATTTTTTATTTTTCTCCCCAATTCCCCTTTCCCTGTTAATGCTTACATTTATAAAGTGATAACCAGGACGTGGCATTCTGTTTAAACTTTTCAGTGTATCCACAGACACCACCCTATGACAGATACACATTTTTTCATTTAAATATTCCTGAAAGCATCACCACATCCTCCCTCAGTGCTCTTCCTAACAACCCTCAGCCTTGATGTAAGCAGTGTGTTGGCTCTTGAATGAGTTATGCAAAAATGCCTTGGTGCACGGATGGCAATCTGGAGGAGTGGGTCTTCCTAGGGAGGCTTTAGGGAGGAAGGAAAGTCCACTTTTTTAACTTGTCCCTATAATAAGGCTTACCTGTAGGTACAGTGAATATCTTCTAAACTTGCATTGTTTAGGAGAAATTCACATGAGATGCAGCCAGTGATGTCACCGGTGCATGCGCTCTGAAGGGATGGCAAACCCTACCCAGAGAATCTATACAACCCACAAACCTAGACGGGTGAGGATGGAAGCACAGAGGAGCTGGGACAGCACTGCGCTAGAGGACTCCATGTGCGGGTAAGTCTGTCATAATGTGCTAGTATGCAGAGCCTACTAATACATAATGACTTAAACCTGTAGGTGGCCCTTTTTTATATATATTTGTGGTGGTTTACTATCACTTTAATTAGCTGAGGTTTTTCTTTAATTTGTTAGTCAGGTCCATCTAAATCTGCTAGTACATCTAACACTACCCTTTTCCCAGATTGACAATGCTGTTGTCCAAACGTGGAGATGCCCCGTAAGCTGTACAAAAGTTCTTTGTACATTCAATCAAAAAACGCAAAAAAAATAGAACAGAAACCTTTTTTCAAATTGGTGTGACACCGCAAAGTAGGAGCCGCACCAATTTGAACCATTGCCGTCAGTAGGCAGAGACATTTCATGCGGTTTTGAACCGCATGACAAGAAGCACCGGTGTGAACAGGGGGCTTAATGATTTGTATTTCTGCCAGTCCTGAGAATTGCACAGTTCTGCACAACACAGCCAGGCTTGAAGTATAGTAGATCTGATTTTTCTCTGCTGCCTGGATACTGAAAAGATATGCTGTAGTCTGATGAGCTTGTTTCTCTGTTACTTTGCTCTCTCCTCCCAAAACTGACTGGCTAACTATGCTGCTTCTCCCTCCCTGATCTGAGTTCTGCTGTACAGGGACTATAAGTGGCTGATACCAGATTGAATAGAGGTGTTCGCCAAAACTAGTCTGCTGCTGACTGTACTCACTGAGAAGGCTTGAAAATAAATATGCTTGATGTTATGGAGTTGCCGGCTGCTTCTTTTTTTAGATTCATTTATGTAGTTTAAAGTAGCTAAAGGCAAAAACCTTTCATTTGTGACAGAGTAAGGGAGGGTTATAATCCCTGTTGTATTTTATTATTTTTTTGCCATTTGTGCCCTATTGGGAAGCTTTTCCTTCACTTCATACCGCATAGCCAAGACAGGAAGTGAAAGGAAATCCCTCCAAAATGAGGGAACCCCTGGTTGTCACCAGGGCCACCAGAACTAGTGTCCTCATTGGAAAATGTCCCCTCTATTACTGCTTTAACTGCTTCCTGACCAGCCAACACAGTTATACAAGGGCAGGTTGGCTCCCCTGCATGAGCCGTCGTAGCTACACGTCGGCTCGCGGGGTCAGGATAACTGCCAATGCTTGTGGCCGACAGTCGCGATGACCGCACCCACGAGCGATCATGAGCAGGAGACACAGAACAGGGACGAGTGTGTGCAAACACACACTTCCCTGTTCTGTTCTGACAGGAGTGACAGATTGTGTGTTCCTATTAGGTAGAAACCACGATCACTCACTTCCTCTAGTCAGTCCCCTCCCCCTTCAGTTAGAATCACCTCCCAGGGAACACAGTTAACCCCTTGATTGCCCCCTAGTGTTAACCTCTTCATTGCCAGTGACATTTTTACAGTAATCAATGCATTTTTATAGCACTGATCGTTGTATTAATGCCAATGGTCCCAAAAATATGTCAAAATTGTCCGATGTGTTCACCATAATGTTGCACTCATGATAAAAATTGCAGATCGCCGCCATTACTTTTTTTTTTTTTTCCCAAAGATTTTTATTGTTTTCCGAAAAAACAACATACAAGGAAAAAATGACATCCTAGAACTGATTAATAGAACAGTGAGTAAGCCGATAGTTCAGGCGAGCAGACAATATGAAGTATCTCACTGGAATCATAGATATCCACAATATAAGTTTATCTGCTCAAGGTACCAGACATATTGACAAAGATCATTAAGTACATGAGGAGGAAAGAAAAAGGTACAACTCCCTTATCAATGATTATGGAATAGGGTTCAACAATGAGCTTAATGTGAGAGTATCAATGCGAGGTAGACAAAAGCAGAAAAAAGGAAAGAGGTAAATTAGGGAAGGGGTGGAAGTAGATAGATAGATAGATAGATAGATAGATAAGTAGAGAGGGGGTTTACGTCTTGTGAAGATAAGTTTATATAAGGCTTGCGGAGGGGGGGGAAGGAAGGGGAGGAGAGAAAGAGAGAATAGGGGGGGAAGAGAGTTACAGGGAGGAGTAGGGGTGAGGGTGGATTCTTCAGCTAAGTGAGTAGGCATGTTAGGCTGTTAGGTGGGGCTATAAGTAGGTACTCCGCCACTCGCCGTCTGTAGGTCCTGCTTAATGGGAAACGCTCTTCCGGAGGGTCATGTGCTAGAAATGACGTTACAATAGAAGTTAGGAATAGTTAGGAAACCGGTCCATATAGAAAGGGTCTAGAGAATACTAGGTCATGTGAGTTCCTACTAAATTATGGTGAGTTAGGTAGAAGGTTGTGTCAAACGGTGGAAGTCATCAGTGGTTCTGAAGTGTTGCCAAGGGGCCCATTTCGAGGCATATTTGGTCGGTGTGTCATTATTAATGTGAATGAGTTCCTCCAGTTGTGCTATTTTATCTACTCTCCGGATCCATTCTTTGGTGGAGGGAACAGTAGAAGACTTCCAATGGATTGGGATGCATTGCCTGGCTGCACTGATTAAATGGAGTGTGAGAGACTTACGGTAAGATGTTTG
Organism: Lithobates pipiens; assembly: GCF_037356315.1. Lineage (NCBI taxonomy): Eukaryota > Metazoa > Chordata > Amphibia > Anura > Ranidae > Lithobates > Lithobates pipiens. Next base: position 238,149,399 of record NW_027507785.1, on the reverse strand, counting down.
AAGGGAAGCTTCATGGTGCAAGAGATATAGAGCTGGTTGAAAGGGCAGTGTTGTACCTGTAATTTTGTTAATTAGCAGATGTGTGGTTTTCCAAAAAGGTTGGATGGCCGAGCAGAGCCACCATAGGTGTAAGAGAGTGCCACGTTGAGTTTGGCATCTCCAACACATATCAGAAACTTGAGCATCCCAGGAGTGGATCAGAGCAGGGGTTCTATACCAACGGCATTGAAGTTTGAACCCATTCTCCTGAGTGGACACATTTAGAGTGCCTTTATGAATACGGAGAAAAATGTTTTCCCAATCTTCACTAGAAATGGAGAGATCAAGGTCTTTCTCCCAGGCCTTGCAAGCCAAAGAGTCCCCGGGGATGTATCTTTGGTATAGAAGGGAGTGAGTTAAGGATATGAGGTGTGTCAGAGGCGTGGTGGAAGAACAGAGTTTTTCAAAGGGGGTCAGAGGTCTAGTACAGTCCGTTTGTTTGTTACTACAATGAAGGTAATGTCGAATCTGTTGGAAGGTCCACATGGGAATAGGAGGCATTTTCATGACAGCGGCCAATTGCTGAACTGTTAGTAAACGTCCATTTTTGTAGAAAGATGATATCTGTAGTGGAATTTGTGTCCAGTGTTTAAGGAGAAAGGATCCGTGCATACCCGGGGGAAAGTCCGGGTTCATCTTGAGAGGGGTCAGTGGACCGGGTGTGGATGAGATGTCATCCTTAGTACAGGCAGTAAGGAAGCAGAGTAAGGTCGGGGCAATGAGTGGATGGGATTTGATTGCGGGGGAGACGTGTCTGCGTTGGATCCAGGGTAGGGAGCGGAGGGGAGAATCTACGAAGGATGCTTCTAAGTCGACCCAGTCTTTGTACGGTGAATGAATGTTCCAGTCAATTATCCTCGTCAGGTGGGTAGCTTTGTAATAACTGGAAATATCTGGGAGGCCTATACCACCTTTACTCTTGGGTAGGGAGAGTTGGAGATAACTAATTCTTGGTCTATGCATGCCCCAGAGAAATTTTGAGCAGGTCTGCCTGTATGATTTGAAGAAGGCTAAGGGGAGTTTTATTGGAATTGCCTGTAAGAGGTACAACATGCGAGGGAGAATATTCATTTTTAAAATGGAAGCTCTGCCAAACCAGGAGAAAATGGGCTTATCCCATTGTTTTAGGTCCCTTATGATCTTGTGTAAAGTAGGTATATAGTTTTTGCTGTAGAGATCGTTCAGGTTTTTTGTAATCTGTACGCCCAGGTAAGTGATAGCATCATCAGTCCAATTGAAGGGGAAGTTACGTTTACATTGGTCTGTCGTGGTACTGGGAAGGGATATGTTGAGGGCATAGGATTTATTAAAATTTATTTTTAGGTTGGATAACCGATTGAATAGCTCAAACGATTTCAAGAGGGATGGAAGCGTGATCAGGGGGTTGGTCAGGAACAACAAGATATCGTCCGCATATGCGGCAATTTTGTATTCTTTTAGTTTGGATCGGATTCCAGTGATATCTTGGTTTCGTCTCAAGTGATTCAAAAATGGTTCTAGAGTGAGGACATAAAGGATAGGGGACAGGGGGCAACCCTGTCTGGTCCCGTTTCGGATGGAGAAGGCATTTGATAGGGTATTGTTTACTCTTATTTTCGCTCTCGGGGAAATATACAAGGCATTAATGAAGCGTAACAGTCGGGGTCCCAAACCAATGGATTGCAGAACAGATTGCATGTAATCCCATGCAACCCTATCGAATGCCTTCTCCGCGTCGAGTGACAGAAAGAAGCCCTTCTGTCCAGTGGTATTAATTAAGTGGTGCAAGTTGATAGCTTTGGTCGTATTGTCCCGTGCCTCACGGCCCGGTATGAATCCTACTTGGTCAGGGGAAATTAATGTAGGGATGAGTGGGAGAAGTCTGTTGGCTATAATCTTGGAAAATAGTTTCAGGTCGGCATTGAGTAGCGATATGGGTCGATAATTTCCAGTCTTAGTCGGGTCCTTGTCTCCTTTCGGAATGACTACAATGTGAGCCTCTAGCATGTCTTGGTGAAGGGGTGTGGCGTCGGAAATGGAGTTAAAGGCTCTCCTAAAGGGGTCTTGTAGGATGTCTGGAAAGGTCTTATAATAGACCGCGGGCAGTCCGTCCGGGCCAGGACTTTTGCCGGTTTTCGTCTGCTTAAGGGCTTTAGCCCATTCCAAGGAAGTGATAGGACTATCCAGGTCAGAGATAGTGTCGGGGTTTCGAATGGACGGGCAAAATTTATCCAGGAAATGTTTTATCGACAGTTGTCTGGAAAGAGCGGCGGACGAGGAGGTGTCAGATTGTTCAATATTATAGAGATTAGAGTAGAAGTTTTCGAACTCTTTAGCTATGTCCGCGTTAGAAGTGAGTGTTTTACCAGAGGAGGTATGCAAAGAGTGTACGGTATTTTTTGACTGTTTGGCTCTCAAGGCTCGGGCCAAAAGATGACCACTTTTGTTGCCGAACTCATAAAAGAGTTTCTGGGAAAGCATATATTTTTTCTTAATGGATTTTCCAAGCTCCTCTTGAATGGAGAAGCGAACGTTTTGTAATTCTTGGAGGGTCTGCTCGGCCAACGTACGTTTGTGTGCAGTTTCGAGAGTTTTAAGTTTCGAGTAAAGATCAGATAAATGGCGTTTTCGTTCCCTATTAAGTTGGGCGGAAATAGACATCATTTTCCCGCGTATTACACTTTTATGTGCGGCCCACTGAGTAATAAAGGATGTGTCTTGTGTGTTGTTTTCTGTGAAATAGTCATTGAGACATTGTCGGATCTGCGAAGCTCGTGTAATATCAGTTAAGATGTTCGGATCTAGTCTCCAGACGTGTGTTCGTTCGTGTGGTACAGGGAAGGTCAAAGTGATCGACGTGGGGTGGTGGTCAGAGAGAACCATGGGTTCAATAGTCGCATGTGTGAGAAATGGGAGATGAGTCTGTGTCAAGAAAATATAGTCAATTCTAGAATATCTGTCATGGGGATTGGAATAAAATGTGAAATCCCTTTCCATAGGGTGGAGGGTTCTCCAGGAGTCGTGTAGGAGGAGGGATTGGAGAGAGAGTTTGATTTGTCTGAGGGCTCTATAGGGGAGGCGGGAGGAACCCGTAGAAGTGTCCATTTGAGGATTCAAGGGGACATTAAAATCACCCCCTAGGATCAACATACCAGATTGAAACGTCGCCAATTGATTCGTAATCGACCTAAAGAAGGGGACTTGCGCCGTGTTGGGGCTGTATACGCTGGCTAATGTGATAGGTTTGTTGTGTACCGAACCTCTAAGGAAGACATATCTGCCTTGGTCATCGATCACCGTATCTGTAATATGAAGAGGGGTCTTTTTAGAGACTAAGATGGAAACACCTTTTGTTTTAGAATTCGGGTTGGTAGAGTGATATCCGGTTGGGTAATGGTAGTTAGAAAATTTGGGAACCGTTTGAGAGCAGAAGTGTGTCTCTTGGACGAAGACGACATCTGCTTTCATAGCTTTCATAAGAGTTAAAAGTTGAGAGCGTTTTTCAGGGGTGTTTAGACCTTTTGCGTTTAAGGACACTATCTTGAGGGAGTCAGAGTCCGGGGAGCGTCGAATGTTACGAGGGTGCATGATGATGAGGGTGTGGTTGGGGTTAAAGAAGCGTAGACGACGAGTGGCGGAGTCACAGACGGAGTAGCGGGAGAAGGGGTAAGGAAGGGAAGGAGATCACAGAAGGGGGAGGGGGAGGGGGGCTCGGGGCTACACAGAAGAAATAGATGGAAACAGGTAGGAGGGAGGAAGGTGAGTAGAGAAAGAGAAGAGGGGGAGGGGGGAGAGAGGGAAAGGATGGGGTGAAGTGAGGTGAGTACTGGGGTCAGGAGGTCTAATTAGAACCTACCTGACAGAACACAGAACCAGTGTAGGTCAGGGATATCTCACAGAGATTCCTGTGGTGGAGGGTGATTGGTGGTCGAGCGAGGATGAGAGTGAACTCTATGTCCCTTGAGGTCAAGAAAAGGGATTGTGGAGGATACCCGCAATGCAGGAGCTTGATGACTCGAGGATGGGGAGTGAATGGGCAGAAAGGCAGGGCGAAATTATGGAGGCAGCTGCGCACCCGCGTGTATGCAGGGGGAGGGGATCGTGATATTAGAGGAAGCCGGGCTGTCAGTGTGAGAATGGACAGGGGCCAGTTGGTGAAAGCAAGGGTAAATCAAGGGGACCCAGGGTGACTTGTGTGAAGGGGGGTGTGGGGCAGCATTAACCCCAGCTGAGTGGCAAGAATTGTGTATAATTGGGGGGAGGATTAGAAAGGACCCCAATAGAGTGACTACGTAACCCCAGGGTAGTGACATTAACACAGTCTATACGTACAGTAATAACATCTGAATCTGAAACCTAAACATGTCATCAAAGAACTATGGAGAACCGTATCGGATCTGTATTACAGAAGCATAACAAGAAAAAGAAAACTGTGGGATCGTCATGTAAGAAATTATTCCACCACACAAATAAAACGTAATGAAACATTCTGAAACATTGGTAGGACAGATCCTGAGCGTCAACATAGACATGAGGATAGTAAGCTTTGTAGCCAAGGTATTGGCCCGGATAAGTCCAACGTTCCTTCCAATAATGCTAGAGAGGGGATCTAGCTGACAGAATGGGTTTAGTAACAGTACATATAGTATAACGCATTGTTATTATGGCTGCCGGCTATAGGACTAAGCAGAGCTAGAGAAATGGGAGAAAGCACAATTCAGAGCAGGAGTACAATACCTTCACCCGTGGCGTATGTCCCATTAGGCGAGCAGGTGCTAAAAAAAAAAAGAAAAAATAGAAAGGAACACAAAGGAACACAAAAATAAAAATAAAAAAGAAGATAGACAAGGGAAGGCAGCAAAGGATGGCAAGACACTCAAAGTAAACTTGTGCGCATCTGGGATATGAAGTTGTTCATGCCATCGTTGGTAGTAGGATGGGGATATACGTTCCGCAGGCATGGAGCAAGGGCGTGAGCCAAGGATTGAGGCAGAGGCAAAGGAGTAGAGTGTCACATTAACCAGTATCGATTGGGCAGCAGGTAACATGTCACTGTCAGACCTTAATAACAGGAAGATCCCCCTCTCAGGATGCTAGCAGGGAGAGGTAGCTAGGGGTGGACGGCTTCAAGGTAACAGTAAAACAAAGTGGGAACAAGTTTAAACGTGGTTCAGGTGGTGACGGCAACGTTGCACCAAGTGCAGCTTACTGTGATCCGAAATACAGGGATGGCAGTAGAAGGACCTTTATGAGCGTCTCGGTTTTCTATGGTCGGGAGAAGCGGTGGGGCTGTGATTGCGTAGGTTGCCCTGGGCCCTCGGGGGAGAGGCAAGGGGGTGAGCTCTCCTGCGCCTGCCGATGTTGAAGTTGCCAGCTTCAGCTATTCCATCCATGGAGTCAACTCTGCGGAGCAGGGGAAGGCGGAAGTCACTATACCAATCAGGAACTTCCATAGGTGGCAAGTTGAGAGTGTGGCAAAAATGTTCTAAGTCCTCAGGGACCCTGAGATTCACAGTATGGCCATTATGTGTAACAGACAGGCAAAGAGGGAACTTCCACCTGTATGGGATTGCGCGGGCTCTTAGTAGGTCTAGTATAGGTTTTAATTCCCTCCTTCTCTGCAAGGTGATTGCTGACAGATCCTGAAACAGTTTAATTTCAGTACCTTGATGGTGTATCCGACCCCCGTTTCTGGCCTTTCTCATTATTTCTTCCTTTAGGAGGTAGTCAGCAACACAGCATATGACATCCCTAGGGGGGTCTGTGTCCCTTCCCCTAGGTCTCAGGGCCCTGTGTATGCGCTCCAGCACAATAGGAGTGTCAGGGGGTCTTTCCAAAAGGCCATTAAAGATGGCCGTAACTGAGTGAGAGAGTTGTGTGGGTTCAATAGATTCTGGAAGACCTCTTACCCTCACATTATGTCTCCGTCCACGGTTGTCGAGGTCTTCCAGATGGCGGTTGACGTCCCTGAGGTGAATCGCGTGGGATTCGGTGACTTGCTGAACGTGGCAGAGAGTGGTATCATGGCGGGTTTGCGTCTCCTCAATGTCTTCTACCCTTAAGACCATGGATTGAAAATCGGCGCGTAATTCCGATACTGCAGCCGCCAGGGCCCCTTTGATATCCGCGGTCATGGCTCGTAGGTCTGCCAAACTGAGAGCCTGTGAGGGTGGTGGGTCCAGGGAGTGATCCTGCGGACTGCGGCTTCTGGATCGGAGGGCACCTCTGCCATGTGGAGAGGCCTCGCGGTGAGTTCCGTGCGTGTCAGGCGCCGGGCCTCTAGGCCGCGCCCGGAAGATCTCCGGAATTTGCGGGCTGGTGTGTACGTCTGGGCCCCTGGAAGAGCGGGGGTTAAGCCGGAGGGGTTTTGCGTCATGCTCCCCATGGTTGTCGTAGTACGGGTATCCGAAAGAGTGAGCGCTGGACCTCCGGGAGAGAGAGCGTGCGTCCATCTTCCTCGGACACCAAGCCACGCCCCCCCGCCATTACTAGTAAAAAAAAATAATAATAATAAAAATGCTATAAATCTATTTCCTATTTTGTAGACGCTATAACTTTTTTTTTTTTTTTTTTTTTAACAATCTTTTTATTGAAAGTTTCACAAATTAACAATCAACAAATACATGTGCAAGGTCAATTAAACAAAAAGGAGTACATATCCTGTGCAGTATCATGAAAGTAAGGTAGCCGAAAATACTAGTAATTCCTTTTTTCCTATACAAATGATATACATTAATGGTCGAGTGTTTGATAAACGGCTAGATAATGTCAACGTAGGAATGAGATATTTGCAATATTTCAAACAAGTCACAACTATTTTAGCAAATAAATTTAACAATTAAATTTAAGAACGACTTCTATATTTGTCCCATAAGGCCCATTTCCGAAGAAAGGGTTGTAGTCTATCTTCCTGATACGCTACCGTTCTTTCATATTCAAACGAGTGGTCAACTAGGGCCACTACTTCTGACACCAAAGGGGAAGCAGTAGATTTCCATTTTCGTGTAATGCTCAGCCGAGCTGCAAATAAAATATGTGTCACTAATGTGCGCTCTGGGGTGGGATAAATATCCAAATCTACACCTAGAAGAGCTTGTTCTACTCTGAGGGGATTTAAGATTCCTGTTAACATAGCTATTACCTTACTTATTTCCCCCCAGAAGCTTCGTAAAGATACACAACCAAAATATGTGTGCCAGATTTCCCACCTGGCCACATTCTCTCCAGCACGCGTTCGTACCCTCTCCTGCGTATTTCGCTATTATGTAAGGCGTCCTGTACCATTGAAATCGTAACTTATGTGCGCCTTCCCTAAAATTGGAACAACGAGTGGAATTGTAACTGCTCTTAATAGCTCTGACCCATTGGTCTGGGGATATAGTGATATTTAGATCCTCTTCCCACTTGGTTAACTGATTGTACATCTCAAAATGCAGTTTACCGTGAAGGAGATTGTATATGGCCGTAATACCTTTCTTTTGTGCTGAGGTTGGCTGCCACAGCTCCCAAATACATTCCGGGAGGCTAAAGTACTGTGTACAATCGTAAGGGATCATGCTAGTCAATCTGGCAAATGTCAGAAATTCAGTCTTAGGAATGTCCTGAGTGGCCTTCAAGTTTTCAAATGACCGTATATTACCCTGTGTTAAAAGTTGGTGAAGAAAACAGAGTCCATAGTTTGCCCAATGTGTCACTTGTAAGTCAGGGGTAAGGAAGGACAGGGCCGAGAGGGGATAGGGAGATGTTTAAGGTCGGTGGTGGCTGGTTGGTGTTTGCGTAGGTAAGCCCAGGCCTGCAGTGTCGCGTTTATAGTAGGGTGGTGTTTATATCTTCTGGGGTCCCCTATCGCTGTGGCATATAGAAGCCCTGAGAGATCCTTCTGTTGTGTCTGTTCTAATTCACATATGTGCCACCGCTTCTGTTCAGGTGTATAGAACCAGACTCTAAGTTGGTCCAATATAGCTGCCATATGATAATCTCTCAGCTCTGGAACTCCCATTCCTCCCACCTGTCCATGTTTGATTAGAATTCTAAAGCCGCATCTGGCAGGCTTCCCTTCCCATAGGTATCTACCCAGTTGGCGTTGTAATGTTCTATAAAAAGAAGCTGGCAACGCAATTGGAAGTGCTCTGAAGAGATACAAGAGCTTTGGTAGTAGAAACATCTTCTACGCGGCCAATCTGCCGGACCAGGAAAGATAAAACTTTTTAAATCTGGACAGCTCACCCTCAAAGCTCGATGGGATAGATTCGAAGTTGCATTTGTAAAGTTGAGATAGGGAGCTGGTTAACCTTATGCCCAAGTATTGAATGGATTCAGATGCCCAAGCATAAGGTAAGGAGTTTTGAATTCGGTTCTGTATATCCGATGGAACATTTATACCCAATATGCTCAACTTAGTTGCATTAATTTTGTAATAAGAAATCTCATTTCAATTTTCCAACACCTCGTACACAGTTTTCAGGGATTCCTCTGGATCAACAAGAGACAGGATCACATCATCTGCATATAGAGTGATAGAGTGCTTAGTCGATCCAGAGCTAATACCTCTAATATTCGGGTGAGTCCTAATCCTCTCCGCCAATGGCTCCATTAAAAGGGCAAAGATTAGGGGTGATAAAGGACACCCCTGTCTTATTCCATTGGTAATGTAAAACTGTTCAGAGAAAAGGCCCTCTGTGAAAACTTGCGCTGACGGTTTGGAGTACAGAGCAGAGATGGCGGAGAGGACCGGGCCCGAAAAGCCAAACTTCAACAAAACCGCCGAGAGGTACCCCCAATGAACCCTGTCGAAAGCTTTCTCGGCGGCCAGCGAGAGGAGGACCACTGCCCCCCCCCCCACCGGACGCCGAGTGAATCAAGTTCAGCACCCTCCTGGTGGCATCCGGGGCCTGTCTCCCCACAACAAACCCCACCTGATTGGGCTGTACCAGTTGAGGTAGAACCTTAGTTAAAGCGGGAGTCCACCGGGACTCCGCGTTTTTTTTTTTTTTTAAAAGCCAGCAGCTACAAATACTGCAGCTGCTGACTTTTAAAATAGTGACACTTACCTGTCCAGCGCGCCCGCGATGTCCGCACCCGAAGCCGATCTCTAGGTCGCCTGTCGGGTCCTGCCGCCGCCATCTTGGGTATGGGAATCAGGAAATTGAGCCTTTCGGCTTCATTTCCCGGTTCCCTACTGCGCATGCTCGAATCGCGCTGCGCAATAAGGACGCTCCCCGCTGCCTCTGGGATCTGTGTGTTTCCCAGCAGGCAGCGGGGCACTTGCGGGAAGGGGCGGGCACTTGCGGAAAGGGGCGTACATTACGCCCCTTTCTGCAGAGAGCTATCCCGGAAGTGGGTGCAGTTACCTGGATTATCCAGGTAACTGCGCACCCCCCTCCCCCCTGAAAGGTGCCGATTGTGGCACCGGAGGGGGGGAGGGTTCCGATGAGCGGAAGGTCCACTTTAGGGTGGACCTCCGCTTTAACCTATTGGCAAAAATCTTGGCATATATCTTCAGGTCCACATTTAATAAAGATATGGGCCTGAAGTTCTGTACCCTGCCTGAATCCTTTCCCGGTTTAGGCAGTGTTACTATAGTAGCCGATAACATCTCGGGTGGGAAGGAGGCTGAGGAGGCAGCTGCATGAAACACCCTCTGCATATAGGTAGTCAGAATACTGGAAAATGTCCTATAATACTCCGAGGAGTATCCATCTGGACCGGGCGATTTGTTTTTAGGGAGGGCTTCTATGGTCTTTTGTATTTCGGCTAATGAAAATGGGGCGTTCAACTCCTCTAAGTGCAGTGGTTGCAACTTTGGGAGGTTAAGTATCTGAAGAAAACGTTCTATGGCATCAGGTGTGGGCTGTGCAGAAGAGGCATCTTCCTTCAAGTTGTACAGGCTGCTGTAATACCAGCCGAATGCATCTGCTATTTCTTTAGGGTTAGTAAGTCTAGAGCCATTTTGTGGATGTACTATGTACGGTATTCTTGCTTGAGTACTTTGTCCTTAAGCTGCATTGCTAAGAGCTTCCCTGCCTTATTGCCATGTGTATAATGGTTAGCTTTGAGTTTATGAATGTTCCTGGCATGTTGGGCCACCAGTAGAGTACGTAGGTCATTGCGGGCTTTTGCTAGATTATTACTTATTGAGAAAGAGGGTGTCGCTTTATTCACGATTTCTAAGTCATTTATCTCCTTCAAAAGGCTATCCATGCGCTGCCTCCTCCTCCTGTTCACCCCCGCACTAATCTTAATCAGGAGACCTCTAGTAAATGCTTTGTGAGTGTTCCATAAAATGAACGGGTCTACATTCTCAACATCATTAATTGTAAAAAATTCTTGCAATGCGGCTGTAACCTCATTTATAACCTCTGGGTTTTTAAACAACTTGGGATCGCACCTCCACCGGTTCGCCCGGGTAGAGAAGGTGCCATCCCCAACCGCTATTGACACCGGTGCATGATCAGTCCATGAAATGGTACCGATCTCCGACCTAAAGATACGCTGTAATAAAAACTTATCAACTAGAAACATGTCAATCCTGGAATAGGACATGTGTACCTGTGAGAAAAAAGAAAAGTCACGTTCAGTGGAGTGCTGACACCTCCACACATCATACAGGCCAGCTGCTCCCATAAATTTTGCGATCTCAGGCCTGCAGGAGAGCCTCGGGGAGGGACTGGACACGTCTAATACTTTATCTGGAACTGCGTTTAGATCCCCACATAAAATAACATGTCCCTTAGCTGTCTTTTGTATTCTCCCCCATAGCTTGTTAAGAAAATGCACTTGTCGAGCATTGGGGGCATAAGCGTTAACTATGGTATAGGCCACATTATTCATTTCGCAGTTAAGAATTAAATACCTCCCTTCTTTGTCTTGTTGATGGGATATATACTTATATGCAACTGATTGCTTAATGAGGATTGCAACTCCCCTTTTTTTTGTTGGGGCATTACACAGAAATATCGTGGGGAAGTGTTTGTTGGATAATTTAGGGTGGTTGCTTTCTTTAAAGTGAGTCTCCTGCAGGCAGAGGACATCGCTGCGTAGTAGCTGGGCCTCCCTCCATAACATGTGCCGCTTTTGCGGGCTATTCAAACCGTTAACGTTTAAAGGCGATATTTTGAATACCATAACTAGTGAGCTTGTGACTTATCCAATAGCTGAGAATAAATACTTCTAAACACAAAAATAAATTTCTATCCTCTCTCATGCACAACACCAACCAAATGGCTAGATGAACACTATAGTGACCGTGTATAGGAAGTCTTGTTTCCACAAAAGGAAAAGGCAAAAAGAAAAACGGAAAAGGAGAATACAGGAAACGTTGTAAAAAGAGTGAAACGTAAAAATTTATAAAAAAATGTAGGAACTGATTCCTAGGAATCTGAGCCAACAGTGGCTGTTGATAACTGGGGGAAACACAAGTCTCGATGCCAATGGGGTCATCCAGGTTTAGGTGCAATTGGATGTAAGCCAAGCACGGTACTCAGGTGTGACTGTCTCAGCCGTCAGGAGTGTCCTTTCTTGCTTGATGAGCCTTAGGGGCCGACAGCTCTGGGGTGATGATTTCCCATTTTTCCAGTAGACGCAGGCCGTCCTCCAGCGTACTGATACGATAATCCCGGTCTCCTTTGGAGATGACTAAGGTGGCTGGGTGGTTCCACTTGTATGGAATTTTGTGGTTTCTGAGTGGTTTGGTAATAGTCAGAATATTACGCCTCTGCTGCATGGTGTGGGCTGACAGGTCCGCAAAGAAGGTGAGCCCCTGTATGCAGTCTGGGGGATGGACTGCTTGCCTTATAGCAGACATCAGCTTCTCCTTCACTCTGTAGTAGTGTATCCTGGCTATGGTGTCTCTGGGAAGTTTCGCCTGAATGTGTTGTGGCTTAGGTAGCCTATGGATACGGTCAATGGTTAGTTCCTCTAGCGAAACATCCGGCAGAAGTTTGTGCATAATAGTAGTGAGGTGTGCCATCAAATCTTGGGGCTTGACTGTCTCAGGAATACCTCTAATTTTCACATTATTCCTTCTCGAGCGGTCTTCCAGGTCCGCTACTTTAGCTTTAAGCCAAGAGATGTCCTCATCATGTTCATTATGAGCGTCCACCATATTGTTGAATGTGTCTGTGAATTCCCCCATCTTATGCTCAATATGGTAGACCCTGTCACTGACCGCTATCACTTCAGTTTTGCATTGTGTCACTAACTGCAGCATGTCAGTATGAATCGCCCCTCTCAGTGTGACCAACATGTCTTTTAAAGTGGAGTCCATAACTGGCTGGTTGTTTGTAGGGAACGCTGCAATTGCATCCTGAAACTCCAGCGTATCATCAATAGCAGCAGCCATATTTCTGTCCCCTCTGTCTGCCAGCTCCTGTGTCAGCTTAGGCTTAGATTTAGCTGGGCTGTTCGTGCTGGAGGAGGATGGGGATACGGCCTATGGTGCTTTATGTTTGTGCCTGTTTCTACTCACAGTTTCCCAGCCGTCCTCAGGGTCCTCCATGCAGGCCTTCTCTGCGGCCTGTGAGCCTCGTGCGCCGGGTGCGCCATCTTGCCCGCCTGTGCGGCCAGACCGGCCGAAAAAGTCCGTCATTTTCCCGGGCTGTGAGCGCTCCCTTCTCCTCCTTGACATGACCGGACACTTCCCTGGACCTTCCGGAACAAAGATCTGCCACTCGTCCGTGCTTTTCGTCGCTGTGATCGGTACTGGATGTCCCGTGTGGCGAGGAGCTCAGGACTCACGCGTCCATGCTCCTTGCGCGCCGGCTCCGCCCCCAACGCTATAACTTTTGCGCAAACCAATCAATATATGCTTATTGTGATTTTTGTTTTACCAAAAATATATAGAATACATATCAGCCTAAGCTGAGAAAACATTAGCTTTTTTTTACAAAAAAAAGGGGATATTTATTATAGCAAAAAGTACAAAATATTGTGTTTTTTTTTTCAAAATTGTCGCTTTTTTTGTTTATTGCGCAAAAAATAAAAACCGCAGAGGCAATCAAATACCACCAAAAGAAAGCTCTATTTGTGGGAAAAAAAGTACATCAATTTTGTTTGAGTGCAACATCGCACGACCGCGCAATTGTCAGTTAAAGCAACTCGGTGCCAAATCGCAAAAAGTTCTCTGGTCAGGAAGGGGGTCCATTTTTCCAGGGCTGAAGTGCTTAAGTGTAAATGGGATTTTCTTTAACTTCTATGGGGGCAAAAACAGCAAAATAAACCCATTGGAGTTCTAATACTTCTACACTCTATCCAAAACAAAACAAAAATGTTGTCTTTATTTATACATTAAATCTGCCCGGAGTGCACCATTAAATTTAACATTTAGGAAGGAGTTAAACATAGCTAAAGTAAAAACATTTTAGTTTTGGATAGAGTGGAGAGGGATGAGAACACCCGTCCGGTTTTTATCGCTGTCTGTGCCCGTTGGGCCCTATTTACACCTGTGCATTCTGGAAATGAACACAGAACACAAAACATGCGTTATGCTTGCAGTGGCATTACTTTTTAATGGCACCCCAAATGCAGACAGCATACAAGCAATTTGTGCATAGCAAAGCAGGACACAAATACGCCAAAATGTAATGTAAAAAACTAATAAAATGTGAAACTTCTTTGGCATGTTTGCCACGCATAGGGAAGCCCATTTAAGTGAATGGGCTGCCCTATGTGTGTTGAGTGAAAAGACGTGAGGTGTGAATGGGGCCTTAGGGAGATTCACCATCTCTATTTGTCCCTTTTAGGTTACCAAGCGTGAAAGTAAAAAAATCCCATATTTTATGCTATCACCAAGAAATAGCGGGGAAATCTTTACATGGAGACACTAGCTCTAGAATACCCCCAATATGGAGGTTTTTTTTCTCGCTTCCTCTTTCAGCTATTGAATAGGGATGAGCTTCGTGTTCGAGTCGAATGTACGTTCGACTCAAACATCGGCTGTTCGGGCGTTCGGCAAAATCCAAACTCTTGGTCCGTTCGCGTCAAAATTCGTATGGCGCGCGCGGACCACAATGCACTGCGGTGGCGCAGTGCATTGCTGGCTCGTGATTGGCCAAGCATGCACTGTGACCCCCGCATGCTTGGCCAATCGCAGCGCCAGCAGCGAGGAGAGCCATGATTGGCCACAGGCATCCTGCCTGTGGCCAATCATAGCTCAGGCTGTGTAGTGCACGCCCCACACTATATAAGGCCGCCTTTGAGGCGGCCTCGTGTAGTGTGTTGGCATCTGAAGCAGTGGGTGTTCTGTGTACCTTCAACACAGTTACACACCAATCGTTTTTGGCTGATTTCCTATCTTGCTCTTGTGTAGTGGTTATTGTCTGTGCCCTGACCGCAGTATACACCACTACACTATATTCACCTCACCTATATAGCTAGCTAGTGATCTATCTTTAACCACTTAACAACCGCCCATTGCCAATTAACGGCTTCAGGGCGGTTGTTTAACTCTGAGAGGCCGTTAATTAACGGCCTCCCAGAATTCTGCTCTCGCGCGCCCCCTGGGACGCGCACTCGAGAGCATCCGTGACCGCCGGGTCCACAGGACCCGGCGCATCACGGATCACGGTATGACGCCGGTTCCTCCCTCCCCTCTCTGTACCGATCGGTACAGCGGAGGGGAAAGAGATCGAGTGTCGGCAGCGATGTGGGCTGCATCTGCAGTGCCCACATCGCTGCTCACCGAATTTAACCCCTCAATTCCCTGCCAATACTCTGCAATACCAGTGCATACTCTGCAGTACCCTGCCATTACTCTGCAGTACCCCCCATTACTCTGCAGTACCCTGCCTTTACTCTGCAGTACCCCCATTACTCTGCAGTAACCCCCATTACTCTGCAGTACCCTGCCATTACTCTGCAGTACCCCCCAATACTCTGCAGTACCCGCCATTACTCTGCAGTACCCCGCCATTACTCTGCAGTGCAGTACCCTGCCATTACTCTGCAGTACCCTGCCATTACTCTGCAGTACCCTGCCTTTACTCTGCAGTACCCTGCCATTACTCTGTAGTACTCCCCAATACTCTGCAGTACCCTGCCATTACTCTGCAGTACCCCCCAATACTCTGCAGTACCCCGCCATTACTCTGCAGTGCAGTACCCTGCCATTACTCTGCAGTACCCTGCCATTACTCTGCAGTACCCTGCCTTTACTCTGCAGTACCCTGCCATTACTCTGCAGTACTCCCCAATACTCTGCAGTACCCTGCCATTACTCTGCAGTACCCCCCAATACTCTGCAGTACCCCGCCATTACTCTGCAGTGCAGTACCCTGCCATTACTCTGCAGTACCCCCCATTACTCTGCAGTACCCTGCCTTTACTCTGCAGTACCCTGCCATTACTCTGTAGTACTCCCCAATACTCTGCAGTACCCTGCTATTACTCTGTAGTACCCCGCCAATACCCCGCCAATACTCTGCAATACCCTGCCATAAATTGCCATACCCAGCCATACTCGGAGATACCCAGCCATACTCGGTGATACCCTGAAATACCCAGCCATAGATGCCCCCCACCCCTCACCGCCCTCCGGTGCTTCTACCAACTCGCCAGTACGATCAAAGCCAGAATCTTTTTTTTATTTTTTATTTCAGGCTTCCCAGCCTAGAGGTGAGATGTGGGGTCATATTGACCCCCAGATTTCACTGTAAAGAGGACCTGTCACCCCATATTCCTATTACAAGGGATGTTTACATTCCTTGTAATAGGAATAAAAGTGATCAAAAATATATTTTTGGGGAAAAAAATATCAAACTAAAATAAATAAAGTAAAATGAACAATAAAAAAAAAAAAAAATTAAAGCGCCCATGTCCCCATGTGCTCGCATGCAGAAGCGAACGCATGCGTAAGCCCCGCCCACATATGAAAATGGTGTTCAAACCACACATGTGAGGTATCGCCGAGAACGTTAGAGCGAGAGCAATAATTCTAGTCCTAGACCTCCTCTGCAACTCAAAACATGTAACCAGTAAAAAAAAATGTATGAAGAAAAAATTACTAATCTGCTAAATTTTATAACAGAAACAAAGAAAATTTTTCATTTTTTCGCAGAATTTCCGGTCTTTTTTCTTTTATAGCACAAAAAATAAAAAAACTGAGAGGTGATTAAATACCACCAAAAGAAAGCTCTATTTGTGTGGAAAAAGGACAAACATTTCATATAGGTCCAGTGTTGCATGACTGAGTAATTGTCATTCAAAATGTGAGAGCACCAAAAGCTGAAAATTGGTCTGGTTATTAAGGGTGTTTAAGGGCCCAGTGGTCAAGTGGTTAATAATAGAGCTTGCAGTCAGTAGTGTTAGGAGATAGTGCGTGCTGTCTGCGTGCTCTGTACCCAGTACATACCGCTATAATATAGGGCAGGCCCCTACTTTCAAACATCCAACTTACAAACATCTCCTACTTGCAAACGCAAGGAGACAGCAGCAAGTGAGATGAAAAAAGACAGACGACAAAACAAATTATACAGGGGTGATAACCCTTCCCTATGTTTTCCAAAAAGCTTAAAAATAGTTTTTTTGACTGGAGCTACACTTTAAAAATGTACCAGTTGAAAATTACAAACAGATTCAACTTAAAACAACAAACCTACACAGTCCCTGTCTTGTTTGCACCGCCTGTATACTGCTGTTCTGAGTATATAGGGCCTGGGGGCCACACGCATTTCCTTTTTTTAATATGGGTACAGGGTTCCCCTTAATATGCGTACAAGACCCAAATAGGCTGGTAATGGGCAGGGAGGGCTACCCATGCCATTTTTCTCAATGATTTTCAACCATATTGCAGGAACCAGATATAACATTAAAACCGCAAGCAGTTTTAAATGGTGTTATTTCCGTTTAATGTCATTTGGGGCAGGGACTGTTCTAAACACGGGAAACACGTGGCACTTCACAGGCATACTACAGACACCCCCCAGGCACCATATTTAAAGTTTTAAAACTTTTTTTTGCATTGACCCATGTCCCCTGAGGCAGGAGTCAGGTCCCCAAACCCTTTTTAGGACAGTATCTTGCATATTAGCCGTTAAAATTAGCACTTTCCATTTCGAACGTTCGAGTCCCATAGACTTCAATGGGGTTCTAACGTTCGTAACAAACGAGGGGGCCGTTCGCAAGTTCTGGTGCGAACCGAACTGGGGGGTGTTCGGCTCATCCCTACTATTGAACAGTAAGTGAAGGGAAATCTCCCCAATTGGTAATGGCAAAAAAATCCTGACAGCCACTGCACCAATGCAAGTAACCTACGGTACTGTGTGGTAATATTCATTCACTATTGTCACACAAGTGGGTGGACTCGGGGCACAGTGCTCGGAGCCCTGAGCCCACCCTTTTTTGAAGCCTATGAGAGACTCTTTAACCACTTGGCGCCCATACTACATCTATTGACGTCATGGGCTTTCAGTGGTTATATCTAAATGATGCCTGAGGCCACAGACATCATTCAGATATTGCCATTTTCAGCTGGCGATTCCCTGCACCATAAGAATGATCATATCGGCTGTTCCACCGCTTGATCGTTCTTACGGGTGGACACCCCCCCCTCCCGCCACCCTCCGGTGCTTCTACCGACTCACTGTTTCCATTGGTGAGTCAGTCACAGGATCCGCCGGCCCCAGCAAGTAACCATAGAGATTTCCGGCGGACTAGATCGTCCCCGGAGTCTCTATGATCGTTCGGAGGCCAGGCGCGATGTTATGACATCACGCCCGGCCTCTGTATTCAAATTAACGGCGCCGATTTGGCTAGGAAGCCAGGATCGTTTTTTTTTTTGTTTTTTTTATTCTTCCCAGCCTAGAGGTGAGTTATGGGATCTTATTGCCCCATATATCACTGTAAATATGTCCGATCATGCCATATTCCTATTACAAGGGATGTTTACATTCCTTGTAATAGGAATAAAAGTCATCAATTTTTTTTTTTTTAAGTGTAAAACAAAAAAAAAAAATTAACAATAAGAAAAAAAAAAAATTCAAAGCGCCCCTGTCCCTGTGAGCTCGCACACAGAAGCGAACGCATACGTAAGTCCCGCCCACATATGAAAACGGTGTTCAAACCACACATGTGAGGTATCGCCGTGAATATTAGAGCGAGAGCAATAATTCTAGCCCTAGACCCCCTCTGTAACCCAAAATATGTAACCAGTAAAAAAATTTCAAGCGTCGCCTATGGGGATTTTTAAATACCAAAGTTTGGCGCCATTCCACGAGCGCGTGCAATTTTGAAGCGTGACATGTTGGGTATCTATTTACTCGGCATATCCTCCTCTTTCACATCAAAAAAAATGGGCTAACTTTACTGTTTTTTTAAATTTTTTTTAAATACAAGTACAGTAAAAATACACTACTACGAAGTTAAAAGTAAGTTCTCGCTAAAGGTGAACCTTCTCACACAGCTATATACCCTTCTAGAAAACTTTACATAAAAATAGGGATTTTTAGTTCACATGCATTGCAATGCATGTTTAAGCTGGCCAACTGCGTCAAAGTAATCCCTCTCTGGCCAGGCCCTACACTACACTGTACTAATCTACACTACACTACATTACACTAATTTACTCTACCCTAATCTGCTCCACCCTGCCCTTATGCTCTCCACCCTGCCGTAATTCACTCCACCCTGCCCTGTAACCCTGCCCTAATTCACTCCACCCTGCCCTCTAACCCTTCTGTAGTCTGCTCCACCCTGCCGTAGTCTGCTCCACCCTGACCTATAACCTAGCCCAAATCCACCCTGCCTTAATCCCCTCCACCCTTCCCTAACCCAGCCCTAATCCACCCTGCCTTAATCCCCTACACCCTGCCCTAATCCACCCTGCCTTAATACCCTCCACCCTGCTCTATAACCCAACCCTAATCCTCCCTGCCTTAATACCCTCCACCCTGCCCTATAACCCATCCCAAATCCCCCCCTGCCTTAATACCCTCCACCCTGCCCTATAACCCAGCCCAAATCCACCCTGCTTTAATCCCCTTCACTCTGCCCAATGACCCAGCCCAAATTTACCCTGCCTTCTAACCCTGCCCTAATCCACCTGGCCTTAATCCCCTCCACCCTGCGTTATAACCCAGCCCAAATTCACCCTGCCTTAATCCCCTCCACCCTGCCCTATAACTCAGCCAAAATCCACCCCGTCTTAATCCCCTTCACCCTGCCCTTTAACCCAGCCCAAATCCACCCTGCGTTAATCCTAATAAATATAAATTTTTATAGATATAAGCAAATTCTTTTTTTTGTGTTTTTGTACACTATACTATTATTGGCTCCTCCCTGCCCTAATCCACATACACCATTTTTTAATAGATGCAAGCAAATATACAGTTATGTTTTTTTTTTTTAATAGTGTACACCAGGCATCACTAAATGGCGGGCCGATTGCAGACCGAATCATTGTCACATCCGGACCTCCACGGTTCCACCATTTAGGAGCCAGTTGTTTATTGCCGCTGTCATCACTTCATGGCAGGCTTGGGGACAATCCTAGATAGAGGTTGGGAGACAAAGCAACTTTCTAGAAAAGAGGCTGGGACTGCTGGAGTTACAATTTTAAGTGTCCCAGCAAGTGATTGGTTGTTAGGATTAAGGGCGGCTCTAGCAACCAATCACCTGCTAGGACACTTGAAAAGTTAACTCTGTCAGTGCCTGCCCATGCCCTCCATCCAAAGCTGCGGTGTCTTCTGCTATATAGAGCTGAGATGGTTTGCACTGTGAATGAGGAGGAGTTATCTGTAATGTGAATGGGCGGGACAGAGCTGTAGTGGGGGGCAAAGCTGAAGAGGGCTTCCCTGTGAATGGGAGAAGCAGAGCTGAGGGAGAGCTGAGGAAGCCTGTAATGGGAAATAGGGTAGCAGAGCTTAGAGGGGCTGCATTGTAAAGGGGGCAGAGCTGAGGAGCTGAAATGTGACTGAGTGGAGCAAAGCTTAGGGGGTCTGCAATGTGAATAATAAGAGCAGAGCTGAGGGGGCTGCAATGTGATAGGGGCAGAGCTGAGGGGCGCTGCAGTGTAAATGGAGGAAGCAGAGCTGAGGGGGGCTACACGTCAATGAGGGGCTGAAGAGCTAAGGGGGGCTGCAATGTAAATGGGGGGCAGAGCTTAGGGGCTGTAATGTGAATGGGAGCAGAGGACATTGCTATGGGGGGGATGTGAAGGTGGGAGCAGAGGACACTACTGGAGTGGTTTATGTAAAGGGGGACAGAGGTCACTACTTTTGGTGGGGAAGTGATGTGATGGACACAGGGGACACCATTGTCAAGGGAAAACTCTGGTGTAAAAATTAGATTGTGATTTCAAAAGAGGGGACTGCGATGTGAATAATCTTAGTCATTGCACAACAGGCAATTTTTTTTTAACCTCAGCTAGAAGAACATTTTATTAATTGTACCGCCGTGAATTTTAATGGAATTCCCCTGGTGTACACTATAATATAGTCCGCTCAACCTGCCCTAATCTGCTCCATCCTGCCCTAATACACTCTGTTATAACAAATATACAATTTTATAAAGATAAGTAAATATTAATTTTTATAGAAATAAGTAGATATACATTTTTTTGCCATGCTCCATCCACCTATTGTCTCGACGGGCCTGGCTCTATCCGCCTATTGCCTCGACGGGCCTGGCTCTATCCGCCTATTGCCTCGACGGGCCTGGCTCCATCCGCCTATTGCCTCGACGGGCCCGGCTCCATCCGCCTATTGCTTCGACGGGCCCGGCTCCATCTGCCTAGTGCCTCTACGGGCCTGGCTCCATCCGCCTAGTGCCTCTACGGGCCTGGCATCATCCGTCTAGTGCCTCTATGGGACTGGCTTCATCTGCCTAGTCCCTCTAGGGGCCTGCCTCCATCTGCCTTGTGTCCCACCTAGCCTGGATCCATTTGCCTCGTGCCTCTATGGTCCTGGCTCTGTCCACCTAATGCCCCGCTGGGCCTGCCTCATCCATCTAGTGCCTCTACAAGTATGGCTCCATCCGCCTAGTGCTTGTGCGGGCCTGGCTCCATCCGCCTAGTGCTTGTGCGGGCCTGGCTCCATCCGCCTATTGCCTCTGCGGGCCTGGCTTCATCCGCCTAGTGCCTCTGCAGGCCTGGCTCCATCCGCCTATTGCCTCTGCGGGCCTGGCTCCATCCGCCTAGTGCCTCCGCGGGCCTGGCTCCATCCGCCTAGTGCCTCTGCGGGCCTGGCTCCATCCGCCTAGTGCCTATGTGGGCCTGGCTCCATCCGCCTAGTGCTTCCACGGGCCTGGCTCGGTCCGCCAAGTGCCGCTACGGGCCTGGCTCCATCCACCTAGTGCCTCTACGGGCCTAGCGCCATCCGTCTAGTGCCTCTACGGGCCTAGCTCCATCCGCCTAATGCCGCTACGGGCCTGGCTCCATCCGCCTAATGCCGCTACGGGCCTGGCTCCATCCACCTAATGCCGCTACGGGCCTGGCTCCATCCGCCTAATGCCTCGACGGGCCCGGCTCCCTCCGCCTATTGCCTCGACGGGCCCGGCTCCATCCGCCTATTGCCTCGACGGGCCCGGCTCCATCCGCCTAGTGCCTCTACGGGCCTGGCTCCATCCACCTAGTGCCTCTACGGGCCTGGCATCATCCGTCTAGTGCCTATATGGGACTGGTTTCATCCGCCTAGTCCCTCTAGGGGCCTACCTCCATCCGCCTTGTGACCCACCTAGCCTGGATCCATTTGCCTTGTGCCTCTATGGTCCTGGCTCCTTCCACCTAATGCCCCGCTGGGCCTGCCTCATCCATCTAGTGCCTCTACAAGTATGGCTCCATCCGCCTAGTGCTTGTGCGGGCCTGGCTCCATCCGCCTAGTGCTTGTGCGGGCCTGGCTCCATCCGCCTAGTGCTTGTGCGGGCCTGGCTCCATCCGCCTAGTGCTTGTGCGGGCCTGGCTCCATCCGCCTATTGCCTCTGCGGGCCTGGCTTCATCCACCTAGTGCCTCTGCAGGCCTGGCTCAATCCGCCAAGTGCCGCTACGGGCCTGGCTCAATCCGCCAAGTGCCGCTACGGGCCTAGCTCCATCCGCCTAGTGCCTCTACGGGCCTAGCTCCATTCGCCTAATGCCGCTACGGGCCTGCCTCATCCATCTAGTGCCTCTAGAAGTATGGCTCCATCCGCCTAGTGCTTGTGCGGGCCTGGCTCCATCCGCCTAGTGCTTGTGCGGGCCTGGCTCCATCCGCCTAGTGCTTGTGCGGGCCTGGCTCCATCCGCCTATTGCCTCTGCGGGCCTGGCTTCATCCGCCTAGTGCCTCTGCAGGCCTGGCTCCATCCGCCTATTGCCTCTGCGGGCCTGGCTCCATCCGCCTAGTGCCTCTGCGGGCCTGGCTCCATCCGCCTAGTGCCTATGTGGGCCTGGCTCCATCCGCCTAGTGCTTCCACGGGCCTGGCTCGATCCGCCTAGTGCCTCTGCGGGCCTGGCTGCATCCGCCTAGTGCCTCTGCGGGCCTGGCTCCATCCGCCTAGTGCCTCTGCGGGCCTGGCTCCATCCGCCTAGTGCCTCTGCGGGTCTGGCTTCATCCGCCTAGTGCCTCTGCGGGCCTTGCTCCATCCGCCTATTGCCTCTGCGGGCCTGGCTCCATCCGCCTATTGCCTCTGCGGGCCTGGCTCCATCCGCCTATTGCCACTGCGGGCCTGGCTCCATCCGCCTAGTGCCTCTGCGGGCCTGTCTCCATCCGCCTAGTGCCTCTGCGGGCCTGGCTCCATCCGCCTAGTGCCTCTGCGGGCCTGGCTCCATCCGCCTATTGCCTCTGCGGGCCTGGCTTCATCCGCCTAGTGCCTCTGCAGGCCTGGCTCCATCCGCCTATTGCCTCTGCGGGCCTGGCTCCATCCGCCTAGTGCCTCCGCGGGCCTGGCTCCATCCGCCTAGTGCCTCTGCGGGCCTGGCTCCATCCGCCTAGTGCCTATGTGGGCCTGGCTCCATCCGCCTAGTGCTTCCACGGGCCTGGCTCGGTCCGCCAAGTGCCGCTACGGGCCTGGCTCAATCCGCCAAGTGCCGCTACGGGCCTGGCTCAATCCGCCAAGTGCCGCTACGGGCCTAGCTCCATCCGCCTAGTGCCTCTATGGGCCTAGCTCCATTCGCCTAATGCCGCTACGGGCCTGGCTCCATCCGCCTAATGCCGCTACGGGCCTGGCTCCATCCACCTAATGCCGCTACGGGCCTGGCTCCATCCGCCTAATGGCGCTACGGGCCTGGCTCAATCCGCCAAGTGCCGCTACGGGCCTAGCTCCATCCGCCTAGTGCCTCTACGGGCCTAGCTGCATCCGCCTTGTGACCCACCTAGCCTGGATCCATTTGCCTTGTGCCTCTATGGTCCTGGCTCCTTCCACCTAATGCCCCGCTGGGCCTGCCTCATCCATCTAGTGCCTCTAGAAGTATGGCTCCATCCGCCTAGTGCTTGTGCGGGCCTGGCTCCATCCGCCTAGTGCTTGTGCGGGCCTGGCTCCATCCGCCTAGTGCTTGTGCGGGCCTGGCTCCATCCGCCTATTGCCTCTGCGGGCCTGGCTTCATCCGCCTAGTGCCTCTGCAGGCTTGGCTCCATCCGCCTATTGCCTCTGCGGGCCTGGCTCCATCCGCCTAGTGCCTCTGCGGGCCTGGCTCCATCCGCCTAGTGCCTATGTGGGCCTGGCTCCATCCGCCTAGTGCTTCCACGGGCCTGGCTCGATCCGCCTAGTGCCTCTGCGGGCCTGGCTGCATCCGCCTAGTGCCTCTGCGGGCCTGGCTCCATCCGCCTAGTGCCTCTGCGGGCCTGGCTCCATCCGCCTAGTGCCTCTGCGGGTCTGGCTTCATCCGCCTAGTGCCTCTGCGGGCCTTGCTCCATCCGCCTATTGCCTCTGCGGGCCTGGCTCCATCCGCCTATTGCCTCTGCGGGCCTGGCTCCATCCGCCTATTGCCACTGCGGGCCTGGCTCCATCCGCCTAGTGCCTCTGCGGGCCTGTCTCCATCCGCCTAGTGCCTCTGCGGGCCTGGCTCCATCCGCCTAGTGCCTCTGCGGGCCTGGCTCCATCCGCCTAGTGCCTCTGCGGGCCTGGCTGCATCCGCCTAGTGCCTATGTGGGCCTGGCTCCATCCGCCTAGTGCCTCCACGGGCCTGGCTTGATCCGCCTAGTGCCGCTACGGGCCTGGCTCAATCCGCCAAGTGCCACTACGGGCCTGGCTCAATCCGCCAAGTGCCGCTACGGGCCTAGCTCCATCCGCCTAGTGCCTCTACGGGCCTAGCTCCATTCGCCTAATGCCGCTACGGGCCTGGCTCCATCCGCCTAATGCCGCTACGGGCCTGGCTCCATCCACCTAATGCCGCTACGGGCCTGGCTCCATCCGCCTAATGGCGCTACGGGCCTGGCTCAATCCGCCAAGTGCCGCTACGGGCCTAGCTCCATCCGCCTAGTGCCTCTACGGGCCTAGCTCCATCCGCCTAATGCCGCTACGGGCCAGGCTCCATCCGCCTAATGCCGCTACGGGCCTGGCTGCATCCGCCTAATGCTGCTACGGGCCTGGCTCCATCCGCCTTGTGCCTCTACGGGCCTGGCTCCATCCGCCTAGTGCCTCTACGGGCCTGGCTCCATCCGCCTAGTGCCTCTACGGGCCTGGCTCCATCCGCCTAGTGCCTCTACGGGCCTGGCTCCATCCGCCTAGTGCCCTGTACTGTAGTTTTTATATATATATATATATATATATATATATATATATATATATATATATATATATACACACAAATATAATTTTTATACATTTAACAACAATATACATTTTTATGCATTTAAAACATTTTTTTTTTTTTTTTTGATTTTTTATTTTTTTTTTTGTTTTTAACAACATTACTTTTCACTATCCTGCTTTAAATGTGAAACAAAAAAAATGGTGTTACACATACATGACAATACGGTTATGACCAAATTCATCAATTTCATGCACAAAATGAAGGTTGATGAAGTCATCTAGAGTTAGGTTGTCGATTTCCCAGAACTCGACCCTCCGGGGCACTCTTCGGTTTCCATCCTGTGGAGGAAAGAAAACAATTACAGCTCTGCAAAGGGGGCATGTATTGCTTTGTGCCATCCATGTTCCGATGCAGGTCGAGTGAAATAGGTGGGAGCAGGGTAGAGTTGTATTGTCCTCTCCCACATCCATTTCACTCAAACAGATGGAACAGGTGGGCACCACCTGATACTCCCTGGCCGGTGGTCTGGCTGGTGCAGGCTGGTCCTCAGCAACAATGCGGTCCCTTGGAGATCGACTTCTATTGGGCCTGGCATTCTGTCGCTGCTGTCGAAGAGCTGCTCTTGTTCGATGAGCAATGGGTGAATCCATGCCTATAATAACAATGACGGAGATTTCAGCATTTCTGTCAGGTAACTCTATCACACCTTTAAACTTAAATGACAAGGGCAAGTGTCTTATTTATGTCTCATAAGTAAACCTAAAAATAGGAGATAATTTAACTACTAAAGCCTCCGTGATGTACCCATACATCGCCAGATTGAAGTGTTTATACCTGCAGCTACAGGCATCATTCCAGTATCTATTCTTTTTTGCCAGCAATGCTCTTTAATGTAAAAGTGATCCTAGGGGCTACTTTAGTGATAACTAGCCGCTGGATCGCTTTTACAGGCAGTGGAAGAGGCAAACCCCCCACTCCACCACAGTCTGAAAACTGAGGATAGGAACATCCCCAGATCTCTCCATAAAGATCTTTCACTCTTCTGGCTATCACAAGAGATATTGTTTATCCCTTGTAGTAGCCATAAACGTGAACATAAAAACTAAGAAGTGTAAAAATTAGGAAGTCAAAAATAAATAATTCTTAACATAGAAAAAAAACTTGAAAGTGCCCACCCCCCATGCTCATGCACTAAGGCAAACGCGTACATAGGTAACAAACACATGTAAATGGCATTGCCACCACACATCACACATGAGATGTATCGCCACAAATGTTTTAGGGAGAGCAATAATGTTAGCACCAGAGCTCCTGTGTAACTCTAAACTTGTAACCTGTAAAGGCTTTTAAAGCATCGTCTACAGATAATTTAATGTACTGTTTGTCATCAGTCCATGAGCATCCTCAATTTTAAAGCATGAGATGTTAGGAATCTATTTACTATGCGTAACGCTATCATTTATATTTGACCAAACAATTAGATATTCTATTGTGTTTTTGTGCTTTAAGATTAATTAAAGTGGATCCCCCTCCAAAATTGCATTTGAAAAACCACTGCGCAAATACTATGTGGCATAAAAAAATTGCATCCCCCACTATTTTTATCCTCTAGAACCCCTTGTTTTTGAAAAATATATTATGTTTTGGGGGTTCCAAGTAGTTTTATAGCAAAAAAATGCAGATTTTTACAAGTAGGAGAGGAATGTCAGAATTGGCCAGAGGATGAAGTGGTTAAAACGAAGCTCCACCCAAAAGGGGAAGCTATGCCACATTTTGGTACTTTTTGGGGGGCGGGTACCTGGTTTTGACAGGTACCTATTTCCACTTCTGGGTGAGATCACTGTGGCAATCTGAGGAGCTTTGGCCCCTCCTCTCTCCCCCTGCAGCCTTCTGGGACACACACAGAAGACTGTGGGACCATTCACAAAGAGCAGCACCTGTATGCGCAGTAGGAAACCGGCTGTGAAGAACTGTCTCAGGTGCCGACATCGCTGGATCCCTGGACGGTAACTGTCCTTATATTACAAGTCAGCAGCTAAAATACTTGTAGCTGTTGACTTTTTCGCTTTTTTTGGCAAATTAGAGTTCCTATTTAAGAAAGTAGTTCTAAAGGCAGAAGTTATATACCCTCACATGGTCAGTTTGGAATCAATTCGGACATTCTCCAAAGTTTGCCTCTTCTGTATAATTTGTTGCTCTACTGTCTGCCAGTCTCGATTAGATGCCCTGGCTTCATTCCTCCTTGGCGCTCGAGTCCCAGCCACCCCACCCCCCCATTTTTTCACCTTCCCTCTTCCCCCTTTCTACCTTAACTCACACTGTATACCCTTTCTCTCTCCTATATAGGTTACTTGCATATTGATTGATTTTCGGATGTCTATATACTGATTACTTAGATTACATCTACCATTTTACTACTTACCACATATTTATGACTACATAGATGGCAGAATTGATAATTGTGTCATTCAAGATATTGGCAGAGGCTCCTTATATACTTGTTTTAATACTGTTTCTATATTGTATTTTTTGCAGTTATTAAAGTATTGTTTTTACGCCCATAAGCTCGCCCTTTTAGGTGATTACAATAACCTGGTACACAGCCTCTATTTGGTCCAGAGTGTGCTTACATTCTTTTTCCTATTAAATGCACCAGCATTCTCTTTGTATTGCCTGTAATGTACCGGTGGTGGAAAGTGCATTCTTTGTGATCTACAATTTCTTATTATTTATTAGTTATGTAAGGTTGCTCTCAGCCTCTCATAATCTAGGGACTGCGGTACAGAAAATCCTTGGAAGAATAGGATCCAAAATAATTGTGAAACATGAATAGTGTGCTGTTTAACAGTGACATTGAAAAAATAGTATATCATATGTGCATCAAAGTATAAATAAAAATCCAAAGTAATCAACCTTGTAAATATATAAATCAGTATAGAATTTAACGCATGCAGCACTAAAACCTTAGTGAGTTAATAATGCATAGAACTTTACATACAGTTAAGATGAAAAACCTTCTGTAGTGCTGTAGCCCCCCAGCCCCCCTTTTTTACTTACCTGAACACAGTCCGCCTCCGGTTGGAAATGAGCACACCAGATCTAGCTGGTGTCTTGTGCCCTGATTAGATAGATTAAAAGCGCAGCCATTGGCTTCATCTGCTGTCAATCAAATCCAATGACGTGGCGCCAGGGGGTGGGCCAAGTCCTGTATTCTGTGTGAATGAATACAGATGCAGGACTCAGGAGCACGCCCACATGGGTGTTCACCAAGGAGAGCCTTCTCCAACGTGGACACTCGATGTGGGGAGGAGCCACCAGCGCTGCTGAGGGACCCCAGAAAAGGAAGACCGGGGCCTCTCAAAATTAACTTCACAGTGGAGGTAAGTATGACTTGTTAAACACCCCTTTTTTTTTTTTTTTTTTACGACCCCTTTAACCACTTCTCATCCAGGCCAATTCTGACATTTGTCTCCTACATGTAAAATTCATAATTTTTTTGCTAGAAAATTACATAGAACCCCCAAACATTATATATATTTTTTTTAGAAAAAGCCCCTAGAGAATACAATGGCAGTTCTTGCAACTTATTATCTCGCACGGTATTTGCGCAGCAATTTTTCTTGCTCTAATGTTTGCGGCGATACTGCACACCGTTTTCATACGTGGGCGGGACTTACGTATGCGTTCGATTGTGCGTACGAGCTCACGGGGACAGGGGCGCTTTAATTTTTATTGTTTTTTATTGTTAATTTTACTTTTATTTTTTTAGTTTGACACTTAAAAAAAAATGAATTGATTACTTTTATTCCTATTACAAGGAATGTAAACATCCCTTGTAATAGGAATATGGCACGATCGGACCTATTTAAAGTGAGATATAGGGTCAATAAGAACCCATATCTCACTTCAAGGCTGGGAAGACTAAAATAAAAAAAAAATTAAAAAAAAAAGATCACGGCTTCCCAGCCAAATCGGCACCATTATTTTTAATGCAGAGGCCGGGTGTGACGTCATAACATCGCGCCCGGCCTCCGAACGATCATAGAGACTCCGAGGACCATCTGGTCCACCGGAAATCTCTATGGTATCATCCGGGAGCCAGCGGATCCTGTGACCGACTCACCGATGTAAGTGGTGAGTCGGTAGAAGCGGCGGGAGGGGGTACGTCCCATCCCGCCACCCGTAAGAATGATCAAGCGCCGGAACAGCCACTATGATCATTCTTATGGTGCAGGGAATCGCCGGCTGAAAATGCCGACATCTGAACAATGTCTGTGGCCTCGGGCATCATTCAGATATAACCACCGAAAGACAAGGCCGTCCCTGGACGTCCTACCGGAGCAAAGTGGTAAGTGGTTAAAAAGTAGTTCATAAATAAACAAGCACATTCGGTGTGAAATTACTATTAAGCCCCATACACATGTAGCACTGGCTACTGAGGAGCACGCGCTATGTTTTTGAAATTTAAGGTTAAACCTGAACTACAGTTTGGTTTGGGTATAATTTTTCAAAATTTTGACTTCGGCATCAGTCTGACTGGACTATAGGGTGTTCAGCCTGGCCACCGGGGGCACTGTCTTTTCTGGTAGGCATGGAACCACAGTCTGGTTGGGTGCTTTAAGGTTACTTTCTCTCGGAGCCCGCCCAGTGGGAGTGTCACTCTTGCTGTGCTTTCTGGGAGAGGGTACTTAAGATGCGGATGTCACATGGTTTGGGGTTCCAGTCCAGAAAGTATGTTCTGACTCAATGGTCCTGGTCCTCCTGACCAGCCCCCCAGGAAGGCTATGGCCTGGGGTGTGGATCCACCTGAATTTATGTCTCGGGGGGCTGGCTAGCCCGAAGCAAAGAAACAAAAGGAAGGATTCTGAGGTGGTCTGGTGCCGTCTCCTGTTGTGGATAGGCCCAGCAATATCCAGGGGAGGACTCTTCAGAAGAAGGCCATGTACGAGTTGGCTTCTTAGCAAGAGCCTGCTGAGGGACCTAAGTGAATCCAATCTCGTGGGTATCGCCAAACTGGCTGAAAGATCCAGGTATTACACGAGTGTTCTGCAAGTCCTAGTTTCCTACATGTTCTACAACAACGTCTGTGGCAGAGACTTATTCCTACATGTCCTACAACAATGTCTGTGGCAGAGTCTTGTTCCTGATTTGAGCACCTTGTTGGCTGCTAGGCCTTGTGAGAGAGGGACTATCCAACTTGAGTGAACATCCAGCTGTGAATGGCTATTCTCTGGATTTAGTCAAAGTAAGAGAGTTCTTCATTGTTGACTTTGACACTAATGCCACGTACACACATAGCAGACTATCCGACGGACTTAGTCTGGCGGACTTCCCGCCAGACTGTCCGTTGGACTTTACGAACGGGCTACTTGCCCACACACGGCATTTTTTCAGCGGACTAATACGGCTTACTAAGTCCGCCGTACTATCCGCCCTACTTTTGAAATGAACGGACTCGCCCACGCACACGAAGGAAAGTCCACTCATTTCGAGCGCGTCCCCAGGTAGGCGGGGCCCGCGATAGAGATCTCGCTGGCCCCGCGACCTGGTATGGACTTAAAGGGGAACCCCAAAGCCGAAAAATATTGGCGTGGGGTTCCCCCCAGGTCCACATCAGACCCTTGTCCGAGCACTCAACCCGGCCAGCCAGGAAAGGGGGGGACCAGCGAGTGCCCCCCTGAACTGTACCAGGCCGCGTGCCCTCAACATGGGGGGTGCCTTGGGGAAGGGGGGGCCGGGCGCCCCCCCCCACCCCAAAACACCTTCCCGACAACCCTGGCCGTTGGTTGTTGGGGTCTACGGGCGAGGGGCTTATCAGAATCCGGGAGCCCCCTTTAATAAGGGGGACCCCGGATACCAGCCCCCCACCCTATGTGAATGAGTATGAGGTACAATGTACCCCTACCCATTCACCTGTGAAAAAAAAAGTAAAAAAAAAACACAACACAAGGTAAAAATAGTTTATTGCACAGCTCCGGGGGTCTTCCGTCTTCAGGGGTCTTCTCGCCGGACTCCTCCGCTATCTTCTTGTAGCTCTTTTACTTGCGGAGGAGCCCGGCTTTCTTCCTCGCCGCGGCCCCTTCTTCAGACTTCGGGGGTCTTGTCCCCCTCTTCCGGTCTTCTGTCGCGGCAGACCCCGACAACCAACGACCAGGGTTGTCGGGAAGAGGCCCTTGTCCTCATCAACATGTGGACAAGGTGCTTTGGGGTGGGGTGGGCCGCGCGGCCCCCCCTTCCCCAAGGCACCCCCCATGTTAAGGGCACGCGGCCTGGTACGGCTCGGGGGGGGGGGGCGCTCGCTCATCCCCCCTTTCCTGGCCGGCCGGGTCGCATGCTCCGACAAGGGTCTGATGTGGACCTGGGGGGACCCCGACGGCGATTTTTTTTTGGGCGTTGGGGTTCCCCTTTAAGTCCATACCAGGTGGCGGGGCCAGCGACTTCTCCTTCGCGGGCCCCGCCTACCTGGAGACCCACTCGAAATGAGCAGACTTTTCTCCGTGCGGGAAAAGTCCGCTCATTTCAAAAGTACGGCGAACTGGCACACACACGGCATGATTGTCCGCCGAAATGTGAGTCCGGCGGGAAGATTGGAGTGCAAAACTACTTTCTAAGTCCGCTGTACTTTCGGGTCAAAAAAGTGTGACGGAGGCTACAGACAGGGGGATTGTCCGGCGGACTTCAGTTTGCCGGACTTTTCCACCCGATTGTTTGATCGTGTGTACGCGGCATAAGTGTACCTGAACTTTCCTCCTAATCCTCTGATCCCATTTTAAGAGACTGTTCGTTAACTGGTTGCTGACCGCCGGCTGTCACATGATGACCAGGCGGCGCACCTATTGTGGCGGGAGGCCGGTATATGACGTCCTCCCATTTAAACAGGGAATGCGCGTGATCGTGTGCGCGCATCCCTGTTCCTTCAGTGGCGGCGTGTCACGGAGACACCGCTCGCCACCCAGGGGGGTGAACAGCCATTGGGCATGGGTGTTTACCACGTGATCGTTCATAGATGGTTACACCCCCACTGTGCACGGCGCGTGCACGTCGGTGGCGTCGTGTTCCCGGGAACACGGCTCATCACCGACACTGGTAAACAGCCATTGGCTGGCTGTTTACCCACGTGATCGGCTGTGATCCTGTCACAGCCAATCACTAAATGTAAACAAACCGCGTTAACGAGATGTTACCTGTTTCTCCTCCTCACACACCGATCGTGTAGCCCATCAGAGTACCCGAGTACCTGTCACAGTCCATCCGAGTACCTGTCACAGTCCATCCGAGTACCTGTCACAGTCCATCCGAGTACCCGAGTACCTGTCACAGCCCATCAGAATACCCCACTACCTGTCACAGCCCATCAGAGTACCCCAGTACCTGTCACAGCCCATCAGAGTACCCCAGTACCTGTCACCAGCCTATCAGAGTACCTATTTGCCGCCCATGCCACATAGATTATACGTTGGGGTGTTTGCTTTCCAAAATGTGGTCATTTTATGGGCAATTACATTGTCCTGGTACTCCAGTGCCTTCAAAAGTGTAATAGGTGGTTGTGAAATGAGATGTCATTTTTGCTTGTAGAACGCCTGAAGATGCCACTTCAATGTTAGTGCTCTGTATGTAGCCATGCTGTGTAAAAGTCTCACACATGTGGTATCGCCGTATTCGGGAAGAGTAGCAGAATGTATTTTGGGGTGTAATTTGTTGTATGCATATGCTGTGTGTGAGAAATAACCTGATAATATGACAATTTTGTAAAAAATAATAAAAAAAATCTTCATTTTGCAAAGAATTGTGGGAAAAAATTACAATTTAAAAAACTCACCATGCTACTTACTTAATACCTTGGAATGTCTACTTTCTAAAAAGGGGTAATTTGGGGGGTATTTATACTTTCCTGACTTGTTAGTGTCTCAAGAAATGAGATACACCTGATGTACTGAAGGCCTGATCAGATGTGATCAATTTTCAGTGATTGGCACCATAGTTTGTAGACTCTATAACTTTCACAAAGACCAAATAATATACACTAATGTGGGTTATTTTTACCAAAGATATGTAGCAGTATAAATTTTGGCCAAAATTTATGAAGAAAAATTACTAATTAGCAAAATTTTATTACAGAAACAAAGAAAAAGGCATTTTTTCACAAAATGTAAATTTTTTTTATTTATAGCACAAAAAATAAACAACACACTAGTGATTAAATACCACTAAAAGAAAGCTCTATTTGTGTGGAAAAAAGGACGCACGTTTCATATGGGTACAGTGTTGCATGACTAAGTAATTGTCATTCAAACTGTGAGAGCGCTGAAAGCTGAAAATTGGTCTGGTCAGGAAGGGGGTGTAAGTGCACTGTATTGAGGTGGTTAACTACCGTATATACTCGAGTATAAGCCGAGATTTTCAGCCTCTTTTTTGAGGCTGAAAGTGCCCCCCTCGGCTTATACTCGAGTCATCGCTGTCTGCCCGCTCGATCAGCGTGTCGAGCAGACAGACAGCGGCCATTCTATTCAAAAGCCGCGCCTCCGGCTCAGCCTTCGCCTGTGATAGGCGGAACACTGAATTTCCCAGCAGCCTGTGTTCCGCCTATCACGGACATCGTATCATCCTCGTACTACGGACGAGGATGATACGACGTCTGTGATAGGCGGAACACAGGCTGCTGGGAAATTCAGTGTTCCGCCTATCACAGGCGAAGGCGGCGGCGCAGCTTTTGAACTTTACAATGGCCGCCGACGAAGAGGGCACGGGACGGCACGGCACGGGACGGGACGGGACGGGGGCAAGGCAAGGCACGACACGGGACGGATGCAAGGAGGCAAGGCACGGCACGGGACGGAGGCAAGGAGGCAAGGCACGGGACGGAGGCTCGGGACAAAGGTAGGCTGGACACACACACACACACACACACACACACACACACACACACACACACACACACACACACATGGATGGAGACACACACAGGGATGGATGGATGGATGGATGGAGACACACACACACAGGGATGGATGGATGGATGGATGGAGACACACACACACAGGGATGGATGGATGGATGGATGGAGACACACACACACAGGGATGGATGGATGGATGGACACACACACACACAGGGATGGATGGACGGACACACAGGGATGGACGGACACACAGGGATGGACGGACACACAGGGATGGACGGACACACAGGGATGGACGGACACACACACAGGGATGGACAGGCATGTCTCACCCTCGGCTTATACACGAGTCAATAAGTTTGCCAGTTTTTTTGGGGGTAAATTGGGGGCCTCGGCTTATATTCGGGTCGGCCTATACTCGAGTATATACGGTAAGTTTTTGCAAATAAAAATCCCTTTATGCGGATCTGTCATCAGGCTCTAACGTTACTGGGCCATCTACCACGGGAAACCCCTAGACTTAAATCGAGGAGAAGAAGGTAACGGTAAGCCCAATCAAACCAGCAGCTCGTTCGGGAGTTAGTGCTACACACACAATCGAAATTCTGCCAGCAAAAGTCAGATGTGAGCTTTTGGTCAGAAAATCCGACTGTGTGTATGCTCCATCAGACTTTTGCTGGCAGAATTCCAGCCAGGAAAAGATTGAGAGCGGGTTCTCTATTTTTCAGTCTGAAAAAGTTCAGATCGTAAATTCCGATCGTCTGTACAAATTCCGACATGCAAAATTCCTAGGCATGCTTGGAAACAATTTGACGCATGCTTGGAAGCATTGAAATTAATTTTCTCGGTTTGTCGTAGTGTTGTACGTCACCGCATTCATTCTCGTAGTGTTGTACGTCACATGGTCGAAAGTTCAGAGGACTTTTGTGTGACTGTGTATGCAAGCCAAGCTTGAGCGGAATTCCATCGGAAAAACCATCCAAGTCTTCTCCAATAGAAAATCCACTTGTATGTATGGGGCATTACACTCAGAACCTCTATTCAAAGGGATTATGTGAATAAAAAATGTAACAACAAATCAAACAAAGATTATAGTGAAATCAAAAATGTTCATAAACAGGTGAGTAAAAGTCCACTAAAGGTGTCCATCCAAATCCATGGTATTGCAGTGTCCGCGTGCAGAACAAATGCAAAGCATCAGTGCTCCACCACCTTGTTCTAAGCAAACTAAATGGCCGCTTACCAGAAGTTTAGATCCACAAGCGATCCTATGCAAATATCAAGTGTACTAATAGAATGGATACCAGTTTATATTTTTGATCTCATTATAGTCTTTGTTTGATTTGTTTTTAAATGTTTTATCACATAATGCCTTTTAATTGTGGTTCTGAGTAGAATAGTCACTTCACACTGTTAAATTCAATACTTACATTTATGACATACTGTTTTTTTAAAGATCACTGTTTTCTTGTGTAAAATTTTAAAATGCAATAAAAACAGACTAAACATAAAGTCAGAAGGTTTTTTACCTTAATGCATTTTCTACATTAGTGTTAAAAAAGTTTTGCATGCAGCTCTCCCCCTTACACTTGAGCCTGAACTTGATCCAGTGCTATGCACGAGAGCAGAGGCTCTCTCTTCATTAGCTTAGAGACAGCAGCGGGAGCCATTGTTTCTTGGCTGCGGTCAATCCCAGCCAGTGAGAAGGAAGCAGGGGGCAGGGTCATATGGACACACTTAGGAGCGAGCCCACACGAGTGCAATCATAGGAAGTGTATTGCTGTGGGGGTACTCTGCAGAGAGGAGCAACCAGGAGAACTGGAAGGGGGACCTAAGAAGCGGAGGATCTGGGTTGCTCTGTGCAAAACCATTGCACAGAGCAGGTAAGTATGACTTGCTTGTTATTTCAAAGATAAAAAATTTGGTTTAGAATCGCCGGGTTCCCGACGGGTGCATGCCGATGTATGTCGGCAGAATGGCACGGGCAGGCATATTGGCGTACAGGTACGTCCAATCTTTAATGCTGCCCTGCCATCGCGAGCGCGCCGCCAGCGATGCACTCGCATGCCGGTCGGGACCCCCGTGAGTCCGATCGCGGGTCCCATGGACTCGATCGCCGTGGGCATACCCGTGATCGTCTCACGGGGCGGCTGAACGGAGAAATGCGGTTGTAAACAGAATTTCCCCATTCTGCCTAGCAGCTAGTGACACTGATCTCTGCTCTGTGATTGGAGCAGAGATCAGTTTTCGCTAAATGAAAGCCCAGCCCCCAACAGTTAGTAACACACCCTAGGAACACTTAACCCCTACACTGCCACCCACTGGTTAACCCCTTCACTGCCAGTGTCATTTACACAGAAATCACTGCATTTATATAGCAGTGATTGCTGTATAAATGACAATGGTCCGAAAAATGTGTCAAAAATGTCCGATGTGTCCGCCGTAATGTCGCAGTCGCAATAAAAATCGCTGATCGCCACCATTAGTAGTAAAAAAAAAATATTAATAAAAATGGCATAAAACTATCCCCTATTTTGTAAACGCTATAACTTTTGGCAAACCAATCAATAATCGCTTATTGCGATTTTTTTTTTACCAAAAATATGTAGAAGAATACGTATCGGCCTAAACTGAGGGAAAAAACGTTTTTTTATATATTTTTGGGGGATATTTATTATAACAAAAAGTAAAAAATAATGCCTTTTTTTTTCAAATTGTCGCTCTATTTTTGTTTATAGCGCAAAAAATAAAAACCGCAGGGGTGATCAAATAACACCAAAAGAAAGCTCTATTTGAAAAAAATGAAGCCAATTTTGTTTGGGAGTCACGTCGCACGACCGCGCAATTATTCGTTAAAGGGACGCAGTGCCGAATCGCAAAAAGTGGTCTGGTCTTTGACCAGCAAAATGGTCTAGGGCTGAAGTGGTTAATGGTCAGATTCATGCATAAGTCCAATGATGACTAGTTGAATTGAAATTAAAGCTTCTTAATCTTCTATTCACAGAGAACAGAGCCATCTATAATACATCATACTGCACATTTTTATGAAAAATACACTTAAATTAATTTTAGTGCACAACATAATACCCAATATTGCTGATAAAATATAAAAGACAATTTTGTGTCAGGTAATTCATTACCAAACGCCAAGATTTAAAATTGCACACTCCTGTGAAAAGGCAACAAACTAAGGTACCTGAAATTGTCCATAGGCCACACACAAAAGCCTTTATAGGTTATCTGATTACAGTTAAATGTGAGTTCTGGCTTTAGAATTATTGCAATCACTGTGAGGTTCACAGCAATACCACACATGTGTGGTGCAATTATTATTATTTTTTTTTGTTACTTTTTTTTTACTTTTTTTAAAATTTATTTTTTCATTCAACTTTATTGCTATTACAAGGGGTGGACAAAACCCCTTGTGATAGCTTTGGGCAGTGACAGCCAGGTACACTTCATGGAGAAATCAGGGGTCTGTTGGATCCTTGATCCCTCCTCTGCCCCGCAAGACAGCTGATTAGATAGAGGTCTGCTTTTTACTGCACACATACACACTATAATACACTTTTTTTTTGCTAAATATAAACTATAATGATGCATCAGGTAAATATATACCATACAATGAAAAATTTGAAATTCTAAATGCATGTGAAATAGTGACAAAATACGCTACCTAAAATTGACCATGGGCAATGATTTAAAAACCTTTACAGGTTATACATTTAGAGTAAAAGGCAGTGGTGGTGTGTCTATAAAGGGCGCAGGAGCGCTGCCCCCCCCTCCTGTCACTCTCTAATCACTAATCTCTAATCAGTGGCAGCATTGGGAGCATTGGATGGCACAGTGGGAACATTTGATGGCACAGTGGCATTATTGGGAGCATTTGATGGCACAGTGACAGCATTGGATGGCACAGTGGG
This sequence comes from Lithobates pipiens, assembly GCF_037356315.1. Taxonomy (NCBI): domain Eukaryota; kingdom Metazoa; phylum Chordata; class Amphibia; order Anura; family Ranidae; genus Lithobates; species Lithobates pipiens. Next base: position 238,111,907 of record NW_027507785.1, on the reverse strand, counting down.
AGCATTTTATGGCACAGTGGCAGCATTGGGAGCATTTGATGGCTCAGTGGCAACATTGGATGGCACAGTGGCAGCATTTGATGTGCACAGTGGCTGTGTTTGATGGCACAGTGGCACCGTTTGAGGGTTACAGTGGCTGCAACTGAGCAGCACAGTGGCTACGTTTGATGGGAACAGTGGCTGCGTTTGATGGCACAGTGGTGGTATTTGATGGCACAGTGAGGCTGCAATTGATGTTTTTTTTTTTAGAATTTTTTTAATTTGTTTGCGCCCCCCCAAAATTTTGAGCACCAGCTGCCACTGGTAAAAGGTGAGCTCTGGCATTTAAAATTATTGTTCACAGCAGTACCTCATTGAGTGATGCAATCACTGTCTACATATGTGTGCAAGACCTACATATGCATTTGGGTGTGTGAACAGGGAACAGGGTGGTTTAAATTTTTTTTCATATTTTAAAAATAAATAAAAGTGAATGGGCGGTTGTAAAAATTGATAACAGGATCATGGCTGCTGCTGCACCCATAATCCTAGTATAACCGCTTTTCATTCAGAATGTACAGTATATATACGTATGCTGAATGGCAATTGGTTAACATATCAACTCTAAATAAACAATTTGAAACTGGTAGCAAAATTAAATTATTTAACAAGTGTAGAAAAGGAATGCTTCTCCCCTTTAGCCTAGGTTCACACTGACAGCGGGACAGATTTGACATGTAATTTGACATGTCAAATCGCATGCCAATTCACTGCAATGTGAACCAGGGCTTATGACCATAGTCAACGCCCAATCCTAATTTTGCAACTTTGACATGTGGTGTTCATAAAACTGTGCATATCATCATAACTACTTGTATCCAGATGGATTATACTGTACTTGTTTTTTTTTTTTTCAGGGCAGCTTTCTTTAGGTGGGAAATGTTAAAGGAAATCTCCTGATTTTTATTATTATCAAAGGGAAAACTGGTCCAAAAAAGTAGAAAAAAAATAATTCTTTGACCAATTTGTATCCAGGCCAATTCTGACACTTTGCTCCTACATGTAAAAATCTATTTTTTGTGCTAGAAAATTACTTAGAACCCCCAAACATTATATATATATTTTTAGCAGAGGCCCTATAGAATAAAATTATGGGTGTTGTAATTTTTTATGTTGCACTTTATTTGTGCAGCAGTTTAACAAACTTATTTTTTGGGGCAAATAATAAAATAATAATAATACATTTTTAAAAAAACATAATATTTACTCCAATTTGTATCACGTGAAAGATAAAATTATGCAGAGTAAATAGATACCTAATATGTCACACTTTAAAATTGCATCTGCCCATGGAATGGCAGAAAACTATGGTGCTTTAAATTCTCCATAGGCAATGCTTATCAGTTTAGAGTTACACAGGAGGTCTGGTGCTAGAATTATTGCTCTCACACTGATGTTTGCGACAATATCTCACATGTGTGGAACAATCACCCTTTACATATGCATTCGCATTTGCACGTAAGCACAGTGGGATGGGAGTGCTTTAATTATTCTTTTTTTTATTATTATTATTTATTTTATATAAACTTTTTTTATATATATATATATATATATATATATATGTTTTTTTTACACTTTGCGTTAGGGAAAGGCAGCATAGGGAGGGAGGGGGGACCCCCTTCCACCACCCGCAGAATTTATTGAGTGGCTATTTAGCCACTTGAATCACTTCTGCCATAAACAGCATTGCTGGCTGAAAAAAAACATACTAGAATGAGGCCTGTAGGTGCAGACATCATCCCGGTATGACTACTTCAACCCGAGGACTTCCATGGATGTCCTACAGGCAGGAAGTAGTTACATTGTAATGTCCTAAAATATACAGTTACATTTATCACTACCAAAAAAAACCTGCAGAATAAATTCTCCTGTTCCTGCCGATCGCAGCGATACCACATATGTGTGTGTGATTTGTTTTTTGTGCCCATAATAGAGCCAAGAAACAATAGTATGTATTGTAAGAACACATATATGGAGCACCCAGGTTTAATGCCCATTTCCTGGATGCCTCATATATGCATTATGTGGCCATGAAGGGGTTAATATGGTACAATTGACATACCTGTTGGGTCCCGTGGTGGTATGTCACGATTGTTGCGCCTTGGACGTCGGGGCATCTTGATGGTACTAGATGGTATCGCAGGTGAATGAAGGTTTACCTAAAAATGAATAGTATTAATACTAATAATAATATAGAGCACTATAATAATAAGAGAAATGTAGAATTAATGTAGTTTATGGAGGTAATCGCTGGAGTCTGGCTTCAGAGATGCGTCTCAGTCGAGATCCTCTTCAGTCTGCCTGTCAGGACCCCTAGAGGAGCCCCAAACATCTGCGCCTGTGCAGAGATCAGCTGCCAACCAATCACAGCGCTGGCCTCACAGTAGCTGCCTCGTTCCTTTGCCTGAAATATACTGGCTCATACAACACAGTAACCAAATGAAATTGAGCTTATTCCATTGTTATTAAACAAATAAAGCTTTATTATGGTATTTAATAAACACTAGGTTTGATAATTTCATAATATAAAGGAACTGTGACAGTTGCTCTGGTATCAGGCAGTGATAAGGACAGACTGGGGATCCTCTGTGGGGACTGTAGGGGAACCAGGAAGTGGGTTATGAATGGAGTTGGGTTGAATGTTGATCCAGTCAGTACATATATCTGTGTTTTGTGTGTGTAGTATTGTGTATGGAGGGACCCGGGTCACTTCTGTCTGCAGGCAGGCTTGGCTTTCATATTGTGTGGTGGCTGAGCCCTTCCATGTCTGAGAGAGTGTCACTGGTAACCATAGCAACGGTGTATACCCTTCATCCCTGTGTTTACTACATAACATAACCCTGTGTGTGTATAGAGCCCCCTAAAACATACATACCTACCTGCATACTATGTGTATAGGGCACCCACATCTACCTTCCTGTATACTGTATATATAAAACCTACTCCTGTGTACCTACCTGTAACCTGCGTGTGTAGAGCCTACTCCTGTATAACTACCTATATCCTGTGTGTATAGAGCCTACTCCTGTATACCTACGTATATACGGTTTATAATTGGAGCCTACTCATATATATTGAACTTTATACTGTGTATATTGAGCCTACACATATATACTGTACCTACCTGTATACTCTATAACTGATTATTGCGAAGTCATTGCAAAGCTGTACCCAAATAAAAGTAATGTCCTTTTTCCCCACAAATAGAGCTTTCTTTTGGTGGTATTTGATCAGCTTTGATCATTGATTTTTTTTTGCACTATAAACAAAACAATTCTGACAATTAAAAAAAAAACAATATTTTTTGCTTTCTGCTATAAAACATAGCCAATAAAAAAAATGTAAAATCAAATTTCTTCATTAATGTGGGCCAATATGTATTTTGCTACATATGTTTGTTAAAAAAAAAAATCCCAGTAAGTGTATATTGATTGGTTTGCACAAAAGTTATAACATCTACACACTATAGGACATTTTTATTTATTTGTTACCAGTAATGGTGGTGATCAGTGATGTATAGTGGATTTTGATCTTGCGCCAGACATTCTGACACTTTTTGGGGACCAGTGACACTAATATTGTGATCAGTGCTAAAAATATGCACTGTCATTGTACTAATGACACTGTCTGGGAAGGGGTTAACATCAGCGGTGATCGAAGGGTTAATTGTGTGCCTCTCCAGTGTTTATGTGAACTGTGTGAGGTGCTTTTACTGAGGGAAGAGAGGTAATGTAGCAGGGACACAAACGCCATGCCTTCCCCCTGTCAAAATGGCAATCTGGCTTGTTTACTACCCGACGATCGACTGGCAGACATCTAGTACCTTTCACCCACCGATTGGCTTTCGCTGTGTATAATGAAGCGAGGTGTTGTATTTATACATGATCCAGCACACAGCTGCCACCCTGTAGCAATAAAGCTGGTATAGGGTAGTCCGGAAACGGTTAAAAGAGAAGTCCAGCCTGGGCTCATTCGGTACGGTGCTGCATCTGCCTAGGTAAGTATGAATATGGGATAAAAAAATTCCATACTTCTCTTTTAATATTCAAAGTAAACTCACTCATCCATAGGTGTCTCCATGCTTTGTTTTGTTGAGAAATCATTTTGAAAAACATCCCCAGAATTTATAGAAATGACCTTCTTTTGCTGTTGATTCATGTAGCATTTACTACCTGGAACCCATCTGCCCTTAGTTCAGGCATGCAGGTAGAAGTGTGTGCTTAGCTGAGAAAGCCTCTCCTTCCCTCCTCCAGATGAAAGAAGAAAATACCAATGAAGTCTCCTGGGAAGTAAGACATCATTTTAGCCTAGTATAAAAAATTATAAAAAATATCATATATATGTGAAATATAATTCATACAAAAGATCGTGCAAAAAAAAAAAAACGTCCGCACGCCGCTCCTCCCTACGCCGTTTCGTTAGAGATAACATCTTTCAGTGGCACTGGTAGACTTTATCTCTAACGAAACGACGTTGGGACGCTGAACCTGGAAGTGACGGGCAGCGTTACATGAGCCGGCCGGCAGAATTCTTTTTACTATTTGATGTGAGTTTCTTATGACATATGTAAGTGTGATTCTTTATTTTTATTAAAAATCCTGGCAATATTATACTACGGCGATTCCCCTTTTTTTTTATCTATGTGATTGGCAATGAGCGGTGTGGCCGTAGGAATATAACAACATTGGAACAGAGTGGAAATCACAAGCAAAAAAGATGTTCATTTGGAGATGGACTATTACTTTGAATTTAAGTTCCAATTATAGTAGTGTATATATTCATTTTTGTACTATTTATTTAATTTTATATATTAAATTTATTTTTTGCACAATCTTTTGTATGAATTATATTACACATCAATTGATCTTTTTTATAATTTTTTATGTTATTATATATTCAGTGATATTGAATTGGATTATTATAGCGCAGCTTTTTTCGAAAAATTGGTATTAATATTGTGGGTATCTCACATTTAGGTTGCAGCTTCACTTTCACAAACATTTTTACAGTTTGTCAATTATTTTAACTTTAGATAGCGCTGTATTACATTTTTTTATTAATCATTTTAGCCTAGGCCAGAAGCCAGGAAGCAACTGAAGAAATGTAAAAAAAAAGATTAAAATAAGTAAATATGATATATCTTCTTATCTATTTACTCATACTAGCAGCATAAACATTTAAAATAGTTAATGTGATTGAGATAGTTTAGTTGCACATTAACGACTTGCTTACTAGGCACCTAAACCCCCCTCCTGCCCAGACCAATTTTCAGCTTTTAGCGCTGTCCCTCTTTGAACGACAATTACGCAGTTATGCAACACTGTACCCAAATTCAATTATCATTTTTTTCCAACAAATAGAGCTTTTTTTGGTGGTATTTGATCACCTCTTTTTTTTTTTTTTTTCTTTGTTAAATTTTTAACAAAAAAGACCAAATGTAAAAGAAAAATACAAAACTATTTAATATTTTGTTAATGCATTTTTGAAACAGGTAATTTTTCTCCTTCATTGATGTACGCAGATGGGGCTACACTAGGGTTGCCACCTGTCCAGGATTTACCCGGACATTTTGGGTTTTGACTCATGCGTCTGGGTTTCAGACTGCCTGAAACCCGGACACATTATTCAGACTGGACTATGGCTTCCCAGCAGGGTTGCTGGCTACAGTTGTCTAAGCTGGGAGTGTCTGTTACACTCTCTTTCATGCTGCCCGAAGCCAGCACTAACAATCCCCCCAAACACACACAGGCGGGAGAGGAGCTCGATCTGCACCTCTTCCTCCTGCCTCTACCCCTCTGTGCCTGCCCACACTCCAGTCCCCAGCGCTGTGCCTCAGAAAAGGAAAGTGGGGGCTGGTTTTTGAAGTCCAGCAGCCTCAGATACATCTGGATGAGAGGTGCTGACTGCCAAGGGGTGAGTGAGCTCACCATCCATTAGGGTTGTCCCGATATTCGTATTGGTATCGGGACTGATCCCGAGCATTTGTGCGAGTACTTGTAATTGCGCAAATGCTCCCGATGCCAGATCCGATACCTGGGAGAGATGACTAAAGTGACCTGGTGCAAGCGGAAGTCAACGGCTAGGAACAACGGAAGTGACACTGTGTCGACGTCGGTGGTTGGACATCCCGATGCCCATCTTAGTACACCCTACACTTGGCTGCAGCAAGCCAGCAGCAGACATCTTATCACACCTAGCCCATATAGTTCGAGCTGGGTGTAAAAAGATGGCAGTTGCTGCTTTTAATGCGGCCGAGTACAAGGAGTACCAAGATGGGCGTCACGGGCAACCTTTCCTCATGGTATGACAGTGCCTGACCTGCCCATCAGTGCCCATAAATGCCACCTATCAGTGCCCAATGCACATAAGTTCAGCCTATCAGTGCCAGCCACCTGTCAATGCCATCTATCAGTGCCAGCCACCTGTCAGCGCCATCTATCAGTGCCCGCCATCTATCACTGCTGCATATCTGTGCCACCTAATCTATATTGTGCTTTGAAAACTGTCACATAACATTCAAAAAAAGTATCGGTAATCGGAATCTGCAAGTACTTGGAAAAAAAGTATCGGTACTTGTACTCGGTCTTAAAAAAGTGGTATCGGGACAACGCTACCATCCTTCCCTATTGCATCAGAGTGTTCCCTATTACATCAGAGTCCTCTCCATACATCAGAGTTCTCAGTGTCCCCCCTTAATACGGGGCTCCCAGAGGATCCCTTATGTTAGAGTCCCCGGAGTTCTCCAGTGTGAGGGAACTCAGCGGGTTTAGATGTATAAGGGGAACTCTGTGGACTCTGATGTAAAAGGGGAACTCTGTGGACTCTGATGTAAAAGGGGAACTCTGTGGACTCTGATGTAAAGGGGGAACTCTATGGGTTTAGATGTCAAAGGGGAACTCTGGGTTTAGATGTAAAAGGGGAACTCTGTGGACTCTGAAGTAAAGGGGGGACGATTATTATTACTTCATATGATTAGAAATGTTATTTATTATCAAAATATATGTATAAAAAAAAATTGCTGTGCAACACATAAAGTGTCCAGTTTTGACTTGAAGAAAAGGTGGCAACCTTACGCTGTCGCCGTGAGGAGAAAAAAAAAAAAACGATTATCTATTCTCTGTTTACATCACGTAAACACGTAATCGACCCCTTACTCCGATCAGTGATCACCCGAGCCTCACCCCCCTGCAGGGGCACAGCCAGCTTGCAAAGGGTAGGACTTCTATTGATGCCCTCCCAGCAAAACAGATCCGCGCTGTAGCCATCATTCGGCTATAGAGCAGATCTGAAGGAATTAAGACCCCTTTCACGCTGAGGCGGTTTTCAGGCATTTTAGCAATAGAAATAGCCTCTAATTAGCACTTGAAAACTGCCTCCCAATCATTTTAGTGTGTCTGTTCACACTGGGGCGGTGCATTTGGGGGATGTTAGGAAAAGTCCTGCAAGCAGCATCTTTGGGGCAGTGTGAGAGCGATGTATACATTGAAATGAATGGGCAGCGCTTCCAAAGCACCTGAAAAGCGATTCGGAAGCGCAGAAACATGGATGGTTTTTAACCCCTTCTTTGGGGTTAAAAGTGCCCCGCTAGCGGCCGAAATGTGCCACTAAAACAAGTGGCGCTTTAGCGCTAACATGGATGCAGCCCCAGTGTGAAAGGGGTCTAATGTATTTATCTTTGATTGATTGACAACACCTGCTCACCACCATCCCATATAAGAGAGTGGAGAGTCTGGCCATCTTATATGAGAACACAGCGCACCTGGTACTATGATATGGCAATAACAGAACACAACGCGGTGTACTGCAGCTTTTATTGTATGTACACTTTGGACTGTAAATCTAGCCTTTTTTTCCTTTCTGTTTTTAGTTTGAATATTAGTTCAAAACTTTGTTGTGTTTTTTTATTGCTCACTTTGTCACATTTATGACTAATGCCCTGTACACGCGGTCGGACATTCCGACGACAAAATCCATTGGACGGATTTTGGCCCAAACTTGTCTTGCATACACACGGTCGCATAAAGTTGTCGGAAAATCAGACTGTTCAGAACGCGGTGACGTATTACAAGTACGACGGGATTATAAAGAGGGCAGTAGCCAATAGCTTTTGTTTCGTAAATTATTCTGAGCATGCGTGGCACTTTGTCCGTTGGAATTGTCTACACACGATCGGAATTTAAACAATCGGATTTTGTTGTTGGAAAATTTTAGATCCTGCTCTTAAACTTTGTGTCGGAAATTCCAACCGAAAAAGTTAGATGGAGCAAACACATGATCAGATTTTCCGACAACAAGATCCAATTGCACATTTTCCATCGGAAAGTCCGGCCGTGTGTACAGGGCATTATTCTGTCCCAGTTCCAGCTACCACAGCACCATTATGCTATCATCGCCATGCCAATTCATGTTTTTTTTAACTCTTTATTTATTCCAGATATGCCAGGAAATAGACATAAAACTGGTCACACGTTAGACTGACTACAGATTGTTTCACAATTGAAAACAAGATCCACAATCATGAGAGATCTTCCCCTGAAACAAGGTGGTAGAGAATTGACTTTCCAGGTCATTTCAGCAAATAGAGAGGAAGCCCCAGCAAATACAGACATGATTATGAATTGTGTCATAACACTTGACCACCATTAGGAGACGCTAATGACATGACATGACATTACATTCCTTATTTTAGATGTCATTATATTACATTGTTGTGTTTCTGTGCTTCTTTATGCAATGCAGGCAGATCATGGTTGGTGCAAGGTGCTGGCATGGAGCTGTACATAGCTTCCTGAAAGCATCTTTATAAATATAAGCATTAACAGGGAAAGGGGAATTGGGGAGAAAAATAAAAAATATGAATAAAAGAACCTTCACATAAAAGACCTCAAAAGAAAAATTGTGGGTTCAGTTGGACTTTTTAGGCATAAAAGAAGTTGTGAACACAACCAATATATTCAAGAGGAATTATTTCTATTTATTATTAAGACAAAAGTAGAAACAAAAAATAAAATAAATTAAAAAAAAATTCTTTTTACAAAAAAAGAATTATTTCCTCCTTATAACTACACATTTGAGACCTAATTGACATCCTATCAAAGGTAGTAAAATCCACTTAAAATTTCCAAAGGGGAAAAAACGGCGTCGAGGCCGGTCGGACGCATCGTAGGAGACGCTGGTCGGGTAGCTGAACGTCACTTCCGCCTAGTGCGGAGTGACGTCACTACCGGGACGGACACACATAAAAGGACACACATGGCTGGTGTCCATGAATAGCGGCCATTTTTTACAAAAATAAATACGATAGGGGTGAACGGGCTGAATAGCCTGCCTGCTTGATTCCCCCTCTGCCTTCCCCCTTTTCCCAGTGGGAATTCGGTTCGCTTCACTGCACTTAAAGGTAATTGGTCTGCATAATTGTATGTATCTTTCTTTACTTTTATTGGATGTACTTCCTAATCCCCTCCAAACTATCACGGTGGGTTTCTCCTAGAGCACTGGTAATATAATATTCTATTTTTAGTTTCTACTGTATAATATTCTCTGCTGGCTCTTTTTCTAATTCTCCTTGGTGTTTGTCAAACAATTGGTGTTTCACCTGACTAATGGGTTCCAATTTATCTCACTCTGAGGGACACTTTTTATGTTTGGACATTCTTTATACCAAATTCTAAAACACCCCCTTTTTCATTATGCTTTTTTATACAGCTCAGGGGATACTCAGAGTACCCATCATCATTTAACTTCTGGCTACCCACATTTTAAGAACACCCACTAAAAATTAAATGTTCGAAGCCCCACGGGCTCAACACATTTATGAAGTGATTCCACCAACTTTAAATTCATATCTGCATTTATTGCTCAACGTCTACTCCTCCTCCCCCCCCTTTTTCCTTTTTGGAGAAATGGGTGTTTGAAAATCGTGCCAACTTCCCTACTCTCCTCCGGGAACGGTGGTCTCCCTATTTGGGACACACTTTATGAAGGAATGTAAGTATTTATGGCTTGATATAAGATATGAAATAAGAATGTTGTATCCGCCCCCACACTGTGCCCCCCCCCCCCCCCTTATTTTTATTTTTTATTTTATTTTTTCCCAATCTTATGGAACACCTTAGCATCTTGATAGGTGGTATAATGAAATATGTTATGTGTATCTGGATACATGTAGTTTATATTTATGTTTGTATATGTTTTTAGTATTTTATATATATATATGTTTTCTTTTTATTTATTTATTCTTTCTCCTTACAATATAGAACACTGTTATCAGCTCCTGAAGAAGCGTCATCTCCAGACGCGAAACATGTAGAGCACCAGAATATATGTAACTGTCGATTGTATGGTTGATATCCTTGATTCGATATTTATATAGATATGCACTTTGTTTTTTTCCCTTTGGAAATTTTAAGTGGATTTTACTACCTTTGATAGGATGTCAATTAGGTCTCAAATGTGTAGTTATAAGGAGGAAATAATTCTTTTTTTGTAAAAATAAATTTTTTTGTATTTTTTTTGTTTTTGTTTCTACTTTTGTCTTAATAATAAATAGAAATAATTCCTCTTGAATATATTGGTTGTGTTCACAACTTCTTTTATGCCTAAAAAGTCCAACTGAACCCACAATTTTTCATTTGAGGTCTTTTATGTGAAGGTTCTTTTATTCATATTTTTTATTTTTCTCCCCAATTCCCCTTTCCCTGTTAATGCTTACATTTATAAAGTGATAACCAGGACGTGGCATTCTGTTTAAACTTTTCAGTGTATCCACAGACACCACCCTATGACAGATACACATTTTTTCATTTAAATATTCCTGAAAGCATCACCACATCCTCCCTCAGTGCTCTTCCTAACAACCCTCAGCCCTGATGTAAGCAGTGTGTTGGCTCTTGAATGAGTTATGCAAAAATGCCTTGGTGCACGGATGGCAATCTGGAGGAGTGGGTCTTCCTAGGGAGGCTTTAGGGAGGAAGGAAAGTCCACTTTTTTAACTTGTCCCTATAATAAGGCTTACCTGTAGGTACAGTGAATATCTTCTAAACTTGCATTGTTTAGGAGAAATTCACATGGGATGCAGCCAGTGATGTCACCGGTGCATGCGCTCCGAAGGGATGGCAAAGCCTACCCAGAGCATCTATACAACCCACAAACCTAGACGGGGGAGGATGGAAGCACAGAGGAGCTAGGACAGCACTGCGCTAGAGGACTCCATGTGCGGGTAAGTCTGTCATAATGTGCTAGTATGCAGAGCCTACTAATACATAATGACTTAAACCTGTAGGTGGCCCTGTTTTATATATATTTGTGGTGGTTTACTATCACTTTAATTAGCTGAGGTTTTTCTTTAATTTGTTAGTCAGGTCCATCTAAATCTGCTAGTACATCTAACACTACCCTTTTCCCAGATTGACAATGCTGTTGTCCAAACGTGGAGATGCCCTTAAGCTGTACAAAAGTTCTTTGTACATTCAATCAAAAAACGCAAAAAAAATAGAACAGAAACCTTTTTTCAAATTGGTGTGACACCGCAAAGTAGGAGCCGCACCAATTTGAACCATTGCCGTCAGTAGGCAGAGACATTTCATGCGATTTTGAACCGCATGACAAGAAGCACTGGTGTGAACAGGGGGCTTAATGATTTGTATTTCTGCCAGTCCTGAGAATTGCACAGTTCTGCACAACACAGCCAGGCTTGAAGTATAGTAGATCTGATTTTTCTCTGCTGCCTGGATACTGAAAAGATATGCTGTAGTCTGATGAGCTTGTTTCTCTGTTACTTTGCTCTCTCCTCCCAAAACTGACTGGCTAACTATGCTGCTTCTCCCTCCCTGATCTGAGTTCTGCTGTACAGGGACTATAAGTGGCTGATACCAGATTGAATAGAGGTGTTCGCCAAAACTAGTCTGCTGCTGACTGTACTCACTGAGAAGGCTTGAAAATAAATATGCTTGATGTTATGGAGTTGCCGGCTGCTTCTTTTTTTAGATTCATTTATGTAGTTTAAAGTAGCTAAAGGCAAAAACCTTTCATTTGTGACAGAGTAAGGGAGGGTTATAATCCCTGTTGTATTTTATTATTTTTTTGCCATTTGTGCCCTATTGGGGAGCTTTTCCTTCACTTCATACCGCATAGCCAAGACAGGAAGTGAAAGGAAATCCCTCCAAAATGAGGGAACCACTGGTTGTCACCAGGGCCACCAGAACTAGTGTCCTCATTGGAAAATGTCCCCTCTATTACTGCTTTAACTGCTTCCCGACCAGCCAACACAGTTATACAAGGGCAGGTTGGCTCCCCTGCATGAGCCGTCGTAGCTACACGTCGGCTCGCGGGGTCAGGATAACTGCCAATGCTTGTGGCCGACAGTCGCGATGACCGCACCCACGAGCGATCATGAGCAGGAGACACAGAACAGGGACGAGTGTGTGCAAACACACACTTCCCTGTTCTGTTCTGACAGGAGTGACAGATTGTGTGTTCCTATTAGGTAGAAACCACGATCACTCACTTCCTCTAGTCAGTCCCCTCCCCCTTCAGTTAGAATCACCTCCCAGGGAACACAGTTAACCCCTTGATTGCCCCCTAGTGTTAACCTCTTCATTGCCAGTGACATTTTTACAGTAATCAATGCATTTTTATAGCACTGATCGTTGTATTAATGCCAATGGTCCCAAAAATATGTCAAAATTGTCCGATGTGTCCACCATAATGTTGCACTCATGATAAAAATTGCAGATCGCCGCCATTACTAGTAAAAAAATAAAAAAATAATAAAAATGCTATAAATCTATTTCCTATTTTGTAGACGCTATAACTTTTTCTTTTTTTTTTTTAACAATCTTTTTATTGAAAGTTTCACAAATTAACAATCAACAAATACATGTGCAAGGTCAATTAAACAAAAAGGAGTACATATCCTGTGCAGTATCATGAAAGTAAGGTAGCCGAAAATACTAGTAATTCCTTTTTTCCTATACAAATGATATACATTAATGGTCGAGTGTTTGATAAACGGCTAGATAATGTCAACGTAGGAATGAGATATTTGCAATATTTCAAACAAGTCACAACTATTTTAGCAAATAAATTTAACAATTAAATTTAAGAACGACTTCTATATTTGTCCCATAAGGCCCATTTCCGAAGAAAGGGTTGTAGTCTATCTTCCTGATACGCTACCGTTCTTTCATATTCAAACGAGTGGTCAACTAGGGCCACTACTTCTGACACCAAAGGGGAAGCAGTAGATTTCCATTTTCGTGTAATGCTCAGCCGAGCTGAAAATAACATATGTGTCACTAATGTGCGCTCTGGGGTGGGATAAATATCCAAATCTACACCTAGAAGAGCTTGTTCTACTCTGAGGGGATTTAAGATTCCTGTTAACATAGCTATTACCTTACTTATTTCCCCCCAGAAGCTTCGTAAAGATACACAACCAAAATATGTGTGCCAGATTTCCCACCTGGCCACATTCTCTCCAGCACGCGTTCGTACCCTCTCCTGCGTATTTCGCTATTATGTAATAATCGAAATCGTAACTTATGTGCGCCTTCCCTAAAATTGGAACAACGAGTGGAATTGTAACTGCTCTTAATAGCTCTGACCCATTGGTCTGGGGATATAGTGATATTTAGATCCTCTTCCCACTTGGTTAACTGATTGTACATCTCAAAATGCAGTTTACCGTGAAGGAGATTGTATATGGCCGTAATACCTTTCTTTTGTGCTGAGGTTGGCTGCCACAGCTCCCAAATACATTCCGGGAGGCTAAAGTACTGTGTACAATCGTAAGGGATCATGCTAGTCAATCTGGCAAATGTCAGAAATTCAGTCTTAGGAATGTCCTGAGTGGCCTTCAAGTTTTCAAATGACCGTATATTACCCTGCGTTAAAAGTTGGTGAAGAAAACAGAGTCCATAGTTTGCCCAATGTGTCACTTGTAAGTCAGGGTTAAGGAAGGACAGGGCCGAGAGGGGATAGGGAGATGTTTAAGGTCGGTGTTGGCTGGTTGGTGTTTGCGTAGGTAAGCCCAGGCCTGCAGTGTCGCGTTTATAGTAGGGTGGTGTTTATATCTTCTGGGGTCCCCTATCGCTGTGGCATATAGAAGCCCTGAGAGATCCTTCTGTTGTGTCTGTTCTAATTCACATATGTGCCACCGCTTCTGTTCAGGTGTATAGAACCAGACTCTAAGTTGGTCCAATATAGCTGCCATATGATAATCTCTCAGCTCTGGAACTCCCATTCCTCCCACCTGTCTATGTTTGATTAGAATTTTAAAGCCGCATCTGGCAGGCTTCCCTTCCCATAGGTATCTACCCAGTTGGCGTTGTAATGTTCTATAAAAAGAAGCTGGCAACGCAATTGGAAGTGCTCTGAAGAGATACAAGAGCTTTGGTAGTAGAAACATCTTCTACGCGGCCAATCTGCCGGACCAGGAAAGATAAAACTTTTTAAATCTGGACAGCTCACCCTCAAAGCTCGATGGGATAGATTCGAAGTTGCATTTGTAAAGTTGAGATAGGGAGCTGGTTAACCTTATGCCCAAGTATTGAATGGATTCAGATGCCCAAGCATAAGGTAAGGAGTTTTGAATTCGGTTCTGTATATCCGATGGAACATTTATACCCAATATGCTCAACTTAGTTGCATTAATTTTGTAATAAGAAATCTCATTGAAATTTTCCAACACCTCGTACACAGTTTTCAGGGATTCCTCTGGATCAACAAGAGACAGGATCACATCATCTGCATATAGAGTGATAGAGTGCTTAGTCGATCCAGAGCTAATACCTCTAATATTCGGGTGAGTCCTAATCCTCTCCGCCAATGGCTCCATTAAAAGGGCAAAGATCAGGGGTGATAAAGGACACCCCTGTCTTATTCCATTGGTAATGTAAAACTGTTCAGAGAAAAGGCCCTCTGTGAAAACTTGCGCTGACGGTTTGGAGTACAGAGCAGAGATGGCGGAGAGGACCGGGCCCGAAAAGCCAAACTTCAACAAAACCGCTGAGAGGTACCCCCAATGAACCCTGTCGAAAGCTTTCTCGGCGGCCAGCGAGAGGAGGACCACTGCCCCCCCCCACCGGACGCCGAGTGAATCAAGTTCAGCACCCTCCTGGTGGCATCCGGGGCCTGTCTCCCCACAACAAACCCCACCTGATTGGGCTGTACCAGTTGAGGTAGAACCTTAGTTAAAGCGGGAGTCCACCGGGACTCCGCGTTTTTTTTTTTTTTTAAAAGCCAGCAGCTACAAATACTGCAGCTGCTGACTTTTAAAATAGTGACACTTACCTGTCCAGCGCGCCCGCGATGTCGGCACCCGAAGCCGATCTCTAGGTCGCCTGTCGGGTCCTGCCGCCGCCATCTTGGGTATGGGAATCAGGAAATGGAGCCTTTCGGTTTCATTTCCCGGTTCCCTACTGCACATGCGCGAATCGCGCTGCGCAATAAGGACGCTCCCCGCTGCCTCTGGGATCTGTGTGTTTCCCAGCAGGCAGCGGGGCACTTGCGGGAAAGGGCGGGCACTTGCGGAAAGGGGCGTACGTTACGCCCCTTTCCGCAGAGAGCTTTCCCGGAAGTGGGTGCAGTTACCTGGATTATCCAGGTAACTGCACCCCCCTCCCCCCTGAAAGGTGCCGATTGTGGCACCGGAGGGGGGAGGGTTCCGATGAGCGGAAGGTCCACTTTAGGGTGGACCTCCGCTTTAACCTATTGGCAAAAATCTTGGCATATATCTTCAGGTCCACATTTAATAAAGATATGGGCCTGAAGTTCTGTACCCTGTCTGAATCCTTTCCCGGTTTAGGCAGTGTTACTATAGTAGCCGATAACATCTCGGGTGGGAAGGAGGCTGAGGAGGCAGCTGCATGAAACACCCTCTGCATATAGGTAGTCAGAATACTGGAAAATGTCCTATAATACTCCGAGGAGTATCCATCTGGACCGGGCGATTTGTTTTTAGGGAGGGCTTCTATGGTCTTTTGTATTTTGGCTAATGAAAATGGGGCGTTCAACTCCTCTAAGTGCAGTGGTTGCAACTTTGGGAGGTTAAGTATCTGAAGAAAACGTTCTATGGCATCAGGTGTGGGCTGTGCAGAAGAGGCATCTTCCTTCAAGTTGTACAGGCTGCTGTAATACCAGCCGAAGGCATCTGCTATTTCTTTAGGGTTAGTAAGTCTAGAGCCATTTTGTGGATGTACTATGTACGGTATTCTTTGCTTGAGTACTTTGTCCTTAAGCTGCATTGCTAAGAGCTTCCCTGGCTTATTGCCATGTGTATTATGGTTAGCTTTGAGTTTATGAATGTTCCTGGCATGTTGGGCCACCAGTAGAGTACGTAGGTCATTGCGGGCTTTTGCTAGATTATTACTTATTGAGAAAGAGGGTGTCGCTTTATTCACGATTTCTAAGTCATTTATCTCCTTCAAAAGGCTATCCATGCGCTGCCTCCTTCTCCTGTTCACCCCCGCACTAATCTTAATCAGGAGACCTCTAGTAAATGCTTTGTGAGTGTTCCATAAAATGAACGGGTCTACATTCTCAACATCATTAATTGTAAAAAATTCTTGCAATGCGGCTGTAACCTCATTTATAACCTCTGGGTTTTTAAACAACTGGGGATCGCACCTCCACCAGTTCGCCCGGGTAGAGAAGGTGCCATCCCCAACCGCTATTGACACCGGTGCATGATCAGTCCATGAAATGGTACCGATCTCCGACCTAAAGATACGCTGTAATAAAAACTTATCAACTAGAAACATGTCAATCCTGGAATAGGACATGTGTACCTGTGAGAAAAAAGAAAAGTCACGCTCAGTGGAGTGCTGACACCTCCACACATCATAAAGGCCAGCTGCTCCCATAAATTTTGCGATCTCAGGCCTGCAGGAGAGCCTCGGGGAGGGACTGGACACGTCTAATACTTTATCTGGAACTGCGTTTAGATCCCCACATAAAATAACATGTCCCTTAGCTGTCTTTTGTATTCTCCCCCATAGCTTGTTAAGAAAATGCACTTGTCGAGCATTGGGAGCATAAGCGTTAACTATGGTATAGGCCACATTATTAATTTCGCAGTTAAGAATTAAATACCTCCCTTCTTTGTCTTGTTGATGGGATATATACTTATATGCAACTGATTGCTTAATGAGGATTGCAACTCCCCTTTTTTTTGTTGGGGCATTACACAGAAATATCGTGGGGAAGTGTTTGTTGGATAATTTAGGGTGGTTGCTTTCTTTAAATGAGTCTCCTGCAGGCAGAGGACATCGCTGCGTAGTAGCTGGGCCTCCCTCCATAACATGTGCCGCTTTTGCGGGCTATTCAAACCGTTAACGTTTAAAGGCGATATTTTGAATACCATAACTAGTGAGCTTGTGACTTATCCAATAGCTGAGAATAAATACTTCTAAACACAAAAATAAATTTCTATCCTCTCTCATGCACAACACCAACCAAATGGCTAGATGAACACTATAGTGACCGTGTATAGGAAGTCTTGTTTCCACAAAAGGAAAAGGCAAAAAGAAAAACGGAAAAGGAGAATACAGGAAACGTTGTAAAAAGAGTGAAATGTAAACATTAATAAAAAAATTTAGGAACTGATTCCTAGGAATCTGAGCCAACAGTGGCTGTTGATAACTGGGGGAAACACAAGTCTCGATGCCGATGGGGTCATCCAGGTTTAGGTGCAATTGGATGTAAGCCAAGCACGGTACTCAGGTGTGACTGTCTCAGCCGTCAGGAGTGTCCTTTCTTGCTTGATGAGCCTTAGGGGCCGACAGCTCTGGGGTGATGATTTACCATTTTTCCAGTAGACGCAGGCCGTCCTCCAGCGTACTGATACGATAATCCCGGTCTCCTTTTGGAGATGACTAAGGTGGCTGGGTGGTTCCACTTGTATGGAATTTTGTGGTTTCTGAGTGGTTTGGTAATAGTCAGAATATTACGCCTCTGCTGCATGGTGTGGGCTGACAGGTCCGCAAAGAAGGTGAGCCCCTGGATGCAGTCTGGGGGATGGACTGCTTGCCTTATAGCAGACATCAGCTTCTCCTTCACTCTGTAGTAGTGTATCCTGGCTATGGTGTCTCTGGGAAGTTTCGCCTGAATGTGTTGTGGCTTAGGTAGCCTATGGATACGGTCAATGGTTAGTTCCTCTAGCGAAACATCCAGCAGAAGTTTGCGCATAATAGTAGTGAGGTGGGCCATCAAATCTTGGGGCTTGACTGTCTCAGGAATACCTCTAATTTTCACATTATTCCTTCTCGAGCGGTCTTCCAGGTCCGCTACTTTAACTTTAAGCCAAGAGATGTCCTCATCATGTTCATTATGAGCGTCCACCATATTGTTGAATGTGTCTGTGAATTCCCCCATCTTATGCTCAATATGGGAGACCCTGTCACTGACCGCTATCACTTCAGTTTTGCATTGTGTCACTAACTGCAGCATGTCAGTATGAATCGCCCCTCTCAGTGTGACCAACATGTCTTTTAAAGTGGAGTCCATAACTGGCTGGTTGTTTGTAGGGAACGCTGCAATTGCATCCTGAAACTCCAGCGTATCATCAATAGCAGCAGCCATATTTCTGTTCCCTCTGTCTGCCAGCTCCTGTGTCAGATTAGGCTTAGATTTAGCTGGGCTGTTCGTGCTGGAGGAGGATGGGGATACGGCCTATGGTGCTTTATGTTTGTGCCTGTTTCTACTCACAGTTTCCCAGCCGTCCTCAGGGTCCTCCATGCAGGCGTTCTCTGCTGCCTGTGAGCCTCGTGCGCCGGGTGCGCCATCTTGCCCGCCTGTGCGGCCAGACCGGCCGAAAAAGTCCGTCATTTTCCCGGGCTGTGAGCGCTCCCTTCTCCTCCTCGACATGACCGGACACTTCCCTGGACCTTCCGGAACAAAGATCTGCCACTCGTCCGTGCTTTTCGTCGCTGTGATCGGTACTGGATGTCCCGTGTGGCGAGGAGCTCAGGACTCACGCGTCCATGCTCCTTGCGCGCCGGCTCCGCCCCCAGCGCTATAACTTTTGCGCAAACCAATCAATATATGCTTATTGTGATTTTTGTTTTACCAAAAATATATAGAATACATATCAGCCTAAGCTGAGAAAACATTAGCTTTTTTTTTACAAAAAAAGGGGATATTTATTATAGCAAAAAGTACAAAATATTGTGTTTTTTTTTTCAAAATTGTCGCTTTTTTTGTTTATAGCGCAAAAAATAAAAACCGCAGAGGCAATCAAATGCCACCAAAAGAAATCTCTATTTGTGGGAAAAAAAGTACATCAATTTTGTTTGAGTGCAACATCGCATGACCGCGCAATTGTCAGTTAAAGCAACTCGGTGCCAAATCGCAAAAAAGTTCTCTGGTCAGGAAGGGGGTCCATTTTTCCAGGGCTGAAGTGGTTAAGTGTAAATGGGATTTTCTTTAACTTCTATGGGGGCAAAAACAGCAAAATAAACCCATTGGAGTTCTAATACTTCTACACTCTATCCAAAACAAAACAAAAATGTTGTCTTTATTTATACATTAAATCTGCCCGGAGTGCACCATTAAATTTAACATTTAGGAAGGAGTTAAACATAGCTAAAGTAATAACATTTTAGTTTTGGATAGAGTGGAGAAGGATGAGAACACCCGTCCGGTTTTTATCGCTGTCTGTGCCCGTTGGGCCCTATTTACACCTGTGCATTCTGGAAATGAACACAGAACACAAAACATGCGTTATGCTTGCAGTGGCATTACTTTTTAATGGCACCCCAAATGCAGACAGCATACAAGCAATTTGTGCATAGCAAAGCAGGACACAAATACGCCAAAATGTAATGTAAAAAACTAATAAAATGTGAAACTTCTTTGGCATGTTTGCCACGCATAGGGCAGCCCATTTAAGTGAATGGGCTGCCCTATGTGTGTTGAGTGAAAAGACGTGAGGTGTGAATGGGGCCTTAGGGAGATTCACCATCTCTATTTGTCCCTTTTAGGTTACCAAGCGTGAAAGTATAAAAATCCCACATTTTATGCTATCACCAAGAAATAGCGGGGAAATCTTTACATGGAGACACTAGCTCTAGAATACCCCCAATATGGAGGTTTTTTTTCTCGCTTCCTCTTTCAGCTATTGAATAGGGATGAGCTTCGTGTTCGAGTCGAACGTACGTTCGACTCGAACATCGGCTGTTCGGGCGTTCGGCGAAGTCCGAACTCTTGGTCCGTTCGCGTCAAAATTCGTATGGCGCGCGCGGACCACAATGCACTGCGGTGGCGCAGTGCATTGCTGGCTCGTGATTGGCCAAGCATGCACTGTGACCCCCGCATGCTTGGCCAATCGCAGCGCCAGCAGCGAGGAGAGCCATGATTGGCCACAGGCATCCTGCCTGTGGCCAATCATAGCTCAGGCTGTGTAGTGCACGCCCCACACTATATAAGGCCGCCTTTGAGGCGGCCTCGTGTAGTGTGTTGGCATCTGAAGCAGTGGGTGTTCTGTGTACCTTCAACACAGTTACACACCAATCGTTTTTGGCTGATTTCCTATCTTGCTCTTGTGTAGTGGTTATTGTCTGTGCCCTGACCGCAGTATACACCACTACACTATATTCACCTCACCTATATAGCTAGCTAGTGATCTATCTTTAACCACTTAACAACCGCCCATTGCCGATTAACGGCTTCAGGGCGGTTGTTTAACTCTGAGAGGCCGTTAATTAACGGCCTCCCAGAATTCTGCTCTCGCACGCCCCCTGGGGCGCGCACTCGAGAGCATCACGGATCACGGTCGTCGCGGCCGTTTACCACGTGATCACTCCGTCAAATGACGGAGTGATCACTTGTAAACAAACCGGCGTCATGTTATGACGCCGGTTCCTCCCTCCCCTCTCTGTACCGATCGGTACAGCGGAGGGGAAAGAGATCGGTGTCAGCAGCGATGTGGGCTGCATCTGCAGTGCCCACATCGCTGCTCACCGAATTTAACCCCTCAATTCCCTGCCAATACTCTGCAATACCAGTGCATACTCTGCAGTACCCTGCCATTACTCTGCAGTACCCCCCATTACTCTGCAGTACCCTGCCTTTACTCTGAAGTACCCCCATTACTCTGCAGTAACCCCCATTACTCTGCAGTACCCTGCCATTACTCTGCAGTACCCCCCAATACTCTGCAGTACCCGCCATTACTCTGCAGTACCCCGCCATTACTCTGCAGTGCAGTACCCTGCCATTACTCTGCAGTACCCTGCCATTACTCTGCAGTACCCTGCCATTACTCTGCAGTACCCTGCCTTTACTCTGCAGTACCCTGCCATTACTCTGTAGTACTCCCCAATACTCTGCAGTACCCTGCCATTACTCTGCAGTACCCCCAAATACTCTGCAGTACCCCGCCATTACTCTGCAGTGCAGTACCCTGCCATTACTCTGCAGTACCCTGCCTTTACTCTGCAGTACCCTGCCATTACTCTGTAGTACTCTCCAATACTCTGCAGTACCCTGCCATTACTCTGCAGTACCCCCCAATACTCTGCAGTACCCCGCCATTACTCTGCAGTGCAGTACCCTGCCATTACTCTGCAGTACCCCCCATTACTCTGCAGTACCCTGCCTTTACTCTGCAGTACCCTGCCATTACTCTGTAGTACTCCCCAATACTCTGCAGTACCCTGCTATTACTCTGTAGTACCCCGCCAATACCCCGCCAATACTCTGCAATACCCTGCCATAAATTGCCATACCCAGCCATACTCGGAGATACCCAGCCATACTCGGTGATACCCTGAAATACCCAGCCATAGACGCCCCCCACCCCTCACCGCCCTCCGGTGCTTCTACCAACTCGCCAGTAGGATCAAAGCCAGAATCTTTTTTTTATTTTTTATTTCAGTCTTTCCAGCCTAGAGGTGAGATGTGGGGTCATATTGACCCCCAGATTTCACTGTAAAGAGGACCTGTCACCCCATATTCCTATTAAAAGGGATGTTTACATTCCTTGTAATAGGAATAAAAGTGATCAAAAATATATTTTTGGGGAAAAAAATATCAAACTAAAATAAATAAAGTAAAATGAACAATAAAAAAAAAAAAAAAAATTAAAGCGCCCATGTCCCCATGTGCTCGCATGCAGAAGCGAACGCATGCGTAAGCCCCGCCCACATATGAAAACGGTGTTCAAACCACACATGTGAGGTATCGCCAAGAACGTTAGAGCGAGAGCAATAATTCTAGTCCTAGACCTCCTCTGCAACTCAAAACATGTAACCAGTAAAAAAAAATGTATGAAGAAAAAATTACTAATCTGCTAAATTTTATAACAGAAACAAAGAAAAATTCATTTTTTCGCAGAATTTCCGGTCTTTTTTCTTTTATAGCACAAAAAATAAAAAAACTGAGAGGTGATTAAATACCACCAAAAGAAAGCTCTATTTGTGTGAAAAAAGGACAAACATTTCATATAGGTCCAGTGTTGCATGACTGAGTAATTGTCATTCAAAATGTGAGAGCACCAAAAGCTGAAAATTGGTCTGGTTATTAAGGGTGTTTAAGGGCCCAGTGGTCAAGTGGTTAATAATAGAGCTTGCAGTCAGTAGTGTTAGGAGATAGTGCGTGCTGTCTGCGTGCTCTGTACCCAGTACATACCGCTATAATATAGGGCAGGCCCCTACTTTCAAACATCCAACTTACAAACATCTCCTACTTGCAAACGCAAGGAGACAGCAGCAAGTGAGATGAAAAAAGATGGACGACAAAACAAATTATACAGGGGTGATAACCCTTCCCTATGTTTTCCAAAAAGCTTAAAAATAGTTTTTTTGACTGGAGCTACACTTTAAAAATGTACCAGTTAAAAATTACAAACAGATTCAACTTAACACAACAAACCTACACAGTCCCTGTCTTGTTTGCACCGCCTGTATACTGCTGTTCTGAGTATATAGGGCCTGGGGGCCACACGCATTTCCTTTTTTTAATATGGGTACAGGGTTCCCCTTAATATGCGTACAAGACCCAAATAGGCTGGTAATGGGCAGGGAGGGCTACCCATGCCATTTTTCTCAATGATTTTCAACCATATTGCAGGAACCAGATATAACATTAAAACCGCAAGCAGTTTTAAATGGTGTTATTTCCGTTTAATGTCATTTGGTGCAGGGACTGTTCTAAACACGGGAAACACGTGGCACTTCACAGGCATACTACAGACACCCCCCAGGCACCATATTTAAAGGAATATTTCACTTTTTTTTCTTCACTTTAATCGTCATTAAAATCAGTGCTCCCGCCAAAACGTCCGTTTTTAAAACTTTTTTTTGCATTGACCCATGTCCCCTGAGGCAGGAGTCAGGTCCCCAAACCCTTTTTAGGACAGTATCTTGCATATTAGCCGTTAAAATTAGCACTTTCCATTTCGAACGTTCGAGTCCCATAGACTTCAATGGGGTTCTAACATTCGTAACGAACGTGGGGGCCGTTCGCAAGTTCTGGTGCGAACCGAACCGGGGGGTGTTCGGCTCATCCCTACTATTGAACAGTAAGTGAAGGGAAATCTCCCCAATTGGTAATGGCAAAAAAAATCCTGACAGCCACTGCACCAATGCAAGTAACCTACGGTACTGTGTGGTAATATTCATTCACTATTGTCACACAAGTGGGTGGACTCGGGGCACAGTGCTCGGAGCCCTGAGCCCACCCTTTTTTGAAGCCTATGAGAGACTCTTTAACCACTTGGCGCCCATACTACATCTATTGACGTCATGGGCTTTCAGTGGTTATATCTAAATGATGCCTGAGGCCACAGACATCATTCAGATATTGCCATTTTCAGCTGGCGATTCCCTGCACCATAAGAATGATCATATCGGCTGTTCCGCCGCTTGATCGTTCTTACGGGTGGCGGGAGGGGACACCCCCCTCCCGCCACCCTCCGGTGCTTCTACCGACTCACCGTTTCCATTGGTGAGTCAGTCACAGGATCCGCCAGCCCCAGCAAGTAACCATAGATATTTCCGGCGGACTAGATCGTCCCCGGAGTCTCTATGATCGTTCGGAGGCCAGGCGCGATGTTATGACATCACGCCCGGCCTCTGTATTCAAATTAACGGTGCCGATTTGGCTAGGAAGCCAGGATCGTTTTTTTTTTTTTGTTTTTTTTATTCTTCCCAGCCTAGAGGTGAGTTATGGGGTCTTATTGACCCCATATCTCACTGTAAATATGTCCGATCATGCCATATTCCTATTACAGGGGATGTTTACATTCCTTGTAATAGGAATAAAAGTCATGAATTTTTTTTTTTTTAAGTGTAAAACAAAAAAAAAAAATTAACAATAAGAAAAAAAAATTCAAAGCGCCCCTGTCCCTGTGAGCTCGCACACAGAAGCGAACGCATACGTAAGTCCCGCCCACATATGAAAACGGTGTTCAAACCACACATGTGAGGTATCGCTGTGAATGTTAGAGCGAGAGCAATAATTCTAGCCCTAGACCTCCTCTGTAACCCAAAATATGTAACCAGTAAAAAAATTTCAAGCGTCGCCTATGGGGATTTTTAAATACCAAAGTTTGGTGCCATTCCACGAGCGCGTGCAATTTTGAAGCGTGACATGTTGGGTATCTATTTACTCGGCATATCCTCCTCTTTCACATCAAAAAAAATGGGCTAACTTTACTGTTTTTTTTTTTTTTTTTCAATACAAGTACAGTAAAAATACACTACTACGAAGTTAAAAGTAAGTTCTCGCTAAAGGTGAACCTTCTCACACAGCTATATACCCTTCTAGAAAACTTTACATAAAAATAGGGATTTTTAGTTCACATGCATTGCAATGCATGTTTAAGCTGGCCAACTGCGTCAAAGTAATCCCTCTCTGGCCAGGCCCTACACTACACTGTACTAATCTACACTACACTACATTACACTAATTTACTCTACCCTAGTCTGCTCCACCCTGCCCTTATGCTCTCCACCCTGCCGTAATTCACTCCACCCTGCCCTGTAACCCTGCCCTAATTCACTCCACCCTGCCCTCTAACCCTTCTGTAGTCTGCTCCACCCTGCCGTAGTCTGCTCCACCCTGACCTATAACCTAGCCCAAATCCACCCTGCCTTAATCCCCTCCACCCTTCCCTAACCCAGCCCTAATCCACCCTGCCTTAATCCCCTACACCCTGCCCTAATCCACCCTGCCTTAATACCCTCCACCCTGCTCTATAACCCAACCCTAATCCTCCCTGCCTTAATACCCTCCACCCTGCCCTATAACCCATCCCAAATCCCCCCCTGCCTTAATACCCTCCACCCTGCCCTATAACCCAGCCCAAATCCACCCTACTTTAATCCCCTTCACTCTGCCCAATGACCCAGCCCAAATTTACCCTGCCTTCTAACCCTGCCCTAATCCACCTGGCCTTAATCCCCTCCACCCTGCGTTATAACCCAGCCCAAATTCACCCTGCCTTAATCCCCTCCACCCTGCCCTATAACTCAGCCAAAATCCACCCCGTCTTAATCCCCTTCACCCTGCCCTTTAACCCAGCCCAAATCCACCCTGCGTTAATCCTAATAAATATAAATTTTTATAGATATAAGCAAATTCTTTTTTTTGTGTTTTTGTACACTATACTATTATTGGCTCCTCCCTGCCCTAATCCACATACACCATTTTTTAATAGATGCAAGCAAATATACAGTTATGTTTTTTTTTTTTTAATAGTGTACACCAGGCATCACTAAATGGCGGGCCGATTGCAGACCGAATCATTGTCACATCCGGACCTCCACGGTTCCACCATTTAGGAGCCAGTTGTTTATTGCCGCTGTCATCACTTCATGGCAGGCTTGGGGACAATCCTAGACAGAGGTTGGGAGATAAAGCAACTTTCTAGAAAAGAGGCTGGGACTGCTGGAGTTACAATTTTAAGTGTCCCAGCAAGTGATTGGTTGTTAGGATTAAGGGCGGCTTTAGCAACCAATCACCTGCTAGGACACTTGAAAAGTTAACTCTGTCAGTGCCTGCCCATGCCCTCCATCCAAAGCTGCGGTGTCTTCTGCTATATAGAGCTGAGATGGTTTGCACTGTGAATGAGGGGGAGTTATCTGTAATGTGAATGGGCGGGACAGAGCTGTAGTGGGGGGCAAAGCTGAAGAGGGCTTCCCTGTGAATGGGAGAAGCAGAGCTGAGGGAGAGCTGAGGGAGCCTGTAATGGGAAATAGGGTAGCAGAGCTTAGAGGGGCTGCATTGTAAAGGGGGCAGAGCTGAGGAGCTGAAATGTGACTGAGTGGAGCAAAGCTTAGGGGGTCTGCAATGTGAATAATAAGAGCAGAGCTGAGGGGGCTGCAATGTGATAGGGGCAGAGCTGAGGGGCGCTGCAGTGTAAATGGAGGAAGCAGAGCTGAGGGGGGCTACATGTCAATGAGGGGCCGAAGAGCTAAGGGGGGCTGCAATGTAAATGGGGGGCAGAGCTTAGGGGCTGTAATGTGAATGGGAGCAGAGGACATTGCTATGGGGGGGATGTGAAGGTGGGAGCAGAGGACACTACTGGAGTGGTTTATGTAAAGGGGGACAGAGGTCACTACTTTTGGTGGGGAAGTGATGTGATGGACACAGGGGACACCATTGTCAAGGGAAAACTCTGGTGTAAAAATTAGATTGTGATTTCAAAAGAGGGGACTGCGATGTGAATAATCTTAGTCATTGCACAACAGGCAATTTTTTTTTAACCTCAGCTAGAAGAACATTTTATTGTACCGGCGTGAATTTTAATGGAATTCCCCTGGTGTACACTATAATATAGTCCGCTCAACCTGCCCTAATCTGCTCCATCCTGCCCTAATACACTCTGTTATAACAAATATACAATTTTATAAAGATAAGTAAATATAAATTTTTATAGAAATAAGTAGATATACATTTTTTTGCCATGCTCCATCCACCTATTGTCTCGACGGGCCTGGCTCTATCCGCCTATTGCCTCGACGGGCCTGGCTCTATCCGCCTATTGCCTCGACGGGCCTGGCTCCGTCCGCCTATTGCCTCGACGGGCCCGGCTCCATCCGCCTATTGCCTCGACGGGCCCGGCTCCATCTGCCTAGTGCCTCTACGGGCCTGGCTCCATCCGCCTAGTGCCTCTACGGGCCTGGCATCATCCGTCTAGTGCCTCTATGGGACTGGCTTCATCTGCCTAGTCCCTCTAGGGCCCTGCCTCCATCTGCCTTGTGTCCCGCCTAGCCTGGATCCATTTGCCTCGTGCCTCTATGGTCCTGGCTCTATCCACCTAATGCCCCGCTGGGCCTGCCTCATCCATCTAGTGCCTCTACAAGTATGGCTCCATCCGCCTAGTGCTTGTGCGGGCCTGGCTCCATCCGCCTAGTGCTTGTGCGGGCCTGGCTCCATCCGCCTAGTGCTTGTGCGGGCCTGGCTCCATCCGCCTAGTGCTTGTGCGGGCCTGGCTCCATCCACCTATTGCCTCTGCGGGCCTGGCTTCATCCGCCTAGTGCCTCTGCAGGCCTGGTTCCATCCGCCTATTGCCTCTGCGGGCCTGGCTAGATCCGCCTAGTGCCTCCGCGGGCCTGGCTCCATCCGCCTAGTGCCTCTGCGGGCCTGGCTCCATCCGCCTAGTGCCTATGTGGGCCTGGCTCCATCCGCCTAGTGCTTCCACGGGCCTGGCTCGATCCGCCAAATGCCGCTACGGGCCTGGCTCCATCCACCTAGTGCCTCTACGGGCCTAGCTCCATCCGCCTAGTGCCTCTACGGGCCTAGCTCCATCCGCCTAATGCCGCTACGGGCCTGGCTCCATCCGCCTAATGCCGCTATGGGCCTGGCTCCATCCGCCTAATGCCTCGACGGGCCCGCTCCCTCCGCCTATTGCCTCGACGGGCCCGGCTCCATCCGCCTATTGCCTCGACGGGCCCGGCTCCATCCGCCTAGTGCCTCTACGGGCCTGGCTCCATCCGCCTAGTGCCGCTACGGGCCTGGCTCAATCCGCCAAGTGCCGCTACGGGCCTGGCTCCATCCGCCTAGTGCCTCTACGGGCCTAGCTCCATCCGCCTAATGCCGCTACGGGCCTGGCTCCATCCGCCTAATGCCGCTACGGGCCTGGCTCCATCCGCCTAATGCCGCTACGGGCCTGGCTCCATCCGCCTAATGCCGCTACGGGCCTGGCTCCATCCGCCTAATGCCTCGACGGGCCCGGCTCCCTCCGCCTATTGCCTCGACGGGCCCGGCTCCATCCGCCTATTGCCTCGACGGGCCCGGCTCCATCCGCCTAGTGCCTCTACGGGCCTGGCTCCATCCGCCTAGTGCCTCTACGGGCCTGGCATCATCCGTCTAGTGCCTCTATGGGACTGGTTTCATCCGCCTAGTCCCTCTAGGGGCCTACCTCCATCCGCCTTGTGACCCACCTAGCCTGGATCCATTTGCCTTGTGCCTCTATGGTCCTGGCTCCTTCCACCTAATGCCCCGCTGGGCCTGCCTCATCCATCTAGTGCCTCTACAAGTATGGCTCCATCCGCCTAGTGCTTGTGCGGGCCTGGCTCCATCCACCTATTGCCTCTGCGGGCCTGGCTTCATCCGCCTAGTGCCTCTGCAGGCCTGGCTCCATCCGCCTATTGCCTCTGCGGGCCTGGCTCCATCCGCCTAGTGCCTCCGCGGGCCTGGCTCCATCCGCCTAGTGCCTCTGCGGGCCTGGCTCCATCCGCCTAGTGCCTATGTGGGCCTGGCTCCATCCGCCTAGTGCTTCCACGGGCCTGGCTCGATCCGCCAAGTGCCGCTACGGGCCTGGCTCCATCCACCTAGTGCCTCTACGGGCCTAGCTCCATCCGCCTAGTGCCTCTACGGGCCTAGCTCCATCCGCCTAATGCCGCTACGGGCCTGGCTCCATCCGCCTAATGCCGCTACGGGCCTGGCTCCATCCGCCTAATGCCTCGACGGGCCCGGCTCCCTCCGCCTATTGCCTCGACGGGCCCGGCTCCATCCGCCTATTGCCTCGACGGGCCCGACTCCATCCGCCTAGTGCCTCTACGGGCCTGGCTCCATCCGCCTAGTGCCTCTACGGGCCTGGCATCATCCGTCTAGTGCCTCTATGGGACTGGTTTCATCCGCCTAGTCCCTCTAGGGGCCTACCTCCATCCGCCTTGTGACCCACCTAGCCAGGATCCATTTGCCTTGTGCCTCTATGGTCCTGGCTCCTTCCACCTAATGCCCCGCTGGGCCTGCCTCATCCATCTAGTGCCTCTACAAGTATGGCTCCATCCGCCTAGTGCTTGTGCGGGCCTGGCTCCATCCGCCTAGTGCCTCTGCGGGCCTGGCTCCATCCGCCTAGTGCCTCTGCGGGTCTGGCTTCATCCGCCTAGTGCCTCTGTGGGCCTGGCTCCATCCCCCTATTGCCTCTGCGGGCCTGGCTCCATCCACCTAGTGCCTCTGCGGGCCTGGCTCCATCTGCCTAGTGCCTCTGCGGGCCTGGCTCCATCCGCCTAGTGCCTCTGCGGGCCTGGCTCCATCCGCCTAGTGCCTCTGCGGGCCTGGCTGCATCCGCCTAGTGCCTATGCGGGCCTGGCTCCATCCGCCTAGTGCCTCCACGGGCCTGGCTTGATCCGCCTAGTGCCGCTACGGGCCTGGCTCAATCCGCCAAGTGCCGCTACGGGCCTGGCTCAATCCGCCAAGTGCCGCTACGGGCCTAGCTCCATCCGCCTAATGCCGCTACGGGCCTGGCTCCATCCGCCTAATGCCTCGACGGGCCCGGCTCCCTCCGCCTATTGCCTCGACGGGCCCGGCTCCATCCGCCTATTGCCTCGACGGGCCCGGCTCCATCCGCCTAGTGCCTCTACGGGCCTGGCTCCATCCGCCTAGTGCCTCTACGGGCCTGGCATCATCCGTCTAGTGCCTCTATGGGACTGGTTTCATCCGCCTAGTCCCTCTAGGGGCCTACCTCCATCCGCCTTGTGACCCACCTAGCCTGGATCCATTTGCCTTGTGCCTCTATGGTCCTGGCTCCTTCCACCTAATGCCCCGCTGGGCCTGCCTCATCCATCTAGTGCCTCTACAAGTATGGCTCCATCCGCCTAGTGCTTGTGTGGGCCTGGCTCCATCCGCCTAGTGCCTCTGCGGGCCTGGCTCCATCCGCCTAGTGGCTCTGCGGGTCTGGCTTCATCCGCCTAGTGCCTCTGCGGGCCTGGCTCCATCCGCCTATTGCCTCTGCGGGCCTGGCTCCATCCGCCTATTGCCTCTGCGGGCCTGGCTCCATCAGCCTATTGCCTCTGCGGGCCTGGCTCCATCCGCCTAGTGCCTCTGCGGGCCTGGCTCCATCCGCCTAGTGCCCCTGCGGGCCTGGCTCCATCCGCCTAGTGCCTCTGCGGGCCTGGCTCCATCTGCCTAGTGCCTCTGCGGGCCTGGCTGCATCCGCCTAGTGCCTATGCAGGCCTGGCTCCATCCGCCTAGTGCCTCCACGGGCCTGGCTTGATCCGCCTAGTGCCGCTACGGGCCTGGCTCAATCCGCCAAGTGCCGCTACGGGCCTGGCTCAATCCGCCAAGTGCCGCTACGGGCCTGGCTCCATCCGCCTAGTGCCTCTCCGGGCCTAGCTCCATCCGCCTAATGCCGCTACGGGCCTGGCTCCATCCGCCTAATGCCGCTACGGGCCTGGCTCCATCCGCCTAATGCCGCTACGGGCCTGGCTCCATCCGCCTAATGCCGCTACGGGCCTGGCTCAATCCGCCTAGTGCCTCTATGGGCCTGGCTCCATCCGCCTAGTGCCTCCACGGGCCTGGCTTGATCCGCCTAGTGCCGCTACGGGCCTGGCTCGATCCGCCAAGTGCCTCTACGGGCCTGGCTCCATCCGCCTAGTGCCTCCACGGGCCTGGCTTGATCCGCCTAGTGCCGCTACGGGCCTGGCTCAATCCGCCTAGTGCCTCTACGGGCCTGGCTCCATCCGCCTAGTGCCTCCACGGGCCTGGCTTGATCCGCCTAGTGCCGCTACGGGCCTGGCTCCATCCGCCAAGTGCCGCTACGGGCCTGGCTCAATCCGCCAAGTGCCGCTACAGGCCTGGCTCCATCCGCCTAGTGCCTCTACGGGCCTGGCTTGATCTGCCTAGTGCCGCTACGGGCCTGGCTCAATCCGCCTAGTGCCTCTACGGGCCTGGCTCCATCCGCCTAGTGCCTCCACGGGCCTTGCTTGATCCGCCTAGTGCCGCTACGGGCCTGGCTCAATCCGCCTAGTGCCTCTACGGGCCTGGCTCAATCCGCCTAGTGCCTCTACGGGCCTGGCCCCATCCACGTAGTGCCTCTATGGGCCTGGGTATTCATATCTGCCTAGTGCCCTGAGGGGCCTGGCTCCAACTGCCTAGTGCCCCGGCAGGCCTGGCTCTATCGCCTAGTGCCCCAACAGGCCTGGCTCCATCCGCCTAGTGCCCTGTACTGTAGTTTATATATATATATATATATATATATATATATATATATATATATATATATATATATATATATACACACACAAATATAATTTTTATACATTTAACAACAATATACATTTTTATGCATTTAAAACATTTTTTTTTTTTTTTTTTTTTTTTTAACAACATTACTTTTCACTATCCTGCTTTAAATGTGAAACAAAAAAAATGGTGTTACACATACATGACAATACGGTTATGACCAAATTCATCAATTTCATGCACAAAATGAAGGTTGATGAAGTCATCTAGAGTTAGGTTGTCGATTTCCCAGAACTCGACCCTCCGGGGCACTCTTCGGTTTCCATCCTGTGGAGGAAAGAAAACAATTACAGCTCTGCAAAGGGGGCATGTATTGCTTTGTGCCATCCATGTTCCGATGCAGGTCGAGTGAAATAGGTGGGAGCAGGGTAGAGTTGTATTGTCCTCTCCCACATCCATTTCACTCAAACAGATGGAACAGGTGGGCACCACCTGATACTCCCTGGCCGGTGGTCTGGCTGGTGCCGGCTGGTCCTCAGCAACAATGCGGTCCCTTGGAGATCGACTTCTATTGGGCCTGGCATTCTGTCGCTGCTGTCGAAGAGCTGCTCTTGTTCGATGAGCAATGGGTGAATCCATGCCTATAATAACAATGACGGAGATTTCAGCATTTCTGTCATGTAACTCTATCACACTTTTAAACTTAAATGACAAGGGCAAGTGTCTTATTTATGTCTCATAAGTAAACCTAAAAATAGAAGATAATTTAACTAGTAAAGCCTCCGTGATGTACCCATACATCGCCAGATTGAAGTGTTTATACCTGCAGCTACAGGCATCATTCCAGTATCTATTCTTTTTTGCCAGCAATGCTCTTTAATGTAAAAGTGATCCTAGGGGCTACTTTAGTGATAACTAGCCGCTGGATCGCTTTTACAGGCAGTGGAAGAGGCAAACCCCCCACTCCACCACAGTCTGAAAACTGAGGATAGGAACATCCCCAGATCTCTCCATAAAGATCTTTCACTCTTCTGGCTATCACAAGAGATATTGCTTATCCCTTGTAGTAGCCATAAACGTGAACATAAAAACGAAGAAGTGTAAAAATTAGGAAGTCAAAAATAAATAATTCTTAACATAGAAAAAAAATTGAAAGCACCCACCCCCCATGCTCATGCACTAAGGCAAACGCGTACATAGGTAACAAACACATGTAAATGGCATTGCCACCACACATCACACATGAGATGTATCGCCACAAATGTTATAGGGAGAGCAATAATGTTAGCACCAGAGCTCCTGTGTAACTCTAAACTTGTAACCTGTAAAGGCTTTTAAAGCATTGTCTACAGATAATTTAATGTACTGTTTGTCATCAGTCCATGAGCATCCTCAATTTTAAAGCATGAGATGTTAGGAATCTATTTACTATGCGTAACGCTATCATTTATATTTGACCAAACAATTAGATATTCTATTGTGTTTTTGTGCTTTAAGATTAATTAAAGTGGATCCCCCTCCAAAATTGCATTTGAAAAACCACTGCGCAAATACTATGTGGCATAAAAAAATTGCATCCCCCACTATTTTTATCCTCTAGAACCCCTTGTTTTTGAAAAATATATTATGTTTTGGGGGTTCCAAGTAGTTTTATAGCAAAAAAATTCAGATTTTTACAAGTAGGAGAGGAATGTCAGAATTGGCCAGAGGATGAAGTGGTTAAAACGAAGCTCCACCCAAAAGGGGAAGCTATGCCACATTTTGGTACTTTTTGGGGGGCGGGTACCTGGTTTTGACAGGTACCTATTTCCACTTCTGGGTGAGATCACTGTGGCAATCTGAGGAGCTTTGGCCCCTCCTCTCTCCCCCTGCAGCCTTCTGGGACACACACAGGTCCCTGAAGACTGTGGGACCATTCACAAAGAGCAGCACCTGTATGCGCAGTAGGAAACCGGCTGTGAAGAACTGTCTCAGGTGCCGACATCGCTGGATCCCTGGACGGTAACTGTCCTTATATTACAAGTCAGCAGCTAAAATACTTGTAGCTGTTGACTTTTTCGCTTTTTTTGGCAAATTAGAGTTCCTATTTAAGAAAGTAGTTCTAAAGGCAGAAGTTATATACCCTCACATGGTCAGTTTGGAATCAATTCGGACAATCTACAATGTTAGCCTCTTCTGTATAATTTGTTGCTCTACTGTCTGCCAGTCTCAATTAGATGCCCTGGCTTCATTCCTCCTTGGCGCTCGAGTCCCAGCCACCCCACCCCCCCATTTTTTCACCTTCCCTCTTCCCCCTCTCTACCTTAACTCACACTGTATACCCTTTCTCTCTCCTATATAGGTTACTTGCATATTGATTGATTTTCGGATGTCTATATACTGATTACTTAGATTACATCTACCATTTTACTACTTACCACATATTTATGACTACATAGATGGCAGAATTGATAATTGTGTCATTCAAGATATTGGCAGAGGCTCCTTATATACTTGTTTTAATACTGTTTCTATATTGTATTTTTTGCAGTTATTAAAATATTGTGTTTACGCCCATAAGCTCGCCCTTTTAGGTGATTACAATAACCTGGTACACAGCCTCTATTTGGTCCAGAGTGTGCTTACATTCTTTTTCCTATTAAATGCACCAGCATTCTCTTTGTATTGCCTGTAATGTACCGGTGGTGGAAAGTGCATTCTTTGTGATCTACAATTTCTTATTATTTATTAGTTATGTAAGGTTGCTCTCAGCCTCTCATAATCTAGGGACTGCGGTACAGAAAATCCTTGGAAGAATAGGATCCAAAATAATTGTGAAACATGAATAGTGTGCTGTCTAACAGTGACATTGAAAAAATAGTATATCATATGTGCATCAAAGTATAAATAAAAATCCAAAGTAATCAACCTTGTAAATATATAAATCAGTATAGAATTTAACGCATGCAGCACTAAAACCTTAGTGAGTTAATAATGCATAGAACTTTACATAAAGTTAAGATGAAAAACCTTCTGTAGTGCTGTAGCCCCCCAGCCCCCCTTTTTTACTTACCTGAACACAGTCCTCCTCCGGTTGGAAATGAGCACACCAGATCTAGCTGGTGTCTTGTGCCCTGATTAGATAGATTAAAAGCGCAGCCATTGGCTTCATCTGCTGTCAATCAAATCCAATGACGTGGCGCCAGGGGGTGGGCGAAGTCCTGTATTCTGTGTGAATGAATACAGATGCAGGACTCAGGAGCACGCCCACATGGGTGTTCACCAAGGAGAGCCTTCTCCAACGTGGACACTCGATGTGGGGAGGAGCCACCAGCGCTGCTGAGGGACCCCAGAAAAGGAAGACCGGGGCCTCTCAAAATTAACTTCACAGTGGAGGTAAGTATGACATGTTAAACACCCCTTTTTTTATTTTATTTTTTTACGACCCCTTTAACCACTTCCCATCCAGGCCAATTCTGACATTTGTCTCCTACATGTAAAATTCATAATTTTTTTGCTAGAAAATTACATAGAACCCCCAAACATTATATATATTTTTTTTAGAAAAAGCCCCTAGAGAATACAATGGCAGTTCTTGCAACTTATTATCTCGCACGGTATTTGCGCAGCAATTTTTCAACGCGTTTTATTCAGAAATAAAACAGTTTCATGCTTAAAAAAAAAAACAGTAAAGTTAGCCCAATTTTTTTGCATAATGGGATAGATGAAGATACGCCGAGTAAATAGATACCCAACATGTCATGCTTCAAAATTGCACGCGCTCGTGGAATGGCGCCAAACTTTGGTATTAAAAAATTCCCATAGGCGACGCTTTAAATTTTTTTACTGGTTACATGTTTTGCATTACAGAGGAGGTCTAGTGCTAGAATTATTGCTCTCGCTCTAATGTTTGCGGCGATACTGCACACCGTTTTCATACATGGGCGGGACTTACGTATGCGTTCGATTGTGTGTACGAGCTCACGGGGACAGGGGCGCTTTAATTTTTATTGTTTATTATTGTTAATTTTACTTTTATTTTTTTTAGTTTGACACTTAAAAAAAATGAACTGATTACTTTTATTCCTATTACAAGGAATGTAAACATCCCTTGTAATAGGAATATGGCACGATCGGACCTATTTAAAGTGAGATATAGGGTCAATAAGAACTCATATCTCACTTCAAGGCTGGGAAGACTAAAATAAAAAAAATAAATAAATAAAAGATCACGGCTTCCCAGCCAAATCGGCACCATTATTTTTAATGCAGAGGCCGGGTGTGACGTCATAACATCGCGCCCGGCCTCCGAACGATCATAGAGACTCCGAGGACCATCTGGTCCACCGGAAATCTCTATGGTATTATCCGGGAGCCAGCGGATCCTGTGACCGACTCACCGATGTAAGTGGTGAGTCGGTAGAAGCGGCGGGAGGGGGGTACGTCCCATCCCGCCACCCGTAAGAACGATCAAGCGCCGGAACAGCCACTATGATCATTCTTATGGTGCAGGGAATCGCCGGCTGAAAATGCCGACATCTGAACAATGTCTGTGGCCTCGGGCATCATTCAGATATAACCACCGAAAGACGAGGCCGTCCCTGGACATCCTACCGGAGCAAAGTGGTAAGTGGTTAAAAAGTAGTTCATAAATAAACAAGCACATTCGGTGTGAAATTACTATTAAGCCCCATACACATGTAGCACTGGCTACTGAGGAGCATGCGCTATGTTTTTGAAATTTAAGGTTAAACCTGAACTACAGTTTGGTTTGGGTATAATTTTTCCAAATTTTGACTTCGGCATCAGTCTGACTGGACTATAGGGTGTTCAGCCTGGCCACCGGGGGCACTGTCTTTTCTGGTAGGCATGGAACCACAGTCTGGTTGGGTGCTTTAAGGTTACTTTCTCTCGGAGCCCGCCCAGTGGGAGTGTCACTCTTGCTGTGCTTTCTGGGAGAGGGTACGTAAGATGCGGATGTCACATGGTTTGGGGTTCCAGTCCAGAAAGTATGTTCTGACTCAATGGTCCTGGTCCTCCTGACCAGCCCCCCAGGAAGGCTATGGCCTGGGGTGTGGATCCACCCGAATTTATGTCTCGGGGGGCTGGCTAGCCCGAAGCAAAGAAACAAAAGGAAGGATTCTGAGGTGGTCTGGTGCCGTCTCCTGTTGTGGATAGGCCCAGCAATATCCAGGGGAGGACTCTTCAGAAGAAGGCCATGTACGAGTTGGCTTCTTAGCAAGAGCCTGCTGAGGGACCTAAGTGAATCCAATCTCGTGGGTATCGCCAAACTGGCTGAAAGATCCAGGTATTACACGAGTGTTCTGCAAGTCCTAGTTTCCTACATGTTCTACAACAACGTCTGTGGCAGAGACTTATTCCTACATGTCCTACAACAATGTCTGTGGCAGAGTCTTGTTCCTGATTTGAGCACCTTGTTGGCTGCTAGGC
The DNA here is from genome assembly GCF_037356315.1 of Lithobates pipiens. NCBI lineage: Eukaryota > Metazoa > Chordata > Amphibia > Anura > Ranidae > Lithobates > Lithobates pipiens. The sequence goes on along the minus strand of NW_027507785.1, from coordinate 238,075,028 downwards.
CTTGTGAGAGAGGGACTATCCAACTTGAGTGAACATCCAGCTGTGAATGGCTATTTTCTGGATTTAGTCAAAGTAAGAGAGTTCTTCATTGTTGACTTTGACACTAATGCCACGTACACACATAGCAGACTATCCGACGGACTTAGTCTGGCGGACTTCCCGCCAGACTGTCCGTCGGACTTTCCGAACGGGCTACTTGCCCACACACGGCATTTTTTCAGCGGACTAATACGGCTTACTAAGTCCGCCGTACTATCCGCCCTACTTTTGAAATGAACGGACTCGCCCACGCACACGAAGGAAAGTCCGCTCATTTCGAGCGCGTCTCCAGGCGGGGCCCGCGATAGAGATGTCGCTGACCTGGTATGGACTTAAAGGGGAATCCCAAAGCCGAAAAATATTGGCGTGGGGTTCCCCCCAGGTCCACATCAGACCCTTGTCCGAGCACTCAACCCGGCCGGCCAGGAAAGGGGGGGACGAGCGAGTGCCCCCCCTGAACCGTACCAGGCCGCGTGCCCTCAACATGGGGGGTGCCTTGGGGAAGGGGGGGCCGGGCGCCCCCCCACCTCAAAACACCTTGTCCCCATGTTGAAGAGGACAAGGGCCGCTTCCCGACAACCCTGGCCGTTGGTTGTTGGGGTCTACGGGCGAGGGGCTTATCAGAATCCGGGAGCCCCCTTTAATAAGGGGGACCCCGGATACCGGCCCCCCACCCTATGTGAATGAGTATGAGGTACAATGTACCCCTACCCATTCACCTGTGAAAAAAAAAGTAAAAAAAAAAACACAACACAAGGTAAAAATAGTTTATTGCACAGCTCCGGGGGTCTTCCGTCTTCAGGGGTCTTCTCGCCGGACTCCTCCGCTATCTTCTTGTAGCTCTTTTACTTGCGGAGGAGCCCGGCTTTCTTCCTCGCCGCGGCCTCTTCTTCAGACTTCGGGGGTCTTGTCCCCCTCTTCCGGTCTTCTGTCGCGGCAGACCCCGACAACCAACGACCAGGGTTGTCGGGAAGAGTCCCTTGTCCTCATCAACATGTGGACAAGGTGCTTTGGGGTGGGGTGGGCCACGCGGCCCCCCCTTCCCCAAGGCACCCCCCATGTTAAGGGCATGCGGCCTGGTACGGCTCGGGGGGGGGCTCGCTCGTCCCCCCTTTCCTGGCCGGCCGGGTCGCGTGCTCGGAAAAGGGTCTGATGTGGACCTGGGGGGACCCCCACGCCGATTTTTTTTTTGGCGTTGGGGTTCCCCTTTAAGTCCATACCAGGTGGCGGGGCCAGCGACTTCTCCTTCGCGGGCCCCGCCTACCTGGCGACCCACTCGAAATGAGCAGACTTTTCTCCGGGCGGGAAAAGTCCGCTCATTTCAAAAGTACGGCGAACTGGCACACACACGGCATGATTGTCTGCCGAAATGTGAGTCCGGCGGGAAGATTGGAGTGCAAAACTACTTTCTAAGTCCGCTGTACTTTCGGGTCAAAAAAGTGTGCCGGAGGCTACACACAGGGGGATTGTCCGGCGGACTTCAGTTTGCCGGACTTTTCCACCCAATTGTTTGATCATGTGTACGCGGCATAAGTGTACCTGAACTTTCCTCCTAATCCTCTGATCCCATTTTAAGAGACTATTCGTTAACTGGTTGCTGACCGCCGGCTGTCACATGATGACCAGGCGGCGCACCTATTGTGGCGGGAGGCCGGTATATGATGTCCTCCCATTTAAACAGGGAATGCGCGCGATCGTGTGCGCGCATCCCTGTTCCTTCAGTGGCGGCGTGTCACGGAGACACCGCTCGCCACCCAGGGGGGTGAACAGCCATTGGGCATGGGTGTTTACCACGTGATCGTTCATAGATGGTTACACCCCCACTGTGCACGGCGCGTGCACGTCGGTGGCGTCGTGTTCCCGGGAACACGGCTCATCACCGACGCTGCTAAACAGCCATTGGCTGGCTGTTTACCCACGTGATCGGCTGTGATCCTTTCACAGCCGATCACTAAATGTAAACAAACCGCGTTAACGAGATGTTACCTGTTTCTCCTCCTCACACACCGATCGTGTAGCCCATCAGAGTACCCGAGTACCTGTCACAGTCCATCCGAGTACCTGTCATAGTCCATCCGAGTACCTGTCACAGTCCATCCGAGTACCTGTCACAGTCCATCCGAGTACCCGAGTACCTGTCACAGCCCATCAGAATACCCCACTACCTGTCACAGCCCATCAGAGTACCCCAGTACCTGTCACAGCCCATCAGAGTACCCCAGTACCTGTCACCAGCCTATCAGAGTACCTATTTGCCGCCCATGCCACATAGATTATACGTTGGGGTGTTTGCTTTCCAAAATGGGGTCATTTTATGGGCAATTCCATTGTCCTGGTACTCCAGTGCCTTCAAAAGTGTAATAGGTGGTTGTGAAATGAGATGTCATTTTTGCTTGTAGAACGCCTGAAGATGCCACTTCAATGTTAGTGCTCTGTATGTAGCCATGCTGTGTAAAAGTCTCACACATGTGGTATCACCGTACTCGGGAAGAGTAGCAGAATGTATTTTGGGGTGTAATTTGTTGTATGCATATGCTGTGTGTGAGAAATAACCTGATAATATGACAATTTTGTAAAAAATAATAAAAAAAATCTTCATTTTGCAAAGAATTGTGGGAAAAAATTACAATTTCAAAAACTCACCATGCTACTTACTTAATACCTTGGAATGTCTACTTTCTAAAAAGGGGTAATTTGGGGGGTATTTATACTTTCCTGACTTGTTAGTGTCTCAAGAAATGAGATACACCTGATGTACTGAAGGCCTGATCAGATGTGATCAATTTTCAGTGATTGGCACCATAGTTTGTAGACTCTATAACTTTCACAAAGACCAAATAATATACACTAATGTGGGTTATTTTTACCAAAGATATGTAGCAGTATAAATTTTGGCCAAAATTTATGAAGAAAAATTACTAATTAGCAAAATTTTATTACAGAAACAAAGAAAAAGGCATTTTTTCACAAAATGTAAATTTTTTTTATTTATAGCACAAAAAATAAACAACACACTAGTGATTAAATACCACTAAAAGAAAGCTCTATTTGTGTGGAAAAAAGGACGCACGTTTCATATGGGTACAGTGTTGCATGACTAAGTAATTGTCATTCAAACTGTGAGAGCGCTGAAAGCTGAAAATTGGTCTGGTCAGGAAGGGGGTGTAAGTGCACTGTATTGAGTTGGTTAACTAAGTTTTTGCAAATAAAAATCCCTTTATGCGGATCTGTCATCAGTCTCTAACGTTACTGGGCCATCTACCACGGGAAACCCCTAGACTTAAATCGAGGAGAAGAAGGTAACGGTAAGCCCAATCAAACCAGCAGCTCGTTCGGGAGTTAGTGCTACACACACAATCGAAATTCTGCCAGCAAAAGTCAGATGTGAGCTTTTGGTCAGAAAATCCGACTGTGTGTATGCTCCATCAGACTTTTGCTGGCAGAATTCCAGCCAGGAAAAGATTGAGAGCGGGTTCTCTATTTTTCAGTCTGAAAAAGTTCAGATCGTAAATTCCGATCGTCTGTACAAATTCCGACATGCAAAATTCCTAGGCATGCTTGGAAACAATTTGACGCATGCTTGGAAGCATTGAATTTCATTTTCTCGGTTTGTCGTAGTGTTGTACGTCACCGCATTCATTCTCGTAGTGTTGTACGTCACATGGTCGAAAGTTCAGTGGACTTTTGTGTGACTGTGTATGCAAGCCAAGCTTGAGCGGAATTCCATCGGAAAAACCATCCAAGTCTTCTCCAATGGAAAATCCACTTGTGTGTATGGGGCATTACACTCAGAACCTCTATTCAAAGGGATTATGTGAATAAAAAATTAACAACAAATCAAACAAAGATTATAGTGAAATCAAAAATGTTCATAAACAGGTGAGTAAAAGTCCACTAAAGGTGTCCATCCAAATCCATGGTATTGCAGTGTCCGCGTGCAGAACAAATGCAAAGCATCAGTGCTCCACCACCTTGTTCTAAGCAAACTAAATGGCCGCTTACCAGAAGTTTAGATCCACAAGCGATCATATGCAAATATCAAGTGTACTAATAGAATGGATACCAGTTTATATTTTTGATCTCATTATAGTCTTTGTTTGATTTGTTTTTAAATGTTTTATCACATAATGCCTTTTAATTGTGGTTCTGAGTAGAATAGTCACTTCACACTGTTAAATTCAATACTTACATTTATGACATACTGTTTTTTTAAAGATCACTGTTTTCTTGTGTAAAATTTTAAAATGCAATAAAAACAGACTAAACATAAAGTCAGAAGGTTTTTTACCTTAATGCATTTTCTACATTAGTGTTAAAAAAGTTCTGCATGCAGCTCTCCCCCTTACACTTGAGCCTGAACTTGATCCAGTGCTATGCACGAGAGCAGAGGCTCTCTCTTCATTAGCTTAGAGACAGCAGCGGGAGCCATTGTTTCTTGGCTGCGGTCAATCCCAGCCAGTGAGAAGGAAGCAGGGGGCAGGGTCATATGGACACACTTAGGAGCGAGCCCACACGAGTGCAATCATAGGAAGTGTATTGCTGTGGGGGTACTCTGCAGAGAGGAGCAACCAGGAGAACTGGAAGGGGGACCTAAGAAGCGGAGGATCTGGGTTGCTCTGTGCAAAACCATTGCACAGAGCAGGTAAGTATGACTTGCTTGTTATTTCAAAGATAAAAAATTTGGTTTAGAATCGCCGGGTTCCCGACCGGCGCATGCCGATGTATGTCGGCAGAATGGCACGGGCAGGCATATTGGCGTACAGGTACGTCCAATCTTTAATGCCGCCCTGCCATCGCGAGCGCGCCGCCAGCGATGCACTCGCATGCCGGTCGGGACCCCGTGAGTCCGATCGCGGGTCCCATGGACTCGATCGCCGTGGGCATACCCGCGATCGTCTCACGGGGCGGCCGAACGGAGAAATGCGGTTGTAAACAGAATTTCCCCGTTCTGCCTAGCAACTAGTGACACTGATCTCTGCTCTGTGATTGGAGCAGAGATCAGTTTTCGCTAAATGAAAGCCCAGCCCCCAACAGTTAGTAACACACCCTAGGAACACTTAACCCCTACACTGCCACCCACTGGTTAACCCCTTCACTGCCAGTGTCATTTACACAGGAATCACTGCATTTATATAGCAGTGATTGCTGTATAAATGACAATGGTCCGAAAAATGTGTCAAAAATGTCCGATGTGTCCGCCGTAATGTCGCAGTCGCAATAAAAATCGCTGATCGCCACCATTAGTAGTAAAAAAAAAATATTAATAAAAATGGCATAAAACTATCCCCTATTTTGTAAACGCTATAACTTTTGCGCAAACCAATCAATAATCGCTTATTGCGATTTTTTTTTTACCAAAAATATGTAGAAGAATACGTATCGGCCTAAACTGAGGGAAAATTTTTTTTATATATATTTTTGGGGGATATTTATTATAACAAAAAGTAAAAAATAATGCGTTTTTTTTTCAAATTGTCGCTCTATTTTTGTTTATAGCGCAAAAAATAAAAACCGCAGGGGGTGATCAAATAACACCAAAAGAAAGCTCTATTTGAAAAAAAGGACGCCAATTTTGTTTGGGAGTCACGTCGCACGACCGCGCAATTATTCGTTAAAGGGACGCAGTGCCGAATCGCAAAAAGTGGTCTGGTCTTTGACCAGCAAAATGGTCTAGGGCTGAAGTGGTTAATGGTCAGATTCATGCATAAGTCCAATGATGACTAGTTGAATTGAAATTAAAGCTTCTTAATCTTCTATTCACATAGAACAGAGCCATCTATAATACATCATACTGCACATTTTCATGAAAAATACACTTAAATGAATTTTAGTGCACAAAATAATACCCAATATTGCTGATAAAATATAAAAGACAATTTTGTGTCAGGTAATTCATTACCAAACGCCAAGATTTAAAATTGCACACTCCTGTGAAAAGGCAACAAACTAAGGTACCTGAAATTGTCCATAGGCCACACACAAAAGCCTTTATAGGTTATCTGATTAGAGTTAAATGTGAGTTCTGGCTTTAGAATTATTGCAATCACTGTGAGGTTCACAGCAATACCACACATGTGTGGTGCAATTATTATTATTTTTTTTATGACTTTTTTTAAACTTTTTTTAAAATTTATTTTTTCATTCAACTTTATTGCTATTACAACGGGTGGACAAAACCCCTTATGATAGCTTTGGGCAGTGACAGCCAGGTACACTTCATGGAGAAATCAGGGGTCTGTTGGATCCTTGATCCCTCCTTTGCCCCGCAAGACAGCTGATTAGATAGAGGTCTGCTTTTTACTGCACACATACACACTATAATACACATTTTTTTTTGCTAAATATAAACTATAATGATGCATCAGGTAAATATATACCATACAATGAAAAATTTGAAATTCTAAATGCATGTGAAATAGTGACAAAATACGCTACCTAAAATTGGCCATGGGCAATGATTTAAAAACCTTTATAGGTTATACATTTAGAGTAAAAGGCAGTGGTGGTGTGTCTATAAAGGGCGCAGGAGCGCTGCCCCCCCTCCTGTCACTCTCTAATCACTAATCTCTAATCAGTGGCAGCATTGGGAGCATTGGATGGCACAGTGGGAACATTTGATGGCACAGTGGCATTATTGGGAGCATTTGATGGCACAGTGACAGCATTGGATGGCACAGTGGGAGCATTTTATGGCACAGTGGCAGCATTGGGAGCATTTGATGGCTCAGTGGCAACATTGGATGGCACAGTGGCAGCATTTGATGTGCACAGTGGCTGTGTTTGATGGCACAGTGGCACCGTTTGAGGGTTACAGTGGCTGCAACTGAGCAGCACAGTGGCTGCGTTTGATGGGAACAGTGGCTGCGTTTGATGGCACAGTGGTGGTATTTGATGGCACAGTGAGGCTGCAATTGATGTTTTTTTTTTTCGATTTTTTTTAATTTGTTTGCGCCCCCCCAAAATTTTGAGCACCAGCCGCCACTGGTAAAAGGTGAGCTCTGGCATTTAAAATTATTGTTCACAGCAGTACCTCATTGAGTGATGCAATCACTGTCTACATATGTGTGCAAGACCTACATATGCATTTGGGTGTGTGAACAGGGAACAGGGTGGTTTAAATTTTTTTTCATATTTTAAAAATAAATAAAAGTGAATGGGCGGTTGTAAAAATTGATAACAGGATCATGGCTGCTGCTGCACCCATAATCCTAGTATAACCGCTTTTCATTCAGAATGTACAGTATATATACGTATGCTGAATGGCAATTGGTTAACATATCAACTCTAAATAAACAATTTGAAACTGGTAGCAAAATTAAATTATTTAACAAGGGTAGAAAAGGAATGCTTCTCCCCTTTAGCCTAGGTTCACACTGACAGCGGGACAGATTTGACGTGTGATTTGACATGTCAAATCGCATGCCAATTCACTGCAATGTGAACCAGGGCTTATGACCATAGTCAACGCCCAATCCTAATTTTGCAACTTTGACATGTGGTGTTCATAAAACTGTGCATATCATCATAACTACTTGTATCCAGATGGATTATACTGTACTTGTTTTTTTTTTCAGGACAGCTTTCTTTAGGTGGGAAATGTTAAAGGAAATCTCCTGATTTTTATTATTATCAAAGGGAAAACTGGTCCAAAAAAGTAGAAAAAAAATAATTCTTTGACCAATTTGTATCCAGGCCAATTCTGACACTTTGCTCCTACATGTAAAAATCTATTTTTTGTGCTAGAAAATTACTTAGAACCCCCAAACATTATATATATATTTTTAGCAGAGGCCCTATAGAATAAAATTATGGGTGTTGTAATTTTTTATGTTGCACTTTATTTGTGCAGCAGTTTAACAAACTTATTTTTTGGGGCAAATAATAAAATAATAATAATACATTTTAAAAAAAACATAATATTTACTCCAATTTGTATCACGTGAAAGATAAAATTATGCAGAGTAAATAGATACCTAATATGTCACACTTTAAAATTGCATCTGCCCATGGAATGGCAGAAAACTATGGTGCTTTAAATTCTCCATAGGCAATGCTTATCAGTTTAGAGTTACACAGGAGGTCTGGTGCTAGAATTATTGCTCTCACACTGATGTTTGCGACAATATCTCACATGTGTGGAACAATCACCCTTTACATATGCATTCGCATTTGCACGTAAGCACAGTGGGATGGGAGTGCTTTAATTATTCTTTTTTTTATTATTATTATTTATTTTATATAAACTTTTTTTATATATATATATATGTTTTTTTTACACTTTGCGTTAGGGAAAGGCAGCATAGGGAGGGAGGGGGGACCCCCTTCTACCACCCGCAGAATTTATTGAGTGGCTATTTAGCCACTTGAATCACTTCTGCCATAAACAGCATTGCTGGCTGAAAAAAAACATACTAGAATGAGGCCTGTAGGTGCAGACATCATCCCGGTATGACTACTTCAACCCGAGGACTTCCATGGATGTCCTACAGGCAGGAAGTAGTTACATTGTAATGTCCTAAAATATACAGTTACATTTATCACTACCAAAAAAAACCTGCAGAATAAATTCTCCTGTTCCTGACGATCGCAGCGATACCACATATGTGGGTGTGATTTGTTTTTTGTGCCCATAATAGAGCCAAGAAACAATAGTATGTATTGTAAGAACACATATATGGAGCACCCAGGTTTAAAGCCCATTTCCTGGATGCCTCATATATGCGTTATGTGGCCATGAAGGGGTTAATATGGTACAATTGACATACCTGTTGGGTCACGTGGTGGTATGTCACGATTGTTGCGCCTTGGACGTCGGGGCATCTTGATGGTACTAGATGGTATCGCAGGTGAATGAAGGTTTACCTAAAAATGAATAGTATTAATACTAATAATAATATAGAGCACTATAATAATAAGAGAAATGTAGAATTAATGTAGTTTATGGAGGTAATCGCTGGAGTCTGGCTTCAGAGATGCGTCTCAGTCGAGATCCTCTTCAGTCTGCCTGTCAGGACCCCTAGAGGAGCCCCAAACATCTGCGCCTGTGCAGAGATCAGCTGCCAACCAATCACAGCGCTGGCCTCACAGTAGCTGCCCCGTTCCTTTGCCTGAAATATACTGGCTCATACAACACAGTAACCAAATGAAATTGAGCTTATTCCATTGTTATTAAACAAATAAAGCTTTATTATGGTATTTAATAAACACTGGGTTTGATCATTTCATAATATAACGGAACTGTGACAGTTGCTCTGGTATCAGGCAGTGATAAGGACAGACTGGGGATCCTCTGTGGGGACTGTAGGGGAACCAGGAAGTGGGTTATGAATGGAGTTGGGTTGAATGTTGATCCAGTCAGTACATAAATCTGTGTTCTGTGTGTGTAGTATTGTGTATGGAGGGACCCGGGTCACTTCTGTCTGCAGGCAGGCTTGGCTTTCATATTGTGTGGTGGCTGAGCCGTTCCATGTCTGAGAGAGTGTCACTGGTAACCATAGCAACTGTGTATACCCTTCATCCCTGTGTTTACTACATAACATAAACCTGTGTGTGTATAGAGCCCCCTAAAACATACATACCTACCTGCATACTATGTGTATAGGGCACCCACATCTACCTTCCTGTATACTGTATATATAAAACCTACTCCTGTGTACCTACCTGTAACCTGCGTGTGTAGAGCCTACTCCTGTATACCTACCTATATCCTGTGTGTATAGAGCCTACTCCTGTATACCTACGTATATACGGTTTATAATTGGAGCCTACTCATATATATTGAACTTTATACTGTGTATATTGAGCCTACACATATATACTGTACCTACCTGTATACTCTATAACTGATTATTGCGAAGTCATTGCAAAGCTGTACCCAAATAAAAGTAATGTCCTTTTTCCCCACAAATAGAGCTTTCTTTTGGTGGTATTTGATCAGCTTTGATCATTGATTTTTTTTTGCACTATAAACAAAACAATTCTGACAATTAAAAAAAAAAAACAATATTTTTTGCTTTCTGCTATAAAACATAGCCAATAAAAAAATGTAAAAATCAAATTTCTTCATTAATGTGGGCCAATATGTATTTTGCTACATATGTTTGTTAAAAAAAAAATCCCAGTAAGTGTATATTGATTGGTTTGCACAAAAGTTATAACATCTACACACTATAGGACATTTTTATTTATTTGTTACCAGTAATGGTGGTGATCAGTGATGTATAGTGGATTTTGATCTTGCGCCAGACATTCTGACACTTTTTGGGGACCAGTGACACTAATATTGTGATCAGTGCTAAAAATATGCACTGTCATTGTACTAATGACACTGTCTGGGAAGGGGTTAACATCAGCGGTGATCGAAGGGTTAATTGTGTGCCTCTCCAGTGTTTATGTGAACTGTGTGAGGTGCTTTTACTGAGGGAAGAGAGGGAATGTAGCCGGGACACAAACGCCATGCCTTCCCCCTGTCAAAATGGCAATCTGGCTTGTTTACTACCCGACGATCGACTGGCAGACATCTAGTACCTTTCACCCACCGATTGGCTTCCGCTGTGTATAATGAAGCGAGGTGTTGTATTTATACATGATCCAGCACACAGCTGCCACCCTGTAGCAATAAAGCTGGTATAGGGTAGTCCAGAAACGGTTAAAAGATAAGTCCAGCTTGGGCTCATTCGGTACGGTGCTGCATCTGCCTAGGTAAGTATGAATATGGGATAAAAAAATTCCATACTTCTCTTTTAATATTCAAAGTAAACTCACTCATCCATACGTGTCTCCATGCTTTATTTTGTTGAGAAATCATTTTGAAAAACATCCCCAGAATTTTTAGAAATGAACATCTTTTGCTGTTGATTCATGTAGCATTTACTTCCTGGAATCCATCTGACCTTAGTTCAGGCATGCAGGTAGGAGTGTGTGCTTAGCTGAGAAAGCCTCTCCTTCCCTCCTCCAGATGAAAGAAGAAAATACCCATGAAGTCTCCTGGGAAGTATGACATCATTTTAGCCTAGTATAAAAAATGATAAAAAAATATCATATATATGTGTAATATAATTCATACAAAAGATTGTGTCTCTAACGAAACGGCGTAGGGAGGAGCGGCGCGCTGACGTCACCGCGATCTATGCTGAACCTGGAAGCGACGGAAAGCGTTACATGAGCCGGCCGGCAGAATTCTTTTTACTTTTGATGCGAGTTTCTTATGACATATGTAAGTGTGATTCTTTATTTTTATTAAAAATCCTGGCAATATCATACTATGGCGATTTCCCCTTTTTTTATCTATGTGATTGGCAATGAGCGGTGTGGCCGTAGGAATATAACAACATTGGAACAGAGTGGAAATCACAAGCAAAAAGATTTTCGTTTGGAGATGGACTATTACTTTGAATTTAAGTTCCAATTATAGTAGTGTATATATTCATTTTTTCACTATTTATTTATTTAATTTTATATATTAATTTTTTTTTTTTGCACGATCTTTTGTATGAATTATATTATACATCAATTGATATTTTTTATAATTTTTTATATTATTACATATTCAGTGATATTGAATTTGATCATTATAGCGCAACTTTTTTCGAAAAATTGGTATTAATATTGTGGGTATCTCACATTTAGGTTGCAGCTTCACTTTCACAAATATTTTTACAGTTTGTCAATTATTCGAACTTTAGATAGCGCTGTATTACATTTTTTTATTAATCATTTTAGCCTAGGCCAGAAGCCAGGAAGCAACTGTAGAAATGTAAAAAAAAAGATTAAAATAAGTAAATATGATATATCTTCTTATCTATTTACTCATACTAGCAGCATAAACATTTAAAATAGTTAATGTGATTGAGATAGTTTAGTTGCACATTAACGACTTGCTTACTAGGCACCTAAACCCCCCTCCTGCCCAGACCAATTTTCAGCTTTTAGCGCTGTCCCTCTTTGAACGACAATTACGCAGTTATGCAACACTGTACCCAAATTCAATTATCATTTTTTTCCAACAAATAGAGCTTTTTTTGGTGGTAATCACCTCTTTTTTTTTTTTGTTAAATTTTTAACAAAAAGGGCAAATGTAAAAAAAAAAATACAAAACTGTTTTATATTTTGTTAATACATTTTTGAAACATGTCATTTTTCTCCTTCATTGATGTACGCAGATGAGGCTACACTAGGGTTGCCACCTGTCCAGGATTTACCCGGACATTTTGGGTTTTGACTCATGTGTCTGGGTTTCAGACTGCCTGAAACCCGGACACATTATTCAGACTGGACTATGGCTTCCTAGCAGGGTTGCTGGCTACAGTTGTCTAAGCTGGGAGTGTCTGTTACACTCTCATGCTGCCCGAAGCCAGCACTAACAATCCCCCCAAACACACACAGGTGGGAGAGGAGCGAGGGCTCGATCTATACCTCTTCCTCCTGCCTCTACCCCTCTGTGCCTGCCCACACTCCAGTCCCTGTCGCTGTGCCTCAGAAAAGGAAAGTGGGGGCTGGTTTTTGAAGTCCAGCAGCCTCAGATACATCTGGATGAGAGGTGCTGACTGCCAAGGGGTGAGTGAGCTCACCATCCATTAGGGTTGTCCCGATATTAGTATTGGTATCGGGACTGATCCCGAGCATTTGTGCGAGTACTTGTACTTGCGCAAATGCTCCCGATGCCAGATCCGATACCTGGGAGAGATGACTAAAGCGACCTGGTGCAAGCGGAAGTCAACGGCTAGGAACAACGGAAGTGACACTGTGTCGACGTCGGTGGTTGGACATCCCGATGCCCATCTTAGTACACCCTACACTTGGCTGCAGCAAACCAGCAGCAGACATCTTATTACACCCAGCCCATATAGTTCGAGCTGGGTGTAACAAGATTGCGGCTGCTGCTTTTAATGCGGCCGAGTGCAAGGAGTACCAAGATGGGCTTCACAGGCAGCATTTCCTCATGGCATGACAGTGCCTGGCCTGCCCATCAGTGCCCATAAATGCCACCTATCAGTGCCCAATACACATAAGTTCAGCCTATCAGTGCCAGCCACCTGACAATGCCATCTATCAGTGCCAGCCACCTGTCACCGCCATCTATCAGTGCCCGCCATCTATCACTGCTGCATATCTGTGCCACCTAATCTATATTGTGCTTTGAAAACTGTCACATAACATTCAAAAAAAGTATCGGTAATCGGAATCTGCGAGTACTTGGAAAAAAAGTATCGGTACTTGTACTCGGTCTTAAAAAAGTGGTATTGGGACAACCCTACCATCCTCCCCTATTGCATCAGAGTGTTCCCTATTACATCAGAGTCCTCTCCATACATCAGAGTTCTCAGTGTCCCCCCCTTAAATCAGGGCTCCCAGAGGATCCCTTATGTTAGAGTCCCCGGAGTTCTCCAGTGTGAGGGAACTCTGCGGGTTTAGATGTAAAAGGGGAACTCTGTGGACTCTGATGTAAAAGGGGAACTCTGTGGACTCTGATGTAAAAGGGGAACTCTGTGGACTCTGATGTAAAAGGGGAACTCTGTGGACTCTGAAGTAAAAGGGGAACTCTATGGGTTTAGATGTCAAAGGGGAACTCTGGGTTTAGATGTAAAAGGGGAACTCTGTGGACTCTGATGTAAAAGGGGAACTCTGTGGACTCTGAAGTAAATGGGGAACTCTATGGGTTTAGATGTCAAAGGGGAACTCTGGGTTTAGATGTAAAAGGGGAACTCTGTGGACTATGATGTAAAGGGGCGACTATTATTATTACTTCATATGATTAGAAATGTTATTTATTATCAAAATATATGTATAAAAAAAAATTGCTGTGCGATGCATAAAGTGTCCGGTTTTGACTTGAAGAAAATGTGACAACCTTACACTGTCACCGTGAGAAGAAAAAAAAACGATTACCGATTCTCTGTTTACATCACGTGATCACCTGTCATTGGCTGACAGCTGATTACATGACAAGGGTTCGGGATCGACCCCTTACTCTGATCTGTGATCACCCGAGCCTCACCCCCTGCAGGGGCACAGCCTGCTTGCAAAGGGAAGGACTTCTATTGACGCCCTCCCAGCAAAACAGATCCGCGCTGTAGTCATCATTCGGCTATAGAGCAGATCTGAAGGAATTAAGACCCCTTTCACGCTGAGGCGGTTTTCAGGCATTTTAGCAATAGAAATAGCCTCTAATTAGCACTTGAAAACTGCCTCCCAATCATGTTAGTGTGTCTGTTCACACTGGGGCAGTGCGTTTGGGGGATGTTAGGAAAAGTCCTGCAAGCAGCATCTTTGGGGCAGTGTGGGAGCGATGTATACATTGAAATGAATGGGCAGCGCTTCCAAAGCACCTGAAAAGCGATTCGGAAGCGCAGAAACATGGATGGTTTTTAACCCCTTCTTTGGGGTTAAAAGTGCCCCGCTAGCGGCCGAAATGTGCCACTAAAACAAGTGGCGCTTTAGCTCTAACGTGGATGCAGCCCCAGTGTGAAAGGGGTCTAATGTATTTATCTTTGATTGATTGACAACACCTGCTCACCACCATCCCATATAAGAGAGAGGAGAGTCTGGCCATCTTATATGAGAACACAGCGCACCTGGCACTATGATATGGCAATAACAGAACACAGCGCGATGTACTGCAGCTTTTATTGTATGTACACTTTGGACTGTAAATCTAGCCTTTTTTTCCTTTCTGTTTTTAGTTTGAATATTAGTTCAAAACTTTGTTGTGTTTTTTTATTGCTCACTTTGTCACATTTATGACTAATGCCCTGTACACACGGTCGGACATTCCGACGCCAAAATCCATTGGACGGATTTTGGCCCAAACTTGTCTTGCACACACACGGTCGCATAAAGTTGTCGGAAAATCAGACTGTTCAGAACGCGGTGACGTATAACAAGTACGACGGGATTATAAAGAGGGCAGTAGCCAATCGCTTTTGTCTCGTAAATTATTCTGAGCATACGTGGCACTTTGTCCGTTGGAATTGTCTACACACGATCGGAATTTAAACAATCGGATTTTGTTGTTGGAAAATTTTAGATCCTGCTCTTAAACTTTGTGTCGGAAATTCCAACTGAAAAAGTTAGATGGAGCCCACAAATGATCAGATTTTCCGACAACAACATCCAATTGCACAAGTCCGGCCGTGTGTACAGGGCATTATTCTGTCCCAGTTCCAGCTACCATAGCACCATTATGCTATCATCGCCATGCCAATTCATGTTTTTTTTAACTCTTTATTTATTCCAGATATGCCAGGAAATAGACATAAAACTGGTCACACGTTAGACTGACTACAGATTGTTTCACAATTGAAAACAAGATCCACAATCATGAGAGATCTTCCCCTGAAACAAGGTGGTAGAGAATTGACTTTCCAGGTCATTTCAGCAAATAGAGAGGAAGCCCCAGCAAATACAGACATGATTATGAATTGTGTCATAACACTTGACCACCATTAGGAGACGCTAATGACATGACATGACATTACATTCCTTATTTTAGATGTCATTATATTACATTGTTGTGTTTCTGTGCTTCTTTATGCAATGCAGGCAGATCATGGTTGGTGCGAAGTGCTGGCATGGAGCTGTACATAGCTTCCTGAAAGCATCTTTATAAATATAAGCATTAACAGGGAAAGGGGAATTGGGGAGAAAAATAAAAAATATGAATAAAAGAACCTTCACATAAAAGACCTCAAAAGAAAAATTGTGGGTTCAGTTGGACTTTTTAGGCATAAAAGAAGTTGTGAACACAACCAATATATTCAAGAGGAATTATTTCTATTTATTATTAAGACAAAAGTAGAAACAAAAAATAAAAAAAATAAAAAAAAAATTCTTTTTACAAAAAAAGAATTATTTCCTCCTTATAACTACACATTTGAGACCTAATTGACATCCTATCAAAGGTAGTAAAATCCACTTAAAATTTCCAAAGGGGAAAAAACGGCGTGGAGGCCGGTCGGACGCATCGTAGGAGACGCTGGTCGGGTAGCTGAACGTCACTTCCGCCTAGTGCGGAGTGACGTCACTACCGGGACGGACACACATAAAAGGACACACATGGCTGGTGTCCATGAATAGCGGCCATTTTTTACAAAAATAAATACGATAGGGGTGAACGGGCTGAATAGCCTGCCTGCTTGATTCCCCCTCTGCCTTCCCCCTTTACCCAGTGGGAATTCGGTTCGCTTCACTGCACTTAAAGGTAATTGGTCTGCATAATTGTATGTATCTTTCTTTACTTTTATTGGATGTACTTCCTAATCCCCTCCAAACTATCACGGTGGGTTTCTCCTAGAGCACTGGTAATATAATATTATATTTTTAGTTTCTACTGTATAATATTCTCTGCTGGCTCTTTTTCTAATTCTCCTTGGTGTTGCTCAAACAATTGGTGTTTCACCTGACTAATGGGTTCCAATTTATCTCACTCTGAGGGACACTTTTTATGTTTGGACATTCTTTATACCAAATTCTAAAACACCCCCTTTTTCATTATGCTTTTTTATACAGCTCAGGGGATACTCAGAGTACCCATCATCATTTAACTTCTGGCTACCCACATTTTAAGAACACCCACTAAAAATTAAATGTTCGAAGCCCCACGGGCTCAACACATTTTTGAAGTGATTCCACCAACTTTAAATTCATATCTGCATTTATTGCTCAACGTCTACTCCTCCTCCCCCCCCCTTTTTCCTTTTTGGAGAAATGGGTGTTTGAAAATCGTGCCAACTTCCCTACTCTCCTCCGGGAACAGTGGTCTCCCTATTTGGGACACACTTTATGAAGGAATGTAAGTATTTATGGCTTGATATAAGATATGAAATAATAATGTTGTATCCGCCCCCACACTGTGCCCCCCCCCCCTTATTTTTATTTATTTTTTATTTTTTTCCCAATCTTATGGAACACCTTAGCATCTTGATAGGTGGTATAATGAAATATGTTATGTTTATCTGGATACATGTAGTTTATATTTATGTTTGTATATGTTTTTAGTATTTTATATATATATATGTTTTCTTTTTATTTATTTATTCTTTCTCCTTACAATATAGAACACTGTTATCAGCTCCTGAAGAAGCGTCATCTCCAGACGCGAAACATGTAGAGCACCAGAATATATGTAACTGTCGACTGTATGGTTGATATCCTTGATTCTATATTTATATAGATATGCACTTTGTTTTTTCCCCTTTGGAAATTTTAAGTGGATTTTACTACCTTTGATAGGATGTCAATTAGGTCTCAAATGTGTAGTTATAAGGAGGAAATAATTCTTTTTTTGTAAAAATAATTTTTTTTTTATTTTATTTTTTTTTGTTTCTACTTTTGTCTTAATAATAAATAGAAATAATTCCTCTTGAATATATTGGTTGTGTTCACAACTTCTTTTTTGCCTAAAAAGTCCAACTGAACCCACAATTTTTCATTTGAGGTCTTTTATGTGAAGGTTCTTTTATTCATATTTTTTATTTTTCTCCCCAATTCCCCTTTCCCTGTTAATGCTTACATTTATAAAGTGATAACCAGGACGTGGCATTCTGTTTAAACTTTTCAGTGTATCCACAGACACCACCCTATGACAGATACACATTTTTTCATTTAAATATTCCTGAAAGCATCACCACATCCTCCCTCAGTACTATTCCTAACAACCCTCAGCCCTGATGTAAGCAGTGTGTTGGCTCTTGAATGAGTTATGCAAAAATGCCTTGGTGCACGGATGGCAATCTGGAGGAGTGGGTCTTCCTAGGGAGGCTTTAGGGAGGAAGGAAAGTCCACTTTTTTAACTTGTCCCTATAATAAGGCTTACCTGTAGGTACAGTGAATATCTTCTAAACTTGCATTGTTTAGGAGAAATTCACATGGGATGCAGCCAGTGATGTCACCGGTGCATGCGCTCTGAAGGGATGGCAAACCCTACCCAGAGCATCTATACAACCCACAAACCTAGACGGGGGAGGATGGAAGCACAGAGGAGCTGGGACAGCACTGCGCTAGAGGACTCCATGTGCGGGTAAGTCTGTCATAATGTGCTAGTATGCAGAGCCTACTAATACATAATGACTTAAACCTGTAGGTGGCCCTGTTTTATATATATTTGTGGTGGTTTACTATCACTTTAATTAGCTGAGGTTTTTCTTTAATTTGTTAGTCAGGTCCATCTAAATCTAACACTACCCTTTTCCCAGATTGACAATACTGTTGTCCAAACGTGGAGATGCCCTTAAGCTGTACAAAAGTTCTTTGTACATTCAATCAAAAAACGCAAAAAAAATAGAACAGAAACCTTTTTTCAAATTGGTGTGACACCGCAAAGTAGGAGCCGCACCAATTTGAACCATTGCCGTCAGTAGGCAGAGACATTTCATGCGATTTTGAACCGCATGACAAGAAGCACTGCTGTGAACAGGGGGCTTAATGATTTGTATTTCTGCCAGTCCTGAGAATTGCACAGTTCTGCACAACACAGCCAGGCTTGAAGTATATTAGATCTGATTTTTCTCTGCTGCCTGGATACTGAAAAGATATGCTGTAGTCTGATGAGCTTGTTTCTCTGTTACTTTGCTCTCTCCTCCCAAAACTGACTGGCTAACTATGCTGCTTCTCCCTCCCTGATCTGAGTTCTGCTGTACAGGGACTATAAGTGGCTGATACCAGATTGAATAGAGGTGTTCGCCAAAACTAGTCTGCTGCTGACTGTACTCACTGAGAAGGCTTGAAAATAAATATGCTTGATGTTATGGAGTTGCCGGCTGCTTCTTTTTTTAGATTCATTTATGTAGTTTAAAGTAGCTAAAGGCAAAAACCTTTCATTTGTGACAGAGTAAGGGAGGGTTATAATCCCTGTTGTATTTTATTATTTTTTTGCCATTTGTGCCCTATTGGGGAGCTTTTCCTTCACTTCACACTGCATAGCCAAGACAGGAAGTGAAAGGAAATCCCTCCAAAATGAGGGAACCACTGGTTGTCACCAGGGCCACCAGAACTAGTGTCCTCATTGGAAAATGTCCCCTCTATTACTGCTTTAACTGCTTCCCGACCAGCCAACACAGTTATACAAGGGCAGGTTGGCTCCCCTGCATGAGCCGTCGTAGCTACACATCGGCTCGCGGGGTCAGGATAACTGCCAATGCTTGTGGCCGACAGTCGCGATGACCGCACCCACGAGCGATCATGAGCAGGAGACACAGAACAGGGACGAGTGTGTGCAAACACACACTTCCCTGTTCTGTTCTGACAGGAGTGACAGATTGTGTGTTCCTATTAGGTAGAAACCACGATCACTCACTTCCTCTAGTCAGTCCCCTCCCCCTTCAGTTAGAATCACCTCCCAGGGAACACAGTTAACCCCTTGATTGCCCCCTAGTGTTAACCTCTTCATTGCCAGTGACATTTTTACAGTAATCAATGCATTTTTATAGCACTGATCGTTGTATTAATGCCAATGGTCCCAAAAATATGTCAAAATTGTCCGATGTGTCCACCATAATGTTGCACTCATGATAAAAATTGCAGATCGCCGCCATTACTAGTAAAAAAAAAAAAAATAATAAAAATGCTATAAATCTATTTCCTATTTTGTAGACGCTATAACTTTTTTTTTTTTTTTTTTTAACAATCTTTTTATTGAAAGTTTCACAAATTAACAATCAACAAATACATGTGCAAGGTCAATTAAACAAAAAGGAGTACATATCCTGTGCAGTATCATGAAAGTAAGGTAGCCGAAAATACTAGTAATTCCTTTTTTCCTATACAAATGATATACATTAATGGTCGAGTGTTTGATAAACGGCTAGATAATGTCAATGTAGGAATGAGATATTTGCAATATTTCAAACAAGTCACAACTATTTTAGCAAATAAATTTAACAATTAAATTTAAGAACGACTTCTATATTTGTCCCATAAGGCCCATTTCCGAAGAAAGGGTTGTAGTCTATCTTCCTGATACGCTACCGTTCTATCATATTCAAACGAGTGGTCAACTAGGGCCACTACTTCTGACACCAAAGGGGAAGCAGTAGATTTCCATTTTCATGTAATGCTCAGCCGAGCTGAAAATAACATATGTGTCACTAATGTGCGCTCTGGGGTGGGATAAATATCCAAATCTACACCTAGAAGAGCTTGTTCTACTCTGAGGGGATTTAAGATTCCTGTTAACATAGCTATTACCTTACTTATTTCCCCCCAGAAGCTTCGTAAAGATACACAACCAAAATATGTGTGCCAGATTTCCCACCTGGCCACATTCTCTCCAGCACGCGTTCGTACCCTCTCCTGCGTATTTCGCTATTATGTAAGGCGTCCTGTACCATCGAAATCGTAACTTATGTGCGCCTTCCCTAAAATTGGAACAACGAGTGGAATTGTAACTGCTCTTAATAGCTCTGACCCATTGGTCTGGGGATATAGTGATATTTAGATCCTCTTCCCACTTGGTTAACTGATTGTACATCTCAAAATGCAGTTTACCGTGAAGGAGATTGTATATGGTCGTAATACCTTTCTTTTGTGCTGAGGTTGGCTGCCACAGCTCCCAAATACATTCCGGGAAGCTAAAGTACTGTGTACAATCGTAAGGGATCATGCTAGTCAATCTGGCAAATGTCAGAAATTCAGTCTTAGGAATGTCCTGAGTGGCCTTCAAGTTTTCAAATGACCGTATATTACCCTGCGTTAAAAGTTGGTGAAGAAAACAGAGTCCATAGTTTGCCCAATGTGTCACTTGTAAGTCAGGGGTAAGGAAGGACAGGGCCGAGAGGGGATAGGGAGATGTTTAAGGTCGGTGGTGGCTGGTTGGTGTTTGCGTAGGTAAGCCCAGGCCTGCAGTGTCGCGTTTATAGTAGGGTGGTGTTTATATCTTCTGGGGTCCCCTATCGCTGTGGCATATAGAAGCCCTGAGAGATCCTTCTGTTGTGTCTGTTCTAATTCACATATGTGCCACCGCTTCTGTTCAGGTGTATAGAACCAGACTCTAAGTTGGTCCAATATAGCTGCCATATGATAATCTCTCAGCTCTGGAACTCCCATTCCTCCCACCTGTCTATGTTTGATTAGAATTTTAAAGCCGCATCTGGCAGGCTTCCCTTCCCATAGGTATCTACCCAGTTGGCGTTGTAATGTTCTATAAAAAGAAGCTGGCAACGCAATTGGAAGTGCTCTGAAGAGATACAAGAGCTTTGGTAGTAGAAACATCTTCTACGCGGCCAATCTGCCGGACCAGGAAAGATAAAACTTTTTAAATCTGGACAGCTCACCCTCAAAGCTCGATGGGATAGATTCGAAGTTGCATTTGTAAAGTTGAGATAGGGAGCTGGTTAACCTTATGCCCAAGTATTGAATGGATTCAGATGCCCAAGCATAAGGTAAGGAGTTTTGAATTCGGTTCTGTATATCCGATGGAACATTTATACCCAATATGCTCAACTTAGTTGCATTAATTTTGTAATAAGAAATCTCATTGAAATTTTCCAACACCTCGTACACAGTTTTCAGGGATTCCTCTGGATCAACAAGAGACAGGATCACATCATCTGCATATAGAGTGATAGAGTGCTTAGTCGATCCAGAGCTAATACCTCTAATATTCGGGTGAGTCCTAATCCTCTCCGCCAATGGCTCCATTAAAAGGGCAAAGATCAGGGGTGATAAAGGACACCCCTGTCTTATTCCATTGGTAATGTAAAACTGTTCAGAGAAAAGGCCCTCTGTGAAAACTTGCGCTGACGGTTTGGAGTACAGAGCAGAGATGGCGGAGAGGACCGGGCCCGAAAAGCCAAACTTCAACAAAACCGCTGAGAGGTACCCCCAATGAACCCTGTCGAAAGCTTTCTCGGCGACCAGCGAGAGGAGGACCACTGCCCCCCCCCTCACCGGACGCCGAGTGAATCAAGTTCAGCACCCTCCTGGTGGCATCCGGGGCCTGTCTCCCCACAACAAACCCCACCTGATTGGGCTGTACCAGTTGAGGTAGAACCTTAGTTAAAGCGGGAGTCCACCGGGACTCCGCGTTTTTTTTTTTTTTAAAAGCCAGCAGCTACAAATACTGCAGCTGCTGACTTTTAAAATAGTGACACTTACCTGTCCAGCGCGCCCGCGATGTCGGCACCCGAAGCCGATCTCTAGGTCGCCTGTCGGGTCCTGCCGCCGCCATCTTGGGTATGGGAATCAGGAAATGGAGCCTTTCGGCTTCATTTCCCGGTTCCCTACTGCACATGCGCGAATCGCGCTGCGCAATAAGGACGCTCCCCGCTGCCTCTGGGATCTGTGTGTTTCCCAGCAGGCAGCGGGGCACTTGCGGGAAGGGGCGGGCACTTGCGGAAAGGGGCGTACGTTACGCCCCTTTCCGCAGAGAGCTTTCCCGGAAGTGGGTGCAGTTACCTGGATTATCCAGGTAACTGCACCCCCCTCCCCCCTGAAAGGTGCCGATTGTGGCACCGGAGGGGGGGAGGGTTCCGATGAGCGGAAGGTCCACTTTAGGGTGGACCTCCGCTTTAACCTATTGGCAAAAATCTTGGCATATATCTTCAGGTCCACATTTAATAAAGATATGGGCCTGAAGTTCTGTACCCTGTCTGAATCCTTTCCCGGTTTAGGCAGTGTTACTATAGTAGCCGATAACATCTCGGGTGGGAAGGAGGCTGAGGAGGCAGCTGCATGAAACACCCTCTGCATATAGGTAGTCAGAATACTGGAAAATGTCCTATAATACTCCGAGGAGTATCCATCTGGACCGGGCGATTTGTTTTTAGGGAGGGCTTCTATGGTCTTTTGTATTTTGGCTAATGAAAATGGGGCGTTCAACTCCTCTAAGTGCAGTGGTTGCAACTTTGGGAGGTTAAGTATCTGAAGAAAACGTTCTATGGCATCAGGTGTGGGCTGTGCAGAAGAGGCATCTTCCTTCAAGTTGTACAGGCTGCTGTAATACCAGCCGAATGCATCTGCTATTTCTTTAGGGTTAGTAAGTCTAGAGCCATTTTGTGGATGTACTATGTACGGTATTCTTTGCTTGAGTACTTTGTCCTTAAGCTGCATTGCTAAGAGCTTCCCTGGCTTATTGCCATGTGTATAATGGTTAGCTTTGAGTTTATGAATGTTCCTGGCATGTTGGGCCACCAGTAGAGTACGTAGGTCATTGCGGGCTTTTGCTAGATTATTACTTATTGAGAAAGAGGGTGTCGCTTTATTCACGATTTCTAAGTCATTTATCTCCTTCAAAAGGCTATCCATGCGCTGCCTCCTCCTCCTGTTCACCCCCGCACTAATCTTAATCAGGAGACCTCTAGTAAATGCTTTGTGAGTGTTCCATAAAATGAACGGGTCTACATTCTCAACCTCATTAATTGTAAAAAATTCTTGCAATGCGGCTGTAACCTCATTTATAACCTCTGGGTTTTTAAACAACTGGGGATCGCACCTCCACCGGTTCGCCCGGGTAGAGAAGGTGCCATCCCCAACCGCTATTGACACCGGTGCATGATCAGTCCATGAAATGGTACCGATCTCCGACCTAAAGATACGCTGTAATAAAAACTTATCAACTAGAAACATGTCAATCCTGGAATAGGACATGTGTACCTGTGAGAAAAAAGAAAAGTCACGTTCAGTGGAGTGCTGACACCTCCACACATCATAAAGGCCAGCTGCTCCCATAAATTTTGCGATCTCAGGCCTGCAGGAGAGCCTCGGGGAGGGACTGGACACGTCTAATACTTTATCTGGAACTGCGTTTAGATCCCCACATAAAATAACATGTCCCTTAGCTGTCTTTTGTATTCTCCCCCATAGCTTGTTAAGAAAATGCACTTGTCGAGCATTGGGAGCATAAGCGTTAACTATGGTATAGGCCACATTATTAATTTCGCAGTTAAGAATTAAATACCTCCCTTCTTTGTCTTGTTGATGGGATATATACTTATATGCAACTGATTGCTTAATGAGGATTGCAACTCCCCTTTTTTTTGTTGGGGCATTACACAGAAATATCGTGGGGAAGTGTTTGTTGGATAATTTAGGGTGGTTGCTTTCTTTAAAGTGAGTCTCCTGCAGGCAGAGGACATCGCTGCGTAGTAGCTGGGCCTCCCTCCATAACATGTGCCGCTTTTGCGGGCTATTCAAACCGTTAACGTTTAAAGGCGATATTTTGAATACCATAACTAGTGAGCTTGTGACTTATCCAATAGCTGAGAATAAATACTTCTAAACACAAAAATAAATTTCTATCCTCTCTCATGCACAACACCAACCAAATGGCTAGATGAACACTATAGTGACCGTGTATAGGAAGTCTTGTTTCCACAAAAGGAAAAGGCAAAAAGAAAAACGGAAAAGGAGAATACAGGAAACGTTGTAAAAAGAGTGAAACGTAAGGATTAATAAAAAAATTTAGGAACTGATTCCTAGGAATCTGAGCCAACAGTGGCTGTTGATAACTGGGGGAAACACAAGTCTTGATGCCGATGGGGTCATCCAGGTTTAGGTGCAATTGGATGTAAGCCAAGCACGGTACTCAGGTGTGACTGTCTCAGCCGTCAGGAGTGTCCTTTCTTGCTTGATGAGCCTTAGGGGCCGACAGCTCTGGGGTGATGATTTCCCATTTTTCCAGTAGACGCAGGCCGTCCTCCAGCGTACTGATACGATAATCCCGGTCTCCTTTGGAGATGACTAAGGTGGCTGGGTGGTTCCACTTGTATGGAATTTTGTGGTTTCTGAGTGGTTTGGTAATAGTCAGAATATTACGCCTCTGCTGCATGGTGTGGGCTGACAGGTCCGCAAAGAAGGTGAGCCCCTGGATGCAGTCTGGGGGATGGACTGCTTGCCTTATAGCAGACATCAGCTTCTCCTTCACTCTGTAGTAGTGTATCCTGGCTATGGTGTCTCTGGGAAGTTTCGCCTGAATGTGTTGTGGCTTAGGTAGCCTATGGATACGGTCAATGGTTAGTTCCTCTAGCGAAACATCCGGCAGAAGTTTGCGCATAATAGTAGTGAGGTGGGCCATCAAATCTTTTGGCTTGACTGTCTCAGGAATACCTCTAATTTTCACATTATTCCTTCTCGAGCGGTCTTCCAGGTCCGCTACTTTAGCTTTAAGCCAAGAGATGTCCTCATCATGTTCATTATGAGCGTCCACCATATTGTTGAATGTGTCTGTGAATTCCCCCATCTTATGCTCAATATGGGAGACCCTGTCACTGACCGCTATCACTTCAGTTTTGCATTGTGTCACTAACTGCAGCATGTCAGTATGAATCGCCCCTCTCAGTGTGACCAACATGTCTTTTAAAGTGGAGTCCATAACTGGCTGGTTGTTTGTAGGGAACGCTGCAATTGCATCCTGAAACTCCAGCGTATCATCAATAGCAGCAGCCATATTTCTGTCCCCTCTGTCTGCCAGCTCCTGTGTCAGCTTAGGCTTAGATTTAGCTGGGCTGTTCGTGCTGGAGGAGGATGGGGATACGGCCTATGGTGCTTTATGTTTGTGCCTGTTTCTACTCACAGTTTCCCAGCCGTCCTCAGGGTCCTCCATGCAGGCGTTCTCTGCGGCCTGTGAGCCTCGTGCGCCGGGTGCACCATCTTGCCCGCCTGTGCGGCCAGACCGGCCGAAAAAGTCCATCATTTTCCCGGGCTGTGAGCGCTCCCTTCTCCTCCTCGACATGACCGGACACTTCCCTGGACCTTCCGGAACAAAGATCTGCCACTCATCCGTGCTTTTCGTCGCTGTGATCGGTACTGGATGTCCCGTGTGGCGAGGAGCTCAGGACTCACGCGTCCATGCTCCTTGCGCGCCGGCTCCGCCCCCAGCGCTATAACTTTTGCGCAAACCAATCAATATATGCTTATTGTGATTTTTGTTTTACCAAAAATATATAGAATACATATCAGCCTAAGCTGAGAAAACATTAGCTTTTTTTTTACAAAAAAAAGGGGATATTTATTATAGCAAAAAGTACAAAATATTGTGGGTTTTTTTTTCAAAATTGTCGCTTTTTTTGTTTATAGCGCAAAAAATAAAAACCGCAGAGGCAATCAAATGCCACCAAAAGAAATCTCTATTTGTGGGAAAAAAAGTACATCAATTTTGTTTGAGTGCAACATCGCATGACCGCGCAATTGTCAGTTAAAGCAACTCGGTGCCAAATCGCAAAAAAGTTCTCTGGTCAGGAAGGGGGTCCATTTTTCCAGGGCTGAAGTGGTTAAGTGTAAATGGGATTTTCTTTAACTTCTATGGGGGCAAAAACAGCAAAATAAACCCATTGGAGTTCTAATACTTCTACACTCTATCCAAAACAAAACAAAAATGTTGTCTTTATTTATACATTAAATCTGCCCGGAGTGCACCATTAAATTTAACATTTAGGAAGGAGTTAAACATAGCTAAAGTAAAAACATTTTAGTTTTGGATAGAGTGGAGAGGGATGAGAACACCCGTCCGGTTTTTATCGCTGTCTGTGCCCGTTGGGCCCTATTTACACCTGTGCATTCTGGAAATGAACACAGAACACAAAACATGCGTTATGCTTGCAGTGGCATTACTTTTTAATGGCACCCCAAATGCAGACAGCATACAAGCAATTTGTGCATAGCAAAGCAGGACACAAATACGCCAAAATGTAATGTAAAAAACTAATAAAATGTGAAACTTCTTTGGCATGTTTGCCACGCATAGGGCAGCCCATTTAAGTGAATGGGCTGCCCTATGTGTGTTGAGTGAAAAGACGTGAGGTGTGAATGGGGCCTTAGGGAGATTCACCATCTCTATTTGTCCCTTTTAGGTTACCAAGCGTGAAAGTATAAAAATCCCACATTTTATGCTATCACCAAGAAATAGCGGGGAAATCTTTACATGGAGACACTAGCTCTAGAATACCCCCAATATGGAGGTTTTTTTTCTCGCTTCCTCTTTCAGCTATTGAATAGGGATGAGCTTCGTGTTCGAGTCGAACGTACGTTCGACTCGAACATCGGCTGTTCGGGCGTTCGGCTAAATCCGAACTCTTGGTCCGTTCGCGTCAAAATTCGTATGGCGCGCGCGGACCACAATGCACTGCGGTGGCGCAGTGCATTGCTGGCTCGTGATTGGCCAAGCATGCACTGTGACCCCCGCATGCTTGGCCAATCGCAGCGCCAGCAGCGAGGAGAGCCATGATTGGCCACAGGCATCCTGCCTGTGGCCAATCATAGCTCAGGCTGTGTAGTGCACGCCCCACACTATATAAGGCCGCCTTTGAGGCGGCCTCGTGTAGTGTGTTGGCATCTGAAGCAGTGGGTGTTCTGTGTACCTTCAACACAGTTACACACCAATCGTTTTTGGCTGATTTCCTATCTTGCTCTTGTGTAGTGGTTATTGTCTGTGCCCTGACCGCAGTATACACCACTACACTATATTCACCTCACCTATATAGCTAGCTAGTGATCTATCTTTAACCACTTAACAACCGCCCATTGCCGATTAACGGCTTCAGGGCGGTTGTTTAACTCTGAGAGGCCGTTAATTAACGGCCTCCCAGAATTCTGCTCTCGCACGCCCCCTGGGGCGCGCACTCGAGAGCATCACGGATCACGGTCGTCGCGGCCGTTTACCACGTGATCGCTCCGTCAAATGACGGAGTGATCACTTGTAAACAAACCGGCGTCATGTTATGACGCCGGTTCCTCCCTCCCCTCTCTGTACCGATCGGTACAGCGGAGGGGAAAGAGATCGGTGTCAGCAGCGATGTGGGCTGCATCTGCAGTGCCCACATCGCTGCTCACCGAATTTAACCCCTCAATTCCCTGCCAATACTCTGCAATACCAGTGCATACTCTGCAGTACCCTGCCATTACTCTGCAGTACCCCCCATTACTCTGCAGTACCCTGCCTTTACTCTGCAGTACCCCCATTACTCTGCAGTAACCCCCATTACTCTGCAGTACCCTGCCATTACTCTGCAGTACCCCCCAATACTCTGCAATACCCGCCATTACTCTGCAGTACCCCGCCATTACTCTGCAGTGCAGTACCCTGCCATTACTCTCAGCAGCGATGTGGGCTGCATCTGCAGTGCCCACATCGCTGCTCACCGAATTTAACCCCTCAATTCCCTGCCAATACTCTGCAATACCAGTGCATACTCTGCAGTACCCTGCCATTACTCTGCAGTACCCCCCATTACTCTGCAGTACCCTGCCTTTACTCTGAAGTACCCCCATTACTCTGCAGTAACCCCCATTACTCCATTACTCTGCAGTACCCTGCCATTACTCTGCAGTACCCCCCAATACTCTGCAGTACCCGCCATTACTCTGCAGTACCCCGCCATTACTCTGCAGTGCAGTACCCTGCCATTACTCTGCAGTACCCTGCCATTACTCTGCAGTACCCTGCCATTACTCTGCAGTACCCTGCCTTTACTCTGCAGTACCCTGCCATTACTCTGTAGTACTCCCCAATACTCTGCAGTACCCTGCCATTACTCTGCAGTACCCCCCAATACTCTGCAGTACCCCGCCATTACTCTGCAGTGCAGTACCCTGCCATTACTCTGCAGTACCCTGCCTTTACTCTGCAGTACCCTGCCATTACTCTGTAGTACTCCCCAATACTCTGCAGTACCCTGCCATTACTCTGCAGTACCCCCCAATACTCTGCAGTACCCCGCCATTACTCTGCAGTGCAGTACCCTGCCATTACTCTGCAGTACCCCCCATTACTCTGCAGTACCCTGCCTTTACTCTGCAGTACCCTGCCATTACTCAGTAGTACTCCCCAATACTCTGCAGTACCCTGCTATTACTCTGTAGTACCCCGCCAATACCCCGCCAATACTCTGCAATACCCTGCCATAAATTGCCATACCCAGCCATACTCGGAGATACCCAGCCATACTCGGTGATACCCTGAAATACCCAGCCATAGACGCCCCCCACCCCTCACCGCCCTCCGGTGCTTCTACCAACTCGCCAGTACGATCAAAGCCAGAATCTTTTTTTTATTTTTTATTTCAGGCTTCCCAGCCTAGAGGTGAGATGTGGGGTCATATTGACCCCCAGATTTCACTGTAAAGAGGACCTGTCACCCCATATTCCTATTAAAAGGGATGTTTACATTCCTTGTTATAGGAATAAAAGTGATCAAAAATATATTTTTGGGGAAAAAAATATCAAACTAAAATAAATAAAGTAAAATGAACAATAAAATAAAAAATAAAAAATTAAAGCGCCCATGTCCCCATGTGCTCGCATGCAGAAGCGAATGCATGCGTAAGCCCCGCCCACATATGAAAACGGTGTTCAAACCACACATGTGAGGTATCGCCAAGAACGTTAGAGCGAGAGCAATAATTCTAGTTCTAGACCTCCTCTGCAACTCAAAAAAAAATTTTTTCGCAGAATTTCCGGTCTTTTTTCTTTTATAGCACAAAAAATAAAAAAACTGAGAGGTGATTAAATACCACCAAAAGAAAGCTCTATTTGTGTGAAAAAAGGACAAACATTTCATATAGGTCCAGTGTTGCATGACTGAGTAATTGTCATTCAAAATGTGAGAGCACCAAAAGCTGAAAATTGGTCTGGTTATTAAGGGTGTTTAAGGGCCCAGTGGTCAAGTGGTTAATAATAGAGCTTGCAGTCAGTAGTGTTAGGAGATAGTGCGTGCTATCTGCGTGCTCTGTACCCAGTACATACCGCTATAATATAGGGCAGGCCCCTACTTTCAAACATCCAACTTACAAACATCTCCTACTTGCAAACGCAAGGAGACAGCAGCAAGTGAGATGAAAAAAGATGGACGACAAAACAAATTATACAGGGGTGATAACCCTTCCCTATGTTTTCCAAAAAGCTTAAAAATAGTTTTTTTGACTGGAGCTACACTTTAAAAATGTACCAGTTAAAAATTACAAACAGATTCAACTTAACACAACAAATCTACACAGTCCCTGTCTTGTTTGCACCGCCTGTATACTGCTGTTCTGAGTATATAGGGCCTGGGGGCCACACGCATTTCCTTTTTTTAATATGGGTACAGGGTTCCCCTTAATATGCGTACAAGACCCAAATAGGCTGGTAATGGGCAGGGAGGGCTACCCATGCCATTTTTCTCAATGATTTTCAAACATATTGCAGGAACCAGATATAACATTAAAACCGCAAGCAGTTTTAAATGGTGTTATTTCCGTTTAATGTCATTTGTTGCAGGGACTGTTCTAAACACGAGAAACACGTGGCACTTCACAGGCATACTACAGACACCCCCCAGGCACCATATTTAAAGGAATATTTCACTTTTTTTTTTCACTTTAATCGTCATTAAAATCAGTGCTCCCGCCAAAACGTCCGTTTTTAAAACTTTTTTTTGCATTGACCCATGTCCCCTGAGGCAGGAGTCAGGTCCCCAAACCCTTTTTAGGACAGTATCTTGCATATTAGCCGTTAAAATTAGCACTTTCCATTTCGAACGTTCGAGTCCCATAGACTTCAATGGGGTTCTAACATTCGTAACGAACGTGGGGGCCGTTCGCAAGTTCTGGTGCGAACCGAACCGGGGGTGTTCGGCTCATCCCTACTATTGAACAGTAAGTGAAGGGAAATCTCCCCAATTGGTAATGGCAAAAAAAATCCTGACAGCCACTGCATCAATGCAAGTAACCTACGGTACTGTGTGGTAATATTCATTCACTATTGTCACACAAGTGGGTGGACTCGGGGCACAGTGCTCGGAGCCCTGAGCCCACCCTTTTTTGAAGCCTATGAGAGACTCTTTAACCACTTGGCGCCCATACTACATCTATTGACGTCATGGGCTTTCAGTGGTTATATCTAAATGATGCCTGAGGCCACAGACATCATTCAGATATTGCCATTTTCAGCTGGCGATTCCCTGCACCATAAGAATGATCATATCGGCTGTTCCGCCGCTTGATCGTTCTTACGGGTGGCGGGAGGGGACACCCCCCTCCCGCCACCCTCCGGTGCATCTACCGACTCACCGTTTCCATTGGTGAGTCAGTCACAGGATCCGCCAGCCCCAGCAAGTAACCATAGAGATTTCCGGCGGACTAGATCGTCCCCGGAGTCTCTATGATCGTTCGGAGGCCAGGCGCGATGTTATGACATCACGCCCGGCCTCTGTATTCAAATTAACGGTGCCGATTTGGCTAGGAAGCCAGGATCGTTTTTTTTTTTTGTTTTTTTTATTCTTCCTAGCCTAGAGGTGAGTTATGGGGTCTTATTGACCCCATATCTCACTGTAAATATGTCCGATCATGCCATATTCCTATTACAGGGGATGTTTACATTCCTTGTAATAGGAATAAAAGTCATCAATTTTTTTTTTTTTAAGTGTAAAACAAAAAAAAAAAATTAACAATAAGAAAAAAAAAAATTCAAAGCGCCCCTGTCCCTGTGAGCTCGCACACAGAAGCGAACGCATACGTAAGTCCCGCCCACATATGAAAACGGTGTTCAAACCACACATGTGAGGTATCGCTGTGAATGTTAGAGCGAAAGCAATAATTCTAGCCCTAGACCTCCTCTGTAACCCAAAATATGTAACCAGTAAAAAAATTTCAAGCGTCGCCTATGGGGATTTTTAAATACCAAAGTTTGGCGCCATTCCACGAGCGCGTGCAATTTTGAAGCGTGACATGTTGGGTATCTATTTACTCGGCATATCCTCCTCTTTCACATCAAAAAAAATGGGCTAACTTTACTGTTTTTTTTTTTTTTTTTCAATACAAGTACAGTAAAAATACACTACTACGAAGTTAAAAGTAAGTTCTCGCTAAAGGTGAACCTTCTCACACAGCTATATACCCTTCTAGAAAACTTTACATAAAAATAGGGATTTTTAGTTCACATGCATTGCAATGCATGTTTAAGCTGGCCAACTGCGTCAAAGTAATCCCTCTCTGGCCAGGCCCTACACTACACTGTACTAATCTACACTACACTACATTACACTAATTTACTCTACCCTAGTCTGCTCCACCCTGCCCTTATGCTCTCCACCCTGCCGTAATTCACTCCACCCTGCCCTGTAACCCTGCCCTAATTCACTCCACCCTGCCCTCTAACCCTTCTGTAGTCTGCTCCACCCTGCCGTAGTCTGCTCCACCCTGACCTATAACCTAGCCCAAATCCACCCTGCCTTAATCCCCTCCACCCTTCCCTAACCCAGCCCTAATCCACCCTGCCTTAATCCCCTACACCCTTCCCTAATCCACCCTGCCTTAATACCCTCCACCCTGCTCTATAACCCAACCCTAATCCTCCCTGCCTTAATACCCTCCACCCTGCCCTATAACCCATCCCAAATCCCCCCCTGCCTTAATACCCTCCACCCTGCCCTATAACCCAGCCCAAATCCACCCTACTTTAATCCCCTTCACTCTGCCCAATGACCCAGCCCAAATTTACCCTGCCTTCTAACCCTGCCCTAATCCACCTGGCCTTAATCCCCTCCACCCTGCGTTATAACCCAGCCCAAATTCACCCTGCCTTAATCCCCTCCACCCTGCCCTATAACTCAGCCAAAATCCACCCCGTCTTAATCCCCTTCACCCTGCCCTTTAACCCAGCCCAAATCCACCCTGCGTTAATCCTAATAAATATAAATTTTTATAGATATAAGCAAATTCTTTTTTTTGTGTTTTTGTACACTATACTATTATTGGCTCCTCCCTGCCCTAATCCACATACACCATTTTTTAATAGATGCAAGCAAATATACAGTTATGTTTTTTTTTTTTTAATAGTGTACACCAGGCATCACTAAATGGCGGGCCGATTGCAGACCGAATCATTGTCACATCCGGACCTCCACGGTTCCACCATTTAGGAGCCAGTTGTTTATTGCCGCTGTCATCACTTCATGGCAGGCTTGGGGACAATCCTAGACAGAGGTTGGGAGATAAAGCAACTTTCTAGAAAAGAGGCTGGGACTGCTGGAGTTACAATTTTAAGTGTCCCAGCAAGTGATTGGTTGTTAGGATTAAGGGCGGCTTTAGCAACCAATCACCTGCTAGGACACTTGAAAAGTTAACTCTGTCAGTGCCTGCCCATGCCCTCCATCCAAAGCTGCGGTGTCTTCTGCTATATAGAGCTGAGATGGTTTGCACTGTGAATGAGGGGGAGTTATCTGTAATGTGAATGGGCGGGACAGAGCTGTAGTGGGGGGCAAAGCTGAAGAGGGCTACCCTGTGAATGGGAGAAGCAGAGCTGAGGGAGAGCTGAGGGAGCCTGTAATGGGAAATAGGGTAGCAGAGCTTAGAGGGGCTGCATTGTAAAGGGGGCAGAGCTGAGGAGCTGAAATGTGACTGAGTGGAGCAAAGCTTAGGGGGTCTGCAATGTGAATAATAAGAGCAGAGCTGAGGGGGCTGCAATGTGATAGGGGCAGAGCTGAGGGGCGCTGCAGTGTAAATGGAGGAAGCAGAGCTGAGGGGGGCTACATGTCAATGAGGGGCCGAAGAGCTAAGGGGGGCTGCAATGTAAATGGGGGGCAGAGCTTAGGGGCTGTAATGTGAATGGGAGCAGAGGACATTGCTATGGGGGGGATGTGAAGGCGGGAGCAGAGGACACTACTGGAGTGGTTTATGTAAAGGGGGACAGAGGTCACTACTTTTGGTGGGGAAGTGATGTGATGGACACAGGGGACACCATTGTCAAGGGAAAACTCTGGTGTAAAAATTAGATTGTGATTTCAAAAGAGGGGACTGCGATGTGAATAATCTTAGTCATTGCACAACAGGCAATTTTTTTTTAACCTCAGCTAGAAGAACATTTTATTGTACCGGCGTGAATTTTAATGGAATTCCCCTGGTGTACACTATAATATAGTCCGCTCAACCTGCCCTAATCTGCTCCATCCTGCCCTAATACACTCTGTTATAACAAATATACAATTTTATAAAGATAAGTAAATATAAATTTTTATAGAAATAAGTAGATATACATTTTTTTGCCATGCTCCATCCACCTATTGTCTCGACGGGCCTGGCTCTATCCGCCTATTGCCTCGACGGGCCTGGCTCTATCCGCCTATTGCCTCGACGGGCCTGGCTCCATCCGCCTATTGCCTCGACGGGCCCGGCTCCATCCGCCTATTGCCTCGACGGGCCCGGTTCCATCTGCCTAGTGCCTCTACGGGCCTGGCTCCATCCGCCTAGTGCCTCTACGGGCCTGGCATCATCCGTCTAGTGCCTCTATGGGACTGGCTTCATCTGCCTAGTCCCTCTAGGGGCCTGCCTCCATCTGCCTTGTGTCCCGCCTAGCCTGGATCCATTTGCCTCGTGCCTCTATGGTCCTGGCTCTATCCACCTAATGCCCCGCTGGGCCTGCCTCATCCATCTAGTGCCTCTACAAGTATGGCTCCATCCGCCTAGTGCTTGTGCGGGCCTGGCTCCATCCGCCTAGTGCTTGTGCGGGCCTGGCTCCATCCGCCGAGTGCTTGTGCGGGCCTGGCTCCATCCGCCTAGTGCTTGTGCGGGCCTGGCTCCATCCACCTATTGCCTCTGCGGGCCTGGCTTCATCCGCCTAGTGCCTCTGCAGGCCTGGCTCCATCCGCCTATTGCCTCTGCGGGCCTGGCTCCATCCGCCTAGTGCCTCCGCGGGCCTGGCTCCATCCGCCCAGTGCCTCTGCGGGCCTGGCTCCATCCGCCTAGTGCCTATGTGGGCCTGGCTCCATCCGCCTAGTGCTTCCACGGGCCTGGCTCCATCCGCCTAATGCCGCTACGGGCCTGGCTCCATCCGCCTAATGCCGCTACGGGCCTGGCTCCATCCGCCTAATGCCTCGACGGGCCCGGCTTCCTCCGCCTATTGCCTCGACGGGCCCGGCTCCATCCGCCTATTGCCTCGACGGGCCCGGCTCCATCCGCCTAGTGCCTCTACGGGCCTGGCTCCATCCGCCTAGTGCCTCTACGGGCCTGGCATCATCCGTCTAGTGCCTCTATGGGACTGGTTTCATCCGCCTAGTCCCTCTAGGGGCCTACCTCCATCCGCCTTGTGACCCACCTAGCCTGGATCCATTTGCCTCGTGCCTCTATGGTCCTGGCTCTATCCACCTAATGCCCCGCTGGGCCTGCCTCATTCATCTAGTGCCTCTACAAGTATGGCTCCATGCGCCTAGTGCTTGTGCGGGCCTGGCTCCATCCGCCTAGTGCTTGTGCGGGCCTGGCTCCATCCGCCTAGTGCTTGTGCGGGCCTGGCTCCATCCGCCTAGTGCTTGTGCGGGCCTGGCTCCATCCACCTATTGCCTCTGCGGGCCTGGCTTCATCCGCCTAGTGCCTCTGCAGGCCTGGCTCCATCCGCCTATTGCCTCTGCGGGCCTGGCTCCATCCGCCTAGTGCCTCCGCGGGCCTGGCTCCATCCGCCTAGTGCCTCTGCGGGCCTGGCTCCATCCGCCTAGTGCCTATGTGGGCCTGGCTCCATCCGCCTAGTGCTTCCACGGGCCTGGCTCGATCCGCCAAGTGCCGCTACGGGCCTGGCTCCATCCACCTAGTGCCTCTACGGGCCTAGCTCCATCCGCCTAGTGCCTCTACGGGCCTAGCTCCATCCGCCTAATGCCGCTACGGGCCTGGCTCCATCCGCCTAATGCCGCTACGGGCCTGGCTCCATCCGCCTAATGCCGCTACGGGCCTGGCTCCATCCGCCTAATGCCGCTACGGGCCTGGCTCCATCCGCCTAATGCCTCGACGGGCCCGGCTCCCTCCGCCTATTGCCTCGACGGGCCCGACTCCATCCGCCTATTGCCTCGACGGGCCCGGCTCCATCCGCCTAGTGCCTCTACGGGCCCGGCTCCATCCGCCTAGTGCCTCTACGGGCCTGGCTCCATCCGCCTAGTGCCTCTACGGGCCTGGCATCATCCGTCTAGTGCCTCTATGGGACTGGTTTCATCCGCCTAGTCCCTCTAGGGGCCTACCTCCATCCGCCTTGTGACCCACCTAGCCTGGATCCATTTGCCTTGTGCCTCTATGGTCCTGGCTCTTTCCACCTAATGCCCCGCTGGGCCTGCCTCATCCATCTAGTGCCTCTACAAGTATGGCTCCATCCGCCTAGTGCTTGTGCGGGCCTGGCTCCATCCGCCTATTGCCTCTGCGGGCCTGGCTTCATCCGCCTAGTGCCTCTGCAGGCCTGGCTCCATCCGCCTATTGCCTCTGCGGGCCTGGCTCCATCCGCCTAGTGCCTCCGCGGGCCTGGCTTGATCAGCCTAGTGCCGCTACGGGCCTGGCTCAATCCGCCAAGTGCCGCTACGGGCCTGGCTCAATCCGCCAAGTGCCGCTACGGGCCGGGCTCAATCCGCCAAGTGCCGCTACGGGCCTGGCTCCATCCGCCTAGTGCCTCTACGGGCCTAGCTCCATCCGCCTAATGCCGCTACGGGCCTGGCTCCATCCGCCTAATGCCGCTACGGGCCTGGCTCCATCCGCCTAATGCCGCTACGGGCCTGGCTCCATCTGCCTAATGCCGCTACGGGCCTGGCTCCATCCGCTTAATGCCTCGACGGGCCCGGCTCCCTCCGCCTATTGCCTCGACGGGCCCGGCTCCATCCGCCTATTGCCTCGACGGGCCCGGCTCCATCCGCCTAGTGCCTCTTCGGGCCTGGCTCCATCCGCCTAGTGCCTCTACGGGCCTGGCATCATCCGTCTAGTGCCTCTATGGGACTGGTTTCATCCGCCTAGTCCCTCTAGGGGCCTACCTCCATCCGCCTTGTGACCCACCTAGCCTGGATCCATTTGCCTTGTGCCTCTATGGTCCTGGCTCCTTCCACCTAATGCCCCGCTGGGCCTGCCTCATCCATCTAGTGCCTCTACAAGTATGGCTCCATCCGCCTAGTGCTAGTGCGGGCCTGGCTCCATCCGCCTAGTGCCTCTGCGGGCCTGGCTCCATCCGCCTAGTGCCTCTGCGGGTCTGGCTTCATCCGCCTAGTGCCTCTA
This sequence comes from Lithobates pipiens, assembly GCF_037356315.1. Classification (NCBI taxonomy): domain Eukaryota; kingdom Metazoa; phylum Chordata; class Amphibia; order Anura; family Ranidae; genus Lithobates; species Lithobates pipiens. Next base: position 238,038,075 of record NW_027507785.1, on the reverse strand, counting down.
CGGGCCTGGCCCCATCCACGTAGTGCCTCTATGGGCCTGGGTATTCATATCTGCCTAGTGCCCTGAGGGGCCTGGCTCCAACTGCCTAGTGCCCCGGCAGGCCTGGCTCTATCGCCTAGTGCCCCAACAGGCCTGGCTCAATCCGCCAAGTGCCGCTACGGGCCTGGCTCCATCAGCCTAGTGCCTCTCCGGGCCTAGCTCCATCCGCCTAATGCCGCTACGGGCCTGGCTCCATCCGCCTAATGCCGCTACGGGCCTGGCTCCATCCGCCTAATGCCGCTACGGGCCTGGCTCCATCCGCCTAATGCCGCTACGGGCCTGGCTCAATCCGCCTAGTGCCTCTATGGGCCTGGCTCCATCCGCCTAGTGCCTCCACGGGCCTGGCTAGATCCGCCTAGTGCCGCTACGGGCCTGGCTCAATCCGCCAAGTGCCTCTACAGGCCTGGCTCCATCCGCCTAGTGCCTCCACGGGCCTGGCTTGATCTGCCTAGTGCCGCTACGGGCCTGGCTCAATCCGCCTAGTGCCTCTACGGGCCTGGCTCCATCCGCCTAGTGCCTCCACGGGCCTGGCTCCATCCGCCTAGTGCCTCTACGGGCCTGGCTCCATCCGCCTAGTGCCTCTACGGGCCTGGCCCCATCCACGTAGTGCCTCTATGGGCCTGGGTATTCATATCTGCCTAGTGCCCTGAGGGGCCTGGCTCCAACTGCCTAGTGCCCCGGCAGGCCTGGCTCTATCGCCTAGTGCCCCAACAGGCCTGGCTCCATCCGCCTAGTGCCCTGTACTGTAGTTTATATATATATATATATATATATATATATATATATATATATTTATATATATATATATATATACACACACACACAAATATAATTTTTATACATTTAACAACAATATACATTTTTATGCATTTAAAACATTTTTTTTTTTTTTTTTTAACAACATTACTTTTCACTATCCTGCTTTAAATGTGAAACAAAAAAAATGGTGTTACACATACATGACAATACGGTTATGACCAAATTCATCAATTTCATGCACAAAATGAAGGTTGATGAAGTCATCTAGAGTTAGGTTGTCGATTTCCCAGAACTCGACCCTCCGGGGCACTCTTCGGTTTCCATCCTGTGGAGGAAAGAAAACAATTACAGCTCTGCAAAGGGGGCATGTATTGCTTTGTGCCATCCATGTTCCGATGCAGGTCGAGTGAAATAGGTGGGAGCAGGGTAGAGTTGTATTGTCCTCTCCCACATCCATTTCACTCAAACAGATGGAACAGGTGGGCACCACCTGATACTCCCTGGCCGGTGGTCTGGCTGGTGCCGGCTGGTCCTCAGCAACAATGCGGTCCCTTGGAGATCGACTTCTATTGGGCCTGGCATTCTGTCGCTGCTGTCGAAGAGCTGCTCTTGTTCGATGAGCAATGGGTGAATCCATGCCTATAATAACAATGACGGAGATTTCAGCATTTCTGTCATGTAACTCTATCACACTTTTAAACTTAAATGACAAGGGCAAGTGTCTTATTTATGTCTCATAAGTAAACCTAAAAATAGAAGATAATTTAACTAGTAAAGCCTCCGTGATGTACCCATACATCGCCAGATTGAAGTGTTTATACCTGCAGCTACAGGCATCATTCCAGTATCTATTCTTTTTTGCCAGCAATGCTCTTTAATGTAAAAGTGATCCTAGGGGCTACTTTAGTGATAACTAGCCGCTGGATCGCTTTTACAGGCAGTGGAAGAGGCAAACCCCCCACTCCACCACAGTCTGAAAACTGAGGATAGGAACATCCCCAGATCTCTCCATAAAGATCTTTCACTCTTCTGGCTATCACAAGAGATATTGTTTATCCCTTGTAGTAGCCATAAACGTGAACATAAAAACGAAGAAGTGTAAAAATTAGGAAGTCAAAAATAAATAATTCTTAACATAGAAAAAAAATTGAAAGCGCCCACCCCCCATGCTCATGCACTAAGGCAAACGCGTACATAGGTAACAAACACATGTAAATGGCATTGCCACCACACATCACACATGAGATGTATCGCCACAAATGTTATAGGGAGAGCAATAATGTTAGCACCAGAGCTCCTGTGTAACTCTAAACTTGTAACCTGTAAAGGCTTTTAAAGCATCGTCTACAGATAATTTAATGTACTGTTTGTCATCAGTCCATGAGCATCCTCAATTTTAAAGCATGAGATGTTAGGAATCTATTTACTATGCGTAACGCTATCATTTATATTTGACCAAACAATTAGATATTCTATTGTGTTTTTGTGCTTTAAGATTAATTAAAGTGGATCCCCCTCCAAAATTGCATTTGAAAAACCACTGCGCAAATACTATGTGGCATAAAAAAATTGCATCCCCCACTATTTTTATCCTCTAAAACCCCTTGTTTTTGAAAAATATATTATGTTTTGGGGGTTCCAAGTAGTTTTATAGCAAAAAAATGCAGATTTTTACAAGTAGGAGAGGAATGTCAGAATTGGCCAGAGGATGAAGTGGTTAAAACGAAGCTCCACCCAAAAGGGGAAGCTATGCCACATTTTGGTACTTTTTGGGGGGCGGGTACCTGGTTTTGACAGGTACCTATTTCCACTTCTGGGTGAGATCACAGTGGCAATCTGAGGAGCTTTGGCCCCTCCTCTCTCCCCCTGCAGCCTTCTGGGACACACACAGGTCCCTGAAGACTGTGGGACCATTCACAAAGAGCAGCACCTGTATGCGCAGTAGGAAACCGGCTGTGAAGAACTGTCTCAGGTGCCGACATCGCTGGATCCCTGGACGGTAACTGTCCTTATATTACAAGTCAGCAGCTAAAATACTTGTAGCTGTTGACTTTTTCGCTTTTTTTGGCAAATTAGAGTTCCTATTTAAGAAAGTAGTTCTAAAGGCAGAAGTTATATACCCTCACATGGTCAGTTTGGAATCAATTCGGACAATCTACAATGTTAGCCTCTTCTGTATAATTTGCTGCTCTACTGTCTGCCAGTCTCGATTAGATGCCCTGGCTTCATTCCTCCTTGGCGCTCGAGTCCCAGCCACCCCACCCCCCCATTTTTTCACCTTCCCTCTTCCCCCTCTCTACCTTAACTCACACTGTATACCCTTTCTCTCTCCTATATAGGTTACTTGCATATTGATTGATTTTCGGATGTCTATATACTGATTACTTAGATTACATCTACCATTTTACTACTTACCACATATTTATGACTACATAGATGGCAGAATTGATAATTGTGTCATTCAAGATATTGGCAGAGGCTCCTTATATACTTGTTTTAATACTGTTTCTATATTGTATTTTTTGCAGTTATTAAAGTATTGTGTTTACGCCCATAAGCTCGCCCTTTTAGGTGATTACAATAACCTGGTACACAGCCTCTATTTGGTCCAGAGTGTGCTTACATTCTTTTTCCTATTAAATGCACCAGCATTCTCTTTGTATTGCCTGTAATGTACCGGTGGTGGAAAGTGCATTCTTTGTGATCTACAATTTCTTATTATTTATTAGTTATGTAAGGTTGCTCTCAGCCTCTCATAATCTAGGGACTGCGGTACAGAAAATCCTTGGAAGAATAGGATCCAAAATAATTGTGAAACATGAACAGTGTGCTGTCTAACAGTGACATTGAAAAAATAGTATATCATATGTGCATCAAAGTATAAATAAAAATCCAAAGTAATCAACCTTGTAAATATATAAATCAGTATAGAATTTAACGCATGCAGCACTAAAACCTTAGTGAGTTAATAATGCATAGAACTTTACATAAAGTTAAGATGAAAAACCTTCTGTAGTGCTGTAGCCCCCCAGCCCCCCTTTTTTACTTACCTGAACACAGTCCTCCTCCGGTTGGAAATGAGCACACCAGATCTAGCTGGTGTCTTGTGCCCTGATTAGATAGATTAAAAGCGCAGCCATTGGCTTCATCTGCTGTCAATCAAATCCAATGACGTGGCGCCAGGGGGTGGGCCAAGTCCTGTATTCTGTGTGAATGAATACAGATGCAGGACTCAGGAGCACGCCCACATGGGTGTTCACCAAGGAGAGCCTTCTCCAACGTGGACACTCGATGTGGGGAGGAGCCACCAGCGCTGCTGAGGGACCCCAGAAAAGGAAGACCGGGGCCTCTCAAAATTAACTTCACAGTGGAGGTAAGTATGACATGTTAAACACCCCTTTTTCTATTTTATTTTTTTACGACCCCTTTAACCACTTCCCATCCAGGCCAATTCTGACATTTGTCTCCTACATGTAAAATTCATAATTTTTTTGCTAGAAAATTACATAGAACCCCCAAACATTATATATATTTTTTTTAGAAAAAGCCCCTAGAGAATACAATGGCAGTTCTTGCAACTTATTATCTCGCGCCGTATTTGCGCAGCAATTTTTCAACGCGTTTTTTTCAGAAATAAAACAGTTTCATGCTTAAAAAAAAAAACAGTAAAGTTAGCCCAATTTTTTTGCATAATGGGATAGATGAAGATACGCCGAGTAAATAGATACCCAACATGTCATGCTTCAAAATTGCACGCGCTCGTGGAATGGCACCAAACTTTGGTATTAAAAAATTCCCATAGGCGACGCTTTAAATTTTTTTACTGGTTACATGTTTTGCATTACAGAGGAGGTCTAGTGCTAGAATTATTGCTCTCGCTCTAATGTTTGCGGCGATACTGCACACCGTTTTCATACATGGGCGGGACTTACGTATGCGTTCGATTGTGCGTACGAGCTCACGGGGACAGGGGCGCTTTAATTTTTATTGTTTTTTATTGTTAATTTTACTTTTATTTTTTTAGTTTGACACTTAAAAAAAATGAATTGATTACTTTTATTCCTATTACAAGGAATGTAAACATCCCTTGTAATAGGAATATGGCACGATCGGACCTATTTAAAGTGAGATATAGGGTCAATAAGAACCCATATCTCACTTCAAGGCTGGGAAGACTAAAATAAAAAAAAAATAAAAAAATAAAAGATCACGGCTTCCCAGCCAAATCGGCACCATTATTTTTAATGCAGAGGCCGGGTGTGACGTCATAACATCGCGCCCGGCCTCCGAACGATCATAGAGACTCCGAGGACCATCTGGTCCACCGGAAATCTCTATGGTATTATCCGGGAGCCAGCGGATCCTGTGACCGACTCACCGATGTAAGTGGTGAGTCGGTAGAAGCGGCGGGAGGGGGGTACGTCCCATCCCGCCACCCGTAAGAACGATCAAGCGCCGGAAACAGCCACTATGATCATTCTTATGGTGCAGGGAATCGCCGGCTGAAAATGCCGACATCTGAACAATGTCTGTGGCCTCGGGCATCATTCAGATATAACCACCGAAAGACGAGGCCGTCCCTGGACATCCTACCGGAGCAAAGTGGTAAGTGGTTAAAAAGTAGTTCATAAATAAACAAGCACATTCGGTGTGAAATTACTATTAAGCCCCATACACATGTAGCACTGGCTACTGAGGAGCACGCGCTATGTTTTTGAAATTTAAGGTTAAACCTGAACTACAGTTTGGTTTGGGTATAATTTTTCCAAATTTTGACTTCGGCATCAGTCTGACTGGACTATAGGGTGTTCAGCCTGGTCACCGGGGGCACTGTCTTTTCTGGTAGGCATGGAACCACAGTCTGGTTGGGTGCTTTAAGGTTACTTTCTCTCGGAGCCCGCCCAGTGGGAGTGTCACTCTTGCTGTGCTTTCTGGGAGAGGGTACTTAAGATGCGGATGTCACATGGTTTGGGGTTCCAGTCCAGAAAGTATGTTCTGACTCAATGGTCCTGGTCCTCCTGACCAGCCCCCCAGGAAGGCTATGCCCTGGTGTGTGGATCCACCCGAATTTATGTCTCGGGGGGCTGGCTAGCCCGAAGCAAAGAAACAAAAGGAAGGATTCTGAGGTGGTCTGGTGCCGTCTCCTGTTGTGGATAGGCCCAGCAATATCCAGGGGAGGACTCTTCAGAAGAAGGCCATGTACGAGTTGGCTTCTTAGCAAGAGCCTGCTGAGGGACCTAAGTGAATCCAATCTCGTGGGTATCGCCAAACTGGCTGAAAGATCCAGGTATTACACGAGTGTTCTGCAAGTCCTAGTTTCCTACATGTTCTACAACAACGTCTGTGGCAGAGACTTATTCCTACATGTCCTACAACAATGTCTGTGGCAGAGTCTTGTTCCTGATTTGAGCACCTTGTTGGCTGCTAGGCCTTGTGAGAGAGGGACTATCCAACTTGAGTGAACATCCAGCTGTGAATGGCTATTTTCTGGATTTAGTCAAAGTAAGAGAGTTCTTCATTGTTGACTTTGACACTAATGCCACGTACACACATAGCAGACTATCCGACGGACTTAGTCTGGCGGACTTCCCGCCAGACTGTCCGTCGGACTTTCCGAACGGGCTACTTGCCCACACACGGCATTTTTTCAGCGGACTAATACGGCTTACTAAGTCCGCCGTACTATCCGCCCTACTTTTGAAATGAACGGACTCGCCCACGCACACGAAGGAAAGTCCGCTCATTTCGAGCACGTCTCCAGGTAGGCGGGGCCCGCGATAGAGATGTCGCTGGCCCCGCGACCAGGTATGGACTTAAAGGGGAATCCCAAAGATGAAAAATATTGGCGTGGGGTTCCCCCCAGGTCCACATCAGACCCTTGTCCGAGCACTCAACCCGGCCGGCCAGGAAAGGGGGGGACGAGCGAGTGCCCCCCCTGAACCGTACCAGGCCGCGTGCCCTCAACATGGGGGGTGCCTTGGGGAAGGGGGGGCCGGGCGCCCCCCCCACCTCAAAACACCTTGTCCCCATGTTGAAGAGGACAAGGGCCGCTTCCCGACAACCCTGGCCGTTGGTTGTTGGGGTCTACGGGCGAGGGGCTTATCAGAATCCGGGAGCCCCCTTTAATAAGGGGGACCCCGGATACCAGCCCCCCACCCTATGTGAATGAGTATGAGGTACAATGTACCCCTACCCATTCACCTGTGAAAAAAAAAAGTAAAAAAAAAACACAACACAAGGTAAAAATAGTTTATTGCACAGCTCCGGGGGTCTTCCGTCTTCAGGGGTCTTCTCGCCGGACTCCTCCGTTATCTTCTTGTAGCTCTTTTACTTGCGGAGGAGCCCGGCTTTCTTCCTCGCCGCGGCCTCTTCTTCAGACTTCGGGGGTCTTGTCCCCCTCTTCCGGTCTTCTGTCGCGGCAGACCCCGACAACCAACGACCAGGGTTGTCGGGAAGAGTCCCTTGTCCTCATCAACATGTGGACAAGGTGCTTTGGGGTGGGGTGGGCCGCGCGGCCCCCCCTTCCCCAAGGCACCCCCCATGTTAAGGGCATGCGGCCTGGTACGGCTCGGGGGGGGGGGGGCTCGCTCGTCCCCCCTTTCCTGGCCGGCCGGGTCGCGTGCTCGGACAAGGGTCTGATGTGGACCTGGGGGGACCCCCACGCCGATTTTTTTTTTGGCGTTGGGGTTCCCCTTTAAGTCCATACCAGGTGGCGGGGCCAGCGACTTCTCCTTCGCGGGCCCCGCCTACCTGGAGACCCACTCGAAATGAGCAGACTTTTCTCCGGGCGGGAAAAGTCCGCTCATTTCAAAAGTACGGCGAACTGGCACACACACGGCATGATTGTCTGCCGAAATGTGAGTCCGGCGGGAAGATTGGAGTGCAAAACTACTTTCTAAGTCCGCTGTACTTTCGGGTCAAAAAAGTGTGCCGGAGGCTACACACAGGGGGATTGTCCGGCGGACTTCAGTTTGCCGGACTTTTCCACCCGATTGTTTGATCGTGTGTATGCGGCATAAGTGTACCTGAACTTTCCTCCTAATCCTCTGATCCCATTTTAAGAGACTGTTCGTTAACTGGTTGCTGACCGCCGGCTGTCACATGATGACCAGGCGGCGCACCTATTGTGGCGGGAGGCCAGTATATGATGTCCTCCCATTTAAACAGGGAATGCGCGTGATCGTGTGCGCGCATCCCTGTTCCTTCAGTGGCGGCGTGTCACGGAGACACCGCTCGCCACCCAGGGGGGTGAACAGCCATTGGGCATGGGTGTTTACCACGTGATCGTTCATAGATGGTTACACCCCCACTGTGCACGGCGCGTGCACGTCGGTGGCGTCGTGTTCCCGGGAACACGGCTCATCACCGACGCTGGTAAACAGCCATTGGCTGGCTGTTTACCCACGTGATCGGCTGTGATCCTTTCACAGCCGATCACTAAATGTAAACAAACCGCGTTAACGAGATGTTACCTGTTTCTCCTCCTCACACACCGATCGTGTAGCCCATCAGAGTACCCGAGTACCTGTCACAGTCCATCCGAGTACCTGTCATAGTCCATCCGAGTACCTGTCACAGTCCATCCGAGTACCTGTCACAGTCCATCCGAGTACCCGAGTACCTGTCACAGCCCATCAGAATACCCCACTACCTGTCACAGCCCATCAGAGTACCCCAGTACCTGTCACAGCCCATCAGAGTACCCCAGTACCTGTCACCAGCCTATCAGAGTACCTATTTGCCGCCCATGCCACATAGATTATACGTTGGGGTGTTTGCTTTCCAAAATGGGGTCATTTTATGGGCAATTCCATTGTCCTGGTACTCCAGTGCCTTCAAAAGTGTAATAGGTGGTTGTGAAATGAGATGTCATTTTTGCTTGTAGAACGCCTGAAGATGCCACTTCAATGTTAGTGCTCTGTATGTAGCCATGCTGTGTAAAAGTCTCACACATGTGGTATCGCCGTACTCGGGAAGAGTAGCAGAATGTATTTTGGGGTGTAATTTGTTGTATGCATATGCTGTGTGTGAGAAATAACCTGATAATATGACAATTTTGTAAAAAATAATTAAAAAAATCTTCATTTTGCAAAGAATTGTGGGAAAAAATTACAATTTCAAAAACTCACCATGCTACTTACTTAATACCTTGGAATGTCTACTTTCTAAAAAGGGGTAATTTGGGGGGTATTTATACTTTCCTGACTTGTTAGTGTCTCAAGAAATGAGATACACCTGATGTACTGAAGGCCTGATCAGATGTGATCAATTTTCAGTGATTGGCACCATAGTTTGTAGACTCTATAACTTTCACAAAGACCAAATAATATACACTAATGTGGGTTATTTTTACCAAAGATATGTAGCAGTATAAATTTTGGCCAAAATTTATGAAGAAAAATTACTAATTAGCAAAATTTTATTACAGAAACAAAGAAAAAGGCATTTTTTCACAAAATGTAAATTTTTTTTATTTATAGCACAAAAAATAAACAACACACTAGTGATTAAATACCACTAAAAGAAAGCTCTATTTGTGTGGAAAAAAGGACGCACGTTTCATATGGGTACAGTGTTGCATGACTAAGTAATTGTCATTCAAACTGTGAGAGCGCTGAAAGCTGAAAATTGGTCTGGTCAGGAAGGGGGTGTAAGTGCACTGTATTGAGTTGGTTAACTAAGTTTTTGCAAATAAAAATCCCTTTATGCGGATCTGTCATCAGGCTCTAACGTTACTGGGCTATCTACCACAGGAAACCCCTAGACTTAAATCGAGGAGAAGAAGGTAACGGTAAGCCCAATCAAACCAGCAGCTCGTTCGGGAGTTAGTGCTACACACACAATCGAAATTCTGCCAGCAAAAGTCAGATGTGAGCTTTTGGTCAGAAAATCCGACTGTGTGTATGCTCCATCAGACTTTTGCTGGCAGAATTCCAGCCAGGAAAAGATTGAGAGCGGGTTCTCTATTTTTCAGTCTGAAAAAGTTCAGATCGTAAATTCCGATCGTCTGTACAAATTCCGACATGCAAAATTCCTAGGCATGCTTGGAAACAATTTGACGCATGCTTGGAAGCATTGAATTTCATTTTCTCGGTTTGTCGTAGTGTTGTACGTCACCGCATTCATTCTCGTAGTGTTTTACGTCACATGGTCGAAAGTTCAGAGGACTTTTGTGTGACTGTGTATGCAAGCCAAGCTTGAGCGGAATTCCATCGGAAAAACCATCCAAGTCTTCTCCAATGGAAAATCCACTTGTGTGTATGGGGCATTACACTCAGAACCTCTATTCAAAGGGATTATGTGAATAAAAAATGTAACAACAAATCAAACAAAGATTATAGTGAAATCAAAAATGTTCATAAACAGGTGAGTAAAAGTCCACTAAAGGTGTCCATCCAAATCCATGGTATTGCAGTGTCCGCGTGCAGAACAAATGCAAAGCATCAGTGCTCCACCACCTTGTTCTAAGCAAACTAAATGGCCGCTTACCAGAAGTTTAGATCCACAAGCGATCATATGCAAATATCAAGTGTACTAATAGAATGGATACCAGTTTATATTTTTGATCTCATTATAGTCTTTGTTTGATTTGTTTTTAAATGTTTTATCACATAATGCCTTTTAATTGTGGTTCTGAGTAGAATAGTCACTTCACACTGTTAAATTCAATACTTACATTTATGACATACTGTTTTTTTAAAGATCACTGTTTTCTTGTGTAAAATTTTAAAATGCAATAAAAACAGACTAAACATAAAGTCAGAAGGTTTTTTACCTTAATGCATTTTCTACATTAGTGTTAAAAAAGTTCTGCATGCAGCTCTCCCCCTTACACTTGAGCCTGAACTTGATCCAGTGCTATGCACGAGAGCAGAGGCTCTCTCTTCATTAGCTTAGAGACAGCAGCGGGAGCCATTGTTTCTTGGCTGCGGTCAATCCCAGCCAGTGAGAAGGAAGCAGGGGGCAGGGTCATATGGACACACTTAGGAGCGAGCCCACACGAGTGCAATCATAGGAAGTGTATTGCTGTGGGGGTACTCTGCAGAGAGGAGCAACCACGAGAACTGGAAGGGGGACCTAAGAAGCGGAGGAGCTGGGTTGCTCTGTGCAAAACCATTGCACAGAGCAGGTAAGTATGACTTGCTTGTTATTTCAAAGATAAAAAATTTGGTTTAGAATCGCCGGGTTCCCGACCGGCGCATGCCGATGTATGTCGGCAGAATGGCACGGGCAGGCATATTGGCATACAGGTACGTCCAATCTTTAATGCCGCCCTGCCATCGCGAGCGCGCCGCCAGCGATGCACTCGCATGCCGGTCGGGACCCCCGTGAGTCCGATCGCGGGTCCCATGGACTCGATCGCCGTGGGCATACCCGCGATCGTCTCACGGGGCGGCTGAACGGAGAAATGCCGTTGTAAACAGAATTTCCCCGTTCTGCCTAGCAACTAGTGACACTGATCTCTGCTCTGTGATTGGAGCAGAGATCAGTTTTCGCTAAATGAAAGCCCAGCCCCCAACAGTTAGTAACACACCCTAGGAACACTTAACCCCTACACTGCCACCCACTGGTTAACCCCTTCACTGCCAGTGTCATTTACACAGGAATCACTGCATTTATATAGCAGTGATTGCTGTATAAATGACAATGGTCCGAAAAATGTGTCAAAAATGTCCGATGTGTCCGCCGTAATGTCGCAGTCGCAATAAAAATCGCTGATCGCCACCATTAGTAGTAAAAAAAAAATATTAATAAAAATGGCATAAAACTATCCCCTATTTTGTAAACGCTATAACTTTTGCGCAAACCAATCAATAATCGCTTATTGCGATTTTTTTTTTACCAAAAATATGTAGAAGAAAACGTATCGGCCTAAACTGAGGGAAAAATTTTTTTTATATATTTTTGGGGGATATTTATTATAACAAAAATTAAAAAATAATGCGTTTTTTTTTTCAAATTGTCGCTCTATTTTTGTTTATAGCGCAAAAAATAAAAACCGCAGGGGTGATCAAATAACACCAAAAGAAAGCTCTATTTGAAAAAAAGGATGCCAATTTTGTTTGGGAGTCACGTCGCACGACCGCGCAATTATTCGTTAAAGGGACGCAGTGCCGAATCGCAAAAAGTGGTCTGGTCTTTGACCAGCAAAATGGTCTAGGGCTGAAGTGGTTAATGGTCAGATTCATGCATAAGTCCAATGATGACTAGTTGAATTGAAATTAAAGCTTCTTAATCTTCTATTCACATAGAACAGAGCCATCTATAATACATCATACTGCACATTTTTATGAAAAATACACTTAAATGAATCTTAGTGCACAAAATAATACCCAATATTGCTGATAAAATATAAAAGACAATTTTGTGTCAGGTAATTCATTACCAAACGCCAAGATTTAAAATTGCACACTCCTGTGAAAAGGCAACAAACTAAGGTACCTGAAATTGTCCATAGGCCACACACAAAAGCCTTTATAGGTTATCTGATTAGAGTTAAATGTGAGTTCTGGCTTTAGAATTATTGCAATCACTGTGAGGTTCACAGCAATACCACACATGTGTGGTGCAATTATTATTATTTTTTTTATGACTTTTTTTAAACTTTTTTTAAAATTTATTTTTTCATTCAACTTTATTGCTATTACAAGGGGTGGACAAAACCCCTTATGATAGCTTTGGGCAGTGACAGCCAGGTACACTTCATGGAGAAATCAGGGGTCTGTTGGATCCTTGATCCCTCCTTTGCCCCGCAAGACAGCTGATTAGATAGAGGTCTGCTTTTTACTGCACACATACACACTATAATACACTTTTTTTTTTGCTAAATATAAACTATAATGATGCATCAGGTAAATATATACCATACAATGAAAAATTTGAAATTCTAAATGCATGTGAAATAGTGACAAAATACGCTACCTAAAATTGGCCATGGGCAATGATTTAAAAACCTTTACAGGTTATACATTTAGAGTAAAAGGCAGTGGTGGTGTGTCTATAAAGGGCGCAGGAGCGCTGCCCCCCCTCCTGTCACTCTCTAATCACTAATCTCTAATCAGTGGCAGCATTGGGAGCATTGGATGGCACAGTGGGAACATTTGATGGCACAGTGGCATTATTGGGAGCATTTGATGGCACAGTGACAGCATTGGATGGCACAGTGGGAGCATTTTATGGCACAGTGGCAGCATTGGGAGCATTTGATGGCTCAGTGGCAACATTGGATGGCACAGTGGCAGCATTTGATGTGCACAGTGGCTGTGTTTGATGGCACAGTGGCACCGTTTGAGGGTTACAGTGGCTGCAACTGAGCAGCACAGTGGCTGCGTTTGATGGGAACAGTGGCTGCGTTTGATGGCACAGTGGTGGTATTTGATGGCACAGTGAGGCTGCAATTGATGTTTTTTTTTTTCAAATTTTTTTAATTTGTTTGCGCCCCCCCAAAATTTTGAGCACCAGCCGCCACTGGTAAAAGGTGAGCTCTGGCATTTAAAATTATTGTTCACAGCAGTACCTCATTGAGTGATGCAATCACTGTCTACATATGTGTGCAAGACCTACATATGCATTTGGGTGTGTGAACAGGGAACAGGGTGGTTTAATTTTTTTTTCATATTTTAAAAATAAATAAAAGTGAATGGGCGGTTGTAAAAATTGATAACAGGATCATGGCTGCTGCTGCACCCATAATCCTAGTATAACCGCTTTTCATTCAGAATGTACAGTATATATACGTATGCTGAATGGCAATTGGTTAACATATCAACTCTAAATAAACAATTTGAAACTGGTAGCAAAATTAAATTATTTAACAAGGGTAGAAAAGGAATGCTTCTCCCCTTTAGCCTAGGTTCACACTGACAGCGGGACAGATTTGACATGTGATTTGACATGTCAAATCGCATGCCAATTCACTGCAATGTGAACCAGGGCTTATGACCATAGTCAACGCCCAATCCTAATTTTGCAACTTTGACATGTGGTGTTCATAAAACTGTGCATATCATCATAACTACTTGTATCCAGATGGATTATACTGTACTTGTTTTTTTTTTTCAGGACAGCTTTCTTTAGGTGGGAAATGTTAAAGGAAATCTCCTGATTTTTATTATTATCAAAGGGAAAACTGGTCCAAAAAAGTAGAAAAAAAATAATTCTTTGACCAATTTGTATCCAGGCCAATTCTGACACTTTGCTCCTACATGTAAAAATCTATTTTTTGTGCTAGAAAATTACTTAGAACCCCCAAACATTATATATATATTTTTAGCGGAGGCCCTATAGAATAAAATTATGGGTGTTGTAATTTTTTACGTTGCACTTTATTTGTGCAGCAGTTTAACAAACTTATTTTTTGAGGCAAATAATAAAATAATAATAATACATTTTTAAAAAAACATAATATTTACTCCAATTTGTATCACGTGAAAGATAAAATTATGCAGAGTAAATAGATACCTAATATGTCACACTTTAAAATTGCATCTGCCCATGGAATGGCAGAAAACTATGGTGCTTTAAATTCTCCATAGGCAATGCTTATCAGTTTAGAGTTACACAGGAGGTCTGGTGCTAGAATTATTGCTCTCACACTGATGTTTGCGACAATATCTCACATGTGTGGAACAATCACCCTTTACATATGCATTCACATTTGCACGTAAGCACAGTGGGATGGGAGTGCTTTAATTATTCTTTTTTTTATTATTATTATTTATTTTATATAAACTTTTTTTATATATATATATATGTTTTTTTTACACTTTGCGTTAGGGAAAGGCAGCATAGGGAGGGAGGGGGGACCCCCTTCCACCACCCGCAGAATTTATTGAGTGGCTATTTAGCCACTTGAATCACTTCTGCCATAAACAGCATTGCTGGCTGAAAAAAAACATACTAGAATGAGGCCTGTAGGTGCAGACATCATCCCGGTATGACTACTTCAACCCGAGGACTTCCATGGATGTCCTACAGGCAGGAAGTAGTTACATTGTAATGTCCTAAAATATACAGTTACATTTATCACTACCAAAAAAAACCTGCAGAATAAATTCTCCTGTTCCTGACGATCGCAGCGATACCACATATGTGGGTGTGATTTGTTTTTTGTGCCCATAATAGAGCCAAGAAACAATAGTATGTATTGTAAGAACACATATATGGAGCACCCAGGTTTAAAGCCCATTTCCTGGATGCCTCATATATGCGTTATGTGGCCATGAAGGGGTTAATATGGTACAATTGACATACCTGTTGGGTCACGTGGTGGTATGTCACGATTGTTGCGCCTTGGACGTCGGGGCATCTTGATGGTACTAGATGGTATCGCAGGTGAATGAAGGTTTACCTAAAAATGAATAGTATTAATACTAATAATAATATACAGCACTATAATAATAAGAGAAATGTAGAATTAATGTAGTTTATGGAGGTAATCGCTGGAGTCTGGCTTCAGAGATGCGTCTCAGTCGAGATCCTCTTCAGTCTGCCTGTCAGGACCCCTAGAGGAGCCCCAAACATCTGCGCCTGTGCAGAGATCAGCTGCCAACCAATCACAGCGCTGGCCTCACAGTAGCTGCCCCGTTCCTTTGCCTGAAATATACTGGCTCATACAACACAGTAACCAAATGAAATTGAGCTTATTCCATTGTTATTAAACAAATAAAGCTTTATTATGGTATTTAATAAACACTAGGTTTGATAATTTCATAATATAAAGGAACTGTGACAGTTGCTCTGGTATCAGGCAGTGATAAGGACAGACTGGGGATCCTCTGTGGGGACTGTAGGGGAACCAGGAAGTGGGTTATGAATGGAGTTGGGTTGAATGTTGATCCAGTCAGTACATATATCTGTGTTCTGTGTGTGTAGTATTGTGTATGGGGGGACCCGGGTCACTTCTGTCTGCAGGCAGGCTTGGCTTTCATATTGTGTGGTGGCTGAGCCCTTCCATGTCTGAGAGAGTGTCACTGGTAACCATAGCAACTGTGTATACCCTTCATCCCTGTGTTTACTACATAACATAACCCTGTGTGTGTATAGAGCCCCCTAAAACATACATACCTACCTGCATACTATGTGTATAGGGCACCCACATCTATCTTCCTGTATACTGTATATATAAAACCTACTCCTGTGTACCTACCTGTAACCTGCGTGTATAGAGCCTACTCCTGTATACCTACCTATATCCTGTGTGTATAGAGCCTACTCCTGTATACCTACGTATATACGGTTTATAATTGGAGCCTACTCATATATATTGAACTTTATACTGTGTATATTGAGCCTACACATATATACTGTACCTACCTGTATACTCTATAACTGATTATTGCGAAGTCATTGCAAAGCTGTACCCAAATAAAAGTAATGTCCTTTTTCCCCACAAATAGAGCTTTCTTTTGGTGGTATTTGATCAGCTTTGATCATTGATTTTTTTTTGTACTATAAACAAAACAATTCTGACAATTAAAAAAAAAACAATATTTTTTGCTTTCTGCTATAAAACATAGCCAATAAAAAAATGTAAAAATCACATTTCTTCATTAATGTGGGCCAATATGTATTTTGCTACATATGTTTGTTAAAAAAAAAAATCCCAGTAAGGCCCCTTTCACACTAACGTCCCGTTCAGGCCCGCCTGTCAGTTTTTCAGGCGGACCTGAACGGGTGCTCCATAGAGGTCTATGGAGCGTCGGATGTCAGCGGTGACATGTCCGCTGACATCCGACCCGCTCCGATCCGAAAAAGTGTGACGGAGGAAAAAGCTATTTTTCCATCCGTCTGCGGATCGGATCGGGTGACGACGGGCACTGCGGTCCGTCGTCATCCGATCTCCCATAGGGGAGAGCGGCGCTGTGACAGGTCCGTCCCTGCGCAGTGTGCAGAGACGGACCTGTCATCTTCCTGCTCAGCGGGGATCGGCGGAGTGATCCCCGCTGAGCAAACGGACATCCACGGGGCGGATCAGAACTGATCCGCCCCGTGTGAAAGGACCCTAAGTGTATATTGATTGGTTTGCACAAAAGTTATAACATCTACACACTATAGGACATTTTTATTTATTTGTTACCAGTAATGGTGGTGATCAGTGATATATAGTGGATTTTGATCTTGCGCCAGACATTCTGACACTTTTTGGGGACCAGTGACACTAATATTGTGATCAGTGCTAAAAATATGCACTGTCATTGTACTAATGACACTGTCTGGGAAGGGGTTAACATCAGCGGTGATCGAAGGGTTAATTGTGTGCCTCTCCAGTGTTTATGTGAACTGTGTGAGGTGCTTTTACTGAGGGAAGAGAGGGAATGTAGCAGGGACACAAACGCCATGCCTTCCCCCCCCCCCCCTGCCTTCCCCCTGTCAAAATGGCAATCTGGCTTGTTTACTACCCGACGATCGACTGGCAGACATCTAGTACCTTTCACCCACCGATTGGCTTCCGCTGTGTATAATGAAGCGAGGTGTTGTATTTATACA
This sequence comes from Lithobates pipiens, assembly GCF_037356315.1. NCBI lineage: Eukaryota > Metazoa > Chordata > Amphibia > Anura > Ranidae > Lithobates > Lithobates pipiens. The sequence goes on along the minus strand of NW_027507785.1, from coordinate 238,020,789 downwards.
TGATCCAGCACACAGCTGCCACCCTGTAGCAATAAAGCTGGTATAGGGTAGTCCGGAAACGGTTAAAAGATAAGTCCAGCTTGGGCTCATTCGGTACGGTGCTGCATCTGCCTAGGTAAGTATGAATATGGGATAAAAAAATTCCATACTTCTCTTTTAATATTCAAAGTAAACTCACTCATCCATACGTGTCTCCATGCTTTATTTTGTTGAGAAATCATTTTGAAAAACATCCCCAGAATTTTTAGAAATGAACATCTTTTGCTGTTGATTCATGTAGCATTTACTTCCTGGAATCCATCTGACCTTAGTTCAGGCATGCAGGTAGGAATGTGTGCTTAGCTGAGAAAGCCTCTCCTTCCCTCCTCCAGATGAAAGAAGAAAATACCCATGAAGTCTCCTGGGAAGTATGACATCATTTTAGCCTAGTATAAAAAATGATAAAAAAATATCATATATATGTGTAATATAATTCATACAAAAGATTGTGTCTCTAACGAAACGGCGTAGGGAGGAGCGGCGCGCTGACGTCACCGCGATCTATGCTGAACCTGGAAGCGACGGAAAGCGTTACATGAGCCGGCCGGCAGAATTCTTTTTACTATTTGATGCGAGTTTCTTATGACATATGTAAGTGTGATTCTTTATTTTTATTAAAAATCCTGGCAATATCATACTATGGCGATTTCCCCTTTTTTTATCTATGTGATTGGCAATGAGCGGTGTGGCCGTAGGAATATAACAACATTGGAACAGAGTGGAAATCACAAGCAAAAAGATTTTCGTTTGGAGATGGACTATTACTTTGAATTTAAGTTCCAATTATAGTAGTGTATATATTCATTTTTTCACTATTTATTTATTTAATTTTATATATTACATTTTTTTTTTTTGCACGATCTTTTGTATGAATTATATTACACATCAATTGATATTTTTTATAATTTTTTATATTATTACATATTCAGTGATATTGAATTTGATCATTATAGCGCAACTTTTTTCGAAAAATTGGTATTAATATTGTGGGTATCTCACCTTTAGGTTGCAGCTTCACTTTCACAAATATTTTTACAGTTTGTCAATTATTCGAACTTTAGATAGCGCTGTATTACATTTTTTTATTAATCATTTTAGCCTAGGCCAGAAGCCAGGAAGCAACTGTAGAAATGTAAAAAAAAAGATTAAAATAAGTAAATATGATATATCTTCTTATCTATTTACTCATACTAGCAGCATAAACATTTAAAATAGTTAATGTGATTGAGATAGTTTAGTTGCACATTAACGACTTGCTTACTAGGCACCTAAACCCCCCTCCTGCCCAGACCAATTTTCAGCTTTTAGCGCTGTCCCTCTTTGAACGACAATTACGCAGTTATGCAACACTGTACCCAAATTCAATTATCATTTTTTTCCAACAAATAGAGCTTTTTTTGGTGGTAATCACCTCTTTTTTTTTTTTTGTTAAATTTTTAACAAAAAGGCCAAATGTAAAAAAAAAATACAAAACTGTTTTATATTTTGTTAATACATTTTTGAAACATGTAATTTTTCTCCTTCATTGATGTACGCAGATGAGGCTACACTAGGGTTGCCACCTGTCCAGGATTTACCCGGACATTTTGGGTTTTGACTCATGCGTCTGGGTTTCAGACTGCCTGAAGCCCGGACACATTATTCAGACTGGACTATGGCTTCCCAGCAGGGTTGCTGGCTACAGTTGTCTAAGCTGGGAGTGTCTGTTACACTCTCATGCTGCCCGAAGCCAGCACTAACAATCCCCCCAAACACACACAGGTGGGAGAGGAGCGAGGGCTCGATCTATACCTCTTCCTCCTGCCTCTACCCCTCTGTGCCTGCCCACACTCCAGTCCCTGGCGCTGTGCCTCAGAAAAGGAAAGTGGGGGCTGGTTTTTGAAGTCCAGCAGCCTCAGATACATCTGGATGAGAGGTGCTGACTGCCAAGGGGTGAGTGAGCTTACCATCCATTAGGGTTGTCCCGATATTAGTATTGGTATCGGGACTGATCCCGAGCATTTGTGCGAGTACTTGTACTTGCGCAAATGCTCCCGATGCCAGATCCGATACCTGGGAGAGATGACTAAAGCGACCTGGTGCAAGCGGAAGTCAACGGCTAGGAACAACGGAAGTGACACTGTGTCGACGTCGGTGGTTGGACATCCCGATGCCCATCTTAGTACACCCTACACTTGGCTGCAGCAAACCAGCAGCAGACATCTTATTACACCCAGCCCATATAGTTCGAGCTGGGTGTAACAAGATTGCGGCTGCTGCTTTTAATGCGGCCGAGTGCAAGGAGTACCAAGATGGGCTTCACAGGCAGCATTTCCTCATGGCATGACAGTGCCTGGCCTGCCCATCAGTGCCCATAAATGCCACCTATCAGTGCCAAATGCACATAAGTTCAGCCTATCAGTGCCAGCCACCTGACAATGCCATCTATCAGTGCCAGCCACCTGTCACCGCCATCTATCAGTGCCCGCCATCTATCACTGCTGCATATCTGTGCCACCTAATCTATATTGTGCTTTGAAAACTGTCACATAACATTCAAAAAAAGTATCGGTAATCGGAATCTGCGAGTACTTGGAAAAAAAGTATCGGTACTTGTACTCGGTCTTAAAAAAGTGGTATTGGGACAACCCTACCATCCTCCCCTATTGCATCAGAGTGTTCCCTATTACATCAGAGTCCTCTCCATATATCAGAGTTCTCAGTGTCCCCCCCTTAAATCAGGGCTCCCAGAGGATCCCTTATGTTAGAGTCCCCGGAGTTCTCCAGTGTGAGGGAACTCTACGGGTTTAGATGTAAAAGGGGAACTCTGTGGACTCTGATGTAAAAGGGGAACTCTGTGGACTCTGATGTAAAAGGGGAACTCTGTGGACTCTGATGTAAAAGGGGAACTCTGTGGACTCTGAAGTAAAGGGGGAACTCTATGGGTTTAGATGTCAAAGGGGAACTCTGGGTTTAGATGTAAAAGGGGAACTCTGTGGACTCTGATGTAAAGGGGCGACTATTATTATTACTTCATATGATTAGAAATGTTATTTATTATCAAAATATATGTATAAAAAAAAATTGCTGTGCGATGCATAAAGTGTCCGGTTTTGACTTGAAGAAAATGTGGCAACCTTACATTGTCACCGTGAGAAGAAAAAAAAACGATTACCGATTCTCTGTTTACATCACGTGATCAGCTGTCATTGGCTGACAGCTGGTAACATGACAAGGGTTCGGGATCGACCCCTTACTCTGATCTGTGATCACCCGAGCCTCACCCCCTGCAGGGGCACAGCCTGCTTGCAAAGGGAAGGACTTCTATTGACGCCCTCCCAGCAAAACAGATCCGCGCTGTAGTCATCATTCGGCTATAGAGCAGATCTGAAGGAATTAAGACACCTTTCACGCTGAGGCGGTTTTCAGGCATTTTAGCAATAGAAATAGCCTCTAATTAGCACTTGAAAACTGCCTCCCAATCATTTTAGTGTGTCTGTTCACACTGGGGCGGTGCGTTTGGGGGATGTTAGGAAAAGTCCTGCAAGCAGCATCTTTGGGGCAGTGTGGGAGCGATGTATACATTGAAATGAATGGGCAGCGCTTCCAAAGCACCTGAAAAGCGATTCGGAAGCGCAGAAACATGGATGGTTTTTAACCCCTTCTTTGGGGTTAAAAGTGCCCCGCTAGCGGCCGAAATGTGCCACTAAAACAAGTGGCGCTTTAGCTCTAACGTGGATGCAGCCCCAGTGTGAAAGGGGTCTAATGTATTTATCTTTGATTGATTGACAACACCTGCTCACCACCATCCCATATAAGAGAGTGGAGAGTCTGGCCATCTTATATGAGAACACAGCGCACCTGGCACTATGATATGGCAATAACAGAACACAGCGCGGTGTACTGCAGCTTTTATTGTATGTACACTTTGGACTGTAAATCTAGCCTTTTTTTCCTTTCTGTTTTTAGTTTGAAGATTAGTTCAAAACTTTGTTGTGTTTTTTTATTGCTCACTTTGTCACATTTATGACTAATGCCCTGTACATACGGTCGGACATTCCGACGCCAAAATCCATTGGACGGATTTTGGCCCAAACTTGTCTTGCATACACACGGTCGCATAAAGTTGTCGGAAAATCAGACTGTTCAGAACGCGGTGACGTATAACAAGTACGACGGGATTATAAAGAGGGCAGTAGCCAATCGCTTTTGTCTCGTAAATTATTCTGAGCATGCGTGGCACTTTGTCCGTTGGAATTGTCTACACACGATCGGAATTTAAACAATCGGATTTTGTTGTTGGAAAATTTTAGATCCTGCTCTTAAACTTTGTGTCGGAAATTCCAACCGAAAAAGTTAGATGGAGCCCACACATGATCAGATTTTCCGACAACAACATCCAATTGCACATTTTCCATCGGAAAGTCCGGCTGTGTGTACAGGGCATTATTCTGTCCCAGTTCCAGCTACCATAGCACCATTATGCTATCATCGCCATGCCAATTCATGTTTTTTTTAACTCTTTATTTATTCCAGATATGCCAGGAAATAGACATAAAACTGGTCACACCAGAGATCTTCCCCTGAAACAAGGTGGTAGAGAATTGACTTTCCAGGTCATTTCAGCAAATAGAGAGGAAGCCCCAGCAAATACAGACATGATTATGAATTGTGTCATAACACTTGACCACCATTAGGAGACGCTAATGAAATGACATTACATTCCTTATTTTAGATGTCATTATATTACATTGTTGTGTTTCTGTGCTTCTTTATGCAATGTAGGCATATCATGGTTGGTGTGAGGTGCTGGCATGGAGCTGTACATAGCTTCCTGAAAGCATCACCACACCCTCCCTCAGTGCTCTTCCTAACAACCCTCAGCCCTGATGTAAGCAGTGTGTTGGCTCTTGAATGAGTTATGCAAAAATGCCTTGGTGCACGGATGGCAATCTGGAGGAGTGGGTCTTCCTAGGCAGGCTTTAGGGAGGAAGGAAAGTCTACTTTTTTAACTTGTCCCTGTAATAAGGCTTACCTGTAGGTACAGTGAATATCTTCTAAACTTGCATTGTTTAGGAGAAATTCACATGGGATGCAGCCAGTGATGTCACCGTGCATGCGCTCTGAAGGGATGGCAAACCCTACCCAGAGCATCTATACAACCCACAAACCTAGACGGGTGAGGATGGAAGTACAGAGGAGCTGGGACAGCACTGCGCTAGAGGACTCCATGTGCGGGTAAGTCTGTCATAATGTGCTAGTATGCAGAGCCTACTAATACATAATGACTTAAACCTGTAGGTGGCCCTTTTTTATATATATTTGTGGTGGTTTACTATCACTTTAATTAGCTGAGGTTTTTCTTTAATTTGTTAGTCAGGTCCATCTAAATCTGCTAGTACATCTAACACTACCCTTTTCCCAGATTGACAATGCTGTTGTCCAAACGTGGAGATGCCCTTAAGCTGTACAAAAGTTCTTTGTACATTCAATCAAAAAACGCAAAAAAAATAGAACGGAAACCTTTTTTCAAATTGGTGTGACACCGCAAAGTAGGAGCCGCACCAATTTGAACCATTGCCGTCAGTAGGCAGAGACATTTCATGCGATTTTGAACCGCATGACAAGAAGCACTGCTGTGAACAGGGGGCTTAATGATTTGTATTTCTGCCAGTCCTGAGGATTGCACAGTTCTGCACAACACAGCCAGGCTTGAAGTATATTAGATCTGATTTTTCTCTGCTGCCTGGATACTGAAAAGATATGCTGTAGTCTGATGAGCTTGTTTCTCTGTTACTTTGCTCTCTCCTCCCAAAACTGACTGGCTCCCTATGCTGCTTCTCCCTCCCTGATCTGAGTTCTGCTGTACAGGGACTATAAGTGGCTGATACCAGATTGAATAGAGGTGTTCGCCAAAACTAGTCTGCTGCTGACTGTACTCACTGAGAAGGCTTGAAAATAAATATGCTTGATGTTATGGAGTTGCCGGCTGCTTCTTTTTTTAGATTCATTTATGTAGTTTAAAGTAGCTAAAGGCAAAAACCTTTCATTTGTGACAGAGTAAGGGAGGGTTATAATCCCTGTTGTATTTTATTATTTTTTTGCCATTTGTGCCCTATTGGGGAGCTTTTCCTTCACTTCATGCCGCATAGCCACGACAGGAAGTGAAAGGAAATCCCTCCAAAATGAGGGAACCACTGGTTGTCACCAGGGCCACCAGAACTAGTGTCCTCATTGGAAAATGTCCCCTCTATTACTGCTTTAACTGCTTCCCGACCAGCCAACACAGTTATACAAGGGCAGGTTGGCTCCCCTGCATGAGCCGTCGTAGCTACACGTCGGCTCGCGGGGTCAGGATAACTGCCAATGCTCGTGGCCGACAGTCGCGATGACCACACCCACGAGCGATCATGAGCAGGAGACACAGAACAGGGACGAGTGTGTGCAAACACACACTTCCCTGTTCTGTTCTGACAGGAGTGACAGATTGTGTGTTCCTATTAGGTAGAAACCACGATCACTCACTTCCTCTAGTCAGTCCCCTCCCCCTTCAGTTAGAATCACCTCCCAGGGAACACAGTTAACCCCTTGATTGCCCCCTAGTGTTAACCTCTTCATTGCCAGTGACATTTTTACAGTAATCAATGCATTTTTATAGCACTGATCGTTGTATTAATGCCAATGGTCCCAAAAATATGTCAAAATTGTCCGCTGTGTCCACCATAATGTTGCACTCATGATAAAAATTGCAGATCGCCGCCATTACTAGTAAAAAAAAAAATAATAATAAAAATGCTATAAATCTATTTCCTATTTTGTAGACGCTATAACTTTTTTTTTTTTTTTTTAACAATCTTTTTATTGAAAGTTTCACAAATTAACAATCAACAAATACATGAGCAAGGTCAATTAAACAAAAAGGAGTACATATCCTGTGCAGTATCATGAAAGTAAGGTAGCCGAAAATACTAGTAATTCCTTTTCCTATACAAATGATATACATTAATGGTCGAGTGTTTGATAAAGATAAGATAATGTCAACGTAGGAATGAGATATTTGCAATATTTCAAACAAGTCACAACTATTTTAGCAAATAAATTTAACAATTAAATTTAAGAACGTCTTCTATATTTGTCCCATAAGGCCCATTTCCGAAGAAAGGGTTGTAGTCTATCTTCCTGATACGCTACCGTTCTTTCATATTCAAACGAGTGGTCAACTAGGGCCACTACTTCTGACACCAAAGGGGAAGCAGTAGATTTCCATTTTCGTGTAATGCTCAGCCGAGCTGAAAATAACATATGTGTCACTAATGTGCGCTCTGGGGTGGGATAAATATCCAAATCTACACCTAGAAGAGCTTGTTCTACTCTGAGGGGATTTAAGATTCCTGTTAACATAGCTATTACCTTACTTATTTCCCCCCAGAAGCTTCGTAAAGATACACAACCAAAATATGTGTGCCAGATTTCCCACCTGGCCACATTCTCTCCAGCACGCGTTCGTACCCTCTCCTGCGTATTTCGCTATTATGTAAGGCGTCCTGTACCATCGAAATCGTAACTTATGTGCGCCTTCCCTAAAATTGGAACAACGAGTGGAATTGTAACTGCTCTTAATAGCTCTGACCCATTGGTCTGGGGATATAGTGATATTTAGATCCTCTTCCCACTTGGTTAACTGATTGTACATCTCAAAATGCAGTTTACCGTGAAGGAGATTGTATATGGCCGTAATACCTTTCTTTTGTGCTGAGGTTGGCTGCCACAGCTCCCAAATACATTCCGGGAGGCTAAAGTACTGTGTACAATCGTAAGGGATCATGCTAGTCAATCTGGCAAATGTCAGAAATTCAGTCTTAGGAATGTCCTGAGTGCCCTTCAAGTTTTTAAATGACCGTATATTACCCTGCGTTAAAAGTTGGTGAAGAAAACAGAGTCCATAGTTTGCCCAATGTGTCACTTGTAAGTCAGGGGTAAGGAAGGACAGGGCCGAGAGGGGGATAGGGAGATGTTTAAGGTCGGTGTTGGCTGGTTGATGTTTGCGTAGGTAAGCCCAGGCCTGCAGTGTCGCGTTTATAGTAGGGTGGTGTTTATATCTTCTGGGGTCCCCTATCGCTGTGGCATATAGAAGCCCTGAGAGATCCTTCTGTTGTGTCTGTTCTAATTCACATATGTGCCACCGCTTCTGTTCAGGTGTATAGAACCAGACTCTAAGTTGGTCCAATATAGCTGCCATATGATAATCTCTCAGCTCTGGAACTCCCATTCCTCCCACCTGTCCATGTTTGATTAGAATTCTAAAGCCGCATCTGGCAGGCTTCCCTTCCCATAGGTATCTACCCAGTTGGCGTTGTAATGTTCTATAAAAAGAAGCTGGCAACGCAATTGGAAGTGCTCTGAAGAGATACAAGAGCTTTGGTAGTAGAAACATCTTCTACGCGGCCAATCTGCCGGACCAGGAAAGATAAAACTTTTTAAATCTGGACAGCTCACCCTCAAAGCTCAATGGGATAGATTCGAAGTTGCATTTGTAAAGTTGAGATAGGGAGCTGGTTAACCTTATGCCCAAGTATTGAATGGATTCAGATGCCCAAGCATAAGGTAAGGAGTTTTGAATTCGGTTCTGCATATCCGATGGAACATTTATACCCAATATGCTCAACTTAGTTGCATTAATTTTGTAATAAGACACCTCGTACACAGTTTTCAGGGATTCCTCTGGATCAACAAGAGACAGGATCACATCATCTGCATATAGAGTGATAGAGTGCTTAGTCGATCCAGAGCTAATACCTCTATTATTCGGGTGAGTCCTAATCCTCTCCGCCAATGGCTCCATTAAAAGGGCAAAGATCAGGGGTGATAAAGGACACCCCTGTCTTATTCCATTGGTAATGTAAAACTGTTCAGAGAAAAGGCCCTCTGTGAAAACTTGCGCTGACGGTTTGGAGTACAGAGCAGAGATGGCGGAGAGGACCGGGCCCGAAAAGCCAAACTTCGACAAAACCGCCGAGAGGTACCCCCAATGAACCCTGTCGAAAGCTTTCTCGGCGGCCAGCGAGAGGAGAACCACTGCCCCCCCCCACCGGACGCCGAGTGAATCAAGTTCAGCGCCCTCCTGGTGGCATCCGGGGCCTGTCTCCCCGCAACAAACCCCACCTGATCGGGCTGTACCAGTTGAGGTAGAACCTTAGTTAACCTATTGGCAAAAATCTTGGCATATATCTTCAGGTCCACATTTAATAAAGATATGGGCCTGAAGTTCTGTACCCTGTCTGAATCCTTTCCCGGAACACCCTCTGCATATTGGTAGTCAGAATACTGGAAAATGTCCTATAATACTCCGAGGAGTATCCATCTGGACCGGGCGATTTGTTTTTAGGGAGGGCTTCTATGGTCTTTTGTATTTCGGCTAATGAAAATGGGGCGTTCAACTCCTCTAAGTGCAGTGGTTGCAACTTCGGGAGGTTAAGTATCTGAAGAAAACGTTCTATGGCATCAGGTGTGGGCTGTGCAGAAGAGGCATCTTCCTTCAAGTTGTACAGGCTGTTGTAATACCAGCCGAATGCATCTGCTATTTATTTAGGGTTAGTAAGTCTAGAGCCATTTTGTGGATGTACTATGTACGGTATTCTTTGCTTGAGTACTTTGTCCTTAAGCTGCATTGCTAAGAGCTTCCCTGCCTTATTGCCATGTGTATAATGGTTAGCTTTGAGTTTATGAATGTTCCTGGCATGTGGGCCACCAGTAGAGTACGTAGGTCATTGCGGGCTTTTGCTAGATTATTACTTATTGAGAAAGAGGGTGTCGCTTTATTCACGATTTCTAAGTCATTTATCTCCTTCAAAAGGCTATCCATGCTCTGCCTCCTCCTCCTGTTCACCCCCGCACTAATCTTAATCAGGAGACCTCTAGTAAATGCTTTGTGAGTGTTCCATAAAATGAACGGGTCTACATTCTCAACATCATTAATTGTAAAAAATTCTTGCAATGCGGCTGTAACCTCATTTATAACCTCTGGGTTTTTAAACAACTGGGGATCGCACCTCCACCGGTTCGCCCGGGTAGAGAAGGTGCCATCCCCAACCGCTATTGACACCGGTGCATGATCAGTCCATGAAATGGTACCAATCTCCGACCTAAAGATACGCTGTAATAAAAACGTATCAACTAGAAACATGTCAATCCTGGAATAGGACATGTGTACCTGTGAGAAAAAAGAAAAGTCACGTTCAGTGGAGTGCTGACACCTCCACACATCATACAGGCCAGCTGCTCCCATAAATTTTGCGATCTCAGGTCTGCAGGAGAGCCTCAGGGAGGGACTGGACACGTCTAATACTTTATCTGGAACTGCGTTTAGATCCCCACATAAAATAACATGTCCCTTAGCTGTCTTTTGTATTCTCCCCCATAGCTTGTTAAGAAAATGCACTTGTCGAGCATTGGGGGCATAAGCGTTAACTATGGTATAGGCCACATTATTAATTTCGCAGTTAAGAATTAAATACCTCCCTTCTTTGTCTTGTTGATGGGATATATATTATATGCAACTGATTGCTTAATGAGGATTGCAACTCCCCTTTTTTTTGTTGGGGCATTACACAGAAATATCGTGGGGAAGTGTTTGTTGGATAATTTAGGGTGGTTGCTTTCTTTAAAGTGAGTCTCCTGCAGGCAGAGGACATCGCTGCGTAGTAGCTGGGCCTCCCTCCATAACATGTGCCGCTTTTGCGGGCTATTCAAACCGTTAACGATATTTTGAATACCATAACTAGTGAGCTTGTGACTTATCCAATAGCTGAGAATAAATACTTCTAAACACAAAAATAAATTTCTATCCTCTCTCATGCACAACACCAACCAAATGGCTAGATGAACACTATAGTGACCGTGTATAGGAAGTCTTGTTTCCACAAAAGGAAAAGGCAAAAAGAAAAACAGAAAAGGAGAATACAGGAAACGTTGTAAAAAGAGTGAAACGTAAAAATTAATAAAAAAATTTAGGAACTGATTCCTAGGAATCTGAGCCAACAGTGGCTGTTGATAACGGGGGGAAACACAAGTCTCGATGCCGATGGGGTCATCCAGGTTTAGGTGCAATTGGATGTAAGCCAAGCACGGTACTCAGGTGTGACTGTCTCAGCCGTCAGGAGTGTCCTTTGTTGCTTGATGAGCCTTAGGGGCCGACAGCTCTGGGGTGATGATTTCCCATTTTTCCAGTAGACGCAGGCCGTCCTCCAGCGTACTGATACGATAATCCCGGTCTCCTTTGGAGATGACTAAGGTGGCTGGGTGGTTCCACTTGTATGGAATTTTGTGGTTTCTGAGTGGTTTGGTAATAGTCAGAATATTACGCCTCTGCTGCATGGTGTGGGCTGACAGGTCCGCAAAGAAGGTGAGCCCCTGGATGCAGTCTGGGGGATGGACTGCTTGCCTTATAGCAGACATCAGCTTCTCCTTCACTCTGTAGTAGTGTATCCTGGCTATGGTGTCTCTGGGAAGTTTCGCCTGAATGTGTTGTGGCTTAGGTAGCCTATGGATACGGTCAATGGTTAGTTCCTCTAGCGAAACATCCGGCAGAAGTTTGCGCATAATAGTAGTGAGGTGTGCCATCAAATCTTGGGGCTTGACTGTCTCAGGAATGCCTCTAATTTTCACATTATTCCTTCTCGAGCGGTCTTCCAGGTCCGCTACTTTAGCTTTAAGCCAAGAGATGTCCTCATCATGTTCATTATGAGCGTCCACCATATTGAATGTGTCTGTGAATTCCCCCATCTTATGCTCAATATGGGAGACCCTGTCACTGACCGCGTTCACTTCAGTTTTCCATTGTGTCACTAACTGCAGCATGTCAGTATGAATCGCCCCTCTCAGTGTGACCGACGTGTCTTTTAAAGTGGAGTCCATAACTGGCTGGTTGTTTGTAGGGAACGCTGCAATTGCATCCTGAAACTCCAGCGTATCATCAATAGCAGCAGCCATATTTCTGTCCCCTCTGTCTGCCAGCTCCTGTGTCAGCTTAGGCTTAGATTTAGCTGGGCTGTTCGTGCTGGAGGAGGATGGGGATACGGCCTATGGTGCTTTATGTTTGTGCCTGTTTCTACTCACAGTTTCCCAGCCGTCCTCAGGGTCCTCCATGCAGACCTTCTCTGCGGCCTGTGAGCCTCGTGCGCCGGGTGCGCCATCTTGCCCGCCTGTGCGGCCAGACCGGCCGAAAAAGTCCGTCATTTTCCCGGGCTGTGAGCGCTCACTTCTCCTCCTCGACATGACCGGGCACTTCCCTGGACCTTCCGGAACAAAGATCTGCCACTCGTCCGTGCTTTTCATCGCTGTGATCGGTACTGGATGTCCCGTGTGGCGAGGAGCTCAGGACTCACGCGTCCATGCTCCTTGCGCGCCGGCTCCGCCCCCGACGCTATAACTTTTGCGCAAACCAATCAATATATGCTTATTGTGATTTTTGTTTTACCAAAAATATATAGAATACATATCAGCCTAAGCTGAGAAAACATTAGCTTTTTTTTACAAAAAAAAGGGGATATTTATTATAGCAAAAAGTACAAAATATTGTGTTTTTTTTTTTCAAAATTGTCGCTTGTTTTGTTTATAGCACAAGAAATAAAAAACGCAGAGGCAATCAAATACCACCAAAAGAAAGCTCTATTTGTGGGAAAAAAAGTACATCAATTTTGTTTGAATGCAACATCGCACGACCGCGCAATTGTCAGTTAAAGCAACTCGGTGCCAAATCGCAAAAAGTTCTCTGGTCAGGAAGGGGGTAAATTTTTCCAGGGCTGAAGTGGTTAAGTGTAAATGGGATTTTCTTTAACTTCTATGGGGCAAAAACAGCAAAATAAACCCATTGGAGTTCTAATACTTCTACACTGTATCCAAAACAAAACAAAAATGTTGTCTTTATTTATACATTAAATCTGCCCGGAGTGCACCATTAAATTTAACATTTAGGAAGGAGTTAAACATAGCTAAAGTAAAAACATTTTAGTTTTGGATAGAGTGGAGAGGGATGAGAACACCCGTCCGTTTTTTATCGCTGTCTGTGCCCGTTGGGCCCTATTTACACCCGTGCATTCTGGAAATGAACACAGAACACAAAACATGCGTTATGCTTGCAGTGGCATTACTTTTTAATGGCACCCCAAATGCAGACAGCATACAAGCAATTTGTGCATAGCAAAGCGGGACACAAATACACCAAAATGTAATGTAAAAAACTAATAAAATGTGAAACTTCTTTGGCATGTTTGCCACGCATAGGGCAGCCCATTTAAGCGAATGGGCTCCCCTATGTGTGTTGAGTGAAAGCACGTGAGGTGTGAATGGGGCCTTAGGGAGATTCACCATCTCTATTTGTCCCTTTTAGGTTACCAAGCGTGAAAGTAAAAAAATCCCACATTTTATGCTATCACCAAGAAATAGCGGGGAAATCTTTACATGGAGACACTAGCTCTAGAATACCCCCAATATGGAGGGTTTTTTTCTCGCTTCCTCTTTCAGCTATTGAATAGGGATGAGCTTCGTGTTCGAGTCGAACGTACGTTCGACTCGAACATCGGCTGTTCGGGCGTTCGGCGAAATCCGAACTCTTGGTCCGTTCGCGTCAAAATTCGTATGGCGCGCGCGGACCACAATGCACTGCGGTGGCGCAGTGCATTGCTGGCTCGTGATTGGCCAAGCATGCACTGTGACCCCCGCATGCTTGGCCAATCGCAGCGCCAGCAGCGAGGAGAGCCATGATTGGCCACAGGCATCCTGCCTGTGGCCAATCATAGCTCAGGCTGTGTAGTGCACGCCCCACACTATATAAGGCCGCCTTTGAGGCGGCCTCGTGTAGTGTGTTGGCATCTGAAGCAGTGGGTGTTCTGTGTACCTTCAACACAGTTACACACCAATCGTTTTTGGCTGATTTCCTATCTTGCTCTTGTGTAGTGGTTATTGTCTGTGCCCTGACTGCAGTATACACCACTACACTATATTCACCTCACCTATATAGCTAGCTAGTGATCTATCTTTAACCACTTAACAACCGCCCATTGCCGATTAACGGCTTCAGGGCGGTTGTTTAACTCTGAGAGGCCGTTAATTAACGGCCTCCCAGAATTCTGCTCTCGCGCGCCCCCCTGGGGCACGCACTCGAGAGCATCCGTGACCGCCGGGTCCACAGGACCCGGCGCATCACGGATCACGGTAAACGGCCGCTCGTCGCGGCCGTTTACCACGTGATCGCTCCGTCAAATGACGGAGCGATCACTTGTAAACAAACCGGCGTCATGTTATGACGCCGGTTCCTCCCTCCCCTCTCTGTACCGATCGGTACAGCGGAGGGGAAAGAGATCGGTGTCAGCGGCGATGTGGGCTGCATCTGCAGTGCCCACATCGCTGCTCACCGAATTTAACCCCTCAATTCCCTGCCAATACTCTGCAATACCAGTGCATACTCTGCAGTACCCTGCCATTACTCTGCAGTACCCCCCATTACTCTGCAGTACCCTGCCTTTACTCTGCAGTACCCCCATTACTCTGCAGTAACCCCCATTACTCTGCAGTACCCTGCCATTACTCTGCAGTACCCCCCAATACTCTGCAATACCCGCCATTACTCTGCAGTACCCCGCCATTACTCTGCAGTGCAGTACCCTGCCATTACTCTGCAGTACCCTGCCATTACTCTGCAGTACCCTGCCATTACTCTGAAGTACCCTGCCTTTACTCTGCAGTACCCTGCCATTACTCTGTAGTACTCCCCAATACTCTGCAGTACCCTGCCATTACTCTGCAGTACCCCCCAATACTCTGCAGTACCCCGCCATTACTCTGCAGTGCAGTACCCTGCCATTACTCTGCAGTACCCTGCCATTACTCTGCAGTACCCTGCCTTTACTCTGCAGTACCCTGCCATTACTCTGTAGTACTCCCCAATACTCTGCAGTACCCTGCCATTACTCTGCAGTACCCCCAATACTCTGCAGTACCCCGCCATTACTCTGCAGTGCAGTACCCTGCCATTACTCTGCAGTACCCCCATTACTCTGCAGTACCCTGTCTTTACTCTGCAGTACCCTGCCATTACTCTGTAGTACTCCCCAATACTCTGCAGTACCCTGCTATTACTCTGTAGTACCCCGCCAATACCCCGCCAATACTCTGCAATACCCTGCCATAAATTGCCATACCCAGCCATACTCGGAGATACCCAGCCATACTCGGTGATACCCTGAAATACCCAGCCATAGATGCCCCCCACCCCTCACCGCCCTCCGGTGCTTCTACCAACTCGCCAGTACGATCAAAGCCAGAATCTTTTTTTTATTTTTTATTTCAGGCTTCCCAGCCTAGAGGTGAGATGTGGGGTCATATTGACCCCCAGATTTCACTGTAAAGAGGACCTGTCACCCCATATTCCTATTACAAGGGATGTTTACATTCCTTGTAATAGGAATAAAAGTGATCAAAAATATATTTTTGGGGAAAAAAATATCAAACTAAAATAAATAAAGTAAAATGAACAATAAAAAAAAAAAAAATAATTAAAGCGCCCATGTCCCCATGTGCTCGCATGCAGAAGCGAACGCATGCGTAAGCCCCGCCCACATATGAAAACGGTGTTCAAACCACACATGTGAGGTATCGCCCAGAACGTTAGAGCGAGAGCAATAATTCTAGTCCTAGACCTCCTCTGCAACTCAAAACATGTAACCAGTAAAAAAAAATTTATGAAGAAAAAATTACTAATCTGCTAAATTTTATAACAGAAACAAAGAAAAATTCATTTTTTCGCAGAATTTCCGGTCTTTTTTCTTTTATAGCACAAAAAATAAAAAAACTGAGAGGTGATTAAATACCACCAAAAGAAAGCTCTATTTGTGTGAAAAAAGGACAAACATTTCATATAGGTCCAGTGTTGCATGACTGAGTAATTGTCATTCAAAATGTGAGAGCACCAAAAGCTGAAAATTGGTCTGGTTATTAAGGGTGTTTAAGGGCCCAGTGGTCAAGTGGTTAATAATAGAGCTTGCAGTCAGTAGTGTTAGGAGATAGTGCGTGCTGTCTGCGTGCTCTGTACCCAGTACATACCGCTATAATATAGGGCAGGCCCCTACTTTCAAACATCCAACTTACAAACATCTCCTACTTGCAAACGCAAGGAGACAGCAGCAAGTGAGATGAAAAAAGACGGACGACAAAACAAATTATACAGGGGTGATAACCCTTCCCTATGTTTTCCAAAAAGCTTAAAAATAGTTTTTTTGGCTGGAGCTACACTTTAAAAATGTACCAGTTGAAAATTACAAACAGATTCAACTTAACACAACAAACCTACACAGTCCCTGTCTTGTTTGCACCGCCTGTATACTGCTGTTCTGAGTATATAGGGCCTGGGGGCCACACGCATTTCCTTTTTTTAATATGGGTACAGGGTTCCCCTTAATATGCGTACAAGACCCAAATAGGCTGGTAAAGAGCAGCACGTAGCAGGACCGAAGGGTAGGCGGAGGGTTGCCATGACAATAGCACTGGGCAAGCATTGGACAAGATATTTAGGGGGCGGAGCCAGCGCAAGGAGGCGAGCGCGCTCTACGCCCCAGCGGCAGTCGCCGGGAAGAAGATTCGGGAGAGGATGGCGTCGTCATTGGGGGACCTCGTGATGCAGCGGCGGGCCGCGGCCGCGGCGCATGGTGAGCGCTGGCTGCGGGAACAAGTGGAGGAGGTGCTCGGGGGACTGCAGGACGGTACCCGGTTGGGGGCGGTCCGGGCGCGGCGCTCCCGCCCGCCGGCCCGTCTCTCTCCAGACTCCCCCAGGGCTCACACCAGTCTCCACGCGGGGAGCGCTGGCCCCGCCCCCCGCGAGCCGCCCGCGAAACGGCCGGCCATCCGGGCAGAGGAGGCCTCAGGGCGCAGGGGGGACGGTGGGAGCAGCACAGTGAGGCCGGCCGTCGGACCGGCATTGGCCTCAGGAAGCACCACTAGGCCCAGAAGGGAGGATTCGGACCCTGCTCCTGTCGCGGCGGGGGCGGGGTCGCGCCTGAGAAGGATGACGACAACGGATGCTGGGGCCAGGGATGGCCATGTGATGGCGGACAGAAGTCGGGAGGGGTGGCGGGCGGCGCACGGCCCACCCTCTACGACAGCGGAGGTCGGGAGCAAGGGCCAGGGGAAGGCGATACGGAAATCGGCCACGGGGTGGTGAAGAGGACAGCCCGGGAGCAGCCCCCATCAGCCCAGGCAGGGCCCCGAGATCGGATGTCGCAGGAGGTGGAGAGCCCGGATCGGTCGGAAGGAGAGCTGTCGTCCTCGGAGGAGGAAGGGCCGAGAGGCGTTCCGTCAGCGGTCGTGGGAGGATCGGCGGCTGGAGGCGAGTCTTCCAGGCGGCCCGGTAAGTCGGCTTTTCTTCTGGGGTCTTGGGGGCAGGGGGGGTCGAGTAGTGTGGGGGGGGCATGGTGCTCTGGGGTTGCCCGCGGCGGGGGGATCCCACCCCGTCCGCCCTCCCTCTGGCCCAGCAGGTCGGTGACCGCTCCCCGGCGGATGGGGGGCCAGCGGGTTTCCTGGCAGGGCTGAATGAGCTGGTTGGGAAGTTGGTGTCGGGTGGGGCCAGGCCTGCGGCGCCGGGGGTGGCGTGGGTTGCTCCGGGGGACCGTGCCGGGGGCTGCGTGGTGTCGCAGGGTGAGTCAGGGGCGGTGGTCGTGGCGCCGCCGGTGGCTGGGGGGGCATGGGGGCGGCGACGGCGTCCGCGGGGTCGGTGGAGGTCATGGGTCACGGTTTGGGGGGCCCGGTGGTGGCTGCTGCGCCCGCGGTGCCACCAGGGTCATCGGGGGACAAGGTGGGGGATGCGGGGAAGATACCAGATCTGGTCAGGGTGGCGGATGCGGCGCGGTGCGAAGTGTATGTGTGCTTCGAGGGGCCGCTGGGCGCACATCTCGGGCAGGGGGTTAGGGAAAAGTTTTGGAAAGGGGAATACGTGGAGATATTCTCTCTGTTGCCCCTGAAAACATTTTACTTAGACAGAGTCAAGCCGGAGGACGACAAGATGGAGGATGAGGAGAAGAGAAGGTACCGTTTGATCCCGCGGACATTCCCGAACTGGCTACAGGCGTTTGCGATTCTCGCCAGCGTGATAGGGGAGAGGAATCCGGAGCACTGTTCCGCTCTTTTTGCTACTTGGACGCGATTGGGGAAGCGCACAGAGTCTACGGGGGATTGGCATGGCTGCGGTACGATGAGCAGTTTCGACGACGGAGAGCGATTCGTCCTGCTCTTCGCTGGGATCATAAGGACATTAGCCTGTGGATGCGCCCCATGTCGTCGTCGAGGATGCCGAATCAGTTTTTCAGGGGGGGGCGCCGGTGGATCTGGGACTTCCGGTCACTCGGCCGCTTGATGAAAGGGAGTCTGCTCGCCTTTGGGGGTGGTTCCCAAGAAGGAACCGGGTAAGTTTCGTTTGATACATCACCTGTCCTATCCCAAAGGGGGTTCGGTGTACGATGCCATCGACCCCCGGCTTAGCGCGGTGTCCTACACGTCTTTTGATGCTGCTGTGTTTTGGGTACGTCGCTATGGGCGGGGGGCATTGATGGCTAAAATGGACATCGAAGCGGCTTTCCGATTGCTTCCAGGTGCACCCCGAGATTTTTCGGCTCTTGGGCTGCCGTTGGCAGCACGCATACTATGTCGACAGGTGCTTGCCCATGAGATGCTCCATCTCGGGTGCACTGTTTGAGTGTTTCAGCTCCTTAGTGGAGTGGGTGGTCAGAGACGTCGCGGGAGTGAATTCGGTCATAAACTGCCTGGATGACTTCCTGTGTGTAGGGCCGGCACCATCTGCGATCTGTGCGGTGCTGTTGACGATTATTGGCTCCTCCCTGCCCTAATCCACATACACCATTTTTTAATAGATGCAAGCAAATATACAGTTATGTTTTTTTTTTTTAATAGTGTACACCAGGCATCACTAAATGGCGGGCCGATTGCAGACCGAATCATTGTCACATCCGGACCTCCACGGTTCCACCATTTAGGAGCCAGTTGTTTATTGCCGCTGTCATCACTTCATGACAGGCTTGGGGACAATCCTAGACAGAGGTTGGGAGACAAAGCAACTTTCTAGAAAAGAGGCTGGGACTGCTGGAGTTACAATTTTAAGTGTCCCAGCAAGTGATTGGTTGTTAGGATTAAGGGCGGCTCTAGCAACCAATCACCTGCTAGGACACTTGAAAAGTTAACTCTGTCAGTGCCTGCCCATGCCCTCCATCCAAAGCTGCGGTGTCTTCTGCTATATAGAGCTGAGATGGTTTGCACTGTGAATGAGGGGGAGTTATCTGTAATGTGAATGGGCGGGACAGAGCTGTAGTGGGGGGCAAAGCTGAAGAGGGCTTCCCTGTGAATGGGAGAAGCAGAGCTGAGGGAGAGCTGAGGGAGCCGGTAATGGGAAATAGGGTAGCAGAGCTTAGAGGGGCTGCATTGTAAAGGGGGCAGAGCTGAGGAGCTGAAATGTGACTGAGTGGAGGAAAGCTTAGGGGGTCTGCAATGTGAATAATAAGAGCAGAGCTGAGGGGGCTGCAATGTGATAGGGGCAGAGCTGAGGGGCGCTGCAGTGTAAATGGAGGAAGCAGAGCTGAGGGGGGCTACACGTCAATGAGGGGCTGAAGAGCTAAGGGGGGCTGCAATGTAAATGGGGGGCAGAGCTTAGGGGCTGTAATGTGAATGGGAGCAGAGGACATTGCTATGGGGGGGATGTGAAGGTGGGAGCAGAGGACACTACTGGAGTGGTTTATGTAAAGGGGGACAGAGGTCACTACTTTTGGTGGGGAAGTGATGTGATGGACACAGGGGACACCATTGTCAAGGGAAAACTCTGGTGTAAAAATTAGATTGTGATTTCAAAAGAGGGGACTGCGATGTGAATAATCTTAGTCATTGCACAACAGGCAATTTTTTTTTAACCTCAGCTAGAAGAACATTTTATTGTACCGGCGTGAATTTTAATGGAATTCCCCTGGTGTACACTATAATATAGTCCGCTCAACCTGCCTTAATCTGCTCCATCCTGCCCTAATACACTCTGTTATAACAAATATACAATTTTATAAAGATAAGTAAATATAAATTTTTATAGAAATAAGTAGATATACATTTTTTTGCCATGCTCCATCCACCTATTGTCTCGACGGGCCTGGCTCTATCCGCCTATTGCCTCGACGGGCCTGGCTCTATCCGCCTATTGCCTCGACGGGCCTGGCTCCATCCGCCTATTGCCTCGACGGGCCCGGCTCCATCCGCCTATTGCCTCGACGGGCCCGGCTCCATCTGCCTAGTGCCTCTACGGGCCTGGCTCCATCCGCCTAGTGCCTCTACGGGCCTGGCATCATCCATCTAGTGCCTCTATGATGGGACTGGCTTCATCTGCCTAGTCCCTCTAGGGGCCTGCCTCCATCTGCCTTGTGTCCCGCCTAGCCTGGATCCATTTGCCTCGTGCCTCTATGGTCCTGGCTCTGTCCACCTAATGCCCCGCTGGGCCTGCCTCATCCATCTAGTGCCTCTACAAGTATGGCTCCATCCGCCTAGTGCTTGTGCGGGCCTGGCTCCATCCGCCTAGTGCTTGTGCGGGCCTGGCTCCATCCGCCTAGTGCTTGTGCGGGCCTGGCTCCATCCGCCTAGTGCTTGTGCGGGCCTGGCTCCATCCGCCTATTGCCTCTGCGGGCCTGGCTTCATCCGCCTAGTGCCTCTGCAGGCCTGGCTCCATCCGCCTATTGCCTCGGGGGGCCTGGCTCCATCCGCCTAGTGCCTCCGCGGGCCTGGCTCCATCCGCCTAGTGCCTCTGCGGGCCTGGCTCCATCCGCCTAGAGCCTATGTGGGCCTGGCTCCATCCGCCTAGTGCTTCCACGGGCCTGGCTCCATCCGCCAAGTGCCGCTACGGGCCTGGCTCCATCCACCTAGTGCCTCTACGGGCCTAGCTCCATCCGCCTAGTGCCTCTACGGGCCTAGCTCCATCCGCCTAATGCCGCTACGGGCCTGGCTCCATCCGCCTAATGCCGCTACGGGCCTGGCTCCATCCGCCTAATGCCGCTACGGGCCTGGCTTCATCCGCCTAATGCCTCGACGGGCCCGGCTCCCTCCGCCTATTGCCTCGACGGGCCCGGCTCCATCCGCCTATTGCCTCGACGGGCCCGGCTCCATCCGCCTAGTGCCTCTACGGGCCTGGCTCCATCCGCCTAGTGCCTCTACGGGCCTGGCATCATCCGTCTAGTGCCTCTATGGGACTGGTTTCATCCGCCTAGTCCCTCTAGGGGCCTACCTCCATCCGCCTTGTGACCCACCTAGCCTGGATCCATTTGCCTTGTGCCTCTATGGTCCTGGCTCCTTCCACCTAATGCCCCGCTGGGCCTGCCTCATCCATCTAGTGCCTCTACAAGTATGGCTCCATCCGCCTAGTGCTTGTGCGGGCCTGGCTCCATCCGCCTAGTGCCTCTACGGGCCTAGCTCCATCCGCCTAGTGCCTCTACGGGCCTAGCTCCATCCGCCTAATGCCGCTACGGGCCTGGCTCCATCCGCCTAATGCCGCTACGGGCCTGGCTCCATCCGCCTAATGCCGCTACGGGCCCGGCTCCCTCCGCCTATTGCCTCGACGGGCCCGGCTCCATCCGCCTATTGCCTCGACGGGCCCGGCTCCATCCGCCTAGTGCCTCTACGGGCCTGGCTCCATCCGCCTAGTGCCTCTACGGGCCTGGCATCATCCGTCTAGTGCCTCTATGGGACTGGTTTCATCCGCCTAGTCCCTCTAGGGGCCTACCTCCATCCGCCTTGTGACCCACCTAGCCTGGATCCATTTGCCTTGTGCCTCTATGGTCCTGGCTCCTTCCACCTAATGCCCCGCTGGGCCTGCCTCATCCATCTAGTGCCTCTACAAGTATGGCTCCATCCGCCTAGTGCTTGTGCGGGCCTGGCTCCATCCGCCTAGTGCCTCTGCGGGCCTTGCTCCATCCGCCTAGTGCCTCTGCGGGTCTGGCTTCATCCGCCTAGTGCCTCTGCAGGCCTGGCTCCATCCGCCTATTGCCTCTGCGGGCCTGGCTCCATCCGCCTATTGCCTCTGCGGGCCTGGCTCCATCCGCCTATTGCCTCTGCGGGCCTGGCTCCATCCGCCTAGTGCCTCTGCGGGCCTGGCTCCATCAGCCTAGTGCCTCTGCGGGCCTAGCTCCATCCGCCTAGTGCCTCTGCGGGCCTGGCTCCATCCGCCTAGTGCCTCTGCCGGCTTGGCTCCATCCGCCTAGCGCCTCTGCGGGCCTGGCTTGATCCGCCTAGTGCCGCTACGGGCCTGGCTCAATCCGCCAAGTGCCGCTACGGGCCTGGCTCAATCCGCCAAGTGCCGCTACGGGCCTAGCTCAATCCGCCAAGTGCCTCTATGGGCCTGGCATCATCCGTCTAGTGCCTCTATGGGACTGGTTTCATCCGCCTAGTCCCTCTAGGGGCCTACCTCCATCCGCCTTGTGACCCACCTAGCCTGGATCCATTTTCCTTGTGCCTCTATGGTCCTGGCTCCTTCCACCTAATGCCCCGCTGGGCCTGCCTCATCCATCTAGTGCCTCTACAAGTATGGCTCCATCCGCCTAGTGCTTGTGCGGGCCTGGCTCCATCCGCCTATTGCCTCTGCGGGCCTTGCTCCATCCGCCTAGTGCCTCTGCGGGTCTTGCTTCATCCGCCTAGTGCCTCTGCAGGCCTGGCTCCATCCGCCTATTGCCTCTGCGGGCCTGGCTCCATCCGCCTATTGCCTCTGCGGGCCTGGCTCCATCCGCCTATTGCCTCTGCGGGCCTGGCTCCATCCGCCTAGTGCCTCTGCGGGCCTGGCTCCATCTGCCTAGTGCCTCTGCGGGCCTGGCTCCATCCGCCTAGTGCCCCACCTAGCCTGGATCCATTTGCCTTGTGCCTCTATGGTCCTGGCTCCTTCCACCTAATGCCCCGCTGGGCCTGCCTCATCCATCTAGTGCCTCTACAAGTATGGCTCCATCCGCCTAGTGCTTGTCCGGGCCTGGCTCCATCCGCCTAGTGCCTCTGCGGGCCTGGCTCCATCCGCCTAGTGCCTCTGCGGGCCTGGCTCCATCCGCCTAGTGCCTCTGCGGGCCTGGCTCCATCCGCCTAGTGCCTCTGCCGGCTTGGCTCCATCCGCCTAGTGCCTCTGCGGGCCTGGCTTGATCCGCCTAGTGCCGCTACGGGCCTGGCTCGATCCGCCAAGTGCCGCTACGGGCCTGGCTCAATCCGCCAAGTGCCGCTACGGGCCTAGCTCAATCCGCCAAGTGCCTCTATGGGCCTGGCATCATCCGTCTAGTGCCTCTATGGGACTGGTTTCATCCGCCTAGTCCCTCTAGGGGCCTACCTCCATCCGCCTTGTGACCCACCTAGCCTGGATCCATTTGCCTTGTGCCTCTATGGTCCTGGCTCCTTCCACCTAATGCCCCGCTGGGCCTGCCTCATCCATCTAGTGCCTCTACAAGTATGGCTCCATCCGCCTAGTGCTTGTGCGGGCCTGGCTCCATCCGCCTAGTGCCTCTGCGGGCCTTGCTCCATCCGCCTAGTGCCTCTGCGGGTCTGGCTTCATCCGCCTAGTGCCTCTGCAGAACTGGCTCCATCCGCCTTTTGCCTCTGCGGGCCTGGCTCCATCCGCCTATTGCCTCTGCGGGCCTGGCTCCATCCGCCTATTGCCTCTGCGGGCCTGGCTCCATCCGCCTAGTGCCTCTGCGGGCCTGGCTCCATCCGCCTAGTGCCTCTGCGGGCCTGGCTCCATCCGCCTAGTGCCTCTGCGGGCCTGGCTCCATCCGCCTAGTGCCTCTGCGGGCCTGGCTCCATCCGCCTAGTGCCTCTGCGGGCCTGGCTTGATCCGCCTAGTGCCGCTACGGGCCTGGCTCAATCCGCCAAGTGCCGCTACGGGCCTAGCTCAATCCGCCATGTCCCGCTATGGGCCTAGCTCAATCTGCCTAGTGCCTCTACGGGCCTAGCTCCATCCGCCTAATGCCGCTACGGGCCTGGCTCCATCCGCCTAATGCCGCTACGGGCCTGGCTCCATCCGCCTAATGCCGCTACGGGCCTGGCTCCATCTGCCTAATGCCTCTACGGGCCTGGCTCAATCCGCCAAGTGCCTCTACGGGCCTGGCTCCATCCGCCTAATGCCGCTACGGGCCTGGCTCCATCTGCCTAATGCCTCTACGGGCCTGGCTCAATCCGCCAAGTGCCTCTACGGGCCTAGCTCCATCCGCCTAATGCCGCTACGGGCCAGGCTCCATCCGCCTAATGCCGCTACGGGCCTGGCTCCATCCGCCTAATGCCGCTACGGGCCTGGCTCCATCCGCCTAATGCCGCTACGGGCCTGGCTCCATCCGCCTAATGCCGCTACGGGCCTGGCTCCATCCGCCTAGTGCCTCTACGGGCCTGGCTCCATCCGCCTAGTGCCTCTACGGGCCTGGCTCCATCCGCCTAGTGCCTCTACGGGCCTGGCTCCATCTGCCTAGTGCCTCTACGGGCCTGGCTCCATCCGCCTAGTGCCTCTACGGGCCTGGCTCCATCCGCCTAGTGCCTCTACGGGCCTGGCCCCATCCGCATAGTGCCTCTATGGGCCTGGGTATTCATATCTGCCTAGTGCCCTGAGGGGCCTGGCTCCAACTGCCTAGTGCCCCGGCAGGCCTGGCTCTATCGCCTAGTGCCCCAACAGGCCTGGCTCCATCCGCCTTGTGACCCACCTAGCCTGGATCCATTTGCCTTGTGCCTCTATGGTCCTGGCTCCTTCCACCTAATGCCCCGCTGGGCCTGCCTCATCCATCTAGTGCCTCTACAAGTATGGCTCCATCCGCCTAGTGCTTGTGCGGGCCTGGCTCCATCCGCCTAGTGCCTCTGCGGGCCTTGCTCCATCCGCCTAGTGCCTCTGCGGGTCTGGCTTCATCCGCCTAGTGCCTCTGCAGGCCTGGCTCCATCCGCCTATTGCCTCTGCGGGCCTGGCTCCATCCGCCTATTGCCTCTGCGGGCCTGGCTCCATCCGCCTAGTGCCTCTGCGGGCCTGGCTCCATCCGCCTAGTGCCTCTGCGGGCCTGGCTCCATCCGCCTAGTGCCTCTGCGGGCCTGGCTCCATCCGCCTAGTGCCTCTGCAGGCCTGGCTCCATCCGCCTAGTGCCTCTGCGGGCCTGGCTCCATCCGCCTAGTGCCTCTGCGGGCCTGGCTTGATCCGCCTAGTGCCGCTACGGGCCTGGTTCAATCCGCCAAGTGCCTCTACGGGCCTGGCTCCATCCGCCTAGTGCCTCTACGGGCCTGGCCCCATCCACGTAGTGCCTCTATGGGCCTGGGTATTCATATCTGCCTAGTGCCCTGAGGGGCCTGGCTCCAACTGCCTAGTGCCCCGGCAGGCCTGGCTCTATCGCCTAGTGCCCCAACAGGCCTGGCTCCATCCGCCTTGTGACCCACCTAGCCTGGATCCATTTGCCTTGTGCCTCTATGGTCCTGGCTCCTTCCACCTAATGCCCCGCTGGGCCTGCCTCATCCATCTAGTGCCTCTACAAGTATGGCTCCATCCCCTAGTGCTTGTGCGGGCCTGGCTCCATCCGCCTAGTGCCTCTGCGGGCCTTGCTCCATCCGCCTAGTGCCGCTACGGGCCTAGCTCAATCCGCCTAGTGCCTCTACGGGCCTAGGTCCATCCGCCTAATGCCGCTACGGGCTTGGTTCCATCCGCCTAATGCCGCTACGGGCCTGGCTCCATCCGCCTAATGCCGCTACGGGCCTGGCTCCATCCGCCTAATGCCTCTACGGGCCTGGCTCAATCCGCCAAGTGCCGCTACGGGCCTAGCTCCATCCGCCTAGTGCCTCTACGGGCCTAGCTCCATCCGCCTAATGCCGCTACGGGCCAGGCTCCATCCGCCTAATGCCGCTACGGGCCTGGCTCCATCCGCCTAATGCCGCTACGGGCCTGGCTCCATCCGCCTAATGCCGCTACGGGCCTGGCTCCATCCGCCTAGTGCCTCTACGGGCCTGGCTCCATCTGCCTAGTGCCTCTGCAGGCCTGGCTCCATCCGCCTAGTGCCTCTGCGGGCCTGGCTCCATCCGCCTAGTGCCTCTGCGGGCCTGGCTTGATCCGCCTAGTGCCGCTACGGGCCTGGTTCAATCCGCCAAGTGCCTCTACGGGCCTGGCTCCATCCGCCTAGTGCCTCTACGGGCCTGGCCCCATCCACGTAGTGCCTCTATGGGCCTGGGTATTCATATCTGCCTAGTGCCCTGAGGGGCCTGGCTCCAACTGCCTAGTGCCCCGGCAGGCCTGGCTCTATCGCCTAGTGCCCCAACAGGCCTGGCTCCATCCGCCTTGTGACCCACCTAGCCTGGATCCATTTGCCTTGTGCCTCTATGGTCCTGGCTCCTTCCACCTAATGCCCCGCTGGGCCTGCCTCATCCATCTAGTGCCTCTACAAGTATGGCTCCATCCCCTAGTGCTTGTGCGGGCCTGGCTCCATCCGCCTAGTGCCTCTGCGGGCCTTGCTCCATCCGCCTAGTGCCGCTACGGGCCTAGCTCAATCCGCCTAGTGCCTCTACGGGCCTAGCTCCATCCGCCTAATGCCGCTACGGGCTTGGTTCCATCCGCCTAATGCCGCTACGGGCCTGGCTCCATCCGCCTAATGCCGCTACGGGCCTGGCTCCATCCGCCTAATGCCTCTACGGGCCTGGCTCAATCCGCCAAGTGCCGCTACGGGCCTAGCTCCATCCGCCTAGTGCCTCTACGGGCCTAGCTCCATCCGCCTAATGCCGCTACGGGCCAGGCTCCATCCGCCTAATGCCGCTACGGGCCTGGCTCCATCCGCCTAATGCCGCTACGGGCCTGGCTCCATCCGCCTAATGCCGCTACGGGCCTGGCTCCATCCGCCTAGTGCCTCTACGGGCCTGGCTCCATCTGCCTAGTGCCTCTACGGACCTGGCTCAATCCGCCTAGTGCCTCTACGGGCCTGGCTCCATCCGCCTAGTGCCTCTACGGGCCTGGCTTCATCCGCCTAGTGCCTCTACGGGCCTGGCCCCATCCACGTAGTGCCTAGTGCCGCTACGGGCCTGGCTCAATCCGCCAAGTGCCGCTACGGGCCTGGCTCAATCCGCCAAGTGCCGCTACGGGCCTGGCTCAATCCGCCTAGTGCCTCTACGGGCCTAGCTCCATCCGCCTAATGCCGCTACGGGCCTGGCTCCATCCGCCTAATGCCGCTACGGGCCTGGCTCCATCCGCCTAATGCCTCTACGGGCCTGGCTCAATCCGCCAAGTGCCTCTACGGGCCTGGCTCCATCCGCCTAATGCCACTACGGGCCTGGCTCCATCCGCCTAATGCCGCTACGGGCCTGGCTCCATCCGCCTAGTGCCTCTACGGGCCTGGCTCCATCCGCCTAGTGCCTCTACGGCCTGGCTCCATCCGCCTAGTGCCTCTACGGGCCTGGCTCCATCCGCCTAGTGCCTCTACGGGCCTGGCTCCATCCGCCTAGTGCCTCTACGGGCCTGGCCCCATCCACGTAGTGCCTCTATGGGCCTGGGTATTCATATCTGCCTAGTGCCCTGAGGGGCCTGGCTCCAACTGCCTAGTTCCCCGGCAGGCCTGGCTCTATCGCCTAGTGCCCCAACAGGCCTGGCTCCATCCGCCTAGTGCCCTGTACTGTAGTATATATATATATATATATATATATATATATATATATATATATATTTATATATATATATATATATATATATATATATATATATATATATACACACACACACAAATATAATTTTTATACATTTAACAACAATATACATTTTTATGCATTTAAAACATTTTTTTTTTTTTTTTTTTTTTTAACAACATTACTTTTCACTATCCTGCTTTAAATGTGAAACAAAAAAAATGGTGTTACACATACATGACAATACGGTTATGACCAAATTCATCAATTTCATGCACAAAATGAAGGTTGATGAAGTCATCTAGAGTTAGGTTGTCGATTTCCCAGAATTCGACCCTCCGGGGCACTCTTCGGTTTCCATCCTGTGGAGGAAAGAAAACAATTACAGCTCTGCAGAGGGGGCATGTATTGCTTTGTGCCATCCATGTTCCGATGCAGGTCGAGTGAAATAGGTGGGAGCAGGGTAGAGTTGTATTGTCCTCTCCGACATCCATTTCACTCAAACAGATGGAACAGGTGGGCACCACCTGATACTCCCTGGCCGGTGGTCTGGCTGGTGCAGGCTGGTCCTCAGCAACAATGCGGTCCCTTGGAGATCGACTTCTATTGGGCCTGGCATTCTGTCGCTGCTGTCGAAGAGCTGCTCTTGTTCGATGAGCAATGGGTGAATCCATGCCTATAATAACAATGACGGAGATTTCAGCATTTCTGTCATGTAACTCTATCACACTTTTAAACTTAAATGACAAGGGCAAGTGTCTTATTTATGTCTCATAAGTAAACCTAAAAATAGGAGATAATTTAACTACTAAAGCCTCCGTGATGTACCCATACATCGCCAGATTGAAGTGTTTATACCTGCAGCTACAGGCATCATTCCAGTATCTATTCTTTTTTGCCAGCAATGCTCTTTAATGTAAAAGTGATCCTAGGGGCTACTTTAGTGATAACTAGCCGCTGGATCGCTTTTACAGGCAGTGGAAGAGGCAAACCCCCCACTCCACCACAGTCTGAAAACTGAGGATAGGAACATCCCCAGATCTCTCCATAAAGATCTTTCACTCTTCTGGCTATCACAAGAGATATTGTTTATCCCTTGTAGTAGCCATAAACGTGAACATAAAAACGAAGAAGTGTAAAAATTAGGAAGTCAAAAATAAATAATTCTTAACATAGAAAAAAAATTGAAAGCGCCCATGCTCATGCACTAAGGCAAACGCGTACATAGGTAACAAACACATGTAAATGGCATTGCCACCACACATCACACATGAGATGTATCGCCACAAATGTTATAGGGAGAGCAATAATGTTAGCACCAGAGCTCCTGTGTAACTCTAAACTTGTAACCTGTAAAGGCTTTTAAAGCATCGTCTACAGATAATTTAATGTACTGTTTGTCATCAGTCCATGAGCATC
This sequence comes from Lithobates pipiens, assembly GCF_037356315.1. Classification (NCBI taxonomy): domain Eukaryota; kingdom Metazoa; phylum Chordata; class Amphibia; order Anura; family Ranidae; genus Lithobates; species Lithobates pipiens. The sequence goes on along the minus strand of NW_027507785.1, from coordinate 237,991,674 downwards.
CTCAATTTTAAAGCATGAGATGTTAGGAATCTATTTACTATGCGTAACGCTATCATTTATATTTGACCAAACAATTAGATATTCTATTGTGTTTTTGTGCTTTAAGATTAATTAAAGTGGATCCCCCTCCAAAATTGCATTTGAAAAACCACTGCGCAAATACTATGTGGCATAAAAAAATTGCATCCCCCAGTAGTAGGAGAGGAATGTCAGAATTGGCCAGAGGATGAAGTGGTTAAAACGAAGCTCCACCCAAAAGGGGAAGCTATGCCACATTTTGGTACTTTTTGGGGGGCGGGTACCTGGTTTTGACAGGTACCTATTTCCACTTCTGGGTGAGATCACTGTGGCAATCTGAGGAGCTTTGGCCCCTCCTCTCTCCCCCTGCAGCCTTCTGGGACACACACAGGTCCCTGAAGACTGTGGGACCATTCACAAAGAGCAGCACCTGTATGCGCAGTAGGAAACCGGCTGTGAAGAACTGTCTCATGTGCCGACATCGCTGGATCCCTGGACGGTAACTGTCCTTATATTACAAGTCAGCAGCTAAAATACTTGTAATTGTTGACTTTTTCGCTTTTTTTGGCAAATTAGAGTTCCTATTTAAGAAAGTAGTTCTAAAGGCAGAAGTTATATACCCTCACATGGTCAGTTTGGAATCAATTCGGACAATCTACAATGTTAGCCTCTTCTGTATAATTTGTTGCTCTACTGTCTGCCAGTCTCGATTAGATGCCCTGGCTTCATTCCTCCTTGGCGCTCGAGTCCCAGCCACCCCACCCCCCCATTTTTTCACCTTCCCTCTTCCCCCTCTCTACCTTAACTCACACTGTATACCCTTTCTCTCTCCTATATAGGTTACTTGCATATTGATTGATTTTCGGATGTCTATATACTGATTACTTAGATTACATCTACCATTTTACTACTTACCACATATTTATGACTACATAGATGGCAGAATTGATAATTGTGTCATTCAAGATATTGGCAGAGGCTCCTTATATACTTGTTTTATACTGTTTCTATATTATATTTTTTGCAGTTATTAAAGTATTGTGTTTACGCCCATAAGCTCGCCCTTTTAGGTGATTACAATAACCTGGTACACACCCTCTATTTGGTCCAGAGTGTGCTTACATTCTTTTTCCTATTAAATGCACCAGCATTCTCTTTGTATTGCCTGTAATGTACCGGTGGTGGAAAGTGCATTCTTTGTGATCTACAATTTCTTATTATTTATTAGTTATGTAAGGTTGCTCTCAGCCTCTCATAATCTAGGGACTGCGGTACAGAAAATCCTTGGAAGAATAGGATCCAAAATAATTGTGAAACATGAATAGTGTGCTGTCTAACAGTGACATTGAAAAAATAGTATATCATATGTGCATCAAAGTATAAATAAAAATCCAAAGTAATCAACCTTGTAAATATATAAATCAGTATAGAATTTAACGCATGCAGCACTAAAACCTTCGTGAGTTAATAATGCATAGAACTTTACATACAGTTAAGATGAAAAACCTTCTGTAGTGCTGTAGCCCCCCAGCCCCCCTTTTTTACTTACCTGAACACAGTCCTCCTCCGGTTGGAAATGAGCACACCAGATCTAGCTGGTGTCTTGTGCCCTGATTAGATAGATTAAAAGCACAGCCATTGGCTTCATCTGCTGTCAATCAAATCCAATGACGTGGCGCCAGGGGGTGGACCAAGTCCTGTATTCTGTGTGAATGAATACAGATGCAGGACTCAGGAGCACGCCCACATGGGTGTTCACCAAGGAGAGCCTTCTCCAACGTGGACACTCGATGTGGGGAGGAGCCACCAGCATTGCTGAGGGACCCCAGAAAAGAAAGACCGGGGCCTCTCAAAATTAACTTCACAGTGGAGGTAAGTATGACATGTTAAACACCCCTTTTTTTTTTTTTTTTTTACGACCCCTTTAACCACTTCCCATCCAGGCCAATTCTGACATTTGTCTCCTACATGTAAAATTCATAATTTTTTTGCTAGAAAATTACATAGAACCCCCAAACATTATATATATATATTTTTTAGAAAAAGCCCCTAGAGAATACAATGGCAGTTCTTGCAACTTATTATCTCGCACGGTATTTGCGCAGCAATTTTTCGACGCGTTTTTTTCAGAAATAAAACAGTTTCATGCTTAAAAAAAAAAAACAGTAAAGTTAGCCCAATTTTTTTGCATAATGGGATAGATGAAGATACGCCGAGTAAATAGATACCCAACATGTCATGCTTCAAAATTGCACGCGCTCGTGGAATGGCGCCAAACTTTGGTATTAGCTCACGGGGACAGGGGCGCTTTAATTTTTATTGTTTTTTATTGTTAATTTTACTTTTATTTTTTTAGTTTGACACTTAAAAAAAAATGAATTGATTACTTTTATTCCTATTACAAGGAATGTAAACATCCCTTGTAATAGGAATATGGCACGATCGGACCTATTTACAGTGAGATATAGGGTCAATAAGAACCCATATCTCACTTCAAGGCTGGGAAGACTAAAATAAAAAAAAAATAAAAAAAAAAAGATCACGGCTTCCCAGCCAAATCGGCACCATTATTTTTAATGCAGAGGCTGGGTGTGACGTCATAACATCGCGCCCGGCCTCCGAACGATCATAGAGACTCCGAGGACCATCTGGTCCACCGGAAATCTCTATGGTATCATAGAGCCAGCGGATCCTGTGACCGACTCACCGATGTAAGTGGTGAGTCGGTAGAAGCGGCGGGAGGGGGGTACGTCCCATCCCGCCACACGTAAGAACGATCAAGCGCCGGAACAGCCACTATGATCATTCTTATGGTGCAGGGAATCGCCGGCTGAAAATGCCAACATCTGAACAATGTCTGTGGCCTCGGGCATCATTCAGATATCACCACCGAAAGACGAGGCCGTCCCTGGACGTCCTACCAGAGCAAAGTGGTAAGTGGTTAAAAAGTAGTTCATAAATAAACAAGCACATTCGGTGTGAAATTACTATTAAGCCCCATACACATGTAGCACTGGCTACTGAGGAGCATGCGCTATGTTTTTGAAATTTAAGGTTAAACCTGAACTACAGTTTGGTTTGGGTATAATTTTTCAAAATTTTGACTTCGGCATCAGTCTGACTGGACTATAGGGTGTTCAGCCTGGCCACCGGGGGCACTGTCTTTTCTGGTAGGCATGGAACCACAGTCTGGTTGGGTGCTTTAAGGTTACTTTCTCTCGGAGCCCGCCCAGTGGGAGTGTAACTCTTGCTGTGCTTTCTGGGAGAGGGTACTTAAGATGCGGATGTCACATGGTTTGGGGTTCCAGTCCAGAAAGTATGTTCTGACTCAATGGTCCTGGTCCTCCTGACCAGCCCCCCAGGAAGGCTATGGCCTGGGGTGTGGATCCACCCGAATTTATGTCTCGGGGGGCTGGCTAGCCCGAAGCAAAGAAACAAAAGGAAGGATTCTGAGGTGGTCTGGTGCCGTCTCCTGTTGTGGATAGGCCCAGCAATATCCAGGGGAGGACTCTTCAGAAGAAGGCCATGTACGAGTTGGCTTCTTAGCAAGAGCCTGCTGAGGGACCTAAGTGAATCCAATCTCGTGGGTATCGCCAAACTGGCTGAAAGATCCAGGTATTACACAAGTGTTTTGCAAGTCCTAGTTTCCTACATGTTCTACAACAACGTCTGTGGCAGAGACTTATTCCTACATGTCCTACAACAATGTCTGTGGCAGAGTCTTGTTCCTGATTTGAGCACCTTGTTGGCTGCTAGGCCTTGTGAGAGAGGGACTATCCAACTTGAGTGAACATCCAGCTGTGAATGGCTATTCTCTGGATTTAGTCAAAGTAAGAGAGTTCTTCATTGTTGACTTTGACACTAATGCCACGTACACACATAGCAGACTATCCGACGGACTTAGTCTGGCGGACTTCCCGCCAGACTGTCCGTCGGACTTTACGAACGGGCTACTTGCCCACACACGGCATTTTTTCAGCGGACTAATACGGCTTACTAAGTCCGCCGTACTATCCGCCCTACTTTTGAAATGAACGGACTCGCCCACGCACACGAAGGAAAGTCCGCTCATTTCGAGCGTGTCTCCAGGTAGGCGGGGCCCGCGATAGAGATGTCGCTGGCCCCGCGACCTGGTATGGACTTAAAGGGGAACCCCAAAGCCGAAAAATATTGGCGTGGGGGTACCCCCCAGGTCCACATCAGACCCTTGTCCGAGCACTCAACCCGGCCAGCCAGGAAAGGGGGGGACCAGCGAGTGCCCCCCCTGAACCATACCAGGCCGCGTGCCCTCAACATGGGGGGTGCCTTGGGGAAGGGGGGGCCGGGCGCCCCCCCACCCCAAAACACCTTGTCCCTATGTTGAAGAGGACAAGGGCCGCTTCCCAACAACCCTGGCCGTTGGTTGTTGGGGTCTACGGGCGAGGGGCTTATCAGAATCTGGGAGCCCCCTTTAATAAGGGGGACCCCGGATACCGGCCCCCCACCCTATGTGAATGAGTATGAGGTACAATGTACCCCTACCCATTCACCTGTGAAAAAAAAAGTAAAAAAAAAAACACAACACAAGGTAAAAATAGTTTATTGCACAGCTCCGGGGGTCTTCCGTCTTCAGGGGTCTTCTCGCCGGACTCCACCGCTATCTTCTTGTAGCTCTTTTACTTGCGGAGGAGCCCGGCTTTCTTCCTCGCTGCGGCCTCTTCTTCAGACTTCGGGGGTCTTGTCCCCCTCTTCCGGTCTTCTGTCGCGGCAGACCCCGACAACCAACGACCAGGGTTGTCGGGAAGAGGCCCTTGTCCTCATCAACATGTGGACAAGGTGCTTTGGGGTGGGGTGGGCCGCGCGGCCCCCCCTTCCCCAAGGCACCCCCCATGTTAAGGGCACGCGGCCTGGTACGGCTCGGGGGGGGGGGGGGCGCTCGCTCGTCCCCCCTTTCCTGGCCGGCCGGGTCGCGTGCTCGGACAAGGGTCTGATGTGGACCTGGGGGGACCCCCACGCCGATTTTTTTTTTGCCGTTGGGGTTCCCCTTTAAGTCCATACCAGGTGGCGGGGCCAACGACTTCTCCTTCGCGGGCCCCGTCTACCTGGAGACCCACTCGAAATGAGCAGACTTTTCTCCGGGCGGGAAAAGTCCGCTCATTTCAAAAGTACGGCGAACTGGCACACACACACTGCATGATTGTCCGCCGAAATGTGAGTCCGGCGGGAAGATTGGAGTGCAAAACTACTTTCTAAGTCCGCTGTACTTTCGGGTCAAAAAAGTGTGCCGGAGGCTACACACAGGGGGATTGTCCGGCGGACTTCAGTTTGCCGGACTTTTCCACCCGATTGTTTGATCGTGTGTACGCGGCATAAGTGTACCTGAACTTTCCTCCTAATCCTCTGATCCCATTTTAAGAGACTGTTCGTTAACTGGTTGCTGACCGCCGGCTGTCACATGATGACCAGGCGGCGCACCTATTGTGGCGGGAGGCCGGTATATGACGTCCTCCCATTTAAACAGGGAATGCGCGCGATCGTGTGCGCGCATCCCTGTTCCTTCAGTGGCGGCGTGTCACGGAGACACCGCTCGCCACCCAGGGGGGTGAACAGCCATTGGGCATGGGTGTTTACCACGTGATCGTTCATAGATGGTTACACCCCCCACTGTGCACGGCGCGTGCACGTCGGTGGCGTCGTGTTCCCGGGAACACGGCTCATCACCGACGCTGGTAAACAGCCATTGGCTGGCTGTTTACCCACGTGATCGGCTGTGATCCTTTCACAGCCGATCACTAAATGTAAACAAACCGCGTTAACGAGATGTTACCTGTTTCTCCTCCTCACACACCGATCGTGTAGCCCATCAGAGTACCCGAGTACCTGTCACAGTCCATCCGAGTACCTGTCATAGTCCATCCGAGTACCTGTCACAGTCCATCCGAGTACCTGTCACAGTCCATTAGACATGTGCATTCGTTTTCGTCCGAATGCATTTTCGTCCGAATTTCAGCTATTTTCGTTTTCGTTTTGACAAACGATAACGAAAGCACAAAATCCGAAAAACGAAAGATCCGACATAAATAAATGCTTTATTTTCGTTTTCATTGTTACAACAGTTCGATATAGAATAGGAGATTCGACATGACTCTGACGATAACAATCTGTCTATAGAACCTGTGGTCGAATGTGCTTAACCTTACCTCTATTAGTCCAAGATTATATAGAGAAAATATTGGACAGAGAAAAAAGATTTGACGGAGAGAAAAGATTCTGCAAGTTACTGTCCTAAAAAGTGTTTGGGGACCCGGGTCCTGCCCCAGGGGACATGTATCAATGCAAAAAAAAGTTTTAAAAACGGCCGTTTTTTCGGGAGCAGTGATTTTAATAATGATTAAAGTGAAACAATAAAAGTGTAATATTCCTTTAAATTTCGTAGGGGGGGGGTTGTCTATAGTATGCCTGTGAAGGGGCGCATGTTTCCCGTGCTTAGAATTGTCCCTGCACAAAGTGTCATTTATGCAGGAAAAAAAGTCCTTTAAAATCACTCGCAGCTATAATGAATTGTCGGCTCCCGTAATACAGAGAACACTCATTGAAAGTCATTGATAAAAAAATAAATAAATAAATAAAAAAAAAAGCGTGGGGGTCCCCCAAATTCAATTTCCAGGCCCTTCAGGTCTGGTATGGATATTAAGGGGAACCCTGCCTCAAATTTAAGAAAAAATTTGACGTGGGGTTCCCCCTAAATATCCATAACCAGACCCTTCAGGTCTGGTATGGATATTAAGGGGAACCCCGCATCAAATTTAAAAAAAATTTGACATGGGGTTCCCCCTAAAAATCCATACCAGACCCTTTATCCGAGCACGCAACCTGGCAGGCCGCAGGAAAAGAGGGGGGGACGAGAGAGCGGCCCCCCCTCCCTCCTGAACCGTACCAGGCCACATGCCCTCAACATTGGGAGGATGCTTTGGGGGTCCGTGACCCCTCAAAGCACCTTGTCCCCATGTTGATGAGGACAAGGGCCTCATCCCCACAACCCTGGCCGGTGGTTGTGGAGGTCTGCGGGCGGGGGGCTTATCAGAATCTGGAAGCCCCCTTTAACAAGGGGACCCCCAGATCCCGGCCCCCCCCTGTTTGAAATGGTAAGGGGGTACAAAAGTACCCCTACCATTTCACGAAGAAAGTGTAAAAAATGGTTAAATAAAACAAACACACTTTTGAAAAATTCCTTTATTAAAAATAAAAAAAAGATTCCAGCGGCGGTAATCCACTCTTGCTATCCAGCGACGGACGGTCAGCTCTCCATCGATGTCTAATGTCATCCAGCGCAGCGCAGCATCCTTCTTCTGTCTCCGTGGAGGAGACACTACAGACATTCCGGCGGCTTGACGTTTCTTATATAGGGTGGGCGGGGCCACCCGTCACCTGACCCCGCCCCCCTCTGACGCAAGGGGAAACCCGGGGTTCCCTGTGACGTAGGGGTGACCCGCACCCCTCTGATGTAACACAGGCAGGTTTCCGTTACATCAGAGGGGGGCGGGGTCACCCATACGTCACGGGGAACCCCGGGTTTCCCCTTGCGTCAGAGGGGGGCGGGGTCAGGTGACGGGTGGCCCCGCCCTCCGTATATAAGAAACGTCAGCGCCGGAATGCCTCCAGTGTCTCCGTGGAGGAGACAGAAGAAGGATGCTGCGCTGCGCTGGATGACATTAGACATCGATGGAGAGCTGACCGTCCGTCGCTGGATAGCAAGAGTGGATTACCGCCGCTGGAATCTTTTTTTATTTTTAATAAAGGAATTTTTCAAAAGTGTGTTTGTTTTATTTAAACATTTTTTACACTTTCTTTGTGAAATGGTAGGGGTACTTTTGTACCCCCTTACCATTTCAAACAGGGGGGGGGCCGGGATCTGGGGGTCCCCTTGTTAAAGGGGGCTTCCAGATTCTGATAAGCCCCCCGCCCGCAGACCTCCACAACCACCGGCCAGGGTTGTGGGGATGAGGCCCTTGTCCTCATCAACATGGGGACAAGGTGCTTTGAGGGGTCACGGACCCCCAAAGCATCCTCCCAATGTTGAGGGCATGTGGCCTGGTACGGTTCAGGAGGGAGGGGGGGCCGCTTTCTCGTCCCCCCCTCTTTTCCTGCGGCCTGCCAGGTTGCGTGCTCGGATAAAGGGTCTGGTATGGATTTTTAGGGGGAACCCCACGTCAATTTTTTTTTTAATTTGATGCGGGGTTCCCCTTAATATCCATACCAGACCTGAAGGGTCTGGTTATGGATATTTAGGGGGAACCCCACGTCAAATTTTTTCTTAAATTTGAGGCAGGGTTCTCCTTAATATCCATACCAGACCTGAAGGGCCTGGTAATTGAATTTGGGGGACCCCCACGCTTTTTTTTTTATTTATTTATTTATTTTTTTTTTTATCAATGACTTTCAATGAGTGTTCTCTGTATTATGGGAGCCGACAATTCATTATAGCTGCGAGTGATTTTAAAGGACTTTTTTTCCTGCATAAATGACACTTTGTGCAGGGACAATTCTAAGCACGGGAAACATGCGCCCCTTCACAGGCATACTATAGACAACCCCCCCCTACGAAATTTAAAGGAATATTACACTTTTATTGTTTCACTTTAATCATTATTAAAATCACTGCTCCCGAAAAAACGGCCGTTTTTAAAACTTTTTTTTGCATTGATACATGTCCCCTGGGGCAGGACCCGGGTCCCCAAACACTTTTTAGGACAGTAACTTGCAAATTAGCCTTTAAAATTAGCACTTTAGATTTTGAACGTTGGAGTCCCATAGACTTTAATAGGGTTCTAAAGTATGCTATATAGTTAGCTCCGTCGAATCTTCTTTATACATTCGACAGACACCATAAGCCTTCCAAGACAGATTCGACCGTAATTCATGTGGATTTTCGGACGAATGCAATTTTTGAACGAAAAACGAAATAAATAAAAACGAATTTCGGGAGTAACTAAATAAATTAAGTTTTCAGACGAAAACGAAATTCCGAAACGAAATATTTTACTCTGCACATGTCTACAGTCCATCCGAGTACCCGAGTACCTGTCACAGCCCATCAGAATACCCCACTACCTGTCACAGCCCATCAGAGTACCCCAGTACCTGTCACAGCCCATCAAATTCCCCCAGTACCTGTCACCAGCCTATCAGAGTACCTATTTGCCGCCCATGCCACATAGATTATACGTTGGGGTGTTTGCTTTCCAAAATGGGGTCATTTTATGGGCAATTCCATTGTCCTGGTACTCCAGTGCCTTCAAAAGTGTAATAGGTGGTTGTGAAATGAGATGTCATTTTTGCTTGTAGAACGCCTGAAGATGCCACTTCAATGTTAGTGCTCTGTATGTAGCCATGCTGTGTAAAAGTCTCACACATGTGGTATCGCCGTACTCGGGAAGAGTAGCAGAATGTATTTTGGGGGTGTAATTTGTTGTATGCATATGCTGTGTGTGAGAAATAACCTGATAATATGACAATTTTGTAAAAAATAATAAAAAAAATCTTCATTTTGCAAAGAATTGTGGGAAAAAATTACAATTTAAAAAACTCACCATGCTACTTACTTAATACCTTGGAATGTCTACTTTCTAAAAAGGGGTAATTTGGGGGGTATTTATACTTTCCTGACTTGTTAGTGTCTCAAGAAATGAGATACACCTGATGTACTGAAGGCCTGATCAGATGTGATCAATTTTCAGTGATTGGCACCATAGTTTGTAGACTTTATAACTTTCACAAAGACCAAATAATATACACTAATGTGGGTTATTTTTACCAAAGATATGTAGCAGTATAAATTTTGGCCAAAATTTATGAAGAAAAATTACTAATTAGCAAAATTTTATTACAGAAACAAAGAAAAAGGAATTTTTTCACAAAATGTAATTTTTTTTTATTTATAGCACAAAAAATAAACAACACACTAGTGATTAAATACCACTAAAAGAAAGCTCTATTTGTGTGGAAAAAAGGACGCACGTTTCATATGGGTACAGTGTTGCATGACTAAGTAATTGTCATTCAAACTGTGAGAGCGCTGAAAGCTGAAAATTGGTCTGGTCAGGAAGGGGGTGTAAGTGCACTGTATTGAGGTGGTTAACTACGTTTTTGCAAATAAAAATCCCTTTATGCGGATCTGTCATCAGTCTCTAACGTTACTGGGCCATCTACCACGGGAAACCCCTAGACTTAAATCGAGGAGAAGAAGGTAACGGTAAGCCCAATCAAACCAGCAGCTCGTTCGGGAGTTAGTGCTACACACACAATCGAAATTCTGCCAGCAAAAGTCAGATGTGAGCTTTTGGTCAGAAAATCCGACTGTGTGTATGCTCCATCAGACTTTTGCTGGCAGAATTCCAGCCAGGAAAACATTGAGAGCGGGTTCTCTATTTTTCAGTCTGAAAAAGTTCAGATCGTAAATTCCGATCGTCTGTACAAATTCCGACATGCAAAATTCCTAGGCATGCTTGGAAACAATTTGACGCATGCTTGGAAGCATTGAATTTAATTTTCTCGGTTTGTCGTAGTGTTGTACGTCACCGCATTCATTCTCGTAGTGTTGTACGTCACATGGTCGAAAGTTCAGAGGACTTTTGTGTGACTGTGTATGCAAGCCAAGCTTGAGCGGAATTCCATCGGAAAAACCATCCAAGTCTTCTCCAATAGAAAATCCACTTGTATGTATGGGGCATTACACTCAGAACCTCTATTCAAAGGGATTATGTGAATAAAAAATGTAACAACAAATAAAACAAACATTATAGTGAAATCAAAAATGTTCATAAACAGGTGAGTAAAAGTCCACTAAAGGTATCCATCCAAATCCATGGTATTGCAGTGTCCGCGTGCAGAACAAATGCAAAGCATCAGTGCTCCACCACCTTGTTCTAAGCAAACTAAATGGCCGCTTACCAGAAGTTTAGATCCACAAGCGATCATATGCAAATATCAAGTGTACTAATAGAATGGATACCAGTTTATATTTTTGATCTCATTATAGTCTTTGTTTGATTTGTTTTTAAATGTTTTATCACATAATGCCTTTTAATTGTGGTTCTGAGTAGAATAGTCACTTCACACTGTTAAATTCAATACTTACATTTATGACATACTGTTTTTTTTAAAGATCACTGTTTTCTTGTGTAAAATTTTAAAATGCAATAAAAACAGACTAAACATAAAGTCAGAAGGTTTTTTACCTTAATGCATTTTCTACATTAGTGTTAAAAAAGTTCTGCATGCAGCTCTCCCCCTTACACTTGAGCCTGAACTTGATCCAGTGCTATGCACGAGAGCAGAGGCTCTCTCTTCATTAGCTTAGAGACAGCAGCGGGAGCCATTGTTTCTTGGCTGCGGTCAATCCCAGCCAGTGAGAAGGAAGCAGGGGGCAGGGTCATATGGACACACTTAGGAGCGAGCCCACACGAGTGCAATCATAGGAAGTGTATTGCTGTGGGGGTACTCTGCAGAGAGGAGCAACCAGGAGAACTGGAAGGGGGACCTAAGAAGCGGAGGATCTGGGTTGCTCTGTGCAAAACCATTGCACAGAGCAGGTAAGTATGACTTGCTTGTTATTTCAAAGATAAAAAATTTGGTTTAGAATCGCCGGGTTCCCGACCGGCGCATGCCGATGTATGTCGGGAGAATGGCACGGGCAGGCATATTGGCGTACAGGTACGTCCAATCTTTAATGTCGCCCTGCCATCGCGAGCGCCCCGCCAGCGATGCACTTGCATGCCGGTCGGGACCCCCGTGAGTCCGATCGCGGGTCCCATGGACTCGATCGCCGTGGGCATACCCGCGATCGTCTCACGGGGCGGCTGAACGGAGAAATGCCATTGTAAACAGAATTTCCCCGTTCTGCCTAGCAGCTAGTGACACTGATCTCTGCTCTGTGATTGGAGCAGAGATCAGTTTTCGCTAAATGAAAGCCCAGCCCCCAACAGTTAGTAACACACCCTAGGAACACTTAACCCCTACACTGCCACCCACTGGTTAACCCCTTCACTGCCAGTGTCATTTACACAGGAATCACTGCATTTATATAGCAGTGATTGCTGTATAAATGACAATGGTCCGAAAAATGTGTCAAAAATGTCCGATGTGTCCGCCGTAATGTCGCAGTCGCAATAAAAATCGCTGATCGCCACCATTAGTAGTAAAAAAAAAATATTAATAAAAATGGCATAAAACTATCCCCTATTTTGTAAACGCTATAACTTTTGCGCAAACCAATCAATAATCGCTTATTGCGATTTTTTTTTTTACCAAAAATATGTAGAAGAATACGTATCGGCCTAAACTGAGGGAAAATTTTTTTTTTATATATTTTTGGGGGATATTTATTATAACAAAAAGTAAAAAATAATGCATTTTTTTTTCAAATTGTCGCTCTATTTTTGTTTATAGCGCAAAAAATAAAAACCGCAGGGGTGATCAAATAACACCAAAAGAAAGCTCTATTTGAAAAAAAGGACGCCAATTTTGTTTGGGAGTCACGTCGCACGACCGCGCAATTATTCGTTAAAGGGACGCAGTGCCGAATCGCAAAAAGTGGTCTGGTCTTTGACCAGCAAAATGGTCTAGGGCTGAAGTGGTTAATGGTCAGATTCATGCATAAGTCCAATGATGACTAGTTGAATTGAAATTAAATCTTCTTAATCTTCTATTCACAGAGAACAGAGCCATCTATAATACATCATACTGCACATTTTTATGAAAAATACACTTAAATGAATTTTAGTGCACAAAATAATACCCAATATTGCTGATAAAATATAAAAGACAATTTTGTGTTAGGTAATTCATTACCAAACGCCAAGATTTAAAATTGCACACTCCTGTGAAAAGGCAACAAACTAAGGTACCTGAAATTGTCCATAGGCCACACACAAAAGCCTTTATAGGTTATCTGATTAGAGTTAAATGTGAGTTCTGGCTTTAGAATTATTGCAATCACTGTGAGGTTCACAGCAATACCACACATGTGTGGTGCAATTATTATTATTTTTTTTATTACTTTTTTTTATTTTTTTTTTAAATTTATTTTTTCATTCAACTTTATTGCTATTACAAGGGGTGGACAAAACCCCTTATGATAGCTTTGGGCAGTGACAGCCAGGTACACTTCATGGAGAAATCAGGGGTCTGTTGGATCCTTGATCCCTCCTCTGCCCCGCAAGACAGCTGATTAGATAGAGGTCTGCTTTTTACTGCACACATACACACTATAATACACATTTTTTTTTTGCTAAATATAAACTATAATGATGTATCAGGTAAATATATACCATACAATGAAAAATTTGAAATTCTAAATGCATGTGAAATAGTGACAAAATACGCTACCTAAAATTGGCCATGGGCAATGATTTAAAAACCTTTACAGGTTATACATTTAGAGTAAAAGGCAGTGGTGGTGTGTCTATAAAGGGCGCAGGAGCGCTGCCCCCCCTCCTGTCACTCTCTAATCACTAATCTCTAATCAGTGGCAGCATTGGGAGCATTGGATGGCACAGTGGGAACATTTGATGGCCCAGTGGCATTATTGGGAGCATTTGATGGCACAGTGACAGCATTGGATGGCACAGTGGGAGCATTTTATGGCACAGTGGCAGCATTGGGAGCATTTGATGGCTCAGTGGCAACATTGGATGGCACAGTGGCAGCATTTGATGTGCACAGTGGCTGTGTTTGATGGCACAGTGGCACCGTTTGAGGGTTACAGTGGCTGCAACTGAGCAGCACAGTGGCTGCGTTTGATGGGAACAGTGGCTGCGTTTGATGGCACAGTGGTGGTATTTGATGGCACAGTGAGGCTGCAATTGATGGTTTTTTTTTTTAGAATTTTTTTAATTTGTTTGCGCCCCCCCAAAATTTTGAGCACCAGCCACCACTGGTAAAAGGTGAGCTCTGGCATTTAAAATTATTGTTCACAGCAGTACCTCATTGAGTGATGCAATCACTGTCTACATATGTGTGCAAGACCTACATATGCATTTGGGTGTGTGAACAGGGAACAGGGTGGTTTACATTTTTTTTCATATTTTAAAAATAAATAAAAGTGAATGGGCGGTTGTAAAAATTGATAACAGGATCATGGCTGCTGCTGCACCCATAATCCTAGTATAACCGCTTTTCATTCAGAATGTACAGTATATATACGTATGCTGAATGGCAATTGGTTAACATATCAACTCTAAATAAACAATTTGAAACTGGTAGCAAAATTAAATTATTTAACAAGGGTAGAAAAGGAATGCTTCTCCCCTTTAGCCTAGGTTCACACTGACAGCGGGACAGATTTGACATGTAATTTGACATGTCAAATCGCATGCCAATTCACTGCAATGTGAACCAGGGCTTATGACCATAGTCAACGCCCAATCCTAATTTTGCAACTTTGACATGTGGTGTTCATAAAACTGTGCATATCATCATAACTACTTGTATCCAGATGGATTATACTGTACTTGTTTTTTTTTTTCAGGACAGCTTTCTTTAGGTGGGAAATGTTAAAGGAAATCTCCTGATTTTTATTATTATCAAAGGGAAAACTGGTCCAAAAAAGTAGAAAAAAAATATTTCTTTGACCAATTTGTATCCAGGCCAATTCTGACACTTTGCTCCTACATGTAAAAATCTATTTTTTGTGCTAGAAAATTACTTAGAACCCCTAAACATTATATATATATTTTTAGCAGAGGCCCTATAGAATAAAATTATGGGTGTTGTAATTTTTTATGTTGCACTTTATTTGTGCAGCAGTTTAACAAACTTATTTTTTGGGACAAATAATAAAATAATAATAATACATTTTTAAAAAAACATAATATTTACTCCAATTTGTATCACGTGAAAGATAAAATTATGCAGAGTAAATAGATACCTAATATGTCACACTTTAAAATTGCATCTGCCCATGGAATGGCAGAAAACTATGGTGCTTTAAATTCTCCATAGGCAATGCTTATCAGTTTAGAGTTACACAGGAGGTCTGGTGCTAGAATTATTGCTCTCACACTGATGTTTGCGATAATATCTCACATGTGTGGAACAATCACCCTTTACATATGCATTCGCATTTGCACGTAAGCACAGTGGGATGGGAGTGCTTTAATTATTCTTTTTTTTATTATTATTATTTATTTTATATAAACTTTTTATATATATATATATATATATATATATATATATATATATATATATATATATATATATATATATATGTTTTTTTTACACTTTGCGTTAGGGAAAGGCAGCATAGGGAGGGAGGGGGGACCCCCTTCCACCACCCGCAGAATTTATTGAGTGGCTATTTAGCCACTTGAATCACTTCTGCCATAAACAGCATTGCTGGCTGAAAAAAAAACATACTAGAATGAGGCCTGTAGGTGCAGACATCATCCCGGTATGACTACTTCAACCCGAGGACTTCCATGGATGTCCTACAGGCAGGAAGTAGTTACATTGTAATGTCCTAAAATATACAGTTACATTTATCACTACCAAAAAAAACCTGCAGAATAAATTCTCCTGTTCCTGACGATCGCAGCGATACCACATATGTGGGTGTGATTTGTTTTTTGTGCCCATAATAGAGCCAAGAAACAATAGTATGTATTGTAAGAACACATATATGGAGCACCCAGGTTTAAAGCCCATTTCCTGGATGCCTCATATATGCGTTATGTGGCCATGAAGGGGTTAATATGGTACAATTAACATACCTGTTGGGTCACGTGGTGGTATGTCACGATTGTTGCGCCTTGGACGTCGGGGCATCTTGATGGTACTAGATGGTATCGCAGGTGAATGAAGGTTTACCTAAAAATGAATAGTATTAATACTAATAATAATATACAGCACTATAATAATAAGAGAAATGTAGAATTAATGTAGTTTATGGAGGTAATCGCTGGAGTCTGGCTTCAGAGATGCGTCTCAGTCGAGATCCTCTTCAGTCTGCCTGTCAGGACCCCTAGAGGAGCCCCAAACATCTGCGCCTGTGCAGAGATCAGCTGCCAACCAATCACAGCGCTGGCCTCACAGTAGCTGCCCCGTTCCTTTGCCTGAAATATACTGGCTCATACAACACAGTAACCAAATGAAATTGAGCTTATTCCATTGTTATTAAACAAATAAAGCTTTATTATGGTATTTAATAAACACTGGGTTTGATAATTTCATAATATAAAGGAACTGTGACAGTTGCTCTGGTATCAGGCAGTGATAAGGACAGACTGGGGATCCTCTGTGGGGACTGTAGGGGAACCAGGAAGTGGGTTATGAATGGAGTTGGGTTGAATGTTGATCCAGTCAGTACATATATCTGTGTTCTGTGTGTGTAGTATTGTGTATGGAGGGACCCGGGTCACTTCTGTCTGCAGGCAGGCTTGGCTTTCATATTGTGTGGTGGCTGAGCCCTTCCATGTCTGAGAGAGTGTCACTGGTAACCATAGCAACTGTGTATACCCTTCATCCCTGTGTTTACTACATAACATAACCCTGTGTGTGTATAGAGCCCCCTAAAACATACATACCTACCTGCATACTATGTGTATAGGGCACCCACATCTACCTTCCTGTATACTGTATATATAAAACCTACTCCTGTGTACCTACCTGTAACCTGCGTGTGTAGAGCCTACTCCTGTATAACTACCTATATCCTGTGTGTATAGAGCCTACTCCTGTATACCTACGTATATACGGTTTATAATTGGAGCCTACTCATATATATTGAACTGTATACTGTGTATTTTGAGCCTACACATATATACTGTACCTACCTGTATACTCTATAACTGATTATTGCGAAGTCATTGCAAAGCTGTACCCAAATAAAAGTAATGTCCTTTTTCCCCACAAATAGAGCTTTCTTTTGGTGGTATTTGATCAGCTTTGATCATAGATTTTTTTTTGCACTATAAACAAAACAATTCTGACAATTAAAAAAAAAAACAATATTTTTTGCTTTCTGCTATAAAACATAGCCAATAAAAAAATGTAAAAATCAAATTTCTTCATTAATGTGGGCCAATATGTATTTTGCTACATATGTTTGTTTTAAAAAAAAAATCCCAGTAAGTGTATATTGATTGGTTTGCACAAAAGTTATAACATCTACAAACTATAGGACATTTTTATTTATTTGTTACTAGTAATGGTGGTGATCAGTGATGTATAGTGGATTTTGATCTTGCACCAGACATTCTGATACTTTTTGGGGACCAGTGACACTAATATTGTGATCAGTGCTAAAAATATGCACCGTCACTGTACTAATGACACTGGCTGGGAAGGGGTTAACATCAGGGGTGATCGAAGGGTTAACTGTGTGCCTCACCAGTGTTTATGTGAACTGTGTGAGGTGCTTTTACTGAGGGAAGAGAGGGAATGTAGCAGGGACACAAACGCCATCCCTCCCCCCTGTCAAAATGGCAATCTGGCTTGTTTACTACCCGACGATCGACTGGCGGACATCTAGTACCTTGCACCCACCGATTGGCTTCCGCTGTGTATAATGAAGCGAGGTGTTGTATTTATACATGATCCAGCACACAGCTGCCACCCTGTAGCAATAAAGCTGGTATAGGGTAGTCCGGAAACGGTTAAAAGAGAAGTCCAGCCTGGGCTCATTCGGTACGGTGCTGCATCTGCCTAGGTAAGTATGAATATGGGATAAAAAAATTCCATACTTCTCTTTTAATATTCAAAGTAAACTCACTCATCCATACGTGTCTCCATGCTTTGTTTTGTTGAGAAATCATTTTGAAAAACATCCCCAGAATTTATAGAAATGACCTTCTTTTGCTGTTGATTCATGTAGCATTTACTTCCTGGAACCCATCTGCCCTTAGTTCAGGCATGCAGGTAGGAGTGTGTGCTTAGCTGAGAAAGCCTCTCCTTCCCTCCTCCAGATGAAAGAAGAAAATACCCATGAAGTCTCCTGGGAAGTATGACATCATTTTAGCCTAGTTTAAAAAATTATAAAAAATATCATATATATGTGAAATATAATTCATACAAAAGATCGTACAAAAAAAAAAAACCGTCCGCACGCCGCTCCTCCCTACGCCGTTTCGTTAGAGATAACATCTTTCAGTGGCACTGGTAGACTTTATCTCTAACGAAACGACGTTGGGACGCTGAACCTGGAAGCGACTGGCAGCGTTACATGAGCCGGCCGGCAGAATTCTTTTTACTATTTGATGCGAGTTTCTTATGACATATGTAAGTGTGATTCTTTATTTTTATTAAAAATCCTGGCAATATTATACTACGGCGATTCCCCTTTTTTTTTATCTATGTGATTGGCAATGAGCGGTCTGGCCGTAGGAATATACCAACATTGGAACAGAGTGGAAATCACAAGCAAAAAAGATGTTCATTTGGAGTTGGACTATTACTTTGAATTTAAGTTCCAATTATAGTAGTGTATATATTCATTTTTGTACTATTTATTTAATTTTATATATTAAATTTATTTTTTGCACGATCTTTTGTATGAATTATATTACACATCAATTGATCTTTTTTATAATTTTTTATGTTATTATATATTCAGTGATATTGAATTGGATTATTATAGTGCAGCTTTTTTCGAAAAATTGGTATTAATATTGTGGGTATCTCACATTTAGGTTGCAGCTTCACTTTCACAAACATTTTTACAGTTTGTCAATTATTTTAACTTTAGATAACGCTGTATTACATTTTTTTATTAATCATTTTAGCCTAGGCCAGAAGCCAGGAAGCAACTGAAGAAATGTAAAAAAAAAGATTAAAAAAAGTAAATATGATATATCTTCTTATCTATTTACTCCATACTAGCAGCATAAACATTTAAAATAGTTAATGTGATTGAGATAGTTTAGTTGCACATTAACGACTTGCTTACTAGGCACCTAAACCCCCCTCCTGCCCAGACCAATTTTCAGCTTTTAGCGCTGTCCCTCTTTGAACGACAATTACGCAGTTATGCAACACTGTACCCAAATTCAATTATCATTTTTTTCCAACAAATAGAGCTTTTTTTGGTGGTATTTGATCACCTCTTTTTTTTTTTTTCTTTGTTAAATTTTTAACAAAAAAGACCAAATGTAAAAAAAAAATACAAAACTATTTAATATTTTGTTAATGCATTTTTGAAACAGGTAATTTTTCTCCTTCATTGATGTACGCAGATGGGGCTACACTAGGGTTGCCACCTGTCTAGGATTTACCCGGACATTTTGGGTTTTGACTCATGCGTCTGGGTTTCAGACTGCCTGAAACCCGGACACATTATTCAGACTGGACTATGGCTTCCCAGCAGGGTTGCTGGCTACAGTTGTCTAAGCTGGGAGTGCCTGTTACACTCTCTTTCATGCTGCCCGAAGCCAGCACTAACAATCCCCCCAAACACACACAGGCGGGAGAGGAGCTCGATCTGCACCTCTTCCTCCTGCCTCTACCCCTCTGTGCCTGCCCACACTCCAGTCCCTGGCGCTGTGCCTCAGAAAAGGAAAGTGGGGGCTGGTTTTTGAAGTCCAGCAGCCTCAGATACATCTGGATGAGAGGTGCTGACTGCCAAGGGGTGAGTGAGCTCACCATCCATTAGGGTTGTCCCGATATTCGTATTGGTATCGGGACTGATCCCGAGCATTTGTGCGAGTACTTGTACTTGCGCAAATGCTCCCGATGCCAGATCCGATACCTGGGAGAGATGACTAAAGTGACCTGGTGCAAGCGGAAGTCAACGGCTAGGAACAACGGAAGTGACACTGTGTCGACGTCGGTGGTTGGACATCCCGATGCCCATCTTAGTACACCCTACACTTGGCTGCAGCAAGCCAGCAGCAGACATCTTATCACACCCAGCCCATATAGTTCGAGCTGGGTGTAAAAAGATGGCAGTTGCTGCTTTTAATGCGGCCGAGTGCAAGGAGTACCAAGATGGGCGTCACGGGCAACCTTTCCTCATGGTATGACAGTGCCTGACCTGCCCATCAGTGCCCATAAATGCCACCTATCAGTGCCCAATGCACATAAGTTCCGCCTATCAGTGCCAGCCACCTGTCAATGCCATCTATCAGTGCCCGCCATCTATCACTGCTGCATATCTGTGCCACCTAATCTATATTGTGCTTTGAAAACTGTCACATAACATTCAAAAAAAGTATCGGTAATCGGAATCTGCCAGTACTTGGAAAAAAAGTATCGGTACATGTACTCGGTCTTAAAAAAGTGGTATCGGGACAACCCTACCATCCTTCCCTATTGCATCAGAGTGTTCCCTATTACATCAGAGTCCTCTCCATACATCAGAGTTCTCAGTGTCCCCCCTTAATACGGGGCTCCCAGAGCATCCCTTATGTTAGAGTCCCCGGAGTTCTCCAGTGTGAGGGAACTCAGCGGGTTTAGATGTATAAGGGGAACTCTGTGGACTCTGATGTAAAAGGGGAACTCTGTGGACTCTGATGTAAAAGGGGAACTCTGTGGACTCTGATGTAAAGGGGGAACTCTATGGGTTTAGATGTCAAAGGGGAACTCTGGGTTTAGATGTAAAAGGGGAACTCTGTGGACTCTGAAGTAAAGGGGGGACGATTATTATTACTTCATATGATTAGAAATGTTATTTATTATCAAAATATATGTATAAAAAAAAATTGCTGTGCAACACATAAAGTGTCCAGTTTTGACTTGAAGAAAAGGTGGCAAGCTTACGCTGTCGCCGTGAGGAGAAAAAAAAAAACGATTATCTATTCTCTGTTTACATCACGTAAACACGTAATCGACCCCTTACTCCGATCAGTGATCACCCGAGCCTCACCCCCCTGCAGGGGCACAGCCAGCTTGCAAAGGGAAGGACTTCTATTGATGCCCTCCCAGCAAAACAGATCCGCGCTGTAGCCATCATTCGGCTATAGAGCAGATCTGAAGGAATTAAGACCCCTTTCACGCTGAGGCAGTTTTCAGGCATTTTAGCAATAGAAATAGCCTCTAATTAGCACTTGAAAACTGCCTCCCAATCATTTTAGTGTGTCTGTTCACACTGGGGCGGTGCATTTGGGGGATGTTAGGAAAAGTCCTGCAAGCAGCATCTTTGGGGCAGTGTGGGAGCGATGTATACATTGAAATGAATGGGCAGCGCTTCCAAAGCACCTGAAAAGCGATTCGGAAGCGCAGAAACATGGATGGTTTTTAACCCCTTCTTTGGGGTTAAAAGTGCCCCGCTAGCGGCCGAAATGTGCCACTAAAACAAGTGGCGCTTTAGCGCTAACATGGATGCAGCCCCAGTGTGAAAGGGGTCTAATGTATTTATCTTTGATTGATTGACAACACCTGCTCACCACCATCCCATATAAGGCCTCTTTCACACCAACGTGCCGTTCAGGCCCGCCTGTCAGTTTTTCAGGCGGACCTGAACGGGTGCTCCATAGAGCTCTATGGAGCGTCGGATGTCAGCGGTGACATGTCCGCTGACATCCGACCCGCTCCGATCCGAAAAAGTGTGACGGAGGAAAAAGCTATTTTTCCATCCGCCTGCGGATCGGATCGGATGACGACGGGCACTGCGGTCCGTCGTCATCCGATCTCCCATAGGGGAGAGCGGCGCTGTGACAGGTCCGTCCCTGCACAGTGTGCAGAGACAGACCTGTCATCTCCCTGCTCAGCGGGGATCGGCGGAGTGATCCCCGCTGAGCAAACGGACATCCACGGGGCGGATCAGAACTGATCCGCCCCGTGTGAAAGGACCCTAAGAGAGTGGAGAGTCTGGCCATCTTATATGAGAACACAGCGCACCTGGCACTATGATATGGCAATAACAGAACACAACGCGGTGTACTGCAGCTTTTATTGTATGTACACTTTGGACTGTAAATCTAGCCTTTTTTTCCTTTCTGTTTTTAGTTTGAATATTAGTTCAAAACTTTGTTGTGTTTTTTTATTGCTCACTTTGTCACATTTATGACTAATGCCCTGTACACGCAATCGGACATTCCGACGACAAAATCCATTGGACGGATTTTGGCCCAAACTTGTCTTGCATACACACGGTCGCATAAAGTTGTCGGAAAATCAGACTGTTCAGAACGCGGTGACGTATAACAAGTACGACGGGATTATAAAGAGGGCAGTAGCCAATAGCTTTTGTCTCGTAAATTATTCTGAGCATGCGTGGCACTTTGTCCGTTGGAATTGTCTACACACGATCGGAATTTAAACAATCGGATTTTGTTGTTGGAAAATTTTAGATCCTGCTCTTAAACTTTGTGTCGGAAATTCCAACCGAAAAAGTTAGATGGAGCCCACACATGATCAGATTTTCCGACAACAAGATCCAATTGCACATTTTCCATCGGAAAGTCCGGCCGCGTGTACAGGGCATTATTCTGTCCCAGTTCCAGCTACCACAGCACCATTATGCTATCATCGCCATGCCAATTCATGTTTTTTTTAACTCTTTATTTATTCCAGATATGCCAGGAAATAGACATAAAACTGGTCACACGTTAGACTGACTACAGATTGTTTCACAATTGAAAACAAGATCCACAATCATGAGAGATCTTCCCCTGAAACAAGGTGGTAGAGAATTGACTTTCCAGGTCATTTCAGCAAATAGAGAGGAAGCCCCAGCAAATACAGACATGATTATGAATTGTGTCATAACACTTGACCACCATTAGGAGACGCTAATGACATGACATGACATTACATTCCTTATTTTAGATGTCATTATATTACATTGTTGTGTTTCTGTGCTTCTTTATGCAATGCAGGCAGATCATGGTTGGTGTGAGGTGCTGGCATGGAGCTGTACATAGCTTCCTGAAAACATCTTTATAAATGTAAGCATTAACAGGGAAAGGGGAATTGGGGAGAAAAATAAAAAATATGAATAAAAGAACCTTCACATAAAAGACCTCAAAAGAAAAATTGTGGGTTCAGTTGGACTTTTTAGGCATAAAAGAAGTTGTGAACACAACCAATATATTCAAGAGGAATTATTTCTATTTATTATTAAGACAAAAGTAGAAACAAAAAATAAAATAAATAAAAAAAAAATTCTTTTTACAAAAAAAGAATTATTTCCTCCTTATAACTACACATTTGAGACCTAATTGACATCCTATCAAAGGTAGTAAAATCCACTTAAAATTTCCAAAGGGGAAAAAACGGCGTCGAGGCCGGTCGGACGCATCGTAGGAGACGCTGGTCGGGTAGCTGAACGTCACTTCCGCCTAGTGCGGAGTGACGTCACTACCGGGACGGACACACATAAAAGGACACACATGGCTGGTGTCCATGAATAGCGGCCATTTTTTACAAAAATAAATACGATAGGGGTGAACGGGCTGAATAACCTGCCTGCTTGATTCCCCCTCTGCCTTCCCCCTTTACCCAGTGGGAATTCGGTTCGCTTCACTGCACTTAAAGGTAATTGGTCTGCATAATTGTATGTATCTTTCTTTACTTTTATTGGATGTACTTCCTAATCCCCTCCAAACTATCACGGTGGGTTTCTCCTAGAGCACTGGTAATATAATATTCTATTTTTAGTTTCTACTGTATAATATTCTCTGCTGGCTCTTTTTCTAATTCTCCTTGGTGTTGCTCAAACAATTGGTGTTTCACCTGACTAATGGGTTCCAATTTATCTCACTCTGAGGGACACTTTTTATGTTTGGACATTCTTAATTTCAATATTTCTTTATTGAATTTCAGAGTTTAAAACAAGATATACAATTCATAACAGCTTATCAGAGGTTCCGACTAGAGAAGCATATATAGATCCTACAGATCAGAGTAACGTAACGCATAGCTAGTCTAATATGCAAACTAGGTGAAATAATATTGGGTACAAATATTAGAACAATAGAGTAGATATGTAATATCTCTAGTCGTTGGGAAGGGGGGAAGGGAATAGATGGGATAGCCCCAGTTAGGAACACAATGAATACATCAGGAGGGAATGGTTAGATATGAGAGTACATTAGTCGGACAATACTATTGATAAGGAATATCAAGTAGGAACTAAGATTAGGTAGTTACCGTACATTTCGGGTGTGAAAGCCAAATACGCCAGTCAGAAAGAAACTTTTTCATACTTAATTGTTTTCGAGCTACTATCCTTTCCATCTCACATTGAAAGTTTAAGTCTGCAAGTGTGTGTAGGAGAGAAGGAGAAGAAGAGGTTTTCCAAAGTTTAGTTATGTTCAGTTTCGCTGCAAGAAGTAGATGTATGATCACAACTCTTGTATGCGTTGGAAATTTGTCGATACTTAAGTGTAAAAGAGCCAATGAAGGGTCGGAAGGTGTAGGGATTTGTGACAGGTTTGATATCAAGGCAAAAATTTGTTTCCAGAAGGAACTCAAAGATTTGCAAAACCATAGGGTGTGCGCTATGGTACCGGTACTTCCACATGATCTCCAACAAGTAGGAGGATGGTCGGGGAAGAATTTAGAGAGACGATAAGGCGTGAGATACCATCGATGGAGTGTTTTTTGGTAAGATTCCCAATGATTAGAGCAGCGGGAGGCTGTGTAAGTGAATCTAAAGGCACGTGTCCACATGTCAGGTGTGACCTGAGTGTTTAGTTCGTCAACCCATCTAGATAAAGATGGTATATGCGAGTAAGGCCGATTATCATTTAGAATAGAGTACATCAAAGAAATACCTCGTTTCGGATATGTTGAGTTAGTGTAAAAATCGTGGAATTTCTCAGGAAAAGTCAGAACTGTGGAAAGGTTGGTATGGCGAAGAAGGTGTGTGATCCTAATATATGAGAATGTTTCAGTGTCGGGGAGGCCAAATTCGTTTTGGAGAGTAGGAAAGGTTTTCAGGTTGTGGTTAGTGTGGTATAGATCTGACAAAGTAGATATTTTACATTTCAACCAATTGTTTAAATTTACGTCAGGTAAGTGTGACGGTATTGATCCAAGGGGAATTTGTAATCGGTGACTCGGTTGATCTAAGATGTTCCGCAGGGTGACTGTCTTCCAGACTGTTAAAGAGGCCATTATGGCCGGGGAATAATGAGTTGAAGGGAAAGGGAAGCCTGCCGAAGTAGCGAGCAGGAATTCCCGTAGGGTGTTAGGATGGAGTGATAAGGATTCTAAAATGGACCAGGCCTTAGTAGGAGTTGGATGCCACCAATAATATAGTTGGTCTAAAATGGAGGCGTAATAATAATTCTGAATATTAGGAAGGCCGGTCCCTCCTTTTCTGTGATGTCTAGTTAGGATATATTGGGCACAACGTGGTGGTTTATTGTCCCATATAAATCTGGAGATTTGTTTTTGAATGGAGGTGAAGAAGGAGTGAGGTATCGGTGAGATTACAGTCCTAAAAGGGTAAAGTAACTTAGGAAGAATTAGCATTTTAAAAGATGCAATACGACCTAGTTTGGAGAGACCCGTTGTGCGCAGCTGATTCAGTAAATGAGGTAGTCGTTTTTGGAAGGCCCGATAGTTGAGGTCATAAAGTTGGGACAGGGTAGGGGCTAAATTTATTCCAAGATATGGGAGAGAGCTTTTAGTCCAAGAGTAGGGGAGAGTACTTTCTAAGAGAGATTGTTGTCTATGTGAGAGATTAAGTGGAAGAATGAGGGATTTTGAAGAATTAAGTTTGTAGTAGGAGGCCGCACTAAATTGGCTAATGATGTCTTGGATTGCAGGTATAGAGACATTTGGGTTCGTGATCATTAAGATGACATCATCAGCAAATAAACTGATTTTATGTTCAGTGCCGTGGTGTATAAGTCCTGAGACACGCTTATCCTCTCTAATCCTTGCCGCAAGGGGTTCCATAATCAAGGCAAAGATGAGAGGGGAGAGCGGGCAGCCTTGGCGAGTACCATTAGAAATCTTAAAGGGATTAGAAAGAGTACCGTTAGTCAGTACTCTGGCTGAAGGATTCGAGTACAATGAGAGTATGGCCGCTTGGAACCATCCTGTGATGCCAAATTTGGTTAGTATGTCTTTGAGGAATCCCCAGTGCACCCTGTCGAACGCCTTCTCTGCATCTAGCGACAACAGCAGAGAAGGCGTTCGAGTTTGGGTGGCCTGGTGAATCAGGTTAAGGACCCTTCTAGTGGCGTCCGGAGCTTGCCTAGCTGGCATAAAGCCAACTTGATCAGGGTGTACAAGGTCGGGAAGATAGTTTACAAGTCTAGAAGCGATAATTTTAGCAAATATTTTTATATCGGTGTTTAGAAGAGAAATAGGTCTGTAATTTTTAGTGGAGGTGTGGTCTTTTTCCGGTTTGGGAATAGTGGTGATAGTGGAACGCAGCATATCTACCGGTAGAGAACCAGAGGTGGCAGCAGAGTTGAAGAGGTCTGTAAGATGGGGAGCAATAATGGCGGCGAAAGATTTATAGAATTCATTAGTGTATCCATCTTCACCTGGAGATTTGTGAAGCGGAAGGGAGTTGATGGCCTTTAGGGTTTCATTTAAGGAGAATGGACGGGATAGCTCCTCTAGTTGAGGGCTAGTTATAGTCGGAAGATCTACGGAGGATAGAAAATTTTGGATAATTTGGTCATTGGGTTGAGGAGTATCTGCGTCTGTAGCCAGGTTGTATAGCGAAGAGTAATAGTCGCTAAAGGCATTAGCTATATCCTGAGGATTTGTCAAGAGTGTGTCGGAGGTAGGGTGTCTGAGGGAACTTATCTTATGGTTAAGGCGTTGAGCTTTGACCTGTCTGGCTAGTAGAGCCCCAGCTTTATTACCCAAAGCGTAGTATTTGGCTTTGGTCAATTTGAGATTATGTTCAAATTTGGAAAGTAAAAGAGATCGGAGTTTCTGTCTCTGTTCTAGGAGCTCAGCAGTCAATTTTTGGGAGGGTTTCTGTTTATTTTGCTGTTCCAGGAGAGCAATTTGGCGGAGGACCTCGTCAACTTGCTGCGACCTCTGGTATTTAACATTACTATGTAACTTAATTAGAATGCCACGCATATAAGCTTTATAAGCTGACCAAAGTACAAACTTATCAGTGCCCGGTTGATCATTGGTTTGGAAATACAATTGGTGTTCAGCAGTGAGAAGCTGAGTAACCTTGGGATCCGAGAGGAGAGAAGAGTCAAGTCTCCACAACCGGGCAGTGTTAAGTCTGCAGTTTCCCACATAGAGGGAGACAGGCGCGTGATCCGACCACGTGATACTGCCTATCTCAGATTTCGTTACATCTTGCAAAGTAAGTCTATCAACAACGAAGAAGTCAATTCTGGAATAAGAAAGTTGTGATGAGGAGAAGTAGGAGAAGTCCCGTTCATTGCTGTGCTGGCACCTCCAGGGATCATAGAGGTCATTTGCCTGAAGAAAGGGATTCAGTACGGACCGTTGGGTTTTAGGTTTAGAAGTAGTGTCTAGAGAGGAATCTCCAATAATGTTAAAGTCTCCACCCATGAGGAGCCTCCCTTTTCGAATTTGCGTGACTTTTTTGTATAGTCGGTTGAGGAAACGTAGTTGATGTGTATTTGGACCGTATACATTCACCAGAGTATAGGTAGTTTGGTTAATGTCGCAGACTATAATTAGGAATCTGCCTTGTGGATCGACAATTGATTGATGTAGCGTAAACTGTACAGTGTTTCGTATAGCAGTGAGTACCCCATTTCTTTTCTTCGGCCCTGAGGCTAATATAATATGGTCATAGTTGTTTATCTTGAGTGTTGGGGATTTTGCAGCTGCAAAATGAGTCTCTTGTACTAAGAGGATGTCAGCTTTGTGGTTGGTAGCCTCCTTAACGAGTGCAGATCGTTTTTGAGGGGAGTTTAAGCCCCTTGCATTAATAGAGACTAGTTTGAAAGCCATTCTCAGGATTGGATAAAGGTATGGACGTCTGTAGAATCAGCAGAGTAGTAATATATGTAGGGCTGTTTTGCTAGTCCAACTTTAAAAGAAGTGCGCTATAGGTTATAGTGCTAGATGCCTGATGCAGCGTAGGAGAAGAAGTGAAAGAAGAGTAACTGGAGCTGGGTGTGGACGAGGGATAGGGATTAAAAAGTGAGAGCTCAGTAACGAAAAAGGGTCTGAGCTCAATGTGCAGAAATTACTGCAAAAAAGAAAGCGGGGTAGAGAGATCTTACGTCCGCAACGTGGGACAAGGATCTCTAAACAGGCAAGCAAGTGCTGGATAGGAATACTGCAGTTAGCCAGCCATAGTGGCTTTGGAGAGAAGGATAAAGTCTACGCAGGATGTCCATCAGAGGGATCTCCTCCGGTTTCCATGAGGGTCGGCATTTGGACAGAAGGGGTCAGCGAGTCGTCTGGAATGATACGCCATTGTTTCAGAAGAGAAAGCCCCATAGGGAGGGTACGCACTGCGTGAGTTTTGTTTTGATGCGTGATAAGAAGCTTAGTAGGGAAGCCCCATTTATAGGGAATATTATGATTTCGGAGCGCTTTTGTTATGGTGACAAGTTGTCTGCGATTATCCATCGTTGCTTTTGAGAGATCCGCATACAATGCAATGTTGGTGAAGGGATCAGGGAGAGTCGTTGCTCTTTTGGCTGCGTTTAGAATCCTGTCTTTGACAGAAAAAAAAATGGATGCGCGCCAATACATCCCTGGGAGTGGAAGCAGGAAGGTGCGACGGCTTGGGAATTCTGTGTGCTCTGTCAATTTCCAGATCACGGGTAGTCAGGTCAGGTAAAAGAGCCTGCATCAGGGCTTGTATAAATTGTATGAGCTCGGGTTGCTGGATCGATTCTGGGATATTGCGGAATTTAATATTGTTCCTTCTGGAACGATCTTCCAAATCTGCGATTTTAAGGTTGATTAATTGGAGCTCGTCTTCATGGTCTGCAAATCCGTCAACCATATCATTATGTGCAGAAAGCATGTCTCCCAATTTATTCTCTATACGGGTAATAGCAGTGTCATGTTGGTTTACTACTATAGATAGTGATGAGACTCCTGAGGACAGATCAGAGTACAGTGTCTGCCTCAGTGAGAGCAGCATGCTCTTCATAGTATTCTCTGAGAGAGGTTGATCTGAGGCAGGGAAAGACTCCAGCACAGAGGCCTGTTGCGGTGGGGGGAGGGAGTACATGCTGGGAGCTGAGGGAGGATGTAATGGCTCCTCCGTCCTGAGCCTGGACTTAGCAGGGCTGGATGTTGTAGGGGATGTAGGTGGAGAACACTCACCCTGAGCGGTGTGGAAGCGCTGGGGTCCCGAAGCCATCAGAGAGCTCTGAGATGTCTGTGAGGAAGAGGACCGCGCTGAGGAATCACGGCCACCGCCGCCGCCATTTTGGCTGCCCTGCTCGTCAGGTGAGGGGAAATAGTCTGTCAGTTTTTTAGGGAGAGAGGATCTCTTTCTCCTTTTAAGCATGACCGCTTGCTGTATGAGGCTTTCAGGTGCCTTAGGATCGTTTTTTGCCTTCTCTGGAGCCGATTATATTGTCGCTGTGGCTGGTTTACTGCAGAGCAGAGGATTCAGTCAGCCATCCGCACTAGCCGGCAAGCCACGCCCCCTCCTGGACATTCTTTATACCAAATTCTAAAACACCCCCTTTTTCATTATGCTTTTTTATACAGCTCAGGGGATACTCAGAGTACCCATCATCATTTAACTTCTGGCTACCCACATTTTAAGAACACCCACTAAAAATTAAATGTTCGAAGCCCCACGGGCTCAACACATTTATGAAGTGATTCCACCAACTTTAAATTCATATCTGCATTTATTGCTCAACGTCTACTCCTCCCCCCCCCCCTTTTTCCTTTTTGGAGAAATGGGTGTTTGAATTGTGCCAACTTCCCTACTCTCCTCCGGGAACGGTGGTCTCCCTATTTGGGACACACTTTATGAAGGAATGTAAGTATTTATAGCTTGATATAAGATATGAAATAAGAATGTTGTATCCGCCCCCACACTGTGCCCCCCCCCCCCCCTTATTTTATTTTTTTTCCCCAATCTTATGGAACACCTTAGCATCTTGATAGGTGGTATAATGAAATATGTTATGTGTATCTGGATACATGTAGTTTATATTAATGTTTGTAAATGTTTTTAGTATTTTATATATATATATATGTTTTCTTTTTATTTATTTATTCTTTCTCCTTACAATATAGAACACTGTTATCAGCTCCTGAAGAAGCGTCATCTCCAGACGCGAAACATGTAGAGCACCAGAATATATGTAACTGTCGACTGTATGGTTGATATCCTTGATTCTATATTTATATAGATATGCACTTTGTTTTTTCCCCTTTGGAAATTTTAAGTGGATTTTACTACCTTTGATAGGATGTCAATTAGGTCTCAAATGTGTAGTTATAAGGAGGAAATAATTCTTTTTTTGTAAAAATAATTTTTTTTTTTTTTTTTTTTTTTGTTTCTACTTTTGTCTTAATAATAAATAGAAATAATTCCTCTTGAATATATTGGTTGTGTTCACAACTTCTTTTATGCCTAAAAAGTCCAACTGAACCCACAATTTTTCTTTTGAGGTCTTTTATGTGAAGGTTCTTTTATTCATATTTTTTATTTTTCTCCCCAATTCCCCTTTCCCTGTTAATGCTTACATTTATAAAGTGATAACCAGGATGTGGCATTCTGTTTAAACTTTTCAGTGTATCCACAGACACCACCCTATGACAGATACACATTTTTCATTTAAATATTCCTGAAAGCATCACCACACCCTCCCTCAGTGCTCTTCCTAACAACCCTCAGCCCTGATGTAAGCAGTGTGTTGGCTCTTGAATGAGTTATGCAAAAATGCCTTGGTGCACGGATGGCAATCTGGAGGAGTGGGTCTTCCTAGGGAGGCTTTAGGGAGGAAGGAAAGTCCACTTTTTTAACTTGTCCCTATAATAAGGCTTACCTGTAGGCAGGGCCGCTGATAGGGGGGGACCACCAGCCCTCCTGTACTGGGCCCTGCCCTGTCGGGGGGCCCAGAGGCAGAGGGGGGGACTCCCACATTATAGGGACTATACTAATCCTGAGCTAGGGTCCCATGTAGTGTGCGTGGGAGGAAGCAGAAAGCTAATTATTTAAACACTTTTGGGAGTAATCTGCAGCCGTATGTCCAGACTATTACATACAGTACATTACACAAGTCCCAGTCTCTTCTATATCAATACGCTGGCCGGGACTTGTGTAATGTAATTGTCTGGACATACGGCTGCAGATTACTCCCGAAAGTGTTTAAATACTTTGCTTTCTGCTTCCGGCTGTCCAACTTCGTGCCCAGGTGGAAGGAGCAGAGGTTTTAGAGGAGCTCAGCTTCTGGCCGGTCCCCACGCTCCCAGATCCAGAGGATCCAATCCCCCCACCCCAAGAGAAGCACTGCATGAGGACCCCAGATAAAAGAAGCCAGCAGGACCAGGTACTTGTGAAGTCGGGGGATGTTAGGTGGAGGTAGAGACTGGGCCCGGGCTCTGAGCATAAAGTTGGCCATACTGCATACTGCTCTCCCACATATCTAAAATATTGTGGGTATTCACCGTGCCCAGAGTGAAAGTCTTTTCCCTGCTGTGTGGGGGGCCCCGCCAGGTAGACTGTACGGGGCCCGATGATTTTTAACAGCGGCCCTGCCTGTAGGTACAGTGAATATCTTCTAAACTTGCATTGTTTAGGAGAAATTCACATGGGATGCAGCCAGTGATGTCACCGGTGCATGCGCTCTGAAGGGATGGCAAACCCTACCCAGAGCATCTATACAACCCACAAACCTAGACGGGTGAGGATGGAAGCACAGAGGAGCTGGGACAGCACTGCGCTAGAGGACTCCATGTGCGGGTAAGTCTGTCATAATGTGCTAGTATGCAGAGCCTACTAATACATAATGACTTAAACCTGTAGGTGGCCCTTTTTTATATATATTTGTGGTGGTTTACTATCACTTTAATTAGCTGAGGTTTTTCTTTAATTTGTTAGTCAGGTCCATCTAAATCTGCTAGTACATCTAACACTACCCTTTTCCCAGATTGACAATGCTGTTGTCCAAACGTGGAGATGCCCTTAAGCTGTACAAAAGTTCTTTGTACATTCAATCAAAAAACGCAAAAAAAATAGAACAGAAACCTTTTTTCAAATTGGTGTGACACCGCAAAGTAGGAGCCGCACCAATTTGAACCATTGCCGTCAGTAGGCAGAGACATTTCATGCGATTTTGAACCGCATGACAAGAAGCACCGGTGTGAACAGGGGGCTTAATGATTTGTATTTCTGCCAGTCCTGAGAATTGCACAGTTCTGCACAACACAGCCAGGCTTGAAGTATAGTAGATCTGATTTTTCTCTGCTGCCTGGATACTGAAAAGATATGCTGTAGTCTGATGAGCTTGTTTCTCTGTTACTTTGCTCTCTCCTCCCAAAACTGACTGGCTCCCTATGCTGCTTCTCCCTCCCTGATCTGAGTTCTGCTGTACAGGGACTATAAGTGGCTGATACCAGATTGAATAGAGGTGTTCGCCAAAACTAGTCTGCTGCTGACTGTACTCACTGAGAAGGCTTGAAATAAATATGCTTGATGTTATGGAGTTGCCGGCTGCTTCTTTTTTTAGATTAATTTATGTAAATTAACCCCTTCCCGCCGAGCGTACGCAGATCTGCGTACTCGGCTTCCGGGGGGTATACCGGGATGATGCCCGCACCTGCAGGCATCATCCTGGTACCATTTTTTACAGCGGGCGATTGGCTTTCCAGCCATAACAACCGATGCGGCTAAAAGCCGCTCGGCTGTTATGCCGGAGGAGCGGGAGGGGACGTCCCCCCCTCCCGCCGCCTCTCGCCGCTGTTACCGGTGCTCCCGCTCGATCGGGAGCACCAATTAGCCATCCGTCGGCTCTGGCTGCTGGGGAGGAACTGGAACGAAGCCGTAATCAGCTTTGTTCCAGTCTCCTCATCGTAAACACGGAAGCGACGTCATGACGTCACTTCCCGTTTACTCGGCTGCCAATGGCGCCGGTTTTAAAAAAATATCCGGTATTCAGAATCGCCGTTTTCAGCGATCTGAATACATTGAAGTGTAACTGAGGGGTGGGGGGTCTTTTAGACCCCCGATCCCTCCATAAAGAGTACCTGTCACCACCTATTACTGTCACAAGGGATGTTTACATTCCTTGTGACAGCAAAAAAAGTGATCATTTTTTTTTATTTTTTTTTTAAACAATTTAGTCATTTTAAAATAAATAAAAAAAAAATAAAAAAAAATTTTCAAAGCGCCCGCCGTCCCCGCGAGCTCGCGAAGCAAAGAAAACGCATACGGAAGTCGCGCCCGCGTATGTAAACGGTGTTCAAATCACACATGTGAGGTATCGCCGCGATCGTCAGAGCGAGAGCAATAATTCTAGCAGTAGACCTCCTCTGTAACGCTAACCTGGTAACCGTAAAAAAATTTTAAAGCGTCGCCTATTGAGATTTTTAGGTACCGTACTTTGTCGTCAATCTACAAGTGCGCGCAATTATAAAGTGTGACATGTTTGGTATCTATTTACTCGGCGTAACATTATCTTTCACATTACGCAAAAAAATTGGGCTAATTTTACTGTTTTGTTTTTATTTTATTCATGAAAGTGTCCCTTTTCCCAAAAAGTTGCGTTTAAAACACCACTGCGCAAATACCGTGTGACATAAAATATTGCAACAATCGCCGTTTTATTCTCTAGAGCCTCTGCTAAAAAAATATATATAATGTTTGGGGGTTCCAAGTAATTTTCTAGCAAAAAATATGGATTTTAACTTGTAAACACCAAATTCCAAAAATAGGCTTAGTCATGAAAGGGTTAAAGTAGCTAAAGGCAAAAACCTTTCATTTGTGACAGGGAGGATTATAATCCCTGTTGTATTTTATTATTTTTTTGCCATTTGTGCCCTATTGGGGAGCTTTTCCTTCACTTCATACCGCATAGCCAAGACAGGAAGTGAAAGGAAATCCCTCCAAAATGAGGGAACCACTGGTTGTCACCAGGGCCACCAGAACTAGTGTCCTCATTGGAAAATGTCCCCTCTATTACTGCTTTAACTGCTTCCTGACCAGCCAACACAGTTATACAAGGGCAGGTTGGCTCCCCTGCATGAGCCGTCGTAGCTACACATCGGCTCGCGGGGTCAGGATAACTGCCAATGCTTGTGGCCGACAGTCGCGATGACCGCACCCATGAGCGATCATGAGCAGGAGACACAGAACAGGGACGAGTGTGTGCAAACACACACTTCCCTGTTCTGTTCTGACAGGAGTGACAGATTGTGTGTTCCTATTAGGTAGAAACCACGATCACTCACTTCCTCTAGTTAGTCCCCTCCCCCTTCAGTTAGAATCACCTCCCAGGGAACACAGTTAACCCCTTGATTGCCCCCTAGTGTTAACCTCTTCATTGCCAGTGACATTTTTACAGTAATCAATGCATTTTTATAGCACTGATCGTTGTATTAATGCCAATGGTCCCAAAAATATGTCAAAATTGTCCGATGTGTCCACCATAATGTTGCACTCATGATAAAAATTGCAGATCGCTGCCATTACTAGTAAAAAAAAAAAAATAATAATAAAAATGCTATAAATCTATTTCCTATTTTGTAGACGCTATAACTTTTTTTTTTTTTTTTAACAATCTTTTTATTGAAAGTTTCACAAATTAACAATCAACAAATACATGTGCAAGGTCAATTAAACAAAAAGGAGTACATATCCTGTGCAGTATCATGAAAGTAAGGTAGCCGAAAATACTAGTAATTCCTTTTTTCCTATACAAATGATATACATTAATGGTCGAGTGTTTGATAAATGGCTAGATAATGTCAACGTAGGAATGAGATATTTGCAATATTTCAAACAAGTCACAACTATTTTAGCAAATAAATTTAACAATTAAATTTAAGAACGACTTCTATATTTGTCCCATAAGGCCCATTTCTGAAGAAAGGGTTGTAGTCTATCTTCCTGATACGCTACCGTTCTTTCATATTCAAACGAGTGGTCAACTAGGGCCACTACTTCTGACACCAAAGGGGAAGCAGTAGATTTCCATTTTCGTGTAATGCTCAGCCGAGCTGCAAATAAAATATGTGTCACTAATGTGCGCTCTGGGGTGGGATAAATATCCAAATCTACACCTAGAAGAGCTTGTTCTACTCTGAGGGGATTTAAGATTCCTGTTAACATAGCTATTACCTTACTTATTTCCCCCCAGAAGCTTCGTAAAGATACACAACCAAAATATGTGTGCCAGATTTCCCACCTGGCCACATTCTCTCCAGCACGCGTTCGTACCCTCTCCTGCGTATTTCGCTATTATGTAAGGCGTCCTGTACCATCGAAATCGTAACTTATGTGCGCCTTCCCTAAAATTGGAACAACGAGTGGAATTGTAACTGCTCTTAATAGCTCTGACCCATTGGTCTGGGGATATAGTGATATTTAGATCCTCTTCCCACTTGGTTAACTGATTGTACATCTCAAAATGCAGTTTACCGTGAAGGAGATTGTATATGGCCGTAATACCTTTCTTTTGTGCTGAGGTTGGCTGCCACAGCTCCCAAATACATTCCGGGAGGCTAAAGTACTGTGTACAATCGTAAGGGATCATGCTAGTCAATCTGGCAAATGTCAGAAATTCAGTCTTAGGAATGTCCTGAGTGGCCTTCAAGTTTTCAAATGACCGTATATTACCCTGCGTTAAAAGTTGGTGAAGAAAACAGAGTCCATAGTTTGCCCAATGTGTCACTTGTAAGTCAGGGGTAAGGAAGGACAGGGCCGAGAGGGGATAGGGAGATGTTTAAGGTCGGTGTTGGCTGGTTGGTGTTTGCGTAGGTAAGCCCAGGCCTGCAGTGTCGCGTTTATAGTAGGGTGGTGTTTATATCTTCTGGGGTCCCCTATCGCTGTGGCATATAGAAGCCCTGAGAGATCCTTCTGTTGTGTCTGTTCTAATTCACATATGTGCCACCGCTTCTGTTCAGGTGTATAGAACCAGACTCTAAGTTGGTCCAATATAGCTGCCATATGATAATCTCTCAGCTCTGGAACTCCCATTCCTCCCACCTGTCTATGTTTGATTAGAATTCTAAAGCCGCATCTGGCAGGCTTCCCTTCCCATAGGTATCTACCCAGTTGGCGTTGTAATGTTCTATAAAAAGAAGCTGGCAACGCAATTGGAAGTGCTCTGAAGAGATACAAGAGCTTTGGTAGTAGAAACATCTTCTACGCGGCCAATCTGCCGGACCAGGAAAGATAAAACTTTTTACATCTGGACAGCTCACCCTCAAAGCTCGATGGGATAGATTCGAAGTTGCATTTGTAAAGTTGAGATAGGGAGCTGGTTAACCTTATGCCCAAGTATTGAATGGATTCAGATGCCCAAGCATAAGGTAATTTTGTAATAAGAAATCTCATTGAAATTTTCCAACACCTCGTACACAGTTTTCAGGGATTCCTCTGGATCAACAAGAGACAGGATCACATCATCTGCATATAGAGTGATAGAGTGCTTAGTCGATCCAGAGCTAATACCTCTAATATTCGGGTGAGTCCTAATCCTCTCCGCCAATGGCTCCATTAAAAGGGCAAAGATCAGGGGTGATAAAGGACACCCCTGTCTTATTCCATTGGTAATGTAAAACTGTTCAGAGAAAAGGCCCTCTGTGAAAACTTGCGCTGACGGTTTGGAGTACAGAGCAGAGATGGCGGAGAGGACCGAGCCCGAAAAGCCAAACTTCAACAAAACCGCCGAGAGGTACCCCCAATGAACCCTGTCGAAAGCTTTCTCGGCGGCCAGCGAGAGGAGGACCACTGCCCCCCCCCCCCCACCGGACGCCGAGTGAATCAAGTTCAGCACCCTCCTGGTGGCATCCGGGGCCTGTCTCCCCACAACAAACCCCACCTGATCGGGCTGTACCAGTTGAGGTAGAACCTTAGTTAAAGCGGGAGTCCACCGGGACTCCGCGTTTTTTTTTTTTTTTAAAAGCCAGCAGCTACAAATACTGCAGCTGCTGACTTTTAAAATAGTGACACTTACCTGTCCAGCGCGCCCGCGATGTCCGCACCCGAAGCCGATCTCTAGGTCGCCTGTCGGGTCCTGCCGCCGCCATCTTGGGTATGGCTTCATTTCCCGGTTCCCTACTGCGCAGGCGCGAATCGCGCTGCACAATAAGGACGCTCCCCGCTGCCTCTGGGATCTGTGTGTTTCCCAGCAGGCAGCGGGGCACTTGCGGGAAGGGGTGGGCACTTGCGGAAAGGGGCGTACGTTACGCCCCTTTCCGCAGAGAGCTATCCCGGAAGTGGGTGCAGTTACCTGGATTATCCAGGTAACTGCACCCCCCTCCGCCCTGAAAGGTGCCGATTGTGGCACCGGAGGGGGGGAGGGTTCCGATGAGCGGAAGGTCCACTTTAGGGTGGACCTCCGCTTTAACCTATTGGCAAAAATCTTGGCATATATCTTCAGGTCCACATTTAATAAAGATATGGGCCTGAAGTTCTGTACCCTGTCTGAATCCTTTCCCGGTTTAGGCAGTGTTACTATAGTAGCCGATAACATCTCGGGTGGGAAGGAGGCTGAGGAGGCAGCTGCATGAAACACCCTCTGCATATAGGTAGTCAGAATACTGGAAAATGTCCTATAATACTCTGAGGAGTATCCATCTGGACCGGGCGATTTGTTTTTAGGGAGGGCTTCTATGGTCTTTTGTATTTCGGCTAATGAAAATGGGGCGTTCAACTCCTCTAAGTGCAGTGGTTGCAACTTTGGGAGGTTAAGTATCTGAAGAAAACGTTCTATGGCATCAGGTGTGGGCTGTGCAGAAGAGGCATCTTCCTTCAAGTTGTACAGGCTGCTGTAATACCAGCCGAATGCATCTGCTATTTCTTTAGGGTTAGTAAGTCTAGAGCCATTTTGTGGATGTACTATGTACGGTATTCTTTGCTTGAGTACTTTGTCCTTAAGCTGCATTGCTAAGAGCTTCCCTGCCTTATTGCCATGTGTATAATGGTTAGCTTTGAGTTTATGAATGTTCCTGGCATGTTGGGCCACCAGTAGAGTACGTAGGTCATTGCGGGCTTTTGCTAGATTATTACTTATTGAGAAAGAGGGTGTCGCTTTATTCACGATTTCTAAGTCATTTATCTCCTTCAAAAGGCTATCCATGCGCTGCCTCCGCCTCCTGTTCACCCCCGCACTAATCTTAATCAGGAGACCTCTAGTAAATGCTTTGTGAGTGTTCCATAAAATGAACGGGTCTACATTCTCAACATCATTAATTGTAAAAAATTCTTGCAATGCGGCTGTAACCTCATTTATAACCTCTGGGTTTTTAAACAACTGGGGATCGCACCTCCACCGGTTCGCCCGGGTAGAGAAGGTGCCATCCCCAACCGCTATTGACACCGGTGCATGATCAGTCCATGAAATGGTACCGATCTCCGACCTAAAGATACGCTGTAATAAAAACTTATCAACTAGAAACATGTCAATCCTGGAATAGGACATGTGTACCTGTGAGAAAAAAGAAAAGTCACGTTCAGTGGAGTGCTGACACCTCCACACATCATACAGGCCAGCTGCTCCCATAAATTTTGCGATCTCAGGCCTGCAGGAGAGCCTCGGGGAGGGACTGGACACGTCTAATACTTTATCTGGAACTGCGTTTAGATCCCCACATAAAATAACATGTCCCTTAGCTGTCTTTTGTATTCTCCCCCATAGCTTGTTAAGAAAATGCACTTGTCGAGCATTGGGGGCATAAGCGTTAACTATGGTATAGGCCACATTATTAATTTTGCAGTTAAGAATTAAATACCTCCCTTCTTTGTCTTGTTGATGGGATATATACTTATATGCAACTGATTGCTTAATGAGGATTGCAACTCCCCTTTTTTTTGTTGGGGCATTACACAGAAATATCGTGGGGAAGTGTTTGTTGGATAATTTAGGGTGGTTGCTTTCTTTAAAGTGAGTCTCCTGCAGGCAGAGGACATCGCTGCGTAGTAGCTGGGCCTCCCTCCATAACATGTGCCGCTTTTGCGGGCTATTCAAACCGTTAACGTTTAAAGGCGATATTTTGAATACCATAACTAGTGAGCTTGTGACTTATCCAATAGCTGAGAATAAATACTTCTAAACACAAAAATAAATTTCTATCCTCTCTCATGCACAACACCAACCAAATGGCTAGATGAACACTATAGTGACCGTGTATAAGAAGTCTTGTTTCCACAAAAGGAAAAGGCAAAAAGAAAAACGGAAAAGGAGAATACAGGAAACGTTGTAAAAAGAGTGAAACGTAAAGATTAATAAAAAAATTTAGGAACTGATTCCTAGGAATCTGAGCCAACAGTGGCTGTTGATAACTGGGGGAAACACAAGTCTCGATGCCGATGGGGTCATCCAGGTTTAGGTGCAATTGGATGTAAGCCAAGCACGGTACTCAGGTGTGACTGTCTCAGCCGTCAGGAGTGTCCTTTCTTGCTTGATGAGCCTTAGGGGCCGACAGCTCTGGGGTGATGATTTCCCATTTTTCCAGTAGACGCAGGCCGTCCTCCAGCGTGCTGATACGATAATCCCGGTCTCCTTTGGAGATGACTAAGGTGGCTGGGTGGTTCCACTTGTATGGAATTTTGTGGTTTCTGAGTGGTTTGGTAATAGTCAGAATATTACGCCTCTGCTGCATGGTGTGGGCTGACAGGTCCGCAAAGAAGGTGAGCCCCTGGATGCAGTCTGGGGGATGGACTGCTTGCCTTATAGCAGACATCAGCTTCTCCTTCACTCTGTAGTAGTGTATCCTGGCTATGGTGTCTCTGGGAAGTTTCGCCTGAATGTGTTGTGGCTTAGGTAGCCTATGGATACAGTCAATGGTTAGTTCCTCTAGCGAAACATCCGGCAGAAGTTTGTGCATAATAGTAGTGAGGTGTGCCATCAAATCTTGGGGCTTCACTGTCTCAGGAATACCTCTAATTTTCACATTATTCCTTCTCGAGCGGTCTTCCAGGTCCGCTACTTTAGCTTTAAGCCAAGAGATGTCCTCATCATGTTCATTATGAGCGTCCACCATATTGTTGAATGTGTCTGTGAATTCCCCCATCTTATGCTCAATATGGGAGACCCTGTCACTGACCGCTATCACTTCAGTTTTGCATTGTGTCACTAACTGCAGCATGTCAGTATGAATCGCCCCTCTCAGTGTGACCAACATGTCTTTTAAAGTGGAGTCCATAACTGGCTGGTTGTTTGTAGGGAACGCTGCAATTGCATCCTGAAACTCCAGCGTATCATCAATAGCAGCAGCCATATTTCTGTCCCCTCTGTCTGCCAGCTCCTGTGTCAGCTTAGGCTTAGATTTAGCTGGGCTGTTCGTGCTGGAGGAGGATGGGGATACGGCCTATGGTGCTTTATGTTTGTGCCTGTTTCTACTCACAGTTTCCCAGCCGTCCTCAGGGTCCTCCATGCAGACCTTCTCTGCGGCCTGTGAGCCTCGTGCGCCGGGTGCGCCATCTTGCCCGCCTGTGCGGCCAGACCGGCCGAAAAAGTCCGTCATTTTCCCGGGCTGTGAGCGCTCCCTTCTCCTCCTCGACATGACCGGACACTTCCCTGGACCTTCCGGAACAAAGATCTGCCACTCGTCCGTGCTTTTCGTCGCTGTGATCGGTACTGGATGTCCCGTGTGGTGAGGAGCTCAGGACTCACGCGTCCATGCTCCTTGCGCGCCTGCTCCGCCCCCAACGCTATAACTTTTGCGCAAACCAATCAATATATGCTTATTGTGATTTTTGTTTTACCAAAAATATATAGAATACATATCAGCCTAAGCTGAGAAAACATTAGCTTTTTTTTACAAAAAAAAGGGGATATTTATTATAGCAAAAAGTACA
Organism: Lithobates pipiens; assembly: GCF_037356315.1. Taxonomy (NCBI): domain Eukaryota; kingdom Metazoa; phylum Chordata; class Amphibia; order Anura; family Ranidae; genus Lithobates; species Lithobates pipiens. Next base: position 237,950,831 of record NW_027507785.1, on the reverse strand, counting down.
AAATATTGTGTTTTTTTTTTTCAAAATTGTCGCTTTTTTTGTTTATAGCGCAAAAAATAAAAACCGCAGAGGCAATCAAATACCACCAAAAGAAAACTCTATTTGTGGGAAAAAAAAGTACATCAATTTTGTTTGAGTGCAACATCGCACGACCGCGCAATTGTCAGTTAAAGCAACTCGGTGCCAAATCGCAAAAAGTTCTCTGGTCAGGAAGGGGGTCCATTTTTCCAGGGCTGAAGTGGTTAAGTGTAAATGGGATTTTCTTTAACTTCTATGGGGGCAAAAACAGCAAAATAAACCCATTGGAGTTCTAATACTTCTACACTCTATCCAAAACAAAACAAAAATGTTGTCTTTATTTATACATTAAATCTGCCCGGAGTGCACCATTAAATTTAACATTTAGGAAGGAGTTAAACATAGCTAAAGTAAAAACATTTTAGTTTTGGATAGAGTGGAGAGGGATGAGAACACCCGTCCGGTTTTTATCGCTGTCTGTGCCCGTTGGGCCCTATTTACACCTGTGCATTCTGGAAATGAACACAGAACACAAAACATGCGTTATGCTTGCAGTGGCATTACTTTTTAATGGCACCCCAAATGCAGACAGCATACAAGCAATTTGTGCATAGCAAAGCAGGACACAAATACGCCAAAATGTAATGTAAAAAACTAATAAAATGTGAAACTTCTTTGGCATGTTTGCCACGCATAGGGCAGCCCATTTAAGTGAATGGGCTGCCCTATGTGTGTTGAGTGAAAAGACGTGAGGTGTGAATGGGGCCTTAGGGAGATTCACCATCTCTATTTGTCCCTTTTAGGTTACCAAGCGTGAAAGTAAAAAAATCCCACATTTTATGCTATCACCAAGAAATAGCGGGGAAATCTTTACATGGAGACACTAGCTCTAGAATACCCCCAATATGGAGGTTTTTTTTCTCGCTTCCTCTTTCAGCTATTGAATAGGGATGAGCTTCGTGTTCGAGTCGAACATACGTTCGACTCGAACATCGGCTGTTCGGGCGTTCGGCGAAATCCGAACTCTTGGTCCGTTCGCGTCAAAATTCGTATGGCGCGCGCGGACCACAATGCACTGCGGTGGCGCAGTGCATTGCTGGCTCGTGATTGGCCAAGCATGCACTGTGACCCCCGCATGCTTGGCCAATCGCAGCGCCAGCAGCGAGGAGAGCCATGATTGGCCACAGGCATCCTGCCTGTGGCCAATCATAGCTCAGGCTGTGTAGTACACGCCCCACACTATATAAGGCCGCCTTTGAGGCGGCCTCGTGTAGTGTGTTGGCATCTGAAGCAGTGGGTGTTCTGTGTACCTTCAACACAGTTACACACCAATCGTTTTTGGCTGATTTCCTATCTTGCTCTTGTGTAGTGGTTATTGTCTGTGCCCTGACTGCAGTATACACCACTACACTATATTCACCTCACCTATATAGCTAGCTAGTGATCTATCTTTAACCACTTAACAACCGCCCATTGCCGATTAACGGCTTCAGGGCGGTTGTTTAACTCTGAGAGGCCGTTAATTAACGGCCTCCCAGAATTCTGCTCTCGCGCGCCCCCCTGGGGCACGCACTCGAGAGCATCCGTGACCGCCGGGTCCACAGGACCCGGCGCATCACGGATCACGGTAAACGGCCGCTCGTCGCGGCCGTTTACCACGTGATCGCTCCGTCAAATGACGGAGTGATCACTTGTAAACAAACCGGCGTCATGTTATGACGCCGGTTCCTCCCTCCCCTCTCTGTACCGATCGGTACAGCGGAGGGGAAAGAGATCGGTGTCAGCAGCGATGTGGGCTGCATCTGCAGTGACCACATCGCTGCTCACCGAATTTAACCCCTCAATTCCCGCCAATGCTCTGCAATACCAGTGCATACTCTGCAGTACCCTGCCATTACTCTGCAGTACCCCCCATTACTCTGCAGTACCCTGCCTTTACTCTGCAGTACCCCCATTACTCTGCAGTAACCCCCATTACTCTGCAGTACCCTGCCATTACTCTGCAGTACCCCCCAATACTCTGCAATACCCGCCATTACTCTGCAGTACCCCGCCATTACTCTGCAGTGCAGTACCCTGCCATTACTCTGCAGTACCCTGCCATTACTCTGCAGTACCCTGCCATTACTCTGCAGTACCCTGCCTTTACTCTGCAGTACCCTGCCATTACTCTGTAGTACTCCCCAATACTCTGCAGTACCCTGCCATTACTCTGCAGTACCCCCCAATACTCTGCAGTACCCCGCCATTACTCTGCAGTGCAGTACCCTGCCATTACTCTGCAGTACCCTGCCATTACTCTGCAGTACCCTGCCTTTACTCTGCAGTACCCTGCCATTACTCTGTAGTACTCCCCAATACTCTGCAGTACCCTGCCATTACTCTGCAGTACCCCCAATACTCTGCAGTACCCCGCCATTACTCTGCAGTGCAGTACCCTGCCATTACTCTGCAGTACCCCCCATTACTCTGCAGTACCCTGCCTTTACTCTGCAGTACCCTGCCATTACTCTGTAGTACTCCCCAATACTCTGCAGTACTCTGCTATTACTCTGTAGTACCCCGCCAATACCCCGCCAATACTCTGCAATACCCTGCCATAAATTGCCATACCCAGCCATACTCGGAGATACCCAGCCATACTCGGTGATACCCTGAAATACCCAGCCATAGATGCCCCCCACCCCTCACCGCCCTCCGGTGCTTCTACCAACTCGCCAGTACGATCAAAGCCAGAATCTTTTTTTTATTTTTTATTTCAGGCTTCCCAGCCTAGAGGTGAGATGTGGGGTCATATTGACCCCCAGATTTCACTGTAAAGAGGACCTGTCACCCCATATTCCTATTACAAGGGATGTTTACATTCCTTGTAATAGGAATAAAAGTGATCAAAAATATATTTTTGGGGAAAAAAATATCAAACTAAAATAAATAAAGTAAAATGAACAATAAAAAAAAAAAAAAAATTAAAGCGCCCATGTCCCCATGTGCTCGCATGCAGAAGCGAACGCATGCGTAAGCCCCGCCCACATATGAAAACGGTGTTCAAACCACACATGTGAGGTATCGCCCAGAACGTTAGAGCGAGAGCAATAATTCTAGTCCTAGACCTCCTCTGCAACTCAAAACATGTAACCAGTAAAAAAAAAATTATGAAGAAAAAATTACTAATCTGCTAAATTTTATAACAGAAACAAAGAAAAATTCATTTTTTCGCAGAATTTCCGGTCTTTTTTCTTTTATAGCACAAAAAATAAAAAAACTGAGAGGTGATTAAATACCACCAAAAGAAAGCTCTATTTGTGTGAAAAAAGGACAAACATTTCATATAGGTCCAGTGTTGCATGACTGAGTAATTGTCATTCAAAATGTGAGAGCACCAAAAGCTGAAAATTGGTCTGGTTATTAAGGGTGTTTAAGGGCCCAGTGGTCAAGTGGTTAATAATAGAGCTTGCAGTCAGTAGTGTTAGGAGATAGTGCGTGCTGTCTGCGTGCTCTGTACCCAGTACATACCGCTATAATATAGGGCAGGCCCCTACTTTCAAACATCCAACTTACAAACATCTCCTACTTGCAAACGCAAGGAGACAGCAGCAAGTGAGATGAAAAAAGACGGACGACAAAACAAATTATACAGGGGTGATAACCCTTCCCTATGTTTTCCAAAAAGCTTAAAAATAGTTTTTTTGGCTGGAGCTACACTTTAAAAATGTACCAGTTGAAAATTACAAACAGATTCAACTTAACACAACAAACCTACACAGTCCCTGTCTTGTTTGCACCGCCTGTATACTGCTGTTCTGAGTATATAGGGCCTGGGGGCCACACGCATTTCCTTTTTTTAATATGGGTACAGGGTTCCCCTTAATATGCGTACAAGACCCAAATAGGCTGGTAAAGAGCAGCACGTAGCAGGACCGAAGGGTAGGCGGAGGGTTGCCATGACAATAGCACTGGGCAAGCATTGGACAAGATGTTTAGGGGCGGAGCCAGCGCAAGGAGGCGAGCGCGCTCTACGCCCCAGCGGCAGTCGCCGGGAAGAAGATTCGGGAGAGGATGGCGTCGTCATTGGGGGACCTCGTGATGCAGCGGCGGGCCGCGGCCGCGGCGCATGGTGAGCGCTGGCTGCGGGAACAAGTGGAGGAGGTGCTCGGGGGACTGCAGGACGGTACCCGGTTGGGGGCGGTCCGGGCGCGGCGCTCCCGCCCGCCGGCCCGTCTCTCTCCAGACTCCCCCAGGGCTCACACCAGTCTCCACGCGGGGAGCGCTGGCCCCGCCCCCCGCGAGCCGCCCGCGAAACGGCCGGCCATCCAGGCAGAGGAGGCCTCAGGGCGCAGGGGGGACGGTGGGAGCAGCACAGTGAGGCCGGCCGTCGGACCGGCGTTGGCCTCAGGAAGCACCACTAGGCCCAGAAGGGAGGATTCGGACCCTGCTCCTGTCGCGGCGGGGGCGGGGTTGTGCCTGAGAAGGATGACGACAACGGATGCTGGGGCCAGGGATGGCCATGTGATGGCGGACAGAAGTCGGGAGGGGTGGCGGGCGGCGCACGGCCCACCCTCTACGACAGCGGAGGTCGGGAGCAAGGGCCAGGGGAAGGCGATACGGAAATCGGCCACGGGGTGGTGAAGAGGACAGCCCGGGAGCAGCCCCCATCAGCCCAGGCAGGGCCCCGAGATCGGATGTCGCAGGAGGTGGAGAGCCCGGATCGGTCGGAAGGAGAGCTGTCGTCCTCAGAGGAGGAAGGGCCGAGAGGCGTTCCGTCAGCGGTCGTGGGAGGATCGGCGGCTGGAGGCGAGTCTTCCAGGCGGCCCGGTAAGTCGGCTTTTCTTCTGGGGTCTTGGGGGCAGGGGGGGTCGAGTAGTGTGGGGGGGGCATGGTGCTCTGGGGTTGCCCGCGGCGGGGGGATCCCACCCCGTCCGCCCTCCCTCTGGCCCAGCAGGTCGGTGACCGCTCCCCGGCGGATGGGGGGCCAGCGGGTTTCCTGGCAGGGCTGAATGAGCTGGTTGGGAAGTTGGTGTCGGGTGGGGCCAGGCCTGCGGCGCCGGGGGTGGCGTGGGTTGCTCCGGGGGACCGTGCCGGGGGCTGCGTGGTGTCGCAGGGTGAGTCAGGGGCGATGGTCGTGGCGCCGCCGGTGGCTGGGGGGGCATGGGGGCGGCGACGGCGTCCGCGGGGTCGGGGGAGGTCATGGGTCACGGTTTGGGGGGCCCGGTGGTGGCTGCTGCGCCCGCGGTGCCACCAGGGTTATCGGGGGACAAGGTGGGGGATGCGGGGAAGATACAAGATCTGGTCAGGGTGGCGGATGCGGCGCGGTGCGAAGTGTATGTGTGCTTCGAGGGGCCGCTGGGCGCACATCTCGGGCAGGGGGTTAGGGAAAAGTTTTGGAAAGGGGAATACGTGGAGATATTCTCTCTGTTGCCCCTGAAAACATTTTACTTAGACAGAGTCAAGCCGGAGGACGACAAGATGGAGGATGAGGAGAAGAGAAGGTACCGTTTGATCCCGTGGACATTCCCGAACTGGCTACAGGCGTTTGCGATTCTCGCCAGCGTGATAGGGGAGAGGAATCCGGAGCACTGTTCCGCTCTTTTTGCTACTTGGACGCGATTGGGGAAGCGCACAGAGTCTACGGGGGATTGGCATGGCTGCGGTACGATGAGCAGTTTCGACGACGGAGAGCGATTCGTCCTGCTCTTCGCTGGGATCATAAGGACATCAGCCTGTGGATGCGCCCCATGTCGTCGTCGAGGATGCCGAATCAGTTTTTCAGGGGGGGGCGCCGGTGGATCTGGGACTTCCGGTCACTCGGCCGCTTGACGAAAGGGAGTCTGCTCGCCTTTGGGGGTGGTTCCCAAGAAGGAACCGGGTAAGTTTCGTTTGATACATCACCTGTCCTATCCCAAAGGGGGTTCGGTGTACGATGCCATCGACCCCCGGCTTAGCGCGGTGTCCTACACGTCTTTTGATGCTGCTGTGTTTTGGGTACGTCGCTATGGGCGGGGGGCATTGATGGCTAAAATGGACATCGAAGCGGCTTTCCGATTGCTTCCAGGTGCACCCCGAGATTTTTCAGCTCTTGGGCTGCCGTTGGCAGCACGCATACTATGTCGACAGGTGCTTGCCCATGAGATGCTCCATCTCGGGTGCACTGTTTGAGTGTTTCAGCTCCTTAGTGGAGTGGGTGGTCAGAGACGTCGCGGGAGTGAATTCGGTCATAAACTGCCTGGATGACTTCCTGTGTGTAGGGCCGGCACCATCTGCGATCTGTGCGGTGCTGTTGACGACGCTGGAACAGGTGGCTGAGGGTTTTGGGATCCCGCTGCCCCGAAGAAGACCGAACAGCCGACTACGGTGATCAGCTTCTTGGGCATTGTGCTGGATTCGGGGGCGATGGAGTGACGGTTACCGGAAGACAAGTTGGAAGCGCTGGAGGCGGACGGGCGTGGTTTGGTCGGCATGCGGAAGGTGCAGCTCAGGAATCTTCAGTCTGTGCTGGGAAAATTGAATTTCGCATGCCGGATCATACCCATGGGTAGGGTTTTTCAGTCGGCGGCTGGCGGCCAGTACGGGGGGGTGGTTTCCCCGAGACATTTCTTACGTTTGTCCAGTGAACATCGGGAAGATTTGCAAGTTTGGCTCGTGTTCTTGGAACGCTTCAACGGCAGGGCGTTGTGGATGGCTGGTCCTGTGAGCAACTTTGATTTGGAGCTCTATACGGACGCTGCTGGGTCCACGGGTTCGGGGCCTTCTTCCAGGAGCCGACTCCTGGAGAGCTGGGGGGCTGCTGAGGAACATGGTGCTGCTGGAGCTCTTCCCGGTGGTGCTGGCGGTGGAGCTGTGGGGGGAGTACCTCCGGGACCGGAAGGTGCGTTTCATGGGGACAATGGTGTGGTGCAGGTCCTTGACCGGGTGTCAGCGGCATCCCCACCGGTGGTGCGGCTGTTGCGGCGCTTGGTTTTTGCGAGGTATGCAGTTGAACATTTTCATACATGCGGTGCACCTGCCTGGTGTGGAGAATGTTGTAGCTGATGCACTGTCTCGCTTTCCGTGGGACAAGTTCCGGGAGCTGGCACCGTCGGCGGATGTTCAGGGGGTCCCCTGCCCAGAGGAGTTGTGGACGATTGCGTTGGAAGGGCCTCGGACTGGATCAAGCGGTCGGTGAGTGGGGGCACTTGGTCGGCATGTGAGAAAACTTGGGAGGAATGGGAAGCTTTGGGGTTACAGGTGGGGGCTGACATGCGAGACCGGCGTTTGATGGTACTTTACTTTGTGTCAAGAAACTTGGAAGATGGCGTCTCGATTTCGCGGATGGGGAGAAAAATTGGCTGGCTTGGCTTTTTGGTTCAAGCTGCGGGGGGAGTTGGCTTACACCAAAGATTTCTGGGTGCGGCAAGTGATGAGGGGTTATCGGCGGGGCCGACGGGTTAGGGATACCAGGAGACCGTTGTGTTTTGATCTGTTGGGGAGGCTGTGCGCTCGCTTGGGGATGGTGTGCTTTTCGGTTTATGAATGAATTTCGTTCAAAGCTGCGTGTGTGTTGGTGTTTTTTGGCGCTTTCTGGATCGGTGAATTGGTCAGCCCTTCTAGGAAAGGGCCGGGGGGGGGGTTGTTTGTTGCGGATGTAGGTTGGGGGAATGACCGGGTGAGCATGCGGATCCGGCGATCAATGACGGATCAGGATGGGAAAAGGCAAGGAAGTTGCGGTTTTCGCAATTCCTGGCAGCGAGCTCTGCCCGGTTATGGTGTTACGTGAATTCTTGTACGTTCGGCCGGTGAGTCCGGGCCCATTGTTGGTACATATTAATGGAGAGTTTGTATCAAGGTATCAGTTTATTGGGGTTTTTAGGAAGTGCCTGAAGGCATTGGGTTTGGAGGGGGAAAAGTTTTCCTCGCATTCTTTTCGGATTGGGGCCGCGACGGAGGCGGTGCGGTGGGGTTCGGATGATGAGTCGGTAAAGCGGATGGGCCGATGGGAGTCGAGGAGGTTCAAATCATACGTGCGGCCGGAATTGGTGGGAGTTTAGCTGAGGGGGGTTGGAGGTGTTGGCATGGGTTCATGTGACACATGTACAGTTGTTGTTATTTGGGTATGTGTTTTTCTTTCTTACAGGTGCTTCGCCTGGGTTGGGCTGGATAATGGGCCATTCGTACGTCTGCTGGGGTGTCAGGAGGGGTGATTTCAGGCCGGAGGGCAGACAGCTAGGCATTTCCAGGCTAGAGGCACACGTAAAATGGTTTGGCTTTCCGGGCATGCTCTGGAGCGGGATGGTGCACGAGGTACACCGTGTTGCGGGGTTTGATAGGGCCCCGGACGTTTTAGTTCTACGCGGGGGGGCAAGGATCTGGGCCTCCGCGCTAAGTTGTACGTTACGAGGGACATTACATATGATTTCTTGCGCCTTTGGGCGGCCTTTCCGGAAATGATCATTGTCTGGTCAGATATAGTTGCCAGGACCAAGTGGAGATTTGCGCGGTCGGTGGACAAGCTCAACAAGGCCAGGAGGAAGGTGAACCGGGAGATTAGCCGTTTTGTAGTGCGCAATGGGGGGTTGGCGGTTCAGCATTGGGAGCTAGAGGTGGACACATGGAGGTACCTGAAAGATGATGGGGTTCACCTCAATGCGGTGGGCATTGATTTGTGGGCTTTAGGCCTACAGGACGGGATTGAGCGAGCCTTGAGGGTGTGGAGGTGCTCTCAAGGATAAGGTTTTATCCTTGCTTGCGGTGGCGGGTGTTGGTCGGTGCAGGTAAAGGAAGATAACCCCTCCCCACAGAGAAATGTTGATGCGGGACCCATTGGAGATATGGGCTCGTTGCTGATATGCCATATAGCGAGGGTTTATATGGCAACTGGTAATGGGGTGCACTGCGGTCAAGAGTTGGGTGTCTTTGAGCTAGCATGTCAGCTTGAGGCCTAGTTACAGTAATATCACCGCAGTGCCTGTTTTGATCGATATGCTAATGGGTGGGGAGGGGGAATGTCCTGCAGAAGACCAACGCGCTCAGTGTTTCCAGTTAACGGATGTTTTTATATTGTTGTTTTGTTTCATATGTTAATTATTATTTTGATAATAAAGGGGCTGCTACGGCCACTAATTACTCCAAAGAAGGTGTGGTCTCTTTAATGGGATAAGGAAAAAGGCATGGAGTTAGGTGGTCATTAGAATAGCAGCGCAGCATCAGTCATACTATAGTCAAGAGCAGCACGTAGCAGGACCGAAGGGTAGGCGGAGGGTTGCCATGACAATAGCACTGGGCAAGCATTGGACAAGATGTATAGGGGGCGGAGCCAGCGCAAGGAGGCGAGCGCGCTCTACGCCCCAGCGGCAGTCGCCGGGAAGAAGATTCCCACCCTCCCTCCCTTACATTAATTTTATTTTATTTTATTTTTTATTTTTTTGCTATGATGGGTTAGCGGGTTGATGGCACGGGGAATTGTACTGGGGGCAGGGTAGGGTGCAATCGGACGGATTTCTGGTAATTTTACTCGGGATTGCAGTGAATCAGTTTGGTGGTCGGAAGTTAACTTATTTTCGTTTCAGGAATTGGTGCTGGATGTCGTAGCGGTTGGCGGGTGTTGGTCGGTGCAGGTAAAGGAAGATAACCCCTCCCCACAGAGAAATGTTGATGCGGGACCCATTGGAGATATGGGCTCGTTGCTGATATGCCATATAGCGAGGGTTTATATGGCAACTGGTAATGGGGTGCACTGCGGTCAAGAGTTGGGTGTCTTTGAGCTAGCATGTCAGCTTGAGGCCTAGTTACAGTAATATCACCGCAGTGCCTGTTTTGATCGATATGCTAATGGGTGGGGAGGGGGAATGTCCTGCAGAAGACCAACGCGCTCAGTGTTTCCAGTTAACGGATGTTTTTATATTGTTGTTTTGTTTCATATGTTAATTATTATTTTGATAATAAAGGGGCTGCTACGGCCACTAATTACTCCAAAGAAGGTGTGGTCTCTTTAATGGGATAAGGAAAAAGGCATGGAGTTAGGTGGTCATTAGAATAGCAGCGCAGCATCAGTCATACTATAGTCATGGGCAGGGAGGGCTACCCATGCCATTTTTCTCAATGATTTTCAACCATATTGCAGGAACCAGATATAACATTAAAACCGCAAGCAGTTTTAAATGGTGTTATTTCCGTTTAATGTCATTTGGTGCAGGGACTGTTCTAAACACGGGAAACACGTGGCACTTCACAGGCATACTACAGACACCCCCCAGGCACCATATTTAAAGGAATATTTCACTTTTTTTTTCACTTTAATCGTCATTAAAATCAGTGCTCCCGCCAAAACGTCCGTTTTTAAAACTTTTTTTTGCATTGACCCATGTCCCCTGAGGCAGGAGTCAGGTCCCCAAACCCTTTTTAGGACAGTATCTTGCATATTAGCCGTTAAAATTAGCACTTTCCATTTCGAACGTTCGAGTCCCATAGACTTCAATGGGGTTCTAACGTTCGTAACGAACGTGGGGGCCGTTCGCAAGTTCTGGTGCGAACCGAACCGGGGGGTGTTCGGCTCATCCCTACTATTGAACAGTAAGTGAAGGGAAATCTCCCCAATTGGTAATGGCAAAAAAATCCTGACAGCCACTGCACCAATGCAAGTAACCTACGGTACTGTGTGGTAATATTCATTCACTATTGTCACACAAGTGGGTGGACTCGGGGCACAGTGCTCGGAGCCCTGAGCCCACCCTTTTTTGAAGCCTATGAGAGACTCTTTAACCACTTGGCGCCCATACTACATCTATTGACGTCATGGGCTTTCAGTGGTTATATCTAAATGATGCCTGAGGCCACAGACATCATTCAGATATTGCCATTTTCAGCTGGCGATTCCCTGCACCATAAGAATGATCATATCGGCTGTTCCGCCGCTTGATCGTTCTTACGGGTGGCGGGAGGGGACACCCCCCTCCCGCCACCCTCCGGTGCTTCTACCGACTCACCGTTTCCATTGGTGAGTCAGTCACAGGATCCGCCGGCCCCAGCAAGTAACCATAGAGATTTCCGGCGGACTAGATCGTCCCCGGAGTCTCTATGATCGTTCGGAGGCCAGGCGCGATGTTATGACATCACGCCCGGCCTCTGTATTCAAATTAACGGCGCCGATTTGGCTAGGAAGCCAGGATCGTTTTTTTTTTTGTTTTTTTTATTCTTCCCAGCCTAGAGGTGAGTTATGGGGTCTTATTGACCCCATATCTCACTGTAAATATGTCCGATCATGCCATATTCCTATTACAAGGGATGTTTACATTCCTTGTAATAGGAATAAAAGTCATCAATTTTTTTTTTTTTAAAGTGTAAAACTAAAAAAAAAAATTAACAATAAGAAAAAAAAAAAATTCAAAGCGCCCCTGTCTCTGTGAGCTCGCACACAGAAGCGAGCGCATACGTAAGTCCCGCCCACATATGAAAACGGTGTTCAAACCACACATGTGAGGTATCGCCGTGAATGTTAGAGCGAGAGCAATAATTCTAGCCCTAGACCTCCTCTGTAACCCAAAATATGTAACCAGTAAAAAAATTTCAAGCGTCGCCTATGGGGATTTTTAAATACCAAAGTTTGGCGCCATTCCACGAGCGCATGCAATTTTGAAGCGTGACATGTTGGGTATCTATTTACTCGGCATATCCTCCTCTTTCACATCAAAAAAAATGGGCTAACTTTACTGTTTTTTTTTTTTTTTTTTTAAATACAAGTACAGTAAAAATACACTACTACGAAGTTAAAAGTAAGTTCTCGCTAAAGGTGAACCTTCTCACACAGCTTTATACCCTTCTAGAAAACTTTACATAAAAATAGGGATTTTTAGTTCACATGCATTGCAATGCATGTTTAAGCTGGCCAACTGCGTCAAAGTAATCCCTCTCTGGCCAGGCCCTACACTACACTGTACTAATCTACACTACACTACATTACACTAATTTACTCTACCCTAATCTGCTCCACCCTGCCCTTATGCTCTCCACCCTGCCGTAATTCACTCCACCCTGCCCTGTAACCCTGCCCTAATTCACTCCACCCTGCCCTCTAACCCTTCTGTAGTCTGCTCCACCCTGCCGTAGTCTGCTCCACCCTGCCGTAGTCTGCTCCACCCTGACCTATAACCTAGCCCAAATCCACCCTGCCTTAATCCCCTCCACCCTTCCCTAACCCAGCCCTAATCCACCCTGCCTTAATCCCCTACACCCTGCCCTAATCCACCCTGCCTTAATACCCTCCACCCTGCTCTATAACCCAACCCTAATCCTCCCTGCCTTAATACCCTCCACCCTGCCCTATAACCCATCCCAAATCCCCCCCTGCCTTAATACCCTCCACCCTGCCCTATAACCCAGCCCAAATCAACCCTGCTTTAATCCCCTTCACTCTGCCCAATGACCCAGCCCAAATTTACCCTGCCTTCTAACCCTGCCCTAATCCACCTGGCCTTAATCCCCTCCACCCTGCGTTATAACCCAGCCCAAATTCACCCTGCCTTAATCCCCTCCACCCTGCCCTATAACTCAGCCAAAATCCACCCCGTCTTAATCCCCTTCACCCTGCCCTTTAACCCAGCCCAAATCCACCCTGCGTTAATCCTAATAAATATAAATTTTTATAGATATAAGCAAATTCTTTTTTTTGTGTTTTTGTACACTATACTATTATTGGCTCCTCCCTGCCCTAATCCACATACACCATTTTTTAATAGATGCAAGCAAATATACAGTTATGTTTTTTTTTTTTAATAGTGTACACCAGGCATCACTAAATGGCGGGCCGATTGCAGACCGAATCATTGTCACATCCGGACCTCCACGGTTCCACCATTTAGGAGCCAGTTGTTTATTGCCGCTGTCATCACTTCATGGCAGGCTTGGGGACAATCCTAGACAGAGGTTGGGAGACAAAGCAACTTTCTAGAAAAGAGGCTGGGACTGCTGGAGTTACAATTTTAAGTGTCCCAGCAAGTGATTGGTTGTTAGGATTAAGGGCGGCTCTAGCAACCAATCACCTGCTAGGACACTTGAAAAGTTAACTCTGTCAGTGCCTGCCCATGCCCTCCATCCAAAGCTGCGGTGTCTTCTGCTATATAGAGCTGAGATGGTTTGCACTGTGAATGAGGGGGAGTTATCTGTAATGTGAATGGGCGGGACAGAGCTGTAGTGGGGGGCAAAGCTGAAGAGGGCTTCCCTGTGAATGGGAGAAGCAGAGCTGAGGGAGAGCTGAGGGAGCCTGTAATGGGAAATAGGGTAGCAGAGCTTAGAGGGGCTGCATTGTAAAGGGGGCAGAGCTGAGGAGCTGAAATGTGACTGAGTGGAGGAAAGCTTAGGGGGTCTGCAATGTGAATAATAAGAGCAGAGCTGAGGGGGCTGCAATGTGATAGGGGCAGAGCTGAGGGGCGCTGCAGTGTAAATGGAGGAAGCAGAGCTGAGGGGGGCTACACGTCAATGAGGGGCTGAAGAGCTAAGGGGGGCTGCAATGTAAATGGGGGGCAGAGCTTAGGGGCTGTAATGTGAATGGAAGCAGAGGACATTGCTATGGGGGGGATGTGAAGGTGGGAGCAGAGGACACTACTGGAGTGGTTTATGTAAAGGGGGACAGAGGTCACTACTTTTGGTGGGGAAGTGATGTGATGGACACAGGGGACACCATTGTCAAGGGAAAACTCTGGTGTAAAAATTAGATTGTGATTTCAAAAGAGGGGACTGCGATGTGAATAATCTTAGTCATTGCACAACAGGCAATTTTTTTTTAACCTCAGCTAGAAGAACATTTTATTGTACCGGCGTGAATTTTAATGGAATTCCCCTGGTGTACACTATAATATAGTCCGCTCAACCTGCCTTAATCTGCTCCATCCTGCCCTAATACACTCTGTTATAACAAATATACAATTTTATAAAGATAAGTAAATATAAATTTTTATAGAAATAAGTAGATATACATTTTTTTGCCATGCTCCATCCACCTATTGTCTCGACGGGCCTGGCTCTATCCGCCTATTGCCTCGACGGGCCTGGCTCTATCCGCCTATTGCCTCGACGGGCCTGGCTCCATCCGCCTATTGCCTCGACGGGCCCGGCTCCATCCGCCTATTGCCTCGACGGGCCCGGCTCCATCTGCCTAGTGCCTCTACGGGCCTGGCTCCATCCGCCTAGTGCCTCTACGGGCCTGGCATCATCCGTCTAGTGCCTCTATGATGGGACTGGCTTCATCTGCCTAGTCCCTCTAGGGGCCTGCCTCCATCTGCCTTGTGTCCCGCCTAGCCTGGATCCATTTGCCTCGTGCCTCTATGGTCCTGGCTCTGTCCACCTAATGCCCCGCTGGGCCTGCCTCATCCATCTAGTGCCTCTACAAGTATGGCTCCATCCGCCTAGTGCTTGTGCGGGCCTGGCTCCATCCGCCTAGTGCTTGTGCGGGCCTGGCTCCATCCGCCTAGTGCTTGTGCGGGCCTGGCTCCATCCGCCTAGTGCCTCTGCGGGCCTGGCTTCATCCGCCTAGTGCCTCTGCAGGCCTGGCTCCATCCGCCTATTGCCTCTGGGGGCCTGGCTCCATCCGCCTAGTGCCTCCGCGGGCCTGGCTCCATCCGCCTATTGCCTCTGCGGGCCTGGCTCCATCCGCCTAGAGCCTATGTGGGCCTGGCTCCATCCGCCTAGTGCTTCCACGGGCCTGGCTCCATCCGCCAAGTGCCGCTACGGGCCTGGCTCCATCCACCTAGTGCCTCTACGGGCCTAGCTCCATCCGCCTAGTGCCTCTACGGGCCTAGCTCCATCCGCCTAATGCCGCTACGGGCCTGGCTCCATCCGCCTAATGCCGCTACGGGCCTGGCTCCATCCGCCTAATGCCGCTACGGGCCTGGCTTCATCCGCCTAATGCCTCGACGGGCCCGGCTCCCTCCGCCTATTGCCTCGACGGGCCCGGCTCCATCCGCCTATTGCCTCGACGGGCCCGGCTCCATCCGCCTAGTGCCTCTACGGGCCTGGCTCCATCCGCCTAGTGCCTCTACGGGCCTGGCATCATCCGTCTAGTGCCTCTATGGGACTGGTTTCATCCGCCTAGTCCCTCTAGGGGCCTACCTCCATCCGCCTTGTGACCCACCTAGCCTGGATCCATTTGCCTTGTGCCTCTATGGTCCTGGCTCCTTCCACCTAATGCCCCGCTGGGCCTGCCTCATCCATCTAGTGCCTCTACAAGTATGGCTCCATCCGCCTAGTGCTTGTGCGGGCCTGGCTCCATCCGCCTAGTGCCTCTGCGGGCCTTGCTCCATCCGCCTAGTGCCTCTGCGGGTCTGGCTTCATCTGCCTAGTGCCTCTGCAGGCCTGGCTCCATCCGCCTATTGCCTCTGCGGGCCTGGCTCCATCCGCCTATTGCCTCTGCGGGCCTGGCTCCATCCGCCTATTGCCTCTGCGGGCCTGGCTCCATCCGCCTAGTGCCTCTGCGGGCCTGGCTCCATCCGCCTAGTGCCTCTGCGGGCCTGGCTCCATCCGCCTAGTGCCTCTGCGGGCCTAGCTCCATCCGCCTAGTGCCTCTGCCGGCTTGGCTCCATCCGCCTAGTGCCTCTGCGGGCCTGGCTTGATCCGCCTAGTGCCGCTACGGGCCTGGCTCAATCCGCCAAGTGCCGCTACGGGCCTGGCTCAATCCGCCAAGTGCCGCTACGGGCCTAGCTCAATCCGCCAAGTGCCTCTATGGGCCTGGCATCATCCGTCTAGTGCCTCTATGGGACTGGTTTCATCCGCCTAGTCCCTCTAGGGGCCTACCTCCATCCGCCTTGTGACCCACCTAGCCTGGATCCATTTGCCTTGTGCCTCTATGGTCCTGGCTCCTTCCACCTAATGCCCCGCTGGGCCTGCCTCATCCATCTAGTGCCTCTAAAAGTATGGCTCCATCCGCCTAGTGCTTGTGCGGGCCTGGCTCCATCCGCCTAGTGCCTCTGCGGGCCTTGCTCCATCCGCCTAGTGCCTCTGCGGGTCTGGCTTCATCCGCCTAGTGCCTCTGCAGGCCTGGCTCCATCCGCCTATTGCCTCTGCGGGCCTGGCTCCATCCGCCTATTGCCTCTGCGGGCCTGGCTCCATCCGCCTATTGCCTCTGCGGGCCTGGCTCCATCCGCCTAGTGCCTCTGTGGGCCTGGCTCCATCCGCCTAGTGCCTCTGCGGGCCTGGCTCCATCTGCCTAGTGCCTCTGCGGGCCTGGCTCCATCCGCCTAGTGCCCCACCTAGCCTGGATCCATTTGCCTTGTGCCTCTATGGTCCTGGCTCCTTCCACCTAATGCCCCGCTGGGCCTGCCTCATCCATCTAGTGCCTCTACAAGTATGGCTCCATCCGCCTAGTGCTTGTGCGGGCCTGGCTCCATCCGCCTAGTGCCTCTGCGGGCCTGGCTCCATCCGCCTAGTGCCTCTGCGGGCCTGGCTCCATCCGCCTAGTGCCTCTGCGGGCCTGGCTCCATCCGCCTAGTGCCTCTGCCGGCTTGGCTCCATCCGCCTAGTGCCTCTGCGGGCCTGGCTTGATCCGCCTAGTGCCGCTACGGGCCTGGCTCAATCCACCAAGTGCCGCTACGGGCCTGGCTCAATCCGCCAAGTGCCGCTACGGGCCTAGCTCAATCCGCCAAGTGCCTCTATGGGCCTGGCATCATCCGTCTAGTGCCTCTATGGGACTGGTTTCATCCGCCTAGTCCCTCTAGGGGCCTACCTCCATCCGCCTTGTGACCCACCTAGCCTGGATCCATTTGCCTTGTGCCTCTATGGTCCTGGCTCCTTCCACCTAATGCCCCGCTGGGCCTGCCTCATCCATCTAGTGATTCTACAAGTATGGCTCGATCCGCCTAGTGCTTGTGCGGGCCTGGCTCCATCCGCCTAGTGCCTCTGCGTGCCTGGCTCCATCCGCCTAGTGCCTCTGCGGGCCTGGCTCCATCCGCCTAGTGCCTCTGCGGGCCTGGCTCCAACCGCCTAGTGCCTCTGCGGGCCTGGCTTGATCCGCCTAGTGCCGCTACGGGCCTGGCTCAATCCGCCAAGTGCCGCTACGGGCCTGGCTCAATCCGCCAAGTGCCGCTACGGGCCTAGCTCAATCTGCCTAGTGCCTCTACGGGCCTAGCTCCATCCGCCTAATGCCGCTACGGGCCTGGCTCCATCCGCCTAATGCCGCTACGGGCCTGGCTCCATCCGCCTAATGCCGCTACGGGCCTGGCTCCATCCGCCTAATGCCTCTACGGGCCTGGCTCAATCCGCCAAGTGCCTCTACGGGCCTAGCTCCATCCGCCTAGTGCCTCTGCCGGCCTGGCTCCATCTGCCTAGTGCCTCTGCGGGCCTGGCTCCATCCGCCTAGTGCCCCACCTAGCCTGGATCCATTTGCCTTGTGCCTCTATGGTCCTGGCTCCTTCCACCTAATGCCCCGCTGGGCCTGCCTCATCCATCTAGTGCCTCTACAAGTATGGCTCCATCCGCCTAGTGCTTGTGCGGGCCTGGCTCCATCCGCCTAGTGCCTCTGCGGGCCTGGCTCCATCCGCCTAGTGCCTCTGCGGGCCTGGCTCCATCCGCCTAGTGCCTCTGCGGGCCTGGCTCCATCCGCCTAGTGCCTCTGCCGGCTTGGCTCCATCCGCCTAGTGCCTCTGCGGGCCTGGCTTGATCCGCCTAGTGCCGCTACGGGCCTGGCTCAATCCGTCAAGTGCCGCTACGGGCCTGGCTCAATCCGCCAAGTGCCGCTACGGGCCTAGCTCAATCCGCCAAGTGCCTCTATGGGCCTGGCATCATCCGTCTAGTGCCTCTATGGGACTGGTTTCATCCGCCTAATGCCGCTACGGGCCTGGCTCCATCCGCCTAATGCCGCGACGGGCCTGGCTCCATCCGCCTAATGCCTCTACGGGCCTGGCTCAATCCGCCAAGTGCCTCTACGGGCCTAGCTCCATCCGCCTAATGCCGCTACGGGCCAGGCTCCATCCGCCTAATGCCGCTACGGGCCTGGCTCCATCCGCCTAATGCCGCTACGGGCCTGGCTCCATCCGCCTAATGCCGCTACGGGCCTGGCTCCATCCGCCTAGTGCCTCTACGGGCCTGGCTCCATCGGCCTAGTGCCTCTACGGGCCTGGCTCCATCCGCCTAGTGCCTCTACGGGCCTGGCTCCATCCGCCTAGTGCCTCTGCGGGTCTGGCTTCATCCGCCTAGTGCCTCTGCAGGCCTGGCTCCATCCGCCTATTGCCTCTGCGGGCCTGGCTCCATCCGCCTATTGCCTCTGCGGGCCTGGCTCCATCCGCCTATTGCCTCTGCGGGCCTGGCTCCATCCGCCTAGTGCCTCTGCGGGCCTGGCTCCATCCGCCTAGTGCCTCTGCGGGCCTGGCTCCATCCGCCTAGTGCCTCTGCGGGCCTGGCTCCATCCGCCTAGTGCCTCTGCGGGCCTGGCTCCATCCGCCTAGTGCCTCTGCGGGCCTGGCTCCATCCGCCTAGTGCCTCTGCGGGCCTGGCTCCATCCGCCTAGTGCCTCTGCGGGCCTGGCTCCATCCGCCTAGTGCCTCTGCGGGCCTGGCTCCATCCGCCTAGTGCCTCTGCGGGCCTGGCTCCATCCGCCTAGTGCCTCTGCGGGCCTGGCTTGATCCGCCTAGTGCCACTACGGGCCTGGTTCAATCCGCCAAGTGCCTCTACGGGCCTGGCTCCATCCGCCTAGTGCCTCTACGGGCCTGGCCCCATCCACGTAGTGCCTCTATGGGCCTGGGTATTCATATCTGCCTAGTGCCCTGAGGGGCCTGGCTCCAACTGCCTAGTGCCCCGGCAGGCCTGGCTCTATCGCCTAGTGCCCCAACAGGCCTGGCTCCATCCGCCTTGTGACCCACCTAGCCTGGATCCATTTGCCTTGTGCCTCTATGGTCCTGGCTCCTTCCACCTAATGCCCCGCTGGGCCTGCCTCATCCATCTAGTGCCTCTACAAGTATGGCTCCATCCGCTTAGTGCTTGTGCGGGCCTGGCTCCATCCGCCTAGTGCCTCTGCGGGCCTTGCTCCATCCGCCTAGTGCCTCTGCGGGTCTGGCTTCATCCGCCTAGTGCCTCTGCGGGCCTGGCTCCATCCGCCTATTGCCTCTGCGGGCCTGGCTCCATCCGCCTATTGCCTCTGCGGGCCTGGCTCCATCCGCCTATTGCCTCTGCGGGCCTGGCTCCATCCGCCTAGTGCCTCTGCGGGCCTGGCTCCATCCGCCTAGTGCCTCTGCGGGCCTGGCTCCATCCGCCTAGTGCCTCTGCGGGCCTGGCTCCATCCGCCTAGTGCCTCTACGGGCCTGGCTCCATCCGCCTAGTGCCTCTGCGGGCCTGGCTCCATCCGCCTAGTGCCTCTGCGGGCCTGGCTCCATCCGCCTAGTGCCTCTGCGGGCCTGGCTCGATCCGCCTAGTGCCGCTACGGGCCTGGCTCAATCCGCCAAGTGCCGCTACGGGCCTGGCTCAATCCGCCAAGTGCCGCTACGGGCCTAGCTCAATCCGCCTAGTGCCTCTACGGGCCTAGCTCCATCCGCCTAATGCCGCTACGGGCTTGGCTCCATCCGCCTAATGCCGCTACGGGCCTGGCTCCATCCGCCTAATGCCGCTACGGGCCTGGCTCCATCCGCCTAATGCCTCTACGGGCCTGGCTCAATCCGCCAAGTGCCGCTACGGGCCTAGCTCCATCCGCCTAGTGCCTCTACGGGCCTAGCTCCATCCGCCTAATGCCGCTACGGGCCAGGCTCCATCCGCCTAATGCCGCTACGGGCCTGGCTCAATCCGCCTATTGCCTCTGCGGGCCTGGCTCCATCCGCCTAGTGCCTCCGCGGGCCTGGCTCCATCCGCCTAGTGCCTCTGCGGGCCTGGCTCCATCCGCCTAGTGCCTATGTGGGTCTGGCTCCATCCGCCTAGTGCTTCCACGGGCCTGGCTCGATCCGCCAAGTGCCGCTACGGGCCTGGCTCCATCCACCTAGTGCCTCTACGGGCCTAGCTCCATCTGTCTAGTGCCTCTACGGGCCTAGCTCCATCCGCCTAATGCCGCTACGGGCCTGGCTCCATCCGCCTAATGCCGCTACGGGCCTGGCTCCATCCACCTAATGCCGCTATGGGCCTGGCTCCATCCGCCTAATGCCTCGACGGGCCCGGCTCCCTCCGCCTATTGCCTCGACGGGCCCGGCTCCATCCGCCTATTGCCTCGACGGGCCCGGCTCCATCCGCCTAGTGACCCACCTAGCCTGGATCCATTTGCCTTGTGCCTCTATGGTCCTGGCTCCTTCCACCTAATGCCCCGCTGGGCCTGCCTCATCCATCTAGTGCCTCTACAAGTATGGCTCCATCCGCTTAGTGCTTGTGCGGGCCTGGCTCCATCCGCCTAGTGCCTCTGCGGGCCTTGCTCCATCCGCCTAGTGCCTCTGCGGGTCTGGCTTCATCCGCCTAGTGCCTCTGCGGGCCTGGCTCCATCCGCCTATTGCCTCTGCGGGCCTGGCTCCATCCGCCTATTGCCTCTGCGGGCCTGGCTCGATCCGCCTATTGCCTCTGCGGGCCTGGCTCCATCCGCCTAGTGCCTCTGCGGGCCTGGCTCCATCCGCCTAGTGCCTCTGCGGGCCTGGCTCCATCCGCCTAGTGCCTCTGCGGGCCTGGCTCCATCCGCCTAGTGCCTCTGCGGGCCTGGCTCCATCCGCCTAGTGCCTCTGCGGGCCTGGCTCCATCCGCCTAGTGCCTCTGCGGGCCTGGCTCCTTCCGCCTAGTGCCTCTGCGGGCCTGGCTCCATCCGCCTAGTGCCTCTGCGGGCCTGGCTCGATCCGCCTAGTGCCGCTACGGGCCTGGCTCAATCCGCCAAGTGCCGCTACGGGCCTGGCTCAATCCGCCAAGTGCCGCTACGGGCCTAGCTCAATCCGCCTAGTGCCTCTACGGGCCTAGCTCCATCCGCCTAATGCCGCTACGGGCTTGGCTCCATCCGCCTAATGCCGCTACGGGCCTGGCTCCATCCGCCTAATGCCGCTACGGGCCTGGCTCCATCCGCCTAATGCCTCTATGGGCCTGGCTCAATCCGCCAAGTGCCGCTACGGGCCTAGCTCCATCCGCCTAGTGCCTCTACGGGCCTAGCTCCATCCGCCTAATGCCGCTACGGGCCAGGCTCCATCCGCCTAATGCCACTACGGGCCTAGCTCCATCCGCCTAGTGCTTCCACGGGCCTGGCTCCATCCACCTAGTGCCTCTACGGGCCTAGCTCCATCTGTCTAGTGCCTCTACGGGCCTAGCTCCATCCGCCTAATGCCGCTACGGGCCTGGCTCCATCCGCCTAATGCCGCTACGGGCCTGGCTCCATCCACCTAATGCGGCTATGGGCCTGGCTCCATCCGCCTAATGCCTCGACGGGCCCGGCTCCCTCCGCCTATTGCCTCGACGGGCCCGGCTCCATCCGCCTATTGCCTCGACGGGCCCGGCTCCATCCGCCTAGTGCCTCTACGGGCCTGGCTCCATCCACCTAGTGCCTCTACGGGCCTGGCATCATCCGTCTAGTGCCTATATGGGACTGGTTTCATCTGCCTAGTCCCTCTAGGGGCCTACCTCCATCCGCCTTGTGACCCACCTAGCCTGGATCCATTTGCCTTGTGCCTCTATGGTCCTGGCTCCTTCCACCTAATGCCCCGCTGGGCCTGCCTCATCCATCTAGTGATTCTACAAGTATGGCTCGATCCGCCTAGTGCTTGTGCGGGCCTGGCTCCATCCGCCTAGTGCCTCTGCGGGCCTGGCTCCATCCGCCTAGTGCCTCTGCGGGCCTGGCTCCATCCGCCTAGTGCCTCTGCGGGCCTGGCTCCATCCGCCTAGTGCCTCTGCGGGCCTGGCTCCATCCGCCTAGTGCCTCTGCGGGCCTGGCTTGATCCGCCTAGTGCCTCTGCGGGCCTGGCTCAATCCGCCAAGTGCCGCTACGGGCCTGGCTCAATCCGCCAAGTGCCGCTACGGGCCTGGCTCAATCTGCCTAGTGCCTCTACGGGCCTAGCTCCATCCGCCTAATGCCGCTACGGGCCTGGCTCCATCCGCCTAATGCCGCTACGGGCCTGGCTCCATCCGCCTAATGCCGCTACGGGCCTGGCTCCATCCGCCTAATGCCTCTACGGGCCTGGCTCAATCCGCCAAGTGCCTCTACGGGCCTAGCTCCATCCGCCTAGTGCCTCTGCGGGCCTGGCTCCATCTGCCTAGTGCCTCTGCGGGCCTGGCTCCATCCGCCTAGTGCCCCACCTAGCCTGGATCCATTTGCCTTGTGCCTCTATGGTCCTGGCTCCTTCCACCTAATGCCCCGCTGGGCCTGCCTCATCCATCTAGTGCCTCTACAAGTATGGCTCCATCCGCCTAGTGCTTGTGCGGGCCTGGCTCCATCCGCCTAGTGCCTCTGCGGGCCTGGCTCCATCCGCCTAGTGCCTCTGCGGGCCTGGCTCCATCCGCCTAGTGCCTCTGCGGGCCTGGCTCCATCCGCCTAGTGCCTCTGCCGGCTTGGCTCCATCCGCCTAGTGCCTCTGCGGGCCTGGCTTGATCCGCCTAGTGCCGCTACGGGCCTGGCTCAATCCGCCAAGTGCCGCTACGGGCCTGGCTCAATCCGCCAAGTGCCTCTATGGGCCTGGCATCATCCGTCTAGTGCCTCTATGGGACTGGTTTCATCCGCCTAGTCCCTCTAGGGGCCTACCTCCATCCGCCTTGTGACCCACCTAGCCTGGATCCATTTGCCTTGTGCCTCTATGGTCCTGGCTCCTTCCACCTAATGCCCCGCTGGGCCTGCCTCATCCATCTAGTGCCTCTACAAGTATGGCTCGATCCGCCTAGTGCTTGTGCGGGCCTGGCTCCATCCGCCTAGTGCCTCTGTGGGCCTGGCTCCATCCGCCTAGTGCCTCTGCGGGCCTGGCTCCATCCGCCTAGTGCCTCTGCGGGCCTGGCTTGATCCGCCTAGTGCCGCTACGGGCCTGGCTCAATCCGCCAAGTGCCGCTACGGGCCTGGCTCAATCCGCCAAGTGCCTCTACGGGCCTAGCTCAATCTGCCTAGTGCCTCTACGGGCCTAGCTCCATCCGCCTAATGCCACTACGGGCCTGGCTCCATCCGCCTAATGCCGCGACGGGCCTGGCTCCATCCGCCTAATGCCTGTACGGGCCTGGCTCAATCCGCCAAGTGCCTCTACGGGCCTAGCTCCATCCGCCTAATGCCGCTACGGGCCAGGCTCCATCCGCCTAATGCCGCTACGGGCCTGGCTCCATCCGCCTAATGCCGCTACGGGCCTGGCTCCATCCGCCTAATGCCGCTACGGGCCTGGCTCCATCCGCCTAGTGCCTCTACGGGCCTGGCTCCATCCGCCTAGTGCCTCTAAGGGCCTGGCTCCATCCGCCTAGTGCGTCTACAGGCCTGGCTCCATCCGCCTAGTGCCTCTACGGGCCTGGCTCCATCCGCCTAGTGCCTCTACGGGCCTGGCTCCATCCGCCTAGTGCCTCTACGGGCCTGGCCCCATCCGCGTAGTGCCTCTATGGGCCTGGGTATTCATATCTGCCTAGTGCCCTGAGGGGCCTGGCTCCAACTGCCTAGTGCCCCGGCAGGCCTGGCTCTATCGCCTAGTGCTCCAACAGGCCTGGCTCCATCCGCCTTGTGACCCACCTAGCCTGGATCCATTTGCCTTGTGCCTCTATGGTCCTGGCTCCTTCCACCTAATGCCCCGCTGGGCCTGCCTCATCCATCTAGTGCCTCTACAATTATGGCTCCATCCGCCTAGTGCTTGTGCGGGCCTGGCTCCATCCGCCTAGTGCCTCTGCGGGCCTTGCTCCATCCGCCTAGTGCCTCTGCGGGTCTGGCTTCATCCGCCTAGTGCCTCTGCAGGCCTGGCTCCATCCGCCTATTGCCTCTGCGGGCCTGGCTCCATCCGCCTATTGCCTCTGCGGGCCTGGCTCCATCCGCCTATTGCCTCTGCGGGCCTGGCTCTATCCGCCTAGTGCCTCTGCGGGCCTGGCTCCATCCGCCTAGTGCCTCTGCGGGCCTGGCTCCATCCGCCTAGTGCCTCTGCGGGCCTGGCTCCATCCGCCTAGTGCCTCTGCGGGCCTGGCTTGATCCGCCTAGTGCCGCTACGGGCCTGGTTCAATCCGCCAAGTGCCTCTACGGGCCTGGCTCCATCCGCCTAGTGCCTCTACGGGCCTGGCCCCATCCACGTAGTGCCTCTATGGGCCTGGGTATTCATATCTGCCTAGTGCCCCAACAGGCCTGGCTCCATCCGCCTTGTGACCCACCTAGCCTGGATCCATTTGCCTTGTGCCTCTATGGTCCTGGCTCCTTCCACCTAATGCCCCGCTGGGCCTGCCTCATCCATCTAGTGCCTCTACAAGTATGGCTCCATCCGCTTAGTGCTTGTGCGGGCCTGGATCCATCCGCCTAGTGCCTCCACGGGCCTGGCTTGATCCGCCTAGTGCCGCTACGGGCCTGGCTCAATCCGCCAAGTGCCGCTACGGGCCTGGCTCAATCCGCCAAGTGCCGCTACGGGCCTGGCTCAATCCGCCTATTGCCTCTGCGGGCCTGGCTCCATCCGCCTATTGCCTCTGCGGGCCTGGCTCCATCCGCCTATTGCCTCTGCGGGCCTGGCTCCATCCGCCTAGTGCCTCTGCGGGCCTGGCTCCATCCGCCTAGTGCCTCTGCGGGCCTGGCTCCATCCGCCTAGTGCCTCTGCGGGCCTGGCTCCATCCGCCTAGTGCCTCTGCGGGCCTGGCTCCATCCGCCTAGTGCCTCTGCGGGCCTGGCTCGATCCGCCTAGTGCCGCTACGGGCCTGGCTCAATCCGCCAAGTGCCGCTACGGGCCTGGCTCAATCCGCCAAGTGCCGCTACGGGCCTAGCTCAATCCGCCTAGTGCCTCTACGGGCCTAGCTCCATCCGCCTAATGCCGCTACGGGCTTGGCTCCATCCGCCTAATGCCGCTACGGGCCTGGCTCCATCCGCCTAATGCCGCTACGGGCCTGGCTCCATCCGCCTAATGCCTCTACGGGCCTGGCTCAATCCGCCAAGTGCCGCTACGGGCCTAGCTCCATCCGCCTAGTGCCTCTACGGGCCTAGCTCCATCCGCCTAATGCCGCTACGGGCCAGGCTCCATCCGCCTAATGCCGCTACGGGCCTGGCTCCATCCGCCTAATGCCGCTACGGGCCTGGCTCCATCCGCCTAATGCCGCTACGGGCCTGGCTCAATCCGCCAAGTGCCGCTACGGGCCTAGCTCCATCCGCCTAGTGCCTCTACGGGCCTAGCTCCATCCGCCTAATGCCGCTACGGGCCAGGCTCCATCCGCCTAATGCCGCTACGGGTCTGGCTCCATCCGCCTAATGCCGCTACGGGCCTGGCTCCATCCGCCTAATGCCGCTACGGGCCTGGCTCCATCCGCCTAGTGCCTCTACGGGCCTGGCTCCATCCGCCTAGTGCCTCTACGGGCCTGGCTCCATCCGCCTAGTGCCTCTACGGGCCTGGCTCCATCCGCCTAGTGCCTCTACGGGCCTGGCTCCATCCGCCTAGTGCCTCTACGGGCCTGGCCCCATCCACGTAGTGCCTCTATGGGCCTGGGTATTCATATCTGCCTAGTGCCCTGAGGGGCCTGGCTCCAACTGCCTAGTGCCCCGGCAGGCCTGGCTCTATCGCCTAGTGCCCCAACAGGCCTGGCTCCATCCGCCTTGTGACCCACCTAGCCTGGATCCATTTGCCTTGTGCCTCTATGGTCCTGGCTCCTTCCACCTAATGCCCCGCTGGGCCTGCCTCATCCATTTAGTGCCTCTACAAGTATGGCTCCATCCGCCTAGTGCTTGTGCGGGCCTGGCTCCATCCGCCTAGTGCCTCTGCGGGCCTTGCTCCATCCGCCTAGTGCCTCTGCGGGTCTGGCTTCATCCGCCTAGTGCCTCTGCAGGCCTGGCTCCATCCGCCTATTGCCTCTGCGGGCCTGGCTCCATCCGCCTATTGCCTCTGCGGGCCTGGCTCCATCCGCCTATTGCCTCTGCGGGCCTGGCTCCATCCGCCTAGTGCCTCTGCGGGCCTGGCTCCATCCGCCTAGTGCCTCTGCGGGCCTGGCTCCATCCGCCTAGTGCCTCTGCGGGCCTGGCTCCATCCGCCTAGTGCCTCTGCGGGCCTGGCTCCATCCGCCTAGTGCCTCTGCGGGCCTGGCTGCATCCGCCTAGTGCCTATGCGGGCCTGGATCCATCCGCCTAGTGCCTCCACGGGCCTGGCTTGATCCGCCTAGTGCCGCTACGGGCCTGGCTCAATCCGCCAAGTGCCGCTACGGCCTGGCTCAATCCGCCAAGTGCCGCTACGGGCCTGGCTCAATCCGCCTAGTGCCTCTACGGGCCTAGCTCCATCCGCCTAATGCCGCTACGGGCCTGGCTCCATCCGCCTAATGCCGCTACGGGCCTGGCTCCATCCGCCTAATGCCGCTACGGGCCTGGCTCCATCCGCCTAATGCCTCTACGGGCCTGGCTCAATCCGCCAAGTGCCTCTACGGGCCTGGCTCCATCCGCCTAATGCCACTACGGGCCTGGCTCCATCCGCCTAATGCCGCTACGGGCCTGGCTCCATCCGCCTAGTGCCTCTACGGGCCTGGCTCCATCCGCCTAGTGCCTCTACGGCCTGGCTCCATCCGCCTAGTGCCTCTACGGGCCTGGCTCCATCCGCCTAGTGCCTCTACGGGCCTGGCTCCATCCGCCTAGTGCCTCTACGGGCCTGGCCCCATCCACGTAGTGCCTCTATGGGCCTGGGTATTCATATCTGCCTAGTGCCCTGAGGGGCCTGGCTCCAACTGCCTAGTGCCCCGGCAGGCCTGGCTCTATCGCCTAGTGCCCCAACAGGCCTGGCTCCATCCGCCTAGTGCCCTGTGCAGTAGTTATATATATATATATATATATATATATATATATATATATATATATATATATATATATATATATATATTTATATATATATATATATATATATATATTTATATATATATATATATATATATATATATATATATATACACACACACACACAAATATAATTTTTATACATTTAACAACAATATACATTTTTATGCATTTAAAACATTTTTTTTTTTTTTAACAACATTACTTTTCACTATCCTGCTTTAAATGTGAAACAAAAAAAATGGTGTTACACATACATGACAATACGGTTATGACCAAATTCATCAATTTCATGCACAAAATGAAGGTTGATGAAGTCATCTAGAGTTAGGTTGTCGATTTCCCAGAACTCGACCCTCCGGGGCACTCTTCGGTTTCCATCCTGTGGAGGAAAGAAAACAATTACAGCTCTGCAGAGGGGGCATGTATTGCTTTGTGCCATCCATGTTCCGATGCAGGTCGAGTGAAATAGGTGGGAGCAGGGTAGAGTTGTATTGTCCTCTCCCACATCCATTTCACTCAAACAGATGGAACAGGTGGGCACCACCTGATACTCCCTGGCCGGTGGTCTGGCTGGTGCAGGCTGGTCCTCAGCAACAATGCGGTCCCTTGGAGATCGACTTCTATTGGGCCTGGCATTCTGTCGCTGCTGTCGAAGAGCTGCTCTTGTTCGATGAGCAATGGGTGAATCCATGCCTATAATAACAATGACGGAGATTTCAGCATTTCTGTCATGTAACTCTATCACACTTTTAAACTTAAATGACAAGGGCAAGTGTCTTATTTATGTCTCATAAGTAAACCTAAAAATAGGAGATAATTTAACTACTAAAGCCTCCGTGATGTACCCATACATCGCCAGATTGAAGTGTTTATACCTGCAGCTACAGGCATCATTCCAGTATCTATTCTTTTTTGCCAGCAATGCTCTTTAATGTAAAAGTGATCCTAGGGGCTACTTTAGTGATAACTAGCCGCTGGATCGCTTTTACAGGCAGTGGAAGAGGCAAACCCCCCACTCCACCACAGTCTGAAAACTGAGGATAGGAACATCCCCAGATCTCTCCATAAAGATCTTTCACTCTTCTGGCTATCACAAGAGATATTGTTTATCCCTTGTAGTAGCCATAAACGTGAACATAAAAACGAAGAAGTGTAAAAATTAGGAAGTCAAAAATAAATAATTCTTAACATAGAAAAAAAATTGAAAGCGCCCATGCTCATGCACTAAGGCAAACGCGTACAAAGGTAACAAACACATGTAAATGGCATTGCCACCACACATCACACATGAGATGTATCCCCACAAATGTTATAGGGAGAGCAATAATGTTAGCACCAGAGCTCCTGTGTAACTCTAAACTTGTAACCTGTAAAGGCTTTTAAAGCATCGTCTACAGATAATTTAATGTACTGTTTGTCATCAGTCCATGAGCATCCTCAATTTTAAAGCATGAGATGTTAGGAATCTATTTACTATGCGTAACGCTATCATTTATATTTGACCAAACAATTAGATATTCTATTGTGTTTTTGTGCTTTAAGATTAATTAAAGTGGATCCCCCTCCAAAATTGCATTTGAAAAACCACTGCGCAAATACTATGTGGCATAAAAAAATTGCATCCCCCAGTAGTAGGAGAGGAATGTCAGAATTGGCCAGAGGATGAAGTGGTTAAAACGAAGCTCCACCCAAAAGGGGAAGCTATGCCACATTTTGGTACTTTTTGGGGGGCGGGTACCTGGTTTTGACAGGTACCTATTTCCACTTCTGGGTGAGATCACTGTGGCAATCTGAGGAGCTTTGGCCCCTCCTCTCTCCCCCTGCAGCCTTCTGGGACACACACAGGTCCCTGAAGACTGTGGGACCATTCACAAAGAGCAGCACCTGTATGCGCAGTAGGAAACCGGCTGTGAAGAACTGTCTCAAGTGCCGACATCGCTGGATCCCTGGACGGTAACTGTCCTTATATTACAAGTCAGCAGCTAAAATACTTGTAACTGTTGACTTTTTCGCTTTTTTTGGCAAATTAGAGTTCCTATTTAAGAAAGTAGTTCTAAAGGCAGAAGTTATATACCCTCACATGGTCAGTTTGGAATCAATTCGGACAATCTACAATGTTAGCCTCTTCTGTATAATTTGTTGCTCTACTGTCTGCCAGTCTCGATTAGATGCCCTGGCTTCATTCCTCCTTGGCGCTCGAGTCCCAGCCACCCCACCCCCCCATTTTTTCACCTTCCCTCTTCCCCCTCTCTACCTTAACTCACACTGTATACCCTTTCTCTCTCCTATATAGGTTACTTGCATATTGATTGATTTTCGGATGTCTATATACTGATTACTTAGATTACATCTACCATTTTACTACTTACCACATATTTATGACTACATAGATGGCAGAATTGATAATTGTGTCATTCAAGATATTGGCAGAGGCTCCTTATATACTTGTTTTAATACTGTTTCTATATTATATTTTTTGCAGTTATTAAAGTATTGTGTTTACGCCCATAAGCTCGCCCTTTTAGGTGATTACAATAACCTGGTACACACCCTCTATTTGGTCCAGAGTGTGCTTACATTCTTTTTCCTATTAAATGCACCAGCATTCTCTTTGTATTGCCTGTAATGTACCGGTGGTGGAAAGTGCATTCTTTGTGATCTACAATTTCTTATTATTTATTAGTTATGTAAGGTTGCTCTCAGCCTCTCATAATCTAGGGACTGCGGTACAGAAAATCCTTGGAAGAATAGGATCCAAAATAATTGTGAAACATGAATAGTGTGCTGTCTAACAGTGACATTGAAAAAATAGTATATCATATGTGCATCAAAGTATAAATAAAAATCCAAAGTAATCAACCTTGTAAATATATAAATCAGTATAGAATTTAACGCATGCAGCACTAAAACCTTCGTGAGTTAATAATGCATAGAACTTTACATACAGTTAAGATGAAAAACCTTCTGTAGTGCTGTAGCCCCCCAGCCCCCCTTTTTTACTTACCTGAACACAGTCCTCCTCCGGTTGGAAATGAGCACACCAGATCTAGCTGGTGTCTTGTGCCCTGATTAGATAGATTAAAAGCACAGCCATTGGCTTCATCTGCTGTCAATCAAATCCAATGACGTGGCGCCAGGGGGTGGACCAAGTCCTGTATTCTGTGTGAATGAATACAGATGCAGGACTCAGGAGCACGCCCACATGGGTGTTCACCAAGGAGAGCCTTCTCCAACGTGGACACTCGATGTGGGGAGGAGCCACCAGCATTGCTGAGGGACCCCAGAAAAGAAAGACCGGGGCCTCTCAAAATTAACTTCACAGTGGAGGTAAGTATGACATGTTAAACACCCCTTTTTTTATTTTTATTTTTACGACCCCTTTAACCACCCATCCAGGCCAATTCTGACATTTGTCTCCTACATGTAAAATTCATAATTTTTTTGCTAGAAAATTACATAGAACCCCCAAACATTATATATATATTTTTTAGAAAAAGCCCCTAGAGAATACAATGGCAGTTCTTGCAACTTATTATCTCGCACGGTATTTGCGCAGCAATTTTTCGACGCGTTTTTTTCAGAAATAAAACAGTTTCATGCTTAAAAAAAAAAAAACAGTAAAGTTAGCCCAATTTTTTTGCATAATGGGATAGATGAAGATACGCCGAGTAAATAGATACCCAACATGTCATGCTTCAAAATTGCACGCGCTCGTGGAATGGCGCCAAACTTTGGTATTAAAAAATTCCCATAGGCGACGCTTTAAATTTTTTTACTGGTTACATGTTTTGCATTACAGAGGAGGTCTAGTGCTAGAATTATTGCTCTCGCTCTAATGTTTGCGGCGATACTGCACACCGTTTTCATACGTGGGCGGGACTTACGTATGCGTTCGATTGTGCGTACGAGCTCACGGGGACAGGGGCGCTTTAATTTTTATTGTTTTTTATTGTTAATTTTACTTTTATTTTTTTAGTTTGACACTTAAAAAAAATGAATTGATTACTTTTATTCCTATTACAAGGAATGTAAACATCCCTTGTAATAGGAATATGGCACGATCGGACCTATTTACAGTGAGATATAGGGTCAATAAGAACCCATATCTCACTTCAAGGCTGGGAAGACTAAAATAAAAAAAAAATAAAAAAAAAAAGATCACGGCTTCCCAGCCAAATCGGCACCATTATTTTTAATGCAGAGGCCGGGTGTGACGTCATAACATCGCGCCCGGCCTCCGAACGATCATAGAGACTCCGAGGACCATCTGGTCCACCGGAAATCTCTATGGTATCATAGAGCCAGCGAATCCTGTGACCGACTCACCGATGTAAGTGGTGAGTCGGTAGAAGCGGCGGGAGGGGGGTACGTCCCATCCCGCCACCCGTAAGAACGATCAAGCGCCGGAACAGCCACTATGATCATTCTTATGGTGCAGGGAATCGCCGGCTGAAAATGCCGACATCTGAACAATGTCTGTGGCCTCGGGCATCATTCAGATATAACCACCGAAAGACGAGGCCGTCCCTGGACGTCCTACCGGAGCAAAGTGGTAAGTGGTTAAAAAGTAGTTCATAAATAAACAAGCACATTCGGTGTGAAATTACTATTAAGCCCCATACACATGTAGCACTGGCTACTGAGGAGCATGCGCTATGTTTTTGAAATTTAAGGTTAAACCTGAACTACAGTTTGGTTTGGGTATAATTTTTCAAAATTTTGACTTCGGCATCAGTCTGACTGGACTATAGGGTGTTCAGCCTGGCCACCGGGGGCACTGTCTTTTCTGGTAGGCATGGAACCACAGTCTGGTTGGGTGCTTTAAGGTTACTTTATCTCGGAGCCCGCCCAGTGGGAGTGTCACTCTTGCTGTGCTTTCTGGGAGAGGGTACTTAAGATGCGGATGCCACATGGTTTGGGGTTCCAGTCCAGAAAGTATGTTCTGACTCAATGGTCCTGGTCCTCCTGACCAGCCCCCCAGGAAGGCTATGGCCTGGGGTGTGGATCCACCCGAATTTATGTCTCGGGGGGCTGGCTAGCCCGAAGCAAAGAAACAAAAGGAAGGATTCTGAGGTGGTCTGGTGCCGTCTCCTGTTGTGGATAGGCCCAGCAATATCCAGGGGAGGACTCTTCAGAAGAAGGCCATGTACGAGTTGGCTTCTTAGCAAGAGCCTGCTGAGGGACCTAAGTGAATCCAATCTCGTGGGTATCGCCAAACTGGCTGAAAGATCTAGGTATTACACGAGTGTTTTGCAAGTCCTAGTTTCCTACATGTTCTACAACAACGTCTGTGGCAGAGACTTATTCCTACATGTCCTACAACAATGTCTGTGGCAGAGTCTTGTTCCTGATTTGAGCACCTTGTTGGCTGCTAGGCCTTGTGAGAGAGGGACTATCCAACTTGAGTGAACATCCAGCTGTGAATGGCTATTCTCTGGATTTAGTCAAAGTAAGAGAGTTCTTCATTGTTGACTTTGACACTAATGCCACGTACACACATAGCAGACTATCCGACGGACTTAGTCTGGCAGACTTCCCGCCAGACTGTCCGTCGGACTTTACGAACGGGCTACTTGCCCACACACGGCATTTTTTCAGCGGACTAATACGGCTTACTAAGTCTGCCGTACTATCCGCCCTACTTTTGAAATGAACGGACTCGCCCACGCACACGAAGGAAAGTCCGCTCATTTCGAGCGCGTCTCCAGGTAGGCGGGGCCCGCGATAGAGATGTCGCTGGCCCCGCGACCTGGTATGGACTTAAAGGGGAACCCCAAAGCCGAAAAATATTGGCGTGGGGTTCCCCCCAGGTCCACATCAGACCCTTGTCCGAGCACTCAACCCGGCCAGCCAGGAAAGGGGGGGACCAGCGAGTGCCCCCCCTGAACCATACCAGGCCGCGTGCCCTCAACATGGGGGGTGCCTTGGGGAAGGGGGGGCCGGGCGCCCCCCCACCCCAAAACACCTTGTCCCCATGTTGAAGAGGACAAGGGCCGCTTCCC
Organism: Lithobates pipiens; assembly: GCF_037356315.1. Lineage (NCBI taxonomy): Eukaryota > Metazoa > Chordata > Amphibia > Anura > Ranidae > Lithobates > Lithobates pipiens. Next base: position 237,917,966 of record NW_027507785.1, on the reverse strand, counting down.
GACAACCCTGGCCGTTGGTTGTTGGGGTCTACGGGCGAGGGGCTTATCAGAATCCGGGAGCCCCCTTTAATAAGGGGGACCCCGGATACCGGCCCCCCACCCTATGTGAATGAGTATGAGGTACAATGTACCCCTACCCATTCACCTGTGAAAAAAAAAGTAAAAAAAAAAAACACAACACAAGGTAAAAATAGTTTATTGCACAGCTCCGGGGGTCTTCCGTTTTCAGGGGTCTTCTCGCCGGACTCCTCTGCTATCTTCTTGTAGCTCTTTTACTTGAGGAGGAGCCCGGCTTTCTTCCTCGCTGCGGCCTCTTCTTCAGACTTCGGGGGTCTTGTCCCCCTCTTCCGGTCTTCTGTCGCGGCAGACCCCGACAACCAACGACCAGGGTTGTCGGGAAGAGGCCCTTGTCCTCATCAACATGTGGACAAGGTGCTTTGGGGTGGGGTGGGCCGCGCGGCCCCCCCTTCCCCAAGGCACCCCCCATGTTAAGGGCACGTGGCCTGGTATGGCTCGGGGGGGGGGGGGGGGGCGCTCGCTCGTCCCCCCTTTCCTGGCCGGCCGGGTCGCGTGCTCGGACAAGGGTCTGATGTGGACCTGGGGGGACCCCCACGCCGATTTTTTTTTTGCCGTTGGGGTTCCCCTTTAAGTCCATACCAGGTGGCGGGGCCAGCGACTTCTCCTTCGCGGGCCCCGTCTACCTGGAGACCCACTCGAAATGAGCAGACTTTTCTCCGGGCGGGAAAAGTCCGCTCATTTCAAAAGTACGGCAAACTGGCACACACACGGCATGATTGTCCGCCGAAATGTGAGTCCGGCGGGAAGATTGGAGTGCAAAACTACTTTCTAAGTCCGCTGTACTTTCGGGTCAAAAAAGTGTGCCGGAGGCTACACACAGGGGGATTGTCCGGCGGACTTCAGTTTGCCGGACTTTTCCACCCGATTGTTTGATCGTGTGTACGCGGCATAAGTGTACCTGAACTTTCCTCCTAATCCTCTGATCCCATTTTAAGAGACTGTTCGTTAACTGGTTGCTGACCGCCGGCTGTCACATGATGACCAGGCGGCGCACCTATTGTGGCGGGAGGCCGGTATATGACGTCCTCCCATTTAAACAGGGAATGCGCGCGATCGTGTGCGCGCATCCCTGTTCCTTCAGTGGCGGCGTGTCACGGAGACACCGCTCGCCACCCAGGGGGGTGAACAGCCATTGGGCATGGGTGTTTACCACGTGATCGTTCATAGATGGTTACACCCCCCACTGTGCACGGCGCGTGCACGTCGGTGGCGTCGTGTTCCCGGGAACACGGCTCATCACCGACGCTGGTAAACAGCCATTGGCTGGCTGTTTACCCACGTGATCGGCTGTGATCCTTTCACAGCCGATCACTAAATGTAAACAAACCGCGTTAACGAGATGTTACCTGTTTCTCCTCCTCACACACCGATCGTGTAGCCCATCAGAGTACCCGAGTACCTGTCACAGTCCATCCGAGTACCTGTCATAGTCCATCCGAGTACCTGTCACAGTCCATCCGAGTACCTGTCACAGTCCATCCGAGTACCCGAGTACCTGTCACAGCCCATCAGAATACCCCACTACCTGTCACAGCCCATCAGAGTACCCCAGTACCTGTCACAGCCCATCAGAGTACCCCAGTACCTGTCACCAGCCTATCAGAGTACCTATTTGCCGCCCATGCCACATAGATTATACGTTGGGGTGTTTGCTTTCCAAAATGGGGTCATTTTATGGGCAATTCCATTGTCCTGGTACTCCAGTGCCTTCAAAAGTGTAATAGGTGGTTGTGAAATGAGATGTCATTTTTGCTTGTAGAACGCCTGAAGATGCCACTTCAATGTTAGTGCTCTGTATGTAGCCATGCTGTGTAAAAGTCTCACACATGTGGTATCGCCGTACTCGGGAAGAGTAGCAGAATGTATTTTGGGGTGTAATTTGTTGTATGCATATGCTGTGTGTGAGAAATAACCTGATAATATGACAATTTTGTAAAAAATAATAAAAAAAATCTTCATTTTGCAAAGAATTGTGGGAAAAAATTACAATTTAAAAAACTCACCATGCTACTTACTTAATACCTTGGAATGTCTACTTTCTAAAAAGGGGTAATTTGGGGGGTATTTATACTTTCCTGACTTGTTAGAGTCTCAAGAAATGAGATACACCTGATGTACTGAAGGCCTGATCAGATGTGATCAATTTTCAGTGATTGGCACCATAGTTTGTAGACTCTATAACTTTCACAAAGACCAAATAATATACACTAATGTGGGTTATTTTTACCAAAGATATGTAGCAGTATAAATTTTGGCCAAAATTTATGAAGAAAAATTACTAATTAGCAAAATTTTATTACAGAAACAAAGAAAAAGGCATTTTTTCACAAAATGTAAATTTTTTTTATTTATAGCACAAAAAATAAACAACACACTAGTGATTAAATACCACTAAAAGAAAGCTCTATTTGTGTGGAAAAAAGGACGCACGTTTCATATGGGTACAGTGTTGCATGACTAAGTAATTGTCATTCAAACTGTGAGAGCGCTGAAAGCTGAAAATTGGTCTGGTCAGGAAGGGGGTGTAAGTGCACTGTATTGAGGTGGTTAACTACGCTTTTGCAAATAAAAATCCCTTTATGCGGATCTGTCATCAGGCTCTAACGTTACTGGGCCATCTACCACGGGAAACCCCTAGACTTAAATCGAGGAGAAGAAGGTAACGGTAAGCCCAATCAAACCAGCAGCTCGTTCGGGAGTTAGTGCTACACACACAATCGAAATTCTGCCAGCAAAAGTCAGATGTGAGCTTTTGGTCAGAAAATCCGACTGTGTGTATGCTCCATCAGACTTTTGCTGGCAGAATTCCAGCCAGGAAAAGATTGAGAGCGGGTTCTCTATTTTTCAGTCTGAAAAAGTTCAGATCGTAAATTCCGATCGTCTGTACAAATTCCGACATGCAAAATTCCTAGGCATGCTTGGAAACAATTTGACGCATGCTTGGAAGCATTGAATTTCATTTTCTCGGTTTGTCGTAGTGTTGTACGTCACCGCATTCATTCTCGTAGTGTTGTACGTCACATGGTCGAAAGTTCAGAGGACTTTTGTGTGACTGTGTATGCAAGCCAAGCTTGAGCGGAATTCATAGTTTCATAGTTTCATAGTTAGTAAGGTTGAATAAAGACACCAGTCCATCCAGTTCAACCTGAGTGAGTGTCTACCCCTATCCCTGTACATTGCACACTCACATTGGTCCCTACCCTCAAGGAGCTCACAATCTAAGGTCCCCATTCATATACTAAGGCCAATTTTAGACAGAAGCCAATTAACCTACCTGCATGTCTTTGGAGTGTGGGAGGAAACCGGAGTACCCAGAGGAAACCCACGCAGGCACAGGGAGAACATGCAAACTCCAGGCAGGTAGTGTCGTGGTTGGGATTTGAACCAGCGATGCTTTTTACTGCTAGGTGAGAGTGCTAACCACTACACCACTGTGCCGCCCAATTCCATCGGAAAAACCATCCAAGTCTTCTCCAATAGAAAATCCACTTGTATGTATGGGGCATTACACTCAGAACCTCTATTCAAAGGGATTATGTGAATAAAAAATGTAACAACAAATAAAACAAACATTATAGTGAAATCAAAAATGTTCATAAACAGGTGAGTAAAAGTCCACTAAAGGTGTCCATCCAAATCCATGGTATTGCAGTGTCCGCGTGCAGAACAAATGCAAAGCATCAGTGCTCCACCACCTTGTTCTAAGCAAACTAAATGGCCGCTTACCAGAAGTTTAGATCCACAAGCGATCATATGCAAATATCAAGTGTACTAATAGAATGGATACCAGTTTATATTTTTGATCTCATTATAGTCTTTGTTTGATTTGTTTTTAAATGTTTTATCACATAATGCCTTTTAATTGTGGTTCTGAGTAGAATAGTCACTTCACACTGTTAAATTCAATACTTACATTTATGACATACTGTTTTTTTAAAGATCACTGTTTTCTTGTGTAAAATTTTAAAATGCAATAAAAACAGACTAAACATAAAGTCAGAAGGTTTTTTACCTTAATGCATTTTCTACATTAGTGTTAAAAAAGTTCTGCATGCAGCTCTCCCCCTTACACTTGAGCCTGAACTTGATCCAGTGCTATGCACGAGAGCAGAGGCTCTCTCTTCATTAGCTTAGAGACAGCAGCGGGAGCCATTGTTTCTTGGCTGCGGTCAATCCCAGCCAGTGAGAAGGAAGCAGGGGGCAGGGTCATATGGACACACTTAGGAGCGAGCCCACACGAGTGCAATCATAGGAAGTGTATTGCTGTGGGGGTACTCTGCAGAGAGGAGCAACCAGGAGAACTGGAAGGGGGACCTAAGAAGCGGAGGATCTGGGTTGCTCTGTGCAAAACCATTGCACAGAGCAGGTAAATATGACTTGCTTGTTATTTCAAAGATAAAAAATTTGGTTTAGAATCGCCGGGTTCCCGACCGGCGCATGCCGATGTATGTCGGGAGAATGGCACGGGCAGGCATATTGGCGTACAGGTACGTCCAATCTTTAATGCCGCCCTGCCATCGCGAGCGCCCCGCCAGCGATGCACTCGCATGCCGGTCGGGACCCCCGTGAGTCCGATCGCGGGTCCCATGGACTCGATCGCCGTGGGCATACCCGCGATCGTCTCACGGGGCGGCTGAACGGAGAAATGCCGTTGTAAACAGAATTTCCCCGTTCTGCCTAGCAACTAGTGACACTGATCTCTGCTCTGTGATTGGAGCAGAGATCAGTTTTCGCTAAATGAAAGCCCAGCCCCCAACAGTTAGTAACACACCCTAGGAACACTTAACCCCTACACTGCCACCCACTGGTTAACCCCTTCACTGCCAGTGTCATTTACACAGGAATCACTGCATTTATATGTAAGTGATTGCTGTATAAATGACAATGGTCCGAAAAATGTGTCAAAAATGTCCGATGTGTCCGCCGTAATGTCGCAGTCGCAATAAAAATCGCTGATCGCCACCATTAGTAGTAAAAAAAAAATATTAATAAAAATGGCATAAAACTATCCCCTATTTTGTAAACGCTATAACTTTTGCGCAAACCAATCAATAATCGCTTATTGTGATTTTTTTTTTTACCAAAAATATGTAGAAGAATACGTATCGGCCTAAACTGAGGGAAAATTTTTTTTTATATATTTTTGGGGGATATTTATTATAACAAAAAGTAAAAAATAATGCGTTTTTTTTTCAAATTGTCGCTCTATTTTTGTTTATAGCGCAAAAAATAAAAACCGCAGGGGTGATCAAATAACACCAAAAGAAAGCTCTATTTGAAAAAAAGGACGCCAATTTTGTTTGGGAGTCACGTCGCACAACCGCGCAATTATTCGTTAAAGGGACGCAGTGCCGAATCGCAAAAAGTGGTCTGGTCTTTGACCAGCAAAATGGTCTAGGGCTGAAGTGGTTAATGGTCAGATTCATGCATAAGTCCAATGATGACTAGTTGAATTGAAATTAAAGCTTCTTAATCTTCTATTCACAGAGAACAGAGCCATCTATAATACATCATACTGCACATTTTTATGAAAAATACACTTAAATGAATTTTAGTGCACAAAATAATACCCAATATTGCTGATAAAATATAAAAGACAATTTTGTGTCAGGTAATTCATTACCAAACGCCAAGATTTAAAATTGCACACTCCTGTGAAAAGGCAACAAACTAAGGTACCTGAAATTGTCCATAGGCCACACACAAAAGCCTTTATAGGTTATCTGATTAGAGTTAAATGTGAGTTCTGGCTTTAGAATTATTGCAATCACTGTGAGGTTCACAGCAATACCACACATGTGTGGTGCAATTATTATTATTTTTTTTATTACTTTTTTTTAACTATTTTTAAAATTTATTTTTTCATTCAACTTTATTGCTATTACAAGGGGTGGACAAAACCCCTTATGATAGCTTTGGGCAGTGACAGACAGATACACTTCATGGAGAAATCAGGGGTCTGTTGGATCCTTGATCCCTCCTCTGCCCCGCAAGACAGCTGATTAGATAGAGGTCTGCTTTTTACTGCACACATACACACTATAATACACATTTTTTTTTGCTAAATATAAACTATAATGATGTATCAGGTAAATATATACCATACAATGAAAAATTTGAAATTCTAAATGCATGTGAAATAGTGACAAAATACGCTACCTAAAATTGGCCATGGGCAATGATTTAAAAACCTTTACAGGTTATACATTTAGAGTAAAAGGCAGTGGTGGTGTGTCTATAAAGGGCGCAGGAGCGCTGCCCCCCCTCCTGTCACTCTCTAATCACTAATCTCTAATCAGTGGCAGCATTGGGAGCATTGGATGGTACAGTGGGAACATTTGATGGCCCAGTGGCATTATTGGGAGCATTTGATGGCACAGTGACAGCATTGGATGGCACAGTGGGAGCATTTTATGGCACAGTGGCAGCATTGGGAGCATTTGATGGCTCAGTGGCAACATTGGATGGCACAGTGGCAGCATTTGATGTGCACAGTGGCTGTGTTTGATGGCACAGTGGCACCGTTTGAGGGTTACAGTGGCTGCAACTGAGCAGCACAGTGGCTGCGTTTGATGGGAACAGTGGCTGCGTTTGATGGCACAGTGGTGGTATTTGATGGCACAGTGAGGCTGCAATTGATGGGGTTTTTTTTAGAATTTTTTTAATTTGTTTGCGCCCCCCCAAAATTTTGAGCACCAGCCACCACTGGTAAAAGGTGAGCTCTGGCATTTAAAATTATTGTTCACAGCAGTACCTCATTGAGTGATGCAATCACTGTCTACATATGTGTGCAAGACCTACATATGCATTTGGGTGTGTGAACAGGGAACAGGGTGGTTTAATTTTTTTTTCATATTTTAAAAATAAATAAAAGTGAATGGGCCGTTGTAAAAATTTATAACAGGATCATGGCTGCTGCTGCACCCATAATCCTAGTATAACCGCCTTTCATTCAGAATGTACAGTATATATACGTATGCTGAATGGCAATTGGTTAACATATCAACTCTAAATAAACAATTTGAAACTGGTAGCAAAATTAAATTATTTAACAAGGGTAGAAAAGGAATGCTTCTCCCCTTTAGCCTAGGTTCACACTGACAGCGGGACAGATTTGACATGTAATTTGACATGTCAAATCGCATGCCAATTCACTGCAATGTGAACCAGGGCTTATGACCATAGTCAACGCCCAATCCTAATTTTGCAACTTTGACATGTGGTGTTCATAAAACTGTGCATATCATCATAACTACTTGTATCCAGATGGATTATACTGTACTTGTTTTTTTTTTTTCAGGACAGCTTTCTTTAGGTGGGAAATGTTAAAGGAAATCTCCTGATTTTTATTATTATCAAAGGGAAAACTGGTCCAAAAAAGTAGAAAAAAAATATTTCTTTGACCAATTTGTATCCAGGCCAATTCTGACACTTTGCTCCTACATGTAAAAATCTATTTTTTGTGCTAGAAAATTACTTAGAACCCCAAACATTATATATATATTTTTAGCAGAGGCCCTATAGAATAAAATTATGGGTGTTGTAATTTTTTATGTTGCACTTTATTTGTGCAGCAGTTTAACAAACTTATTTTTTGGGGCAAATAATAAAATAATAATAATACATTTTTAAAAAAACATAATATTTACTCCAATTTGTATCACGTGAAAGATAAAATTATGCAGAGTAAATAGATACCTAATATGTCACACTTTAAAATTGCATCTGCCCATGGAATGGCAGAAAACTATGGTGCTTTAAATTCTCCATAGGCAATGCTTATCAGTTTAGAGTTACACAGGAGGTCTGGTGCTAGAATTATTGCTCTCACACTGATGTTTGCGACAATATCTCACATGTGTGGAACAATCACCCTTTACATATGCATTCGCATTTGCACGTAAGCACAGTGGGATGGGAGTGCTTTAATTATTCTTTTTTTTATTATTATTATTTATTTTATATAAACTTTTTTAATATATATATATATATATATATATATATATATATGTTTTTTTTACACTTTGCGTTAGGGAAAGGCAGCATAGATAGGGAGGGGGGACCCCCTTCCACCACCCGCAGAATTTATTGAGTGGCTATTTAGCCACTTGAATCACTTCTGCCATAAACAGCATTGCTGGCTGAAAAAAAACATACTAGAATGAGGCCTGTAGGTGCAGACATCATCCCGGTATGACTACTTCAACCCGAGGACTTCCATGGATGTCCTACAGGCAGGAAGTAGTTACATTGTAATGTCCTAAAATATACAGTTACATTTATCACTACCAAAAAAAACCTGCAGAATAAATTCTCCTGTTCCTGACGATCGCAGCGATACCACATATGTGGGTGTGATTTGTTTTTTGTGCCCATAATAGAGCCAAGAAACAATAGTATGTATTGTAAGAACACATATATGGAGCACCCAGGTTTAAAGCCCATTTCCTGGATGCCTCATATATGCGTTATGTGGCCATGAAGGGGTTAATATGGTACAATTGACATACCTGTTGGGTCACGTGGTGGTATGTCACGATTGTTGCGCCTTGGACGTCGGGGCATCTTGATGGTACTAGATGGTATCGCAGGTGAATGAAGGTTTACCTAAAAATGAATAGTATTAATACTAATAATAATATACAGCACTATAATAATAAGAGAAATGTAGAATTAATGTAGTTTATGGAGGTAATCGCTGGAGTCTGGCTTCAGAGATGCGTCTCAGTCGAGATCCTCTTCAGTCTGCCTGTCAGGACCCCTAGAGGAGCCCCAAACATCTGCGCCTGTGCAGAGATCAGCTGCCAACCAATCACAGCGCTGGCCTCACAGTAGCTGCCTCGTTCCTTTGCCTGAAATATACTGGCTCATACAACACAGTAACCAAATGAAATTGAGTTTATTCCATTGTTATTAAACAAATAAAGCTTTATTATGGTATTTAATAAAAACTGGGTTTGATAATTTCATAATATAAAGGAACTGTGACAGTTGCTCTGGTATCAGGCAGTGATAGGGACAGACTGGGGATCCTCTGTGGGGACTGTAGGGGAACCAGGAAGTGGGTTATGAATGGAGTTGGGTTGAATGTTGATCCAGTCAGTACATATATCTGTGTTCTGTGTGTGTAGTATTGTGTATGGAGGGACCCGGGTCACTTCTGTCTGCAGGCAGGCTTGGCTTTCATATTGTGTGGTGGCTGAGCCCTTCCATGTCTGAGAGAGTGTCACTGGTAACCATAGCAACGGTGTATACCCTTCATCCCTGTGTTTACTACATAACATAAACCTGTGTGTGTATAGAGCCCCCTAAAACATACCTACCTGCATACTATGTGTATAGGGCACCCACATCTACCTTCCTGTATACTGTATATATAAAACCTACTCCTGTGTACCTACCTGTAACCTGCGTGTGTAGAGCCTACTCCTGTATAACTACCTATATCCTGTGTGTATAGAGCCTACTCCTGTATACCTACGTATATACGGTTTATAATTGGAGCCTACTCATATATATTGAACTTTATACTGTGTATATTGAGCCTACACATATATACTGTACCTACCTGTATACTCTATAACTGATTATTGCGAAGTCATTGCAAAGCTGTACCCAAATAAAAGTAATGTCCTTTTTCCCCACAAATAGAGCTTTCTTTTGGTGGTATTTGATCAGCTTTGATCATTGATTTTTTTTTGCACTATAAACAAAACAATTCAGACAATTAAAAAAAAAAACAATATTTTTTGCTTTCTGCTATAAAACATAGCCAATAAAAAAATGTAAAAATCAAATTTCTTCATTAATGTGGGCCAATATGTATTTTGCTACATATGTTTGTTAAAAAAAAAAATCCCAGTAAGTGTATATTGATTGGTTTGCACAAAAGTTATAACATCTACAAACTATAGGACATTTTTATTTATTTGTTACTAGTAATGGTGGTGATCAGTGATGTATAGTGGATTTTGATCTTGCGCCAGACATTCTGATACTTTTTGGGGACCAGTGACACTAATATTGTGATCAGTGCTAAAAATATGCACCGTCACTGTACTAATGACACTGTCTGGGAAGGGGTTAACATCAGCGGTGATCGAAGGGTTAACTGTGTGCCTCACCAGTGTTTATGTGAACTGTGTGAGGTGCTTTTACTGAGGGAAGAGAGGGAATGTAGCAGGGACACAAACGCCATCCCTCCCCCCTGTCAAAATGGCAATCTGGCTTGTTTACTACCCGACGATCGACTGGCGGACATCTAGTACCTTGCACCCACCGATTGGCTTCCGCTGTGTATAATGAAGCGAGGTGTTGTATTTATACATGATCCAGCACACAGCTGCCACCCTGTAGCAATAAAGCTGGTATAGGGTAGTCCGGAAACGGTTAAAAGAGAAGTCCAGCCTGGGCTCATTCGGTACGGTGCTGCATCTGCCTAGGTAAGTATGAATATGGGATAAAAAAATTCCATACTTCTCTTTTAATATTCAAAGTAAACTCACTCATCCATACGTGTCTCCATGCTTTGTTTTGTTGAGAAATCATTTTGAAAAACATCCCCAGAATTTATAGAAATGGCCTTCAGTGCTGTTGATTCATGTAGCATTTACTACCTGGAACCCATCTGCCCTTAGTTCAGGCATGCAGGTAGGAGTGTGTGCTTAGCTGAGAAAGCCTCTCCTTCCCTCCTCCAGATGAAAGAAGAAAATACCCATGAAGTCTCCTGGGAAGTAAGACATCATTTTAGCCTAGTATAAAAAATTATAAAAAATATCATATATATGTGAAATATATTCATACAAAAGATCGTGCAAAAAAAAAAAAACGTCTGCACGCCGCTCCTCCCTACGCCGTTTCGTTAGAGATAACATCTTTCAGTGGCACTGGTAGACTTTATCTCTAACGAAACGACGTTGGGACGCTGAACCTGGAAGCGACTGGCAGCGTTACATGAGCCGGCCGGCAGAATTCTTTTTACTATTTGATGCGAGTTTCTTATGACATATGTAAGTGTGATTCTTTATTTTTATTAAAAATCCTGGCAATATTATACTACGGCGATTCCCCTTTTTTTTTATCTATGTGATTGGCAATGAGCGGTGTGGCCGTAGGAATATACCAACATTGGAACAGAGTGGAAATCACAAGCAAAAAAGATGTTCATTTGGAGATGGACTATTACTTTGAATTTAAGTTCCAATTATAGTAGTGTATATATTCATTTTTGTACTATTTATTTAATTTTATATATTAAATTTATTTTTTGCACAATCTTTTGTATGAATTATATTACACATCAATTGATCTTTTTTATAATTTTTTATGTTATTATATATTCAGTGATATTGAATTGGATTATTATAGCGCAGCTTTTTTCGAAAAATTGGTATTAATATTGTGGGTATCTCACATTTAGGTTGCAGCTTCACTTTCACAAACATTTTTACAGTTTGTCAATTATTTTAACTTTAGATAGCGCTGTATTACATTTTTTTATTAATCATTTTAGCCTAGGCCAGAAGCCAGGAAGCAACTGAAGAAATGTAAAAAAAAAGATTAAAATAAGTAAATATGATATATCTTCTTATCTATTTACTCATACTAGCAGCATAAACATTTAAAATAGTTAATGTGATTGAGATAGTTTAGTTGCACATTAACGACTTGCTTACTAGGCACCTAAACCCCCCTCCTGCCCAGACCAATTTTCAGCTTTTAGCGCTGTCCCTCTTTGAACGACAATTACGCAGTTATGCAACACTGTACCCAAATTCAATTATCATTTTTTTCCAACAAATAGAGCTTTTTTTGGTGGTATTTGATCACCTCTTTTTTTTTTTTTTTCTTTGTTAAATTTTTAACAAAAAAGACCAAATGTAAAAAAAAAATACAAAACTATTTAATATTTTGTTAATGCATTTTTGAAACAGGTAATTTTTCTCCTTCATTGATGTACGCAGATGGGGCTACACTAGGGTTGCCACCTGTCCAGGATTTACCCGGACATTTTGGGTTTTGACTCATGCGTCTGGGTTTCAGACTGCCTGAAACCCGGACACATTATTCAGACTGGACTATGGCTTCCCAGCAGGGTTGCTGGCTACAGTTGTCTAAGCTGGGAGTGTCTGTTACACTCTCTTTCATGCTGCCCGAAGCCAGCACTAACAATCCCCCCAAACACACACAGGCGGGAGAGGAGCTCGATCTGCACCTCTTCCTCCTGCCTCTACCCCTCTGTGCCTGCCCACACTCCAGTCCCCAGCGCTGTGCCTCAGAAAAGGAAAGTGGGGGCTGGTTTTTGAAGTCCAGCAGCCTCAGATACATCTGGATGAGAGGTGCTGACTGCCAAGGGGTGAGTGAGCTCACCATCCATTAGGGTTGTCCCGATATTCGTATTGGTATCGGGACTGATCCCGAGCATTTGTGCGAGTACTTGTAATTGCGCAAATGCTCCCGATGCCAGATCCGATACCTGGGAGAGATGACTAAAGTGACCTGGTGCAAGCGGAAGTCAACGGCTAGGAACAACGGAAGTGACACTGTGTCGACGTCGGTGGTTGGACATCCCGATGCCCATCTTAGTACACCCTACACTTGGCTGCAGCAAGCCAGCAGCAGACATCTTATCACACCTAGCCCATATAGTTCGAGCTAGGTGTAAAAAGATGGCAGTTGCTGCTTTTAATGCGGCCGAGTACAAGGAGTACCAAGATGGGCGTCACGGGCAACCTTTCCTCATGGTATGACAGTGCCTGACCTGCCCATCAGTGCCCATAAATGCCACCTATCAGTGCCCAATGCACATAAGTTCAGCCTATCAGTGCCAGCCACCTGTCAATGCCATCTATCAGTGCCAGCCACCTGTCAGCGCCATCTATCAGTGCCCGCCATCTATCACTGCTGCATATCTGTGCCACCTAATCTATATTGTGCTTTGAAAACTGTCACATAACATTCAAAAAAAGTATCGGTAATCGGAATCTGCAAGTACTTGGAAAAAAAGTATCGGTACTTGTACTCGGTCTTAAAAAAGTGGTATCGGGACAACGCTACCATCCTTCCCTATTGCATCAGAGTGTTCCCTATTACATCAGAGTCCTCTCCATACATCAGAGTTCTCAGTGTCCCCCCTTAATACGGGGCTCCCAGAGGATCCCTTATGTTAGAGTCCCCGGAGTTCTCCAGTGTGAGGGAACTCAGCGGGTTTAGATGTATAAGGGGAACTCTGTGGACTCTGATGTAAAAGGGGAACTCTGTGGACTCTGATGTAAAAGGGGAACTCTGTGGACTCTGATGTAAAGGGGGAACTCTATGGGTTTAGATGTCAAAGGGGAACTCTGGGTTTAGATGTAAAAGGGGAACTCTGTGGACTCTGAAGTAAAGGGGGGACGATTATTATTACTTCATATGATTAGAAATGTTATTTATTATCAAAATATATGTATAAAAAAAAATTGCTGTGCAACACATAAAGTGTCCAGTTTTGACTTGAAGAAAAGGTGGCAACCTTACGCTGTCGCCGTGAGGAGAAAAAAAAAAACGATTATCTATTCTCTGTTTACATCACGTAAACACGTAATCGACCCCTTACTCCGATCAGTGATCACCCGAGCCTCACCCCCCTGCAGGGGCACAGCCAGCTTGCAAAGGGAAGGACTTCTATTGATGCCCTCCCAGCAAAACAGATCCGCGCTGTAGCCATCATTCGGCTATAGAGCAGATCTGAAGGAATTAAGACCCCTTTCACGCTGAGGCGGTTTTCAGGCATTTTAGCAATAGAAATAGCCTCTAATTAGCACTTGAAAACTGCCTCCCAATCATTTTAGTGTGTCTGTTCACACTGGGGCGGTGCGTTTGGGGGATGTTAGGAAAAGTCCTGCAAGCAGCATCTTTGGGGCAGTGTGAGAGCGATGTATACATTGAAATGAATGGGCAGCGCTTCCAAAGCACCTGAAAAGCGATTCGGAAGCGCAGAAACATGGATGGTTTTTAACCCCTTCTTTGGGGTTAAAAGTGCCCCGCTAGCGGCCGAAATGTGCCACTAAAACAAGTGGCGCTTTAGCGATAACATGGATGCAGCCCCAGTGTGAAAGGGGTCTAATGTATTTATCTTTGATTGATTGACAACACCTGCTCACCACCATCCCATATAAGAGAGTGGAGAGTCTGGCCATCTTATATGAGAACACAGCGCACCTGGCACTATGATATGGCAATAACAGAACACAACGCGGTGTACTGCAGCTTTTATTGTATGTACACTTTGGACTGTAAATCTAGCCTTTTTTTCCTTTCTGTTTTTAGTTTGAATATTAGTTCAAAACTTTGTTGTGTTTTTTTATTGCTCACTTTGTCACATTTATGACTAATGCCCTGTACACGCGGTCGGACATTCCGACGACAAAATCCATTGGACGGATTTTGGCCCAAACTTGTCTTGCATACACACGGTCGCATAAAGTTGTCGGAAAATCAGACTGTTCAGAACGCGGTGACGTATAACAAGTACGACGGGATTATAAAGAGGGCAGTAGCCAATAGCTTTTGTCTCGTAAATTATTCTGAGCATGCGTGGCACTTTGTCCGTTGGAATTGTCTACACACGATCGGAATTTAAACAATCGGATTTTGTTGTTGGAAAATTTTAGATCCTGCTCTTAAACTTTGTGTCGGAAATTCCAACCGAAAAAGTTAGATGGAGCAAACACATGATCAGATTTTCCGACAACAAGATCCAATTGCACATTTTCCAACGGAAAGTCCGGCCGTGTGTACAGGGCATTATTCTGTCCCAGTTCCAGCTACCACAGCACCATTATGCTATCATCGCCATGCCAATTCATGTTTTTTTTAACTCTTTATTTATTCCAGATATGCCAGGAAATAGACATAAAACTGGTCACACGTTAGACTGACTACAGATTGTTTCACAATTGAAAACAAGACCCACAATCATGAGAGATCTTCCCCTGAAACAAGGTGGTAGAGAATTGACTTTCCAGGTCATTTCAGCAAATAGAGAGGAAGCCCCAGCAAATACAGACATGATTATGAATTGTGTCATAACACTTGACCACCATTAGGAGACGCTAATGACATGACATGACATTACATTCCTTATTTTAGATGTCATTATATTACATTGTTGTGTTTCTGTGCTTCTTTATGCAATGCAGGCAGATCATGGTTGGTGCGAGGTGCTGGCATGGAGCTGTACATAGCTTCCTGAAAGCATCTTTATAAATATAAGCATTAACAGGGAAAGGGGAATTGTGGAGAAAAATAAAAAATATGAATAAAAGAACCTTCACATAAAAGACCTCAAAAGAAAAATTGTGGGTTCAGTTGGACTTTTTAGGCATAAAAGAAGTTGTGAACACAACCAATATATTCAAGAGGAATTATTTCTATTTATTATTAAGACAAAAGTAGAAACAAAAAATAAAATAAATAAAAAAAAATTTCTTTTTACAAAAAAAGAATTATTTCCTCCTTATAACTACACATTTGAGACCTAATTGACATCCTATCAAAGGTAGTAAAATCCACTTAAAATTTCCAAAGGGGAAAAAACGGCGTCGAGGCCGGTCGGACGCATCGTAGGAGACGCTGGTCGGGTAGCTGAACGTCACTTCCGCCTAGTGCAGAGTGACGTCACTACCGGGACGGACACACATAAAAGGACACACATGGCTGGTGTCCATGAATAGCGGCCATTTTTTACAAAAATAAATACGATAGGGGTGAACGGGCTGAATAGCCTGCCTGCTTGATTCCCCCTCTGCCTTCCCCCTTTACCCAGTGGGAATTCGGTTCGCTTCACTGCACTTAAAGGTAATTGGTCTGCATAATTGTATGTATCTTTCTTTACTTTTATTGGATGTACTTCCTAATCCCCTCCAAACTATCACGGTGGGTTTCTCCTAGAGCACTGGTAATATAATATTCTATTTTTAGTTTCTACTGTATAATATTCTCTGCTGGCTCTTTTTCTAATTCTCCTTGGTGTTGCTCAAACAATTGGTGTTTCACCTGACTAATGGGTTCCAATTTATCTCACTCTGAGGGACACTTTTTATGTTTGGATATTCTTTATACCAAATTCTAAAACACCCCCTTTTTCATTATGCTTTTTTATACAGCTCAGGGGATACTCAGAGTACCCATCATCATTTAACTTCTGGCTACCCACATTTTAAGAACACCCACTAAAAATTTAATGTTCGAAGCCCCACGGGCTCAACACATTTATGAAGTGATTCCACCAACTTTAAATTCATATCTGCATTTATTGCTCAACGTCTACTCCTCCTCCCCCCCCTTTTTCCTTTTTGGAGAAATGGGTGTTTGAAAATCGTGCCAACTTCCCTACTCTCCTCCGGGAACGGTGGTCTCCCTATTTGGGACACACTTTATGAAGGAATGTAAGTATTTATGGCTTGATATAAGATATGAAATAAGAATGTTGTATCCGCCCCCACACTGTGCCCCCCCCCCTTATTTTTATTTTTTATTTTATTTTTTCCCAATCTTATGGAACACCTTAGCATCTTGATAGGTGGTATAATGAAATATGTTATGTGTATCTGGATACATGTAGTTTATATTTATGTTTGTATATGTTTTTAGTATTTTATATATATATATGTTTTCTTTTTATTTATTTATTCTTTCTCCTTACAATATAGAACACTGTTATCAGCTCCTGAAGAAGTGTCATCTCCAGACGCGAAACATGTAGAGCACCAGAATATATGTAACTGTCGACTGTATGGTTGATATCCTTGATTCTATATTTATATAGATATGCACTTTGTTTTTTCCCCTTTGGAAATTTTAAGTGGATTTTACTACCTTTGATAGGATGTCAATTAGGTCTCAAATGTGTAGTTATAAGGAGGAAATAATTCTTTTTTTGTAAAAATAAATTTTTTTGTATTTTTTTTTTTTTGTTTCTACTTTTGTCTTAATAATAAATAGAAATAATTCCTCTTGAATATATTGGTTGTGTTCACAACTTCTTTTATGCCTAAAAAGTCCAACTGAACCCACAATTTTTCATTTGAGGTCTTTTATGTGAAGGTTCTTTTATTCATATTTTTTATTTTTCTCCCCAATTCCCCTTTCCCTGTTAATGCTTACATTTATAAAGTGATAACCAGGACGTGGCATTCTGTTTAAACTTTTCAGTGTATCCACAGACACCACCCTATGACAGATACACATTTTTTCATTTAAATATTCCTGAAAGCATCACCACATCCTCCCTCAGTACTCTTCCTAACAACCCTCAGCCCTGATGTAAGCAGTGTGTTGGCTCTTGAATGAGTTATGCAAAAATGCCTTGGTGCACGGATGGCAATCTGGAGGAGTGGGTCTTCCTAGGGAGGCTTTAGGGAGGAAGGAAAGTCCACTTTTTTAACTTGTCCCTATAATAAGGCTTACCTGTAGGTACAGTGAATATCTTCTAAACTTGCATTGTTTAGGAGAAATTCACATGGGATGCAGCCAGTGATGTCACCGGTGCATGCGCTCTGAAGGGATGGCAAACCCTACCCAGAGCATCTATACAACCCACAAACCTAGACGGGGGAGGATGGAAGCACAGAGGAGCTGGGACAGCACTGCGCTAGAGGACTCCATGTGCGGGTAAGTCTGTCATAATGTGCTAGTATGCAGAGCCTACTAATACATAATGACTTAAACCTGTAGGTGGCCCTGTTTTATATATATTTGTGGTGGTTTACTATCACTTTAATTAGCTGAGGTTTTTCTTTAATTTGTTAGTCAGGTCCATCTAAATCTGCTAGTACATCTAACACTACCCTTTTCCCAGATTGACAATGCTGTTGTCCAAACGTGGAGATGCCCTTAAGCTGTACAAAAGTTCTTTGTACATTCAATCAAAAAACGCAAAAAAAATAGAACAGAAACCTTTTTTCAAATTGGTGTGACACCGCAAAGTAGGAGCCGCACCAATTTGAACCATTGCCGTCAGTAGGCAGAGACATTTCATGCGATTTTGAACCGCATGACAAGAAGCACCGGTGTGAACAGGGGGCTTAATGATTTGTATTTCTGCCAGTCCTGAGAATTGCACAGTTCTGCACAACACAGCCAGGCTTGAAGTATATTAGATCTGATTTTTCTCTGCTGCCTGGATACTGAAAAGATATGCTGTAGTCTGATGAGCTTGTTTCTCTGTTACTTTGCTCTCTCCTCCCAAAACTGACTGGCTAACTATGCTGCTTCTCCCTCCCTGATCTGAGTTCTGCTGTACAGGGACTATAAGTGGCTGATACCAGATTGAATAGAGGTGTTCGCCAAAACTAGTCTGCTGCTGACTGTACTCACTGAGAAGGCTTGAAAATAAATATGCTTGATGTTATGGAGTTGCCGGCTGCTTCTTTTTTTAGATTCATTTATGTAGTTTAAAGTAGCTAAAGGCAAAAACCTTTCATTTGTGACAGAGTAAGGGAGGGTTATAATCCCTGTTGTATTTTATTATTTTTTTGCCATTTGTGCCCTATTGGGGAGCTTTTCCTTCACTTCATACCGCATAGCCAAGACAGGAAGTGAAAGGAAATCCCTCCAAAATGAGGGAACCACTGGTTGTCACCAGGGCCACCAGAACTAGTGTCCTCATTGGAAAATGTCCCCTCTATTACTGCTTTAACTGCTTCCCGACCAGCCAACACAGTTATACAAGGGCAGGTTGGCTCCCCTGCATGAGCCGTCGTAGCTACACGTCGGCTCGCGGGGTCAGGATAACTGCCAATGCTTGTGGCCGACAGTCGCGATGACCGCACCCACGAGCGATCATGAGCAGGAGACACAGAACAGGGACGAGTGTGTGCAAACACACACTTCCCTGTTCTGTTCTGACAGGAGTGACAGATTGTGTGTTCCTATTAGGTAGAAACCACGATCACTCACTTCCTCTAGTCAGTCCCCTCCCCCTTCAGTTAGAATCACCTCCCAGGGAACACAGTTAACCCCTTGATTGCCCCCTAGTGTTAACCTCTTCATTGCCAGTGACATTTTTACAGTAATCAATGCATTTTTATAGCACTGATCGTTGTATTAATGCCAATGGTCCCAAAAATATGTCAAAATTGTCCGATGTGTCCACCATAATGTTGCACTCATGATAAAAATTGAAGATCGCCGCCATTACTAGTAAAAAAATAAAAAAATAATAAAAATGCTATAAATCTATTTCCTATTTTGTAGACGCTATAACTTTTTCTTTTTTTTTTTTAACAATCTTTTTATTGAAAGTTTCACAAATTAACAATCAACAAATACATGTGCAAGGTCAATTAAACAAAAAGGAGTACATATCCTGTGCAGTATCATGAAAGTAAGGTAGCCGAAAATACTAGTAATTCCTTTTTTCCTATACAAATGATATACATTAATGGTCGAGTGTTTGATAAACGGCTAGATAATGTCAACGTAGGAATGAGATATTTGCAATATTTCAAACAAGTCACAACTATTTTAGCAAATAAATTTAACAATTAAATTTAAGAACGACTTCTATATTTGTCCCATAAGGCCCATTTCCGAAGAAAGGGTTGTAGTCTATCTTCCTGATACGCTACCGTTCTTTCATATTCAAACGAGTGGTCAACTAGGGCCACTACTTCTGACACCAAAGGGGAAGCAGTAGATTTCCATTTTCGTGTAATGCTCAGCCGAGCTGAAAATAACATATGTGTCACTAATGTGCGCTCTGGGGTGGGATAAATATCCAAATCTACACCTAGAAGAGCTTGTTCTACTCTGAGGGGATTTAAGATTCCTGTTAACATAGCTATTACCTTACTTATTTCCCCCCAGAAGCTTCGTAAAGATACACAACCAAAATATGTGTGCCAGATTTCCCACCTGGCCACATTCTCTCCAGCACGCGTTCGTACCCTCTCCTGCGTATTTTGCTATAATGTAAGGCGTCCTGTACCATCGAAATCGTAACTTATGTGCGCCTTCCCTAAAATTGGAACAACGAGTGGAATTGTAACTGCTCTTAATAGCTCTGACCCATTGGTCTGGGGATATAGTGATATTTAGATCCTCTTCCCACTTGGTTAACTGATTGTACATCACAAAATGCAGTTTACCGTGAAGGAGATTGTATATGGCCGTAATACCTTTCTTTTGTGCTGAGGTTGGCTGCCACAGCTCCCAAATACATTCCGGGAGGCTAAAGTACTGTGTACAATCGTAAGGGATCATGCTAGTCAATCTGGCAAATGTCAGAAATTCAGTCTTAGGAATGTCCTGAGTGGCCTTCAAGTTTTCAAATGACCGTATATTACCCTGCGTTAAAAGTTGGTGAAGAAAACAGAGTCCATAGTTTGCCCAATGTGTCACTTGTAAGTCAGGGTTAAGGAAGGACAGGGCCGAGAGGGGATAGGGAGATGTTTAAGGTCGGTGTTGGCTGGTTGGTGTTTGCGTAGGTAAGCCCAGGCCTGCAGTGTCGCGTTTATAGTAGGGTGGTGTTTATATCTTCTGGGGTCCCCTATCGCTGTGGCATATAGAAGCCCTGAGAGATCCTTCTGTTGTGTCTGTTCTAATTCACATATGTGCCACCGCTTCTGTTCAGGTGTATAGAACCAGACTCTAAGTTGGTCCAATATAGCTGCCATATGATAATCTCTCAGCTCTGGAACTCCCATTCCTCCCACCTGTCCATGTTTGATTAGAATTCTAAAGCCGCATCTGGCAGGCTTCCCTTCCCATAGGTATCTACCCAGTTGGCGTTGTAATGTTCTATAAAAAGAAGCTGGCAACGCAATTGGAAGTGCTCTGAAGAGATACAAGAGCTTTGGTAGTAGAAACATCTTCTACGCGGCCAATCTGCCGGACCAGGAAAGATAAACCTTTTTAAATCTGGACAGCTCACCCTCAAAGCTCAATGGGATAGATTCGAAGTTGCATTTGTAAAGTTGAGATAGGGAGCTGGTTAACCTTATGCCCAAGTATTGAATGGATTCAGATGCCCAAGCATAAGGTAAGGAGTTTTGAATTCGGTTCTGCATATCCGATGGAACATTTATACCCAATATGCTCAACTTAGTTGCATTAATTTTGTAATAAGACACCTCGTACACAGTTTTCAGGGATTCCTCTGGATCAACAAGAGACAGGATCACATCATCTGCATATAGAGTGATAGAGTGCTTAGTCGATCCAGAGCTAATACCTCTAATGTTCGGGTGAGTCCTAATCCTTTCCGCCAATGGCTCCATTAAAAGGGCAAAGATCAGGGGTGATAAAGGACACCCCTGTCTTATTCCATTGGTAATGTAAAACTGTTCAGAGAAAAGGCCCTCTGTGAAAACTTGCGCTGACGGTTTGGAGTACAGAGCAGAGATGGCGGAGAGGACCGGGCCCGAAAAAGCCAAACTTCGACAAAACCGCCGAGAGGTACCCCCAATGAACCCTGTCGAAAGCTTTCTCGGCGGCCAGCGAGAGGAGAACCACTGCCCCCCCCCCCACCGGACGCCGAGTGAATCAAGTTCAGCGCCCTCCTGGTGGCATCCGGGGCCTGTCTCCCTGCAACAAACCCCACCTGATCGGGCTGTACCAGTTGAGGTAGAACCTTAGTTAACCTATTGGCAAAAATCTTGGCATATATCTTCAGGTCCACATTTAATAAAGATATGGGCCTGAAGTTCTGTACCCTGTCTGAATCCTTTCCCGGTTTAGGCAGTGTTACTATAGTGGCCGATAACATCTCAGGTGGGAAGGAGGCTGAGGAGGCAGCTGCATGGAACACCCTCTGCATATTGGTAGTCAGAATACTGGAAAATGTCCTATAATACTCCGAGGAGTATCCATCTGGACCGGGCGATTTGTTTTTAGGGAGGGCTTCTATGGTCTTTTGTATTTCGGCTAATGAAAATGGGGCGTTCAACTCCTCTAAGTGCAGTGGTTGCAACTTCGGGAGGTTAAGTATCTGAAGAAAACGTTCTATGGCATCAGGTGTGGGCTGTGCAGAAGAGGCATCTTCCTTCAAGTTGTACAGGCTGCTGTAATACCAGCCGAATGCATCTGCTATTTCTTTAGGGTTAGTAAGTCTAGAGCCATTTTGTGGATGTACTATGTACGGTATTCTTTGCTTGAGTACTTTGTCCTTAAGCTGCATTGCTAAGAGCTTCCCTGGCTTATTGCCATGTGTATTATGGTTAGCTTTGAGTTTATGAATGTTCCTGGCATGTTGGGCCACCAGTAGAGTACGTAGGTCATTGCGGGCTTTTGCTAGATTATTACTTATTGAGAAAGAGGGTGTCGCTTTATTCACGATTTCTAAGTCATTTATCTCCTTCAAAAGGCTATCCACGCGCTGCCTCCTCCTCCTGTTCACCCCCGCACTAATCTTAATCAGGAGACCTCTAGTAAATGCTTTGTGAGTGTTCCATAAAATGAACGGGTCTACATTCTCAACATCATTAATTGTAAAAAATTCTTGCAATGCGGCTGTAACCTCATTTATAACCTCTGGGTTTTTAAACAACTGGGGATCGCACCTCCACCGGTTCGCCCGGGTAGAGAAGGTGCCATCCCCAACCGCTATTGACACCGGTGCATGATCAGTCCATGAAATGGTACCGATCTCCGACCTAAAGATACGCTGTAATAAAAACGTATCAACTAGAAACATGTCAATCCTGGAATAGGACATGTGTACCTGTGAGAAAAAAGAAAAGTCACGTTCAGTGGAGTGCTGACACCTCCACACATCATACAGGCCAGCTGCTCCCATAAATTTTGCGATCTCAGGTCTGCAGGAGAGCCTCGGGGAGGGACTGGACACGTCTAATACTTTATCTGGAACTGCGTTTAGATCCCCACATAAAATAACATGTCCCTTAGCTGTCTTTTGTATTCTCCCCCATAGCTTGTTAAGAAAATGCACTTGTCGAGCATTGGGGGCATAAGCGTTAACTATGGTATAGGCCACATTATTAATTTCGCAGTTAAGAATTAAATACCTCCCTTCTTTGTCTTGTTGATGGGATATATACTTATATGCAACTGATTGCTTAATGAGGATTGCAACTCCCCTTTTTTTTGTTGGGGCATTACACAGAAATATCGTGGGGAAGTGTTTGTTGGATAATTTAGGGTGGTTGCTTTCTTTAAAGTGAGTCTCCTGCAGACAGAGGACATCGCTGCGTAGTAGCTGGGCCTCCCTCCATAACATGTGCCGCTATTGCGGGCTATTCAAACCGTTAACGATATTTTGAATACCATAACTAGTGAGCTTGTGACTTATCCAATAGCTGAGAATAAATACTTCTAAACACAAAAATAAATTTCTATCCTCTCTCATGCACAACACCAACCAAATGGCTAGATGAACACTATAGTGACCGTGTATAGGAAGTCTTGTTTCCACAAAAGGAAAAGGCAAAAAGAAAAACAGAAAAGGAGAATACAGGAAACGTTGTAAAAAGAGTGAAACGTAAAAATTAATAAAAAAATTTAGGAACTGATTCCTAGGAATCTGAGCCAACAGTGGCTGTTGATTACGGGGGGAAACACAAGTCTCGATGCCGATGGGGTCATCCAGGTTTAGGTGCAATTGGATGTAAGCCAAGCACGGTACTCAGGTGTGACTGTCTCAGCCGTCAGGAGTGTCCTTTGTTGCTTGATGAGCCTTAGGGGCCGACAGCTCTGGGGTGATGATTTCCCATTTTTCCAGTAGACGCAGGCCGTCCTCCAGCGTACTGATACGATAATCCCGGTCTCCTTTGGAGATGACTAAGGTGGCTGGGTGGTTCCACTTGTATGGAATTTTGTGGTTTCTGAGTGGTTTGGTAATAGTCAGAATATTACGCCTCCGCTGCATGGTGTGGGCTGACAGGTCCGCAAAGAAGGTGAGCCCCTGGATGCAGTCTGGGGGATGGACTGCTTGCCTTATAGCAGACATCAGCTTCTCCTTCACTCTGTAGTAGTGTATCCTGGCTATGGTGTCTCTGGGAAGTTTCGCCTGAATGTGTTGTGGCTTAGGTAGCCTATGGATACGGTCAATGGTTAGTTCCTCTAGCGAAACATCCGGCAGAAGTTTGCGCATAATAGTAGTGAGGTGTGCCATCAAATCTTGGGGCTTGACTGTCTCAGGAATGCCTCTAATTTTCACATTATTCCTTCTCGAGCGGTCTTCCAGGTCCGCTACTTTAGCTTTAAGCCAAGAGATGTCCTCATCATGTTCATTATGAGCGTCCACCATATTGAATGTGTCTGTGAATTCCCCCATCTTATGCTCAATATGGGAGACCCTGTCACTGACCGCGTTCACTTCAGTTTTGCATTGTGTCACTAACTGCAGCATGTCAGTATGAATCGCCCCTCTCAGTGTGACCGACGTGTCTTTTAAAGTGGAGTCCATAACTGGCTGGTTGTTTGTAGGGAACGCTGCAATTGCATCCTGAAACTCCAGCGTATCATCAATAGCAGCAGCCATATTTCTGTCCCCTCTGTCTGCCAGCTCCTGTGTCAGCTTAGGCTTAGATTTAGCTGGGCTGTTCGTGCTGGAGGAGGATGGGGATACGGCCTATGGTGCTTTATGTTTGTGCCTGTTTCTACTCACAGTTTCCCAGCCGTCCTCAGGGTCCTCCATGCAGGTGTTCTCTGCGGCCTGTGAGCCTCGTGCGCCGGGTGCGCCATCTTGCCCGCCTGTGCGGCCAGACCGGGCGAAAAAGTCCGTCATTTTCCCGGGCTGTGAGCGCTCACTTCTCCTCCTCGACATGACCGGGCACTTCCCTGGACCTTCCGGAACAAAGATCTGCCACTCGTCCGTGCTTTTCATCGCTGTGATCGGTACTGGATGTCCCGTGTGGCGAGGAGCTCAGGACTCACGCGTCCATGCTCCTTGCGCGCCGGCTCCGCCCCCGACGCTATAACTTTTGCGCAAACCAATCAATATATGCTTATTGTGATTTTTGTTTTACCAAAAATATATAGAATACATATCAGCCTAAGCTGAGAAAACATTAGCTTTTTTTTACAAAAAAAAGGGGATATTTATTATAGCAAAAAGTACAAAATATTGTGTTTTTTTTTTTTCAAAATTGTCGCTTGTTTTGTTTATAGCGCAAAAAATAAAAACCGCAGAGGCAATCAAATACCACCAAAAGAAAGCTCTATTTGTGGGAAAAAAAGTACATCAATTTTGTTTGAGTGCAACATCGCACGACCGCGCAATTGTCAGTTAAAGCAACTCGGTGCCAAATCGCAAAAAGTTCTCTGGTCAGGAAGGGGGTAAATTTTTTCAGGGCTGAAGTGGTTAAGTGTAAATGGGATTTTCTTTAACTTCTATGGGGGCAAAAACAGCAAAATAAACCCATTGGAGTTCTAATACTTCTACACTGTATCCAAAACAAAACAAAAATGTTGTCTTTATTTATACATTAAATCTGCCCGGAGTGCACCATTAAATTTAACATTTAGGAAGGAGTTAAACATAGCTAAAGTAAAAACATTTTAGTTTTGGATAGAGTGGAGAGGGATGAGAACACCCGTCCGGTTTTTATCGCTGTCTGTGCCCGTTGGGCCCTATTTACACCCGTGCATTCTGGAAATGAACACAGAACACAAAACATGCGTTATGCTTGCAGTGGCATTACTTTTTAATGGCACCCCAAATGCAGACAGCATACAAGCAATTTGTGCATAGCAAAGCAGGACACAAATACACCAAAATGTAATGTAAAAAACTAATAAAATGTGAAACTTCTTTGGCATGTTTGCCACGCATAGGGCAGCCCATTTAAGCGAATGGGCTGCCCTATGTGTGTTGAGTGAAAGCACGTGAGGTGTGAATGGGGCCTTAGGGAGATTCACCATCTCTATTTGTCCCTTTTAGGTTACCAAGCGTGAAAGTAAAAAAATCCCACATTTTATGCTATCACCAAGAAATAGCGGGGAAATCTTTACATGGAGACACTAGCTCTAGAATACCCCCAATATGGAGGTTTTTTTTCTCGCTTCCTCTTTCAGCTATTGAACAGTAAGTGAAGGGAAATCTCCCCAATTGGTAATGGCAAAAAAATCCTGACAGCCACTGCACCAATGCAAGTAACCTACGGTACTGTGTGGTAATATTCATTCACTATTGTCACACAAGTGGGCGGACTCGGGGCACAGTGCTCGGAGCCCTGAGCCCACCCTTTTTTGAAGCCTATGAGAGACTCTTTAACCACTTGGCGCCCATACTACATCTATTGACGTCATGGGTTTTCAGTGGTTATATCTAAATGATGCCTGAGGCCACAGACATCATTCAGATATTGCCATTTTCAGCTGGCGATTCCCTGCACCATAAGAATGATCATGTCGACTGTTCCGCCGCTTGATCGTTCTTACGGGTGGCGGGAGGGGACGCCCCCCCTCCCGCCACCCTCCGGTGCTTCTACCGACTCACCGTTTCCATTGGTGAGTCAGTCACAGGATCCGCCGGCCCCAGCAAGTAACCATAGAGATTTCCGGCGGACTAGATCGTCCCCGGAGTCTCTATGATCGTTCGGAGGCCAGGTGCGATGTTATGACATCACGCCCGGCCTCTGTATTCAAATTAACGGCGCCGATTTGGCTAGGAAGCCAGGATCGTTTTTATTTTTTTATTTTTTATTCTTCCCAGCCTAGAGGTGAGTTATGGGGTCTTATTGACCCCATATCTCACTGTAAATATGTCCGATCATGCCATATTCCTATTACAGGTTTACATTCCTTGTAATAGGAATAAAAGTCATCAATTTTTTTTTTTTTAAGTGTAAAACAAAAAAAAAAAAAATTAACAATAAGAAAAAAAATTTTTTTTTAAAGCGCCCCTGTCCCCGTGAGCTCGCACACAGAAGCGAACGCATACGTAAGTCCCGCCCACATATGAAAACGGTGTTCAAACCACACATGTGAGGTATCGGCGCGAATGTTAGAGAGAGAGCAATAATTCTAGCCCTAGACCTCCTCTGTAACCCAAAATATGTAACCAGTAAAAAAATTTAAAGCGTCGCCTATGGGGATTTTTAAATACCAAAGTCTGGCGCCATTCCACGAGCGCGTGCAATTTTGAAGCGTGACATGTTGGGTATCTATTTACTCGGCGTATCCGCCTCTTTCACATCAAAAAAATTGGGCTAACTTTACTGTTTTTTTTAAATACAAGTACAGTAAAAATACACTACTACGAAGTTAAAAGTAAGTTCTCGCTAAAGGTGAACCTTCTCACACAGCTATATACCCTTCTAGAAAACTTTACATAAAAATAGGGATTTTTAGTTCACATGCATTGCAATGCATGTTTAAGCTGGCCAACTGCGTCAAAGTAATCCCTCTTTGGCCAGGCCCTACACTACACTGTACTAATCTACACTACACTACATTACACTAATTTACTCTACCCTAATCTGCTCCACCCTGCCCTTATGCTCTCCACCCTGCCGTAATTCACTCCACCCTGCCCTGTAACCCTGCCCTAATTCACTCCACCCTGCCCTCTAACCCTTCTGTAGTCTGCTCCACCCTGCCGTAGTCTGCTCCACCCTGACCTATAACCTAGCCCAAATCCACCCTGCCTTAATCCCCTCCACCCTTCCCTAACCCAGCCCTAATCCACCCTGCCTTAATCCCCTACACCCGGCCCTAATCCACCCTGCCTTAATACCCTCCACCCTGCTCTATAACCCAACCCTAATCCTCCCCGCCTTAATATCCTCCACCCTGCCCTATAACCCATCCCAAATCCCCCCTGCCTTAATACCCTCCACCCTGCCCTATAACCCAGCCCAAATCCACCCTGCTTTAACCCCCTTCACCCTGCCCAATGACCCAGCCCAAATTTACCCTGCCTTCTAACCCTGCCCTAATCCACTTGGCCTTAATCCCCTCCACCCTGCGTTATAACCCAGCCCAAATTCACCCTGCCTTAATCCCCTCCACCCTGCCCTATAACTCAGCCAAAATCCACCCCGTCTTAATCCCCTTCACCCTGCCCTTTAACCCAGCCCAAATCCACCCTGCTTTAATCCTAATAAATATAAATTTTTATAGATATAAGCAAATTCTTTTTTTTTGTGTTTTTGTACACTATACTATTATTGGCTCCTCCCTGCCCTAATCCACATACACCATTTTTTAATAGATGCAAGCAAATATACAGTTGTGTTTTTTTTTTTTTAATAGTGTACACCAGGCATCACTAAATGGCGGGCCGATTGCAGACCGAATCATTGTCACATCCGGACCTCCACGGTTCCACCATTTAGGAGCCAGTTGTTTATTGCCGCTGTCATCACTTCATGGCAGGCTTGGGGAAAATCCTAGACAGAGGTTGGGAGACAAAGCAACTTTCTAGAAAAGAGGCTGGGACTGCTGGAGTTACAATTTTAAGTGTCCCAGCAAGTGATTGGTTGTTAGGATTAAGGGCGGCTCTAGCAACCAATCACCTGCTAGGACACTTGAAAAGTTAGTGCCTGCCCATGCCCTCCATCCAAAGCTGCGGTGTCTTCTGCTATATAGAGCTGAGATGGTTTGCACTGTGAATGAGGGGGAGTTATCTGTAATGTGAATGGGCGGGACAGAGCTGTAGTGGGGGGCAAAGCTGAAGAGGGCTTCCCTGTGAATGGGAGAAGCAGAGCTGAGGGAGAGCTGAGGGAGCCTGTAATGGGAAATAGGGTAGCAGAGCTTAGAGGGGCTGCATTGTAAAGGGGGCAGAGCTGAGGAGCTGAAATGTGACTGAGTGGAGCAAAGCTTAGGGGGTCTGCAATGTGAATAATAAGAGCAGAGCTGAGGGGGCTGCAATGTGATAGGGGCAGAGCTGAGGGGCACTGCAGTGTAAATGAAGGAAGCAGAGCTGAGGGGGGCTACACGTCAATGAGGGGCTGAAGAGCTAAGGGGGGCTGCAATGTAAATGGGGGCAGAGCTTAGGGGCTGTAATGTGAATGGGAGCAGAGGACATTGCTATGGGGGGATGTGAAGGTGGGAGCAGAGGACACTACTGGAGTGGTTTATGTAAAGGGGGACAGAGGTCACTACTTTTGGTGGGGAAGTGATGTGATGGGCACAGGGGACACCATTGTCAAGGGAAAACTCTGGTGTAAAAATTAGATTGTGATTTCAAAAGAGGGGACTGCGATGTGAATAATCTTAGTCATTGCACAACAGGCAATTTTTTTTTAACCTCAGCTAGAAGAACATTTTATTAATTGTACCGCCGTGAATTGTAATGGAATTCCCCTGGTGTACACTATAATATAGTCCGCTCAACCTGCCCTAATGTGCTCCATCCTGCCCTAATACACTCTGTTATAACAAATATACAATTTTATAAAGATAAGTAAATATTAATTTTTATAGAAATAAGTAGATTTACATTTTTTTGCCATGCTCCATCCACCTATTGTCTTGAAGGGCCTGGCTCTATCCGCCTATTGCCTCGACGGGCCTGGCTCTATCCGCCTATTGCTCGACGGGCCTGGCTCCATCCGCCTATTGCCTCGACGGGCCTGGCTCCATCCGCCTAGTGCCTCTACGGGCCTGGCTCCATCCGCCTAGTGCCTCTATGGGCCTGGCTCCATCCGCCTAGTGCCTCTACGGGCCTAGCATCATCCGTCTAGTGCCTCTATGGGACTGGCTTCATCTGCCTAGTCCCTCTAGGGGCCTGCCTCCATCCGCCTTGTGTCCCGCCTAGCCTGGATCCATTTGATTTGTGCCTCTATGGTCCTGGCTCTGTCCACCTAATGCCCCGCTGGGCCTGCCTCATCCATCTAGTGCCTCTACAAGTATGGCTCCATCCGCCTAGTGCTTGTGCGGGCCTGTCTCCATCCGCCTAGTGCCTCCGCGGGCCTGGCTCCATCTGCCTAGTGCCTCTGCGGGCCTGGCTCCATCCACCTAGTGCCTATGCGGGCCTGGCTGCATCCGCCTATTGCCTCTGCGGACCTGGCTCCATCCGCCTAGTGCCGCTACGGGCCTGGCTCGATCCACCAAGTGCCGCTACGGGCCTGGCTCCATCCACCTAGTGCCTCTACGGGCCTAGCTCCATCCGCCTAGTGCCTCTACGAGCCTAGCTCCATCCACCTAATGCCGCTACGGGCCTGGCTCCATCCGCCTAATGCCGCTACGGGCCTGGCTCCATCCGCCTAATGCTGCTACGGGCCTGGCTCAATCCGCCAAGTCCCGCTAAGGGCCTGGCTCCATCCGCCTAGTGTCTCTACGGGCCTAGCTCCATCCGCCTAGTGCCTCTACGGGCCTAGCTCCATCCGCCTATTGCCTCG
The DNA here is from genome assembly GCF_037356315.1 of Lithobates pipiens. Lineage (NCBI taxonomy): Eukaryota > Metazoa > Chordata > Amphibia > Anura > Ranidae > Lithobates > Lithobates pipiens. Next base: position 237,887,601 of record NW_027507785.1, on the reverse strand, counting down.
ACGGGCCCGGCTCCATCCGCCTATTGCCTCGACGGGCCCGGCTCCATCCGCCTATTGCCTCGACGGGCCCGGCTCCATCCGCCTAGTGCCTCTACGGGCCTGGCATCATCCGTCTAGTGCCTCTATGGGACTGGCTTCATCCGCCTAGTCCCTGTAGGGGCCTGCCTCCATCCGCCTTGTGACCCACCTAGCCTGGATCCATTTGCCTTGTGCCTCTATGGTCCTGGCTCTGTCCACTTAATGCCCCACTGGGCCTGCCTCATCCATCTAGTGCCTCTACAAGTATGGCTCCATCCGCCTAGTGCTTGTGCGGGCCTGGCTCCATCCGCCTAGTGCCTCTGCGGGCCTGGCTCCATCCGCCCAGTGCCTCTGCGGGCCTGGCTCCATCCGCCTAGTGCCTCTGCGGGCCTGGCTGCATCCGCCTATTGCCTCTGCGGGCCTGGCTCCATCCGCCTAGTGCCTCTGCGTGCCTGGCTCCATCCGCCTAGTGCCTCTGCGGGCCTGGCTCCATCCGCCTAGTACCTCCGCGGGCCTGGCTCCATCCGCCTAGTGCCTCTGCGGGCCTGGCTCCATCCGCCTAGTGCCTATGTGGGCCTGGCTCCATCCACCTAGTGCCTCCTCGGGCCTGGCTTGATCCGCCTAGTGCCGCTACGGGCCTGGCTCAATCCGCCAAGTCCCGCTAAGGGCCTGGCTCCATCCGCCTAGTGCTTCTACAGGCCTAGCTCCATCCGCCTAGTACCTCTACGGGCCCGGCTCCATCCACCTATTGCCTCGACGGGCCCGGCTCCATCCGCCTATTGCCTCGACGGGCCCGGCTCCATCCGCCTAGTGCCTCTACGGGCCTGGCATCATCCGTCTAGTGCCTCTATGGGACTGGCTTCATCCGCCTAGTCCCTGTAGGGGCCTGCCTCCATCCGCCTTGTGACCCACCTAGCCTGGATCCATTTGCCTTGTGCCTCTATGGTCCTGGCTCTGTCCACTTAATGCCCCGCTGGGCCTGCCTCATCCATCTAGTGCCTCTACAAGTATGGCTCCATCCGCCTAGTGCTTGTGCGGGCCTGGCTCCATCCGCCTAGTGCCTCTGCGGGCCTGGCTCCATCCGTCTAGTGCCTCTGCGGGCCTGGCTCCATCCGCCTAGTGCCTCTGCCGGCCTGGCTGCATCCGCCTATTGCCTCTGCGGGCCTGGCTCCATCCGCCTAGTGCCTCTGCGTGCCTGGCTCCATCCGCCTAGTGCCTCTACGGGCCTGGCTCCATCCGCCTAGTACCTCCGCGGGCCTGGCTCCATCCGCCTAGTGCCTCTGCGGGCCTGGCTCCATCCGCCTAGTGCCTATGTGGGCCTGGCTCCATCCACCTAGTGCCTCCACGGGCCTGGCTTGATCCGCCTAGTGCCGCTACGGGCCTGGCTCAATCCGCCAAGTCCCGCTAAGGGTCTGGCTCCATCCGCCTAGTGCCTCTACAGGCCTAGCTCCATCCGCCTAGTGCCTCTACGGGCCTAGCTCCATCCGCCTAATGCTGCTACGGGCCTGGCTCCATCCGCCTAATGCCGCTACGGGCTTGGCTCCATCCGCCTAATGCCGCTACGGGCCTGGCTCCATCTACCTAATGCCACTACGGGCCTGGCTCCATCCGCCTAGTGCCTCTACGGGCCTGGCTCCATCCGCCTAGTGCCTCTACGGGCCTGGCTCCATCCGCCTAGTGCCTCTACGGGCCTGGCTCCATCCGCCTAGTGCCTCTACGGGCCTGGCTCCACCCGCCTTGTGCCTCTACGGGCCTGGCTCCACTCGTCTAGTGCCTCTACGGGCCTGGCTCCACTCGTCTAGTGCCTCTACGGGCCTGGCTCCATCCGCCTATTGCCTCGACGGGCCTGGCTCCATCCACCTAGTGCCTCTACGGGCCTGGCTCCATCCGCCTAGTGCCTATGTGGGCCTGGCTCCATCCACCTAGTGCCTCCACGGGCCTGGCTTGATCCGCCTAGTGCCGCTACGGGCCTGGCTCAATCCGCCAAGTCCCGCTAAGGGTCTGGCTCCATCCGCCTAGTGCCTCTACAGGCCTAGCTCCATCCGCCTAGTGCCTCTACGGGCCTAGCTCCATCCGCCTAATGCTGCTACGGGCCTGGCTCCATCCGCCTAATGCCGCTACGGGCTTGGCTCCATCCGCCTAATGCCGCTACGGGCCTGGCTCCATCTACCTAATGCCACTACGGGCCTGGCTCCATCCGCCTAGTGCCTCTACGGGCCTGGCTCCATCCGCCTAGTGCCTCTACGGGCCTGGCTCCATCCGCCTAGTGCCTCTACGGGCCTGGCTCCATCCGCCTAGTGCCTCTACGGGCCTGGCTCCACCCGCCTAGTGCCTCTACGGGCCTGGCTCCACTCGTCTAGTGCCTCTACGGGCCTGGCTCCACTCGTCTAGTGCCTCTACGGGCCTGGCTCCATCCGCCTATTGCCTCGACGGGCCTGGCTCCATCCACCTAGTGCCTCTACGGGCCTGGCTCCATCCGCCTAGTGCCTCTACGGGCCTGGCTCCATCCGCCTAGTGCCTCTACGGGCCTGGCTTGATCCGCCTAGTGCCGCTACGGGCCTGGCTCAATCCGCCAAGTCCCGCTAAGGGTCTGGCTCCATCCGCCTAGTGCCTCTACAGGCCTAGCTCCATCCGCCTAGTGCCTCTACGGGCCTAGCTCCATCCGCCTAATGCTGCTACGGGCCTGGCTCCATCCGCCTAATGCCGCTACGGGCTTGGCTCCATCCGCCTAATGCCGCTACGGGCCTGGCTCCATCTACCTAATGCCACTACGGGCCTGGCTCCATCCGCCTAGTGCCTCTACGGGCCTGGCTCCATCCGCCTAGTGCCTCTACGGGCCTGGCTCCATCCGCCTAGTGCCTCTACGGGCCTGGCTCCATCCGCCTAGTGCCTCTACGGGCCTGGCTCCACTCGTCTAGTGCCTCTACGGGCCTGGCTCGACTCGTCTAGTGCCTCTACGGGCCTGGCTCCATCCGCCTATTGCCTCGACGGGCCTGGCTCCATCCACCTAGTGCCTCTACGGGCCTGGCTCCATCCGCCTAGTGCCTCGACGGGCCTGGCTCCATCCACCTAGTGCCTCTACGGGCCTGGCTCCATCCGCCTAGTGCCTCTACGGGCCTGGCTCCATCCGCCTAGTGCCTCCACGGGCCTGGCTCCATCCACCTAGTGCCTCTACGGGCCTGGCTCCATCCGCCTAGTGCCTCTACGGGCCTGGCTCCATCCGCCTAGTGCCTCTACGGGCCTGGCTCCATCCGCCTAGTGCCTCTACGGGCCTGGCTCCACTCGTCTAGTGCCTCTACGGGCCTGGCTCCACTCGTCTAGTGCCTCTACGGGCCTGGCTCCATCCGCCTATTGCCTCGACGGGCCTGGCTCCATCCACCTAGTGCCTCTACGGGCCTGGCTCCATCCACCTAGTGCCTCGACGGGCCTGGCTCCATCCACCTAGTGCCTCTACGGGCCTGGCTCCATCCGCCTAGTGCCTCTACGGGCCTGGCTCCATCCGCCTAGTGCCTCCACGGGCCTGGCTTGATCCGCCTAGTGCCGCTACGGGCCTGGCTCAATCCGCCTAGTGCCTCTACGGGCCTGGCTCCATCCGCCTAGTGCCTCCACGGGCCTGGCTTGATCCGCCTAGTGCCGCTACGGGCCTGGCTCCATCCGCCAAGTGCCGCTACGGGCCTGGCTCAATCCGCCAAGTGCCGCTACGGGCCTGGCTCCATCCGCCTAGTTCCTCTACGGGCCTGGCTTGATCTGCCTAGTGCCGCTACGGGCCTGGCTCAATCCGCCTAGTGCCTCTACGGGCCTGGCTCCATCCGCCTAGTGCCTCCACGGGCCTGGCTTGATCCGCCTAGTGCCGCTACGGGCCTGGCTCAATCCGCCTAGTGCCTCTACGGGCCTTGCTCCATCCGCCTAGTGCCTCTACGGGCCTGGCCCCATCCACGTAGTGCCTCTATGGGCCTGGGTATTCATATCTGCCTAGTGCCCTGAGGGGCCTGGCTCCAACTGCCTAGTGCCCTGGCAGGCCTGGCTCTATCGCCTAGTGCCCCAACAGGCCTGGCTCCATCCGCCTAGTGCCCTGTACTGTAGTTTATATATATATATATATATATATATATATATATACACACACATACAAATATAATTTTTATACATTTAACAACAATATACATTTTTATGCATTTAAAACATTTTTTTTTTTTTTAACAACATTACTTTTCACTATCCTGCTTTAAATGTGAAACAAAAAAAATGGTGTTACACATACATGACAATACGGTTATGACCAAATTCATCAATTTCATGCACAAAATGAAGGTTGATGAAGTCATCTAGAGTTAGGTTGTCGATTTCCCAGAACTCGACCCTCTGGGGCACTCTTTGGTTTCCATCCTGTGGAGGAAAGAAAACAATTACAGCTCTGCAAAGGGGGCATGTATTGCTTTGTGCCATCCATGTTCCGATGCAGGTCGAGTGAAATAGGTGGGAGCAGGGTAGAGTTGTATTGTCCTCTCCCACATCCATTTCACTCAAACAGATGGAACAGGTGGGCACCACCTGATACTCCCTGGCCGGTGGTCTGGCTGGTGCAGGCTGGTCCTCAGCAACAATGCAGTCCCTTGGAGATCGACTTCTATTGGGCCTGGCATTCTGTCGCTGCTGTCGAAGAGCTGCTCTTGTTCGATGAGCAATGGGTGAATCCATGCCTATAATAACAATGACGGAGATTTCAGCATTTCTGTCATGTAACTCTATCACACTTTTAAACTTAAATGACAAGGGCAAGTGTCTTATTTATGTCTCATAAGTAAACCTAAAAATAGGAGATAATTTAACTACTAAAGCCTCCGTGATGTACCCATACATCGCCAGATTGAAGTGTTTATACCTGCAGCTACAGGCATCATTCCAGTATCTATTCTTTTTTGCCAGCAATGCTCTTTAATGTAAAAGTGATCCTAGGGGCTACTTTAGTGATAACTAGCCGCTGGATCGCTTTTACAGGCAGTGGAAGAGGCAAATCCCCCACTCCACCACAGTCTGAAAACTGAGGATAGGAACATCCCCAGATCTCTCCATAAAGAAGATCTTTCACTCTTCTGGCTATCACAAGGGATATTGTTTATCCCTTGTAGTAGCCATAAACGTGAACATGAAAACTAAGAAGTGTAAAAATTAACCACTTCAATACAGGGCACTTAAACACCTTCCTGCCCAGACCAATTTTGAGCTTTCAGCGCTGTCGCACTTTGAATGACAATTGCACGGTCATGCTACACTGTACCCAAATTAAATTTTTATCATTTTTTTCCCACAAATAGAGCTTTCTTTTGGTGGTATTTTATCACCTCTGCGGTTTTTATTTTTTGTGCTACAAATAAAAAAATACCGAAAATTTTGAAAAAAAAAATGTTTTTTTTTTTGTTTCAGTTTCAAAACTTTGTAAATAAGTAAGTTTTCTCCTTCACGGATGGGCACTGATGGGGCTACACTGATGGGCACTGATAAGGCGGCACTGATGGGCACCAATGAAGTGGCACTGATGAGGTGGCATTGATGGACACTGATAGGCGGCACTGATAGGCGACACTGATAGGCGACACTGATAGGCGACACGGATAGGCGACACGGATGGGCGACACGGATGGACACTGATAGGTGGCACAAATTGGCACTGATAGCTGGCACGGATTGGCATGGATGGGCGGCACAGATGGGCATGGGTAGGCGGCACAGATGGGCATTGGTAGGCGGCACAGATGGGCATGGGTGGGCACTGATAGGCGGCACAGGTGGGCACTGATAGGTGGCACAGGTGGGCACTCATTAGCGGCACAGGTGGGCACTCATTAGCAGCACAGGTGGGCTCTCATTAGCAACACAGGTGTTATACTGTACTAATGGATGCCAATCAGTGCCAAACAATAATGCATGCCAATCAGTGATGCCCATTGTGGGCACTGATTGCCATCCATTATGGGCACTGATTGGCATCCATTGTGCCTGACTGGCATCCCTGGTGGTCTAGGGAGGATTACCTCTGCTGGGCATCCCTGGTGGTCTGGTGGCGTCCCTGGTGGTCCAGTGTGGGCATCCTCGGGGGGGCTGTGCTGATAATCGATCAGCACAGACCCCCCCTGTCAGAGGAGCAGCCGATCGGCTCTCCTCTACTCGCGACTAACAGACACGAGTGAGGAAAAGCCGATCACCGGCTCTTCCCATTTACACTGTGATCAACCGTGATTGGACACGGCTGATCACGTGGTAAAGAGTCTCCGTCGGAGACTCTTTACCGAGATCGTAGTTGCCGGGTGTCAGACTGACACCCCGCAACAACGATCGCCGCGATGCGCGCCCCCGGGGGCGCGCAGCGGCTCATAATCCTGATCACGTCATATGACGTCCGGTTAGGATTATGAAACCACTTTGCCGCCATCTATTTGTAATAGGGCGGGCGGCAAGTGGTTAAGAAAGTCAAAAATAGATAATTCTTAACACAGAAAAAAAATTGAAAGCGCCCACCCCCCATGCTCATGCACTAAGGCAAACGCGTACATAGGTAACAAACACATGTAAATGGCATTGCCACCACACATCACACATGAGATGTATCGCCACAAATGTTATAGGGAGAGCAATAATGTTAGCACCAGAGCTCCTGTGTAACTCTAAACTTTTAACCTGTAAAGGCTTTTAAAGCATCGTCTACGGATAATTTAATGTACTGTTTGTCATCATTCCATGAGCATCCTCAATTTTAAAGCATGAGATGTTAGGAATCTATTTACTATGCGTAACGCTATCATTTATATTTGACCAAACAATTAGATATTCTATTGTGTTTTTGTGCTTTAAGATTAATTAAAGTGGATCCCCCTCCAAAATTGCATTTGAAAAACCACTGCGCAAATACTATGTGGCATAAAAAAATTGCATCCCCCACTATTTTTATCCTCTAGAGCCCCTTGTTTTTGAAAAATATATTATGTTTTGGGGGTTCCAAGTAGTTTTATAGCAAAAAAATTCAGATTTTTACAAGTAGGAGAGGAATGTCAGAATTGGCCAGAGGATGAAGTGGTTAAAACGAAGCTCCACTCAAAAGGGGAAGCTATGCCACATTTTGGTACTTTTTGGGGGGCGGGTACCTGGTTTTGACAGGTACCTATTTCCACTTCTGGGTGAGATCACTGCGGCAATCTGAGGAGCTTTGGCCCCTCCTCTCTCCCCCTGCAGCCTTCTGGGACACACACAGGTCCCTGAAGACTGTGGGACCATTCACAAAGAGTAGCACCTGTATGCGCAGTAGGAAACCGGCTGTGAAGAACTGTCTCAGGTGCCGACATCGCTGGATCCCTGGACGGGTAAGACTATACTTTCAGGGATCCCTGGACGGGTAACTGTCCTTATATTATAAGTCAGCAGCTAAAATACTTGTAGCTGTTGACTTTTCGCTTTTTTGGCAAATTAGAGTTCCTATTTAAGAAAGTAGTTCTAAAGGCAGAAGTTATATACCCTCACATGGTCAGTTTGGAATCAATTCGGACAATCTCCAAAGTTTGCCTCTTCTGTATAATTTGTTGCTCTACTGTCTGCCAGTCTCGATTAGATGCCCTGGCTTCATTCCTCCTTAGCGCTCGAGTCCCAGCCACCCCACCCCCCCATTTTTTCACCTTCCCTCTTCCCCCTCTCTACCTTAACTCACACTGTATACCCTTTCTCTCTCCTATATAGGTTACTTGCCTATTGATTGATTTCCGGATGTCTATATACTGATTACTTAGATTACATCTACCATTTTACTACTTACCACATATTTATGACTACATAGATGGCAGAATTGATAATTGCGTCATTCAAGATATTGGCAGAGGCTCCTTATATACTTGTTTTAATACTGTTTCTATATTGTATTTTTTGCAGTTATTAAAGTATTGTGTTTACACCCATAAGCTTGCCCTTATAGGTGATTACAATAACCTGGTACACAGCCTCTATTTGGTCCAGAGTGTGCTTACATTCTTTTTCCTATTAAATGCACCAGCATTCTCTTTGTATTGCCTGTAATGTACCGGTGGTGGAAAGTGCATTCTTTGTGATCTACAATTTCTTATTATTTATTAGTTATGTAAGGTTGCTCTCAGCCTCTCATAATCTAGGGACTGCGGTACAGAAAATCCTTGGAAGAATAGGATCCAAAATAATTGTGAAACATGAATAGTGTGCTGTCTAACAGTGACATTGAAAAAATAGTATATCATATGTGCATCAAAGTATAAATAAAAATCCAAAGTAATCAACCTTGTAAATATATAAATCAGTATAGAATTTAATGCATGCAGCACTAAAACCTTAGTGAGTTAATAATGCATAGAACTTTACATACAGTTATGGTGAAAAACTTGTAGTTCTGTAGCCCCCCAGCCCCCCTTTTTTACTTACCTGAACACAGTCCTCCTCCGGTTGGGAACGAGCACACCAGATCTATCTGGTGTCTTGTGCCCTGATTGGATAGATTAAAAGCGCAGCCATTGGCTTCATCTGCTGTCAATCAAATCCAATGACGTGGCGCCAGGGGGTGGGCCAAGTCCCGTATTCTGTGTGAATGAATACAGATGCAGGACTCAGGAGCACGTCCACATGGGTGTTCACCAAGGAGAGCCTTCTCCAACGTGGACACTTGATGTGGGGAGGAGCCACCAGCGCTGCTGAGGGACACCAGAAAAGAAAGACCGGGGCCTCTCAAAATGAACTTCACAGTGGAGGTAAGTATGACATGTTAACCACTTGCCGACCGCCTCACGCCGATGTACGTCATCAGAATGGCACGGGCAGGCATAAGCACGTACATGTACGTGCTTTGCCTCCCGCGGGTCGGGGGCCCGATCGGGCCCCCGCCCGGTGCCTGCGGCGGTCGGTTTTCGTTCGGGAGCGATCCCGGACGAGGGGACGGCCATTCATTCATGGCCACCCCCTCGCGATCGCTCCCGACGAATGGAAATCCCCGGTGACATCACTTCCTCTCCTGTAATGTAAACACAGGAGAGGAAGTGATGTATTCTCTCCTCCGTGTCGGTATTTTTCGTTCCGACACGGAGGAGAGCGGATCAGTGAGTTGCACCAACACATCCCACACACAGTAGAACATGCCAGGCACACTCACACCCCCCCTTTACCCCCCGATCACCCCCCCAATTACCCCTGCCCCCCAGTCACAGTGACACCAATGTCATTTTTTTTTTTTTTTTTTTTTTTTTTGCATTGGTGTCATTTGTGACTGTAATAACTGTTAGGGCAGTTAGGGTTAGCCCCCTTTAGTTCTAATGTACCCCCCTAACCCCCCCAATAAAGGTTTAACCCCGTGATCACCCCCCGTCGCCAGTGTCACTAAGGCTGGGTTCACATTGCAGCGGTTTATGAGAACGAATGTGATTCGCACCGCACTGCAGTGCAAATCACATCCGATCTCTGTGCGATTCGAGTTCAGCCATTCGCCGCACCCGCCGCACCCGCCACACCCGCCGCACCCGCCGCAAATTCGCACGGGACCCTTTTTTTGGCCCGCAGCAGAATCGGATCGCATGGGTGTTCACACCATGCGATCCGAGTTTGCAGATCGCACTGCGATATGCGAACTGATCTGGGGGTGTCAGTAACATTTCACTGACACTCCCAGCAGTTCGCATAGGGCAGTGTGAACTGCCGCCGGGAGGCATGCGATGCGGGAACCCGCCGCGGATTCGCGGCGTTTCCGCATCGCTCCAGTGTGAACCCAGCCTAATAAGCGATCATTTTTCTGATCGCCGTATTAGTGTCACAGGTGACGCTAGTTAGGCAGGTAGGTATTTAGGTTCGCCGCAGCTTTTTATAGCGCTAGGGACCCCCATATACTACCGCATAAAGCCCCCTGATTGCCCCCTAGTTAACCCTTTCACCAGTGATCACCATATAACTGTTACAGGTGACGCTGGTTGGTTAGTTATTTTTTTATAGTTTCAGGGCACCCGCCATTTATTACCTAATAAAGGTTTAACCCCCTGATCACCCGGCAGGTGTCATTTGTGACTAATAACTGTTAGGGCAGTTAGGGTTAGCCCCCTTTAGTTCTAAGGTACCCCCCTAACCCCCCCAATAAAGGTTTAACCCCGTGATCACCCCCCGTCGCCAGTGTCACTAAGGCTGGGTTCACATTGCAGCGGTTTATGAGAACGGATGTGATTCGCACCGCACTGCAGTGCAAATCACATCCGATCTCTGTGCGATTCGAGTTCAGCTATACAGATAGTATGGCTGAATTCGTGTCGCACCCGCCGCACCCGCCGCAAACTCGCACGGGACCCTTTTTTTGGTCCGCAGCAGAATCGGATCGCATGGGTGTTCACACCATGCGATCCAAGTTTGCAGATCGCACTGCGATATGCGAACTGATCTGGGGGTGTCATTAACATTTCACTGACACTCCCAGCAGTTCGCATAGGGCAGTGTGAACTGCCGCCGGGAGGCATGCGATGCGGGAACCCGCCGCGCATTCGTGGCGTTCCCGCATCGCTCCAGTGTGAACCCAGCCTAATAAGCGATCGTTTTTCTGATCGCTGTATTAGTGTCACAGGTGACGCTAGTTAGGCAGGTAGGTATTTAGGTTCGCCGCAGCTTTTTATAGCGCCAGGGACCCCCATATACTACCGCATAAAGCCCCCTGATTGCCCCCTAGTTAACCCTTTCACCAGTGATCACCATATAACTGTTACAGGTGACGCTGGTTGGTTAGTTATTTTTTTATAGTTTCAGGGCACCCGCCATTTATTACCTAGTCTCACTAGTGTACCCCTAAATTTAGGGGTGTCTACTTTCTAAAATGGGGTCATTTGGGGGGGGGGGTTTGTGCCATCTTGGCATTTTATGGCCTTCAAAACTGTAACGCCCTTAGAAAGCCTGAAGGCGGTGCTTGGTTTTTGGGGCCCCGTACGCGGCTAGGCTCCCAAAAAGTCCCACATATGTGGTATCCCCGTACTCAGGAGAAGCAGCAGAATTTATTTTGGGGTGTCATTTCACATATGCCCATGGCATGCGTGAGCAATATATCATTTAGTGACAACTTTGTGAAAAAAAAAAAAAGTTTGTAATTTTCCCGCAACTTGTGGCAAAATATAAAATATTCCATGGACTCAACATGCCTCTCAGCAAATAGCTTGGGGTGTCTACTTTCTAAAATGGGGTCATTTGTGGGGGTTTTGTGCCATCTTGGCATTTTATGGCCTTCAAAACTGTAATAGGTAGTGAGAAGTGAACTCAAAAAATTACGCCCTTAGAAAGCCTGAAGGCGGTGCTTGGTTTTCGGGGCCCCGTACGCGGCTAGGCTCCCAAAAAGTCCCACATATGTGGTATCCCCGTACTCAGGAGAAGCAGCAGAATTTATTTTGGGGTGTCATTTCACATATGCCCATGGCATGCATGAGCAATATATCATTTAGTGACAACTTTGTGAAAAAAAAAAAAAAAAAAAAAAAGTTTGTAATTTTCCCGCAACTTGTGGCAAAATATAAAATATTCCATGGACTCAACATGCCTCTCAGCAAATAGCTTGGGGTGTCTACTTTCTAAAATGGGGTCATTTGTGGGGGTTTTGTGCCATCTTGGCATTTTATGGCCTTCAAAACTGTAATAGGTAGTGAGGCGTGAAATCAAAAATTTACGCCCTTAGAAAGCCTGAAGGCGGTGCTTGGTTTTCGGGGCCCTGTACGCGGCTAGGCTCCCAAAAAGTCCCACATATGTGGTATCCCCGTACTCAGGAGAAGCAGCAGAATTTATTTTGGGGTGTCATTTCACATACGCCCATAGCATGTGTGAGCAATATATCATTTAGTGACAACTTTGTGTAAAAAAAAAAAAAAAATTTTTTTTTTGTCATTATTCAATCGCTTGAGGCAAAAAAATAAAATATTCAATGGGCTCAACATGCCTCTTATCAATTTCCTTAGGGGGTCTACTTTCCAAAATGGGGTCATTTGGGGGGGTTTTGTACTGCCCTGTCATTTTAGCACCTCAAGAAATGAGATAGACAGTCGTAAACTAAAAGCTGCGTAAATTCCAGAAAACGTACCTTAGTTTGTAGATGTGACAACTTTTGCGCAAACCAATAAATATACAATTATTGACTTTTTTTTTACCAAAGACATGTGGCTGAATACATTTTGGCCTAAATGTATGACTAAAATTGAGTTTATTGGATTTTTCTAATAACAAAAAGTAGAAAATATCATTTTTTTTCAAAATTTGCGGTCTTTTTACGTTTATATCGCAAAAAATAAAAATCGCAGAGGCAATCAAATACCATCAAAAGAAAGCTCTATTTGTGGGAAGAAAAGGACGCAAATTTTGTTTGGGTACAACATTGCATGACCGCGCAATTACCAGTTAAAGCAGCGCAGTGCCAAAGTGTAAAAAGACCTCTGGTCATTTACCAGCAAAATGGTCCGGTCTGAAAGTGGTTAAACATCCTTTTTTTTTTTTTTTTTTTTTTTTTACGACCCCTTTAACCACTTCCCATCCAGGCCAATTCTGACATTTGTCTCCTACATGTAAAATTCATCATTTTTTTTGCTAGAATATTACATAGAACCCCCAAACATTATATATTTTTTTTTAGAAAAAGACCCTAGAGAATACAATGGCAGTTCTTGCAACTTATTATCTCGCACGGGATTTGCGCAGCAATTTTTCGAACGCGTTTTTTTCAGAAATAAAACAGTTTCATGCTAAAAAAAAAAAACAGTAAAGTTAGCCCAATTTTTTTGCATAATGGGATAGATGAAGATACGCCGAGTAAATAGATACCCAACATGTCACGCTTCAAAATTGCACGCACTCGTAGAATGGCGCCAAACTTTATTTTTTTAGTTTGACACTTAAAAAAAATGAATTGATTACTTTTATTCCTATTACAAGGAATGTAAACATCCCTTGTAATAGGAATATGGCACGATCGGACCTATTTACAGTGAGATATAGGGTCAATAAGACCCCATATCTCACTTCAAGGCTGGGAAGACTAAAAAAAAAAAAAAAAAAAAAAAGATCACGGCTTCCCAGCCAAATCGGCACCATTATTTTTAATGCAGAGGCCGGGTGTGACGTCATAACATCGCGCCCGGCCTCCGAACGATCATAGAGACTTCGGGGACCATCTGGTCCACCGGAAATCTCTATGGTATCATCCGGGAGCCAGCGGATCCTGTGACCGACTCACCGATGTAAGTGGTGAGTCGGTAGAAGCGGCGGGAGGGGGGTACGTCCCATCCCGCCACCCGTAAGAACGATCAAGCGCCGGAACAGTCACTAAGATCATTCTTATGGTGCAGGGAATCGCCGGCTGAAAATGCCGACATCTGAACAATGTCTGTGGCCTCGGGCATCATTCAGATATAACCACCGAAAGACAAGGCCGTCCCTGGATGTCCTACCGGAGCAAAGTGGTTAGAATGTAGTTCATAAATAAACAAGCACATTCGGTGTGAAATTACTAATAAGCCCCATACACATGTAGCACTGGCTACTGAAGAGCACGCGCTATGTTTTTGAAATTTAAGGTTAAACCTGAACTGCAGTTTGGTTTGGGTATAATTTTTCCAAATTTTGACTTCGGCATCAGTCTGACTGGACTATAGGGTGTTCAGCCTGGCCACCGGGGGCACTGTCTTTTCTGGTAGGCATGGAACCACAGTCTGGTTGGGTGCTTTAAGGTTACTTTATCTCGGAGCCTGCCCAGTGGGAGTGTCACTCTTGCTGTGCTTTCTAGGAGAGGGTACTTAAGATGCGGATGTCACATGGTTTGGGGTTCCAGTACAGAAAGTATGTTCTGACTCAATGGTCCTGGTCCTCCCGACCAGCCCCCCAGGAAAGCTATGGCCTGGGGTGTGGATCCACCCGAATTTATGTCTCGGGGGGCTGGCTAGCCCGAAGCAAAGAAACAAAAGGAAGGATTCTGAGGTGGTCTGGTGCCGTCTCCTGTTGTGGATAGGCCCAGCAATATCCAGGGGATGACTCTTCAGAAGAAGGCCATGTACGAGTTGGCTTCTTAGCAAGAGCCTGCTGAGGGACCTAAGTGAATCCAATCTCGTGGGTATCGCCAAACTGGCTGAAAGATCCAGGTATTACACGAGTGTTCTGCAAGTCCTAGTTTCCTACATGTTCTACAACAACGTCTGTGGCAGAGACTTATTCCTACATGTTCTACAACAATGTCTGTGGCAGAGTCTTGTTCCTGATTTGAGCACCTTGTTGGCTGCTAGGCCTTGTCAGAGAGGGACTATCCAACTTGAGTGAACATCCAGCTGTGAATGGCTATTCTCTGGATTTAGTCAAAGTAATGCCGTGTACACACGGGCGGACTGTATGACGTACTTAGTCTGGCGGAAAAGTACGCCAGACTGTCCGTCAGACTTTCCGAACGGGCTACTTGCCCACACACACCACTTTTTGAGCGGACTAATACGGCGTACTAAGTCCGCCATACTATCCGCCCTACTTTTGAAATGAACGGTCTCGCCCACACACGCAGAGGAAAGTCCGCTCATTTCGAGCGCGTCTCCAGGTAGGCGGGGCCCGCAAAGGAGACGTCGCTGACCCCGCCGCCTAGAATGGACTTAAAGGGGAACCCAAACGCCGAAAAAAAATCGGCGTGGGGGTCCCCCCCCAAGTTCACAACAGACCCTTGTCCGAGCACGCTACCCGGCCGGCCAGGAAAGGGGGGCGAGCGAGCGCCCCCCCTCCTGAGCCGTACCAGGCCGCGTGCCCTCAACATGGGGGGGGCCTTGGGGAAGGGGGGCCGCGCGGCCCCCCCACCCCAAAGCACCTTGTCCCCATGTTGATGAGGACAAGGGCCTCTTCCCGACAACCCTGGCCGTTGGTTGTTGGGGTCTGCGGGCGGGAGGCTTATCGGAATCCGGGAGCCCCCTTTAATAACGGGGCCCCCGGATACCGGCCCCCCACCCTATGTGAATGAGTATGGGGTACAATGTACCCCTATCCATTCACCTGTAAAATAAAAGTACAAAAAAAAACACAACACACGAGATAAAATACTTTATTGCACAGCTCCGGGGGTCTTCTGTCTTCGGGGGTCTTCTCGCCGGACTCCTCCGCTATCTTCTTGTAGCTCTTTTGCTAGCGGAGGAGTCCGGCTTTCTTCCTCGCCGCCGGCCTCTTCTCCCGACTTCGGGGGTCTTGTCCCCCTCTTCGGTTCTTCTGCCGGGCCACCGCGCCTTCTTATAGCTCTTTTACAGGCGGTGGCCCGGTCTTCTGTCGCCGCCGCCGCCGCCGCCGCCGCCTTCCGTTCTTCTTCTTCTTCTTCTTCTTCTCCAGGAGATGTTGCCTCGACGATCTCTCCGGCCGGAATGCCAGGGACGCACTGCGCGGCCACTTATATAGGGACAAGGGGCGGTGTCACATGGCTTTATGTCACATGGGTTGGTCACATGGGTTGATGTCACATGGGGACTATGACATCGTAAGGGGGCGGGGTCACCATGTGACACCAACCCATGTGACATAAAGCCATGTGACACCGCCCCTTGTCCCTATATAAGTGGCCGCGCAGTGCGTCCCTGGCATTCCGGCCGGAGAGATCGTCGAGGCAACATCTCCTGGAGAAGAAGAAGAAGAAGAAGAAGAAGAAGAACGGAAGGCGGCGGCGGCGACAGAAGACCGGGCCACCGCCTGTAAAAGAGCTATAAGAAGGCGCGGTGGCCCGGCAGAAGAACCGAAGAGGGGGACAAGACCCCCGAAGTCGGGAGAAGAGGCCGGCAGCGAGGAAGAAAGCCGGACTCCTCCGCTAGCAAAAGAGCTACAAGAAGATAGCGGAGGAGTCCGGCGAGAAGACCCCCGAAGACGGAAGACCCCCGGAGCTGTGCAATAAAGTATTTTATCTTGTGTGTTGTGTTTTTTTTTGTACTTTTATTTTACAGGTGAATGGGTAGGGGTACATTGTACCCCATACTCATTCACATAGGGTGGGGGGCCGGTATCCGGGGGCCCCCTTATTAAAGGGGGCTCCCGGATTCCGATAAGCCCCCCGCCCGCAGACCCCGACAACCAACGGCCAGGGTTGTCGGGAAGAGGCCCTTGTCCTCATCAACATGGGGACAAGGTGCTTTGGGGTGGGGGGGCCACGCGGCCCCCCTTCCCCAAGGCACCCCCCATGTTGAGGGCACGTGGCCTGGTACGGCTCAGGAGGGGGGGGCGCTCGCTCGCCCCCCTTTCCTGGCCGGCAGGGTAGCGTGCTCGGACAAGGGTCTGTTGTGGACTTGGGGGGGACCCCCACACCGATTTTTTTCGGCATTGGGGGTCCCCTTTAAGTCCATACCAGGCGGCGGGGCCAGCGACGTCTCCTTCGCGGGCCCCGCCTACCTGGAGACGCGCTCGAAATGAGCGGACTTTTCTCCGGGCGGGAAAAGTCCGTTCATTTCAAAAGTACGGCGGACTGGCACACACATGGCCATACTGTCCGCCGAAATGCGAGTACGACGGACAGAATTTCGAAAAATTCGAAATACTTAGTCCGCCGTACTGCACGCTGAAAAAGTCAGCTGAAGCCCACACACGAGCGAAATGTGTTTCGGCGGACTAAGTAGGCCATACAGTCCGCCCGTGTGTACGCGGCATAAGAGAGTTCTTCATTGTTGACTTTGACACTAATGCCACGTACACACATAGCAGACTATCCGACGGACTTAGTCTGGCGGACTTCCTGCCAGACTGTCCGTCGGACTTTCCGAACGGGCTACTTGCCCACACACGGCATTTTTTCAGCGGACTAATACGACTTACTAAGTCCGCCGTACTATCCGCCCCACTTTTGAAATGAACGGACTCGCCCACGCATGCGAAGGAAAGTCCGCTCATTTCGAGCGCGTCTCCAGGTAGGCGGGGCCTGCGATGGAGACGTCGCTGGCCCCGCCTACCTGGTATGGACTTAAAGGGGAACCCCAACGCCGAAAAATATTGGCGTGGGGTTCCCCCCAGGTCCACATAAGACCCTTGTCCGAGCACTCAACCCGGCCGGCCAGGAAAGGGGGGGACGAGTGAGCGCCCCCCCCTGAACCGTACCAGGGGGGTGCCTTGGGGAAGGGGGGCCGCGCGCCCCCCCCACCCCAAAGCACCTTGTCCCCATGTTGAAGAGGACAAGGGCCGCTTCCCGACAACCCTGGCCGTTGGTTGTTGGGGTCTACGGGCAAGGGGCAAGGGGCTTATCAGAATCCGGGAGCCCCCTTTAATAAGGGGGACCCCGGATACCGGCCCCCCACCCTATGTGAATGAGTATGAGGTACAATGTACCCCTACCCATTCACCTGTGAAAAAAAAAGTAAAAAAAAAACACAACACAAGGTAAAAATAGTTTATTGCACAGCTCCGGGGGTCTTCCGTCTTCGGGGGTCTTCTCGCCAGACTCCTCCGCTATCTTCTTGTAGCTCTTTTACTTGCGGAGGAGCTTTCTTCCTCGCGGCCTCTTCTTCCGACTTGGGGGGTCTTGTCCCCCTCTTCCGGTCTTCTGTCGCCTCAGACCCCGACAACCAACGACCAGGGTTGTCGGGAAGAGGCCCTTGTCCTCATCAACATGGGGACAAGGTGCTTTGGGGTGGGGTGGGCCGCGCGGCCCCCCCTTCCCCAAGGCACCCCCCATGTTAAGGGCACGCGGCCTGGTACGGCTCGGGGGGGGGGGCGCTCGCTCGTCCCCCCTTTCCTGGCCGGCCGGGTCGCGTGCTCGGACAAGGGTCTGATGTGGACCTGGGGGGACCCCCACGCCGATTTTTTTTTTTGGGCGTTGGGGTTCCCCTTTAAGTCCATACCAGGTGGCGGGGCCAGTGACTTCTCCTTCGCGGGCCCCGCCTACCTGGAGACCCGCTCGAAATGAACAGACTTTTCTCCGAGCGGGAAAAGTCCGCTCATTTCAAAAGTACGGCGAACTGGCACACACACGCCATGATTGTCCGCCGAAATGTGAGTCCGGCGGGAAGATTGGAGTGCAAAACTACTTTCTAAGTCCGCTGTACTTTCGGGTCAAAAAAGTGTGCCGGAGGCTACACACAGGGGGATTGTCCGGCGGACTTCAGTTTGCCGGACTTTTCCACCTGATTGTTTGATCGTGTGTACGCGTCATAAGTGTACCTGAACTTTCCTCCTAACCCTCTGATCCCATTTTAAGAGACTGTTCGTTAACTGGTTGCTGACCGCCGGCTGTCACATGACGGCCAGGCGGCGCACCTATTGTGGCGGGAGGCCGGTATATGACGTCCTCCCATTTAAACAGGGAATGCGCGCGATCGTGTGCGCGCATCCCTGTTCCTTCAGTGGCGGCGTGTCACGGAGACTCCGCTCGCCACCCAGGGGGGTGAACAGCCATTGGGCATGGGTGTTTACCACGTGATCGTTCATAGATGGTTACACCCCCACTGTGCACGGCGCGTTCACGTCGGTGGCGTCGTGTTCCCGGGAACACGGCTCATCACAGACGCTGGTAAACAGCCATTGGCTGGCTGTTTACCCACGTGATCGGCTGTGATCCTTTCACAGCCGATCACTAAATGTAAACAAACCGCGTTAACGAGATGTTACCTGTTTCTCCTCCTCACACACCGATCGTGTAGCCCATCAGAGTACCCGAGTACCTGTCACAGTCCATCCGAGTACCTGTCACAGTCCATCAGAGTACCCGAGTACCTGTCACAGCCCATCAGAATACCCCAGTACCTGTCACAGCCCATCAGAGTACCCCAGTACCTGTCACAGCCTATCAGAGTACCTATTTGCCGCCCATGCCACACAGAATATACGTTGGGGTGTTTGCTTTCCAAAATGGAGTCAAAAGTGTGATGGTAGAAATGAAATGAGATGTGCCGTTTATGCTCCTAGAACGCCTGAAGGTACTACTTCAATGTTCGGCCTCTGTATGTGGCTAGGCTGTTTAAAACTCCTACACATGTGGTATCGCCATACTCGGGAGGAGTAGCAGAATGTGTTTTGAGGTGTAATATTTGCTATATACATGCTATGTGTTAGAAATATCTTATAAATTGACAACTTTGTGTAAAAAAAAAAAAAAGGGTTTTCATTTTTTTCCACATTTTCCAAAAACTTCTGGAAAAAATGAAGCATTCAAAAGACTCATTATGCCTCCTAGATGATACGTTGGGGTGTTTGCTTTTCCAAAATGGGGTCATTTTATGGGCAATTCCATTGTCCTGGTACTCCAGTGCCTTCAAAAGTGTAATAGGTGGTTGTGAAATGAGATGTCATTTTTGCTTGTAGAACGCCTGAAGATGCCACTTCAATTTTAGTGCTCTGTATGTAGCCATGCTGTGTAAAAGTCTCACACATGTGGTATCGCCGTACTCGGGAAGAGTAGCAGAATGTATTTTGGGGTGTAATTTGTTGCATGCATATGCTGTGTGTGAGAAATAACCTGATAATATGACAATTTTGTAAAAAATAATAAAAAAAATCTTCATTTTGCAAAGAATTGTGGGAAAAAATTACAATTTAAAAAACTCACCATGCTACTTACTTAATACCTTGGAATGTCTACTTTCTAAAAAGGGGTAATTTGGGGGGTATTTATACTTTCCTGACTTGTTAGTGTCTCAAGAAATGAGATACACCTGATGTACTGAAGGCCTGATCAGATGTGATCAATTTTCAGTGATTGGCACCATAGTTTGTAGACTCTATAACTTTCACAAAGACCAAATAATATACACTAATGTGCGTTATTTTTACCAAAGATATGTAGCAGTATAAATTTTGGCCAAAATTTATGAAGAAAAATTTGTAATTAGCAAAATTTTATTACAGAAACAAAGAAAAAGGCATTTTTTCACAAAATTTAAATTTTTTTTATTTATAGCACAAAAAATAAAAAACACACTAGTGATTAAATACCACTAAAAGAAAGCTCTATTTGTGTGGAAAAAAGGACGCACGTTTCATATGGGTACAGTGTTGCATGACTAAGTAATTGTCATTCAAACTGTGAGAGCGCTGAAAGCTGAAAATTGGTCTGGTCAGGAAGGGGGTGTAAGTGCACTGTATTGAGGTGGTTAACTACGTTTTTGCAAATAAAAATCCCTTTATGCGGATCTGTCATCAGTCTCTAACGTTACTGGGCTATCTACCACGGGAAACCCCTAGACTTAAATCGAGGAGAAGAAGGTAACGGTAAGCCCAATCAAACCAGCAGCTCGTTCGGGAGTTAGTGCTACACACACAACCGAAATTCTGCCAGCAAAAGTCAGATGTGAGCTTTTGGTCAGAAAATCCGACTGTGTGTATGCTCCATCAGACTTTTCCTGGCAGAATTCCAGCCAGGAAAAGATTGAGAGCGGGTTCTCTATTTTTCAGTCTGAAAAAGTTCAGATCGTAAATTCGATCGTCTGTACAAATTCCGACATGCAAAATTCCTAGGCATGCTTGGAAACAATTTGACGCATGCTTGGAAGCATTGAATTTCATTTTCTCGGTTCGTCGTAGTGTTGTACGTCACCGCATTCATTCTCGTAGTGTTGTACGTAACATGGTCGAAAGTTCAGAGGACTTTTGTGTGACTGTGTATGCAAGCCAAGCTTGAGCGGAATTCCATCGGAAAAACCATCCAAGTCTTCTCCAATGGAAAATCCACTTGTATATATGGGGCATTACACTCAGAACCCCTATTCAAAGGGCTTATGTGAATAAAAAATGTAACAACAAATCAAACAAAGATTATAGTGAAATCAAAAATGTTCATAAACAGGTGAGTAAAAGTCCACTAAAGGTGTCCATCCAAATCCATGGTATTGCAGTGTCCTCGTGCAGAACAAATGCAAAGCATCAGTTCTAAGCAAACTAAATGGCCGCTTACCAGAAGTTTAGATCCACATCGATCCTATGCAAATTTCAAGTGTACTAATAGAATGGATACCAGTTTATATTTTTGATCTCATTATAGTCTTTGTTTGATTTGTTTTTAAATGTTTTATCACATAATGCCTTTTAATTGTGGTTCTGAGTAGAATAGTCACTTCACACTGTTAAATTCAATACTTACATTTATGACATACTGTTTTTTTTAAAGATCACTGTTTTCTTGTGTAAAATTTTCATAATGCAATAAAAACAGACTAAACATAAAGTCAGAAGGTTTTTTACCTTAATGCATTTTCTACATTAGTGTTAAAAAAGTTCTGCATGCAGCTCTCCCCCTTACACTTACCTGAGCCTGAACTTGATCCAGTCCTATGCACGAGAGCAGAGGCTCTCTCTTCATTACCGTATATACTCGAGTATAAGCCGAGATTTTCAGCCTCTTTTTTGAGGCTGAAAGTGCCCCCCTCGGCTTATACTCGAGTCATCGCTGTCTGCCCGCTCGATCAGCGTGTCGAGCAGACAGACAGCGGCCATTCTATTCAAAAGCCGCGCCTCCGGCTCCGCCTTCGCCTGTGATAGGCGGAACACTGAATTTCCCAGCAGCCTGTGTTCCGCCTATCACGGACATCGTATCATCCTCGTACTACGGACGAGGATGATACGACGTCTGTGATAGGCGGAACACAGGCTGCTGGGAAATTCAGTGTTCCGCCTATCACAGGCGAAGGCGGCGGCGCAGCTTTTGAATTTTACAATGGCCGCCGACGAAGAGGGCACGGGACAGAGGCAAGGCAAGGCACGGCACGGCACGGGACGGGACGGGACGGGGGCAAGGCAAGGCACGACACGGGACGGATGCAAGGCAAGGGCACGGCACGGGACGGAGGCAAGGAGGCAAGGCACGGGACGGAGGCTCGGGACAAAGGTAGGCTGGACACACACACACACACACACACACACACACACACACACACACACACACACACACACACACGGATGGATGGAGACACACACAGGGATGGATGGATGGATGGATGGAGACACACACACACAGGGATGGATGGATGGATGGATGGAGACACACACACACAGGGATGGATGGATGGATGGATGGATGGAGACACACACACACAGGGATGGATGGATGGATGGACACACACACACACAGGGATGGATGGACGGACACACAGGGATGGACGGACACACAGGGATGGACGGACACACACACAGGGATGGACAGGCATGTCTCACCCTCGGCTTATACACGAGTCAATAAGTTTGCCAGTTTTTTTGGGGGTAAATTGGGGGCCTCGGCTTATATTCGGGTCGGCCTATACTCGAGTATATACGGTAACTTAGAGACCAGGGGAGTGCTGGCAGCCTTAGGCCTGGGGGGCAAGTCCAGTCAAGTGGCCCATTGAACCACTGAATCGGCTCACCACCCATCTATACCACATTCCCCTTACAGAGAGAGAGGGAGACTGCTCCACATTGCCCCAAAGAGAGAGAGACTGCTTGACACTGCCTGCACAGAGAGAGAGACCACTTCACACTGTCTCCACAGAGAGAGATCACTTCACACTGCCTCCACAGAGAGCGACCCCGCTTCACACTGTCTCCACAGAGAGAGACCGCTTCACACTGCCTCCACAGAGAGAGACCGCTTCACACTGCCTCCACAGAGAGAGACCGCTTCACACTGCCTCCACAGAGAGAGACCCCACTTCACACTGCCTGCAAAGACCCCGCTTCACACTGCCTGCACAGAGAGAGCAGTCACTTTCTGTGCAGGCACTGTGAAGCAGTCAGTCTCTGTACAGGCAGTGTGAAGTGGAGCAGTCTCTTACAGAATGGAGCAGTCTCTCAGAAAGAGACTGCATGATTGCCCAAAGAGAGACTGAGAAAAAGAGCTTGCCCCTTCCCCACACCCAGTACACAGACCAATGAGACTGCAGGAAGATGAAGACTAAAGACTGTGCTGTCACTGCCACAACACTAAGCACTACCTGTGGAGTCTGGAGCTTCTCTGGTGAGTGAGCACCACACCACTAGGCAAGCCAAGCAAGCAGAGTAGCTGAGAGTCACAGTGAGCGCAGCAGGCTAAACTCGCAAGTCCTGCTGTCTCCCCGGCATGAACACCAGATTCACCAGGGTGCAGGTTCCTCCTGTCTCAATTGCGGATAGTAAGAAATGCACATGCAGGCGCATGCCGGAGCACAGGCCAGATTAAGGGCATTGTGGGCCTGGTGCTGCAGTGAAGCAGGTTTAGGAGTGGCAGGGATATGATGTTATGAAGCCCAGAACTTGAATTACCAAGCTTCCGTAAGAGCCGTGTGTCGGTGTGTGCTCTGAGGTGAAAGTTTCCAAGCCATCAGAATACAGTGATCACTGCTGGCAGCTATAGCAGCCAGCACTGATCGCTAAAAAACATAAAGACACGCTGGTTGTACTGTCAGTTGATGGAGTCAAATTCTGTACATTCAGTCTGCACAGAGATAGATTGAAATGTCTGCTGAACCGGCAGAATTTCAATCTGTCTATTGTGGCCTAAGTCCACCAGTCTCTGGGTTTAATAATATCCTCAAATCTTCTGAAAGGGGGGCTCCACCAGGTGTAGAAATTCACTTTGAACTCCACCTTATTTCTAGAACTCTCTTTAGGGTCCTTTAACACTGAAGGCGCTGTACAGGCATTTTAGTGCTAAAAAATAGCACCTGTAAAGCGCTTCTTATGCCACCCCAGGTTTCCCACTGGGGCGGTGCGCTTGAAGGACATTCTGAAAAGTCCAGCAAGCAGCATTATTGGGGTGGTTTGGGAGAGGTGCCCAGCCCATTGAAATGAATGTAACACTTTCTTTGGCCACTAGTGGGGGTTAAAAGTGCCCCGCTAGCGCCACTAAAACAATGATAAAGTGCCACTAAAACGAGCAGCGCTGTACCACTACCGCCCACATCGCCCCAGTGTGAAAGTACCCTTTGGTATTAGATGTGCAAACAAAAAGGTGAGACCACATCTAATACCTACAGAGAGTAATGGAAATAAGGTGGAGTTCAAAGTGAACTGTGTCATTACCTGCAGGGATTGGCATTTAGGGGGGTTAAAGCAGGCAGGGATGAAATGTGATATCAACTATTTACTGCCTGTCAAATGCCTCTGAAAAGTGACCTGAGCATGGATCACTTTTCAGAGGAGTGGCAGTGGCTGCTGCAAGTGAATACAAGCATTTAGGTTCACACTGGTGTGCTGCGGTTTGGCTGCAGTGCGGGTGTACTGGCGGATGTCACACCCACTCAGACTTCTTTTTGGTTACTCATTGTTGCTGCATGTTCTGAAAGTGCACCAAACATGCAGCATGCAGGACGTTTTGTGCACTTTCAGAACATGCAGTAAAAATGTGCATCCTCTATGTCCCAGAGGCAACATGCAGGATGACTGCCAGTACACCAGCACTGCAGCCAAACTGCAGCATGTCAGTGAGAGCCCTCATCATACCACCTAGCCCTAGGAGGGCAAGGTACTGGCACAGGCTGCTAGAAAAAAACTCTTTGGCTGCAGAGAGGAGGAGAGAGGAGGAGCTCACTTACTTGGATGGTCCCAGCCTCCCAGGAGCCTCACTGGATTCCAGCCAACTGCTCAGATTGAGCAGAGAGCAGGTCCAGCCTCTGCCAGCCAATGGTGTGGAGTAGGGTGGGGCTGGGCGGGGCTGTGCTGTGTAACACAGACTGTCAGCCCTGACATGAAGACATCGCTGGCTCACAGTACTGGACTCGGCCAGCTCAAGAACTGTGCATGTTGCGGTTTTGAGCTGACGACAAAGCAGCCTTTGCCACCGCATATCAGAGCAGCCCAGGGGGCAATTGCATCCCTGCCCCCTGGCCCAGCCCTCCCCTGTTAGAGACAGCAGCGGGAACCAATGTTTCTTGGCTGCGGTCAATCCCAGCCAGTGAGAAGGAAGCAGGGGGCAGGGTCATATGGACACACAGAGCCAGCTTAGGAGCGAGCCCACACGAGTGCAATCATAGGAAGTGTATTGCTGTGGGGGTACTCTGCAGAGAGGAGCAACCAGGAGAGCTAGAAGGGGGACCTAAGAAGCGGAGGATCTGGGTTTCTCTGTGCAAAACCATTGCACAGAGCAGGTAAGTATGACTTGCTTGTTATTTCAAAGATAAAAAATTTGGTTTAGAATCGCCGGGTTCCCAACCGGCGCATGCCGATGTATGTCGGCAGAATGGCACGGGCAGGCATATTGGCGTACAGGTACGTCCAATTTTTAATGCCGCCCTGCCATCGCGAGCGCGCCGCCAGCGATGCACTCGCATGCCGGTCGGGACCCCCGTGAGTCCGGTCGCGGGTCCCATGGACTCGATCGTCGTGGGCATACCGGCGATCGTCTCACGGGGCGGCTGAACGGAGAAATGCCGTTGTAAACAGAATTTCCCCGTTCTGCCTAGCAACTAGTGACACTGATCTCTGCTCTGTGATTGGAGCAGAGATCAGTTTTCGCTAAATGAAAGCCCAGCCCCCAACAGTTAGTAACACACCCTAGGAACACTTAACCCCTACACTGCCACCCACTGGTTAACCCCTTCACTGCCAGTGTCATTTACACAGGAATCACTGCATTTATATAGCAGTGATTGCTGTATAAATGACAATGGTCCGAAAAATGTGTCAAAAATGTCCGATGTGTCCGCCGTAATGTTGCAGTCGCAATAAAAATCGCTGATCGCCGCCATTACTAGTAAAAAAAAAAATATTAATAAAAATGGCATAAAACTATCCCCTATTTTGTAAACGCTATAACTTTTGCACAAACCAATCAATAATCGCTTATTGCGTTTTTTTTTTTACCAAAAATATGAAGAAGAATACGTATCAGCCTAAACTGAGGGAAAAAATTTTTTTTATATATTTTTGGGGGATATTTATTATAACAAAAAGTAAAAAATAATTTTTCTTTTCAAATTGTCGCTCTATTTTTGTTTATAGCGCAAAAATAAAAACCGCAGGGGTGATCAAATAACACCAAAAGAAAGCTCTATTTGAAAAAAAGGACGCCAATTTTGTTTGGGAGTCACGTCGCACGACCGTGCAATTATTCGTTAAAGGGACGCAGTGCCGAATCGCAAAAAGTGGTCTGGTCTTTGACCAGCAAAATGGTCTAGGGCTGAAGTGGTTAATGGTCAGATTCATGCATAAGTCCAATGATGACTAGTTGAATTGAAATTAAAGCTTCTTAATCTTCTATTCACATAGAACAAAGCCATCTATAATACATCATACTGCACATTTTTATGAAACATACACTTAAATGAATTTTAGTGCACAAAATAATACCCAATATTGCTGATAAAATATAAAAGACAATTTTGTGTCAGGTAATTCATTACCAAACGCCAAGATTTAAAATTGCACACTCCTGTGAAAAGGCAACAAACTAAGGTACCTGAAATTGTCCATAGGCCACACACAAAAGCCTTTATAGGTTATCTGATTAGAGTTAAATGTGAGTTCTGGCTTTAGAATTATTGCAATCACTGTGAGGTTCACAGCAATACCACACATGTGTGGTGCAATTATTATTATTTTTTTATTACTTTTTTTTTACTTTTTTTTAAATTTATTTTTTTCATTCAACTTTATTGCTATTACAAGGGGTGGACAAAACCACTTATGATAGCTTTGGGCAGTGACAGCCAGGTACACTTCATGGAGAAATCAGGGGTCTGTTGGATCCTTGATCCCTCCTCTGCCCCGCAAGACAGCTGATTAGATAGAGGTCTGCTTTTTACTGCACACATACACACTATAATACACATTTTTTTTTGCTAAATATAAACTATAATGATGCATCAGGTAAATATATACCATACAATGAAAAATTTGAAATTCTAAATGCATGTGAAATAGTGACAAAATACGCTACCTAAAATTGGCCATGGGCAATGATTTAAAAACCTTTACAGGTTATACATTTAGAGTAAAAGGCAGTGGTGGTGTGTCTATAAAGGGCGCAGGAGCGCTGCCCCCCCCCCTCCTGTCACTCTCTAATCACTAATCTCTAATCAGTGGCAGCATTGGGAGCATTGGATGGCACAGTGGGAACATTTGATGGCACAGTGGCATTATTGGGAGCATTTGATGGCACAGTGACAGCATTGGATGGCACAGTGGGAGCATTTTATGGCACAGTGGCAGCATTGGGAGCATTTGATGGCTCAGTGGCAACATTGGATGGCACAGTGGCTGTGTTTGATGGCACAGTGGCTGCGTTTGATGGCACAGTGGTGGTATTTGATGGCACAGTGAGGCTGCAATTGATGATTTTTTTTTTTTGAATTTTTTAATTTGTTTGCGCCCCCCCAAAATTTTGAGCACCAGCCGCCACTGGTAAAAGGTGAGCTCTGGCATTTAAAATTATTGTTCACAGCAGTACCTCATTGAGTGATGCAATCACTGTCTACATATGTGTGCTAGACCTACATATGCATTTGGGTGTGTGAACAGGGAACAGGGTGGTTTAATTTTTTTTTCATATTTTAAAAATAAATAAAAGTGAATGGGCCGTTGTAAAAATTGATAACAGGATCATGGCTGCTGCTGCACCCATAATCCTAGTATAACCGCTTTTCATTCAGAATGTACAGTATATATACGTATGCTGAATTGCAATTGGTTAACATATCAACTCTAAATAAACAATTTGAAATTGGTAGCAAAATTTAATTATTTAACAAGGGTAGAAAAGGAATGCTTCTCCCCTTTAGCCTAGGTTCACACTGACAGCGGGACAGATTTGACATGTGATTTGACATGTCAAATCGCATGCCAATTCACTGCAATGTGAACCAGGGCTTATGACCATAGTCGACGCCCAATCCTAATTTTGCAACTTTGACATGTGGTGTTCATAAAACTGTGCATATCATCATAACTACTTGTATCCAGATGGATTATACTGTACTTTTTTTTTTTTTTTTTTTTCAGGACAGCTTTCTTTAGGTGGGAAATGTTAAAGGAAATCTCCTGATTTTTATTATTATCAAAGGGAAAACTGGTCCAAAAAAGTAGAAAAAAAATATTTCTTTGACCAATTTGTATCCAGGCCAATTCTGACACTTTGCTCCTACATGTAAAAATCTATTTTTTGTGCTAGAAAATTACTTAGAACCCCCAAACATTATATATATATTTTTAGCAGAGGCCCTATAGAATAAAATTATGGGTGTTGTAATTTTTTTATGTTGCCCTTTATTTGTGCAGCAGTTTTCCAAACTTATTTGTTTGGGGGAAATAATAAAAAAATAATAATACATTTTTAAAAAAACATAATATTTACTCCAATTTGTATCACGTGAAAGATGAAATTATGCAGAGTAAATAGATACCTAATATGTCACACTTTAAAATTGCATCTGCCCATGGAATGGCAGAAAACTATGGTGCTTTAAATTCTCCATAGGCAATGCTTATCAGTTTAGAGTTACACAGGAGGTCTGGTGCTAGAATTATTGCTCTCACACTGATGTTTGCGACAATATCTCACATGTGTGGAATGATCACCCTTTACATATGCATTCGCATTTGCACGTAAGCACAGTGGGATGGGAGTGCTTTAATTATTCTTTTTTTTTAATTATTATTTATTTTATATGAACTTTTTTTATATATATATGTTTTTTTTACACTTTGCGTTAGGGAAAGGCAGCATAGGGAGGGAGGGGGGACCCCCTTCCACCACCCGCAGATTTTATTCTATTTAGCCACTTGAATCACTTCTGCCATAAACAGCATTGCTGGCTGAAAAAAAACATACTAGAATGAGGCCTGTAGGTGCAGACATCATCCCGGTATGACTACTTCAACCCGAGGACTTCCATGGATGTCCTACAGGCAGGAAGTAGTTACATTGTAATGTCCTAAAATATACAGTTACATTTATCACTACCAAAAAAAACCTGCAGAATAAATTCCCCTGTTCCTGACGATCGCAGCGATACCACATATGTGGGTGTGATTTGTTTTTTGTGCCCATAATAGAGCCAAGAAACAATAGTATGTATTGTAAGAACACATATATGGAGCACCCAGGTTTAAAGCCCATTTCCTGGATGCCTCATATATGTGTTATGTGGTCATGAAGGGGTTAATATGGTACAATTGACATACCTGTTGGGTCACGTGGTGGTATGTCACGATTGTTGCGCCTTGGACGTCGCGGCATCTTGATGGTACTAGATGGTATCGCAGGTGAATGAAGGTTTACCTAAAAATGAATAGTATTAATACTAATAATAATATAGAGCACTATAATAATAAGAGAAATGTAGAATTAATGTAGTTTATGGAGGTAATCGCTGGAGTCTGGCTTCAGAGATGCGTCTCAGTCGAGATCCTCTTCAGTCTGCCTGTCAGGACCCCTAGAGGAGCCCCAAACATCTGCGCCTGTGCAGAGATCAGCTGCCAACCAATCACAGCGCTGGCCTCACAGTAGCTGCCCCGATCCTTTGCCTGAAATATACTGGCTCATACAACACAGTAACCAAATGAAATTGAGCTTATTCCATTGTTATTAAACAAATAAAGCTTTATTATGGTATTTAATAAACACTGGGTTTGATAATTTCATAATATAACGGAACTGTGACAGTTGCTCTGGTATCAGGCAGTGATAAGGACAGACTGGGGATCCTCTGTGGGGACTGTAGGGGAACCAGGAAGTGGGTTATGAATGGAGTTGGGTTGAATGTTGATCCAGTCAGTACATATATCTGTGTTCTGTGTGTGTAGTATTGTGTATGGAGGGACCCGGGTCACTTCTGTCTGCAGGCAGGCTTGGCTTTCATATTGTGTGGTGGCTGAGCCCTTCCATGTCTGAGAGAGTGTCACTGGTAACCATAGCAACTGTGTATACCCTTCATCCCTGTGTTTACTACATAACATAACCCTGTGTGTGTATAGAGCCCCCTAAAACATACCTACCTGCATACTATGTGTATAGGGCACCCACATCTACCTTCCTGTATACTGTATATATAAAACCTACTCCTGTGTACCTACCTGTAACCTGCGTGTGTAGAGCCTACTGCTGTATACCTACCTATATCCTGTGTGTATAGAGCCTACTCCTGTATACCTACCTATATACGGTTTATAATTGGAGCCTACTCATATATATTGAACTGTATACTGTGTATATTGAGCCTACACATATATACTGTACCTACCTGTATACTCTATAACTGATTATTGCACAGTCAATGCAAAGCTGTACCCAAATAAAAGTAATGTCCTTTTTTCCCACAAATAGAGCTTTCTTTTGGTGGTATTTGATCAGCTTTAATCATTGATTTTTCTTGCACTATAAACAAAACCATTCTGACAATAAAAAAAAAAAAAAACAATATTTTTTGCTTTCTGCTATAAAACATAGCCAATAAAAAAATGTAAAAAATCTAATTTCTTCATTAATGTAGGCCAATATGTATTCTGCTACATATGTTTGTTAAAAAAATCTGTGATCACCCGAGTCTCACCCCCCTGCAGGGGCACAGCCAGCTTGCAAAGGGGAGGATTTCTGTTAACGCCCTCCCGGCAAAACAGATCCGTGCTGTAGTCATCATTCGGCTATAGAGCAGATCTGAAGGAATTAAGACACCTTTCACGCTGAGGCGGTTTTCAGGCATTTTAGCAATAGAAATAGCCTCTAATTAGCACTTGAAAACTGCCTCCCAATCATTTCAGTGTGTCTGTTCACACTGGGGCGGTGCGTTTGGGGGACGTTAGGAAAAGTCCTGCAAGCAGCATCTTTGGGGCAGTGTGGGAGCGATGTATACATTGAAATGAATGGGCAGCGCTTCCACAGCACCTGAAAAGCGATTCGGAAGCGCAGAAACATGCATGGTTTTTAACCCCTTCTTTGGGGTTAAAAGTGCCCCGCTAGCGGCCGAAATGTGCCACTAAAACAAGTGGCGCTTTAGCGCTAAGGTGGATGCAGCCCCAGTGTGAAAGGGGTCTAATGTATTTATCTTTGATTGATTGACAACACCTCCTCACCACCATCCCATATAAGAGAGTGGAGAGTCTGGCCATCTTATATGAGAACACAGCGCACCTGGCACTATGATATGGCAATAACAGAACACAACGCGGTGTACTGCAGCTTTTATTGTATGTACACTTTGGACTATAAATCTAGCCTTTTTTTCCTTTCTGTTTTTAGTTTGAAGATTAGTTCAAAACTTTGTTGTGTTTTTTTTATTGCTCACTTTGTCACATTTATGACTAATGCCCTGTACACACGGTCGGACATTCCGACGACAAAATCCATTGGACGGATTTTGGCCCAAACTTGTCTTGCATACACACGGTCGCATAAAGTTGTCGGAAAATCCGATTGTTCAGAACGCGGTGACGTATAACGCGTAGGACAGGACTATAAAGAGGGCAGTAGCCAATAGCTTTTGTCTCGTAAATTATTCTGAGCATGCGTGGCACTTTGTCCGTTGGAATTGTCTACACACGATCGGAATTTAAACAATTGGATTTTGTTGTTGGGAAATTTTAGATCCTGCTCTTAAACTTTGTGTGTCGAAAATTCCAACCGAAAAAGTTAGATGGAGCCCACACATGATCAGATTTTCCGACAACAAGATCCAATCGCACATTTTCCGTCGGAAAGTTCGGCCGCGTGTACAGGGCATTATTCTGTCCCAGTTCCAGCTACCACAGCGCCATTATGCTATCATCGCCATGCTAATTCATGTTTTTTTTAATTCTTTATTTATTCCAGATATGCCAGGAAGTAAAGACATAAAACTGGTCACACGTTAGACTGACTACAGATTGTTTCACAATTGAAAACAAGATCAAAAATCATGAGAGATTTTCCCCTGAAACAAGGTGGTAGAGAATTGACTTTCCAGGTCATTTCAGCAAATAGAGAGGAAGCCCCAGCAAATACAGACATGATTATGAATTGTGTCATAACACTTGACCACCATTAGGAGACGCTAATGAAATGACATTACATTCCTTATTTTAGATGTCATTATATTACATTGTTGTGTTTCTGTGCTTCTTTATGCAATGCAGGCAGATCATGGTTGGTGCGAGGTGCTGGCATGGAGCTGTACATAGCTTCCTGAAAGCATCACCGCACCCTCCCTCAGTGCTCTTCTTAAAGCGAAGGTCCACCCTAAAGTGGACCTTCCGCTCATTGGAACCCTCCCCCCCTCCGGCGCCACAATTGGCACCTTTCAGGGGGGAGGGGGGTGCAGGTACCTGTACAGTACAGGTATCTGCACCCACTTCTGGCGTAGATTCTGCAGAAGGTACGCCCCTTTCCGCAGAATCTACGCCCCTTTCCGAAGGTCGCCCACTGCCTGCTGGGAAACGCACGGATCCCAGAGACAGCGGGGACCATCCTTATTGCGCAGCGTGACTCGTGCATGCGCAGTAGGGAACCGGGAAATGAAGCCGAAAGGCTCCACTTCCTGATTCCCATACCCAAGATGGCGGCAGCAGCACCCGAGAGACGATCGAGAGATCGGCTTCGGGTGCCGACATCGCGGGCGCGCTGGGTGGGTAAGTGTCATTATTTTAAAAGTCAGCAGCTGCAGTATTTGTAGCTGCTGGCTTGTAAAAAAAAAAAAACGGCGGACTCCCGCTTTAACAACCCTCAGCCCTGATGTAAGCAGTGTGTTGGCTCTTGAATGAGTTATGCAAAATTGCCTTGATGCACGGATGGCAATCTGGAGGAGTGGGTCTTCCTAGGCAGGCCTTAAAGAGGAAGGAAAGTCCACTTTTTATCTTGTCCCTATAGTAAGGCTTACCTGTAGGTACAGTGAATATCTTCTAAACTTGCATTGTTTAGGAGAAATTCACATGGGATGCAGCCAGTGATGTCACCGTGCATGCGCTCTGAAGGGATGGCAAACCCTACCCAGAGCATCTATACAACCCACAAACCTAGATGGGTGAGGATGGAAGCACAGAGGAGCTGTGACATTACTGTGCTAGAGGACTCCATGTGCGGGTAAGTGTGTCATAGTGTGCTAGTATGCAGAGCATACTAATACATAATGACTTAAACCTGTAGGTGGCCCCTTTTTATATATATTTGTGGTGGTTTACTATCACTTTAATTAGCTGAGGTTTTTCTTTAATTTGTTAGTCAGGTCCATCTAAATCTGCTAGTACATCTAATGCCGCGTACACATGAGCGGACTGTATGGCGTACTTAGTCCGTCATACAATCCGACGGACAGTCCGTCATTCTTTCGACTGAACGGACTTGACCACATACGGATGCACAAACAGTCCGTCGAAAGCTTGCGCGATGACGTGTACAGCACGTACGACGGGACTAGAAATAGGAAGTCAAATACACAGCAAAGCACCCTTCCGCCGTGTAAATCCTTTCTGGGCATGCGCCATTCTTAGTCCGTCGAACTAGCCTACTGACGAGCGGATTGTCCGCTGAAACCAAAGTACGACGGACAGAATTTCAAAAAATCTGAAATACTTAGTACGCCAGACTGCACGCTGAAAAAGTCCGCTGAAGCCCACACACGAGCGGACTGTCCGCTGAAATGTGTTTCGACGGACTAAGTACGCCATACAGTCCGCCCGTGTGTACGCGGCATAACACTACCCTTTTCCCACATGGACAATGCTGTTGTCCAAACGTGGAGATGCCCTTAAGCTGTACAAAAGTTCTTTGTACATTCAATCAAAAAACGCAAAAAAATAGTGCAGAAACCTTTTTTTCAAATTGGTGTGACACCGCAAAGTAGGAGCCGCACCAATTTGAACCATTGCCGTCAGTAGGCAGAGACTTTTCATGCGATTTGGAACCGCATGATAAGAAGCACCGGTGTGAACAGGGGGCTTAATGATTTGTATTTCTGCCAGTCCTGAGAATTGCACAGTTCTGCACAACACAGCCAGGCTTGAAGTATATTAGATCTGATTTTTCTCTGCTGCCTGGATACTGAAAAGATATGCTGTAGTCTGATGAGCTTGTTTCTCTGTTACTTTGCTCTCTCCTCCCAAAACTGACTGGCTCCCTATGCTGCTTCTCCCTCCCTGATCTGAGCTCTGCTGTACAGGGACTATAAGTGGCTGATACCAGATTGAATATAGGTGTTTACATTGGTTGCAATGTAAAAAAAACATTTAAAGATGTAGTAACGAATATCCAGCAGTGTTGTGAACAAGGCTTATCGCCTGCTGCTGACTGTACTCACTGAGAAGGCTTGAAAATAAATATTCTTGATGTTATGGAGTTGCCGGCTGCTTCTTTTTTTAGATTCATTCATGTAGTTTATAGTAGCTAAAGGCAAAAACCTTTCATTTGTGACAGAGTAAGGGAGGGTTATAATCCCTGTTGTATTTTATTATTTTTTTGCCATTTGTGCCCTATTGGGGAGCTTTTCCTTCACTTCATGCCGCATAGCCAAGACAGCAAGTAAAAGGAAATCCCTCCAAAATGAGGGAACCCCTGGTTGTCACCAGGGCCACCAGAACTAGTGTCCTCATTGGAAAATGTCCCCTCTATTACTGCTTTAACTGCTTCCCGACCAGCCAACACAGTTATACAAGGGCAGGTTGGCCCCCCTGCATGAGCCGTCGTAGCTACACGTCGGCTGGCGGGGTCAGGATAACTGCCAATGCTCGTGGCCGACAGTCGCGATGACCGCACCCACGAGCGATCGTGAGCAGGAGACACAGAACAGGGACGAGTGTGTGCAACCACACACTTCCCTGTTCTGTTCTGACAGGAGTGACAGATTGTGTGTTCCTATTAGGTAGAAACCACGATCCCTCACTTCCTCTAGTCAGTTCCCTCCCCCTTCAGTTAGAATCACCTCCCAGGGAACACAGTTAACCCCTTGATCGCCCCCTAGTGTTAACCTCTTCATTGCCAGCGACATTTTTACAGTAATCAATGCATTTTTATAGCACTGATCGCTGTATTAATGCCAATGGTCCCAAAAATATGTCAAAATTGTCCGATGTGTCCACCATAATATTGCACTCATGATAAAAATTGCAGATCGCTGCCATTACTAGTAAAAAAAAAAAATTTATAAAAATGCTATAAATCTATTTCCTATTTTGTAGACGCTATAACTTTTGTGCAAACCAATCAATATATGATTATTGTGATTTTTGTTTTACCAAAAATATATAGAAGAATACATATCAGCCTAAACTGAGAAAACATTAGCTTTTTTTTTACAAAAAAAGGGGATATTTATTATAGCAAAAAGTACAAAATATTGTGGTTTTTTTTCAAAATTGTCGCTTTTTTTGTTTATAGCGCAATAAATAAAAACCGCAGAGGCAATCAAATGCCACCAAAAGAAATCTCTATTTGTGGGAAAAAAAGTACATCAATTTTGTTTGAGTGCAACATCGCACGACCGTGCAATTGTCAGTTAAAGCAACTCGGTGCCAAATCTCAAAAAGTTCTCTGCTCAGGAAAGGGATACATTTTTCCAGGGCTGAAGTGGTTAAGTGTAAATGGGATTTTCTTTAACTTCCATGGGGGCAAAAACAGCAAAATAAACCCATTGGAGTTCTAAGGCTCGGTTCACACAGGACGCGGCACGACTTGCAGCACCGCGACCTGCCGCGACCTCAGCGGCGACTTGCAAAACGACTTCTGTATAGAAGTCAATGCAAGTCGCCCGAAGTCGCCGCCAAAGTAGTACAGGAACCTTTTTTCTAAGTCGGAGCGACTCGAGTCGCTCCTATTAGAACGGTTCCGTAGTACAGAATGGGGGCGACTTGTCAGGCGGTGAAGTCGCCTGGACAAGTCGCCCCTGTGTGAACCGAGCCTAATACTTCTACACTCTATCCAAAACAAAACAAAACAAAAATGTTGTCTTTATTTATACATTAAATCTGCCCAGAGTGCACCATTAAATTTAACATTTAGGAAGGAGTTAAACATAGCTTAAGTAAAAACATTTTAGTTTTGGATAGAGTGGAGAGGGATGAGAACACCCGTCAGGTTTTTATCGCTGTCTGTGCCCGTTAGGCCCTATTTACACCCGTGCATTCTGGAAATGAACACAGAACACAAAACATGCGTTATGCTTGCAGTGGCATTACTTTTTAATGGCACCCGAAATGCAGACAGCATACAAGCAATTTGTGCATAGCAAAGCAGGACACAAATACACCAAAACATAATGTAAAAAACTATTAAAATGTGAAACTTCTTTGGCATGTTTTCCATTCATTTAAGCAAATGGGCTGCCCTATGTGTGTAGAGTGAAAAGACGTGAGGTGTGAATGGGGCCTTAGGGAGATTCACCATCTCTTTGTCCCTTTTAGGTTACCAAGCGTGACAGTAAAAAAATCCCACATTTTATGCTGTCACCAAGATAGAAATAGCAGGGAAATCTTTTAATGGGGACACTAGTTCTAGAATACCCCCAATATGGAGGGTTTTTTTCTCGCTTCCTCTTTCAGCTATTGAACAGTAAGTGAAGGGAAATCGCCCCAATTGATAATGGCAAAAAAATCCTGACAGCCACTGCACCAATGCAAGTAACCTACGGCACTGTGTCGTAATATTCATTCACTATTGTCACACAAGTGGGTGGACTCGGGGCACAGTGCTCGGCGCCCTGAGCCCACCCTTTTTTTGAGAGCCTCTTTAAAGATAATTAAAGTTTGTCATTTTTAAAACAAAATGCTTGCTCTATAGATCAGTGTTATCATTTAAATTTACCTTATTTCAACAAGCAAACAGCCTCTGTTATAAAAAATAATTAATATTATATACTAATGCTTCTGGCAGTCTGTGAGTCCATTTTTCCCTGTCTTGCAGAGGTGTGAGCACCGCCGTTTTCTGACACTTTAGGTGCTGGTACTGGTTGACTGGGTGCCGTGCTGATTCTTCATCCTCAAAAACCTGAATCCCTGACCTGGAGGAAGCATGAAGATCAGCAGTTCTGACTTGGTTCCATCGTAATGGAAACCGTGCAGGTCAGACAACTATCAATTTTAGAAGGTCAGCAGTGACCTCTTCCATGTTTCTGTTGGTACAGGTTTCTGTTAATGCCATCATTTTGGCAAATCTTGAAGGAGGTCAGCAAGTCTAACCATTCAGGAATTTGAATTTATGGAAATTGGTCCTTATCCGGCAAGGAAAATGACTAATACTGTAACACAGAATTGAATCTATAGTAAGTTGTATTATTGTGTTTTTTTGTTTCGTTTTTACAGCTGTCCAATATAGTATTATATGAATCAGGCTGAAAGCTCCACTTCAAGAATGTATGTTTTATGAGGTTTTCTACGGCTTGACATTTTCTTTTATCATATTAGAGCGTCTATTTTTACATACGGTACATTTAAAGCATGTTGTCTCTTTTATTTGTGAATTGTTAGCTTAGTTTTGCTCAATTAATGGTCAAGGGTAGTCATTGAGCCTGACCCTAGCCTTGCACTTTTCAAAGTTCTGTTTAGACTGTGATGGCGATCAGCTAAGCTATTAATGAAAAAAAATGTTTTAAACTTTCTGCTATAAAACCTATCAAATAAAAAAAAAAATCTTATTTTTGCTAAAAATAATTCTCATTAAGTGGAAATTGATTGGTTTGCACAAAAGTTATAGCATCTACAAACTATGGTGTGTATCTATACTGAATTTTTTTTTATACTAGTAATGGTGACAATCGCCTACTAACGCAATAAGCGGGACTGCATTTTTGCTGCCGACAATCTGACACTGACACTTTGTGGGAACCAGTTACACTAATACAGTGATCAGTGCTAAGAATATGCACTGTCCCTGCACTAATGACACTGGCTGGGAAGGAGTTAAACATCCAGGGCGCTCAAAGGGTCAAATGTGTGCCTAACCAGTGTTTTTGTGTACTATGTGTGGTGCTTTCACTAAGGGATGTGATGGATTTTGTTCTCTGCTTTGCAGGGAAAGAAATTCCATCACATCCCCGCTGTCAGGACATAGCTCTGTTTGGTTTACAGAGGAAAAGCTATATCCTGTGTCTCTCCTAGCCAATCAGCGAGTGCCGGTGGATATCCATTGGACGGCACCCACTGATCTGCTTTTGCTGTGACTAATCATAGCAGAAGTGGCGCGACCCATACCAGGAAGTGCAGAATATTCTACACAGAACGGTTGCCCTGTAGCAGTAAATCTGCTATGGGGCGGTTGTTAACTGGTTAAAAAAATCAGATATTAGTTCTTTTGTGACACATGTGAACTGCACTTTGCAGAACTGTCCGTAAGAAAAATTGTTAGGCCAAAACCATCAGCCAAGGCCGTCTTTAAGGCAGGGCAAAAGGGGCAGCTGCCCTTGGCCCTGTCATTGTTGTGGGGCCCAAAGCAGTTGCCTTATGCTTGCCAACTATCCCAGTTTAAATAGCTTTGTCCTTTGAAGTTTTAGTCCTGTGCTGTGTCCCAATATCTCAGTGTGAAGTGCTGGTACTAATGCTCCCAGCTCTGCCTTATTGTTGTGTAAAGATGACTCACCTGCAGAACCTGTGTTTACATGTAAATAACCAGCATGCATAAGTAAATAGCTGCGGCCGGCGGTATTGATATGTAAATAAAGGCAGCATTCATATGTATATCATGCCCCCCTGCAGTGAGGAGATGGTGTGCTGTAACCTCTAGCAACCAATCAGTGAGTAGTAATACTGTACAGTAATCATTTGCTGTAACCTCTAGCAATCAGTCATTACGCAGTAATGATATTTTGTAACCGCTGCCAACCAATCGCAATTGCTGCCTGATCTGATACAGTAAACTGATTTTAACTCTAGCTGCTATTTATTGTATGTCTCAGAGCAGATGGAGAGTGAAATTGCATGGGGGGGGGGGCTCAAAAAATTGTTTGCCCGGGGTCCAATCAATATTAAAGAAGGCCCTGCCATCAGCCATTGTGTATCTCTGTCAACTTTCATGATATACAGTTAGGTTCATATATATTTGGAAACAGGCCCAATTTTCATACTTTTAGCTCTGTATGCCACCAGAATAAAATTAAAACAAAACAATCCAAACTAATTTGAAGTGCAGACTTTCAGATTTAATTCAAGGGTTTGAACATAAATATCAAGTACAAATTTTAAGAACTGCAACTGTTTTTATACACAGTCCCCCCATTTTCAGGGGCTCATATGTAATTGGACCATTGTCTATAGTCATTATCCATCTGTACTGTGAAGTGCCGTCCAATCAACTTTGCTGCATTTGGCTGTATCTGGGCTGACAGTATATCTCTAAACACGGCAGAATTCATCCGGCTGCTTCTGTCACATCATCAATAAACACCAATGACCCAGTGCCACTGGAAGCCATGCATGCCCATGCCATCACAATGCCTCCACCATGTTTTACAGATGACGTTGTGTGCTTTGGATCATGAGCTGTGCTAAGTCTACTCCACACTTTTTTCTTCCTGTCATTCTGGTACAGATTAATCCTAGTTTCAGCCGTCCAAAGAATGCTTTTCCAGAACTGGTCGGACTTTTTTGGATTT
Source organism: Lithobates pipiens (assembly GCF_037356315.1). Taxonomy (NCBI): domain Eukaryota; kingdom Metazoa; phylum Chordata; class Amphibia; order Anura; family Ranidae; genus Lithobates; species Lithobates pipiens. The sequence goes on along the minus strand of NW_027507785.1, from coordinate 237,848,167 downwards.
TTTTTGGGCAAAGTCTGATCTGGGTTTTCTATTCTTCAGGCTTATGAATGGTTTGCACCTTGTGGTAAACCCTCTGTATTTACTCTTGTGAAGTCTTCTCTCGATTGTAGACTTTGGCAATTATACACCCACCTCCTAGAGAGTGTTTTTTACTTGTCTGGATGTTGTGAATGGGTTTTCCTTTACTATAGAGAGGATCCTGCGATTATCCACCACTGTTGTCTTCTGTGGACATCCAGGCCTTCTTATGTTGCTGAGCTCACCAGTGTGTTCTTTTTTCCTTTAGAATGTACCAAACTGTTGATATGGCCACTTCTAATGTTGCTGCTATCTCTCTGATGGATTTGTTTCATTTTTGAAGCCTTGCAATGGCTGGTTTCACTTGCTTGGACAGCTCCTTTGCACGCATGATGTAGGTTCACAGCAATAGATTCCAAATGCAAATACCACACTTAGAATCAAATCCAGACCTTTTACCTGTTTAATTGATTTCAAAATAACGAAGGAGTAACCCACGCCTGGCCTTAAAACAACTTTTGATTCAATTGTTCAATTGCATTTGGTCCCTTGAAAAAGGGGGATGGCTATTCTTAAGAGCTGTAATTCCTAAATCTTTCCTCCGATTTGGATGCACATACCCTCAAATTAAACCTGAGAGTGTGCACTTTCAGCCCATTATATAACTATAGCTTGCATATGTTTTGGTAAATACCTGAAAGAAAAAATTAAATTGTCTGTCCAAATATATATGGACATAACTGTAACATTGGTATCTCCTCAATATTTAGATTCAGATTTGCAATGGAAAATAGATGGTTTAATACTGCTTTAAGGAGATTGCCCATTGTCTTTGGATATGAAACACAACAGGCAGTGTGAGATGTCTACAAAGTAACGGAAACTCCCCCTTATGCCGCATATACACGGCCGGACTTTCCGTCAGAATAAACTCTGATGGTCTTTCCGACGGAGTTCCGAATGGACTTGCCTACACGTGATCACACCAAAGTCTGTTTGTTTCTAACGCGATGACGTACAACGGGACTAGAAAAGGAAGTTCAATAGTCAGTAGCCAAAAGTTGCCTAATTTGTCGTATTTGCTCCGTCAGACTAGCATGCAGACTAACGGTTTTCCCGATGGGAATTGTTTCCGTCGGAAAGATTTAAAACGTGTTCTATTTCTAGGTCCGTCAGAATTTTTGAAGAAAAAAGTCAGATGAAGCCCACACATGATTGGAATATCCGATGAAATGATTCCATCTGACCTTTTCTGCCAGAAAGCCCGGTCGTGTGTACGTGGCATTACAGTTATCATTGACAAATGTCCCCTTTGGAACATGTGCCCCCTCCTTTCCAAGTCTAGTACCAAACCACCCCCTCCATTAATACAGACCCCTCTAGGACAAACCACTCCCCCTCCATTAGTACAGACCCCTCTAGGACAAACCACCCCCCTCCATTAGTATGGACCCCTCCATGACAAACCACCCCCTCCATTAGTACAGACCCCCCTCCATTAGTACAGATCCCCCAGGACAAACCACCCCCTTCATTAGTACAGACCCCCCAGGACTAACTGCCTCCCTCAATTAGTTTAGACCCCCCAGGACAAATCACCCCCCTACATTAGTATAGACCCCCCAGGACAAACCACCCCCCTACATTAGTATAGACCCCCCAGGACAACCCCCCCACATTAGTATAGACCCCACAGGACAAACCCCCCCACATTAGTATATACCCCCCAGGACAAACCCCCCACATTAGTATAGACCCCCCAGGACAACCCCCTACATTAGTATAGACCCCCAGGACAAACCACCCCCCCACATTAGTATAGACCCCCCAGGAGAAACCACTCCCTCCCTCCATTAGGCTAATTAAAAACACCCAGGCGGCAGCTGGAGAGGACAGTGCGTGTGTGAGGCTTGTGCTGCTGGGCAGCAGGCAGGAGTTACACACAGGAGGAGAACTGGAACATGTCGGGCTCAGCCACAGACCGCCCTCCCCTGTCATCACTGCGCAGCCGTGGCTGGTCTCTCTACACACAGAGACAGCAGCTCCGGTCTCCAGTTGTTTCTCTCTCCTCTGCTGACAGGAGGAGGGAGGGGGGCTGGGCTTGGGGAGAAAACACAGCAGCGGCGGTGGCGGCAGTGACAGGCGGAGAGAGCCACCTACGGACAAGGAGAGGAGGAGGAGGAGGGAGGGGAGCACTCTGGCGCTCCAGCGGCGCCCCCACCTCTGTGGCACTTGGGTGCACTGCACCCCGTCCAGGATCGGCCCTGCAGCCTTACGGCCAGTAAGAAGGCTAAAGTACTTGGGCCTGGTCATAGACACAGTCCAAGAAAAGGTCTTTTTGCCTCAGATGAAGGTCAGGGCTACAAGAGATCTGGTCCATGTGGTCAAGGGAAATAAGGATCCCTCCATACGTCTTTGCATGAGGTTGCTAGGGAAAATGGTGGCTTTGTTTGAAGCTATTCCCTATGCCCAGGCATGAAGGGGAAATCGTTCATGCAGGTAGCCTGGAAGGTAGTAATGATGGATGCCAGCCTCTTGGGCTGGGGAGCGGTTCTGGAGGAGGCCACTGTCCAGGGGAAGTGGTCAGAGACCGAAAAAGCCTTGGCCATCAACATTCTGGAGATTCTGCCAGCACGTCTGGCTCTAATAGCCTGGACTTTCAGGTTGCAGGGTTGTCCTGTCAGAATTCAATCCGACAATGCCACAGCAGTGGCTTACATCAACCACCAAGGGGGTACCAGGAGTCAGGCGGCCCAGAGGGAAGTGGACCATATTCGGACATGGGCAGAGAAGCATGTGCCTTTTCTGTCAGCAGTCTTCATTCTGGGAGTGGAGAATGGGCAGTTGGACTTCTTGAGCCGCCAACAATTATCCTCGGGGGGAATGGTCCCCAGATCCCGAGGTTTTTTAAGCCATATGCCAAAAGTGGTGTACCCCGGACATAGATCTGTTGGCGTCCAGGTTTAAGAAGAAGTTGGACAGCTTTGTGTCAAGGACAAGGGATTCAGGACAGATGCACTAGTGACCCCTTGGGATCATTTTTCACTGATTTATGCGCTCCCCCGGGTCAGCTGCTACCGTGTCTTCTATGCAGGATCAAGGAGGAAGGGAAGCCAGTGATACTGGTAGCCCCAGCGTGGCCCAGAAGATCCTGATATGCAGAGATCATAAGGCTGGCAGTAGGGAAACTGGACTCTTCAATCCCGTCCAGACTTGCTTTTGCAAGATCCAGTGTTCCATCCTGCCTTACGATCGCTAAGTTTAACGGTTTGGCTATTGAAGCCCAAATTTTAAAGGATCAGGGGCTTTCAGGCTCAGTGGAGAGTACCCTGATTAATGCAAGGAAGCCGGCTTCTAGGGCCATTTATTATAGGATCTGGAGGTCCTATTTTTCATGGTGTGAAGCCAAAGGATGGCCTCCTCGAAAGTATGTCATAGGAAGAATTCTTGCCTACCTACAATTGGGGATGTAAAGGAAACTAGCCTTGAGTACCATCAAGGGTCAGATCTCAGCCTTGTCACTATTTTTTCAAAGACCGCTTGCTTCGCATTCTTTGATCTGGGCCTTTATACAAGGGGTAACTCGTATAACTCCACCAGTCAGGCCGCCCTTGTGCCCATGGGATTGGAATATACAGTTGTTTTATCAGACTTACAAAGACTACCCTTTGAGCCCATGCGCCATATCTCCCCTGATCCTTTTGACAAGGGAGTTGTTTTTTTTGGTTGCAGTAACCTCGGCAAGGAGAGTGTCAGAATTGGCAGATTTTTTCTGTAAAGAGTCATACTTAATTATGTATAAAGACAAGGGGGTGTTGCGTCCTCAACCATCCTTTCTGCCTAAGGCAGTGTCCAGTTTTCACTTGAATCAAGATGTCTCCCTGCCTCCTCTTTTCCCAGAACCTTGCTCTGCAGAAAAAAAATTGTTGCATTCCCCCACTGTGGTGATCTATCTGAAGGTGACAGCTCAGATGCAGAAGACTGATGCTTTATTTGTGAGGGGCCCAGAAAAGGGCAGGCAGCGTCAAAATCGACTATTTCACAGTGGATTCGTCAGGTTATAATTCAAGTTTATGGATTGAAAAGAAGGGTTACACCTTTTCACAATAGAGCACACTCTACCAGGGCAGTGAGTGCTTCATGGGCAGTGCTTCACAAGGCCTCTATGGCTCAGATTTGCAAGGCCACATCTTGGTCATCAGTACATACATTTACTACATTTTACCAGATGGATGTAAGGCGGCAGGAGGATGCTGCTTTTGGGCACAGTGTGCTGCAGGCAGCAGTATAGGTCCTCACGTCTGATGGCGGCCTGCCTTGATATGTGTCTCCCTCCCCTCAGGGACATTGCTTTGTGACATCCCACATAGTAATTACTATGGCTGTTCTGTGTCCCGTGATGTATGATAAAGAAAATAGTATTTTTAATACAGCTTACCTGTAAAACCCTTTTCTTGGAGTACATCACGGGACACAGAGGCCCCTCCCCTCTTGCTGGGATATACATTGTTTGCTACAAAACTGAGGTACTTCCTGTATGGAAGCGGTTATATAGAGGGGTACTTCCTGTCTTTGGGAGTGCCAGTGTCCATTCACCGAAAGGTGGCATATAACCCACATAGTAATTACTATGACTGCTCTGTCCCATGATGTACTCAGAGAAAAGGATTTTACAGGTAAGCTGTATTAAAAATCCTATTTTTTTTGGCACCTGTACAAATATATATTCTTGAGCAACTAAAATGTGCAGATCATGCATTCCCACAGTTTGCTTTTCTGACGCACAATATGGTGAGGGTTTAATATGATAATTAACGGTCTCTATTTCTATTGATTCAGCTCAGTTGCATAGGTTACAGGAAGAGATTGAAATCCTATGGGAAAAGAAAGAAAATGAGATCTCCAGCACCCGGGAAGAGCTGATGAATGCCCAAGAAAAGATTGCCATCCTGAAACATGTTTCTGAACAGGTAGCCAATGAAAGAGAAGGTGACATTCGTGAGCTTCAGGGTGAACTGCAGGAGCTGAGCCTCGAGCTGGAACACTGGAAGAAAACTGCCTCTGATTACGAGAAAGAAATTATCACTCTGCAAGCCAGTTTCCAGACCCAGTGCAAGGATTGGGAGGACCAGCAGAAGAGTGAATTGGCACGGTGCCAGAGTAAGTACTAGCGATAATTCGCATCCTAAACCATCTCCACACAAAAATGCACATCCTAAAGGCGATTGTTGTCCTCCAAACTCCATTCTATCTTTCTGACACTTTACCAGATAAATACTGCCTTAGCTAGGATAAAAGAACAGAGGGGTCACTACGCCTTCAATTATTAACCCAGTCCAACTGGGGTTAAAGGAGAACCTAAAGGTAATTTATTGCAGTTTACCAGTTTTTAGATGTGGTTGGCTGCATTAGGTTTCAGACCAACAACATTTTCAGCAAATACAGATAATTTTGATATTGCCAAAAATGCAGCATCCTTGTTACTACTTGTGAAATGAAGTGACAGAAAAGACCATCTTCTTTCCTTTGTAAACTATCAATCCCATAAATCCCCTAGTAATGGCAATAAGCAAAGATAGACATGTTTTGATTATATTGAGGGAGCTATGGTTGCTACATGGGTTAGACTGATAAGGATGAGTGCGCAATATGTTATTCGTCAAATTAGCAAATGAATATGAAGGTAAAAAAAGCTGCAAAAAGTAAAACTAATGAGGTCATATTTTGTAAGGACTAGTAAGATGAATTATGTAACATTTTTGGTTTTTGGGTTTGGATGCACTTTAAAATTCATTGGCTTAAAGTGGAGTTCCACCCAAAAGTGGAAATTCCACACATTTGTCTCCTTTCCCCCTTTTGCCACAATTCACAATCTAGGAGGAGAAAGGAGAAAGGAGCGGGGCCTTGCCCATGCGCATTAGGGTTCCCGATGTGAAGCCGTAAGGCTACACTGCTGGGTACCCTTACCAGCAATGGTGGCGGCAGCACCCGACAGCTGATTCTTTTTTTTGGGGAGGAACACCGCTTTAACAGCCCCTGGTGTGGGTTAAGTGCAGAGGCCCTTTAGGCTACCTACAGAGAAAATTAGTTCACCCCACTCTGCTTGACTTGTCCCTTTGGCCACTGAAATGCCACCTAAATCTGTATATTTTGGATCCCATAAAGGCCAGGGCATTCCAAGCCCTTTTTTTTTTTTTACTGAATTTTCTCATTTACGATACTGCACAAGCATTTACTTATAACAACAGTTTTGCTGGGAGATTCTCTATTAAAGTGATTGTAAAGTCTCTTTTATACTTAGCTCATCTATGCAGTTGATTTTGCACAGAACAGCCCCGAACCTCCTTTTGGGTCCCTCTTTGCTGCTCCTGGCCCTTCCCTCCTGTCAAGTGCCCCTACACCAGGCAGCTTGCTATGCGGGCACTTGAGCCAAGCTGCATCTCCATGTGTCCATCCAGACATGGAACTGCCATTCGGCCCCACCCCCTCTCTCTCCTGATTGACTAACTGACTTTGACAGCCAATGGTGCTGCTGCTGTGTCTCAGCCAATCAGAACGGAGAGTCTCTGATAGCCGAGGAACTTATGAACCTCGCTGGGCAGAGATGGGACTCAGGAAAGTATTAGGGGGTGCTGGGGAGGCTGCTACACATAGTAGGCTTTTTATCTTCATGCATAGAATGCATGAAGATAAAAAAAAAACCTTCTGCCTTTACAACTGTTTTATGAAAAAATTGTGTTGGGTCTTTTGATGACAGTTGCTGCATTTTTGCATTGATTGAGATAGGTATTTCGTACTACATACAGTATAAGAACTTGACATTGTTAACCTTTAATACTAACCATAATGAAAAATTAGGTAGCATCCAACTTAGATAATGTAATTGCCTTCTCCTCCAAAGCTGAACTTGAGGAGCTCAAACACAGTGTCTCTTCTCCGGAGACAGAATGCAAGGCTCTGGAGAAGGATAACAAAGTGCTGACTGAGGAATTCCAGAAAATCCAGGGTGAGCTGCGCAGGTAAGGGCAGAATATCACCCCAAGGGCAGGTCTAGAATATTAACATTTTGAATTGTATTTTTCTTTTTATAAAAAAATACAACATATTTGTGCATCAGTTCCTCCATTATGGTTTTTAATGAAGAGTTGAGGGCACTCATACAGGCGCATTACCGAATTGGTTAGTGTTTGCATCCGTAGTCTGGCATGGCCCCGCCCCCACTCCCTCCTCACAGGATTTGACTGACAGTAACAAGAGCCAATGGCTGCCACTGCTACATCTGTTTCCTGCGTGAAGAGGGAGAAGCACTGCCGCAGATGGGCATACAGAACTGGATTGAAAGAGGAAGGGTTTAAAGGGGGCGGGGGGATCATAAAAGTTTTTTTTTCTTACCATAATGCAGAGACTGCAGTAAATTAAATTACATTTTTAATTTTAATTTAATACAATTTTTTTAATTCAAATTAAATTAAATGCAGAGAATGCATTAAAGTAAATAAACCAATGCATTTTGAACCACTTTAATCCAATTATGCGTCCCTTAAATAAAAGCACTGAATGTAAAACATAATTGGTATAAATACACAGATCTGTCTTGCTATATTGGATTCATGTAATCCCCATGCACAGCAGACTGGAAGAGGGAATGTTTGTACTATGAGCCAGTTAGTCAAACTGCATCGCACAGTGCTATTAATGCTGTCATAAGTCATTTTAGGAGCTTTCTGAATGTTGGAGAAGAGACATAATAAAGAGATGGAAGCTTTTCATTGTCTGTTAGTTTGCAGGCTTAGGACAGGTAGGTGACCAAAACGGATTGATTGCCTATTGTGGTAGAAGCTTTGAAGTCTGATTTTCATAAAATGAAATAGGAATTTAGCTGTATTTAAAAAAAAAAAAAAAAATCAACATATTTTGTTACAGGAAAGTACAGTATAGATTTAAGTCATCTAGAACATTTCTTTAAAAATTTGATCAAATATGAAATGCATAATGATGTTACCCTTGAAGATAATGGAGATTAATCCTATTCTTACTGTACGTTTATGCAGAATACACAAGTGAGCTTTTCATGAGAGCCACGCATGCCTAAAATCATTGAGCTCCCAGATGCACTGCTTTATGGCGTCCTATATTCAATTCCTTTGACTTCAAGGATAATGCCATTATGATTTTCATATTTGATAAATATTTTTTTTTTTAAAAGGATTTTTTTATGGATTTGTATTTAAAGTGGTTGTTAAGGAAGAAGGTTTTTTTTAATCTTAATGCATTCTATGCATTAAGATAAAAAAGCCTCTGTGTGTAGTAGCCTCCCTAATATTTACCTGAGCCCTATCTCTATCCAGCAATGTGCACGATTGCCTCGGCTGCCCGGGACTCTCCCTCCTGATTGGCTGAGACACAGCAGCACAGCCATTGCTTGCTGTGGGGACACTCAACAGGAAGGAGGGGCCAGGAGCGCCAGCTGGGGACCCGAGAAGAGAAAAATCCAGTGCAAATTTGACAGAGCAGGTAAATATAACATGTTTCTTATTTTTAAAGAAAAGAAAACAAACCTTTATTATCACTTTAAATATATTGGAATGTCTTAAATATATTGTTCTTTGAGATACCACTAAAGTCCTGTTTTAATGTGATGGAAATCTGTCTTTGAAACTGTAAAAATAAGAGATCTAGAAATTAACTGTATGAAAATACCAATAGTGGGATATCTCAAGTACCTTCCGCATCTAGTGAGGCCACATGCTTGGCTGCGCTTTCTAGCAGAGATGCCTGGGATAATAAGACTTTCTTTTCAAGCAGTAGTAAACCTCAAAAAAAATAAAAATAATAATCTTTGCATAATAACACATTATGAAAAGCTTATTTGAAAACAAAGCCCTCCAGCGGAGCTTAGTCACAGCTCCCCCGGGCTTCCATTTACACCTGATTTTTAATTTAATAATTTATGATTTCTTGCCCATTTTTAAGAGAATATGAATAACACAAAAACTTTTCTTTCACTCTCATGGTTAGTGTTTGGCTGAAGCCATTTATTATCAACTGTGTGTACTATTTTTTAAATCATAATGGCAACAGAAATTACCCAAAAGACCCTGATCAAAAGTTTACATACCCCAGTTCTTAATACTGTGTATTGCCCCTTTTAACATCAATGACAGCTTGAAGTCTTATGTGGTATTTGTGGATGAGGCTCTTTATCTTCTCAGATGATAAAGCTGCCCATTTCTCTTGGCAAAAAAGCATCCAGTTCCTGTAAATTTTTGGGCTGTCTTGCATGACCTGCAAGTTTGAGATCTCCCCAGAGTGGCTCAATGATATTGAGGTCAGGAGACTGAGATGGCCACTCCAGAACCTTCACTTTATTCTGCTGTAGCCAATGACAGGTCGACTTGGCCTTGTGTTTTAGATCCTTGTCATGTTGGAATGTCCAAGTACATCCTATGCTCAGCTTCCTGGCTGATGAATGCAAATATTCCTCCAGTATCTTTTGATAACATACTGCATTCATCTTGCGAACAATTTTGACCAAATTTCCTGTGCCTTTTGTAGCTCACACATCCCAAAAACATCAGCAATCCACCTCCGTACCTTTCATTATAGGCGTTGTTGACTTCTCTCCAAATGTAGCATTTATGGTTGTGGCCAAAAAGCTAAATTTTAGTCTCATCAATCCAAATGACTTTGTGCCAGAGGGTTTGAGCCTTGTCTCTGTGCCATTTGGCGTATTGTAAGTGGGATACTTTGTGTCATTTGTGTAGTAATAGCTTTCTTCTGGCGTCTCAACCATGCAGCCCATCTTTCTTTAAGTGCCTTCTTATTGTGCATCTTGAATCATCCACACCATGTTTTCAGAGAGTCCTGTAGTTCACCTGAAGTTATTTGTGGGTTTATCTTAGCATTCTGAACTTTTTTCCTGGCAGTTTTGGCTAAAATTTTAGATTTTAGTTGGTCTACCAGACCGTGGTTTGGTTTCAACAGAACCCCTAATTTTCCACTTCTTGATTAGGCCGCGTACACACGCGGGGACTGTTCGCTGAAACTGTCCGCTGAAACCAAGTTTCAGCGGACAGTCCGCTCGTGTGTGGGCTTTCAGCGGACAGTTTCAGCGAACAGTCCGCTGAACAAGGTTTTTCGGAAATTCCGAAAAACTGTCCGCTGAAACCTTGTTTCAGCGGACAGTCCCCGCGTGTGTAGGCTTGTTCGTCAAACAAAGTTGCGCGCATGCTCAGAAAGGATTTTCACGCCGAAAGTTATAATGCAGTGTATAGGACGTCGTATTTTTCGTCCCGTCGTACGTGCCGTTCACGTCATCACGCACGGTTTCAGCAAACTGTTCGTCCGTCGTGTGTGGCCATGTCCGTCCATGCTAATTTTGAGCGGACTGTTTGCCGAAACTGTTTGACGGACAAAGTTGGGCGAACAGTCCCCGCGTGTGTACGCGGCCTTAGAGTTTGAACACTGCTAATTGGCATTCTCAATTCCTTGGATATCTTTTTATAACCCTTTACTGTTTTATATAGTTCAACTAACTTTTCCCGCAGATCCTTTGACAATTCTTTTGCTTTCCTCATGACTCAGAATCCGGAAATGTCAGTGCAGCACTGGATGAAAGATGCAAGGGTCTGTCAGGAGTCCAGAAACTCATTGCCCTTTTATAGACACACACTAATTACAAGCAAATAGATCACAAATTGAGCATGGTTACCATTGATAGCTATTCAAACCCCTTTGTGTGAACTTGTGTGCATGTTATCAGGCCAAAATCACCAGGGTATGTAAACTTTTGATCAAGGTAATTTCGGTAGTTTCTGTTGCTATTATGATTTAAAAAGAGTAAACACAGTTGATTGATAATAAATGGCTTCAGCCAAACACTAACCATGAGTGAAAATAAGTAAAATTGTTGCCCATACTTACCGTCATTTTCCTTTCCTGGATCCTCCCCATGTCAGCCTACTATGGGTCAGGTCTGACCCCTCCAGGACTACCTTTTTTCTAGCCCATAACGGGTAGCTGTCGGACCATCTCAATGTTCAAACACCCTTCCTTGCGATGGAAGATAGGGTGAGAATCCCTGGCTGACATGGGGAGGATCCAGGAAAGGAAAATTTCGGTAAGTATGGGCAACAATTTTCCTTATTCCTGGACCTCCCCATGTCAGCCTACTATGGGATGTACCAAGCAACCTTCGATAAGGGAGGGAAAGAAAGAACAAACAACGCAGTAAAAAAATTGCTGCTCAATAAATGTAATGGCCGACAGCTGCAGAAATAATAGAAGAACCAAACGTTTCTGTAGGAGAGAAGGCTACATTTAGCCTATAATGCTGGATAAAAGTGTTGGGTGCGCTCCAACTTGCTGCTCTGCACACTATCTCAGGTGACACCTTTGCATAAGCTGCCCATGATGCTGCCATACCCCTGGTTGAATGCACTCTGTTTTCTGCAGGAGTGGGAAAGCCCAGAGACTTGCAAGCGATCTCGATGGTCTTCACAATCCAGGATGAGACAATTCTAGGTGGAGCTGCCATGCCCTTTTATGGTCCCATAGGAAAGATGAAAAGTTGATTTTGCTTGCGAAACTCCTTAGTCCACTCTAAGTAACCTGAAATAGAGGACACCAAGTCTAGTCTTTTCCAATCCTCCTGCAACTGGTCCACGGTGAAGGCTGGCTGGATAGTCTCCCAATTCATGTTAAAGGCAGTAGAGACCTTTGGTAGCAAACTATAAACTGGTCTGAGAATGATCTTATCGGGAAAAAAATCACACAAAAAGGCTCTTTGGATGAAAAGTCGCATAATTCAGAAACTCTCCTGGCGGAGGCAATGGCCGTCAAGAACACTGTCCTCGAGGTTAGGTGAAATAATGAACAGGATGATGTCGGATCAAAAGGAGGAGCCAGAAGGCTTTCAAGACCAGAGTCAGATCCCATTTGGAAAGTAGGATTTCAGGGGAGGTCTGATTTTAATGGCTGCCTTCAGAAAAAGGACCATGACAGGATCCAATGCCCATCTGGAATTCGTCATAGCTGAGAGGGCATAAATCTGGACTTTCAGGGAATTATAGGTCAGGCCATCATCCAGTCCCTGCTGGAGAAACTCCAAAATGTTAGAGACTGAAGGGGATTCGGGCTCCCAGCCCCTCTCTGCAGTGATGTGTCAGAAAGCTTTCCATACCCGGTGGTAGGTCCAATTTGTAGATTTTTTTATGCGGCTGTAATAAGGTACTCAACACTCATTCTCAGAGGCCCAAATTCTTCAGAGTTCTCCTCTCAATTTCCACGCCATTAGCTTCAGCCTCCTGGAGTTCGGATGACATATTCCGTTCTGGAGCAGGAGATCCCAACAAGGTGGCAGTGGGATTGGTTGACACATCTTCCTCCTCCACACCAGCGGGAACCATGGCCTTCTGGGTCAAAACAGTAGAACTGCTATGGCTGTGACCTTCTCTCTGTAAATCAGGACACGTAAGCGATATTGGTCTTGCTGTCCGACAGTATTTTGACAGTTTAATCTTTCAAGAGCGGTTGGAACCCTAGAAGAATGTGCCAGATGGCCTCCAACTCCAGGAAGTTTGAAGTTTGCGACACGTGGGGGGTCCACCAGCCCTGAGCCCGCTGGCCCAGGCAGTGAGCTATTGTGGTTGAGGTTGTGTGAGACTGTCCACCAAAGCAGGGAGTGACTTATGGATATCGGAATGTGTATCCTCTGAATCAGGGAGTGATGATCCCATTGAAGAAAGAAATTGCACTGAAATCTCCTTCTTCTCCACTTGGCCAACTGGACTACTGGGATTGTGGCTGATAACACGCCAAGATAGCGCATGCATTCCCTTGCTACTAGGTAAGAACTCGCCATTACTCTCTTGGTTTGGATCTGAATGATCAGAATTTTCCTCTGGGGGAGAAAGATTCGACCCTGAATTGTGTTGAACTTCACCCTAGGTTGGCTGCATTTGGCTTTCTCGATAGTTGATTAGCCAGCCGAGCCAAGCAAGCGTTTCGCAGGTGAGGGCCACATGTTGTAGAAAAAGTTGTTCTGAAGAGGCTAGTAGTAACAGGTCATCTAAATAATAAAAAATTTGAATGTCTCTGACCCTGAGGGTTGTGATGACGGCTGAGAGCACTTTCGAGAAGGTTCTGGGTGCTGTGCAAAGGCCCAACGGGAGGCACCGAAACTGGTAGTGAGAGCCTTCCACCAAAAATTGGAGAAAACGATGATGCAGTGGATGGATGGGAACATGTAATTAGGCGTCCGCTAGATCGATGGAGGCCATCCACTCTTCTTCTTTCACCGCGGATATGATTCTCTCCAATGACTCCATCTTGAATGGTTGGACCCTAATATAGGAATTTAGGGCTTTCAGATCTAACACTGGCCTGAAGCCTCCCGAAGCTTTTTGTACTAGAAACAATAGGGAATAGACTCCTAGACCCAATTCACGTTTTGGCACAGGCCAAAACGCGAATCCCTTTGCAATCACGTGATGGCTCTCGCCATCAGCAATCCTTCTATATAAGTTGCCTCTTCTCTGCAGATGCCGGAACTCGGGTTTCTATAAACAGGGACTGCAACCAAGGTGTGCCCTGGTGTGCCTTGTGCTTGGAAAGTCTGAGGTCCTGAGCACTCTGGAAAAGGTTTTCATCCAGGATATCCCTGTACTTGGCCACATTCAGCTTTCTTTCCCTCGATTGCAACTAGGGATGAGCTTCGTGTTCGAGTCGAACGCATGTTCGGCTCGAACATCGGTCGTTCGTGCGTTCGCCGAATTCCGAATGTTTGGGCCGTTCGCGGCAAAATTCGTGTGGCCCACAATGCATTGCGATGGCGCAATGCATTGCTGTCTCACGATTGGCCAAGCATGCACTGTGACCCCGCATGCTTGGCCAATCGCAGCGCCAGTAGCGAGGAGAGCAATGGTTGGCCACAGGCATCCTGCCTGTGGCCAATCATAGCTCAGGCTGTGTAGTGCACGCCCCACACTATATAAAGCTGCCTTTCAGGCGGCCTCGTGTAGTGTTTGTTAGCATCTGAAGCAGTGGGTGTTCTGTGTACCTTCAACACAGTTACACACCAATCGTTTTTGGCTGATTTACTATTTTGCTCTTGTGTAGTGGTTACTGTCTGTGCCCTGACCGCAGTATACACCACTATATTCACCTCACCTATATAGCTAGTGATCTAGCTTTAATAATAGAGCTTGCAGTCAGTAGTGTTAGTGCGTGCTGTCTGCGTGCTCTGTACCCAGTACATACCACTATATACACCTACATAGCTGTTCTCTATTTGAGCCCGATTGTCATTTGCTGGAGTTATTGGAAGTTGTGTGTGCCTCCAGCACAGCACAGTATACATCTGTATATACCCCTTTAACTCTGCTGTTTTCTGGTTATTGTCTGCGTGCCCTGACCGCAGTATACACCGTGATATTCACCTCACCTATATAGCTAGTGGTCCATCTTTAACAATAGAGCTTGCAGTCAGTAGTGTCACTCAGAAGATAGTGCGTGCTGTGTGCCTGCTCTGTACCCAGTACATACCGCTATTATCCACCTACATAGCTGTTCTCTATTTGGGCCCGATTGGCATCTGCGGGAGTTATTGGAAGTTGTGTGTGCCTCCAGCACAGCACAGTATACATCTGTATATACCCCTTTAACTCTGCTGTTTTCTTGTTATTGTCTGCGTGCCCTGACCGCAGTATACACCGTGATATTCACCTCACCTATATAGCTAGTGGTCCATCTTTAACAATAGAGCTTGCAGTCAGTAGTGTCACTCAGGAGATAGTGCGTGCTGTGTGCCTGCTCTGTACCCAGTACATACCGCTATTATCCACCTACATAGCTGTTCTCTATTTGGGCCCGATTGGCATCTGCGGGAGTTATTGGAAGTTGTGTGTGCCTCCAGCACAGCACAATATACATCTGTATATACCCCTTTAACTCTGCTGTTCTATAAAAAAGGCATCTGCAGGAGTTAGTGGGTGTTGTGTGCCTCCAGCACAATATAAACTACCCAACTACTGTTTTACCCAACTCCCTTCAGGCCATTACCATGTCTGGAAGGCCAGCAAGGAGAGGCAGACAGGCGCGAGCCGATAAAAGAGGGCAAGCAGGCTCTGTGTCTAGAGACAACAGTGCTGGTCGTGGACGCGGTGCATTGTCATCAGCACGTGGCCATGGGACATGCTTGTCCTTCTTTTCTGCAGCTGGACATGTTGAACCGCAACATGCCAACGACTTGGTAGAGTGGATGACCAAGCCCTCTTCATCCTCCTCATCCTCTCTCACCCAGTCTCAGGGTAGTAGAAAAGCAGCTGCCAACACATCGTCGTCCCTCCTCTCAATGTCATCATCAGTGACTCCTTCCCTAGACCCACCACGTCCTCCTGAGGAGTCTCCTGAACTCTTTGAGCACAGTGTTGGGTACATGCTCCAGGAGGATGCCCAGTGTTTGGTGGGCTCTGATGATGACACTCAGCTAGAGGAAGGCAGTAGCGTGAGCACAGAGAGAGGGGATGCTCAAGAAGGACAGCAATCTGGCAGTCATGTTCCACAAGCTGCAGCATACTGCCAGGTTTGCTACAGCGATGAAGAGGGAGGGGATGATGAGGGCACTGACTCCACGTGGGTGCCTGGAAGGAGGGAGGAGGAGGAGGAGGAGGAGGAGGCACATGTCCAACGAGGCAGGATGCCCTCCGGGGGCCAGCTTAGGGGCAGCACACCGACTGAATCACACCGCAGAGCTCCGCCTGCGCAGAGCGCTTCCTCTGCGCAGAGCGCTTCCTCTGCGCGTTATTCTAAAAGTTCTTTGGTGTGGGCCTTTTTTGAGACGAGTGCATCAGATCGCACCGCTGCTATTTGCAACATATGTCTCAAGCGTATCTCACGTGGCCAAAACATCAGCCGCTTGGGCACCACATGCTTGACCAGACATATGTTGACCTGCCATGCAGCTCGTTGGCAAGCATACCTCAAAGACCCACACCAAAGAACAAAGCGGACCTCTCCTTGCTCCTCATCAGCTGGCATCTCCAACCCCACTAGACCTTCAGTCCTCTCTGAAACCTGCTCTGAGAGGAATGAAGGTGTAGAATTAGGTGTGTCACAGCCAAGTGCTTCCGGGAACTCTGCTAGTGGTACATCCACGTCCGATTATAGCAGACAAATGTCCCTGCCCCAGCTGCTGGACCGGCGGAAGAAATTTACTCCCAGCCATCCACATGCCCAGCGGTTGAATGCTAGCTTGGCTAAATTGCTAGCACTTCAACTGCTGCCTTTTCAGTTGGTAGACTCGGCCCCCTTCCCTTCCGTGAGTTTGTACAATGTGCGGTTCCTCAGTGGCAGGTCCCCAAACGCCACTTTTTCTCATGGAAGGCGATTCCGGCTCTCTACCGGCATGTGGAAGGCAATGTCCTTGCCTCGCTGGACAGGGCGGTCAGCGGTAAGGTGCATATTACCGCTGACTCATGGTCCAGCAGGCATGGACAGGGACGTTACCTGTCTTTCACGGCCCATTGGGTCACTCTCCTGGCTGCTGGGAAGGATGCAGGACAAGGTGCAGTAGTGTTGGAGGTTGTTCCGCCACCACGCCTCCAAAATGCTACTATTGGTTGTGACACACCTCTCTCCTCCACCCCCTCCTCTTCTTCTTCCTCCATGGCCTCTTCCAGTGCTCTGTCCTCAGAACCAGCGGTGCTCCGTAGGCGTTGCAGGGGCTACGCAAGTACGCAGGCAAAACGATGCCATGCCGTGCTTGCGCTGGTTTGTTTGGGGGACAGGAGCCACACTGGGGCGGATGTTTTGTCAGCTCTGCAGGGGCAGGCCGAGAGGTGGTTGACGTCACGCCAGCTTAAGCCAGGAATGGTGGTTTGCGACAATGGCACCAACCTCCTCTCCGCCCTCCGACAGGGACAACTGACCCATGTGCCCTGTGTAGCTCACGTCCTTAACCTGGTGGTGCAGCGGTTCTTGGGCAGGTACCCCGGCTTACAGGATGTCCTGAAACAGGCCAGGAGAGTCTGTGTGCATTTCCGCCGATCATTTAATGCCTGTGCTCGGCTGGCTGAGCTCCAAAAGGAGTTGAACCTGCCCAAGAACCGCCTTATATGTGACATGCCCACCAGATGGAACTCAACATTGGCCATGCTGCAGCGGCTGCACACGCAGCAGAGGGCCATCAATGAGTACCTGTGCGACTACGGCACCAGGACAGGGTCAGGGGAGCTTGGTTTTTTCTCACCACGCCAGTGGGGCATGATCAGGGATGCATGCACTGTCCTGTCACCGTTTGAGGAGGCCACAAGGATGGTGAGCAGTGACAGTGCATGCATCAGTGACACTATACCTCTTGTCCACCTCTTGGAGCATACGCTGCGTGGAATAATGGACAGGGCACTTGAGGCAGAACAGAGGCAGGAAGAGGAGGACTTCCTTGCCTCTCAAGGCCCCCTTTATCCAGACAGTGTTCCTGCTGTGCCACCCATCACACAGGAAGAGGGTGAGGAGGAGGAAGAGGAGGAGGAGGATGATTGTGTCAGCATGGAGGTGGAGGCTGGCACTCAGCATCAGCAGCAGCAGTCTTATAGGGATGATTTACAGTCCCAAGAAACACGTGGACTTGTACGTGGCTGGGAGGAGGTAGCTGCGGATCATGTTGTCCTTAGTGACCCAGAGGACTCCGGACCGAATGCCTCAGCTAACCTACGCTGCATGGCCTCCCTGATCCTGCAAAGCCTGCGGAAGGATCCTCGTATTCTTCGGATCAAGGAGAGGGACCATTACTGGCTGGCCACTCTCCTTGATCCACGGTACAAGGGTAAGGTTGCCGACCTTATCTTGCCATCGCAGAGGGAGCAGAGGATGAGACATCTCCGGGAGGCCTTGCAGAAAGCTCTGTGCAACGCGTTCCCAGAGACTGGGAGGTCACAAACTCCTGGTCCTGGACAACGTGTTGCTGAGGCATCAGTCAGAAGGAGCGGTGGAGAAGGTGGCCGTCTGACTGATGCTTTCAGACAATTTATTAGTCCGCAGCCCCAAGGTATGATTGGTTCCAGCACCCATCGCCAGCGTCTAATTTACATGGTGCAGGAATACCTAGGGGCAAGGTCAGACTTGGACACCTTTCCCACTGAAAATCCTCTGGCTTACTGGGTCTTGAGGATGGATCACTGGCCAGAGCTTGCACAGTATGCAATTGAGCTACTGGCCTGTCCTGCATCCAGCGTTCTTTCGGAACGCACCTTCAGTGCTGCTGGTGGCTTCGTTACCGATCACAGGGTGCGCCTGTCCACCGAATCAGTTGGTCGACTGACCTTCATCAAGATGAATCAGTCTTGGATCACCCACAGCTACCAAGCACCTGAAGCTGATGTAACCGAATAATTTTTTTTGAAGTACCACATCCCTTCAAGACTGCCTATGCTGATGCTGAGTGACTGTCCTGTTATGTTGATTGTCTATCCTCTTCCTCCTCCGCTGATATGTTGGAAGAACATTTTTGGTTCTGGGTGATGCCAGCAGCCCAATTTTTCTGCCCCTGTTTAACAGGGGCGTTTAAGTACAATTTTTGATGCAATGCTTTGCAGCAGGGCTAATTCCTGCAATAAAACTAGAGTATATGGCAGAGGTTGCAGTGTGATGGCACCAGTGCCTAAGGCCCAATTTTTCTGCCCCTGTTTAACAGGGGCGTTTAAGTACAATTTTTGATGCAATGCTTTGCAGCAGGGCTAATTCCTGCAATAAAACTAGAGTATATGGCAGAGGTTGCAGTGGGATGGCACCAGTGCCTAAGGCCCAATTTTTCTGCCCCTGTTTAACAGGGGCGTTTAAGTACAATTTTTGATGCAATGCTTTGCAGCAGGGCTAATTCCTGCAATAAAACTAGAGTGTATGGCAGAGGTTGCAGTGTGATGGCACCAGTGCCTAAGGCCCAATTTTTCTGCCCCTGTTTAACAGGGGCGTTTAAGTACAATTTTTGATGCAATGCTTTGCAGCAGGGCTAATTCCTGCAATAAAACTAGAGTGTATGGCAGAGGTTGCAGTGTGATGGCACCAGTGCCTAAGGCCCAATTTTTCTGCCCCTGTTTAACAGGGACATGTAATTACAATTCTTGATATAATATTTCACAGGAGGGCCCCTTCCTGTGCCCACCCAGAGTAACTGTGAGGACTTATAGTGTTGTGGCACCAGCACCACAACCACCAAAGGTCAATTTTTCTACCACTGTTCAACAATGGCATGTAATTACAATTCTTGATATAATCGTTCACAGCAGGGCGCTCCAGCGCCCACCAAGAGTCACTTTGAGGGCTTACAATGTTGTTGCAAAACCAACACCTTGTTCCGCCATTTCTGCAGAGCATATAGGGCAGGCCCCTACTTTCAAACATCCAATTTACAAACATCTCCTACTTGCAAACGGAAGGAGACAACAGCAAGTGAGATGAAAAAAGATGGACGACAAAACAAATTATACAGGGGTGATAACCCTTCCCTATGTTTTCCAAAAAGCTTAAAAATATTTTTTTTGACTGGAGCTACACTTTAAAAATGTACCAGTTGAAAATTACAAACAGATTCAACTTAACACAACAAACCTACACAGTCCCTGTCTTGTTTGCACCGCCTGTATACTTCTGTTCTGAGTATATAGGGCCTGGGGGCCACACGCATTTCCTTTTTTTAATATGGGTACAGGGTTCCCCTTAATATGCGTACAAGACCCAAATAGGCTGGTAATGGGCAGGGAGGGCTACCCATGCCATTTTTCTGAATGATTTTCAACCATATTGCAGGAACCAGATATAACATTAAAATCGCAAGCAGTTTTAAATGGTGTTATTTCCGCTTAATGTCATTTTGTGCAGGGACTGTTCTAAACACGGGAAACACGTGGCACTTCACAGGCATACTACAGACACCCACCAGGCACCATATTTAAAGGAATATTTCACTTTTTTTTTTTCACTTTAATCGTCATTAAAATCAGTGCTCCCACCAAAACGGTAGTTTTTAAAACTTTTTTTTGCAGTGACCCATGTCCCCTGAGGCAGGAGGCAGGTCGCCAAACCCTTTTTAGGACACTATCTTGCATATTAGCCGTTAAAATTAGCACTTTCCAATTCGAACGTTCGAGTCCCATAGACTTCAATGGGGTTCTAACGTTCGTACCAAACGCGGGGGTCGTTCGCAAGTTCTGGTGCGAACCGAACCGGGGGGTGTTCGGCTCATCCCTAATTGCAACCAGTCATCCTGTCCCTGCAGCTGAAAAGCACCCCCAGAGCATGATTCTGCCACCACCATGCTTCACTGTTGGGACTGTATTGGACAGGTGATGAGCAGTGCCTGGATTTCTCCACACATACCGCTTAGAATTAAGGCCAAAACGTTCTATCTTGGTCTCATCAGACCAAAGAATCTTATTTCTCACCATCTTGGAGTCCTTCAGGTGTTTTTTTTTAGCAAATTCCATGTGGACTTTCATGTGTCTTGCACTGAGGAGAGGCTTCTGTCGGCCACTCTGCAATAAAGCCCCGACTGGTGGAGGGCTGCAGTGATGGTTGACTTTCTACAACTTTCTTCCATCTCTGGAGCTCAGCCACAGTGGTCTTTGGGTTCTTCTTTACCTCTCTCACCAAGGCTCTTCTCCCTCGATAGCTCAGTTTGGCCGGACGGCCAGCTCCAGGAAGGGTTCTGGTAGTCCCAAATATCTTCCATTTAGTATTATGGAGGCCACTGTGTTCTTAGGAACCTTAAGTGCAGCAGAATTTTTTTGTAACCTTGTATCCTTTTGACCTCATGATTCTCATTTGCTCTGACATGCACTGTGAGCTGTAAGGTCTTATATAGACAGGTGTTTGGCTTTCCTAATCAAGTCCAATCAGTATAATCAAACACAGCTGGACTCAAATTAAGGTGTAGAACCATCTCAAGGATGATCAGAAGAAACGGATAGCACCTTAGTTGAATATACGAGTGTCACAGCAAAGGGTCTGAATACTTAGAACCATTTGATATTTCAGTTTTTCTTTTTTAATAAATCTGCAAAAATGTCAACAATTCTGTGTTTTTCTGTCAATATGGGGTTCTGTGTGTACATTAATGAGGAAAAAATGAACTTGGTTTTAACAAATGGCTGCAATATAACAAAGAGTGAAAAATGTAAGGGGGTCTAAATACTTTGCGTCCGCACTGTACAACACTAAGAGAAACCTGATTAGTCTGCATGTCACATGACTCTCCTGCCATCTGATCTCCCAGATGTAGGAGGAGGATTATAGGAAGATTTGTCATTAGATGAGCTGTCCAATTTGTTTGTTTCCAATTTGCCTGAGCACATGTTACAGTTAGTTACAAATTCACATTTATTGGTTTGGCCATTGCATGCCTGAAATCCTAACCCAGTTCTGCTACATATGAGATCTTTTCTAACAGCCCGCTGTGTTTGAACATCTTTTTTGCCCAGGATAGTAATTGTGCTAAAAAATCTGTTTTAAAAAAATCCCTGTGTACAGGTTTATGGGTTGTGTGTGGGTGAAATCATAACCCAGTTTTGCTATAGAGGAAACCTATTCCAATGTTCACATGTTCATGTACAATTTGCAGCTGTGCCAACTCTTTCAGCTCTAGTGGTTATCTGGGTACTGTATAGCTATGGTACTTGGCATTGTGGGCTATTACAGGAGCTAAGAAAACATCTGCTATGTGTTTAGCAACTGATTATAACCTTTATAATAGCTTTCAATTAGATTCTATTGAGATCTAACTAACCAGTAGAGTGTTAAACCCCAAACCGCTAACACAATATACAAAGTAATTAGCATGTTAGCACTGCAATGAAGTGTTAAATTATTTTAAGTTTTCTATTCGCAAGTTAAATATTTAAAACCCAAATTTATTTTTCACAGCTTACCAGTGTAAAAATATTTTGACTGCATTTTTTTTTCCACTCGCTGTTCCTGGCAGTTCAGCTGAACTCGCACGATTTCCAACCCATGTTCAACGTGAAGCAGGGCTGAAGTCCAAACAAATCTTTGGAGAGGAATAACCGGTAGCTAGCAAAGAGATGGAACACAATATATTGGGGGGGGGGGGGGGGGGGGTAGATTTCAGTTAGACAAGTGGTAAGCCTTTAAATTATTTTACTAGCAGTTATCAGACCTCACTATAAAGTAGATAAGGCAGAACATTAGCCCCTTTCTTTCAAAATATTGTGTTAGATGTTTTATTTTTCTGTTTGATTTCCTTTGTGTAAAAGCTGCAGGTGGCATTGATTGCTGTCCCAATACCAGCAAAATCACAGTTTCCAGTTCGGTATTGATGAAAGCACCTGAGTGATTTCTAGTATCCCTTCCCTTCTTCAGCCTTCTGCTTTACTTTCCGTCCCAGACGTTTACTTCTGGCTATCCTGTATTGGTGTTCCGGCCTGTTTTGGTAGAGAAAGGTATACATTGCTCTTGTTTGTCCTTTGGTTCGCACCAGAACCTGCGAACAGACCTAAACTTCGTGTGAACTTTAGAACCCTATTAAAGTCTATGGGACTAGAACGTTCAAAATCGAAATTTTAGAGGCTAATATGCAAGTTACTGTCCTAAAAAGTGTTTGGGGACCTGGGTCCTGCCCAAGGGGACATGGCTCAATGCAAAAAAAACGTTTTAAAAATGAGTTTGAATCGAACTCGAAGCTCATCCCTACTCTCCACCTACATGTCCCAACATGGGTGTGTCCACTGCCAGAGTGACTGAAATGTACTAACCATCTAACATCTGTCTTTCTCTTCTTGTGTGTGCTAAACACTTTTCTTCCAGACACTGTCCATCTGAGTGTATGAAAAAGCCCTGCACCGAGGGAACAGCAGTGTTCAGAAAGGCTGAAGGAAAAAGTTTGATCAGGTGTTTTAAATGCCTGTTAGAGGTGTTGCATAAGGAGTTGAGCCCTGGTACAACATAGCTGCTTGGCTACGAAGCATTAAGAGGTATTGAGTTTAAAGTGATCTCCACTTTCAAAGAAGTAATAAAGTACTTGCCCCTAAATGATGACCAGGATCTTTTTCCTCAGACTCAACTAATTTAACAGCCTCCACTGTGACCTACTGGTCTCAACTTTGGTGTGAATGTTTCCCTGCCCATGCAGAGAAAAGTGAAACGTTCAATTCACTCCTCATTCCATTTGCAGCAGCTTACACCTTCCTTGCTCTTAACACTTCATAAAGCTGCCGGGACTGGCAAAGAATGCCTTGTCTAAGCTTCAAACGTACCTGTGGACACTTACACTGTGGTGTCGAGTCCTTCCCTGGCCTCAAGTGGCAGTACTAGGGTAATTATGAGCACTAGTGCTGTCCCGTATAAGAGAGGGAGTCGCATGCTCACCTAGAAGAGATGGGTATTTCACTTCACTCCTGGTGGCTGAATAAAGCAATGGGAGAATTCAGTTAAATTAAGTATATCCTGCTAAGGAGCAGATGTCACTGAAAATGGCCAGAATGGCTGCATCTATTCTCCCCTCTCTTCCACTTCACAGAGCATTCGAGCAGCAACAGGAGCCATTGGCTCTTGCTGCTGTCAAATTGTCAGAAACCATGAATCAGACCAAGACAGAAGTACAATTAAATCACACTTGTTTATTAAATAAAAATAAAAAGGTAAATAGAAAAAGTGTAGTCAAAGCATAGCCAGAGTCCAGTAACCGGATCGAGTAGTCAGCCAGTCCAAAGTTCAATAACCAGATCGGGTAATCGGCCAGGCCAGAAGTCAGGAATCCAAGTAGAGCAACAGCAAGCAGGATAAGGAGCCAGAAGGGATGTCAGCAAGCCAGTCTTTAAACAGAACCGCAGGAGATGGTTTCTTGTGACGTGACCAAGGCGAAGGCAGAGGTGAAGTGAGCTGGACAGCTTTAGAGCCGGTTCACACAGGGACAACATGACTTCCAACGCGACTTTTGTAGGCAACTTGGACATGACTTGTCAACACAACTTGGGGCGACTTACAACACGACTTTAAGTCGCCCCAGGCCAGGCGACTTTGCCCGTGGCCAATCAGACAATGAGCTCTCAAGGGGGAACTCCACGCCAAATAAAATAAAAAACGGCATGGGTTCCCCCTCCGGGAGCATACCGGGCCCTTAGGTCTGGTATGTATTTTAAGGGGAACCCCCTACGCCGAAAAAACGGCGTAGGGTCCCCCCAGATCCATACCAGACCCTTATCCAAGCATGAAGACTGGCCGGTCAGGAAGGGGGTGGGGACGAGCAAGCGCCCCCCCTCCTGGACTGTACCAGGCCGTGTGCCCTCAACATGGGGGGGTTGGTGCTGTGGGGAAGGGGGGCGCCCTGTGGCCCCCCCACACCAAAGCAACTTGCCCCCATGTTGATGAGGACAATGGCCTCTTCCCGACAACCCTGGCCTTTGGTTGTCAGGGTCTGCGGGCGGGGGGCTTATCGGAATCCGGGAGCCCCCTTTAATAAGGGGGCCCCAGATCCTCACCCTCACCCTATTCACCCGGGCAAAAAATGTCAATAAAAACACAACACAAGTTTTAAAAGTAATTTATTAATCAGCTTCTTCCGGCGTCAGGGGGTCTTCTGATGACTTCTCCACTCTGTTCGGCCTCTTCTCCCGGTGTCCCGCCTCTTCTCCCGCTCTCCGGCATCTTCTACCGGGCTCCTCCACTGTCTTCTTGCAGCTCTTTTATTAGCGGAGGAGCCCGGTCTCCTCTGTCCTCTGTCCTTTACTTTAGTGTAGCGGTACCCCCATGGGGGCTGCTGATTGACTCTATATCCCACTGGCTACCCCGACTCTGCAGATCCTCTCTTACCTCTGACACCTTGGGTTCCATTCTTTTTCCTCAGACTCAACTAATTTAACAGCCTCCACTGTGACCTACTGGTCTCAACTTTGGTGTGAATGTTTCCTTGCCCATGCAGAGAAAAGTGAAACGTTCAATTCACTCCTCATTCCATTTGCAGCAGCTTACACCTTCCTTGCTCTTAACACTTCATAAAGCTGCCGGGACTGGCAAAGAATGCCTTGTCTAAGCTTCAAACGTACCTGTGGACACTTACACTGTGGTGTCGAGTCCTTCCCTGGCCTCAAGTGGCAGTACTAGGGTAATTATGAGCACTAGTGCTGTCCCGTATAAGAGAGGGAGTCGCATGCTCACCTAGAAGAGATGGGTATTTCACTTCACTCCTGGTGGCTGAATAAAGCAATGGGAGAATTCAGTTAAATTAAGTATATCCTGCTAAGGAGCAGATGTCACTGAAAATGGCCAGAATGGCTGCATCTATTCTCCCCTCTCTTCCACTTCACAGAGCATTCGAGCAGCAACAGGAGCCATTGGCTCTTGCTGCTGTCAAATTGTCAGAAACCATGAATCAGACCAAGACAGAAGTACAATTAAATCACACTTGTTTATTAAATAAAAATAAAAAGGTAAATAGAAAAAGTGTAGTCAAAGCATAGCCAGAGTCCAGTAACCGGATCGAGTAGTCAGCCAGTCCAAAGTTCAATAACCAGATCAGGTAATCAGCCAGGCCAGAAGTCAGGAATCCAAGTAGAGCAACAGCAAGCAGGATAAGGAGCCAGAAGGGATGTCAGCAAGCCAGTCTTTAAACAGAACCGCAGGAGATGGTTTCTTGTGACGTGACCAAGGCGAAGGCAGAGGTGAAGTGAGCTGGACAGCTTTAGAGCCGGTTCACACAGGGACAACATGACTTCCAACGCGACTTTTGTAGGCAACTTGGACATGACTTGTCAACACAACTTGGGGCGACTTACAACACGACTTTAAGTCGCCCCAGGCCAGGCGACTTTGCCCGTGGCCAATCAGACAATGAGCTCTCAAGGGGGAACTCCACGCCAAATAAAATTAAAAACGGCATGGGTTCCCCCTCCGGGAGCATACCGGGCCCTTAGGTCTGGTATGTATTTTAAGGGGAACCCCCTACGCCGAAAAAACGGCGTAGGGTCCCCCCAGATCCATACCAGACCCTTATCCGAGCATGAAGACTGGCCGGTCAGGAAGGGGGTGGGGACGAGCAAGCGCCCCCCCTCCTGGACTGTACCAGGCCGTGTGCCCTCAACATGGGGGGGTTGGTTCTTTGGGGAAGGGGGGCGCCCTGTGGCCCCCCCACACCAAAGCAACTTGCCCCCATGTTGATGAGGACAATGGCCTCTTCCCGACAACCCTGGCCTTTGGTTGTCAGGGTCTGCGGGCGGGGGGCTTACCGGAATCCGGGAGCCCCCTTTAATAAGGGGGCCCCAGATCCTCACCCTCACCCTATTCACCTGGGCAAAAAATGTCAATAAAAACACAACACAAGTTTTAAAAGTAATTTATTAATCAGCTTCTTCCGGCGTCAGGGGGTCTTCTGATGACTTCTCCACTCTGTTCGGCCTCTTCTCCCGGTGTCCCGCCTCTTCTCCCGCTCTCCGGCATCTTCTACCGGGCTCCTCCACTGTCTTCTTGCAGCTCTTTTATTAGCGGAGGAGCCCGGTCTCCTCTGTCCTCTGTCCTTTACTTTAGTGTAGCGGTACCCCCATGGGGGCTGCTGATTGACTCTATACCCCACTGGCTACCCCGACTCTGCAGATCCTCTCTTACCTCTGACACCTTGGGTTCCATTCTGCAATGTGGCGTTAGCAATAAGAAACCCATAAGATTTCACTGAACCACTCAGAAATGTTTACTGAGATAAGCAATGGAACACAATGAAAACCATGAATGAACACTTGAAAGTTATGATTGCCAACAGTTATCACTTAATGCACATATACAAATCATATAACCTTATAATCACCTGAAGGGGTATATTTGAACAGGTGCACAGAAGGATAGGCAATATCTTCAAGACAATATCTTCAAGACATATATTAAATACCTTCCCGCTGAGGCCTCAACACACAGACCAAAATGCAGTATACATTCTTTACATTCAGTAATACAGTGTAAAATTAAGCATATACACTAATGTCTCTCCCTAGGCTATAAGAGATCAGAGATCAACTTGTGAGTAGAGCAGAAATGCTTAGTAAAAGAAAAATATAGTGAAAGTTCTTTAAACTCCAGATGTCTTCAGCTAGCCTGATGGTTAAACTGTAGTATATTGTTGTAATTTGTAATCCACAGAGACAATAGGAAAGAAATAACTGTAGGAACAAAAGTTATGCTGATGATTGCTTCATTGAAGAAATGTTACCACTTGTAGATTCCTCTTTATATGTGAGTGTAATACAGTACAGACCTTACAGTTCAGGAGAGAAAGACAAGGCCCCAACATTCAGCTGTATGATGCCTGTAAAGAAGTAGATTCACCTCTGTGGAACTACAAGTCTCACCAGCAGTCTGTAGAAAGAACTCACTCAGCAATATTGTACTCTGTACTGGAATGGACAGGCTCCCTCTCAACACAATAGACTCTGATGGCTGTGAGGTTCTGTCCCCTCCTAGTGCCTCTGTCTGGTGATGGTGCTACTACGCCGTGCTGCAACTCCTGATGGACTGAAGTGCAGATGGCTTCCAGTTGCTCAGAAGAGCCGGCCGGTCTGCTTGCTAGAATAACAGGGCTGTCTTCCAAGATCCCTCAGAGGTGGGTGATCCGACTGTATAGGCCACAGTCTCTCACTCCTGGTCACACACAGACCTCCTGCTGGCAGGTGTTGAATGGCGTCCCGAGAGGCTGAAAACAGGCCACGCCTCGCCTTTTATCACTCCTTCCAGCAGGCAGTTCTGCTTGCTTTGCATTGTCTGTCCTGTAGTACAAGGCTGATCCAGATAACAGAGTCACTTCCTCCTCCAGACTATATCTCCCACAATGCGTTGCTGTATTATTCTCAAAGTGTACAGTGTCCAGCAGACACTAGGGGCAGCCAAACTCATTTGCAAACAACAACAAACTGTTCAACTATAATGACTATAGTAGCAAACCCCTGGCTACATTAGTAACAGGTTAATGTATTTAAATCTGCTAACACTCCCCTCCTCCCAGACTGACAGTGCTGCTGTCTAAAGGTGCCCCCTGTGCTCATTCACCCGGGGGGGGGGGGGGGGGCACTCTAATACAGGAGATGTGTTACTGGTCAGATCATCAGGCGAATACAGAGAGAAAAAAAGCCTAAATAAGAAAACTGGTGCAGCTGCCACATCTGCTGATTGGTACACTGCAATATATTACATTTTGGTTTTGGGTTTATTACTGCTTTATATTCCCCATGAGGGCTGCCTACTTGGTCATATTTACCTTCATCCCTGATCCAGAAATCTTAGCTGTACCGCACTCAGAGCTGCACTGCCTTTCTTCTGAAAATGGTTTCTTCATACCGCATATGCAAGCCATGGACCCATTTATTCCTATGGACAGGCCAAACTGTAAGACCCCATACACACTATAAGATTGTCTGCAGATTTTTGTCTTCAGATTTACCAAAACCATATAATATGAGGTCAAACATTAAGAGTTTAAATTTGTATGCAATCAGGCAGGCCCTTGCACTACCTGGTTTTGGTAAATCTGAAGACAAAAATCTGCAGAAAATCTAACAGTGTGTATGGGGGTCTAAGTGACTACTTGAACAAGTTTTTAACCACTTGCTTACTGGGCACTTAAACACCCTTCCTGCCCAGACCAATTTTCAGCTTTCGGTGCTCTCACAATTTGAATGACAATTACTCAGTCATGCAACACTGTACCCAAATGAATTTTTTGTCCTTTTTTTCCCCACAAATAGAGCTTTCTTTTGGTGGTATTTGATCACCTCTGGGTTTTTATTTTTTGCGCTATAAATGAAAAAAGACCGAAAATTTTGAAAAAAAAACGCATATTTCTTTGTTTCTGTGACAGAATTATGGAAATTATTAATTTTTCTTCATAAATTTTGGCCACAATTTATACTGCTACATATCTTTGGTAAAAATAACCCAAATTAGTGGATATTATTTGGTCTTTGTGAAAGTTAGAGAGTCTACAAGCTGTGGTGCGAATCGCACAAAATTGATCACATCTGATGTACTGGTGGCCTATCTCGCTTCTTGTGACCCGAACAAGTCAGGAAAGTACAAATACCCCCCAAATGACCCCTTTTTGGAAAGTAGACATTCCAAGGTATTTAGTAAGAGGCATAGTGAGCTTTTTGATGTTGTCATTTTTTTCCCACAATTCTTTGCGAAATTAAGATTTTTCATTTTTTTTTCTCCACAAAATTGTCATTGTAATAGGTTATTTCTCTCACGTGGCATGTGTATACCACAAATGACACCCCCCAAAAAATTCTGCTACTCCTGAGTATTACAATACCACATGTGTGGGACTTTTTCACAGCCTGGCCACATAGAGAGACCCAACATGCAGGTAGGGCCATCATGTGTTCTAGGAGCATAAATTACACATCTAACTTGTTGACTATTTATTACACTTTTGAAGCACCAGGACAATGACACGTGACACTGATGACAGATGGCACTGAAACATGGCAATGATGACACTTATACGTGGCACTGATGACACGTGGCACTGATGACAGATGGCACTAATATGTGGCACTGATGACAGATGGCACTAATATGTGGCACTGATGACACGTGGCACTAATATGTGGCACTGATGACACGTGGCACTTATACGTGGCACTGATGACACGTGGCACTAATACGTGGCACTGAAGACACGTGGCATCTGTCATCAGTGTCACGCGTCATCGGTGCCATGTATTAGTGCCATCTGTCATCGGTAGCACGTATTAGTGCCGCGTATTAGTGCCATCTGTTATCAGTGCCACGTATTAGTGCCACATGTCTTCAGTGCCACTAATACGTGGCACTGATAACAGATGGCACTAATACGCGGCACTAATACGTGCTACCGATGACAGATGGCACTAATACATGGCACCGATGACGCGTGACACTGATGACAGATGGCACTGATAAGTGGCATTGATGACACGTGACACTGACAACAGATGGCACGTGACACTGACAGGTGGCACTGATGACAAATGGCACTGATACGTGGCACTGATGACAGATGGCACTAATACGTGGCACTGATGACAGATGGCACTATGTGGCACTGATGACACGTGGCACTGATGACAGATGGCACTTATACGTGGCACTGATGACAGATGGCACTGGGGACAAATGGCACTGACAACAGGTGGCACTGGGGGCAGGTGGCACTGGGGGCAGGTAGCACTGGGGTGGATGGCACTGGGGTGGATGGCACTGGGGCGGATGGCACTGCTGGGGGAGGATAGCACTGCTGGGGGAGGATGGCACTGCTGGGGGAGGATGGCACTTTTTTTTTTAACTTTTTTTTTTTTTTACTTGGGGCAGAACAGCTGCCGCTGCAGCCGTTCATCTCTCCCCTCTCACACTGTCTGTGTGAGGAGGGAGAGCGGCGCTGAGAGAGGATCTCATATGTTTACATATGAGATCATCTCCCATTGGACACGCCGATCACGCTGTAAACGGCCGCTGTGATTGGCCGTTTACAGCGATCTATGTTTGCCTGTCCCCGGGGGACACGGCGAACACAGAACTTCCGCGATGCGCGCCCGCGGCGGCGCGCATTGCGGAAGTAAACATTAGGACGTCCAGGGACGGCCACCCGGACGAACGCTCCTGCTCTACGGCCGTCATTCGGCTATAGGGTGGGCGCGAGGTGGTTAAAATCTTGTTTCATTCCTAATGCAAAGATTTTCTCCTTTCCCACCTTATTAGGAATAATATGGTTTTGGCTAAAATTCCACTTTAAATATTAAACTGTCTATTTGGTACTGCAGTAGTTACCAAATTGAAACTATATTGGATAAAAAAAAAAATCTTGCATTTGTTAAATAATATGTAAACATGTCAGAAAATATATTATGAGTTTTAGGAGTTTTTTCTAATGTTGAGATGCAAACAAAGGTGTGTATTAATGTGAATGTAAATAGTAAATTGCAGGCAATCATTCTCTTTTGTTAAAAAAGCATAGATTGGAATGTAGCCCCCTCAATTGTCTTCATCTTATTTTGAAGGCTTTCCCTCTCTGGTCCTGATAACATTCTTTAGTCCATATCTGTGTGGAGAAGTGAGACCCTCTTGTAAAGACTTTGGGTTGGTACTGTAGTTCAAGTGATTGTAAACCCTTACATACCACTTTTTGGTACAGGTAAGCCTATAATAAGCCTATAATAAGGCTTACCTGTAGCTACCCAGAATATCTCCTAAACCTGCACGGTTTAGGAGATATCCCCTGTATTTGCATGTGCCGAAGTCATCGACACATGCTCACTGAAGCAAGCTGAAGCAATGTTTGTGCCATTTTCTTCAGTGAGTGTGCCATTACCAGCGGCTCCCATGCGCACACACAGGAGTGATGTCATCACGGCTCTGGCCAATCATAGCGCCGGAGCCGCGATACCTGTAAGTAACTCCAGGGAGAAATGTTGCCGGCCTTCGATCCCAGGTGAGTATTACATAATAAGCTAATATGCCAGGGATATGCAATTAGCGGACCTCCAGCTGTTGCCAAACTACAAGTCCCATCATGCCTCCGCCTCTGGGTGTCATGCTTGTGGCTGTCAGAGTCTTGCTATGCCTCATGGGCCTCATGGGACTTGTAGTTCTGCAACAGCTGGAGGTCTGCTAATTGCATATCCCTGTAATATGCCATGCATATTAGCTCATTATGCCTTTGTCTTGCAGGTGTTATTTATTTATTTTTTAAAGTGGGTTTACAACCACTTTCAGGCTTACATGAGATGTTGTGTTCTTCTTGAGAAATATGCAAGTGGTTGACTCCCTCTAGTGGTTATTAGGAAACACACACTTCGTAAATCAAAAGACTATTACCGTGTTTCCCCGAAAGTAAGACAGTGTCTTACTTTCTTTTTATCCCCAAAAGCCCCACTATGTCTTACTTTCGGGGTATGTCTTATATTGGAAAAAAATTGTCGAATTTTTAGTTTTAACCATAAAATTAACATTTATTAACAACCTGAACAGTATTGTATTCACCACAAAACAGTTTTATAAAAGGAAGTGCCAAGAATGTCTTGTTACAACATTGCATAACATGTAAAACAATGAAAAATGGTAAGAACGAACAGTGGAATACTGGAAGATAAAACAGATTTATGTGTGATACAGTACCACCTGCTGTATTTAATCCAGTGTGACACCTGCTGATACCCACTGGGTTACATACAGCAGATGATACCCCAGTATGCCAGTGTGTATGTTTTACTGATGTATGATTAATACTGTGTGCATTATCGTATTTTAAGCAGGGGGCGGCAGTGACAAGTGCAGGGGACGGCGCGGTGACATATGGAGAGGGGGGCGGCTCAGGCGTGGGCAGGAGGCGGCGCTCATTAAGATCAGAGGGAAATGGCAGACGCGGCGATGTATGGAGAGGGGGACGGTGCGGACGTGGGCAGGAGGCGGCGCGCAGCTAGATGAGAGGGAGGCGGCAATACCCCCGTGTTTCCCCGAAAGTAAGACATATGTCTTACTTTCGGGGTACGGCTTATATTAGCCGACCCCTCTGAAACTCCCAATACGTCTTACAATCGGGGGTGTCTTCCATGATGACATCTGTGGGGCATCCTCAAACGGAAGCTGGAGGCGCACAAGGTCTCTAACATCCACCAGCTTTGTGATGTCGTAATGAAGGACCCGAAGAGGACTCCAGTGGCAACCTGCGAAGCTCTGGTGAACTCCATGCCCAACAGGGTTAAGGCAGTGCTGGAAAATAATGGTGGTCACACAAAATATTAACACTTTGGGCCCAGTTTGGACATTTTCACTTAGGGGTGTACTCACTCTTGTTGCCAGCGGTTTAGACAATAATGGCTGTGTGCTGAGTTATTTTGAGGGGACAGCAAATTTACAAGCTGTACACTTTACAAATATATGAGGGGTGTACTGTATATGTATGTGTGTGTGTATATATATATATATTGTTTGGTTTTCTTAGGTTTTTTTTACACTGAAAATGTATATTGACAAAACTATAGAGGTTTGACATCTTTGTGTATAGATATGCTGCTTGGCCAAGATCAATCTGTTCTGTTGTCTGTTGCTACAGATGTCCTTCAGCATTGCTATGACAGGAAGTCTTCTTTTTGTAGGAAACCCCTCCTTGTCCTGATAATCACAACTTTATTTTATAAAAAAAATAAAAAAGTTTTTCTCAGAATAATTGAACAAAAGGTTGCAGGAGGATACCAAGACTTCCTCTGTCACTCTGTAATCATGCCTTTTACAGATCTTATGTATAGGTCTCTATATGTAAATATACTATTTAGCTACTAGAAGAATTTATATATAACCCAAAGGGACATTTCTGAAGCAAATCAGTGACATGATGAGTAGTAATCCAGGCTGCCTCTCACTTAGCAAAGTCTATGCAACAGTTCTTCTGTGTATCTGCAGCCCTTGCTTTTGTAATAGTGCGCAGTAAGTAAACTGTGTCGGATTTGCATAGATCTGCAACAGATTTATGTAGACATAAAGGTTTTCACCTTAAACAGGTGCACAATTAAAGCTCAACTCCAGGAATTAGCTAAGAATTAGAAATAACCTAAGCTTACAGTGTCCCTCTCACTGAAAAGGTTGCTCATTAGGTCTAGGTCATCCTTTCTCAACCTTTTCAGCATAGAGGAACCTATAACTTTCTGCTCTGAGGGAACCCCTGCTAAAATTCCTATATCTACATCTCATGATACATTAATGTGATGATCAGTGGGAAGAATTCTTGTTACACTTGTGGTCGCTGGGAAGAATTGCCCCCTTCTGGATAGCTAAAAAGATCAATGGTGTCAGTATAAACTTATTTTGTAGGCAGAACGTGTTCATTGCTCAAGGAACCCCCAGCAACCTCTGGAGGAACCCTAGCGTATCATGGAACCCTGGTTGAGAAACCCTGGTCTAGGGGGTACAGCAAGAGGCAGTATTACTTATCCCACACACTGCCCCAGCACTGTCTCCTTCTCCTCCAAGCTCTGGTGTGTGAGCAGCCCCTTGGCCTCATCCTCTACAATGCAGTGCTATGAACCCTACATTATACATGGTGGGATCAAGTGAGCTGCTTAGAAAGGAGGCAGCAATGAACGAGTTGCACTGTTGTAGAGACCCTGCTGGAGCATGGAATTGGCTAAGGCCCCTTTCACATAGGGCGGATCTGCTGGATGTACTCCGCTAGCTCAACAGGGAATCGCTGCCTATGCAGGTGGATGACAGGTCTGTCTCTGCTCACTGTGCAGGGATGGACCTGTCAGAGACCCGCTGTTCACTATGGAGAGATTGGATAAAAACGTACAGCCTGCCTGTTTTCATCCAATCTGCTGGATGGATTGTGAGCATATCGCCATCTGTCTGTTTTGAGCAGATTTGGTCGAATTGGATGGCAGACGGGTGTCAGTGGACACATCTCTGCTTACATCCGCCTGCTCATAGAAGTCAATGGGTGGCCCAATCTGATCCGCCTGAAAAACAAACAGGTGGCTCCAAATGGGCCAATCGTGTGAAAGGGGCCTAAGGGTTACACCTTATTATTGCACCTCTAGACATAACATGCTTTTTCTCCTTTCATTGGGGAAAGGGGGTGAGGTGGACAATGCAAGAGATTTTTTGCTGTGGTCAGGGTCTCAGACTACTACAGAGCAGTGGCAGTCAGTCCATAAGGGGCGTAGAGGCGCCACCCCCCCCCCCCCCCCTCAAAGTTCCCAAGCTAATCATAGAATGATTTATTTTGAAATAACTAATAATATGACTAAAAAATTTTAACAACTTAAAGCTGAAAAATTTTAGTCATGTGAACATTTATTTAAAGAAAAAAATTCTGTGTGTGTGCACTGTGCAATAATAAGTTTCTATTAAGTACGTCATTTTTTTTACAAGCATGCGATCAGAGCCTGAGGCTCTAATTGTCTCATTTTAGGTTGTCCTCGGGACACAGAGCACTGCGCCCCGAACCCTCCCACTTTTGAGTTTACCAAATCAATATTTGCCATAGCGTCACTTCCGGTTTCTGCCTTTTTGTCCCAGCCAATCAGGAGGCTAAAGATTTGGAACCTGAAAAAAAAGACCAGGTTGACAACAAAGTCACCGTATCAGGGGAGCTGTGACCGCTTAATGGCTCCATTTGTAGCTAAGTCTCACAGTGTCCTCTACAACCCCTAAAAAATGTTCAGCAGCAGCCTCCACTGCTGCAGAGGAACTAAGGGGGGAATTTGCAAATCAAGTTGTAACCTTGTAGTAAATCTGACTCTGTGCTCCTGTTTAACTTGGCCTTATTGTGCAACAGGTTTGCAACAATTTCCCTCAAGGTTCTTTTTTACAGCTAGGTCCACTTAGGTAAAGACAGTACCAGCAAACATGGTGCATGCTGT
The DNA here is from genome assembly GCF_037356315.1 of Lithobates pipiens. NCBI lineage: Eukaryota > Metazoa > Chordata > Amphibia > Anura > Ranidae > Lithobates > Lithobates pipiens. The sequence goes on along the minus strand of NW_027507785.1, from coordinate 237,812,768 downwards.
CAACCAAAGAATATAGAAAACTGCAAATAATTACTTTTCCGTGACTGTTTTGCTTTGAAAAAAGTATATATTGTAAATAAAACAGACTCATCATTGGATTTTTCTATCCCTGGAAATGTATCCTAGTATCCCTAAAATACTAGTATCCTAGTATCCCACAGTATCCCTAAAAATCTTTTAGGTTGCACTCAAAAAGATGTATTTCAGAGCAAGCTATACAGGAAGAAGTACCATTTGAACTGATCAGATATACTGCACTTAGCTTTATAACAAAACTAGTGCTACTTGCCCTTTTTTAAAGCATTTCTTTATTATGTGTTCTCTTTCTATTATATGTTTAAGCTACAATACAAACTTGCACATTGTATCTAAGCGTTCAACTGAGGACCTCTGGGTTCTCTGTTTGATATCCTCCAGGGGGCACTGTTAGCTTGGAATTTGTATATGCTTTCTTACGTTACCAAGTTATCTTTCCCACAAGCCTTACATACTGGAAGGATAGCTGTTTTATACGTCCAGAAGGTTTCTGATTATATTCTACATAACATGCTATAAAATGCATTGACATCAAGCATTTTTCTGAAGAGGGCCTTAAAGGGGTTGTAAAGGTTCATGTTTTTCACCTTAATGCATCCTATTCATTAAGGTGAAAAAACATCTTACGATCACTGGCCCACCAGCCCCCCACTTACCTGAGCCCTGGAAAGTCCCAGTCTTTATTTGCTTTTTCTTCTCGGCTCTTCATTTGATAGATTGATAGCAGCACAGCCATTGGCTCGAGCTGCTGCCAATCAGCTCCAATGATGCAAGGGCCAGGGGGCGGGGCCAAGTCCTGTAGTCGGCAGCTATGGACGGCGAATACAGGTCTCGGGAGCACGCCCGCAAGGTAACCCCCTTGGGAGAGCGCTCCCTAGGGGGGGTTATCAGAAGTGGGGAGGAGCCGAGACAGACTACGAGGGACCCCAGAAGAGCAGGTTCGGGGCCACTGTGTGAAAAACGAGCTGCACAGTGGAGGTAAGTATAACATGTTTGTTATTTTAAAAAAAATATTCAAACCTTTTAGTGTCACTTTAATATTCTCATTGGGCATTAAGTGGTGGATTCCTGAAAAATACAATTCTTTTATTAAAGCGATCCTTTTTCGGCTACTTTACGTTATCCATGCATATGACCAACTAAAGGTTTAGTTAGTGCTATCTTCCATCTTTGGCTACTTCTGTATCACATTTTGGAAAATGTAAGATTATTAGGCTTTGGGAAGGACTACAAATTTTGTGGAGATATCTCCAGTGTATCTAATTTTTTATTTATTACAGGTACTTTTATAACACTGTTAATTTATGCAGCGCATTACATATACTGTATATTGTACATTCACAGCAGTTTCTGCCCTCAAAGAGATTACAATCTAATGTCCCTAACTAACATTCATGCATACACACACTAGGATACAAACAAGTGGCCACTGCCCCCACCTATAACTGGTCTTTGCAGCAAGGAGCACTGAAAGGGCAACATATGTCAAACAAATATATAAAGATATTTCCTAGCTCAAACTTACCAACCAGCAAGCGACCAACCAAATTGACTTGTCTAACAATATGCAATAAGAACAGGGGTTTAGTCTGCATAAATTTGAAAATACATGCATAATGTACAGGCCTCATCAAGGAACCCTGTTTTCTGTAGTCCCCAAATCTAACTTATGAGTCTCCACAATGGGAGCACATGCTTTTTAATGGATAGGCATATCTTTGGTGTGTGGGAGGAAACTGGAGTACCCAGAGGAAACCCACACATGCATAGGGAGTGGAGACTGAAAGCCAGGCCTTCTCATACATCAGTGTCTGACCACACAAATGCGCTTCTGTAAGTGTGTCTATGGGAATGTATGTGTCTATGGGAATGTATGGTCAAACATTCCCATAGACACACTTCTAAACCTTGTGGACAGCCTTCCCAGAAGATTTGAAGCTGTTATAACTGCAAGGGGTGGGCCAACACAATATTGAACCCTACAGACTAAGACTGGGATGCCATTAAAGTTCATCTGTGTGAAAAAGGCAGGTGTCCCAATACTTTTGTTAATATAATGTACAAGTTATGATTCCTTTTTAACGGTTCAGCAGTCACCACGATTTGCTGTCTGTCCTATCAAAAAAAGACCACAACTACAGGTTGCTTACCCATCCTTGCCTAAGTTGTTCAGCATGCATGTAGATTTTGTAAACCAACACTAAAGAAAATGCTAGTGTAGCACTGACCCCCGAAGGAGCGGCTGGTTTTGTTGGGCTTACCGTTACCTTCTTGACCTCGTGTGTGTCTAGGGGTTTCCCGAGGTAGATGGCCCAAAGAATTGTAGAAACTGACACTGGATCTGCTTTTGGGATTTTTATTTGCAAAAAAGGGTAGACAAAACACAGTCTTTCAATGAAGAATAGAGGGTTTAGGTAGAAAGTTCAGGTACTCTTGGAACTGCTCAAAATAGGGAGTCTCTCACTATAGAAATCCAGAGAATAGTCACTCACAACTGGATTCTCAGAGTTACCGGATAGACCTCCTCTCACTAGGCCTAGCAGCCGATAGAGTGTTCAAATAAAGCAAAGCCCCTGCCACAGACTTGCATGTAGAACGCTTGAACAAAGTCTGTGCCACAGACTTGTTGTAGAACACTTGTAGTAAAGTCTCTGCCACAGACTTGTTGTAGAACACTTGTAGTAACTGAAGGATGTAGACAAACTTAGAGAGCCCTCATATGGTACCAGTATCTTGCAGCCGGTCCAGCGATACCGTACGAGTGTAGATTCACTTGGTGTCTTTCAACTAAGCCTCCGGGCTCTTTCTGAGAAGCCAGCCTTATGCGTGGCCTTCTCCCCAAGAGTCCTCCCCTGGTTGCTTCCTCAGTTGCTGGGCCTCTCCACAGATGAGACGGCACTGGACCACCTTTGAATCCTCCTTCCAGTTTCTTTGCCTCTGGCTAGCCAGCCCCGAGACTTGGAATTGGATGGATCCACACCCCAGGCCATGAAAGCCATGGGGGCTGGTCAGGAGGACCAGGACCAAACAGACAGAAGGATCTTCTGGACTGGAACCCAGAAGCACCTGAGGTCAGTACCTTAAGTACCCTCTCCCAGAATGCAAGGCAACACTCCCACTGGGCTGGTTCCGAGAAAGAGTGGCACTCAATGTGCCTAGCCAAACTGCATTTTCACACTTGCCAGAAGTGACAGCGACACCTGTGGCCAAGCAGAACCCAGTGCAATCCAGCTAGACTGGTTCTGAAACCATAATTTGGTATAATTAAGCCCAAAACCAAACTGCGGTTTTAGAAAAAAAAAATTTTTCTAATCAGAAAAAGGTTTTATTAGAAAACATAAGGGTACAAGACATCCATGACAATGACCACACAATGTATCAACGCACATAATATGAAATCTGAGTAACAAACATATTCTTCACATAGGCACCAAATCAAATAGGAGCATTAAATGTGAATAAGGAGACCGAAATGCTGGTGAAGAATCAAAATAAACAGGGTGTCAGCAGACAGGATAACTGTACAATACACAAGAAGAAAGGAGGAGGGGTCTTTCGTGCATTCACAATACTTAAGTGTTTGTTTTCCTTTTATAAGAAACAAAATAAAAGAGAGAAAGAAAAAAAACAGAAAATAGGGGAAGGGAAAGAGAGTCAGAGATCCCTGAGAAACAGAACACATGGAGATAATGTTGTACATAGCACCCACATCTATCCGCATTCAATATCACGCCCCAACAGTTGCGTACAAAAACTCTAGACCGTATATTCAGAACTCATGACAGAGGTCAAGGTCAGGTCAGCCCTGCAGCAACCTATCTTGAACCAACTGGTGCGGAGCCAGGCCTGGTAGGTCTAGCCAGTCTTGCCATAGGTTTTAAAATTTTTGAGGGGTGTTCCTATGCTGGTATGTCAGCTTCTCACGTATCAGCATCCTATTAACCTGATCAATCCACTGTTGCCTGCTGGGTACCCTGGGCGTGATCCACATCTGGGCTATCAATTTACGAGCTACATAAAGCAACCGGAGTATTGCCACGTGGATGGCTGGGGTAAGGGACTCCTCGTCCAGGGCTCCCAGCAGGCAAATTACCGGACTGGCGGGAATCACAACTCTGAACACCTGATGAATAGTCTCCAAAATCGCAGCCCAATAGCGAACCAGTTTAGGGCACTTCCAGAACATATGGAGAAGGTCTCCGTGGTCTCTTTTACATTTAGGGCACAAGGGGGAGTCCCGAAGGCCCCAATCATATAGTTAGGAATTTTAAATAGAAAAAAAAACACATAGCGCGTGCTCTTCAGGAGCCGGCGCTACACTAGTTAATCAGTTTATTAATTTAACTGAACAGCAAGCAAGTAAGAGAATTGCATAAAAAGATAATCTTCAAGTAATCTTACGATAACAGCTGAAATTACATGATAGTTACCCTATTAAAACAGAATATTGGCACCAGCTCTTGGTTAATATATGTAAAAGTTACATAGTGTTTTATATGGAGTACAGGAGTACACTTTGCTAATGTGTAATACAGAATGGTTAATCAGCTGTAAACTTTGCTGCTTAAGTGGTCAACAATTCGTCTTTGGAATTTGAACCCTAAAAAAAAAAAAAGAAAGAATCTGGCATGTCTGACACTAGATAGCACAAGGATTAGACTCAGACTATTGTTCTAAATTCTGCCAAGTTCACAGTCTACAAGTCGTCAGCCTCGGTTAGACTTGATGTGATCTCAGGCACTTCAAGGAGCTGTGCTATGTGATTTTGCAGCAATTATCGATTCTCTATATAAACTATGTGTGATATATGTATAGGCTTTTATAATTGTGTTTTCTGTTTTTGTCAGTTTTGCTTTTTTATTTTAATTGTAGATTATTTGTTTCAATAAAGCTATGCATTTACAATTCATATTAAATGTCTTTAAAGTTCCATATTTATTACAGCTATTTACAAAATGCTGACATTTTACATGGGGCTTTCCATATTAAACTTTCACATCAGTTTCTGCCTTCAAGAAGCTTACAATCTAAGATCTTTGTGTCACATGCATATATACACGCACACACATTCTAGGACCAATTTAGACATGTTCTAATGAACCTACCAGCATGGAGTGAAGAAATAAACCCATACAAGGGAGAGCATGCAAACTCCATGAAGATAGTGTGCAGGATACAAACCAGGGACCCTGTTATTGCAAGGCAGAAGTGCTAACCACTAACCACTAATGCCGCGTACACACAATTGGAATTCTCGCCAGAAAAAGCTCTGATGGTTTTCCCATTGGAATTCTGATGGAATTCCTCTCAAACTGTCTTGCCTGAACACGCGGTCACACCAAATACCGACTGCCAAGAATGTGGTGACGTACAACGCGTATGGCGGGACTAGTAAAAGGAAGTTCAATACCTAGTAACCAATAGCTTCCATCTCGTAGTTGAACCTGAGCATGCATGTCGGAACCCGAGTTTTTGCGTGTCGGAATTGCATACACAGGATTGGAATTTCCAAGTTTTTCCATCGGGAAAATTGAGAACATGCTATCAAATTTTTGCTGGCGGGAATTCGGCCAGCTAAATTCCAATGGAGCATAAACTCGGTCGCATTTTCCGATTAAAAGCTCTCATCGGTCTTTTGCTAGCGAAATTCCGATCGCGTGTACGTGGCATTAGCCACAGTTCTGATCTGAAGTGACCAGAGCATTTTGTTATCAACACTTCAGTGTTCGGCTGGAAGATAAACCAGGAGAAGAGTCACCTTTCTCCAACTCAGGAGATGGTTTATCTAGGCGCTTTATTCAATACGATGAAGGGGACAGTGTCCCTACCGCCTCAGAAGGTGACAAACCTCATTCGGAAAATGAAATTGAGCTTGAGGTCCTGCCTGACAGCTTTGAATTGCCTGAGCCTGATAGGACTGATGTAATCTTGTATCCATCCGTATGGTACCTTGGGCTCATTGGCACCTGAGACATATTCATTCAGTGGATAAAGAGAGAGATGCTCATAAAATCGTGTTCATTACTACTTGGCTACTGCAACTCCCTCCTCATTGCTTACCTTTAAATAGACTATCCCCATAGGTGTGCGTAGCCTATTGCATTAGGGTGTGCACGCCAAAGATCAAACACACATGCCTTTCTCTGTAGCCTTAGCTGCACTGGACAGAGAATAAAGGAGAAGTTCTCTGTGCTGAGCGGCTTCCCATTCACAAAATTAAGCATAATAAACACAGTTTACTATGATTCAGTTATGAAGGAACACAATGAGTGTTCACTGTGTTCATTTAGAAAAGGAAGGTGCTGATAAATGACATTTACTAGCCCTTTTCCCCACTCGCCATCCTGAAATATCCCCCGCAGCAGCGGGGGGGGGGGGGGGCAAGGGAAACCAGCAGCACTGTGAGGCGGGGCAACATGGGGGAAGCCGAGGCAGTAGAGGGAATCAACACCACACTTTGTGATTAGGGTGTACACCTGGCACACCCCCTGCGCACACCTATGACTACCCCCTCTTCAGTCCATCATGAATGCTGCTGCCAGACTCATCCACCTTACAAACCGCTCAGCATCTGCTACCCCTCTCTTCCAATCCCTCCATTGGCTGCCACTTGTCCAACAAATTAAATTCAAAATACTAAGTTACAAAGCCATCCACAACTCTGCCACCAGCTACATTACTAGGCTAGTTTTAAAATACCAACCTAATCGACCTCTTCGTTCCTCCCAAGACCTCCTGCTCTCTAGCACCCTCATCGCCTCCTCCCATATCCGCCTCCAAGACTTCTCCCGAGCCTCTCCCATCCTCTGGAATACCCCGCCCCAATCTGTCAGACTTTCTGCAAATCTCTCCACTTTTAGCCGATCCCTGAAAACTGTTCTCTTCGGAGAAGCCTACCCTACCCCCACCTAACAACTGCACTTTTATTTTCTTCATTAGCTCATGCCACACAATTATTACCCTTCATATCATTTGGCCCTCCCTCCTAGACTGTAGGCTCTAACAAGCAGGGCCCTTCCAATTCCTCCTGTATTGAAATGTATTGTAATTGTACTGTCTGCCCTAATGTTGTAAAGTGCTGTGCAAACTGTCTGCAGTATATAAATCCTATATAATAATAATAATTAGGGCATGTCAACTGGATCACAGTTACCACAGACGCCAGTGCAGCAGGCTGGGGAGCACACCAACTAAAATTCAGTTCAGGGAAGATGGGCTTTCTTGTATCAAACAGCTTGGAAATTCGGGCAGCCTATCTTGCATTACTAGCCCTAAAATTTAAGAATATAGGGAAACCAGTACTACTTTGAATGGACAAAAAGGCTGCGGTATCGTACATACACCGCCATGGGGGGACACACAGCAACTCCCTACTGAGGGAGGTGGAAACCATTATCCTATGGGAAGAAAGGAATCTAAGGGACCTAAAAGCGGTCTATCTTCCTGTTCGACTATACTTGGAATCCGACAGTCTATCTCACAGGTTTCTGGATGCCAAGGAATGGTCTCTACACCTGCTGGTGTTCATTTGGATTGTACAACAATGGGGTCTCCCCGAGCTGGATCGTTTTGCTACAGCGATCAATACCAAACTGACAAAGCTTTTCTCTTGGTTGCCTCACCCTCAGTCGGAAGCAACAGATGCTCTCTCAGCCCCCTGGACATGCAGTCTGGCCTATTCTCTAATAATCCAATTCTTTAAGGCTGTTAAAAAGATTTGTCCACCAATTAAACAAATCTATCCCACCTGGGACTTACCTATGATTCTAGAATCTTTAACCACTTGCTTACTGGGCACTTAAACCCCCCTCAGTCCCAGACCAATTTTCAGCTTTCAGCGCTGATGCACTTTGAATGACAATTGCACGGGCATACAACACTGTACCCAAATGAAATTTTTATCATTTTTTTCCCACAAATAGAGCTTTCTTTTGGTGGTATTTAGTTACAGCTCGGAGTTTTATTTTTTGCTAAACAAACAAAAAAAGATGCAAAAAAATAAAAATAAATAAATCATGTTTTAATAGGTTGTTATAAAATTTTGCAAACGGGTCATTTTTCTCCTTCATTGAAGTGCGCTGATTAGGCGGCACTGATGGCTGCATTGGTGGGCACTGATGGGCTGCATTGGTGGGTACTGATGGGCTGCATTGGTGGGCACTGATGGGCTGCACTGGTGGGCACTGATAGGCATAGTTAAGGCGGCACTAATAGGCACAGATAAGGCGGCACCGATGGGCACAGATAAGGCGGCACTGATGGGCAAAGATGGGCACAGATAAGATGGCATGGATGGGTGGCACGGATAAGTGGCACGGATGGGTGGCACGGATGGGCACTGATAGGTACCACTGATAGATGGGACTGATGGGCACTGATAGGTGGCACTGATAGGTGGCTCTGATAGGTGGCACTGCTGGGCACTGATGGGCGGCACTGCTGGGCACTGATGGGCGGCACTGGGTCGCAGCACCTTTGAGGCAGATTGTGGGCACTGTGGGTGGCACTGTTGGTGGCACTGCTGGATGGCACTGTGGGTGGCATTGTGGGTGGCACTGTGGGCACTATGGGCACTGATGGGGGGCACTGATGGGGGGCACTGATGGGGGGCACTTACTTTTATTCAGGATGGCACGGCGGTGGGCAGGTGGGCACTGGCAGGGGGCAGGTGGTCAGCTGTATTGCTGGCCGTGATCGGGACTGATGTCCCGATCACGGCCGCCGGTGATCGGCTTTTTTTTTCTCTCCTCGCGCTGTCAGCGCGAGGAGGAATAATAGCCGATTACCGGCTCCGTTCTATCACATGATCAGCTGTCATTGGCTGACAGCTGATCACGTGATAAGGGGTCGGGATCGACCCCTTGCACGGATCGGTGATCAGGCGAGTCTCACGGACTCGCCGATCACAGAGCGCGCCGCGCGCGCCCCTCAGGGGGCGCGCAGGCCGCTCGTATCCGGGTCGACGTCAATAGACGTAGTCCCGGAAATGTAGGTCCGCGCTGATGCCGTCATTTGGCAATAGCGCGGATCTGTAGTGGTTAACCAACCAACCTTTTCCCCCTTTGGAGTCAGCTTCACTGTGGAACCTAACTTTGAAACTGTCTTTTCTAATTGCATCCGGCAGAAGAGTTTCAGAGCTACAAGCTTTGAGAGCGGATCATAATCAGATCGTCTTTTTTCTCAACAGAGCAGAGCTCAGAATGGTACGAGGATTTATTTAGTCGCATCATCCTCGATTATATCGGAACCATGGCCACTTCCAATGTTTTCAGAACAGGATTCAGATTCACTTCATGAGCTTGATAATGCCTCCACTTAGGGATACTATCTTCAAGCCACGGCAGCCTTCAGGGACTCATCCAGGCTGTTTATAATTCCCTGGGGCAAGAACAAAGGCAAAGAAGCTTCAGAGAGAACAATAGCCTCATGGATAGTTAAAGTGGTTGTATACTCTTTTCTTTTACTTTTACCTACAGGAAAGCCTATAATAAGGCTTACCTGTAGGTAAAAAAATATCTCCTAAACCTGTACGGTTTAGGAGATATTCCCCTCGGTATGCGCCGCTGACTGCAGCGGCGATTGCGCACAAGGGGATTCTCGGCTAAAAATCCGGCAGTGGCCGACCGGCCGGGATGAAATCTCCCACGCGCATGCGCGGGAGTGACGATATCCGATACCCGGAAGATGTCGGGGCCTCGTTATAAGGTAAGTATTTCATGCGGTGCATACTAGCTCATTATGCCTTTTGCTTTGCAGGTGGTAAAAAAAAAAAACATTAGCGGGTTTACTACCGCTTTAAACTCATCCAGAAGGCATACAGGGCAAAGGGGGCTATAACCCCCTTGGACTGTCAGGGTGCACTCCACCAGATCAGTTTCTACCTCCTGGACAGGGAGAGCCAATGTGTCGATTGAAACCATATGTAGGGCAGTGACATGGTTGTCCCAGCATACGTTTCTGAAACATTACAGTGTGGATCCAGGAGCTTTCTCATCAGTGGAATGTGGAAGACAGGCTATAATATCAGCCTTTGCTTCTTCTAAATGTAGCACTGACCCCGGAAGGAGGAGCTGCTGAATTTTTATTGGGCTTACCCTTACCTCACCTGCTCACTGTGTCCGTCTCAGGGGTCCCATTGCAGAGTAAATTAAAGAATATTAGCTCCGACACGTAGTTCTTTTCCAAAGATTTATTTGAGATAAACATAAAGTTTTGCAATAGAGGGGTAGAGGGTTAAGGAGAGTTAGGAGCAGGGTGCTACATACTCCCCCCTCCGCATTAGACGATGTCCCCATTGTCTGGAAAAAATAAAGACTCTCAGTCCTGAGAGTCTGGTATCTGAACCCCAAAATTTTGGATGGGAAGGAGAAAAGGGTAAGGCAACAATACATAGTATAATTAACAAATTCACACATGGACAAATCACAGCAAATAACTTCCAACACCTAACTATCTAAGTCACCCACTCTCCAGCAGCTTGACAGTAGATCCAGTTCAATCCGGAAACAAAACACACAGGAAAAGAAAAAAACAAGAACAATACATACATACATACAAAATACACATACAAATCAGTGTACACAGTAGAAAGCAAAGCCCCACTTCAGTGAAAATGACACTTTCTTTCTATTTACTTTGTCTGTAGTGACTAAGTGCAAAAGTTCAATTTCTGTTGTGCAAACTTCCACCATCTAGAGGCAGAAACATTGTAACACAAGTCCTTTATGCAAGTACTGTGGCCGGTAGATAATCTTGACCCGAAGTTTCTCTCTAATGAGCTAACACTACCTGGCTATAGTCCCTACAGTCCTTGTATTTTGAGAAATTGCTCTTTCCAGAACTGACACAAATAGAACAGTCACTGTAATCGATCACCAATAAAAGCAGGGATCAGGCAAAGTTACAGCTTTCCCTTTAGCATCCATGGTTGTAATGAAATAAACAATGTTATCTTTTCCCAGATGGCAAATAATCACTTTGACTGCATAGATGTGTCTCCCGTAGCTCCAATGTAGAAGGCATCCGGTGAACCGATCATCCATGCTGGGAGAACGCCCTGGCTTTCTGAATGGCTTTGGTACTTTCAAACAGTCCCAACCATCGTCAGCGTACCAGCTTTCTCTGTTCCTCTCGATCTCCTGCATATCTTCTTTGGGAATGTAAGGAAACCCAAGCCCATACTCTGTGGCCACCCGTTTGTTCAGCAACCATTGTCCTGGCAGAGATCGGGCACTTCCCAATCCAGGGGGCATACATGAAATCAGCGACTTTTGCACCATAGCATTGATGGGTAGCTTCTTTGACCCGAACAAACTAGCATCCTTGGGAAAAGCCTCACTAACAGTGACAGGGGTTTCTGCCCACGGCAATGTATTCCCCGAGTTTATGGCTAGCCAGGCAGATATGTTACACGCTGTGGCAACATCATCAGGATTTGCCCACAGCATCTCCTGGGACATAGTCTCAAAAAGGTCATCATCTCCAGATATGTCAGACAGAGAGTCTATCTCAGAGTCCTGTAACTCCTCTGCCGGTACATATTTACACACAGTCCCACTATGTATATTTTCCCCAGATTTCTCACCCGTTCCTGTCGTGGATTCCTCTGGAGTGATCTCTTTCTCCGGATCCAGTTCAGGCAATCTCTGTGGTAGGCCTCGACCGCAGCCGTGGGAGGCTTTCACATATCCCACCTTCTTTTAAAAAGGTGCAGCAAAGTGGGTAGCGGTAGAAGAAGCGGCTTCAGCATGTCCACTGTTGTTCCTCCGAAGGCAGTAACAGCACCATCTCCCTCGGGAACACTCGTTGTAGCAGGCTTTGAGAACATAGGCCCGACTGTAGGAATGAATGTAGCGGTCTCCTCCGTGGCGATGCCCGTGGCCCAATCCATCCGGTAGGCACGAGGTGGCACGGTGGGTTGCTCCACTGTGAGCAGGTACTCCCCGCAATGTAAGCATCGAACAAATGGACGGGGGGTTGCGACCAGTCCCTCGCACCTGTTGCACAGCATGCCTCGACATGTCCTGTTGTGTACAGTACGAAACGCCCCTGCGGTTTCAGGCGAATTCCAGTGTCCGTCAACAATGTTCCAGGCAATCTGACACTTGTAGTGGTACCCCCAACATCATGGGTCCCATAGCAGACTGCACTCCTGGCATTCAGAACATTTTAGCGACAGACAGATCCTTCCTCTCAATGTCTCGACACAGACAAGCGGTGCCTCATGCAACGAGTAGATGGAAAGACTCCTCCTACTGGTTCCTCTGGTCAAGTAACTTGCAAGCTTTCTTGACTCCGCCCACAGCTCATGCGCTAGGCAGTGACCTGCAATTAAAAAAGTATGGCGCAGTCCAGCACCCTCTATTGCATAGATTTCCAGTGAATAGTTTCCTTGAGTTGTGAGAGGTAACGGCAAATCCCAAACGAGCCCCCACATGTAGCACTGACCCCCGAAGGAGCTGCTGAATTTAATCTAAATTAAATCATTGTACAATCCTCTGCCACAGGAAAACACAACCAGCAACTTGATAAGAAATTAAAGAATTGTCACACAGTACCAGTTTGGAGATAAGATGATACCCATAACAACAAATTGTCATAATGTAATTAGCTTCAAGTACTAATGGTCAGAACCAGGAAATGCATATCTCTTAGCACTTCTGATTGTGACTTTTGTACTTTGATCAGAGGTTTATATTAAAGTGTCAGTACACCTAAAGACATATTTCACTGTTTGGCAAATGCTACTGGGAAAAAACAAAAACAAAAAAACTCCCAGCTCAACTCACCAACCAGCCTGCAAACAACCAAATTATCCTAACAGTTTGCATTAAAATCAGGGGTTTAGTTTGCACACATTTGAAAAATGTGTAAAGTACACATGTCACCCCAGTATTATCTGTAGTCCTAACTCTATACATTTTGGAGAGGCTCCACAGTGGGAGCACATGCATAATAATGGATAGATAGAGGACAGGTAAGCTTGGAGGGAGCCCACCCCTCCTTAAAGACTCAGGGACGCACTGGACACCCAGCATATAGAACAATGGCAGCAAAGGTGTCCAGTGCATCCCCTCACCATTATTCCAAACAAACAAATGACCACTGCCCCACCTATAACTGTCCTTCCCAGCAAGAGGCCCATGGCAGGGTGGTGCATATCAAACAAAACTAAATAAATTTCCCAGTGCAACTCACCAAACAGCCTGCAGACAACCAAATTATCCTGTCTAACAATTTGCGTTAAAAACATGGGTTTAGTCTGCACTTTTTTCTCTACTAGGGGGCCTTCAATGATGATGAGAGCTCTGCACCTGAATTCAGAGGACTGCACATCTGCTGCAGCCTTTACTACGGGCCCTAATCTCCTTGCTGGATTTGTAATTTATTCTTATATAACGCACAATGCAACAGGTAATTGTCCAAGATGGGTGGGAAGAACCAAAGTCCCATGAACTTAGACCCTAGCCAGGAACTTGGGCAGAGAGATCTTACTAATAAGGATTTTAAGGGATATAAGAAGACAGCAAAATACTCAGTGCTCTGGATTCCTTCCAGAGCAAAATACTATTTTTGGGTGGATTGAAGCTTTAAGATTTACCATATTAATAAAAAAATGAAAGAAAAATGAATCATTCTATGTAAGCTAATCTCTCATTTGTCCTTTTTTTTCTATAGCTGAGTTACTGGCAGTCTCTGGCATGTGGTTGGTCTTGATATGTCTCTTTGTATTCTTTGAAAAATTGCCATTAGCTATAATTTTATAACCTCTGAATGCCTGTAAGGGAATTTATTGACGTTAGAAAGTGTTTTGAATCTTCTTCTCTGCGAACATCTCCAAGATACACATGTTTACAATACTTTTTGATAACATGAATGTTCATGAAAGCTATCTTTATTACACTGTGTACTCATTTGAAAAAATCTACCAGCACTAGTTTTAAAGCTTATAACTTGGAAAATGCAGAATTATTACTTTAGTAAGTATCATGCATTACATATTGTTGCACCGAAGCCCTGAGGATGTGTTGGTTTTATTATCTAACATTGTACTAATCTACATTTAGAAACTACTAAATAAATAATGGAAACAAGTTGAAAAATGTATCTGTAGTCGCTACTTCTCATCGTTGGTTGATTTGTTGCTCACCTTCTCCTGGCTTGATGCACCCAATATAAACACTATCACTGCTTGCAACAGGTCATCTAAATATTTTAACCGCTTGCTGACCGCGCCGATATACGTCGGCAGAAGGGCTCGTACAGGCAGAATCACGTACCTGCCACGGCCCTTTAAGAGGCGGCCCGTGGCAAGCTCCGTGAGTCGGGTCGCGGTCCAGTGGATGTGATCGCCGCAGGGATACCCACGTTCGCCTCAAGGGGAGGAAGAACAGGGAGATGCTAATGTAAACAAGCCACTCCCCATTCTGCCTAGTGACAGTGTCACTGATCTCTGCTCCCTGTGATCAGAGCAGAGATCAGTGACGTGTCACACACAGCCACGCCCCCCCCACAGTTAGAAACACGCCCCTAGGACACACTTAACCCCCGCACTGCAACCTAGTGGTTAACCACTTCACTGCCAGTGTCATTTACACAGGAATCAGAGCATTTGTATAGCACTGATTGCTGTATAAATGACAGTGGTCCCAAAAATGTGTCAAAAATGTCTGATGTGTCCGCCATAAGGTCTTGGCCCTTAGACTTAATAAGGTAATCTCCTCCATCATACATCCAGACCTATCAGGATTTATCCCCCAAAAATCCACCGTCATAAACCTCCTTAGACTTTTTCTTAACCTTCAAGCCCAGCCAGATAATATGGGGGACGGTTCACTGCTGTCATTGGACACCCATAAGGCTTTTGACAGCATAGAATGGCAATACCTCTGGACAGTTATGGGCAAGTTTGGATTTGTCCTGGGTCAAAATGCTTTTTAGCTCCCCACAGGCAGTTATAAGAGAGGCAGGGCGCGCATCGCGTGATCGTTATTGCGGGGTGTCAGTCTGACATCCCGCAACTACGATCTCGGTAAAGAGTCTCTGACGGAGACTCTTTACCATGTTATCAGCCATGTCCAATCAGGGCTGATCACAGTGTAAATAGGAAGAGGCGGTGATCGGCTTTTCCTCACTCACGTCTGTCAGACGCAAGTAGAGGAGAGCCGATCGGCTGCTCCTCTGACAGGGGGGGTCTGTGCTGATCGATTATCAGCACAGCCCCCCCGAGGATGCTTTCACTGGACCACCAGGGACGCCACCAGACCACCAGGGATGCCCAGCAACAGGTATGCCCCCCTAGACCACCAGGGATGCCAGTCAGTGCCCACAATGGATGCCAATCAATGCCCATAATGAATGCCAATCAGTGCCCACAAAGGGCATCACTGATTGGCATGCATTATTGTTTGGCATTGATTGGCATCCATCCCTATACAATACTGTACACTACAATGCCCATCCGTGCCGCCTATCAGTGCCCATCCATGCCACCTATCAGTGCCCATCTATGCTGCCTATCAGTGCCCATCCATGCCGCCTATCAGTGCCCATCCATGCCCATCCATGCCACCTATCCATGACAATCCATGCCACCTATCAGTGCCTATTTGTGCCACCTATCAGTGTCTATCTGTGTCGCATATCAGTGCCATCTATCAGTGCCACCTATCAGTGCCACTTCATTCATGCCACATCATTGGTGCCCATCAGTGCCACCTTATCAGTGCCAGTCACTGCGGCCCCGTCAGTGTCCATCAGTGAAGGAGAAAACTTACTTAGTTACAAAGTTGTATAACTGAAACAAAAAAAAATGTTTTTTCAAAAATGTCGGCCCTTTTTTATTTGTTTAGCAGAAAATAAAAATCCCAGAGGTGATCAAATACCGCCAAAAGAAAGCTCTATTTGTGGGAACAAAATTATAAAAATTTAGCTTGGTTACGGTGTAGCATGATCGCGCAATTGTCATTCAAAGTGCGACAGAGCTGAAAGCTCAAAATTCATCTGGGCAGGAAGGTATATAAGTGCCCGGTATTGAAGTGGTTAAAGTCTATGGGACTCGAACGTTCGAAATAAAAAGTGCTAATTTTAAAGGCTAATTTGCAAGTTATTGTCCTTAAAAGGTGCGCGCTAACTCTAATGGGCGCACGCGGGTGCGCACTAATGCTAATGGGCGCACGCACATGCGCAAGGGCACTAATGGGGGCACGTGGGTGTGTGGTAATGTTAATGAGAGTGCGCAAATGCGCACGAGTATGCGCGTGTGTGCGGACACACAGTATGACGGATCTTGGCGCCAAAGGAGCTATTTAAAGAAACCTGTCACCTTGCCTCCCTGCTGTCTGGTCTACAGCTTTCCTGAGAGTCCTTCTGCTATTACCTTGTCCGTTACCTGATACCTGTTACCTGGCTTGCCTCTGACTACTCTCTGTTTGCTGCCTGCCATCGACCCTGGCTTGTCTTGACTATTCTTCTGCCTGCTGGTTTGGTAACGATCCTGCCCGCCTGTGTATGACCCGGCTTGACGATGACTACGCCTTGCCTGCCGCCTTGGTACTGCTCCTGCCCACCAGTGTTCTACCCGGCCTGCTTGTTATCTGCTGGTTGGTGTCCTGATTTACAAGACACCTCCCTCTCTGATCTGGTTTGAGTGTTCCTCCTGCTCCTGCTCACCGCTGGTCCCAGTTCCAGCCCACATCTGGTTCTCCTTCTGCTTCTTGGAGTCTGGACCAGCTCTTGCATCTGTGACTTATCAGGCACCTGTGCTCCTTCTGCACTCCTGAACCTCTGTCTGCTCTATCAGGAGTTCTTGAGCCAGAAGAATACAAGAAGCCGCTCCCTGCATCTGTGGGCTCAACCATCAGGTATGTGACACCGACTGTAATTACTGCAGCTGCCTGCCTGTGGTATAGGATCTGAAGAACACCAGCAATTGGGGTAGCTTTAGGTGCACACTGTGCAGATGACACAATACACAGACTGCAGCTGCCTTCCTGTGGTATAGGATCAGCAGGACACCAGCAATTGGGGTAGCTTTAAGTGCACACTGTGCAGATGACACAGTACATCGACTGTAATTGCTGTAGCTGCCTGCGGTATAGGATCAGTAGAAAACCAGCAATTGGGGTAGGTTTAGCTGTACACTGTGCAGGTGGTACAATACACTGACTGTAATTGCTACAGCTGCCTGTGGTATAGGACCAGCAGAATACCAGCAATTGGGGTAGCTTTAGGTGTACACTGTGCAGGCGGCACAATACACCGACTGTAATTGCTACAGCTGCCTGTGGTATAGGACCAGCAGAACACCAGCAATTGGGGTAGCTTTAGCTGTACACTGTGCAGGTGGCACAATACACCCGCTGTAATTGCTACAGCCGCCTGTGGTATAGGACCAGCAGAACACCAGCAATTGTTGTAGCTTTAGGTGTACACTGTGCAGGTGGCACAATACACCGACTGTAATTGCTACAGCTGCCTGTGGTATAGGACCAGCAGAATACCAGCAATTGGGGCAGCTTTAGGTGTACACTGTGCAGGTGGCACAATACACCGACTGTATTTGCTGCAGCAGCTGCCTGTGGTATAGGATCAGAAGAACACCAGCAATTGGGGTAGCTTTAGGTGTACACATCTTCAAATGAAATTCAAAGACACTGTCTCTCCGTCTATCTCTCTCTCCGCCAATGCAACACACTATGCAAGGCCGCTTTGCAGGTGGCCTTATATAGTGTGGGGCATGTACTAAACCCCCTGAGCCATAATTGGCCAAAGCAACCCTGGCTTTGGCCAATTACAGCTCGCTGTACAGACGGCGCTGTGATTGGCCAAGCATGCGGGTCATAGTGCATGCTTGACCAATCATCAGCCAACAATGCACTGCAATGTTGCAGTGAATTATGGGCCGTGAGCGCCACTCAAATTTGGCGCGAACGGCCCATAACGTTCAGGATTCACCTAACGGGCGAACAGCCGATGTTCGAGTCAGCACTCCAAATACCGATAACCTCTAATTTTAAATATCTAGGAATCCAGGTCATCCCGGAAATACCAGAGTACATCCCCCTTAACCTGTCACCTCTGCTGGGACGTATCCGTGCCAGAATAAAAGTATGGTCGAGACTAAAAATGTCCCTGGTAGGAAGAATTAACCCTATTAAAATTATTTTCATGCCCCAGCTTCTTTATATACTGCACAATATTTTGCATAATTAACTGCATTTTTAGGTCCTTCCTGTGTCTGGACAAGCCCCCCAGAGTTAAGCTGGAACAAGTTCATAAACCCAAGGATGAGGGGGGTCTGGCTTTGCCTAACCCATGGCTTTACTACAACACAACCCAGCTGCAGCATATGGCCCGAGCCCTTACCCCGCTGGGAAGGCCGTACCGTGGCAGACCCCATTAAAATCCTGAGGGGTCATGTAATGGGTATCCCAGATGCCACAGAGGGCCTAGAGGCCTTGGCCTACGCAAAGTCTAATAAGAGATTTCCCACATATGCTCTAGTCCAAAAAGTATGGATCAAGGCCAGATAGTTACAGGCAGTAGAAGGCTTCACCAAACACAGACCATTATGGAAAAACGGGTATTACCCAGAACTACAGATACTGACGTGTGGGGCTTGGTGGAGGAAGCATGGAGTCACACACATGCCACATTTTTACAACTGGTAAATTTTCTGATCTGAGACAGCGATTTTGGCTCCCAGAGATGATGCACTTCTATTACCGTCAACTGCAACATGCGATCAGGGCTCAAGCCAGTGGGACTCCATGTATTCTATCCCGAGCCCCATATTTTACTATATGGAGGCGGTGACCAGCCTTAAAGGGTTTATTTCTAACTGCTACTTGATGCTACTTGGGGTATTCCTGACAGGGTTCCCCTTAAAGACAGTGACTAAGTGGGAGAATGATGTGGGTGCCCTCGAGGGGGAACAGTGAGAAGAGGCGCTTCAGGTGGTATAATTGTATACCACCGGAGTGTCCGAGATGGGCGAGAGACCATGGGGACTTGATCCACATGCTGTGGCGCTGCTCCAAGCTACACCTATATTGGACAGGGGTCCTGAATACCATCAACAAAGCCTTTTCATTTTCTATCCCGATTGTCCCCAAACCGTGCCTATTGGGCATCCTAGATGACCTCCCCCTGGAGGACAACTTTAAACTGCCTACTGCAAGGGCCCTGTTTCAGGCATGCCTACTCATCCTTCGAAGATGGAATGTGACGAGTACCCATTGCTTAGGGAGTGGATTGGCCAGATGGGAGACACGCTACGGTTAGAAATGCTTATATTCCAACACAGGGGACACCCAGGCAAATTTGAAGAATCAACAAAGCCTTTTCAGTTTCTATCCCGATTGACCCCAAACTGTGCCTATTGGGCATCCTAGATGCTCTCCCCATAGAGGACAACTTTAAACCACCCATTGCAAGGTCCTTGTTTCAGGCACGCCTACTCATCTTTCAAAGATGGAATGTGACCGAGCCCCCCTTGCTTAGGGAGCAGATTGGCCAGATGGACACGCTACGGTTAGAAAAGCTTATATTCCAACACAGTGGTCACCCTGGCTGAGCTCCCCAGGCCTATCCCCGATGGACCTCATACTTGATGGGTTACTGGGTTGTTAAATTGAAAAAGGTAAAACACCAGGTTTCACTGCTGGCCCAATGTATATTGAAATTACCATGCTCTAGATAGAGGTATAGAGATGATAATAAATGATGTATGTACACTGTGATTTGAAGGAACTGGAATTTTCTGACATGTTTGTAACTCGAGTTCTTTAATAAACTTTTTTCTGAGAAAAAAAAAAGAACATCTGAATGATTCAGAGGAGAACTGGGTGAAAGTGTTATGGTCAGATGAGACCAAAATTAAGCTCTTTGGCATCAACTCAACTGGCTATGTTTGGAGGAGGAGGAATGCTCCCTATGACCCCAAGAACACCATGGAAGTGGAAACATTATGCTTTGGGGGTGTTTTTCTGCTAAGGTGACAGGACAACTTCACTGCATCAAAGGGACGATGGATGGATGTACCATCAAATCCTGGGTGAGAACCCTGTGGATGAATATTTCAGCATGACAATGTTCCAAAACACTTGGCCAATGCGACAAAGGAGTGGCTCAAGAAGAAGCACTTTAAGGTCCTGGAGTGGCCTAGCCAGTCTACAGACCTTAATCCCATAGAAAATATGTAGATGGAGCTGAAGGTTTGAAATTACCAAACGTCGGCCTCTAAACCTTAAAGAGGTTGTAAACCCAGATTAAAAACAAAAAAAACTAAATTCCAGTAAGATAAAGATATAATGAGCTAGTATGTATCGCATAGTAGCTCATTATGAAATACTTATCTTAGAACAAAGCCCTGCAGTGGCACCTGCACACAGCTGACATCTTCCCCGGTGTTTCTTCCCGGTTCGCGGGGTTCAGCGCTGTGATTGGCCGAAGCCAAATTGATATCACTTTGACGGATGGGTGCGGGAGCCACCGGCTACAGCACAGGCCCTGAAGAAGCGGCCATTTTTTCAGAGCGCATGCACCGATGACATAATCGGAGAGGTATACAGTAAATGTCTCCTAAACAGTACAAGTTTAGGAGATATTTACAGTACCTATAGGTAAGCCTTATTATAGGCTTACCTATAGGTATAAACACACAAGGGAAGTTTACTTCCTCTTTAATGATTTGGAGAGGATTTGCAAAGAGGAGTGGGACAAAATTCCTCCTGAGATGTGTGCAAACCTGGTGGCCAACTACAAGAAATGTCTGACCTATGTGATTGTCACGTCAAATACTTATCTCACTTATTAAAATGCAAATCAATTTATAACTTGAAATTTATTTTTCTGGATATTTTTGTTGTTATTCTGTCTCTCGCTGTTAAAATAAACCTACCATTAAAATTCTAGAATGCTCAATTCTTTGTCAGTGGGCAAAATTTTTCCCTCACTGTACATTGTGTGCTGATCCAGGAATAGGAGGTTAGCATTGGGCAAAGCATTCTCTGAATGGTGCCCATGCTGATTAGCTGTATTCAGAATGCATCAGGCTGACCTTAGCGCCCATAGTGGTGTCTACTTCATTGATTTCCAGCTTCCAGGAGCATTTGCCAGGTATGGTTTTTACAAATATCCCATCCTTTTTTTAAGGAGGCAGGTACATATATGCTGCTAGCATAAAATAGTAAATACTATAAGACAACCATATAACAGAAAAATGTATGTATATCATTACATACCACATGAATGCTAAGTCATTCCAGGACAGGAAGTGAGGTGAAATAGCAACGGAGACACTGAAAAACAAGAAATACTATTTTAGAAGAGAAAAGAAGGTTGAGAACATGACATTCTTTATATTGTTGTCGATGCTTTGATTTTTTTTTATGATGCCAGTCATGTACAATTCTCTCCAAACCAGCTTGAGTTAAACTTTAAAATAGCATGTCCTTGTGTTAACTTTTACAATGATTACCACATAAGGCTGTTTAGAATATGGATGTGGCCTGTAGGAAAATAAGTCAGTTCATGTTTGTCCAAGGCAACTAGAGTAAGAGAATATGGAGGCTGCCTTTGCTCACCTTCCCTTTTGAAAATGCTAGTTGCCTATCTGTCATGTTTTTCCACTGACTGTAATAAGTTGTTAATAGTTCAGGAGTTCTGACTTCATTCTGATTTTATAACCTGCAGCTGCAAGATAATAAGTAATAAAGTGATTGTAAAGTAAATTTTTTTTAAAACAAACACAATATACTGTACTTACCTGTTCTGTTCAGTGGGTTTGCACAGGGCAGCTTGGATCATCCTCTTCCCTGCTCCTGGCTCCTCCCTCCTGTTGAGTGCCCCCACAACAAGCAGCTTGTTATGGGGGCACCTGAGCCGAGCTGCAGCACTGTGTGTCCACTCAGACACAGAGCTGCAGTTCGACCCCGCCCCCTCTCTCTCCTGGTTGACTAACTGACTTTGATTGACAGCAGCGGTACTCTTGCTCACCGGACAGGTTGGGTTGGACAGCTCCTGCTGCACCAACTCCAAGTTCCCAGACTGGTCAGCAAGGGGGCAGCCAGAGGCAGCACAGGGGAGCCGGGGCACCTCGGTCGGAGCTGGCTGGGGGAGGAGAGCCTCCAGTGAGACATGGAGCAGACTTCTGCTCGGACACGGTGTGCACCATCCATGCGGGGGGGAGGGGGGGTGGCGGGCGCTCTCTCCTCATCCTGCACTTAGTAGGACACCAGCAAGGACTTTTTACTCCTCTTCACCAGGAAGGCTCAGGAGCTATTTTACCAAGAAGGGATACAACATTAAAAATAAAAACTGGCATAGAATCAAAGACCCATTTCTGTCCAAAAAGGAGAAAAAAAAGACCCCTTTCACACGGGCTGTGCAATCAGGTCCGCCTGTCTTTTTTTCAGGCAGACCTAATCAGCCCCTCCAGTCCCTTCTATAGAGCAGCGGATGTCAGAGGACACATGTCCGTTGACACGCATCGCCATCCGATACGGTCCTGTCTGCCAAAAACAGACTGATGGTGGTCCTATTCCCCATCTGCCTGGCGGATTGGATGGTATCGGATGGAAATGGACAGGCGGTCCATTTGCATCCGATTGCCCCATAGAGGAGAACAGGACTGTGTCTGTGTCTGCTCTGCATAGCATACCTGTCATCTGCCTGCTCAGCGGGGATCAGCAGAGAGATCCCCTGCTGAGCAAGTGGATTCCACTTAGAGGAGGCGCTTGTGTGATAGCGACCTTATGCCACGTATACACGACTGGACTTTTCCACAGCAAAGGTCTGACAGAACGAATTCGTCGGACAATTCGATCGTGTGTGGGCTCCATCAGACCTTTGCTGTCCAAAAATCTGACAGACTTTAGAAATAGAACATGTTTCAAATTTTTTCACCAGAACTCCGCCAGACCCAGTTCCTATCGAGGAATCCGCTCGCGTGTATGCTATTCCGATGGATGAAAACCAACGCTAGGATAGCTATTGGCTACTGGCTATGAACTTCCTTATTCTAGTCCGGTCGTACGTCATCACATTCGAATCCGTCTGACTTTGGTGTGATTGTGTGTCTGTTAATTCGGAAAGTCCGCCGAAAGTCCGTCGAAAAGACCGTTGGACCTAGAGCGTTGAAAAGTCCGCTCGTGTGTACGCGGCATCAAACTTTAAAAGCTTAATTTCGCCTTCCATGGTCTATTATTATGTTCTATTTTTTTTTACAGCATGGTGAAGTGGTGCTTGCAATAAGTTTATGTAAACCCAATCACAAAAGTTTCATATCAATTTTAATATCTTACTGAAATTTCAAAAGTAATTTTTGATTTTTTTAAATCTACTACCTTCTTGAAAATAATACTAGTAATTGTGCCATAGAGGTCCTTGTGCAGGTACTTTTTGTTATAGGGAGACAACACTCTGTCCCTGTCTTTTAATTGCTCTCATGTGTTGGTGTCCTGTCGCAATAATATCAATTTGAGACTATATACAGCTGTGCTGATATTCAATGTTTAGGAATGTTTTGGTGTTGTCCCCATCAGGAAGTTTGAGCAATGACATACAGCTGATGTAGGAGCAGGGGCAGACTGACAACTCATGGGGCCCCGGGCAATAGGAGATGATTATGGGGCCCCGGGCAATAGGAGGAGATTATGGGGACCCCAGGCAATGGATTATGGGGCCACACATTATACACACACATACAGTATACACACACAGACACACAATATACACACACAGTATACACACACAGAATACACATACACACACTGAAAAGGTACTGGAGAGGCGGAGCAGCTATAATCTTGGGATTAAAAAAAAAAAATGATTTTTACATACTGTCCCTGGTTTTATTGAGGCTGGCAACCCTGATGGGGCCCCTTAGTGGCATGGGGCCCTCGGGCAGCAAATGGTCAGTCTGCCCCTGTGTAGGAATGAATCAATGTAGACAAGAAGGTGCTGCAAAAAAGCTTTAGCAGATCAGCAACATTGATATTCAATAAAGATGAAGAAAAGGTGAAAATCATACCTCCTGAAATACAATCACTTTAGTGAACTAAATTACATTTAAAGATTACTTTTTATTTAAGATGGCTATAGATGGGGTGAGTTTATTCCAAAATGCAAACATTTTTGGTGCGACAGTCACATATGGTTTATGTTTATCAGTAGACCTGCACTAGTATCATATGGGATCTTGTAGGTGGAAAGTTGGGTCAGATTAATCCCTGTTGCTTGATCAGGCAGTGAGGGTTAAGCTGGCACTCTCTGTAGGCAGGTAGTGGTCAAGCCGGGAAGTTAGGAGTTAATTTTGTTTCCTGGGTTGTTCTTGGCGAGTTTTTCCTGGGTCCCACCTAACGATTCTGTGTGCTATAAATGGGATGGAGGCCCGGACCCAAGAAGCTTTAGGCCTGCGAGAGGCCTAGGAAGTTGTCCACTGCCGTTACCAGAGTCTGGATTACCAGGATTATGCAGAGGTTGGAGTTCCCACTGCCTAGGAGGATTGCTGGAACTTGCAGTCCCTCCTGAAGATACCACCCATAGACTTTGCCAAGAATGGATTCCTTCCTATGCAGGTATGCTGGGGCAGCCCCAAGCCTGAAGTTAGGGATGAGGGATGTTAGAGAAATGATTGTATTTAATTTTGGACTGTTGTCTGTTCCAAGTGTTTTGGAACTTTGCCTTTGTCTGGTCTGAAGTTACTAAAGGGATGTAATGCAAGTAACCATTATAGTCTACAGCTTGGGTCACTATACACATTGTGGTGTGAAGATAAGGATACAAGAGTTCATACAGTGTGAAGATACAGTGGTTACAACGGGTTAGCAGCCTGTCATAAGTGTGTACATGTGACAGGAGAGATAGCCTCTTGTAGTGAAGGAGAGGTTGTCGGCACTCTTTCAGCTGTGATCTGTCTCCCATACCAACTGGGGCAGGTCTGCACTACCGGGGCTCTCACCATGTACACAGGTACGGAAGAAAAAGAGTTAAGTGAAGTACACACATGGAGTTTGCCCTAGGTGCACTGCGGGACCCCACACCATTACTGGTAAGGTAGGACTGATGGCGAGGGCAAGAGCTCTGCATGTCCCTCCTAATTGCACAAGTGACTGTGGTGATGTACAGTAACATCAAGAGAGCTTATCAAACTCAGTCGGTTGTTCCTGTAAAGGTACCCTCTGTGTAAGGCAGTGACCCTATTCAGAGTGCCTAGTGTAGCCCAGAAGAACCCACCCTGGGGAAGGCCTTTCATGTGACTCTTCCTTGGTGCCCAATGTTAAATCACGTGACTTCTTCAGGTGGTCCCCCTAAGAAGTCACATGATTTGATGTAACGCATTTTAAGTTAAGTGTATTTATTTTTAATAAAAATTGTATATACTGTATATAGCACAGAGCACTATATTTGCATTCTCTTTTTCAAGTTATCCTGGATGAAAGTATCATGGAGGATGGTAATGGATTGTGGAGCATCTGATTACCGGAGTGAGGAGTTTTGCTGAGGCTCATGAGACTCCTTTTAAAGGGGAAGGCGCATAAGGACCTAATATAATATGAGAGCATAAGCTTTATAGTGACAGGATATGAACATATGATGAACGAAATGTCATAATGTCACAGTGGAAATCGTGAAAAAAAAAATGTTTTTTTTGAACAGCAACTATATAGTGAGAGTGTATTTCAAAGTGACACACATGGATATTTTGGACTTCCTCTCTAGATATACATTGATTATTTAAAGTAAAATATACAGACATTCTTGGACTCTTCTGAGGATTATGATACTGGGATAGCACACAGGCATACCCCACTTTTAAGTACACAATGGGGTTTATTTACTAAAGCTGAAAAGTGCAAAATCGGGCTCACTTCTGCATAGAAAACAATGAGCTTCGAACCCCAGCTTGTTAATTAATTAAGCTTTGGTAATAAAACCTGGAAACTCATTGGTTTGTATGTAGAAGTGAGCCTGATTTTGCACTTTCTAACTTTAGTAAATAAACCCCATTGTGTACTTAAAAGTGGGGTATGCCTGTATTTAAAGCGGTGCACACGGACATTCTTTTATTTTTATGTTCGTTTTTTCATTTTCATTCACAAACACGCATTTATTATTTAAATCAAAACACAGAGATACTGCTTGTTTTTTTGCCAATTTTATTTATTTAAAGGGAACGCACACACATATTCTTTATTTTTTGTGTACACAGTAGATATATCATTAGACATTATCACTGAACATTTTGGTTGAGTACTGCATGGCACTGGTCATGGGGGATTGTCTAACTCGTAAAAATACAGCTGTGATCTTGTTCATGCATAATCTCAGATCTGAAAATGTTTTTGCATTTTTTATTATTTAAACACTGATAATACATTTATTTCTCTATAAATAAATCATGCCAGTCTTTCTGGTTGTAAAGTTAAACAACGGACAATTTATAGTTTACATATTCTCAGACATAGCTGTTAGCATAACTGTAAAACCACCCTTTGGGCTCTCTCACACAGGCATTGAATATAGGCGGTATCATTTCATTTTTACCGCTACCTAACCACCTATCAATTATTAGCAGGTTATTGAATTATGCGCTTGGAAGCTTGTTGTATGCAGAGAATACTTTACTTTCATGGAGGAATAAATTACATGCCTTTTATCATAGACAAGAAGAGAACAACAAAGAAATACATGCACTGAACATAGACAGAACATCCTGTCATTACATTACCATAGAATAACACATTATAATACTGCAGTGCCACCTACTGGTATAGATAGGAATAATGCAATATATAGTCAGTTTATAAACAACTTTTCTGTTGTACATTTCCAACGTCAATGCCACTCAAAATTGTAAAAATAGGGAGCGGATGGAGGTGTTCTAACTGCAGCATTAGCATTATCTCACGTTGCATCAAGGCAAAATTAACACTGTCTGCAGAGTTCAGAAGGCCTTGAACCACCTCCATGCACTTCTATTGAATTGCATTAAAAGCATGACATAAACAAACAAGTTTATGGCACTGTAAATGCACCTGGGGCATTTAGAGTGCATTTAAGGTGTGGTTGCAAAGCATCAAAAGTGATCATTCCCAATTTTAGCCTTGTATAAATTGCAAAAGCTTATCTCCCAGGGCGTTTGATGAGCATTGCATGACGCAACATGAATGCCTGTACAGCGCAACTAAAACGCTCATTAATGCCAAGGGTGTGTTAATGCATGTTAGCCTGCTGTAGAATTCAACACCTGTGTAAAAGAGCCATTACTGTGTTTATGTGATGCTCAGTCAGGCACTGTGGAGGAATTTAAGACCATAAGACTTGTGTATGACCTTTCTTCCTCCCCAGCATGTCATAGCTAAGCAGATATGGTGAGATAATAGCACAGCTTCCTTGATGCTATAATAGTTCCCCTGATCGGACACATGTAACCTTTGCTGTTCATCAGCATGATGTTGTACAAAGCAAAGCTGCAAACATTTTTAGGGTATCATACTAGATGGCATATTGTCTGCTGTCTGCATACTCTCTTCTTTCCCATCACAACAAAAGAAGGAACAGTGTTGGTTGTATGTAGCAGCTCTTTCTCTTAAGCCCCATACACACTATCAGATTTTCTGCTGACTTTTTCCTTCAGATTTACCAAAACCATGTAGTAGAAGGGCCTGCCTGATTGCATACAAATTGAAATTACTAAGGTTTGACCTCATATTATATGGTTTTGGTAAATCTGAAGGAAAAACTCAGCAGAAAAACTGATAGTGTGTATGGGGCTTTACACAATAACCTACAATTTTCTTCAATTCTCCTTACTTTTTTTTTATAAATAATATATATCAGCAGGCTCTTCTCTGTAAATAAATTCAAAATTAAATTGATGTTACCTCCCAGAGTTAATGTGATATAATACATGTAACAACAGCTTTATCTTTTTGTGACATTTTCCAATTTCCTGCAACACTGTAACAATGGCCATTGATTTATTTTCTCTAGGGATGTAGAACTGAAAATGGTCTGGCAGGAACAGGCGCTCTGCTCTAATTTCCAATTCCCCAGTCATTTAACACTTATGCCCCGTACACACAATCGGAAATTCGGCCAGCAAAAGACTGATGAGAGCTTTTGGTCGGAAAAGGCGATCATGTGTATGCCCCATCGGACTTTTGCTGGCCGAATTTCGGCCAGCAAAAGATTGATAGCATGTTCTCAATGTTTCGGTTGGGAAAAGTTCCTATCTGAAAATGTATTCGT
This sequence comes from Lithobates pipiens, assembly GCF_037356315.1. Taxonomy (NCBI): domain Eukaryota; kingdom Metazoa; phylum Chordata; class Amphibia; order Anura; family Ranidae; genus Lithobates; species Lithobates pipiens. Next base: position 237,784,475 of record NW_027507785.1, on the reverse strand, counting down.
GTTTATGCAATTCCGACACGAAAAAATGCTCAGATTCAACTAAGAGATGGAAACTATTGGCTATTGGGTATTGAACTTCCTTTTTCTAGTCCCTTCATATGTGTTATACGCCACCGCGTTCTTGACAGTCGGAATTTGTTGTGACCGTGTGTATGCAAGACAGCTTGAGTGAAATCCCATCGGAATTTCATCGGGAAAACCATCAGAGCTTTTTCCAACCAAAATTCCGATCGTGTGTACGCAGTTTTACTCTGAGTCATCTAGCTTGAAAACACTGCTGTACTATTCTACAGCAAATTTACTACAGATGACTTTTAGGTTGGATTTTCATTGTTGTCAATGCATGTCAACATTCCTTATACAGTATAATGTGTTCACTGGCTAAGTGCATTGGGGTGCCAGTCACCCCAATCTCCTGCAAGCTATATATTGATAAAACTGGATATATATTTTTTTCACTCAAGCACCAGGATAAAAAAAAAAAAAAAAAAAAAAAAAGAAGATTACTTCATCCACAAAAACTAAATGGATGAAGGTATCCCCTTCATCGGGACATTGTTTTCTGAAAAGTTTTTCAGCATGTCCCCTTCAATAAATCAAATGATTTACTTCTGTCGAGCTTGTATGACCACACACTGCTAGGCTTGTGCCTGCTTAACTGGCTGAATTTTGATCAATGTATGACCAGCTTTATTAAGAAAAGAAGAGACATTGGGACTTTATTAGTGCTAACATCTCAGGGATAAAACCACAATTATAATAGTCTCAATAATTTACAAAAGTATTTTATTTTACAAATGTTAAAAACACCCTTAAAAATCCACCAATAAAAGGTATGTTAAATATCACCCTTAACAAAGCATACAATCCACCATATCATGGTTATTAAACTTGAAGAAAGATTAAATTATACAAATCTCCAGTATTTTATAGTTCTATGTCTATAGGATGCTAAGTCCCAACATGTTTCGTGATGAATCACTTCCTCAGGAGACCTTATGGTGACATCATGATAAACGAAAATGCATAACCCAAAGTGATATTGCATTTTGTCCATAGATGAAAGTGGAGAACCTCACAGAATGAGGCAGGCAATGGAAAGCTCAAGTTATTAGAGCAAACTATTCATATGGTGAATAGGTACATTAGAACGCAATAAGTTGAATAGGCCACGGTCCTCCAAAAATATTATAACAAAGCCATACTTGTGCCCATCAGCAGTCAATGCACATTTCCATGTTCCGGACAGCTTTATTCTCACAAATTTCTCCCTTACATGCCTACATCAAGGAATTTTCATCTTTATTGGGCTTCAAGGTCAATAACTAAAATAACTAAATGCCCTACCTAGCATCCTAAGTTCCCAAATCTTTACCTTGCCACAGTCCTCTTACCAGTAATCCTGAAACCCAAGGAGTGTCCTGAATCTGGGCATCAACCGTACACCTAATCCCCACAGTTTATATGACGCTAACTACCCTAGACTTTTCAAGACATTAGAAAACTCCTATTGACTATGAGAATTGCTATTCTGACAAAACAATACAATTTTCAAACACTCCCTGTGAAGATCCCTCTTTCAAGCCTACAAAACTCTAACAGGATCTTCTTTCATTTACCCGGGGTGGCCATAAATCTCAAGGGGAATGTGGGGGTTAGCATTTCCCAAAAATAGAAAATATTACTATGCATCCAATCTCAGTCCAGTGATGCTCCCCCCCCCCCCCCCCCAGGAACAACAGCCCACTGCTCTGGGTTTCAGCCTACAGGTTAAGTAGCTGAGTCCCAACCATGAGAGCCCATAGCAGACCCAACTAAACAATTATTGCTCTCCCTAACCACAGGAAGGCCACAAACTAAATTTCAACCACTAGTAGCCTAACAAGGGCGCTACACACATGTTCCCTGTCAGCACATATGTGGTCAACAGGGCCTGATTGACTCCTAATGTTGTGTCTCATTTCCCAAGTCTTACTGCAGCTGAATTACAGGATGATGATAGGAAAACAGGTTTGGATACTTATACTAGTTCTATGAAAAAAAATGAATTAACCAGCATTGAAAGTGTTTATTATTATTATTCAAGGGTTTCCACCAGCGTGGATTTGGCAGACCGGAAAGCGCTGGATGTCAGCGGACATGTCATAGCTGACATCCATCACTCCACAGAGGTGAATGGAGCATCCAATCAGGTCCGCCTGAAAAACTGACAATCAGACCCGATCGGACAGTATGTGTAAAAGGGGCAATATACTTACCTGCTCTGTGCGGTGAATTTGCACATGGCAGCCAGGATCCTCCTCTTCTCGGGTGCCTCTTTGCTGTTCCTGGTGCCTCCCTCCTGTAGAGTGCCCCCACAGCAAGCAGCTGCAGTTTGGCCCCCTCTCTCCTCTGATTGACTAACTGACTTTGACAGCCTCTTGTGCCAATGGCACCACTGCTGTGTCTCAGCCAATCAGGAGGGAGAGTCCCAGACGGCCGAGGGACTAGTGGATATCGCTGGACAGAGATGGGCTTAGGTAAGTATTAGGGGGTGCTGAGGCGGCTGCTACACACATAAGGCTTTTTATAGACTGCATTAAGGTAAAAAAAAACTTCTGACTTTACGACCACTGTAAATGAGATAAAAATAACTACAAACAAAGTGTAAATGAGCTGGAGAGTTAAAATTCTACCCAAAGAGTCTGTAAGATGATCAGTAGTTGATGGTGCTTAAAAGAATAATGTACAGAGAAGGAAGACCATACACCTTCAAACCGATCACACTGCCTATTACCATAACGGTACTCATTTTCTATGTGTAATGCCGCGTACACACGGTCGGAGAATCCGTCGGAATGCGTCTTATCGGACCATGTCGTCAGATAATCCGACTGTGTGTGGTATTGATCGGACTGATTCAGTCCGAATCTCCATCGGACCCAATTTTCCAACATGTTGGTTATATTTCCCGACCAACTGGGCCGGTTGGACGTAATCCGATCATGTGTAGAGAATTTTGATCGGACCAAGTGCCACGCATGCTCAGATCAAATTCCTACATCCAAGCTATTGGCTACTAGCCTGAATGTAGTCCCATCGTAACGAAATTACATCATCACGTTCTGAAAGATCGGATTTTTCGACAACTTAGTCCGACCGTGTGTATGCAACAGTTTCGGACACAATCCGTCAGACTAAATCTGACAGACAAAATCCGACGGATTTGGTTGGCAGAATCTCCGACCGTGTGTACATGGGCTAAGACATAGTGGCAGACATATTCGCACGATAAATACTCAAGCTCGGTTTCCTGCTTTTCACTGTTAAACAGGAGTTTTAAAATGATATCAAGGTGAAATACTGATTGGTTGTGCCCATATATCCAAAGTCTGCCTTAAAATCTGTGTTCGGTGAGACCCATAATTATGTGCCCATAAACAATGTAACCAATGATGTGATGAAAATCCTCTGTTGATGCAACAAATTAACTTTGTATAAAAGTGAATAGCATAACCATAGACACATAATAGAGTCCATATACAGCTTCAAATAAAGACCAAAAAACATCCAAATGCTTAATTTTCATTTTCTGTGTCTTCAAACACCCCTCTCAATCTGACAAACAGACTGCGCTCAACACCTGTGCTCCATACAAATTCACTGGACGATCTAGGCCCTTATAGGAATAGGCTCCTCATGATGGCACATCATAAAAACAAATTTATTTAAATTTTAAAGTGGGTGCAAACCAGATTCATGAAATTTGACCTAGGCACATATATCTGTAGTGTTTACGTATCTCTCTCCAAAGCCCTGAGTCCATTGTCTTTCTGCTGCATCATTCCTCTGTTATCAGCAGACAACTTCTAATGCCGCGTAAACACTATCCGCCCGTGTGTGGGCAGACTTAGAAAGAAGTTTTGCCTTAAAATTGTCCGGCGGATAATCCGCCCGTCTGTTTGCTAGTCCGCCAGACTTTTGAAATGAACGGACTTGCCCACACACGGAGAAAAGTCCGTTCATTTTGAACGTGGCTCCAGGTAGATGGAACTAGCGAAAGAAGTCAATGTCACCGCCTCCATCGGCGAGATTGACACTTTGCTTGCCCCGTCACCAGAGCCGGTGCAAGGATTTTTGACACCCTAGGCGAAACCTCATTTTGCCGCCCCACATTGGCCCCACCCTTGACCAGGGGCGGATCCAGGGGGGGGGCAACGGGTCAATTGCCCCCTCCGAGAATACCGCCAGCTGATGACAGAACGGCCGGTTCCGCGGGTCCAATCGCGGCCGGTTCCGCGGGTACCCGCGGGCCGGTTCCGTGGGTCCAATCGCGGCCGGTTCCGCGGGTACCCGCGGCCGGTTCCGCGGCTCCAATCGCGGCCGGTTCCGCGGGTCCAATCGCGGCCGGTTCCGCGGGTCCAATCGCGGCCGGTTCCGCGGGTACCCGCGCGGCCGGTTCCGCGGGTACCCGCGCTGAGTGGACGGGTGAGGGGGGGGGGCAGCTGGGCGGCTTAGGAGGGCTGCTGGCCAATCAGGAAGCCAGCAGGCAGGGGAGCAGGGAGATGACATCATCTCTCACTGCCCTGCATCCCTCCAGTTCCGCCCTCACTGTGTAGGAAGCTGTGTGCAGCAGAGAGATTGCATCATCTCTCTGCTGCCTATGTTCACTCTGTAACCCAACAAAAGACCACCAGTAGGTGACAATCCGCAATGTGTGGCAGGCTACGTGGCAAGTGGCAATCCGCAATGTGTGGCAGACTACGTGGCAAGTGGCAATCCGCAATGTGTGGCAGGTGACGTGGCAAGTGACAATCCGTAATGTGTGGCAGTTGACGTGGCAAGTGACAATCCGCAATGTGTGGCAGGTGACGTGGCAAGTGACAATCCGCAATGTGTGGCAGGCTACGTGGCAATCCGCAATATGTTGCAGGCAACGTGGCAAGTGACAATCCGCAATGTGTGGCAGGTGACGTGGCAAGTGGCAATCCGCAATGTGTGGCAGGCAACGTGGCAAGTGACAATCCGCAATGTGTGGCAGGTGACGTGGCAAGTGGCAATCCGCAATGTGTGGCAGGCAACGTGGCAAGTGACAATCCGCAATGTGTGGCAGGTGACGTGGCAAGTGACAATCCCCAATGTGTGGCAGGTGACGTGGCAAGTGGCAATCCGCAATGTGGGTCAGGCAACTTGGCAAGTGACAATCCGCAATGTGTGGCAGGTGACGTGGCAAGTGGCAATCCGCAATGTGTGGCAGGCTACGTGGCAATCCGCATCTGGTGGCAGGCGACGTGGCAAGTGACAATCCGCAATGTGTGGCAGGTGACGTGGCAAGTCACAATCCGCAATGTGTGGCAGGTGACGTGGCAAGTGACAATCCCCAATGTGTGGCAGGTGACGTGGCAAGTGGCAATCCGCAATGTGGGTCAGGCAACTTGGCAAGTGACAATCCGCAATGTGTGGCAGGTGACGTGGCAAGTGGCAATCCGCAATGTGTGGCAGGCTGCTACGTGGCAATCCGCATCTGGTGGCAGGCGACGTGGCAAGTGACAATCCGCAATGTGTGGCAGGTGACATGGCAAGTGGCAATCTGCAATGTGTGGCAGGCTACGTGGCAAGTGACAATCCGCAATGTGTGGCAGGTGACGTGGCAAGTAACAATCCGCATTTGGTGACAAGTGACAATCCACATTTGGTGGCAGGCGACATGGCAAGTGACATCCTCAGGGCTCCCACTGATTCTGCATTATGGTGAGTTGAACCATTTAATTTTATATTACAATGTATTAATAGAAATAATGCGCTTCAATCATCCTGACACCATAACAACCATGGTGCCGTAATGATTGAAGCGCCAATACCAGCCATTTCCCATATAAATTGCCCCCCAAAAAACATATTTTATAGCAGTGCCCCTCCCGAGATTAGACTCTGGATCCGCCCCTGCCCTTGACTCCATCCACTTTGCCCTGCTAATGTGACAGAAGGCGCTGCTATACAGGAAGGAGATTGGCTCTGCTTCCTCTAGCACTGGCTCTAGTGCTGTACTGCACCTCTAATTACATTAGCAGTCAGACTGAGTTAGTTACATGCTGCAGCCTGCAGAGCATGCAAACGCGGAGGGAAGCCAGCGGCCGGGTGCCCCTAGGCAGCAGTGCGCCCTAGGCAGCTGCCTAGTTTGCCTAGTGGTAGCACTGGCCCCTACGATGTACCCCTACCCATTCACCTGGGGAAATAAAGTGTACATAAAAAACACAACACAGGTTTTTAAAATACTTTATTAGACAGCTCCGGGGGTCTTCTTCCATCTTCGGGACTCCTCCACTATCTTCTGCTCTTTTTCTAGCTCTTTTACTAGCGGAGGAGCCCGGCTTTCTCCTTTGTCGCCGCCGCCGTCCAGGGGTCTTCCTCCGACGGGTGTCAGAGAAGTACTTACCGAGGCCGAGATGCCGAGAGCGGTTCACCCTTGCGACTAAGCGCAGTACAGGGAGTGAATGGCACAAAGAGGCACAGACTACCCAGATTGCAGGAGAAGCCTTGTGTGAAGGTCCCTGTAGAGATGGGCACCTGTGCAAAGGCTGGCGGATGGCAAGTGCAGAAGACAGAATTCCTGAACCAGGCTGAGGGTCAAACACTGAAAGTGTGTAATGTGTGTATGATGTAACACAGGCAGAGATATAGTGTCTTTGGGAGACACAAGGCAAGTCTGGGTCACAGGCCAAGGGTCAAGGGAAGGAGACAGGAGGCAGGTTCGGGTCACAGGCAGAGGGTCAAACACTGGAGAGAAGTGGATTCCGTTTAAACAAGCCAGGGGTCAAGGTCCAGGAGATAAGCAGCAGAGTCAAGAACAATCCGGGCCACAGCAGGTAGTCACATGCAAGGAACAGGATCAAGTTAGCAGGAGCTGAAGACAAACCAGAAATTTGTCTGCACACCAGAGCCGCTTTTATAGGCCGCAAAGGAGACGCTAAGCGTGCGCCAATGCGCACACGCGTGCACCAGTGTGCATGTGCGTGCGTGCGCCGGGCCGTACATGCACCGAATCGCCGTTCTGCCGCGCATGTGCGCAGGAACGCAGCTAAGGCGCCAGGAATGTCTATTCCCCCGACATCGAGGATCTTGTCCCGCTCTTCGGGGGTCTTGTCCCGCTCTTCGGTTTTTCTTGCCGTGCCTCCGCTTTCTTCTTCCAGCTCTTTAACTAGCGTTGGCCTGGTCTTGTTGCTGCCGCCGCCACCTTCTTCTCATTATTATTCTCTTCTTCCTTCCGATGTTGACATGACGCTCTCTCCAGCCTTAATGGCAGGGACGCATTGTGCATTGTGGGTGACCCCGCCCCTTATGATGTCCTCCGGGAGTGTGACATCATAAGGGATGGGGTCACCATGTGACATCACCTGGTGACCCCGCCCCTCGTCCCTATATAAGTCGCCGCACAACGCGTCCCTGCCATTACGGCCAGAGAGAGCGTTGTGTCAACATTGGAAGAAGAAGCAGAAGAAGCAGAAGAAGCAGAAGGTGGCGGTGACAGTGACCGGGCCAATGCTAGTAAAAGAGCTGGAAGAAGAAAGCGGAGGCAAGAAGAACCGAAGAAGACAAAACCCCCAAAGAGCGGGACATGACCCCTGAAGTTGGAAGAAGACCCCCGGACGGCAGCGGGCTCCTCCGCTAGCAGAAGATAGTGGAGGAGTCCAGCAAGAAGACCCCCAAAGATGGAAGAAGACCCCGGAGTTATCTAATAAAGTATTTTAAAAACCTGTGTTGTGTTTTTTATGTACACTTTTTTTCCCCAGGTGAATGGTTAGGGGTACATCGTACCCCATACTCATTCACATAAGGTAGGGGGCCAGAATCTGGGGGTCCCCTTATTAAAGGGGGCTCCCGGATTCTGATAAGCCCCCCGCCCGCAGACCCCGACAACCAACAGTCAGGGTTGTCAGGAAGAGGCCCTTGTCCTCATCAACATGGGGACAAGGTGCTTTGGGGTGGGGGGGCCGCAGCCCCCCTTCCCCAAAGCACCCCATATGTTGAGGGCACACGGCTTGGATCGGCTCAGGAGGGGGGGCGCTCGCTCGACTCCACCCCCTTTCCTGACCGGCCGGGCTGCATGCTCGGATAAGGGTCTGCTATGGACTTTGGGGGGACCCCACACCTTTTTTTGACATTGGGGTTCCCCTTTAAATCCATACCAGGTAACGGGGCTAGAGAGGTGTCGATCTCGCCAATGGAGGCAGCGACATTGACTTCCTTCACTAGTTCCATCTACCTAGAGCCACGTTCAAAATGAACTGACTTTTCTCCGTGTGTGGGCAAGTCCGTTCATTTCAAAAGTCTGGCGGACTCCCGCCATAGTCCGGGGGATTGTCCGCCAGACCTAGTCCGCTGGAAAAGTCCGGTCATGTATGGGTGTGTGTGTGCAGGTCCGCTCATTCGGAAAGTCCGGCGGACCTCCGCTGCAAAGTCCGGCGGGTTGTCTGCTAGATAGTCTGATCGTGTGTATGCGGCATCACAAGTTCTCAGAGATGGGAGATAAAACAAGCCTGAAATGTGTGTCGGGGGTGGGTACTATAAATAGATTAGCTCTGAAACTATCTTCATTCTTCTGCCTATGTGGAGTGTGGGTGTGTGCCTTTCCTCGAATTAGCTGTCACACACAGTGTAAACCAACACTCCTACTGCTGAATGAGGAAGTACAAATTCTAACACAATGTAAGAATTCTAAAGAATATAGCAAGCTGAAGACAGCAGATATACATGTACAAATTATGTAAGGTGATTTGTTTGATCTCTGTGTATCATCTGAGGCTGTTCACTTCACTGGGTATAGGAGAGGGTTTACATCCACTTTAAAAACAATTACTCACATTTCACATAACAAATATGACAAATCCCACTGACTTCAATGCCCGCTCCAATAATTAGGTCAGTTAGGGACTAAGGCCGCGTACACACGGGCGGATTGTCTGTCCAACTTAGTCCGCTGAAACGTGTTTCAGCGGACAATCCGCTCGTGTGTGGGCTTCAGCTGACTTTTTCAGCGGACTGTCTGACGAACAAAGTCTTACGGAATTTCCGAAATTTTGTCCGTTCAAACTTGGTTTTGTCCGTCCAAACTTGGTTTCAGCGGACAGTCCGCTCGTGTGTAGGCAAGTTGGACGAACTAAGTATGGCGCATGCTCAGAAAGGATTTACACGGCCGAAGGTTGCATTGCAGTGTATAGGACGTCGTTTTTCTAGTCCCGTCGTACGTGCTGTACACGTCATCGCACACGCTTTCAGCGGACTGTCTGTTCATCGTGTGTGGTCAAGTCCGTTCATGCAAATTTTGAACGGACTGTCTGTCGGATTGTCTGACGAACTTAGTTCGGCAGACAATCCGCCCGTGTGTACGCGGCCTTAGAGTAAACAGTAATTGGTTGGGTCAAATCTACATGTCCCTTTAGTGACTTATCTACAAAGCCCTATAGCTGATAAAATAATAACAAAGACAAAAGACAAATCTGGGGATAAACATTCTCAGACACAGTTCCCTATGCGAGGAGAACATTACATTAATGCCGCATACACACAACCATTTTTTACGTCAGAATAAACTCTGACGATTTTTCCGACAAGGTACCGACAGAGTTCCGCTGAAACGGACTTGCCTACACATGATCACACCAATGTCCAATCGGTTAGAATGCGGTGATGTACAACGCGTACGATGGGACTAGAAAAAAAGAAGTTCAATAGCCAGTAACCAATAGCTGCCCCTGCGTCGTTTTTTGTCCGTTGGAACAGCATACAGACGAAAGGTTTTCCCAATAGAAATTGACTCTGTTGGAAAGATTTAAAGCATGTTCTATTTCTAGGTCCGTCAGAATTTTCGAGAAAAAAAAAAAGTCCCCTGAAGCCCAAACACGATCGGAATATACGATTAAATGATTCTGTCTGACTTTTTCTGCCGGAAAGTCCGATCATGTGTACACGGCATAAGGCTACCTAGAAGTTTATTTCTAGTTCTAAGGCCGCGTACACACGCGCGGACTGTTCGCCCAACTTGCCCACACACGACGAACGAACAGTTTGCTGAAACCGTGCGCGATGACGTGAACAGCACGTACGACGGGACGAAAAATACGACGTCCTATACACTGCATTATAGCTTTCGGCGTGAAAATCCTTTCTGAGCATGCGCGCAACTTTGTTTGACGAACAAGCCTACACACGAGCGGGCTGTTCGCTGAAACAAGGTTTCAGCGGACAGTTTTTCGGAAATTCCGAAAAACCTTGTCCGTCCAACTGTCCGCTGAAACTGTCCGCTGAAAGCCCACACACGAGCGGACTGTCCGCCCAAACACTGTTCAGCGGACAAAGTTGGGCGAACAGTCCGCCCGTGTGTACGCGGCCTTAGACTGCACTGTCATTGACAGATTCAAATCTCAGACTAATAAGTGGGATCCAGTTACTATGATTTCTGTTCTTGTGATCACCATGACAGCCATTCATAGTGATCAATGGAAATTTGTTATCAAAAATTTTCAGCCTGCAAGTGGTATTATCTTTTTCCCCTTTTTTTTCCCAATTTCCCTTTGGGATTAATAAAGTATTTTGTTTTCTCTCTGCATTTGCTGTGCACAGAGAAAGAGGTACAATGTAGGAAATAACTACAATTAAATATACAGTTAAAGTTAAAATGTTTGATCAAAAATTTGCAGTGCCCATTTACACTATGGTGCTGTGGTAAAGAAAGTTACTACAATGCACAGTATTGCACATTACACGTGTTGGTATGACCCCAATGGACTTTACTGACGCTACAACACACAGGTATGCACTAAAACGATTTGTGGTGTGCTGCCGTAAATGTCACATGCACCCTTTTTGGTACATAATTCTGCATTAGGCAGTCCATTCAAATGCATCATAATAGTGAGAAAAAGCCTTTACTGTATATCTAAAAGCTTATAATGAGCAGGTTAGTCATCAAATTAAAGTCTTACATCCTGAAGGAAAAAAAAAAAATAAAGCATAATGTTCTCTATTTCAGCACTCATTCGCATTGCCCATAACCAGTCCCTCCCAACTTCCCCAGGTATTATATTCTCAGGGGATCATTTTAGCATTAATATTATTAAATGTAAAAGAGAAAATGTTTTGCATCCCTCTGGAACAAAAGACTATGTTCTGAATCATATTTCTCAGTCCACAATGACCCTCAATCACAAGATAAAAAAATTCTACATTTTTCTTCCTTAATGGTTTATAATTGGTAATTAATTTCATTTGGGAACATGAAAACCCTGTATTATCTGCATTTGTGTATTATGAGAAAATTGTACTTCTATTTATGTAGGAAAACATTGTGAAATTTTAAACCGCTGATTGTAATTTGATTAAATAAAAAAGAAAAAAAGACAGTTGAATTAAAAAACAGAGTAAAAATTATTTAGCTATGTTGAGTAGTTAGTCAAGTTAATTGATGCATAATGTAGCTGCTAAATTTGGTCTAGCATCTAGGCTTAAGTATTCTACTAACTAAAAATATATTCCACCTTCGGATTCAGTAAACAATACAGACATCCTATGGTTTTATAGCGTTCCTCAACTAGGACTGAATGGAAGGGTTTTATTGAGTGAGGATTCTTAGCAAGCATTATGTGCTGTTGTCACGTTTAAAACATCTTTAGGATTTTATAATCAATATTCAGATTTTATATATATATATATATATATATATATATATATATTATATATATATTGGTTATGGAAGAGTAGCTTTTATTCTGTACTAAAATTATAATTTATATCCTTAAGGCTGGGTTCACACTGCTGCGGAAGCGAGAACCGGATGTGATTCGCACCGCACTGCAGTGCAAATCACATCCGATCTCTGTGCGATGCGAGTTCAGCCATACAGATAGTATGGCTGAATTCGCATCGCACCCGCCGCAAACTCGCACGGGACCCTTTTTTTGGTCCGCAGCAGAATCGGATCGCATGTGATCCGATTCCTGTCCGAGTTTGCAGATCGCACTGCGATATGCGGACTGATCTGGGGGTGTCATTAACATTTCACTGACACTCCCAGCAGTCCGCATAGGGCAGTGTGAACTGCCGGCGGGAGGCATGCGATGCGGGAAAACGCTGCGGATTCGCGGCGTTCCCGCATCGCTCCGGTGTGAACCTGGCCTAACTCACAGACTTGTTGATACAATAGAAAATTTCATTTTTTTGATGTTTTAATACTGCCTTCATGTAAAGAATTGAGTAAAATAATATAAACTGTCATGTATGCACCTTGTGGCCATCTAAAACTATCTCCAGGTCTGTCAATCACGTAAATCACTACTCATTTAACTTTCATCTGCCAAAACATTCATTTTTTTTCTTATACTAAGCAAATTGGGAAAATTGCTTTACCGCTACTGCAGAAGAAAACAGAACTGAAAATAACTCTGAAATTGGAATAATGGAATATAAATAAAACAGCAGTTTATGTTTATATTAGTAGAGTAATTGGAAGTGTTTTAAGGGCAAAGGAAGTAACAGGAGTTACAAACACTCTTTATTTTAGGGAAAGAGTCGCCATCTAGCAGTAGATATGTGTAAGATGGCAAACTCCTAACAGTCTGCTTAGACCAGGGGTGTCCAGCCTTTTAAAGAGCGAGGGCCACTTAAGTGACTTAGTAACCAGTCACAGGCCACAATGAGTGGAGCGAACGGATGACAGGTCCATGTCCAACCTGCATATGCAGAGCGGACACGCACATGACTCCCTCTACTCTATGGGCTTTCCGATCTGATCTGCCATGATGGAATGGGACAGGATCCCCCCCTTCTGTTTTTTTTAGTGGACCGGATTGGATAGGTGGGTGTATACAGCCACAAGTCCATTTACATTTGTGGCTCAATAGAGGTGAGCGGAGGATCCGATTGGGTCGGACCGATCATGCCAAAGGGGCCTAATGCTGCTTTCACACTGACATGCTGTGGTTTACCTGTACTGCAGGTGCAGTGCAGTACACCTGTGCCTTTCCTGTAGGTTAGCTGCACTTTGCCTTAGACTTCTATTATATCCTGCAGGTGTGATGCACTTTCTGAAAGCTCACCACACCTGCAGGTAATAACAGAAGTCTATGGCTCAGTGCAGGTAACCCACAGGGGTTCTGCATTGCACCTTCGGATCAGTTTGAAAAAAGCACAGTAACCACTGCAGAAGAGATATGCTCAAATATATACTGTGATTTTAGTAATAAACTTACCTTTAATAACAGTCTTCCATTCAGGTATCACCGGCTGTTGATGTCCCAGGCAGAGTGCATTTGGTATCACTCTGTCTGTACCAGGAAGCGGCGCTATACAGGAAGCATCAGTTTATGCAGCTCTGTAGCCACTTGCTTTCTTTACCATCAGCTCCATTAACAACACAGATGCTCTGAGATGGCGGGTCAGCAACCCACAATCTGGGCTTGCCAAGCCGCCATCAGAGAGCAGGAGGTCAAGGGCCACATCAGAGGGCTCCGTGGGCCACTGGCTGGGCACCCCTGGCTTAGACCAAACATTTTGGCTCAAACTGGGAGGGTAATGGGTACCATCTACAGAAATTACAGGTAGGAACCACACCACTGGCTCAAACTAGGAAAAAGAAGGAGATTGTTGAATGCCTGCTTTAGCAGTAACATACATGGAGCACATGATTATGGCTCAAACTGGGAGAGGAAGGACATTGCTTGGTGACAACTGTAGAGATTAAATGGACCTTGTGACTTTGGCAAACAATCCAATACAACAGGTGGCTCATATATATATATATATATATATATATATATATATATATATATATATTAAGAAGTTATCTAACAAGCCCCCAATGAAAAGTAAGGACAAGGACGGCATGGAGAAAACGTAAAAAAATATAATAAAACTAATATCACTGTAAAATTATAAATCTAGCCTACTTTAAACGTTAGCTTTAGCCAGAAACTCAGCATTCACTTTCATTCACATTTTTTTCATGTCTGGGGAGTAATTGGTCACCCATCAAGTCTGATGCAGCAGTGCATCATGAAAGCAGAACACCTGATGCTGCATGCTGAGTTTCTGCTCTGGCCAGTATAAATAGTAGGCAGTAGGTAGGGCAGTGTATAGACGTCAGCAGTAGGTAGGGCAGTGTACAGAGGTCAGTAGGAGGTGGGTCAGTGTACAGGGGTTAGTATTAGGTAGAGCAGAATACAAAGGTCAGTAGTAGGTAGGGCAATGTACAGAGGTCAGTAGTATGTAGGGCAGTGTATAGAGTTCAGCAGTAGGTAGGGAAGTGTACAGAGGTTAGTCGTAAGTAGGGAAGTGTACAGAGGTTAGTAGTAGGTAGGGCAGTGTATAGAGATCAGCAGTAGGTAGGGCAGTGTACAGAGGTCAGTAGTAGGTAGGGCAGTGTACAGAGATCAGTAGCAGGTAGGGCATTGTATAGAGGTCAGTAGTAGGTAAGGCAGTGTACAGAGTATTCAGAGGTCAGCAGTAGGTAGGGCAACGTACAGAGGCCAGTAGTAGTTAGGGCAGTGTACAGAGTATACAGAGGTCAGTAGTAGGTAGGTCAGTGTACAGCAGCCAGTTACGGGGCAGCAAAGGCAGGCACAGGATCGTGATCACCTGCCCATGGTTGACTGGTAGATCATGATCAACAGGTTACCTGCTCCTGTTCTATGGGGTATTGCTCAAGTGTAGGGATGAGCTTTGAACATAAGTTCTACCCGAACAACGGGCGTTTGCCCCTTCTCCGAACAGCGAGTTTTATGGGGCGCTATATATATATATATATATATATATATATATATATATATATACGCATACACATAATCTGCGTTCAGCGTAGCCTATATATACAGTGTAAACTATATATATATATATACATACATACATACATACATACACACAGTCAGTACAGGCAGTGTATTTGATATATTCAGTCTGTACAGGCAGTATATTTGATATATATATATACATATGCATACACATACACACAGTCTACTAGTATATACCATATTTATCGGCTTATAACACGTGCTGGCATATAAAACGCACCCCAATTTTAGGAGGGAAGTTTAAGGAAAATAAATAACTTTTAGGAGGGAAGTTTAAGGGAAAACTTTTAGGAGGGAAGTTTAAGGAAAAAAACTTACATTTCAAATGCCCATCAATGCAGCATTATCAGCGTCCATCTGCAGCCTTATCAGCGTTCATCTGCAGCCTTGCACAGTGTCCATCTGCAGCCTTGCACAGTGTCCATCTGCAGCCTTCCCCAGTGTCCATCTGCAGCCTTGCCCAAAATTGCAGCATGTTTGATTTTTAAATTTAGCGCAGCCGCTGCCGAGATATTCAGCTCCTCTCAGCTTGTCCCCCTGTCTCTGAGGGCAAGAGGAGCGCCGCCGACATAGACCGAGCCGAGCCAGGTGTACTTTTGTAATCAGCTACTCGGCTCCACTCGCAGCCATGCTTCCATCCTGGCATTTGGCCCGGCTCCTATGATGGACACGACACTGGTCCAATGGCAAGACGTAAAAAGGCTAGGAAGCGGGACTGGGCATGACTGCGAGCGGAGTCGAGTGGAGCCGAGCCTAGTCGAGTACACAGTACACTCAGTTTGGCTCGGTCAATGTCCGCGGTGCTCCTCTTGCCTCACAGACAGGGGGGATCGGCGTACAAAACGCACCCACAATTTCCCTTGATTTTAAGGGGGAAAAGGTGCATGTTATACACCGATAAATATGGTATATATATATATATATATATTCTGCATTCAGCGTAGCCTGTTTATACAGTCCACTCGGCAGTGTACAGTCTCTAATACAGTGGAGGGTGGTGTACACAGCATATAATACAGTGTAGTGCGGTGTTAAAAAATAAATAAATACCCCTCATGTCCGGAAGGCCTCCAAGGAGAGGCAGACACTCACAGGCCACTAAAAGAGGGCAACCAGCCTCTGAAAGAATATTGTACAGCAGGGCCCGTTCCTACACCCAACAAGAGTCTGCTGCCGCTCACTCAGCCTATTCGCAGCCGCCCATTTTGTGCACGGCATGGCTAGGAGACAGACTAGAGATCAGCTGACTAGTGAGGAATGTGAAGTGGGAGGGGCTGGAGGAGACCCTATCTCCTGATTTTGGCATAGGTGTCACTGTTACGAGACACAGTGAGTAACACTTCCTGTGATTATAGTTGCCATTAAACGTCCCCACTACAGTTCTCAGATCAGCAGATGACCTTGATCAAGAGCACCAGAGTTGGCTGATCAGAACTCCCCCAGCATTGCCATGCATCCCAACTCCCCGCCAGCACTGCCACTTATCCCAGCTACCCGCCAGCACTGCCACTTATCCCATTCCCACCAAGGAGTAAGAGAAGGAATACAAATAGAGAATACATGGAAGGGAGAGGAAAAGAGGGGGAGGAACAAAGAAAAAGGGAGAGAACGAATAATAGAAAATAATTTTGGAATACCCCTAGTGGTGGACTTTTAAGGCACGTACAGTAAATATCAGATTTTAGAGATACAAAAAAGCTTTTTTTTTGAAAAGATTAAGAAAATACATAAAACACGGAATTCATAAATACACTGGTAATCTGTACATATATTGGTTCCTTGAAGTTCCCTACACTTTTCGGAGAGACTGAATCTCCTTCTTCAGGGAGTATGTACAATTATAAGAGATAATCTATTAGAACAAAAAATTAGATATACATTAGAAAAAATTCTTTCTATCTTCGAAAAAAAACCCACATATATATAGTACATTCCACATTGTAATAATCACTTACATATTTAGAACAGTGTGTTGAATAAGCATTCCATCAGATTTGTAATTAAAAACATGACAGAGAGCCAGGGTGGATGTTACCGATGGCTGTTTTACCCCCTTGGAGCCTTCCAATGTGATCACTCTGACAGAAAGGGCCAAGAAACCAGCAAGATGACAAAGGTAGACAAAACCCCTAGCATTGATGGGCGGTTGGAGCTAAAAGCTAAGTAAAAAAGGAGTAAATAAAATAAGGTATTTTTTTTTAATAAAAAAATATTCACGGGGAGAGTACAAATATAAAAATAGAAAATAGAAAATCCCCTCCCTCCCCGCAATGCAGAAAGAAACATACTCTATACTATATATAGCAATTAGGAAAAATAGGTGAACTGCAAAAAATGTGAACCTTTACCTTTTTTGCCCTATAGGCAAATGACGGCTGCAAAGTGGTTTCAAAATCCTGACTGGGCGTCATATGATGTCCTCAGGATTTTGAGCCGCTGCGCGCCCCCGGGGGCGTGCATCACGGTGATCGTTGTTGTGGGGTGTCAGTCTGACACCACCGCAACTACGATCTCGGTAAAGAGTCTCCGACGGATCACAGTGTAAATAGGAAGAGCCGGTGATCAGCTTTTCCTCACTCGCGTCTGTCAGACGCGAGTAGAGGAGAGCCGATTGGCTGCTCCTCTGACAGGGGGGGGGTCTGTGCTGATCAATTATCAGAGCAGCCCCCCCAAGGATGCCCACTCTGGACCACCAGGGATGCCATCAGACCACCAGGGATGCCCAGCACCAGGTATGCCACCCTAGACCACCAGGGATGCCAGTCAGTGCCCACAATGGATGCCAATCAGTGCCCACAACGGATGCCAATCAGTGCCCACAATGGGCATCACTGATTGGCATGCATTATTGTTTGGCACTGATTGCCATCCATCAGTACAAAACAATACAATACAATACAATGCTGCCTATCAGTGCCCATCCGTGCCACCTATCAGTACCCATCCATGCCCATCTGTGCTGCCTATCCATGTCCATCTGTGCCGCCTATCCATGCCCCTTCATGCCGCCTATCCATGCCAATCCGTGCCAGCTATCAGTGCCAATTTGTGCCACCTATCAGTGTCCATCCGTGTCACCCATCAGTGCCACCTATCAGTGCCCATCAGTGCCACCTATCAGTGCCCATCAAAGCAACCTCATCAGTGCCACTTCATTGGTGCCACCTCATCAGTGCCCATCAGTGCCATCTTATCAGTGCCCATCAGTGCAGCCCCATCAGTGCCCATCAGTGAAGGAGAAAATGTACTTATTTACAAAGTTTTGATACTGAAACAAAAAAAAACATATTTTTTTTCAAAATTTTCGGTCTTTTTTTATTTGTTTATCAAAAAATAAAAACTGTTGAGGTGATCAAATACCACCAAAAGAAAGCTCTATTTGTGGAAAAAATTCATTTGGGCACAGTGTAGCATGATCGTGCAATTGTCATTCAAAATGCGACAGCGCTGAAAGCTCAAAATTGGTCTGGGCAGGAAGGTGTTTAAGTGCCCGGTATTGAAGTGGTTAAAAACACAACTGACTTCTGGGAGAGTGATCTCATACAGTATACTGAAAAACCAACTGAATGGAAAGTGGTTTCATACTGAACTTTTGTTGCCCAGATAAAAACAAACTAGAAACCACAAAAACTTGATTTTCATAACAGACCCCCTCAATTCCTTATGCCCTGTACACACGACCGGACTTTCTGGCAGAAAAGGTCAGACGGAATCATTCTGTCGGACATTCCGATCGTGTGTGGGCTTTATCAGACTTTTTCTTTCTAAAATTCTGACGGACCTACAAATAGAACATGTTTCAAATCCTTCTGCCGGAACCAGTTCCTATTGAGAAAACCGCTCGTCTGTATGCTGTTCCGACGGACCAAAAAAGACACAAGGGCAGCTATTGGCTACTGGCTATTGAACTTCCTTTTTCTAGTCCCATCGTACGTCATCGCGTTCTAAACGATCAGACTTTGGTGTGATCGTGTGTAGGCAAGTCCATTTCAGCGGAACTCCATCTGAACTACGCCGAAAAGCCCTTCGGAGTTCAGTCCGAGGAGAAGTCTGCTCGTGTGTACGCGGCATAAGAAGCAAAGTGTTTTTGTGAAACAACAGTTTTCACAGAGACCTTGTGCTTACTATCTGTTTTTCATGATATCTTGTTTTCTTTTGCAGACCAGAGGTACTGAGGATTTGCTACAAACCAAATAAACCTTGAACTGCTTTAAACAAAGTCCTGAGTGCAAAAATATTTATTTGAAGGTCAAATTCTCTATTCCAACCCATTTTACTTCTCTTGCCTCTAAAGATGTGGAAACTTTTGAGAGCATTAGGAGTTTTCTAGGAGCCTAGAACTGAGGTTGCTAAGGCAGCGTCATATGTGAGGATGTCTCTCTTGCTCCTAATCAGGAAATATATGACTAAAGCCCCATACACACTATCAGATTATCTGCTGAGTTTTTCCTTCAGATTTACCAAAACCATGTAGTAGAAGGGCCTGCCTGATTGCATACACATTGAAACTCCTAAGGTTTGTCCTCATATTATATGGTTTTGGTAAATCTGAAGGAAAAACTCAGCAGATACTCTGATAGTGTGTATGGGGCTTTAGATACATTTTGTTACAGATTGCTTTGCCAATGCAGGGAAATGCAGCAGTTTTATATAACTGCTTCCCTCCATCTCTCCAACTGCAAACACTCCCTTCGCTGCTCTGCCACTTAGTTTCGACATCACGGCAAAGAAAAAAGTACTTGGTACTCCCAGACATGAGAAGCATGTGACTCACTTCCCTTTGGCCCATAAGACAATGCTGGTGCTTGGTGATTGACCACAAAGGCTCATTGTCACATGGTGGAGGAGAGAGAGTCCATTGCCTAGTGTAAGCTCTCTGTGTACCAGTTCATTGCTGAGAGGGTCGAAGCAGGACAAGCTGTGAGATCAAACTGCTGAAAAATCAACCAGAACCAACATTGGTTCCTCTGCTTTGAACTTTGAGGATGAATTGCTCCACCACCTTGTCCTGGACACTGCAGGAATGCCGCAGACACCTCTTTGCTCTTAGAATATAGGAATAAATAATAAGGCAAAATGACCTGCAACATTTTCAGACTCAGTCAAAGAGGGAAACCTTAAAAAAGTAAAAAAAATTTTATTATTCAAAGGTGGCATGGGTCTGCAACCGTTGATCTGGTGGGCAGAAGACCCAAGCACATAGTTGGGCTTTAAAGTGGTAGTAACCCCCAAATGCAAAAATTGAATATATTGCAGCTTACAAATCCTTAGATGTGGTGGCTGCATTCGTTTTCTTTCATTCCTTTATTTTCAGCCTTTTAAATACTCTTCCTGTCCTGTGGATGTAAACCCACATTTCTGTATTTATTTTTTTGATGTCATAATGTAGAGTATACAATTTCCTATAATTTCAGCCAAGTCTTGCCACAAAGAGTTAACCCAGCTCCAAGCAATCCTCTTTTATTGTTCACTGAGATAAATCTTGACAAACAGAGCAAAGCTTTGTCAAATCCTCCCCCTTGCTGTGAGTGACAGGTGATTTACATATCTTGTGCACTAGCCTAAGAGACATGCATTATTTTTTAATTCCCTCCCACTCCTTTGTTCTGCTGCTCTGCTTCCACACCTCAGCATGATTTGGCATGTTGAAGTCATGTGGGGACTTTTTCTGGGTTTTGACTGGATGTTAGAGATCATAGCATAAGTTCAGTGTAAGAAATACACAGGAGAAAATGCATGTTGATAGAGGTGGGCGGGGAGTCTACTGAAATCATGACTTCACCTACTGAGCCCTGGAAAACAGACCCACCCACAAAATCTGCAGTTTTTCGGGTCTCATAGCAGAACAGAGGGGAGGCATTTGACAGATAAGTATACATGTAGGAGGCATGTATATCCTTCTAGATAACCAATATTGCAGTAGTTTAGAAAGGATGAGAGTGGGTTTACGTCCACTTTAAGGTGTCTGCATTCGGGGGGGGGGGGGGGGGGGTGTAGTAAAGCAGACATCTTTCGGATAGCAGAATTGTCAGTCTAAAGCTGGCCATAGGCATAGCCTGCTGAATCATAGCTGGTTCAGCAGGGACCAAGATTAGGACCATGTATAGGCAGGCTGAATCTACTTAAGTTAATTGATCGATCAACTGGAGTACAACCAGCCTGTTGGATTTTATATGTGAATATTGTCAGCGGCTATTTTAGTTGGTAGCAGTAATCACTTTGTTCTCCTGGCAGTGTTGGCTCACCACACCGCTTGGCGGGAGGGGTTCCCCCATCCACTGACTGTGTTGGTATAGGAAATCAAACAATTTTCTTTCCTGCAACCCAAGGTTGCAGTAACGTCGTTCTCTGCACAACTGCCATCTTGTGCCACTCCATATTAGCAAGTGCTAATTCTCATTTTCTAGTATTAGTTGTAGTAGTAGATTTGAGCAGAATTCAATTTGTTTTGTTCCATTTGCACAAGATGATTGCGTTTCATTTTTGTAATGAGTGGCCATTATTTTCCACATGAAAAGTTTTTTGTTAAGATTGAATAAAGTAAACAATCTTTGTGTATGTCTTGTACAAATGAGGCAATTTAATGAAATAAATCGCATGTATTCATTGTATGCAAAGCTGTGTTTATGTGAATACTTCTGAGGACAGGGCCCATATCTTTCATCAGATTCTTAAAGGGGTCAGTGACTCAAAAAGGTTACAAACCACTACTTTAAACTGCTACTTTGTCTGGGCGCCTTAGGCCTGATTCACACCTAAGCATTTTTAGTGCTTTTTGCATTTTGCAGATTTGCACTACAGAACGTGTTCCATAGGAAACCATGTTAAATGGACTGTAGTGCAAATCTGCAAAATGCAAAAAGCACTAAAACTGCATAGGTGTGAATCTAGCCTTAGTCTGTTAAAATCAGTTGAAAAACAGATTTACTGGTTGTATTATCTGGTGAAATTAAAGGAAAAAAAAACTTAAAAAAGAAAACGACTGCAGCCATCACATCTAAGAATTAGTGAGCCGCAATGCATTACATTTTTATTTATGAGTTTAATACCACTTTTAGAAAACTGTATACAGTGAGATGTGATACCGAACATAATGAAAAAAAGATTCAGAGTTTATGTAAGCTTTAATTTCTGTTCAAGATATAACTTCCAGCCCTAAAAGTAACACATACAAAAGCTAAATGACATGAAAGAACAGAAACAAGGCTTATGTAAGAGTGCACCAATAAAAGATAGGCCGAGAACGAACCACTTACATCATTAATAGCTGTGGGTAATCTAAGAGCAGCATGTACTTGTTTGCAGTACAGTACAGCATGCCATGTCTTTTATATAGTCCAGGAAGATCAGCTGGTAATTTATAGCTAGGTGAAGGAACAAAGGCTGCTGGAACAACTATTATGTTGACCAAATAGATTGTTAGATAACGTCTTCTTTGTTCGAAGAAAAACTTCTCCCATTATAAAAGCTACATCCTGTTTTTAATTTGCCAGAATTTTCTCTTTAACCATTGGGAAATGATCAGTGGCACAGATGACATCCAAAATGGGTAACCTGGCAGATGCAAAGGGCAGAATGGGGATGGAATACTTTATAGCAATGAAAACAATTGTTACAAAGCCTGGTATACCTTTGATCGAGGAGTGATTGAGAGTTTTATGATTGTTAGGATACATTCACATGATGATTAGGGCCGGTGCGAATAATAGAGGTAGCACCTATTCAAGGCTCTTTGCACAGCCAGCGATTACATGCGGTGGCTTTGTATGCATCAAGCAGCAATCACCACAGGTAATCGCTGGCTGTGCAGAGAGCCACTATGGTTGGCAACCTGTTATTATAGTGAACGGGGCCAGCGGCCACACATAGCTACTGAGAATCTCGGATTGCTGCAACTCATATTTACACCTGCCCTAATCGCCATTGTAAATGTAGCCCTATACCAGTAAGGGTGAACCTTAGCACCCCAGATGTTTTTGGAACTACATTACCCATGATACTCAACTACACTGCAGAGTGCATGAGTATCGTGGGAAATGTAGTTCCAAAACATCTGGGGTGCCAAGGTTCACCATCACTGCCCTATACCATTACTTGGATTTCTGCACAGGGATTATGGCTTATTAAATGGTGTTGGACTTTGGATACAATAGGCCATGTCATTAAATATTTTGGGGGAACCGTTGTTATTGCAAGCAAGGGCTGAAATATCTAAGCTGGAATATCAAATACTACTATATACATTTTATTTACATATTTATAAATTAGATAGTTAGTTGAGTGTCGGTTAACTATCAAACAAAGCACTTTTCAAACCTGAAAATACTAGTTGTAGAAAATGAATTCGCTCTTGTGCAAAAGATAATTGCACTCATTGGTGCTTCATCTGTTTAGGGACGCTTCCACAGCTTGCAAAGCTAACCTTTAGACCCCTTTCACGCTGGGGTCGTTTCAGGCGTTTTAGTGCTAAAAATAGCGCCTGTAAAGTGCCTGAAAAACGTCTCTCGAGGCACCCCAGTGTGAAAGCCTGTGTTTTGCTGATTGTAGACCTGTAAGTCTGATTTTTGATACATCCGGAATATACTGTACTGTATCCCAGGCTTTTTTCTCAGAGAATAAGTGTAGGAACTCCCCCCTTTTGAGTCACCCCTTGTCTCCACCCCCTACCCACCTCTGAGCAGTGTTCCTTGGTTCCACCTCCTACCCAACACCCAGTAGCACCTCTTTTAGCCCTTGTACACACGGTCGGAGAATCCGTCGTAATGTGTCCTATCGGACCGTGTCGTCGGATAATCCGACTGTGTATGGTATGCATCGGACTGATTCCGTCGGAATATCCGTCGGACCCAATTTTCCAACATGTTGGAAATATTTCCTGACCAACTGGGCCGATTGGACATACTCCGATCATGTGTAGAGAATTTTGATTAGACCAAGTGCCACGCATGCTCAGATCAAATTCCTACATCAAAGCTATTGGCTACTAGCCTGAATGTAGTCCCATCGTAACGAAATTACGTCATCACGTTCTGAAAGATCGGATTTTTTCGCCAACTTTGTCCGACCGTGTGTATGCAACAGTTTCGGACAAGATCCGACGGGCAAAATCCGACGGATTTGGTTGTGGAAATCTCCGACCGTGTGTACAGGGGCTAAGACTCCATTCACACCAATGCTTTTTTTCATGCTTTTTTTTTTTAACATGGGTTCCTATGGAACACATTCACATCAATGCATTTTTGTGCCTCTGCATTTTTGGAAACGGTCAAGGACCTCTAAGTGCTTTTTGCAGATTTGCACTAAAGATCGTGCTCCATAGGAAACCATGTTAAATGGACTGTAGGGCAAATCTGCAAAATGAAAAAGGCACTAAAACTGCATAGGTGTGAATCCAGCCTAAAACGCAAAACTGAACTTTTTTGCTTTTTTTGATCAGGCCTGGTGCAGGTTTCAGTTGCATATCAAAGGGGAATTTTGTGTCTTTCTTTTTTTTTTTTAATCCAACAAAATTTTATTAAATTCGCAGAAGTGTAATACAAACATTATCTTCATTGCAATATAGTTCAACTCCATACATCTTATTCCTATTGTTAACCAACAACGTACTTATAACTTCATTTTCACCTTATCCCTATAATTGCGTCTCTTAGCCCATTGTTCACCCTGCATTTATTCCTAACAATCTGTCAGCCACCAGTTCCACCGGGGCTAGTCCCGGCACATCCAGCCACGGTGCCCATAGTTTCTCAAATTTTTGTGCACTTCCCCTGTGCTGGTATATCAACTGTTCCATTCTCAGTGTCGTGCTATTATGAATCCATTATTTTATGGTCGGGGTGTCTCAGACTTCCAGTGTGTCATAATTAATTTTCTATCTTGAAATAGAACTCTGTGTATAGCCTCTCTGCTGTGCCCCTCCCAGGGGCGTTGCTAGGTGGCAGAGTCCAAGCCGGAAAGGGGGGGGGTTCGGGGGGTCGGGTGTTGTACGCGACGCAGGTTTTTTTTGGCTGGGCCATGACATTGATGGTAGTGACTTACATACACTAACGTACCTACACTGACGGCAGTGACCTACCTACCTGACCTACCTACACTGACAATAGTGACCTACCTACACTCACCTGCCTGATCTACATACACTTGACATATACATACACTGACCGACCTACCTACACTGACATTTACCTACACTGACATACCTACACTGACCTACCTACACTGGCATTAACACACACTGACATTTACACACACTGACCTACCTACACTGACATTTACATACACTGACCTACCTACTCTGACCTACCTACACTGACCTACCTACACTGACATTTACACACACTGACCTACCTACACTGACATTAACATCATACACTGACCTGTCTGAGCCGTGGTGTCACAGCAGTCAGTCCTCAGAGGAGAAGCCGAGGAGGAGAGGAGAGCGGCTCGCCCGAGCGCCAAGCAGGGATGTGGCACGGCAGCCTCTTTGTAATTACCTCCTTCTGGAGCCAACAGCGCCTATGATGGACGTCACACGTCCCGCTGTCCCGGCATTGGACCAGTGGGACGTCCATCATAGACATGCAGGCTCCAGAAGGCGGGACCTGCTCTGGCACTCGTCCGCGCTCGGCGGCACTCGGCCACACTCGGCCATGCTCGGCCACACTCGGCCGCGCTCGGGATCAGATTGGTCCCGGCGCTCTCGCCTACCCTGCAGAGCTGACACTCGGGGCTATAGGGGGACACATTCGGGGCTTCAGCCCCCCCAGCCACCCCCCTGCCGACGCCCCTGGCCCCTCCCATTCATATTCCTCCAAAGTACCCAGGAGACACGTTCTCGGGTCCTGTGGAAGAGTAACTTTGAACACTGAATTGATAGTGTTTACCATTCCTGCCCAATATGTGTGTAACTTGGGGCACCTCCACACCAGGTGTATGAGGTCCCCATGATCTCATTTGCATCTTGTACAAGTGGAATCAGGCTGCAAGTTCACCAGATGAAGTCTGTGAGGAGTGTAGTACATTCTTAACAGTACTGTATATATAGTTGAGTAAGTCTTTGGGTGAGCACAAGCCCACCGCCTGAAAGATCTCCTCCCATTGTTCCCCATCCAACTGTCCAACATCTGCCTCCCATTTCTCCCTTACCCTCATCACGGATTGTAACAGGATGGTATAGCATTGGAATTTTGTGTTTTTCAATACACGTTTTTGATCAATTGACATTGGATCTATGGCACCAAAAAACAGAAAAAAAGTTCCTGGCCCTTTCAATAAAATGCATAGATGTGAACGAGACCCATAGGAAACCATGTTAAATGGACTGTAGTGTGTTTCTGCAAAAACGCACAAAAAAAATGCATAGGTGTGAACCAGGCCTGAGTCATTTGTATGGAATTTGTTAATAACAAGAAAAGTAGTAAAATAGATCCTCAACAGCTAGCAGCAGTAGACCCCCCTCCACCCCCCACCCCCCAGCAACAATAGATTTGCTCAGAAACTCCCTTGAGGGGAGCGCGGCGCGCTCTGTGATCGGCGAGTCAATGAGACTCGCCTGATCACCGATCCGAACAAGGGGTCGATCCCGACCCCTTACCACGTGATCAGCTGTCAGCCAATGACAGCTGATCATGTGACAATACAGAGCCGGTAATCGGCTATTATTCCTCCTCGCGCTGTCAGAGAAAAAAAAAGCAGATCACCGGCGGCCGTGATCGGGACATCAGTCCCGATCACGGCCAGTGTATCAGTGCCCACCTGCCCCCTGCCAGTAACCCCCAGAGAATTAAAAAAGTGCCACCCAGCAGTGCCACCCATCAGTGCCCATAATGCCACCCAGCAGTGCCATACATCAGTGCCCACAGTGCCATACATCAGTACCCACAGTGCCACCTATCAGTGCCCACAATCTGCCTCAACAACATTGCTGCACCTCAGTGCCACATATCCGTGCCCATCAGTGCCCATCTGTGCCGCCCATCAGTGCCCAGCAGTGCCACCTATCAGAGCCACCTATCAGTGCCCATCAGTCCCATCTATCAGTGGTACCTATCAGTGCCCCTTAGTGCCACCCATCCATGCCACCCATCCGTGCCACCTATCAGTGCCCATCAGTGCCACCTTATCTGTGCCCATCAGTACTGCCTTATCTGTGCCTATCGGTGCCACCTTATCTGTGCCTATTAGTGTCGCCTTAACTGTGCCAATCAGTGCCCACCAGTGCCACCTATCAGTGCCCACCAGTGCCGCCTCATCAGCACATTTCAATGAAGGAGAAAAATGACCTGTTTGCAAAATTTTATAACAAACTATTAAACATGATTTTTTTTTTTGCATCTTTTTTTGTTTGTTTAGCAAAAAATAAAACTCCCAACTGTAATTAAATACCACCAAAAGAAAGCTCTATTTGTGGGAAAAAAATGATAAAAATTTCATTTGGGTACAGTGTAGTATGACCGCGCAATTGTCATTCAAAGTGCATCAGCGCTGAAAGCTGAAATTTGGTCTGGGCAGGAGGGGGGTTTAAGTGCCCAGTAAGCAAGTGGTTAAACTAAATTTTACCTTAAAATTATAACTAGAACATTGTATTTATTCTCCCCTACATGTTTTTCGATTATACAGTATGGAGATACACAAGCCAGAAGAAATAATTCTCTCGAAGCAAAAAATTGTAATTCCTACACATTATGCATATCAGTGCAGCTCTGCAAGGATGGAATATTCATGTCAGTTCACATTAGATATCAGAATTCCCCTTGAATGCATAAGGCAATTGAGGTCAGTCCACATGTTGTTGGAGGACTTCAGACAATTTCAGCTAAATAACATTTTGAAAGTACAATACATTTTTCCAATAAAAGTGATTAGGAAAGATGAATTTATTATATATTAGTGGTACACCTGTGCTCCTTATAGTGAACTCCAGCTGATGCTTCAAGATATCACCTGTTATACAAATTAGAGCTGCAACTAATGATTGTTTTCATAATTGATTATTTGGCCGATTATTGTTTTGATTAATCGATTAATCAGATAAAATGATTTTTTTTTTTAAGTAATATGCAATTCTTTTGTTTATTTAAAGTAATAATGAAATTATGGGGCACTATTTCACTCGGGAACACCAATGATGGGGCAGCACTATTCCTCCCGGCAACACCAATGATGGGGCAGCACTATTCCCTCCGGGAACACCAATGATGGGGCAGCACTATTCCTCCCGGCAACACCAATGATGGGGCAGCACTATTCCCTCCGGGAACACCAATGATGGGGCAGCACTATTCCCTCCGGGAACACCAATGATGGGGCAGCACTATTCCTCCCGGCAACACCAATGATGGGGCAGCACTATTCCTCCCGGCAACACCAATGATGGGGCAGCACTATTCCCTCCGGGAACACCAATGATGGGGCAGCACTATTCCCTCCGGGAACACCAATGATGGGGCAGCACTATTCCCTCCGGGAACACCAATGATGGGGCAGCACTATTCCTCCTGGGAACACCAATGATGGGGCAGCACTATTCCTCCCGGCAACACCAATGATGGGGCAGCACTATTCCCTCCGGGAACACCAATGATGGGGCAGCACTATTCCCTCCGGGAACACCAATGATGGGGCAGCACTATTCCCTCCGGGAACACCAATGATGGGGCAGCACTATTCCCTCCGGGAACACCAATGATGGGGCAGCACTATTCCCTCCGGGAACACCAATGATGGGGTAGCACTATTTCTCCCAGGAACACCAATTATGGGCAGCACTATTCCTCCTGGGAACACCAATGATGGGGCAGCACTATTCCTCTCGGGAACACCAATGATGGGGCAGCACTATTCATCTCGGGAACATCAATGATGGGGCAGCACTATTTCCCCTGGAAACACCAATGATGGAGCAGCACTATTTCTCCTGGGAACACCAATGATGGAGCACTATTCCTCCTGGGAACACCAATGATGGGGCACTATTCCTCCCGGGAACACAAATGATGGGGCACTATTCCTCCCGGGAACACCAATGATGGGGCACTATTCCTTCCGGGAACACCAATGATGGGGCACTATTCCTCCCGGGAACACCAATGATGGGGCACTATTTCTCCCGGGAACACCAATGATGGGGCACTATTCCTCCCAGAAACACCAATGATGGGGCACTATTCCTCCCAGGAACACCAATGATGGGGCACTATTCCTTCCGGGAACACCAATGATGGGGCACTATTCCTTCCGGGAACACCAATGATGGGGCACTATTCCTCCCGGGAACACCAGAGGCACTATTCCTCCCGGAAATACCAATGATGGGGCACTATTCCCCCCCTCCAACTCCAAGGAACACCAATGGGGCACCATTCCCCCCTCCCAGGAAAACCAATGATGGGGTACTTTTCCTCCCAGACCCCGGCACACCAATGATGGGGCACTAAAAACTCCCATCACAAATTACAATGTATGTACTGCTACTGACTGAGTATTGTTGTATACACTACAGCCGCTACCTTATATCATGGCTGCTTCTTGCCTCTCTCTCTCTCTTCCCTTGAGGCAACAGCGGGCAGGGCTGAGGGGGGAGCTGACGTCAGCGAGGAGGAGAGAGGCAGACGTACCTGGTCACACGAGCGCCACTGTAGTTTCATGAGAATACGGCACGCCGCCGCCTTGTACACAGGATTCACTGGGACGGATGCGGGACTGGCAGGGAGGAAGATGACATTAGACCAACTAATCGATAATGAAAATCGTTGACGACGATTTTCATTATCGATTTTTATCGATTAATCGTTGCAGCCCTAATCCAAATGCATAAAGTTATGATTGGAAAGCTGTGCTTTTACAAGGTTATATAAAAATAAATGTGCATGGAACTGACATACCTGAAAATGTTAAAATATAAAACTAGTAAACTGTACCTCCTACAGATATCAAAGTTCATTGAAATTGTAAAAATAATGTAATGCTTATTAGCTTATTAACACATACTTAACATAACTAATCAATAGCAAGTAATTAAGCGTTTACTATTATAGATTAACACATTCCAATGGTGCATACTTACTTCTAATGCCGCGTACACACGAGCGGACTGTATAGCGTACTTAGTTCGTCATACAATCCGACGGACAGTCCGTCGTACTTTTGACTGAACGGACTTGACCACACACGGATACCCAAACAGTCCGTCGAAAGCTTGCGCGATGACGTGTACAGCACGTACGACGGGACTAGAAATAGGAAGTCCAATACACAGCAAAGCACCCTTCCGCCGTGTAAATCCTTTCTGGGCATGCGCCATTCTTAGTCCGTCGAACTAGCCTACTGACGAGCGGATTGTCCGCTGAAACCAAAGTACGACGGACAGAATTTAGAAAAATCCGAAATACTTAGTACGCCAGACTGCACGCTGAAAAAGTCCGCTGAAGCCCACACACGAGCGGACTGTCCGCTGAAATGTGTTTCGACGGACTAAGTACGCCATACAGTCCGCCCGTGTGTACGCGGCATTACACTTATAATACCGTGTACACACGGTCAGACTTTCCGTCAGAAAAGGTCAGACGGAATCATTCTGTCTAACATTACGATCGTGTGTGGGCTTGATCTGACTTTTTCTTTCTAAAATTCTGACGGACCTAGAAATAGAACATGTTTCAAATCTTTCTGCCGGAAGCAGTTCCTATCGAGAAAATCGCTCGTCTGTATGCTGTTCCAATGGACCGAAAACAAAGCAAGGGCAGCTATTGGCTACTGAACTTCCTTTTTCTAGTCCCATCGTGCATCATCGCGTTCTAAATGATTGGACTTTGTTGTTATCATGTGCAGGCAAGTCCGTTACGGCGGAACTCCGTCGGAACCCCGTCGAAAAGTCCTTCGGAGTTCAGTCCGACGAGAAGTGTGTGCAATACAGAGTAAAGTGTGCAATAGAGAGTAAAGAGCTTACTTATAGTGATTCAACACATATAATAGTGCAAAAATCCATATGGAAAATAGTGATGATACCAGCCTGTATGGCTTTCAGAACCATAGGAATGCTTAGGGAGGTTTTACAAAAATTGATTTTTTTTGAGGCATCAGTATTGAAAATCACTACTGTAGCTGCTGACTTTTAATATAAGGACACTTACCTGCCCCTGGATCCAGCGCTGTCCTTGCCTAAGCCGATTCTTTAATTGGCTTCAGGGGAAAAAGGCGCAGGCATCTTCACTAAGGGAAACTGGAACTTTGTGACTGGTCCAGCCGTCTTCCTCTCAGATCACCATGGCCTCATTAATCATTTTCTCTATTGGTTGAACTAGACAGACTTGTGTCTTTTTTCAATATATTTAACTAGGCCCTTTGAAACCTACGCAATTGATAATAAGTTCTAACCACTTAAACCAGTTTAGAAGGTAGGGGGTGGCAACCAACTTGTTACCCCATGTGGGATAGATATGGTAAACAGAACCCCACAAACACCGCCACCGCCCCCACAACCACACACATCAACAACCCACTCCTGGAAATCATCCAAAAACAAAACAAAAATAAGTGAAAACCCAAAGGCTACCTCCTATTGCTTTATTGAATAGAATAAACAGCAGAACAAGGTATGCAAGGTGTATGATCCACAGTGTCCACCTCCACTCCAATAGATCTTTCCCCCTCTACTAACCAAAGATATCCCCCTAGAACCAATGCCAACAGATTCCCCTTTTAATGACCCCCCCCCCCCCCAGGGCCCACACCCACTAATTCCCCTAGAACCCCTAATCAGATGAAACAGCTAACAGTGACCTCCCCTAGGAGCAGGGACAGTGCAGCTTTAGCTAACTACCAATCAAGATATAACCCCTGATGAATGCCCCTCAAAAATAGCTATAATCAATGTCCATGAACGCAGAGACTCCAATGACCTCCCAGGATCTCGGATAGAGAGGCTCTACAAAGACGCAATGGGCGAATGTAGTGCAACCCATCATACCAGTGTAGCACTAAACCCCGAAGGAGCTGCTGATTTTGTTGGGCTTACTGTTACCTTCTTGACCTCGTGTGTGTCTAGGGGTTTCCCGAGGTAGATGGCCCAAAGAATTGTAGAAACTGACACTGGATCCGCTTTTGGGATTTTTATTTGCAAAAAGGAGTAGACAAAACACAGTCTCTCAATGAGGTTTAGAGGGTTTAGGTAGAAAGTTCAGGTACTCTTGGAACTGCTCAAATAGGGAGTCTCTCACTACAGAAATCCAGAGAATAGCCGCTCTCAACTGGATTCTCACAGATACTGGATAGACCTCCTCTCACTAGGCCTAGCAGCCGATAGAGTGTTCAAATAAGGCAAAGCCCCTGCCACAGACTTGCATATGGAACGTTTGAATAAAGTCTCTGCCACAGACTTGTTGTAGAACACTTGTAAAATAAAGTCTCTGCCACAGACTTGTTGTAGAACACTTGTAAAATAAAGTCTCTGCCACAGACTTGTTGTAGAACACTTATAGTACACTTATAGTACTGAAGGATGTAGACAAACTTAGAGAGCCCTCATAGGGTGCCAGTATCTTCCAGCCAGTCCGGCGATACCGTACGAGTGTAGATTCACTTGGAGTCTTTCAACTAAGCCTCCAAGCTCTTTCTGAGAAGCTAGCCTTCCGCGTGGCCTTCTCCCAAAGAGTCCTCCCCTGGTTGCTTCCTCAGTTGCTGGGCCTCTCCACAGATGAGACGGCACCGGACCACCTTTGAATCCTCCTTCCAGTTACTTTGCCTCAGGCTAGCCAGCCCCGAGACTCTAAATTGGATGGATCAGCATCCCAGGCCATGAGGGCCTCTGGGGCTGGTCAGAAGGGCCAGGACCAAACAGACAGAAAGATCTTCTGGACCGGACCCCAGAAGCATGTGATGTCAGTACCTTAAGTAACCTCTCCCAGAGTGCACAGCAGAATGACACTCCCACTGGGCTGGTTCCAAGAAAGAGTGGCACCCAATTCGCCCAGCTGAACTGCGTTCTCACACTTGCCAGTGATGACAGCGCCACCTGTGGCCAAGCAGAACACAGTGCAATCCATCTAGACTGGTACTGAAACCATAATTTGGTAGAATTAAACCCAAAACCCAACTGTGGTTCTAGGAACTTTAAATAGAGAAAAACACATAGCGCGTGCTCTTCAGGAGGCGGTGCTACACCAGGTATTCCTGTAAGTCAGTCAAAAGGGTGGAAGTATGATGACTGATGACTATCCTAGGAACAGTGATGTAATTTTCAATGCTACCAGTCCCGTCATGTCAGGTAAAGGTAAGTGCCTGTATACCTGGTTGAAGAGATGAATGGCAATATGGAAATTCATGTGTCCAACAATCTGTTATGCCAATGTGTGTAGGAAACTGCACCATCGGTAAAGATTGCACTAATCTCTCCACACCTGTGTAATAGCATGTAGTGAAGGAAATGGAAGGGCACCTATCATGCATCTCAGCAAGACCTAGGACAGTGTGAAGATGGAAATAGCTATGAACTGCATTAGATCTGGCCAGTGATAAAAAACTAGGCCCCATGCAATCTGGGTACCCACGTAATACTGCCAATGTGATCGATCTGCAGATAGTTCATTTACTCACTGTCCCGCTTCCTTCCAACTACTTCACTGTGTGTGCTGTAATCGACAACCTTCCCATGTTTTAATGGCCTCACAGAAGATGCGATCAGGTTGAAGATGGTGTGTATCCTGAAATATGTTGGTGCAAATGGGTATCCTGTACAGGTGTCGAGTGAAGCCAGCTGGTCGATCAGCCAGGCGGGCTGGCCACCCACGATCGTTCTCTGCAGTGACAGATCAGGGATCTGCCTGTGTAAACAAGGTATATCTCCATTCTGATAGGGGAGATCACACAGATCCGGTCTTTCTGCTTAGCAGGACAATGGATCTGTGCATTTCCCCAGTCACACAGTCCCCCGTACAGTTAGAAAACACCTACAGGGAACACATTTAACCCCTCTATTGCCCCGATGTTAACCCCTTCCCTACCAGTGTCATTAGTACAATACCAGTGCATATTTTTAGCACAGATTACTGTAATAATGCCAGTGGTTCACAAAAAAGTGTCAAAAATGTCAATTATGTGTCCGATCTGTCCGCCGCAATGTTGCAGTCCTGTCAAAAATCACAGATCGCCCCCATTACTAGTAAAAAACAAATTAAATAATAAAAATGCCATAAATCTATCCCTTATTTTATAGACGCGATAACTTTTGCGCAAATCAATCAATATATGCGTATTGGGATTTTTTTTTAACAAAAATATGTAGGAGAATACATATTAGCCTAAATTGATGAATGAATTAGTTTTTTTACAAAAAATAACTGCAGTGGTCATTAAATACCACCAAAAGAAAGCTCTATTGGTGGGAAAAAAGGACACTAATTTTGTTCGGATACAGCGTGCATTTATCAGTTAAGCACTTGCCGACCATCTGCCATCATTATACGGCGGCAGGTTCCAGCGAGCCATTGTACCTATACGTTAAGTGGGGTAGCAGGCGCGCGCACACGCGCTCGCTGCACTGCGGGGGTGCCGATGCCCGTAGCCGACGGTTGCGATGACTGCTGGTCACAAGCGATCGTGGGCACGAGAGGCAGAACAGGGACGTGCGTGTGTAAACACACAAATCCCTGCTCTGTTCTGTGAGGAGAGACAGAACATGTGTTCCTAATAGCTAGGAATCACAATCTGTCATTTCCATTAGGTCAGTCCCCTCCCCCCACAGTTAGAAACACACCCAGGGAACACAACCCCTTGATCACCCCTAGTGTTAACCCCTTCCCTGCCAGTGACATTTTTTACAGAAATCAGTGCATTTTTATAGCACTGATCGCTGTATAAATGCCAAAAATGTGTCAAAAGTGTCCGATGTGTCCGCCATAATGTCGCAGTCCCAATAAAAAATTGCCACCATTACTAGTAAAAAAATAATAATAAAAATGTTATACATCTATCCTCTATTTTGTAGATGCTATAACTTTTGCGCAAGCCAATTAATATACGCTTATTGCAATTTTTATTACCAAAAATATATAGAAGAATACCTATCAGCCTAAAAAAAAAAAATGTGGATATTTATTATAGCAAAAAGTTACGAAAAGTAAATACACTTTGCACTACAAGTGCACTTGGAAGTGCAGCCGCTTTAGATCTGAGGGGAAGATCTGAAATGAGGGGAAGCTCTGCTGATTTTATCATCCAATCATGTGAAAGCAGTTTTTTATTTTCCTTGCATGTCCTCCTCAGATTTACAGCGACTTCACTTCAAAGTGCACTTACAGTGCAAAGTGGATTTGCCTTTTGTAAATAACCCCCATAGTGTTTTTTTCAAAATTGTTACTCTTTTTTTGTTTATAGCGCAAAAAATAAAAACCGCAGAGGTGATCGAATACCACCAAAAGAAAGCTCTATTTGTGGGAAAAGAAGGACATCAATTTTGTTTGGGTGCAGCGCCGCAGGACTGCAATTAGTTAAAGCAACACAGTGCCGAATCGAAAAAATGGCCTGGTCATTGAGCAGCCAAATCTTCCGGGGCTGAAGTGGTTAAAGCGACGCAGTGCCGTATCACGAAAAAAATGGCCTGGTCAGGAAGTAGGTGAAGGACGACTCCTGTGTGTTTTTAAGTAACTTTTCTAATATCTCTTTTTTTGCACTGATGTCCATTCTTACCGTAGTGGCATCTTTGTTTCCTTTCTTTTATTCTCCGACTATAGAATGGCACTAATATATTTGTGCTTTACCTAAGAAGGAATCCAGAATCTTCACACGTCAGTTACAATGCTCTTGTCCTGACATTAAGCACCTGCAGAATATGGAATCAGCATTACAATATGTCCTGAGGCCTTAAAATGTCCCTGGGAGTTTCCGTACTTATGTAGTGTCGGTAATCATTAACCACACATTGTACTTAATACTATATTGCAAGCTATTGTATATTAGAAAGAAAAACTGGACATTCTTTAAAGATATTGCTGTCATGAGAGCTGCATATGTCATACAGCTAACAATACAGCCCTTTGGCAGCTCAGTATGAAAGGAGGACAGTTAGTCTGGCTGCTGCCACACACCTGACAGGGTCGGAGGGCTACAGGGAGGAAGGCCCATGAGATGCAGATGACAAATGACAAGGAGTGTGTTATGCAATCTCCCTCCGCCTTCTCCTGATCTGTGTGTGCAGCCTGGCCACTGCCACCATCTAAAATCTGGCACCCCCAGCATCCCTGCAAACCTTTTTTTTTTTTCTACATAGTATCACTGTCTCTTGTAAATGCTTTAAGCGAACAGTTAATCCTTAAGTTGTTTTCAACTCTGTAGTATAGTCACTACAAAAGGCAGGTAATGTAGGCCTTTAACTGCTTGCCTACCGGGGCAATTTTTAAATTTTTCAATAATTAAATGTACATTTTTTTTTTTGCTAGAAGATTACATAGAACCAAAACATTATATATTTCATAAAAGCAAAGGCGCTGGAGAATAAAATGCTGGCTGTTGCAATTTTTTATGCTACATATTATTTATGCAGCTGATGCAAAATTTTTAGGAAAAAAAATAAACTCTTGTCCAGTACGCTGGACAATTCGATCGTGTGTGGGCTCCAGCAGACTTTTTCATCGCAAAGTCCGGCGGACTAAGAAAGTAGTTTTGACTCAAAATTTGTCCGCCGGACAATCCATTCATCAGTGTGCTAGTCCGGCGGACTAAGAATGACACATGCTCTGAAGCAAGTACAAGAAGGAAGCTATTGGCTACTGGCTATTGAACTTCCTTTTTCTAGTCCCGT
Organism: Lithobates pipiens; assembly: GCF_037356315.1. Taxonomy (NCBI): domain Eukaryota; kingdom Metazoa; phylum Chordata; class Amphibia; order Anura; family Ranidae; genus Lithobates; species Lithobates pipiens. The sequence continues at coordinate 237,747,863 of NW_027507785.1, read as the reverse complement.
CGTACGTGCTGTACGTCATCGCGTTAGAAATCGCCAGACTTTCGGATCGTCCATGTGTGGCCAAGTCCGTTCGTTATAAAGTCCAATTCCGCCAGACAATTCGATCGCGTGTACGCGGCATTAGATGAATTTTATCACACACAAATACATAAAAAAAATACACGGTCGCACACCGAAATTAAAATTTCGATACGAAACTTCAGGATGCTCTTGGCCGAAACCAAAATTGATGTTTTTTAAAAAAAATCTATATTTTTTTATAAAAAATTATAAAAAATCTATTATCTCTTATTTCTGACATTTGTTGCTCACAAGTTAAAATCCACATTTTTTGTTTTTGTTAGAAGATTACTTAGAACTCCCAAACATTATATATATATATATATATATATATATATATATATATATATATAGAGAGAGAGAGAGAGAGAGAGAGAGAGAGAGATTTGACTACCATTTACATTTGCGAGCGTGACTAGCAGGACAGGGGTGCTTTAAACATTTTTTTTTTAATTTATTTATTTATTTTTAAATTGTCACTTTAAAAAAAAAAATTCTGATCACTTTTATTGCTGTCACAAGTAATGTAAACATCCAGTAATAGGTGGTGACAGGTAGTCATTATGGAGGGACCGGGGGTCTAAAAGACCTCAAATCCCTCCTTTTGCACTTAAGTATTCAGATCAGCAAAAACGGTGAATCTGAATATTGTCTTTTTTTTTCAGTCAGCACCATTGGCAGCCAAGAAAACCGGAAGTGACGTTGTGACGTCGCTTCAGGATTTTACATCGGAGACCTGATCAGAGCCAAATCTGTCTTCGTATGGGTCTCAGCCTTGGCGGCGGATGCTCTGGCTGGTGGCTCGGCTCTCCAGATGGGACAGGAGGCCCGGGAAGGTGCCCCGGGGGGGGTGTTCCCTCCCGCTCCTTTAGAATAACAGCCGATCTGCTTTTAGCCACTTCGGTTGTTATCACTAAAGAGCCAACCGGCCGCTCTAAAAAACGGTACCAGGGTGATGGCTGCAGCTGCATGCATCACCCTGGTATAACCCCTTCAAGCCTGAACGTAAATTTGCGTACGGTTGGCGTGAAGGGGTTATATTTGACTTAATGTCAATATTAATATCATGAATTTAAATGAATATGCATTAATTCTTATTATTGGCACCTTTTTGCAGCGATGTTAAAGGTTCTGTTTGCTGCATTTTTGGTGTATATTTGGCAAACTGCACCAAAAAGCACCTCCACATTGAAATTCATTAAACACATAGCAAGAATGCATCGTTCACACTGGTGCGTGGAAAACACTGCATGTGATTCGAACAGGAATCGCACCACATTCCTTTACACATTACACATTACATGCGATGTCTGTGCAGTTTGATTTAAGCCATACATTTTGTATGGCTCAAATCGCATCGCATCCACACCAAAATAGTGCAGGACCCTATTTTCCCCTGCACCTGATCCGCATTGCATGGGTGTTCACACCTATGTAATGCGATTCTGGCAATCGCATTGCATTTTGCGATCTGTTTTGGGGTGTTGTTAATCTAACATTGACACCCACAGCAGATCACATGGAGGCCGTGCGATTGCCAAGCAGTGTGATGCAATGCAGGGAAACGCAGCGAATCTTTGCATTTCCTGCCTCACACCAGTGTGAACCAGGGATCAAAAATCATCCATGTTGAATTTTTGATGGATTTTTTTTAACTCAAATGACCTATGAAAAACACACCATAAGCAAGTTAAAATCACGCCAAAATCACTGGCGTTTTTCATCAGCCATTTTCAACACAACGCTGAAAACCCCATTTTCGGCCAATAATTTTTGGCGGCCGAAATTTGGTGCATCACTATACAATATAATTTTTTTTGTTTGTGACGCACCCCCCTAGGGAGCCGCAGATGAACTGGGATCCCCCACCCTGCGCAGCCAGGCACACCAAATTTTCACAGGCACAGAGGCAGAGAACAGTCCGTGACTTTGTTTTTGTGGTTTATTTATGGTTAATAACTTGGATGGAGTGGGAAACTATGGGATGCCCACTTGACTTCAGCAACAACACTTTAGCAACATATTTAGGGACATCTTCCTATACACAGTCTATATACAGTCTATATACTGCCTCCTTGAGACTCCTGCACTTTACTTGCTTGCCAACTTCAGCTGGATCACTGTAATGATTTGACAGGCAGAGTCAGATTTAGCAATGGCCTTTTGCAGGCAGGAACTCAAAGTCCCTTGTTGTGCAGCAGAACACAGTGATCAGCTTGCACTCTCTCTCCTGTGGCTACTGGTCCCAGCACCACCTCTTCAGGCACTGCCAACCCACCTGGCTGCAGCTGCTTCAGGCTAACTTCCTCCACAGTCCTCCAGACTGACTCACACTGGCCCACCCAGCTGACTCAGCAGAAGATCTCCCAGGAAAGGGATGCAGACTTGGCACAACGCTGTCTTCAGGGAGTACTGACTACGTATGGCAGTCTCCCCCCTTGTAAGTCCCCAGTAGTGCTGCTCTACTCACACTGTCCTTCACTTGCTCCCGTGCCTCCAGGAAGGGCTTCCTCCATGTTTTGTGGCAGGATCCTTTCAGAACTCGAGCCCCGGCCCAAGGTCACCCCCCCCCCCCCACCAGACTAGGGGGTACCCCAGAGGGCCACTGCCAGTCTCTACAACACTATATCTCTATCTTCCACCCAACTGCCTTGCTGGTATGGCTCATGCCTATTTATGAGGTGAACCTTGCTCCCTGTCAGCCCTCTACTGGAGATTGTCTGAGGCCCTCATAAATATTCCAAACAGCTCCTCCTAACCTCCACCCACTAGCTCTAGAAGATTCTACAACCTTCTAGACCAGGGGGGGGCACCAGAGGAGCTGTAAGGATGAATCATCCTGCCCTAACTCACTGAATCCTGACCCAGATTCACAGCTCAGGCTTAGCCCTGAGCCAAACAACATTTTCCTGCACTAACAAACCTACACTACAAAACCTACAAATCTTACATCTAGCACACATTAGAGGGCACTACACTTGTAAATAGAAAACTGTAGGGATGAGTCACTGGTTGTTAAAATGCCAGTGGGTGCCTGTGTGAACTGAGCAAGCTCCTTCTCTTATAAAAAAAAAAAAAGCAGTGGCATGAAAAACGCATCACAAACATGTCAAAACACAACAATGTCGCACTACAAAATCACAGATTGGATCAAGTTGCAGCTGCACTAGAGTGAGCCTAGCCTTAGACCTTGGGGAGAGGCCCAGAGCCCCTCAGGTTTGATGGATCTCTTATACACAGAAATTAGGGTACGTTCACACTATATGCGATGACCTGCAATTTTCAGTAAATCACTGCTAGGTGTCACTAAAAATGTTTTTTATGTGCCCATTGACACCACAACCCTGATGTGATGTGTGGTGCAGTGTGGAAAAATGCAGACATTCTGCATTTTTATGCAGCACACTGGATAGCACTGCATGTCTGCGCCCGGGAGCACAACTCCCTGTACTGATCTGGAGAGACATGCATGAAGTGTCACTATGTGATGCCTAAATAAAGTTACAATAGTAAACAGTGTGATACACTGAAACATGCATTGCACCTCTGGACCTCACACAGATACTATCCCACACAGCAAGAGGTGGCATTTTACCAAGGGGGCTCTTGTGAGCAAGCCCTTTAAATACCTGGCAAATCGTTAAATTTAAACATCAGTCTGTTTATTGCATGAAAGGTTAAACGAGTTATATACATGGACATACAAGTCAGCAAAACTCCAAGATATTTTTTAATAAGACAAATTATAAAAAAAACTATAGCTACTGTATACTGGTATGTATTATTTAGTTTTCATAGCTAACAATGGCTGACTAATTTAACTCTGAACCTGTTAATGTATAATTTATAGGATGATCTAAGCGATTGGTAGGAATGTTACCAACTTATAGTGATATGCATCACACTACAAAATCTACAAAAAGTCTTTCTATCTACACTTGTCACCATCAGACTCAGATTTGTTTTAAGAGGTACATTAAAGTGATTGGAAACCCTAATGCCGCGTACACACGACTGGACTTTTCAACGGACAGTCTTCCTGACGGACTTCCGGCGGAGTTCCGGAGGACTTTCTGAATGAACGGACTTGGACACACACAATCACACCAAAGTCCAACGGATTCAAACATGATGACGTACGACCGAACTAGAATAAGGAAGTTCATAGTCAGTAGCCAATAACTCCCCTAGCATCGTTTTTTTGTCCGTGGGACTAGCATACACACGAGCGGATTTTTCGGTCCGGTGGAGTTCCGGCGGGAAAATTTCTAAAGTCCACCGGATTTTTGGCAAGCAAATGTCCAATGGAGCCCACATATGATCAAATTGTCTGACAGACTCTTTCTGTCAGATCTTTGCTGTCAAAAAGTCCAGTCGTGTGTACACGGCATTACATATACCCAGTGAAGTGAGGTGATACGCAGGGATAAAACAAATCTTCCTACATAACCTTGTACCTGTCTATCTGCAGTCTTCGCATCTCTACATCCATTCAAAGTGTTTCATTTATAAGCTTGTCTGAGAGTTCAGAAAAAAAGGGGGTGGATAGCTGAAATTACACTCTGCAGAGGTCAGTCAGGAGAACGCTAAGAGCTGATTGGAGGGAAGGGACACACCCCCTCCACACAGCTCCCAGGAACAGAGCTGAGGCTGTCAATAGGCTGGAGGTCCTTCCCTGTCACAATTTTTCTCTTGGTTTTAGAAAAACTTGTCAGAAGTGATTCATGCTGATAGCAGAGGAACAAAGCAGCAGACAGATATTACACTTTTAATTGAGAAAGTACACACTATACAGGGATATTCTTTGCTCATATTTCATGTCTAAGGTTTACAACCATTTTAACCCTTGGAAAGGTATCAGAGAGTCCTTCATCAAGGAGTAAAACCACCTGGTGTAATGGAATGAGACATGACCTACAGGTGGCAAAAGCTGAAAATAGGCCATTTTTATCTATTAACACCTTACTGAATTGACAAGTATAGCAACTTTCTAGGTTGCTAGATAGTGAGTAGGATTTTTTGTACAGGATAGGAAAATTGTCAGGTAAGCATGTGTGTTTTTCTTCTGGGTCAGGGTTGAGTGACTCAGGCAGAGCTGGAGACCCATAGATAGCATCACCAAGACCTCCCACTTCTTTCCAGAATATTCTAGCATCTTCTGGAAAGGAAGGCAAGGAAAAGTGGAGCTGCCTGGGGTATTCTGAGGAGCCCTGACCAATCCCCAAATTGGACTGGCTCGGGGCAGGCATCCTTAAATACCCAGGGTCAGCCCAGGTAGGAGGAGTTGTTTGGGTGGAAGCTGTAGATGGAGTGCTAGGCTGTCGTGGCCCTAAGGAAGCTCCCAAGTCTGGGGGGGGGAGACCTCGGGTCTGGGACTTGGGTGCAGACAGGACCCTTCTCACTACATATGGAGGTGTCCTGGACAGGTGGCATGGGAGCAAAGAGAGGACAGCAGGAGAGCACCGCTAAACAAAGTCTCCTGGGAGGAACAACAGGTCTCAGCCAAGAGGGCTGTTGAGTGACACACAGTCAGGAAGGACTGGGAGATTGCAGTCTGGGATGGGGGCAGAACCAGTGGAGTGGACTGTGGCTGCATTGGGCAGTGGAGAGAGGCAGCTGCAGCCAGGAGGGTTGGCAAGGCCCGAAGAGGTGGTGCTGGGATCGGTAGCCATGTGGACAACTAGCACTAGGACTACCACTATTTTTATGCTATACCAGAGGGGCCCATGGTCCCTGCCTGCAAAAGGCATTCACTAAGGCCTGGCTGGGACAGTGTCAGGCCTAAAATATAGTGCTAGTTGGATCTGGAAGAACAAGCAAGTGATGTGCTTGAGCTGAAGTGTAGAGGAGTATATACAGGAAGTGTATATAGTTGTGTCCCGTATACTTTCTTCAATCAAGTGGGCATCCCATACTCCCTTATGACATCCAAGTTTAATACCCGTCAATAAAAAAACAAAGTTCAAGGATTGGTTTTCTGCCTGAGGGTGAATGAGAACTGTGTGCCTGACTGGGCAGGTTGACAGACGGACCACAATACTCGGCAGCCATTACGGGTGTACCCAAGGGAAAGAAGTAATAATACATTTCTCAGCTTTATTTCTTATCTGTGCATCAGGTAGACAACATTTGTCTATATACTGACTGGTATGCTACTGTACTTTCTTGTAAAGCAGCAGACAACTGATGACATTGAATTTGAGCAATGAATACAAACAATCGTAGGCTACCTGAATGGTTTCATGGTATCTAGGTAGGCTATTAGGCCTGATCAAATTAGGCTATTAAATTCTTAAAGTATACAAATGTGGGGGACTACACAGAAGTAAACAATACTAAAGGATAGTTGGGGAGGTGGGAGGGGGATAAATAAAGCAGGAAAGGGTATCTAAATAAAGAGGATTGGGACTAGGGGCAAGGGTCCACAATTCTAAAATACCAGAATGTTGTGCAGGACTGTGGCTAGTTTTTTGGAACCATTGCTAGTAAAATCACACTCTATGAAAGGTTTCTGATCCTGTTCCTTTAAAGCATGAATAACAACACAGTGCTTGTGCTGTCATTGGCTCTTTCTATCACCTTAAATACCTGTCTGATCCTGCCTGGCTATGCCCTCCACCCTGTAAACTGACCACGGTTTGTCAGGGTTGCTGAGCCCTAACACTGTGGTCAGCCTACGTGCCTCTGTCATCTGCAGCTCTCTTGTCTCTCCTCTGTCCTCCTCTCCCTCCTCCCTCCCTGCCTATCAGATCTGTGTCAGTGACCGCCCCCTCCCCTCCTGCTGCTGAAGTTACATTAAAAGTTTCATACCATCCTCTCTGTTTAGGGTACCAGTCACATAGCCTAAATATCAGATGTTAAACCTTTTATATGCATGATATCATTTATATTTTGGATCCATGGGCTACTGAGACTTTAGGCTAGGTTCACATATGTGTGGGTGCGTGAGTGAGTATAAGCGCAGGTGTTTTTTATATCGCTGCTTTTAGCAACCTGCCCTACACCAACATTACGACCAGCAGAGGACATTTCTTCACTACTGCTTCTAATAATTGTGAGTGAGCACACTATTTCATGAGCAGTTGTACCTACTGTTCCCCTGCCTCCCAACTTTTTGAGATGAGAATGAGGGACACCTATTAGTAAAAGTATGTAGGCATAGGACACCCCCCACCATCCCTCCCCTTAAAGGAAAAATAAACAATGACAAAAAAAGATTAGTTAAACTCACAAGTGCTTTCTTTCATTTTTTTCAACCTCTACTATTCTGTAATACTGGCTTTTGAAATTAAAAAATGCAGCAATTTAGAAATTGGATGAAAGGTTTAGCACTGGAAAACACAATACAATTATATAGATGTGACCAAAATGAGGGACAAATGAAGAAGAAAGAGGTTGGAAGTGAGGAGGAAAGAGGTTGCTCCAAATCAGGGACAGTCCCTTTGAAATCAGGGACAGTTGTGGGCTATGTATGCCTAGATCCAGGAGTTTGCCTTCTATATGTTTGCATACTTACGGACCTTCCCAGTCCAGTGTTTGTCACCTAAGGCTACTGGTTTAATCAAAATATTTTTTACTATGCACTAAACTTTTGCATGACCCATCACAAAAGTTTGAATTTCTCATGTGGCCCCTTGGGAATATGAATTGCCCACCCCTGGTCTTGTCTAAACAAGGCTTCCTTGCTTTTCTCCTGGTGGCCAAATGGAGCAGTGCGAGAAAAAGTTTGGTACATACAGCTAGGGTGGTGGTAATTCCTATGTTTTTTTTAATCTAGCCTAAACCTATTATTTCTAGATAGGAGCATTGCTACGTTAAAACAAAAAGTCTTCTATACTCCATGTGCAGTGCAATCCTTCCCTATTCTCTCTGGCCTTTTCTTCTTTTATGTACCTGGCCCATAGACACTGGTGCATGTCTTTTCTCAATGACACAAACCACTGAACACAGCAAATTGACCAAGCATCCATCACTCCTGGAAATGTGTGATACTTCACTGGAGGTGACAGCAAAGATTGTTGACACGGGCAGCGGGAGAGGTTAGTATTTTATGTTTTCCATACAGGGAGCCATTTATTTTCAATCATTACTTTATGACAGTCCCTTTAAAGAATTGGCAGGCTCACAAGTTAGGCCGCGTACACACGGGCGGACTGTTCGCCCAACCTTGTCCGCTGAACAGTGTTTGGGCGGACAGTCCGCCCGTGTGTGGGCTTTCAGCGGACAGTTTCAGCGGACAGTTGGACGGACAAAGTCTTTCGGAAATTCCGAAAAACTGTCCGCTGAAACTGTGTTTGAGCGAACAGTCCGCCCGTGTGTGGGCCTGTCCGCTGTACTTTCGAAATGAGCGGACTGTTCCCGCTCGGAAAGTCCGCCCATTTCGAGCGCGTGTACAGGTAGGCGGGGCCCGCGAAGGAGACGTCGCGGGCTCCGCCGCCTGGAATGGGCTTAAAGGGGAACCCAAACGCCGAAAAAAATCGGCGTGGGGGTTCCCCCAAAGTCCACACCAGACCCTTGTCCGAGCACGCTACCCGGCCGGCCAGGAAAGGGGGGCGAGCGAGCGCGCCCCCCCTCCTGAGCCGTACCAGGCCGCGTGCCCTCAACATGGGGGGGTGCCTTGGGGAAGGGGGGGCCGCGCGGCCCCCCCCACCCCAAAGCACCTTGTCCCCATGTTGATGAGGACAAGGGCCTCTTCCCGACAACCCTGGCCGTTGGTTGTCGGGGTCTGCGGGCGGGGGGCTTATCGGAATCCGGGAGCCCCCTTTAAGAAGGGGGCCCCCGGATACCGGCCCCCCACCCTATGTGAATGAGTATGGGGTACAATGTACCCCTACCCATTCACCTGTGAAATAAAGTACAAAAAAAAACACAACACAGGGAAAAAATATTTTATTGCACAGCTCCGGGGGGTCTTCCGTCTTCGGGGGTCTTCTCGCCGGACTCCTCCGCTATCTGTGTGTAGCTCTTTTACTAGCGGAGGAGTCCGGCTTTCTTCCTCCCCGCCGCCGGCCTCTTCTCCCGACTTCGGGGGTCTTGTCCCCCTCTTCGGTTCTTCTGCCGGGCCACCGCGCCTTCTTGTAGCTCTTTTACAGGCGGTGGCCCGGTCTTCTGTCGCCGCTGTCGTCGCCGCCGCCGCCTTCCGTTCTTGTTCTTCTTCTTGTTCTTCTTCTTCTTCTCCTGGAGATGTTGACTCGACGAGCTCTCCGGCCGGAATGCCAGAGCCGCGCTGTGCGGTCACTTATATAGTGACAATGGGGCGGTGTCACATGGTATATGTCACATGGGTTGGTCACATGGGTTGATGTCACATGGGGACTATGACATCGTAAGGGGGCGGGGTCACCATGTGACCAACCCATGTGACATATACCATGTGACACCGCCCCATTGTCACTATATAAGTGGCAGCGGAGCGTGTCCCTGGCATTCCGGCCGGAGAGCTCGTCGAGTCAACATCTCCAGGAGAAGAAGAAGAAGAACAAGAAGAAGAACAAGAACGGAAGGCGGCGGCGGCGACGACAGCGGCGACAGAAGACCGGGCCACCGCCTGTAAAAGAGCTACAAGAAGGCGCGGTGGCCCGGCAGAAGAACCGAAGAGGGGGACAAGACCCCCGAAGTCGGGAGAAGAGGCCGGCGGCGGGGAGGAAGAAAGCCGGACTCCTCCGCTAGTAAAAGAGCTACACACAGATAGCGGAGGAGTCCGGCGAGAAGACCCCCGAAGACGGAAGACCCCCCGGAGCTGTGCAATAAAATATTTTTTCCCTGTGTTGTGTTTTTTTTTGTACTTTATTTCACAGGTGAATGGGTAGGGGTACATTGTACCCCATACTCATTCACATAGGGTGGGGGGCCGGTATCCGGGGGCCCCCTTCTTAAAGGGGGCTCCCGGATTCCGATAAGCCCCCCGCCCGCAGACCCCGACAACCAACGGCCAGGGTTGTCGGGAAGAGGCCCTTGTCCTCATCAACATGGGGACAAGGTGCTTTGGGGTGGGGGGGGCCGCGCGGCCCCCCCTTCCCCAAGGCACCCCCCCATGTTGAGGGCACGCGGCCTGGTACGGCTCAGGAGGGGGGGGCGCGCTCGCTCGCCCCCCTTTCCTGGCCGGCCGGGTAGCGTGCTCGGACAAGGGTCTGGTGTGGACTTTGGGGGAACCCCCACGCCGATTTTTTTCGGCGTTGGGGTTCCCCTTTAAGCCCATTCCAGGCGGCGGAGCCCGCGACGTCTCCTTCGCGGGCCCCGCCTACCTGTACACTTGCTCGAAATGGGCGGATTTGCCTCCTCCTTACGTGGGCGAGTCCGTTCATTTCAAAAGTTGAGCGAACTGTTTGCCCAACCTTGTTCGTCAAACAGTCCGCTCGTGTGTGGGCAAGTCCGCTCATGCAAATTTTGAGCGGACTGTTTGCCGAAACTGTTTGACGAACAAGGTTGGGCAAACAGTCCGTGCGTGTGTACGCGGCCTTAGAAAAGGCAAAAAAGAAAAAAGAAGAAAAAAAAAAAACAGAAAAGAATGACAGTGCTGGAAGGTAAAGAGAAAAAGCTGCTACTTTATGATTTTTTTATTTTTGAGTCTGCAAGGGTATGTATGTGTAGCGGATGACATTTGGGATCGAATGTCACATGCATTGTAAATTTAGTTTTTGCCTCAGGACCCTACGGTACTGAGGGTTAATTGTGTAGGTAGCCTTAACACCAGTCTGGCCAGGCCGTGATTGAAGTTCTGCCTGGTCATGTGAACGGTGAGGTGCCCATGACAGACTAGAACCAGGCCTGGTTGGATGTTTGGGTATGGCCCTCTCAGAGCCAATCAGCGGGAGTGCCGGACCCGCTGAGGAGTCTGGGAGGGGGCACTTAAGGAGGTGTGAGTCACGTGCTCGTGGTTCCAGAGTTGTTCAAGAGACCCGTGTGGTCTGTTCTGGTTCCAGGACCGGGGTAGCCCCGTGAGGGGTCCCGGTCACGGGGTGTCTGGCATCCCCCAGCATGTTCCTGTCAGTGGCCCCTGATAGACCCGACTGGTCTGGGGTAGGGATCCGTCTGTTCCCGAGTCTTGGAACCTGCTGGTCCGAGGCGCTGTAAATGAGGGAGGACTCAAAGTGTCCGGGTGTGCTCTCGGCTTGGAGGGGCACCACAGCTCATGCAAGTGACCGGGGGAGGACTCTTCGGAGGAGGGCTGGCAAGTGGCATCCTGAGAAGTGCCTGGTTACTGAGTTGGAAAGGACATTGATGAGTTCACACTTTTCCAGTACCACAAAGGAAGCGGGAAACGTTCCAGGTACGGTTGGAAAGAGGTTCCTGTTCTTCTCCAGTTGATTGTTCAAGTTTTCAGTCAACAAGCTGACTGCCATGACCTCTGGCTAGAGGTCTGTTCAGCCTTGAAGTACCCAGCTGCGAGTGGCTACTCTCGGGGTTGAAGTAGAGACTTTGTTAAACTTGCAGTTCAAGGTACCTGAGTTCTTCACCCATGCCCTCTGTTCCCTAAGAGACAGTGTTTTGTGAAAGTTCTACTGCAAAATAAAACCTTTTGAAAGGACTTTATCTATGTCAGTGTACAAGTCATTGGGTATCAACCCTGGGAACCCCTAGACACGGAAGAGCAGGCCAGGAGAAGGTAACTGGTAAGCCCATTCAGTCAAGGCCGCCCTGCAACGGGTGATGGCCGCTACACTTCACTTCATGTAAGCCTGCATGGGCAAAGCACAGGTTCACTTTAGACCAGGCGTTCTTACACTTTTTAATCTAGGGACCCAAACTAGAAAATTGTTACCATAATGGGATCCAAGATGACAAATTTTTTATAGAGCATTGGTAAAGCCATACAAAGACAAATAACAATAGCTGAACAACAACTGAAAAATAAAACTGTATTCACAATGCATCATGGGGGATGGTGAGTTGTCGGAATGATTGCATATGTGCACCAACTGCAGGATAATGCCTAAGCTGGAGGGGTGATGCCAACTACCCACAGTTACTGTCTGACAAGCTGATTCTGTCTCAAACAACTTGCTCTTTCACAGCCAAAACAATGTTTTTTTTAAAGCTTTCTGTGTTGCCACTGGAAAAATATTATTTGGGTCCTACTGGACCTGCAATGTACTTGATTACATCAGAACTGTGCATGCTGGGTGAGTAGTACCAGCACCAAACACGACCCATTCAAGTGCAATGGACTGCGCCACGTTAGGCTGTATGGGGTAATTAGCTCCGCCCCAATATGTGTCTGTGTTGTCATTCAAGTGGCGACCCATCCCAAATACATATGTGACAAGTTTATAACTCTTTTGCTGCCAGACCCTGCTTTCCATTCGTCACTTCAGGTGGCCAGATCATTTTTTCAATGTTTCAATTTTTTTAATAATTTTTCACTTACATCTGTAGGAGTTTGAAAACTTGAAATCATATATTTTATGAATAAACTGACTGAATGAATACAAAAGATGGTGCTACTAACTTCATAAGTCCCAGGATAGTTGTGGAAATTTTGCATAACATACAAAATTCCTACAAAATCTAAAGAAGTGCTTCCCAAAGTGGGTGATTCTGCCCCCTGGGCCATAGAATGCATTAACGTGAAAAACCTTTTGACTTTAGAGCCATTTTAATTACTATCACCAGGGCCCAACAAGCCTATTGGTGACAATATATACAACATTTTTGACAGATGCTCTTTGGAGAATCATCAGGATTCTAAACAGATTTCTGATGTTTCCCCTTGGGTGGTGGAGAAAGAGGTTGAGGATAGAGTCTGCAATCTCCTTCTCCTCATCTGCCCTGAGCTGAGCTTTGTTCATTTACAAAACAGAAGGAAATAGGAAACATGCAATTACTTTGTGCTTATGGACTTCTTTCAGCATGAATGAACATGGAAGAGCTTCCATGTTCATTCAGAAACTGAAGGATGTTGGTAAACATCAGTGGCATGTTTAACCACTTTACAACTGGGCACTTAAACCCCCCTCCTGCCCAGACCAATTTTCAGCTTTCGGTGATCTCACATTTTGAATGACAATTACTCAGTCATGCAACACTGTACCCAAATGAATTTTTTGTCCTTTTTTTCCCACAACTAGAGCTTTCTTTTGGTGGTATTTGATCACCTCTGTTTTTTTTTTTATTGTTTATGCTATAAATGAAAAAAGACAGAAAATTTTGAAAAAAAAAAAAAGCATTTTTCTTAGTTTTTGTGATAAAATTTACATTTTTCTTCATACATTTTGGCCACAATGTATACTGCTATATATCTTTGATAAAAATAACCCAAATTAGTGGATATTATTTGGTCTTTGTCAAAGTTAGAGAGTCTGATGTACTGCAACGAGCCAGGAAAGTAAAAATACCCCCCAAATGACCCCTTTTTTGAAAGTAGACATTCCAAGGTATTTAGTAAGAGGAATGGTGAGCTTTTTGATGTTGTCGTTTTTTCCCACAATTCTTTGCAAAATTAAGATTTTTTTTATTGTTTTTTTTTGTCCACAAAATTGTCATTGTAATAGGTTATTTCTCTCACTTGGCATGTGCATACCACAGATAATGCCCCAAAATAAATTCTGCTACTCCTCCTGACTATTACGATACCACATGTGTGGGACTTTTCCACAGCCTGGCAACATAGAGAGGCCCAACAATGCAGGGAGCACCATCACGTGTTCTAGGCGCATAAATTACACATCTAACTTGTTGACTACCTATTACACTTTTGAAGGCCCTGGAGCACCAGGACAATGACATGTGACACGGACGTGGCACTGATGACACTGATGACAGATGCCACTAATACGTGGCACTAATACGTGGTACTGATGATACATGACACAAATACGTGGCACTGATGACAGTCGGCACTAATATGTGGCACTGATGACACGTGTCACTGATGACAGATGGCACTGATACCTGGCATTGATGACATGTGACACTAATAACAGATGGCACGTGACACTGACAGGTGGCACAGAACTTCCCCGAAGCACGCTCGCGGGAGCAAACAGGAGGACGTCCAGGGACACCCTTCCGGCAGTTAGCGTCCGTGCTATAGCCGTCTTTTGGCTATAGCGCAGGCGCGAAGTGGTTAAAGTGGAACTTCATTCTCACTCCAGCTCTGTCCCCCCCGGCTCAGCCAATATAGTGCTGAGCAAATGTGCTGAAGTGTTCTGCCCTGTCATTGGTCCTGGCAAAGTCATTTGGTACATCTGTGCACGTGCATGTGATTTCTTGTGCATGCTCAAAGACAGCATAGTTTTAGGAATTCCCTAATATAGCTGTCTTTGTGCATACATGGATTCCCCCCTACATGCACAGATAGTCAGGGGAAACCTGTGCATGAACAGATGTGCCACAAGGCTCATTTAAGACCCAAACACCTGTGGCACATCTGCGCACGTGCAGAGGGGTAGGGGGAATGTCGCCTCTTGTCACCCTGAATGGAAAAACTGGTGATCAGACTGGCATGAAACCAGGACGGTAGTCTGATCACCAGTAAGCGCTGGGGTGGGGGGGTGACAGCAGAAGGGCACACAGTCATCTGGCAGGGAGAGCAGCACAGCACCACTGATCACAATTATTTACTAATGAGCAGAGTCCTGGAGATGCAAAGGATCTAAGGCTTGCTGAGCTGGCCAGCAGCGAGTGGTTCAGCCCTGCCATAAGCATAACCCTAAGTTCTCACCTATGCATTTTTTTGTGCGTTTTTCAGTTTGCAGAAACGCACTACAGTCCATTTAACATGGTTTCCTATGGTACTAGTTTGTATCTATGTGTTTTGCGGCTGGAGCGTTTTTGGAAAGGGCTGGGACTTTTTTTCCCACGATTTGCAGCTAATAGACTTCAATGGAGCTGCATCAGAAATGCAAGTGGTGCGTTTTTGATGTGTTTTGCATTTATTATTTTACCACTGTATATAGCTGGTTGCTAAACAGGGGGTCTGGATGCTGGACGCCGCTTTCCTAGTAACCGATGAGTCATTGGCTGTTAGCGGGGTTCCCTGCTGAAAGCTGAATGAAAATAAAAATTGCCAGCAAAAAAATTTGCAAAAAAAAAAGCGTAGGTTTCCCCCTCAGGTATGATCCAGGCCCTTCGGGTCTAGTATGGATTCGGTGGGGACACCCCCATGCCAAAAAAAATAAAAATAGGCATGGGGTCCCCCCCAAAATCCATGCCCAACCATTATCTGAGCATGCCGTCCTCAACATGGGGGGGATGGGTGCTTTAGGGCAGGGGGGGCTCTGCTCCCCCCTCCCCAAAGCACCTTGCCCCCATGTTGATGAGGACAAGGGCCTCTTCCTGACAACCCTAGCCAGTGCTTGTTGGGGTCTGCGGGCAGGGGGCTTATCAGTATCTGAAAGCCCCCTTTAACAAGGGGCCCCCCAGATCCCAGCCCCCCACCCTATGTCAATGGGTATTGGGTACATAGTACCCCTACCCATTCACCAAAAAAGCAGTGAAAAGTAAGAAAAAACAAGAGCCAGTTTCTGACAAATCCTTTATTAGTAAAATAGCTCAGAGCCGCCGTCTCTCCTGGTGTTGTGCAGCGTTTCAGATCCAAGCTCCGTGTCACAGCGGGAGATCCCCCTGTGTGTGACATACACATACACATTTAGGCATGGAGAGGAGGAGGGAGGGGAGGACTCTAACAGGGGTCGATGATGTAATTAATGCAATCATGATGTAGCCGTTCTCTGAATCAATGCAGAATTGTTTAAGGCTGCATCGTGATGCATCGATTACACAATTATTTTCAATGCCCCTACTCAGTAAGACCACCAGGTTGCCTTCCTCTCCTGTTTTGCCTTTACAATGGGTAAGGCAAGCAAAATATTTAGGTATTACCATTACTAATTCAGTGTCTGATTTTATAAGGTTAAAGGGGTTGTAAACCTGCGTGGTTTGCCACCCCAATGCATTCTATGCATTGAGGTGAAAAACCTCTTGCAGTGCAGCAGCCCCCCAGTGCCCCCGGTTTTACTTACCTGAACCTTCTTTTTCTTGCGCCGGGGACAAGCACACCAGCTCTAGCTGGTGTATTGTGTCCTGATTGGCTAGAATGATAGCAGCGCAGCCATTGGCTGATCCAATGATGCGGGCCCCGGGGGGCGGGGCTGTGTCAGGCATTCGTGTCTGTGGACACAAATGCTGGACTCGGGAGTGCGCCCGCAGGGTAACCCCCTCGGGGGTTTATCTGATGCAGGGAGGAGCCGCGAGAGCCACCGGAAGACCCCAAAAGAGCAGGTTTGGGGCCACTCTGTGCAACACAAGCTGCACAGTGGAGGTAAGTATGATATGTTTATTTTAAATAAAATAAAAAAACAAACCCTTGCAATCACTTTAAAAGTTTCCCCCTCATTGCCCACTTTAAACAAAAGATTAATGCCTGGAGAAACCTCCCTCTCTCGATCATGGAAATCAATCTGGTCAAAATGCAGTTTCTTACACTATTGCTGTATACTCCCCTGTGTGTATTCCTAAAGCCATTTTTCATTCCATCCATAGCTTAATTTCTTGATTTCTTTGGCAGGCAGGCACCCCCAGAATCCGCCTTGTAACCTTGCAACAACCTTGGAAGGGAAGGGGGCTTGGCAGTGCCCAACTTTTATAAATATTTTTTGTCTGGGCAACTTGTATTTGCACATAGGGGGTTGACCAGCCCATATGATGATGCTGCAGTAGCCTTAGAGCCCTGGCCCATTTAGTTTATAGAGGATCACAATCTCCTCATACCCAAACTAGCTCTATGAGATCTGTCATGCGGGCCTGAAGGGTGACCCATAGGGCGGAATTTTCGGGGCCTCTTTGTCTCATACTCGGCTGTGAAAAAATCCCAACCTCCCCCACTTTTACACATATGAGGAGGACCCCATAGTGTGGACGAGATATGTTCTTAAGAAACTGGGTGATAATACAAAAAATTGAGTACTGAGACCCTTTGATGGGTTAAAATCCTCATATTGCCTCCCAAATGCCCAGTTCCTTTAATATATACAGTTGTGGCATGCTTAACAGTCACAGTTTTGGTGTGTTCCTGTCTTTAGTCCTTCAGTATTAAAGGCCATGCTGAGATAAGAGGATCTACTCAAACCTCTATCTGCTGTTTGTAAATACCTCTTTCCTGATACTAGCAAATTGTTCAGAATTTGTAAAACCAAATGGCTGTCTGTTGCCCTGGACCTTGATGTGGAAGATTGGGAGGAAGTGTGGGAGGTGCCCTTCATCAGACTCATCTCTGTCAGGGACCAACTCATACAATATACATTTTGACATAACATATATTTAACTCCTGCTAAGGTAGCTAGAATGTATGGCAATAGTTCCTCCTCCTGTTGGCGCTGCTCTGTTACTAGGGCACATTTTAAGCACATGTTTTGGGATTGCTCAGCTATCCAGGTTTACTGGACTCAAGTCCTCCAATGTATTCAGTCTGTCACCACTATTCCTCTTAGCCCTTCTGTAAGGACCTGTCTATTAGGTGTGGTGGACGTTTTAGCCCCTACTAGAGCTATACGTACACTACTTACCCTATTATTGTACTATGGAAGGAAACGTATTATCCTTTTGTGGACGATGACTGCAGCCCCAAATGTAACATCTTGAAAGGCTTTAGTTAATATGGCCCTCTCCTTGTACAAAGCAAGTTTGATAACGTGTGTGTGTGTGTGTGTGTTGGGGGGCGGGGGAGGTAAATTGAATCGCCCCTCTCAGATTAAATACACTTTGTGAGATTCCCTGTGATTGACTGATTGTCAACTTCTTTGCGTTATGTACCACACTGTTCTGCTTCCCTGTTGATTACTTGACTGTATGGGTAATGCCTTTAATCACCTTACTGTTATGCGTTGTACACACGGTCAGAAATTTAGACGGAAAAGGTCCGATCGGATTATATTGTCAGAAAATCCGATCCTGTGTGGGCTCTATCGGACTTTTTTCCATCAGAAATTCCGACGGAAAAAATTTGAGAACGGGATCTCAAATTTTCAGACAAAAAAACAATCCGATCTGACTTTTTCTGATCGTTTGTAGAGAATTCCGATCGGACAAAGTGTCACGCATGCTCAGATCAAATTACGAGACCAAAGCTATTAGCTAGTAGCCTCAACGTAGTCCTGTTATAAGGAACGAACATCATCACGTTCCGAACGTTCGGATTTGCCAACAACTTTGTCCGACCGTGTGTATGCAACACCAGTTTAGGACAAAATCCGACGGATTTTGTTGTCGGAATGTCCGACCGTGTGTACAAGACATTAGAACTAATGTGTGAAGTATTGTAAGGTAATTTTTGTCCTTGATATGTAGAGAGGTTCATGAATCCTGGATGTTTCCATTGTGAATAGAGTACGCTGTTCCAGCCATTGGTAATTTTGTTTTCTATGCTACTGGTTTTATGTTTTTAGACTTCTTGTCACTGTTTTGTTAATTACAGACAGTCTCTGTCTTGTAACTCTTCTTAAAAAACTTAAATAAAAATGTATAAAAAACTGTGTGATTTTGTGCACATTTGTAAAACACATAAAAGATGTATGTTGTGTTTGTGCTGTCATTTATTGTTAATGCCACCTCAAAAGTGGCAAAAAAAGTATGTTTTTTGCATTAAAAAAATGCAATTTACTAAACATTGAATGAATTTGGAGGTATTGCAGGTATGAGATGTCCCAGGATGCACTGGGAAACCAACAAGAAAACTGAAAAGATGTCATCAGCAGTCAATTCTGGTTCATGTGTCTATATTCTGGGAGTGTCTGTTGTAGATGTCACATCTGGTGTGCAGTGTGGAGCAGTAGGAAGGTGAACAGGGTCAGGACTGGAGCAGAGCAACTAGCAGACAGCACATGTGGTGTGCAACGCGGGAATGTTATAGCGGTAGGTGAGTGGAGACTGGATAGAGAGGACTGAGAGTTGGAGGATCAGCAGAGTTGGGGAACCAGAGCAGGAGAAACTAGTAGACTTCACACAAGGTGTCCAGCATGGGAGCAATATAGCGGGAGGTGAGAGAGGACCAAAGAGAGAGTAGGATCAGCAGAGCTGGGGGTTACTACTGAGCAGGAGATCTGCAGAGTTTAGGGTTACTAGCAAGTGGGGGATCAGCAGAGCTGAGGGTTACTACTGAACGGGAGATCAGCATAGCTGGGGATTACTACTGAGCAGGGGATCTGCAGAGCTGGGGGTTACTACTGAACGGGAGATCAGCAGAGCTGGGGGTAACTACTGAGCAGGGGATCTGCAGAGCTGGGGGTTACCATCGAGTGGGAGATCAGCAGAGCTGTGGTTTACCATTGATTGGGAGATCAGCAGAGTTGGGGGTTACCATCGAGTGGGAGATCAGCAGAGCTGGGGGTTACCATCGAGTGGGAGATCAGAAGAGCTGGGGGTTACTATTGAGCAAGATGATCGGCAAAGCCGTGGGTTACTATTGAACGGGAAATCAGCAGAGCTGGGGGTTACTACTGAGCAGAGGATCGCAAGGCTGGGGGTTACTATTGAGTGGGAGATCAGCAGAGCTGGGAGTTACTACTGAGCGGGGGAGCAGCAAAGCTGAGGATACTACTGAATAGGGCATCAGCAGAGCTAGGGGTGCTACTGAGCAGGGGATCTGCTGAAAAAGGGTACTAATGAGCTGGGGATCTGCTGAGTGGGGGTACTATTGAGCTCCCTTGAATAGAAAATCAACACACACAGGGCATTTGCCAAGAATCATTAAAGCTTCAAAAAAGCATCACCAAAGCATCAAAAACACGTTGAAGCTGTAAGCAATTTAATTTGTGCTAAAGTTGTTGCAAGTATAAATGAGCCCTAAGTGTGAAAGCAGGCCAAGAGATTTTTCCTTTGCTTTGGGAGATTTCCTATCACTTTCTGTTTAGTCTCTAGAATAGGAAGTGAATGGAAATGTCCTCATTGGCACATATATATACCAAAAAGTCACCTTGGCCGGGATTTGAAAGTGGTTGTAAAGTTTGATGGTTTTTTACCTTCATGCATTTAATTCAGCATGCAGCTCCTACTCCAGCCCCCACTTGATACCCGAGCCAGTAATGTGCAAGAGAGCGGCTTCTCTTTGTCTCCTCATTGGCTGAGCCATTGGCTCCTACTGCTGTCACTCACAGCCAGTGAGCCAATATGGACGCCTATTAGAGCCTATGGCTCTAATCAGGTGCTTCAAAAACACCCTCCCTGATGCTGTATTTCAGGTGCCCTGCTCCTGAAAAAGGCACACTGGCAGCATTTGATGGGCACACTGGCAGCATTTGATGACACAGTGGCAGCGTATGATGGCACAGTGGCAGCGTTTGATGGGCACAGTGGCTGCAATTGATGGCACAGTGGCAGCGTTTGATGGGCACAGTAGCAGCACTTGACACAGTGGCAGCGTTTGATGGGCACAGTGGCTGCACTTGACACAGTGGCAGCATTTGATAGGCACAGTGGCTGAAATTGATGGCACAGTGGCAGCATTTTATGGGCACAGTGGCTGCAATTGATGGCCCAGTGGCAGCGTTTGATGATTTTTTTTCAAAAAGTTTTTTGCGCCCCCCCCCCCCCCCAAAAAAAAATTTGAGCACCAGCTGCCACTGCTGGTAATGATACATAATCACCTGATAAATGGCTATTTACAGTCCTGCATTACTAACAATTGAATTTTTCAGTTTGTTTGCACCCCCCCCCCCCCCCCCCCCCCAAAAGCTCCCCTGGTTGTAGACACTTGTACTATTGTTTGTACATACTGTACCTGCTTTTTGTTTGCATTAGAACTACTTTCCTCTTCATACAACTTACTAGATGGAATAGAAGAGCCATGGAGGAGTTCTGACTTGGCACCCAGCGCCACCTAGACGCCATAGGCGGTACGGTCACGTCTATAGAGTGTCCGGGGATGCGGCGATTTATCTATCGCTCGGCTCTCATCTCATCGCTCAATCTCCAGGAAAGAGCACCGAGCCGGCCGAGTCTATGTCTGTCCGTGTGTCCTGTCCCTTCTACACACAGCGAGCGCCCCATGCCGCCCTGTGCCACCCGCACTGCCAGCCCCTGACCGGCACCTGCCCACTGCGGAGGAGGAGGAAGAGGAAGGGAGAGCCGGACCGGGCACAGCTCAGGTGAGACCACCTTCACCCCCCCCTACACTGCCCACCGGGGGAGCACTGTGTGCGAGCACTGCCCAACACCCCTTTCCTGGGGGCATCGATCAGTCCATGTGCACGACTCCATGGCTTCTGTGTGTCATACCAACACCTGATCCGGGCACGCACATGCCAGGGAACTGCCAGAAATCTGTTGTAGGTGTGCCACAGGGGTGCCAATCGGCTGTAGCTGTGCCATAGATCCACGGTAGATCTGCTATAGATGTGTCTGGGATCTGCCATGTATCTGTCATAGCTCTGCCATAGTATCTACCATAGCTATGCCATAGATCTGGTAGGGATCTGCTGTAGCATTGCCATAGATGCACCAGAGATCTGCAGTAGATGTGCCAATGCCGTAGATCCTCCATATATCTTCTGTAGCTCTGCCATAGATCAGCCATGGATGCACAATATATCTGCTAGGGACCTGCTGTAACTGTGCCATAGATGCGCCAGGGATCTGCCATAGCTGTTCCATCGATCCACCATATATTTGGCAAAGATCTGCCATAGCTGTGCCATCAATCCACCATATATGTGGCAAAGATATGCCATAGCTGTGCCATGGATCTGCCATAGCTGTGCCATTGATTCATCATATATGTGGCAAAGATCTGCCATAGCTGTGCCATAGATGCTCCAGGAATCTGCAGTAGATGTGCCAGGGATTTGCTGTAGATGTGCCATAGATGCTCCATGGATCTGCCATAGATGTACCAGGGATCTGTAGTAGCTGTGCCATAGATTCACCATATATCTGGCAGCCATAGCTGTGCCAAAGATTCAACTTATATCTGTTAGGGATCTGCTGTAGATGTGCCATAGACAGGGTAGGACTTAGGGTGGTGGGGGCCCCTGGGCTTGAGTCGCTTTCAGGCCTTACCTTCTATACATTACCGTATTTATCAGTGTATAACACGCGCCGGCGTATAACACGCACCCCAAGTTTAGGAGGGAAGTTTAAGGAAAAACCTTACATTTAAATGCCCATCAATGCAGCCTTACCAGTGTCCATCTGCAGCCTTGTCCATCATCTGCAGCCTTGCCCAGTGTCATTTGCAGCCTTGTCATTGCAGTCTTGAAGTTTAAAAATGTCACCGCCGAGATACAGAGGGTCCTCTCGGCAGCTCTCAGTGGCTCTCGTGTCTTTTCGCAGTCCCGAGCGGAGCCGAGAGTAGCTGAGTGTACTCGGCTCGGCTCACAGTCATGCCCAGTCCCTGTGTTATGTCCATCATAGGGCGGCATTGGGCGTGACTGTGAGCGGAGCCAAGCCGAGCACACTTGGCTATGCATCTCAGCATGGCCCACGGGGCCCCCTATTGGGCGGGGCCCACAGGGCCCCCTATTGGGCGGGGCCCATGGGCTTGAGCCCAGTCAAGCCCAATGGTAAGTCCGGCCCTGGCCATAGATGTACCATGTATCTGCCATAGATGTGCCAGGGATCTGCAGTAGCTGTGCCATAGATGCTCCATGGATCTGCCATAGATGTGCCAGGGATCTGTAGTAGCTGTGCCATAGATTCACCATATATCTGGCAGCCATAGCTGTGCCAAAGATTCAACTTATATCTGGCAGGAATCTGTAGTAGCTCTGCCTTAGATGCACCATGGACCTGCCATAAATGCTCCAGGGATCTGCTGTAGCCATGCCATTCATCCGCCATAACTGCACCATCGGTGTGCCATGGCCTTCTTTGTATTACTACTGCAGGTTAAATCTAAAGTATATGCAGCAGCGTGAGTTAGGGCACTTTCACGCTGGGGCGGGCGTCAGCGATAAAGCGCCGCTATTTTTAGCGGCTCTTTAACGTTGTTTTTGCAGCGCTT
The DNA here is from genome assembly GCF_037356315.1 of Lithobates pipiens. Classification (NCBI taxonomy): domain Eukaryota; kingdom Metazoa; phylum Chordata; class Amphibia; order Anura; family Ranidae; genus Lithobates; species Lithobates pipiens. Next base: position 237,724,870 of record NW_027507785.1, on the reverse strand, counting down.
TTAACCCCCACCAACAGCCGCAAAAGGTTTAAAAGCGCCGCTGCCCATCGATTTCAAGGAGCAGGGGCGCTGTAGGAGCAGTGTATAAACCGCTCCTAAAGTGCCTTTAAAGATGCTGCTTGCAGGACTTTTTTGAGCGTCCTGCCAGCGCACCGCTGCAACGTGAAAGCACTCAGGCTTTATATATATATAATATATTTTTCAGATTTATCCATGCTCCATGCACACTGTAGTACAGATGGATGAATGTCTTGCTGCAGCGATTGTATTTTGACATCTGGCCCCACCAGCTGTCAAAATCCCCAAACAGTGGCTGCATCTGATTGGATATTGGTGTTGCTGGTGTGACAGTTTTCTGCCCGGCTCCTTACATTTATCAGTCGGGAATGTCGGGTGGGAAAGGGCTGACAGGGCCACACACTGTGCTTAACTTGGCCAATCCATCTGGAAAAGGATGAAATCTGCTCCATGTGTGGATATGTACCAAACCCTGCCCAGCCACACACGGGGCTCTCATCATTACAGGGGACGGGCAGAAATCATTGTTGGCTGTATTTCACCTGTAACACTAGTTGGGTTCTATTCATCGGAATATTTTAAATGCAGTTTTTTTAAAGCACATGTTGCTTACTAAACGTGTCACTTACTAAAATGATAATGGTACACTTAAATCTTACCGATTTCTGCTCTTAAGGTGTATTACCACTTTTACCATCTTAATTAAGAACCCACACTATATGTTTTATATGTGTTGCCATTCACACAGCAGTGCCCACTGTTAACCCTCCATACTCCTCTGCTGTGCATACTGCCCCCTGCCATACCCACCACACTCCTCTCCTGTACATAGTGCCCACTGCCATACCCACCACACCCCTCTCCTGTACATAGTGCCCACTGCCATACCTACTACACTCCTCTCCTGTACATAGTGCCTGAAGAGAGATAGATATATCTATCTATATCTATCTTTCTAATTGTTTCATTGGAGTGGGTTGGTCCTATCAGGTAGCTAGCTTTGCCTGTATGGACACAGCCACGCATTCTAATTGGACAGAAGTGCGGGTTTGGGTGAGTGGCTCCAGTGGCACCCTGCTTGCATTCTGCACACCTGTTAATTGGGACGGCCTGACAGTGGCTGTGTCTATGCAGTCGCAGCATCCCCATACACTAAGGCTGGCCATACCTGCTTTGACAGGTACCTTTCCCCACTTAAACAAAGAAATCATTTTCTCCTGAGCTTGTGAATGCGTTGTGGATATAATATGGTAGTACTAAAAGGAACAGATAAATAAAAAGATGATCATGCGAGTCCCGCTGCCTAAACTGACCAGGCAGCCAAGTGTAAGAAAGAGATAGAATGCACGTGATCTGATGCATTGATCGATATGTTACAGTTTATTCATAAAAAAAGGGGGAGGAATCCATACAAAAAGGATCTACTATGTGGGACATCAGCCTCAGATGCATGCAGGTTCTTGTAAACCTGGATGCAGAGCGCAGACAAACCTGGACAAACGTAGAGTGTAGGAGAACTCATCGCTTGCCATGTGACACTCCTCCCAACTAGCAACTCCCCTTTATGTTGATCCAAAATACTGTACAGATCTCTTTTGTCGTTCTACAAGGCTCTGATGAAGAGGATTTTCCTCGAAACGTGTCATAAATTCTAGAACTTGCCTTTGCATGGGCATGTCTATTTTCTTATTTTAATGTGTATACTTGTAACCTGGTTTTATGAATACGTAGATACTTTTTGTATGGGTTCCTCCCCCTTTTTTTATGAATAAACTGGAACATCTTGATCAATGCATCAGATCACTTTCTTACACCCTTCCCCACTTCTGGGTGACAGTGACGCCGTCCCTCAGAAGTTCGTCCCCGCCTCCTTTCTTTTGACACCAGGCCAGTTAAAAAGCGCAGTGCGCTTCGCTCATGCACAGTAGCCTCCACCACTGCAGGGGGGGCTCTCAAGCCCATGTACAAGTGTAGTCCACTGTCTCCTCCATTGTAGGGGAGGGAGAAAGCACATGAGGGTGGTGTTTGAATTGGCTGAGAGTGTCCAAGCGTAGAGGAGGGAAAGCTAGGAATAAATGACGTCACCTCGCAGGCGACCTCTCCTCTACACTGAAGATGGCTGCTGGAAAGATCATGTGACTGGACCAGGGTGCCCCCAGAATAGGTAAGTATGCAAATTTTTCCCTTACAAGGTATTTAGAATGGGCCTAGAACGGGGGTGGGAGCAGGTTTAGGTATGGTATGGATCTGACTGGAGTTCTACTTTAAGCAAAGTAGAATTCCAGTCAAAGCTGTACAGTTTGTTTTTTAATCTACAGACACCCGTTATCTGCATAGACAGTTTGTTGGTAATGGGGAACTAACCCTTTAACCGCTTCAGCCCTGGAAGATTTGGCTGCTGAATGACCAGGCCATTGTCGTGTGACGTTGCACCCTAACAAAATTTATGTCTTTTTTTCCCCTGCCCAATAGAGCTTTCTTTTGGCGGTATTTGATCATCTCTGCGGTTTTTATTTTTTGCGCTATAAACAAAGCAAAAGCGACAATTTTGAAATAAAAACAATATTTTGTAATTTTTGCTATAATAAATATCCCCATTTTTTTTTTTAAAGCTATTTTTTTTCTCAGTTTAGGCTGATATGTATTCTTCTACATATTTTTGGAAAACAAAAACGCTATAATTGTAGATTGATTGGTTTGCGCAAAAGTTATAGTGTCTACAAAACAGGGATTTATAGCATTTTTATGACTATTTTTTTTTTTTTTACTAGTAATGGCAGCTATCTGCATTTTTTATTGGGACTGCGACATTGTGGCAGACACACTTTTGTCACATTTTTGGCAGCATTGGCATTTATACAGCAATCAGTGCTATACAAATGCACTTACTGTATAAATGTGACTGGCAGTGAAGGGGGTTAACACTAGGGGGCGATCAAGGGGTTAAATGTGTTCCCTAGTGTGTGTTCTAACTGAAGGGAGGATGGGACTGTCTAGGGGAGATGACTGATCATTGTTCATACTTTGTATGAAGAGACGATCTGTCTCTTCTCCCCTCACAGAACTGGGATTGGTGTGTTTACACACACAGTTTCAGGTTTTCGCTGTGTAACGAGCAATCGCGAAAGCCCGGCGGTCATCGCACCCACTGGGCACTCGCAGAGGCTTGGGGGTCGAGTAGGCGCACACCCCTAGTGGCCACAGGGCGAAGCGACGTAACATAACGTAAAGTAAGTAAGTAAAACTGCGGAGGCTGGTTGGCAAGTGGTTAATAAATACAGGGGGGGCGGGGGGGATTTACTAAGGAAAGTGCGGTTGCACTCCTTTTCCTTCAGAGCTTAGTAACTGTGGTAAAATGTCACTTTGTACAGAATAACTAATCATGTGCAAGGAAAATAAAGTGAGCAACACTTTTGCTTGCACATGATTGGATAATAGAAATCAGCAGAGCTTTACCAGATTTACCGTATATACTCGAGTATAAGCCGAGATTTTCAGCCTCTTTTTTGAGGCTGAAAGTGCCCCCCTCGGCTTATACTCGAGTCATCGCTGTCTGCCTGCTCGATCAGCGTATCGAGCAGACAGACAGCGGCCATTCTAACATTCAAACGCCGCGCCTCCGCCTCCGCCTTCGCCTGTGATAGGCGGAACACTGAATTTCCCAGCAGCCTGTGTTCCGCCTATCACGGACATCGTCTCATCCTCGTACTACGGACGAGGATGAGACGATGTCCGTGATAGGCGGAACACAGGCTGCTGGGAAATTGAGTGTTCCGCCTATCACGGACATCCGATAGGCGGAACACTCAATTTCCCAGCAGTCAGTGGGAAATTGAGTGTTCCGCCTATCACCGACGGAGGCGCGGCTTTTGAATCCTAGAATGGCCGCCGACGAAGAGCTGAAGGACGGAGGCTCGGCTCGGGACGGGACGGGCCGGGCCGGGACGGGCCGGGCCGGGACGGGACGCAGGCTGGACGGGACGCAGGCTGGACGGGACGCAGGCTGGACGGACACAGGCAGGCTGGACACAGGTAGGCTGCACGGACACACACACACACACACACACACACACACACACACACACACACACACGGATGCATGGACACACACACACACACACACACACACACACACGGATGCATGGACACACACACACACACACACACACACGGATGGATGGACACACACACAGGGATGGATGGACCCACAGGGATGGACGGACACACAGGGATGGACAGGCATGTCTCACCCTCGGCTTATACACGAGTCAATAATTTTTTCCAGTTTTTTGGGGGTAAATTGGGGGCCTCGGCTTATATTCGGGTCGGCCTATACTCGAGTATATACGGTACTAAGCTCTGAGGAAAATGCTCTTGCAAAGTGCACAGTCTATTTGCCTTTAGTAAATCCATCCCACTTTCTGCTACATTGCTATTGTTGACAATTTACTATAGATAAGGGAAATGAAGGATCGGAATCAGGCACCACATCCTATTGGATAAATAGAGACAACTGGCAAAAAAAGCGGGACTTTATAGGTGTCAAAAAAGTACACCACTTTTTATAAAAATATATAAATTTGAATATCAATTTCTTTAAAATTACAATAAATGTTCAAGCAACGTTTGATTAATACAACAATGCAGCCACTTCTTGCTATACATGTTTCGCCCAAAGGAGCTTCCTCAGGAGATTTAAAGGTACCTCATAATGTTGATACTATGAAAGAAACAGATAGTTGTGAATATTTATACAGTTATTTATATTGTGACAATCATGCCAAAAAGAAATGCATATCTTATCATTAACCTCTTGCTGATCGCCTCACGCCAATATACTTTGGCAGAAGGGGTCGTACAGGCAAACTAATGTACCTGTACATGGCCCTTTAAGAGGATACCCGCGATACTCTCACGGGAGGAAGAACGGGGAGGTGCTAATGTAAACAAGCATTTCCCCGTTCTGTCTAGTGACAGTGTCACTGATCTCTGCTCTCTGTGATCAGGAACAGAGATCAGTGACGTGTCACACGTAGCCACGCCCTCCCACAGTTAGAAACACTCCCCAGGGCACACTTAACCCATACACTGTCCCCTAGTGGTTAACCCCTTCACTGCCAGTTTCATTTTCACAGGAATCAGTGCATTTGTATAGCACTGATTGCTGTATAAATGACAATGGTCCCAAAAATGTGTCAAAAATGTCTGATGTGTCCGCCATAATGTCGCAATCACGATAAAAATCTCTGATCTATAGATAAGGTGTCATTCGGCACTGCATTGCTTTAACTGACAATTGCTTTAACCGACATTACTAGTAAAAAAATATTAATTAATAAAATTATTAAAAACTATCCCCTATTTTGTAAATGCTATAACTTTTGCGCAAATCGGTCAATAATCGCTTTTTGCAATTTTTTTTAAACAAAAATATGTAGAAGAATACATATCGGCCTAAACTGAGGAAAAAAATATTTGTTTTATATATTTTTGGGGGATATTTATTATAGCAAAATGTAAAAAATATTGCTTTTTTTTCAAAATTTACGCTCGTTTTTTTGTTTATAACGCAAAAAATAAAAAACGCAGGGGTGATCAAATACCACCAAAAGAAAGCTCTATTTGTGGGAAAAAAAGGACGTCAATTTTTTTTTGGGAGCCACGTCGCATGACTGCGCAATTGTCAGTTAAAGCGATGCAGTGCCGAATTGCAAAAAAATGCTCTGCTCAGGAAGGGGGTAAATTCTTCCGGGGCTGAAGTGGTTAAGCATAATTACATAAACTTCTCAAATAATAAACTGAGATTTTTTTCCCTACCAGATGCTTTAAAATAAGAATGCTTGAATCAGTAGAATAGTTTCAGTTCCTCTGTAGCCGGGGTCAGAGGGACATGTTGCAACCATGGGGAGAAGAAAATGTTCTGAAATGTATAAAATGAACACATAAATTAGAAATATATAGACATGGTTTATTATTGAAAGATGAGTAAGGTTGTCTATGTGTAAAATAGATTTACCTTATGCAGAACGGATTTCAAAGTAGAACCAATCGGTTCCTCATTTCCCTGGAAAGCGTAATTTGCTACTGGGATATGAAAAACCCTTAGGCCGCGTATACACGCGGGGACTGTTCGCCCAACTTTGTCCGTCAAACAGTTTCGGCAAACAGTCCGCTCAAAATTAGCATGGACGGACATGGCCACACACGACGGACGAACAGTTTGCTGAAACCGTGCGCGATGACGTGAACGGCACGTACGACGGGACGAAAAATACGACGTCCTATACACTGCATTATAACTTTCGGCGTGAAAATCCTTTCTGAGCATGCGCGCAACTTTGTTTGACGAACAAGCCTACACACGAGCGGGCTGTTCGCTGAAACAAGGTTTCAGCGGACAGTTTTTCGGAAATTCCGAAAAACCTTGTCCGTCAAACTGTCCGCTGAAACTGTCCGCTGAAAGCCCACACACGAGCGGACTGTCCGCCCAAACACTGTTCAGCGGACAAAGTTGGGCGAACAGTCCGCCCGTGTGTACGCGGCCTTAGGCTCCATGCACACTGAAGCTCAAAAAAGCTTTTTCTGGACGCCAGATTGCTGGCAGAAAACGCTGGTGAAAAACTTGCTTTTAACAGCGTATTGTACTAGCGTTTATGAGCGTTTATAATAAAAAATACAGAGGACACTCCAAAAATCTCACAGTGCATTCCAAACTCCCACAATGCATTGAAAAAATAGAACGTGAACACTAATTAACGCGTGTTTATGAGCGTTTATGCACGTTTATCAACGTTTTTCATTTTTTGGAGGTGAAAAACGGCACTTTGAACGCAAATTTCTGGCGTTCAGAAAAAAGCCCATAAACTCCACTGCTCATTAAAGCTGAAAAACGTCCATGTGTGCATGGACACATAGGCTATCAGAGTGGAGTTCATGGGCTTTAAAAAAAAAGGCCCAAACTCCAATAAACTGCAGTTTATGAGCTCCAGTGTTCATGGAGCCTTAAAGTCCCGCTCTTTTTGGCAGTTGTCTCTCTTTGTTATTGTTCACAAATAACTTGGAGCTGAATTCCAGAAATTCAGCAACTTTCTAAAATCTGCTGGCTTGGATCTCCAAACTACGGCCCTCCAGCTGTTGCGGAACTACAGGTCCCATGAGGCATTGCAAAACTCTGACATTCTCAGACATGACTAGGCATGATGGGAAATGTAGTTCCTGAACAACTGGAGGGCCATAGTTTGGAGACCTCTGACTGGGTTAGATTACCAAAAAAACTGCCTATGCAGGTAAGGGGCAAGTAAACTGTGCAGCTTTGATGAAAGTTATATAATGCCCTTGCTATAGGTGTAGGCCATTTACGTACCACCCGAAGTCTGACTGCAAAACTTCCAGAGATGGCAACATCTTGTCCAGTCTTGTTGCTAGGTTGTTGCTAAGACACTTCAAGCATGTGATGTGATGGGTGCTCACTCCCACCATCACATGAGCGAGCTCTCAAACCCCCGCACATGTGTTGTCCACTATTTTCTCCATCGCAGCATTGCTGAACTCAGGGCTACTGTGACATGGGAGATAGAACACATGAGGGGGGGCAGAATAGGCTGGGAGTGTCTTAGCAATGTCCTAGCAACAAGACAGGATGAGATGATGCCACCTCTGGGAGTTCTTCAGCTAGGCTATAGGAGGTACCTAAATAGCCTACACCTATAAAAAGGTTGTTCTGTCCCTTACCCGCATAGGCAGGTTTTTTGGTAAAGGTGAACTAACTTTTTAATTAAACATACTGTCTTCTAAATTACTATTCATTTTATTAGTGTGGAGTTCACAAATACTTTAAAGTTAAATTCCAGAAATTCAGCCACTTTCTAAAATCTGCTGGCTTACTACTATGAGGTAAGTGCAAGGAGGTGTTTGTTACCTCCTGGATTTATCTCATTAATTTTCATCTGACAATTTTACTGGGCCCTGTAGGTACAACTGCTACACTCTAGGTGCTCTGACATTGGAGACACTGTCTTCTCATACTCAGCATCCCTTTACTGACTATTTTCTGAAGGCTTTGTATCTTGTAAATGGGTTCACATAATACAAATTTGTGATTGGACAGGATAAGGGAGACGGGAACAGTGGCAGCTGTGACCAGAAGTACCAGCATCTGAGTGCAGGAAGTATAGCAATAGCTATGCTCCCGAGGCTCAGTAAAAATAAAAATTGTCAATTAAGTGCACAGGGTTGCATGCACCTTGTTGGACTTCAGACCCCATTCACACTGGGGAGCTTTTTCAGGCAATTAAGTGCCTCTCAAGCCACCCCAGTGTGAAAGCTTAAGGGCTTTCACACTGGGGAGGTGCGCTTTCAGGACGGGAAAAAAAAAGTCCTGCAAGCAGCATCTTTGGGGCGGTATATATACACCGCTCCCAAAACGCCCTGCCTATTGAAATCAATGGGCACCGCTGCTGAAGTGCCTGCAAAGCGATTTGGCGGCACAGCAACACAGGCTCTGTTAACCCTTTATTTGCCCGCTAGCAGGGGTTAAAAGTGACTGAAAAGCACCGCTATGACAGAAGTAAAATGAGCAGTAAAGAGGAGTTCCAGCCTGTATTAAAAAAAAATAAAAGTCAGCAGCTACAAATACTGCAGCTGCTGACTTTTAATATAAGGACACTTACCTGTCCGGGAAGCTTAACGGCTTCGGGTACAGGCACCGGTACACAGGAAGTGAAGCCTTGTGGGTTCACAGCCTGCTTACTACTGCGCATGCACAAGTCGTGCTGCACTTTCTGAATGGTCCCGATGTCTTTTGGGTTCTGTGTGTGTCTCCCAGAAGGCAGCGGTGGGGGGGGGGGGGAGGAAGAGGGGACTGTAAATGACTTAGGTCGCTGCATTACCCTTACACAGAAGTGGGAACGAGTACCTATTTTTGAAAGGTATCCGCTTCCCCCTCCCCCCAGAAAGGTGCCAAATGTGGCACGGGAGGGGAGAGGAAGCTGATGAGCAGAGCTTCCACTTTTGGGTGGAATTCCACTTTAATGACTGGAATCCAGAAAATATAAGAAAGTGCCTGAATTCCTGGAGTCGAGTTTATAACTGATAACGGGATCTGCCAGCACAGTATAGACAGGGTTAATTATGGCAAACATAACTTCGAAGCCCCCTTCTTAAAGTGTGTGTTTTTTTTTTTTGTTTTTTTTTAACACAATTAAAAAAAATGTCTTTTACTACCTTTACTAGAAGCCATCTGTGTCCTTTGTAATGTCAGCATAGGGCAGCCCAGCAATAAAAATAACTGTAAATCCTCCACAGCTGCAACTTCCTTTATGAGGGTGATTACGTTCGCTCTACGCGGTTCCACTGAATGTTGGAACGTGGCCACCCTCCTCTGCAGCTCCCAGCATGGACTACAGTAAAATGTGCTGATGCACCCAGTGTGTAAAATCAAATGGCGAACGCCCATTGATGAACTCGCGTGCTTCAGAGTGACAGCGCAAACTGATACTGGTCCTTGCCAGCAGACACTCATGGGTGATACCAGTCTGAAATAAACAATTAGTCATGCATGGTTTAGGTGAGCGGTGCACGTGATCACAATATATGTGCATTGCTTGCGCACAGAGCGGACACATGGAGGCACGCTTTCCTACAGTAACAACAGCAAAACCTATTACTAGGGGGTAAGCTAAGACAATGGTGGATTACTGCTTCTTAAAGCAGTATTAGACCCAAATGCAAACATTTATTATATTGCAGCTTACCAAACCTTAGATGTGATGGCTACATTTGTTTTCTTTTTTAGGCTTGCTTTCTTCTATTTTTCAGCCAGCAAGTCTGTTATTTTTTAAAAGAACAAGCTCTCCAGCAGAATGTATCAGTTACAGAAATGGGACAAACCATGTAACACTGGCAGAGTGCTTACAATAATCAGTTGTGTTGTGTTTATGTAAACTGTTATCCCAAAAGAAAAAACTGTTTGATGTAAGTGATTATAAAGAAATGGAGTTTGACTTCAATGTGTTAGTGTATCTAAATCTGCTAGTACAACTAATACTCCCCATCACCCCAAACTGTCAATGCTGCTGTCCAAAGGTGCCCCCTGTGCTCATTCATCCAGAGTAGATATACTCTAATGCAGGAGGTGTGTTAATGGCCAGATCACCAGGTGAAAGCAGAAGGGAAAAAGCCTAGGCCTCATGTACTCTGCTGCTGGTGCCGCACGTTCAGAGGCAGTTGGCTGCTTTTTTCAGCTGCCCCTGAACTCATCCAATGTTATCTTATGTGTACATGTACACGGGTTTGTTTAATGTCGTTTTTAGGCAGTTGCCTTTATAGGCTTTTCTTTGAAGGCAAAAAAATTTGTTCAGACGCCAAACGCGGCTAAACGCAGTAACTCGCGTTTAGCCGCATTTTGTTTACAGGTGTTTTTCATTTTTGGCTATTTAAAAAAAAAAAAAGTGTGTAATTAATATATATATATATATATATATATATATATATATATATATATATATATATATACACACACACACACACACACATTTATTTATGTTTTCAAACCCTTCTAAACGCAAGCGTTGCATGTAAACGTGGCAAAACTGACGTTTTAAATGTGGATTACTATCTGTCAAGTTAAATCGTTCAGGAGAGGTTGTAAAAACGTCCCGTGTACATTAAGCCTAAAAAATCTAAGGATTGGTGAGCTGCAATGTAATACATTTCTGGTTTTGGATTTATTACCACTTTAGCCACTTGAAGAACAAATTTTTTTGGCACGCTTTGTTTACATGTAACAATCATACTTTTTTTTTTCCTATAAAATTACTCTGAGCCCCCAACTATAATAATTATTTTTAAAGCAGAGGACCTAAAGAATAAATTTGTGTTTTTGGCAATTTTTTATGTCACATGGTATTTGCACAGAGGTTTTTCCAAACACAGTTTTAAAAAAATTTTTTTTTATGTAAAATATAAAAGATAATGTTACATCGAGTAAATAGATACCAAACATATCACGCTTTAAAAGCCTCTACAGGTTACCAGGTACATGATTGTGCAGCAAGTGGTTAAAAAGGAAGTAAACCCTGATGGGTTTTACATCCTCTTTTGTTCCCTGCAAAGTAAAACCATAATGGGCTAGTATGCATTATATGCCACTTACCTGCAAACGAAGTCCGCGATTTCCCCGATGGTGGCATCCATCTTCACCCCTCTTCCTTCTGGGGTCGTGGACTCTCTGTGATTGGCCCGGAGCTGCGCGACGTCACTCTCGCGCATGTGCGTGGGAGCCAGCGGTCACAACACTAGTGCCCTTTCTTCAGCGTGCTTGCGCCAATGACGCCGGCGCAAGCGTATATGGTAGATATCTCCTGAACCGTGCAGGTTTAGGAGATATTTTCAGTACCTACAGGTAAGCCTTATTATAGGCTTACCTGTAGGGAAAAGTGGTTTGTAAAGGTTTACATTACAACCACTTTAAATTGAGAATTTAATTAAACATCGAACGTTTAGTGACACTTCAAAATTATATAGAAGGGGAAAGTTGGTAGCAATTGTAACCCCTTAACGCCAATAGTACGCAGATATGCATTCTCACTGGACTGGGTGTTTTTCTGTGGGGCTACATATCTGTGTATCTGTCTTTGTGCTGGGAGTGTGCCACACAGTTCACTCCCAGCACAGGGATCCGGGTCTCAGCGGGTGCCCGGGTCCCATACTAATGATTGGGGCCCAGAACTCCTGGTTCTACAATCGTCGGGGGCAGGAGCATTTATTTTGGGTTGTTCCTTGGTGGTAGGTTTTTTTTTTTTTTTTTTTTTAAGGTATAATCCACCTGGATGCACAAAGTAGTTGTGATGATATGTACGATTTTACTAACCTGCCAAAGTTGCAAAATTGTCCTTAAGCATTAACATTTGTTTTACCCTTAGGCGCGAAGGGGTTATACAAGTTAGGAGGTAAGCAGCAATTTTTATTTATTTTTGAAGCTATGCTATGCTATAATTGGAACATGTTACAAATAAATATAAGGTATTATCCCAATTTGGCTGCAAAAGTGGAAATACACTTTTTAAGATATTGTCAGTGCATCTTGCGCAACTTTACTTAATATTATGTGTTATACAATAGTAACATTGAATACATTCAGGGCTTCAGGTGCTGCATGTTTATCTGCCTTATGTAATAATGTGTTATTGTTCATTAGTAACAATGAATACATTTAAAACTTAATTGAATTCTCACTTTAATTCAGCTAAATCCATTCCTGGTGCTTCAAAGCAAAAGCTGTTTTAATATTTTACAATTCATGTTCATTTCAAAACATCAGTCTGAGTAGGAAAGTCTGTCCCCTGCCAGCAGCTGCAAAGTGGGGCTCTTGCTAACTGTAAATAGGCAGTAGTCTCTACGCAGAAGTCCAACACCCCCCTGATTAATTAGGAGGATAGCTTTGCAGTTCTGGTGCAGCAGAAGCATGTCAGACTTCTGCAGAGAGACCCCTGCTTCCACACAGAGAACAAAGACCCCACTTTGTAGCTGCTGGCAGAGGACAGTTCAGCTCCTAGAAGATGTGAGACTTCAGCACCTAGAAGATGTGAGTACCCAGATTGCTGTTTTATAAATAAAATACGGTTTTAAACGATAAAACACCATTTAGACTTTATTTTTATCAGGATTCCAAAGAGCTTCATTCATGTGGAAACAAGGGGTGGTTCACAGGCGTTTTTTAACCAAACTTAGGTGTGCGGTCAAACGGGAGCGGGGGGGGGGGCAGCACAATGGACATTTTATATATTATATGTTATTATGTTTAATATCACGGTTTGCACTAAGATATTTATGTATTTTATATGTGTCATATTACATTGGCAAACTTAACATAGCTCTGCATTTTGTTTTTTTATATTTATGCACTTATGAGATTGTGATCAATGCCAGCAGCTGTATCAATTTAGAAGGTTCTGAGCCATTAGTTTGGTTTGCTCGCAAGCTTATTCAGTTTATCTCCAACAAGAAGAAACGAGAACAATTATTAATGAGGAATGTATGTTCCTTCCTAAAGAACAGGGCTTGGCAAATCACAGATGCCAGGTCACCATGGCAACCAGAAACCGTGTCCCGACACCCTGGCTTCCACCAGCCCACTCACCGCCAGCACCAAGCGTGAGCAACTCCCATTGCCTGATGCCCCGGACATGCACCGTGCCTGCAGCAACTTAAGATATACGCTTATTGAAGTTGCTCCGCTTGTCACAGGCTTCAAACCAGGCTGTGATCAGCACTTCAGCCACCCACCCGCTCTCAGATCAGCACTAAAAAAAGTCCTCACCCTTTGCCACCCAGCCTGGGATGAGCCACCAGTCCAGGAACCATAAAGGCTTGCCTCGCTCCTTCCAAGATGGCGCTGGGCTCAGTGAGCTCCATGAGGGACAGCGGCTCCCCTAAATTAACCTGCCAACTCTGAATACAGCCAAAACCTCTTCCCCCAACAATCTTACCTGCTGGCTGCTCCCCGGATGCATCTCTCCTTTCCCAGTGGTGGAGAGGAGTTGGCCAAGGTATCGGCCATCATTATTGCTGAGTTCCAGAGGGAACTCTGAGAGTTTGGACACAGCGCTATCTCGCTGGAGGTCCGCATTGGATGGCACTACCTCACTCCTAGAGGGACACAAGCAAGACCTGGAGATCGCTCCATGTGAATTAGAAGTCCTCAAAGACCAGCTAGAGGACATGGAAAATAGGGTCAGGAGAAGCAACTTGCACATCAGTGGCCTCTCAGAGAAATGAGTTGATCTGCAGGGTATTATACAGGCCCTGTTACAAAAATTAGCACCTGATCTTCTCGAATGCCTGGACCGTAGAGTCCTGGGCCCAAAGCGAGACTCTGGTCCTCCTCGTGACATTGAGGTAAAAATGCATTTCTATTGCTCTAAAGAACTCCTTCTACAAGTGGCCAGGCTCTCATTGTGCCTTCGATTCCAGGGCCATAAATATAGCCTCTATGCTGACCTCTCACAAGTTACCCTGCAGAAACGCTGAGCAATGGGGCCCTATTTGATGGCACAACAGTCAGCTGGCAAATAAAGAAAGAAAAAAAAAACTCCAGCTCTGCTGCTTACCCTCAGCAGAGCCAAAGTTTCTCTCTTTCTCTCCACATGTGGTCATCCCTGTGCACCCTCTACCCCCTCCTTCAGCAGGCCCGCCGTCACCATGCACAAAGGCTGCCCCACATTCCCCTCTCCCTCAGCACCAGCCAGTCCATGTGCACCGTGGCCCATCCCTCTTTCTCCCTGCCAGTTTCCACGTGCAGTGCTGGAGGGTAGCAGGGAGGCGAGCAGACACAACATACACACGCACTCATCAAAAACCTCAGCACCAACAACCTCAAATCCCCATACTCCAACCTTTTTTCCATGGTTTAGCATGTATGTTTACTTTTAATGGGACCTATGAAAATGAGTGCTAAACATCTGGAACACATGTAAATGTATTTGAGATTTTGTTCAGCATTTGCATGGTGGGACAGTAACCCTCATGCAGCTAACCAGCCAGTTACTCAATCTTTGGAGAACTTTCACTGTCAAATGAGTTGTGTGTAGCCCTAGGTTCACACCTATGCATTTTTTTAGTGAGTTTTGCAGTTTGCAGAAACTCACTACAGTTCATTGAACATGGTTTCCTATGGTACAAGTTCACATCTATTGGTTTTTGCTGCCAGTGCATTTTTGGAAAAGGTCGTGGGACTTTTTTCCCCCATGATTTGCTGGTAATAGACTTCAATGAAACTGCACCAGAAATGCAAGTGTTGTGTGTGTGATACGATTTTTGATGTGTTTTGCTTTTGCGGTTTTTATTTTAACACTGTATATAGCTGGTTGCTAAGCAGGGGGCGGGGAAGCCGACTGTCGCGTCCTTAACAACCTATAAATCATCCGCTGTCAGCAGGGTTCCCCGCTGATGGCTGAATGTAAAAAAAAAAAAAAAAATGTCGTGGGGTACCCCCAAGGTTAATACCAGGCCCTTCGGAACCAGATTGCCCCCCCCCCCCCCCCACCAAAATTAAAACAAAAATGGCGTGTGATCCCCCCCAAAATCCATACCAGACCCTTATCCGAGCACACTGCCCGGCAGGTCAGGAAAGGGAGGGGACGAGCGAGCGCCCCAACACCCCCCCCCAATTGCGGACAGAAATTGCTCAGCAGATAATTTAGGATACAGTGATGGCGTCTATAACCTCGCAGTATTTTTTTTATTATACATTTGTTCTTTTCTCTATCAGAGCCTCGTGGGTTAATATAGATCACATGCAATGTCACAAGTTTCAACCTTCACATAACTCGGTTCCTATATACTACAGATAAACAAACTTGGAACTTAGGAATGCATACACACATGGCAAAGGTTTATTGAGTAATGTCGGGTTGTTCATTTTTTCCAATGAATTTCCTTACTTAAATTTTTTAAAGAAATAGAAGTGTAAGGGCCGGTTCACACTGCGACGCGAGGCGAGGCGACACGGCTCGCCTCGCCTCGCTCCCGCAAGTCGCCCCCATTCAGTGCTATGGAACCGTTCTGAGAGGAGCGACTCGAGTCGCTCCGACTCAGAAAAAAGGTTCCTGTACTACTTCGGGGCGACTTCGGGGGCGACTTGCATTGACTTCTATGCAGAAGTCCTCTGCAAGTCGCCGCTGAGGTCCGTGCAGGTCGCGGCGAGGCAAGTCGGAGACGCCTCGCCGCGCATCGCTGTGTGAACCGGCCCTAACTCCATCCTCAGTATTATTTTGTAACAATGTGACATTTGTTGGTTTCAAGTTAAAATCACATATTTTTTTTTACTATAAAATTACTTAGAACCCCCAAGCATTATATATATATATATATATATATATATATATATATATATATTTTTTTTTTTTTTTGTAGAGATCCTAGAGAATAAAATGGTGGTTATTGCAATATTTTATGTCACACTGTATTTGCGCAGCGGTCTTTCAAATGCAGTTTTTTTGGAAAAATTACTTTAACCACTTCAGCCCCGGAAGAATTTATCCCCTTCCTGACCAAAGCACTTTTTGCGATTCGGCACTGCATCACTTTAACTGACAATTGCATGGCCGTGTGAGGGGGCTCTTAAACAAAATTGACGCCCTTTTTTCCCCACAAATAGAGCTTTCTTTTGGTGGTATTTGATCACCTCTGCGGTTTTTATTTTTTGCGCTATAAACATAAAAAGCGACAATTTTGAAAAAACACATTTTTTACATTTGCCATAATAAATATCCCCAAAAAATATATAATTTTTTTTCCCCCCCAGTTTAGGCCGATGCGTATTCTTGTACATATTTCTGGTAAAATCGCAATAAGCGTTTATTGATTGGTTTGCGCAAAAGTTATAGAATCTACAAAATAGGGGATAGTTTTATGGCATTTTTATTATTATTATTTTTTTACTAGTAATGGCGGCGATCAGCGATTTTTACTGTGATTGCGACATTATGGAGGACACATCGGACAATTTTAACACATTTTTGGGACCATTGGCATTAATACAGTGATCAATGCTAAAAAATTGCATTGATAACTGTAAAAATGTCACTGGCAGTGAGGGGGTTAACCACTAGGTGGTGCTGCAGGGGTTAAGTGTGTCCTAGGGAGTGATTCTAACTGTGGGGGGGAGGGGATGTGTGTGACACATTACTGATCACAGCTCCCGATTACAGGGAGAGCTGATCAGTGACAGTGTCACTAGGCAGAACAGGGAGATACATGTTTACATTAGCGCCTCCTCGTTCTTCCTCACTGTGAGACGATTGTGGGTATGACCGCGGACATTGCGTCCGCGGGACCCGCGATCACGGAGTTCCTGGCATGCACAGTAACTTTTAGCTACGCTTGTTAGACAGCAGTAGCCATTAAAGTGGCCACTAATCCATAACTACAGCTTGTCGAGTGTTTATTGTGTCTTATTTAGCTGATCTGTTGAGCCAGCTATGTGCAGATTCAGGGACACGGCCTTGATTGATGTTCTTATCGGAGATATGGCCTTTCTCAGTTATAAAGTGCATTGTTTTATTCTCTGTCTTCCCATTCACATGCTTTCTCATTGAATAAGCAGGGCTCAGGCCTGTTGGGTTTTAACCAGTTTAGTAGGAGTTTTTGTTTGGTGTTAATGATTATGTGCTTGACTGTATTTTGCATTCCTTTTTTAAATCCTTTTGTGTGAAAGTTTAATGTTTAACCGCTTCAGCCCCTTTCCTGACCAGAGCACTTTTTTGCGATTTAGTACTGCGTCGCTTTAAGGCCCCATTCGCACCTGAGCGTTTTGTAGCTTGAAGCCTGAAGCTACAAAACGCTGGAGGGGAAAAAAATCTATTCTCAATGGAGATGGTTCACATCTCCACTCCGTGTCGCCTGAAGCTCAAACAAGTTCTGGACTCTTTTTTTGTTGCTTGAATCGGGCAGATTTGGGAATTTTTTCTATATTGGTGTCCTTTTGCCCTGCACAAAATTGCGGCAAAATGTGATAAACGCAGCAAAATTGCGGTAAAATCGCACAATTTTCTGCCTGAAACAGCTATGCTCAGGTGCAAATGGGGCCTAACTGACACGATCGTGTGACCTAACACCAAAACAAAATTGACAACCTTTTTTGTCCCACAAATAGAGCTGTGTTTTGTTGGTATTTGATCACCTCTGTGGTTTTTATTTTTTGTGCTATAAACAAAAAAAAGAGCGACAATTTTGAAATAAAAAGCAATATTTTTTACTATAAGTACCCCAAAAAAAATATAAAAAACCCAATTTTTTTCCTCAGTTTAGGCTAGGGTTGCCACCTGTTCAGCATTCACCCGGACAGTCCGGGTTATGAATCATGTGTTCAGGTTTCAGGTGGATTGAAACCCGGACACATTATTCAGACGGGGCTGTGGCTCCCCAAGTAACCAAGATAGTCATATACAAATCTGTTGCCATTCAGGAGTTGCGGGGCAGCTGTCTTGGGGGCACTTTCGGCATTACTGAGGAGCAGAGCGATGATGTCAGCAAGAGTAATTTGACCACACCCACTGTTGGTCGTGGTGCACTATGTGGACCGCATTACTGCTCTCTTTGGGGCACCCAAAGGTGTGCCAGGCTGCTAAAGTGTTTGGGTTTGGCTTGAAGAAAAGGTGTCAACCCTAGTTTAGGCCGATATGTATTCTTCTACATATTTTTGGTAAAAAAAAAAAAAAAATGCAATAAGAGTATATTGATTGGTTTGCGCGAAAGTTATAGCGTCTACAAAATAGGTGATAGATTTGTTGCATTTTTTTATTAATCGTTTTTATTAGGAATGACGGAGATCTGCATTTTTTTTTTTTTTTTTTTGTGACTGCAACATTGCGGCGGACACTTTTGACACTATTTTGGGACTATTGTCATTTTATACAGCGATCAGTGCTATAAAAATGCACTGATTACTGTGTAAATGGCACTGGCAGGGAAGGGGTTAAACACTAGGGGGCGATCAAGGTGTTAAGTGTGTCCTAGGGAGTTATTCTAACTGTAGGGGGGATGGTCTCACTACAACATGACAGCTATCACTGCTCCCGATGACAGGGAGCAGTAGATCTCTGTCATGTTGCTAGGCAGAACAGGGAAATGCCTTGTCTACATAGACATCTCCCCGTACTTCCGCACCGTGACACGATCGCGGGACACCAGCGGAAATCGAGGCTGCGTGATCCACGGGCACGGTCACGCAGTACCCACTAGCCCGCAAATTAAAGGAGACGTACCTGTATGCCCATTTGCCCACCGCTGCCATTGTGCCGGCGTATATCAGCGGGCAGCACTTGGCAAGTGGTTAAATATCATTTACATGAATGTGTCACATTTGCTTTGTGTTGTTTAAAGGGAGTTTGGACTGGGGAGGTTTGAAGTTAAAGAGTAACTCCACTTTTGTTAATAAAAAAAAGTTCCCCTCTGGGTGATCTATTTACATTATAAAGATTTTGACAAACTTTGTTGCAGATTCCTACCTTTTTTTATTCTGAAGAAATCCCTGTGTGTTTGTAATGGGAGTGGTTTCCTTATTATCAGCCAGCTGCTGCACCTGCAGAGCTCTGAGGACAATTGCAGAATCTGCGTCTCTTTTTAGATGTGATTTCCTATTGGGAATATCTCACCAAAAATGACAGTTTATTGCCGGGGATGCCTGATATCTTAATGTAGGCTTCTGGAAAATCAGTAATCCAAACACACAAGCAGGAAATGACATATCTTGGGGGCGTTGTACACATTCTGTGTACAGAACACCTCCAGGTAGCCATATTGCATTACATTTCATAGAAAATTACAGAGCTGCATATTGAAAAGGAAAGGTAATTTTTGATAACATTCAATAACAATATGACTTGTGTCACAATTGTATATATATTATTATTTATTATTTTTTAATTGCTTTTTTTTTTTTTTATCACGAAAGTGGAGTTACCCTTTAACCACTTGCAGACCGGACCATTTTGCTGGCTTAAGACCAGAGCACTTTTTGCGATTCGACACTGCGTCGCTTTAACTGACAATTGCATGGTCGTTCGACGTGGCTCCCAAACAAAATGTATGTATTTTTTTTCCCACAAATAGAGCTTTCTTTTGGTGGTATTTGATCACCCCTGCGTTTTTTATTTTTCGCGTTATAAACAAAAAAAAGAGCGTCAATTTTGAAAAAAATGCATACAATAAATATCCCCCAAAAATATATATATAAAAAAAAATTTTCCTCAGTCTAGGCCTCTGCGGTTTTTATTTTTTGCACTATAAACAAAAAAAGAGTGACAATTTTGAAAAAAAAAACGCATAATTTTTAACTTTTTGCTATAATAAATATCCCCCCAAAAAATTGAAGAAAAAAAACATTTTTTTCCCTCGGTTTAGGCCAATACGTATTCTACATATTTTTTGGAAAAAAAAAAATCGAAATAAGCGATTGATTGGTTGGCGCAAAAGTTATATGGCATTTTT
Organism: Lithobates pipiens; assembly: GCF_037356315.1. NCBI lineage: Eukaryota > Metazoa > Chordata > Amphibia > Anura > Ranidae > Lithobates > Lithobates pipiens. The sequence goes on along the minus strand of NW_027507785.1, from coordinate 237,704,863 downwards.
ATTAATAATTTTTTTTTTTACTAGTAATGGCGGCGAACAGCGATTTTTATTGTGACTGCGACACATCTGACATTTTTGACACATTTTTGGGACCATTGTCATTTATACAGCAATTAGTGCTATACAAACACTGGCAGTGAAGGTTAACCAGGAGGTGGCAGTGTAGGGGTTAAGTGTGTCCTAGGGGCGTGTTTCTAACTGTGGGGGGTGTGGCTGAGTTTTACAGATCACTGATCTCTGCTCCAATCATAGGGAGCAGAGATCAGTGTCACTTGTTGCTAGGCAGAACGGGGAGATGCCGTTTACATCGGCATCTCCCCGTTCTTCCTCCCCGTGAGACGATCGCAGCTATCCCCGCGGCGATTGAGCTTGCAGATCCCGCGGTCGGACTCACGGGGGTCCCGACCAGCGCGCGCCCTGCCGGCGGTGCGCACGTGATGGCAAATTCAAAAGGACGTACTCGTACGCCCATTCGGCTGTCCGTGCCATTCTGCTGACGTACATCGTCGTGCGCCGGTCGGAAAGCGGTTAAGTTTGTAAGATCTAATTGCAAACTGATTTGGATTGTACAGTCTGTAGACATTGTATAGAAACATACAATCATTAAATCTACTATCTGATTTACAATATGTACAGTGCCTTGAAAAAGTATTCATACCCCTTTAAATTTTCCATATTTTGTCATGTTACAACCAAAAACGTAAATATATTTTATTGGGTATTTATGTGATGGACCAAAGTGACACATAATTGTGAAGTGGTTGGAAAATGATAAATGGTTTTACATTTTTTTTTACAAATAAATATCTGAAAAGTGTGGTGTGCATTCAGCCCCCTTTACTCTTAGGCCCCTTTCACACTGCAGCGTTTTTAAGGCGCTACAGTGCTAAAAATAGCGCCTGTATAGCTCCTGAAAAATCTGGCCCCTTTCAGCGGTGCACTAGCAGGACGGTGAAAAAAGTCCTGCTAGCCGCATCTTTAGAGCGGTGAAGGAGCGGTGTATTCACCGCTCCTACCCATTGAAATCAATGGGGCAGCACGGCTATACTGCCGGCAAAGCGTTGCTGCAGCGGTGCTTTGCGGGTGGCTTTAAACCTTTTTCGGCCGCTAGCGGGGGGTTAAAACCACCCTGCTAGCGGCCGCATACTGCCGCTAAAACGGCAGTAAATCGGTGCTAAAAATAGTGCAGCTTTACCGCCGCCGACACTCCCGCCCCAGTGTGAAAGGGGCCTTATACCCTTAACTAAAATCTAGTGGAACCGATTGCCTTTAGAATTCAGCTAATTCGTAAATAGAGTCCACCTGTGTGTAATTTAATCTCAGTATAAATACAGCTGTTCTTTGAAGCCCTCAGAGGTTTGTTTGAGAACCTTAGTGAACAAACCACACCATGGAGGCCAAGGAACACACCAGACAGGTCAGGGATAAAGTTGTGTAGAAATTTAAAGCAGAGTTAGGTTATACAAAATCTCACAGAGCACCTTATCCAAAAATGGAAAGATTATGGCACAACTGCAAACCTACCAAGACAAGACCATCCACCTAAACTGACAGACTGAGCGAGGAGAGCATTAATTGGACAAGCAACCAAGACGCCCATAGTAAGGCTGGGTCCACACTATTGCGAATTGGATGTGGATTTCCCTCAGCAGACTGTGACCAGCCCTCACATCTCCGGAGTGGCTCCAGAGTGAATTGCACAGGGGTCCTGTGTGTCTTCTGGTCTGGTTCAGGTCCCAATTCAGCCAAAAATTGGGACCAGAAATGGTGAATGGGGGACTGCTGTGAGACGCTCCGTGCAGCAGTGTGAACCCAGCTTTACTCTGCAGAGATCCACAGCTCAGGCGGGAGAATCTGTCCACAGGACAACTATTAAGAAGAAAGCCATTGTTGAAAGAAAGCCATAAGAAGTCTCATTTTCAGTTTGCGAGAAGCTATGTGGGGGACACAGCAAACATGTGGAAGAAGGTCTTCTGGTCAGAGGAGACCAAAATTGAAATTGAACTTTGTGGCCTAAAAGCAAAATGCTATGTGTGACGGAAAACTAATGCTGCATATCCCCCTGAACACACCATCCCCACCGTAAAACATGGTGGTGGCAGCAACATGCTTTTCTTCAGCAGGAACAGGGAAGCTGGTCAGAGTCGATGGGAAGATGGATGGAGCCAAATACAGGGCAATCATATAAGAAAACCTGTTAGAGTCTGAAAAAAACTTGACTGGGGTGGAGGTTCACCTTCCAGCAGGACAACATCCCTAAGCATACACCCAGAGCTACAATGAAATGGTTTAAATCAAAGCATATTCATGTGTTAGAATGGCCCAGTGAAAGTCCAGTCTTTGTAGCAAGACTTGAAAATTGCTGTTCACAGAAGCTCTCCATCCAATCTGACTGAGCTTGAGCTATTTTGCAAAGAAGAATGGGCAAAAATGCCACTCTCTAGATGTGCAAAGCTGGTAGAGACATCCACAAAAAGACTTGCAACTGTAATTACAGCAAAAGGGGGTTCTACAAAGTATTGACTCAGGGGGGCTGAATACAAATGCACGCCACAGTTTTCACATATTTATTTGTAAAAAAATAAATAAAATGATTATATTATATTATTAATTCATTTCATTGGCCAGAATAATGCCCATTGAAATGAAGTAACTCTCAATCACTTGTGTCTGCAAAACCCTACTTCTCCTGGACATCTGGAAGTGGTTTTTTTTCTGCCTCGTGAAGGTGAGGTCTCTGGAGGAGAACAAACAGATAGGTAAATTTGGATGAATGAGAGACACACACCTAGCAATGCTCTTCCAGGTGATATTCTAGCCCAGGGACCACCAGCTCCTATTGATAGATGAATAAAGCACCTGGAAGAGCATTTTTAGGTATGCGTTTCCCATTCATCCAGATTCTTGAGCTTCTTTGAGCTGGAACCCTGTTTGCCTGAAGATGGCAATGAAACTCAGGTTTAGAGTAATGCTGTGCTTTCTGGATGTCTAAAAATAAAAAGGTAGGTCTGCCATAATGTATGCTGTACATAGGTGCACAATAACCCTTTCACACTGCCCCTTAGTGACATTTAATGCAAGGAGGTAGCTGGCTTTCTATCACGTGACCACTGCGATTGTGTGTCTCTCAGAGATCACATAGTTATGTAGTACATGAGGTCGAAAACAGAGACAAGTCCATAAAGTCCAACCTATGTGTGTGATTATATCTCAGTATTACCTTGCATATCCCTGTATGTTGTGGTCGTTCAGGTGCTTATCTAATATTTTATTGAAACTAGGGATGCCCCCCCCCGCTGAGACCACAGCCTGTGGAAGGGAATTCCACATCCTTGCCGCTCTTAGAGTAAAGAACCCTGTATGTAGTTTAAGGTTAATCCTCTTCTAATTTTAATGAGTGGCCATGTATCTTGTTAAACTCCCTTCCACAAAAAAGTTTTATCCCTATTGTGGGGTCACCAGTGTGGTATTTGTAAATTGAAATCTTATCCCCCTCTCAAGAGAATAAGTTTAGTGATCGCAACCTTTCCTCATAACTAATGATCTCTGGACCCTTTATTAGCTTTGTTACCCTTCTTTGTAGTCGCTCCATTTCCAGTACATCCTTCCTGAGGACTGGTGCCCAGAACTGGACAGCATACTTTAGGTGTGGCCGGACCAGAGTCTTGTAGAGCAGGAGAATTATAGTTTTATCTCGGGAATTAATCCCCTTTTTAATGTATGCCAATATTCGGTTTGCTTTGTTAGCAGCAGCTTGGCATTGCATGCCATTGCTGAACCTATCATCTACTAGGACCCCCAGGTCCTTTTCCATCTTAGATTCCCCCAGAGGTTCTCCCCCCAGTGTATAGATTGCATTCATATTTTTCCACCCAAATGCATTTTTTTTTAAATTTTTCTACATTGAACCTCATGTGCCATGTAGTTGCCCACCCCATTAATTTGTTAAGATCTTTTTGCTAGGTTTCCACAGAAGTTATTGCCCTGCTTAGCTTAGTGCCGTCTGCAAATACAAAAATTGAACTGTTTACCCCATCCTCCAGGTCATTTATGAACAAATTAAACAGGATTGGTCCCAGCATAGAACCCTGGGAGACCCCACTACCCACCCCTGACCATTCCGAGTATTCCCCATTTATCACCACCCTCTGAACTTGTCCTTGTAGCCAGTTTTCAATCCATGTAATTGCCCCGTGGTCCATGCCAATGGACCTTATAAATGATCAGGAGCCTGCTGGATCATGGCCTGAAGCTGTGACCAAGAGCTATAGAAGACAGCTTGGTCAGTGTGCACTCTTGGCGCGGATCCTTAGGCTGCTAAGGACACCTATGTATTTCTGCCAGGCGTTAAAGCCCACTTTTGCTGCTGCTGCTTTCCATTTTTACGTTCATTTTTTTAAGTGCATGTAAAGCCCAATTTTTTTCAATAGAATGTTGAAGGGTTAGAACCCCTGATCGCGGTTTGTGTTCTCGCTTAGGAGATTCCCCCTCTCTATCTGTCCTGGTGACTTTTACCTCCAGTACAAAGAATAAAGGGAAATCCAAACTGGAGTATTGCATGGACAAGGGGTGAAAGGGAAATCTTCCAATGGGAACTGTCTCGGAGGGGAATATGTTTTGCTTTGCAGGGATCTCCTCTTACTTCTCGTGTTTTTCTGGAACATAAATCTCTGACAGGACATAGACAGATAAAAAAAAAAAAAAACATAGCTATTTGTTACTCTATTCTAAACTGATATGATAAAAGTTTTAAGCTGGCCATAGATGGATCAATTCTTTTACATTCAACAGGTGGGTTGCAGGAAGAAAACTAACCCGATTTCCCCAATCCACACAAGGTGGGGGGAGTCCTCCACGCTGTGTCATTGTATTCTGCCACCGGGTACATCTCCCCACCATCTGAATACACATGTCAGTGCTCCATAGCCTGCAGAGCTGATCGAGAGAGTTTTTTTTTGCTTCAGGGCGATTGTATAGAAGTGGATCAGTAAATGCCACAGTTACCATACATGGATCGAAATTTGCTGAACAGCTGAATTTTGATTCACGTATGGGCAGCATTTGTATGAATGCATTTTAATGCAGACCTCCACAAATGCTTACACTTGCCTTCTTTTGGCTCCAAGCCCTGTATAATCTATGGGTTGCTGGAGTCAAAGCTTACACAGGGCTAGGACTCCCCATGTGACAAGAGCTAGAGAGCTGGTTGGCCTTCATACATATTTGGGTGGCACAGTGGTGTAGTGGTTAGCACTCTCACCTAGCAGTAAAAAGGGTCGCTGGTTCGAATCCCACAACACTACCTGCCTGGAGTTTGCATGTTATCCCTGTGGCTGTGTGGGTTTCCTCCAGTTTCCTCCCATGCTCCAAAGACATGCAAGTAGGTTAATTGTCTTCTGTCCAAAAATTGGCCCTAGTATATGAATAGGGACCTTGGATTGTGGGCTCCTTGACCGATGTGAGTGTGCAATGTACAGGAATAGGGACAATTGTAGACACTCAGGTTGAACTGGATGGACTGGTGTCTTTATTCAAACTTACTAACTATGTACCCAGAGGTACCAGGTAATTTCAAGCTTTATTTCCCGGCACTGACTAGAGCAGCATCGGAGTGAAGAAGAGGTAGGTATATGGGTGAAGTGCAGGTTAGTTTAAAGCGGAGGTCCACCCTAAAGTGGACCTTCCGCTCATCGGAACCATCCCCCCCTCCGGCGCCACAATTGGCACCTTTCAGGGGGGAGGGGGGTGCAGGTACCTGTACAGTACAGGTATCTGCACCCACTTCCGGGATAGCTCTCTGCGGAAAGGGGCGTAGATTACGCCCCTTTCCGAAAGTCCCCCGCTGCCTGCTGGGAAACACACAGATCCCAGAGGCAGCGGGTCCATCCTTATTGCGCAGCGCGACTCGCGCATGCGCAGTAGGGAACCAGGAAATGAAGCCGAAAGGCTCCACTTCCTGATTCCCACACCCAAGATGGCGGCGGCAGCACCCGAGAGACGATCGAGAGATCGGCTTCGGGTGCCGACATCGCGGGCGCGCTGGACAGGTAAGTGTCACTATTTTAAAAGTCAGCAGCTGCAGTATTTGTAGCTGCTGGCTTTTAAAAAAAAAAACAACGCGGAGTCCCGGTGGACTCCCGCTTTAAGTTGGCGTAATCATTTGTAGAACATTTTGTACAGTTCAACCCAAATGTTAATTCTTATTACAAAGAGAGACTTTTGTTTTTTAGCTTGGAAAATGTAGCTTGTAGCTACGCCTTGTTTTTTTTTACTTTTTAAAGACTTCCTACCCCTCAAGTAACAATAAAGATAATCAGCGATTGTGCAATTTCATAAGAACAGACTTTAGTCTGTTCAGTTACTAAGGCTGCCATGCCTGCTATGCAAGTTTTGTCTGCTTGCAACTAGGAGTCATTTTATTTCTTTGTGATTGGTACTTTGACCGTGACCACTACATATTTTGGCAGCATAATGACTTGGTAATGTGTTTTCCCACTAGCCTTGTATGTGGTATTGGTTGAATTACATTATCTTGTGTTTCAAATAATTAACTAAGAGCAATAATCTAATAAAACTTCCAATTATGAATAAATGATGAATAATCTCTGTGCAGATTTATTGAAGGGCATATTTTCCTTTTGCAATAATAATGATCAGTTTTGTGCTGGATTGTTGTGTTTTTTTTTTTTTTTTTTTTAAGTTGAACTCCAGGATACAATATTAGATTTTAACTATCCAGGATGAAGACCTTATGGGAGGCCACTGCCACCAGAGAAGCACCTAAGGGCGGTGATGGTTTATTTTGGTGTGTTTCTGGAGCTAGGGCGTTTTGTAGCAAATTACTGAACTTGCCCTATAACATTCATTATCTACAAAGCTCCCAAAATTAATGTAGAGCTATGGTTCAGAAACCTTACAAGTTAAAGGCAGAAGGTTTTTTTTATTTTTTTATCTTAACGCAGTCTATGCATTAACCACTTAAAGAGGAAGTAAACCCTGATGGGTTTACTTCCTCTTTCATTCCCTGCAAAGGCAAAGCATAATGAACTACTATGCATCGCATAGTAGCCCATTATGTGTCACTTACCTGACACAGGAGCCAGCGAAGTCGCCGCTGTCCCCTGTAGTCCGCCGCATCCATCTTGCTGGTGGCATCTCGCAGCTCCGCCGCTGTCATTCGGCGAAGCCGCGATGACATCACTCCCGCACATGCGCACGGGAGTCGACACGCGCGGCAGCTCCATTCTTGGAAATGCTGCGCTCAGTGCGCCTGCGCGCCGCTGTCTACGGCGCATGCGCCATAGACAGCGGTGCCCGTTTTCGGGCAAATATCTCCTAAACCATATAGGTTTAGGAGATATTGCTTGGACCTACAGGTAAGCCTTAATCTAGGCTTACCTGTAGGTCAAAGTGGTTTGTAAAGGTTTACAACCACTTTAAGGACCAGGCCTCTTTTTCAGATTTGGTGTTTACATGTTTAAAACAGTTTTTTTTTGCTAGAAAATTACTTAGAACCCCCAAACATTTTATATTGTTTTTTTTTCTAACACCCTAGAGAATAAAATGGCGGTCATTGAAATACTTTTTTTCACACCCTATTTGCACAGCGGTCTTACAAGCGCACTTTTTTTGGAAAAAATTCACTTTTTTGAATAAAAAAATAAGACAACAGTAAAATTAGCCCAATTTTTTTTATATTGTGAAAGATAATGGTATGCCAAGTAAATTGATACCCAACATGTCACGCTTCAAAATTGCGCCCGCTCGTGGAATGGCGTCAAACTTTTAGCCTCAAAAATCTCCATAAGCGACATTTAAAAAATTCTACAGGTTGCATTTTTTGCTTCACAGAGGAGGTCTAGGGCTAGAATTATTGCTCTCGCTCTACCGATCGCGGCGATATATCACATGTGTAGTTTGACCACCGTTTTCATATGCGGGCGCTACTCACGTATGCGCTCGCTTCTGTGCGCAAGCTCGTCGTGACGGGGTGTTTTTAAAAACCTTTTTTTTTTCTTATTTATTTTAAATGATTTTATTTATTTTTACACTGTTTTAAAAAAATAAATAAAAATGGATCACTTTTATTCCTATTATAAGGAATGTATACATCCCTTGTAATAGAAAAAAGCATGACAGGTCCTCTTAAATATGAGATCTGGGGTCAAAAAGTCCTCATATCTCATATTTGGACTAAAATGCAACAAAAAAAAGAAAAAAGAAAAAATTACATTTAAAAAAAATATACCTTTAAGAGGTATGGGCGGAAGTGACGTTTTGACGTCGCTTCCAGCCTCCTATGGTATAGAGACGAGTGGGGGCCATCTTAGCCTCACTCGTCTCCATACCCAGCTAGTGAAAGGACCCGATTGGCACCTCTCCCACCGCCGATAACGGTGATCTCGCGGCGAATCCGCCGTGGAGACCACCGTTATCGTACAGTCGACCGGCGCCTGAAGAGATGGATATCTCGGTTGTGGCAGCAGCTGCTGCCGTTACTGAGATATCCCTCTTCAAAAATAGGACGTACATCGTCGTGCGCTGGTCGGTAAGTGGTTAATATAAAAAAAAAAACTTCTGTGTGCAGCAGCCCCCTTTAGTCCCTCTAATATTTACCTGAGTCCCATCTAGATTCAGTGCTGTTGCACGAGTGACACGGCTGTCTGGGACTCCCCTCTTCATTGGCTGAGACAGAAGAGCGGCGCCATTGGCTCCTGCTGCTGTCAATCAAAGTCAAGGAGCCAATGAGAAGAGAAAGGGGGTGGGGGCAGGCCATGGCTCCATGATGAAATGGACACAGGGAGCTGCGGCTTTGGTGCCCCCATAGCAAGCTGCTTGCTGTGGGGCCACTCAACAGGAGGGAGGGGCCAGGAGCTGCGAAGAGGGACCCGAGAAGAGGGGGATCTGGGCTGCTCTGTGCAAAACCATTACACAGAGCAGGTAAGCATGACATGTTAGTTATTTTTAACGGCGAAAAAAACAAGACTTTAGTATCACTTTAAATCTGAACTCTAGGTATGACCTTAAAGTGGATGTAAACCTGATTCATAAAATTTTGACCTGGGCACATAAATCTGCAGTGTTTTCTTATCTCTCCTCAAAGCACTTAGTCCAGTAGCTGTCTCCTGCCGTTGCATACTAGCTCATTATGAAATACTTACCTTAGAATTAAGCCCTCCATCAGTGCCCGCACACCTCGGAGATGGTTGTGTTTCTTCCAGGTTTGAGGCTCTGGTGTTCTGAGTGGCTGGAGCCACGATGACCGCACAGGGCTTTGAAGAAACGGCAGTTCCTTCAGAGTGCGTGCGCCAATTACCTCATCGGCGGCGTATACGGTAAATATCTCCTAAGCAGTGCACATTTAGGAGATATTTACAGTACCTATAGGTAAGTCTATAATGAGGCTTACCTATAAGTACAAACAAACCGGTGGAGTTTACTTTCTCTTTAACATTGTGCCAAGCTGGACCAATGCAAGTATGCAATTAACATAGCTGGAGTTCAGCTCTAACTTATATAGTTTCAGAAGCTCCTCAGCTCTACGTGATTTGTACTGAATGTTAAAGCGCAGGTTCAGTAATAAATGACAAACTCTGTAGCCATCTTCAATGCACCAAGACAAACCATCACCAAACACAGGTGCCTACTTACCTCTTCTGGTGACAGTAGCCGTCCATGTTGTTTTCATTATGGATGGTAAAAATCCAACGCTGGGCTGACCGCACCTGCGCATTACCATCCCATAGACTTGAATGTATAGGTATGTCCTATTCAAGTCTATGGGACATGATAGCTCAGCACTAGATTTGTACTGGCTGTGATGTAGAACCAGGTGGGTGTCTGCTGCCAGCAGAAGAGGTAAGTAAGCACATATGACAATTGCAACTCCCTTCTCATTGGCCTGCCTCTCCATAGGCTATCCTCTCTTCAGTATATCATGAATGCTGCTGCCAGACTTATCCACCTTACCAACCGCTCAGTGTCTGCCAACCCTCTCCTCCAATCCCTACACTGGCTCCCAATTACCCAGCGAATTAAATTCAAAATACTAACCACAACATACAAAGCCATTCACAACTCTGCCCCGAGCTACATCACCAATCTTGTCTCCAAATATCACCTAAATCGTCCTCTTCACTCTTCTCAAGACCTCCTACTCTCAAGCTCTCTTATCTCCTCTTCATATGCTCTTCTCCAGGATTTCTCCAGAGCCTCTCCCATCCTCTGGAACTCACTACCTCCACTAGTCCGGCTATCCCCTACTCTTGCTACCTTCAGGCGATCCCTGAAAACGCATCTCTTCAGGAAAGCCTGTCATGTCTCTAACTATTCTTTTACCACTTCCATCAGCTCATTCCCCACAAATACAACCTTTTGTACCACCTGCCCCACCCTATTAGATTGTAAGCTCTTCTGAGCAGGGCCCTCTTAAGCCTCTTGTATTTTATTGTATTATTGAAATATTAAGGTTTCTGTGCAATACACGAAGCATGTGTACTTTCCTTATATATATTTTTAGACATTGCATGGAGATATTACCATCACGTTCTAAGTTTATGTTTTTATAATGGACTTTTCCTATTATTAGGATTTGTGTTCATCACATGGAGCACGTGCACTTTATTTTATATTTTATTTATTTCATTCATTTTTAGCACTGCACAATTGGTATATCAGTCAAGATATCAGAATAGACCCCAGTGCTCCTACACTCTTAGCCCTTGTACACACGGTCGAAGAATCCGTCGGAATGTGTCCTATTGGACCGCGTCGTCGGATAATCCGACTGTGTGTGGTATGCATCGGACTGATTCCATCGGAATATCCGTCGGACCCAATTTTCCAACATGTTGGAAATATTTCCCGACCAACTGGGCCGGTCGGACATACTCCGATCATGTGTAGAGAATTTTGATCGGACCAAGTGCCGCGTATGCTCAGATCAAATTCCTACATCAAAGCTATTGGCTACTAGCCTGAACGTAGTCCCATCGTAACGAAATTACGTCATCACGTTCTGAAAGATCGGATTTTTCGCCAACTTTGTCCGACCGTGTGTATGCAACAGTTTCGGACAAGATCCGACCGACAAAATCCGACGGGCAAAATCCGACGGATTTGGTTGTGGAAATCTCCGACCGTGTGTACAGGGGCTTATAAATGCAGGACACATCTCGCTCAGGGGTGTAAAAGAGAAAAGCCTCTCATAGTATAATATATCAAATTTATTAAAATTGCAAGCTTAACCACTTATGCCCCGGACCATTTGGCTGGCCAAAGACCAGATAGTTTTTTGCGATTCGGCACTGCGTCGCTTTAACTGACAATTGCGTGGTCGTGCGACGTGGCCCCCAAACAAAATTGACGTCCTTTTTTCCCCCACAAATATAACTTTCTTTTGGTGGTATTTGATCACCTCCTGTGGTTTTTTTTTTTGCGCTATAAACAAAAAAATTGTGACAATTTTGAAAAAAAAAAACACATTATTTTTTACTTTTTGCTATAAATGTCTTTATGCTATAAATATCCCCAAAAAATATATAGAAAAACATTTTTTTCCTAAGTTTAGGCCAATACGTATTCTACATATTTTTGGTAAAAAAAAATCGCAATAAGCGTTTATTGATTGGTTTGCGCAAAAGTTATAGCTTTTACAAAATAGGGGATAGTTTTATGGCATTTTTATTATTCTTTTTTTTTTACTAGTTATGGCGGTGATCAGTGATTTTTATCAGGACTGCAACATTATGGCGGACACATTGGACACTTTTGACGCGATCTTGGGACCATTCCCATTTATACAGCCATCAGTGCAATTAAAACTGCATTGATTACTGTGTAAATGTGACTGGCAGCGAAGGGGTTAACCATTAGATGGTGCTGTAGGGATTAAGTGTGTCCTAGGGAGTGAATCTAACTGTGGGGGGGGGGGGGGGCTGTGTGCGACACGACACTGATCACCGCTCCCGATCACAGGGTGTCAGTGTCACTAGGCAGAACGGGCGGAGGCTTTTTACATTACATTAGCATTTCCCCATTCTTCCTCCCCGTGAGACAATCGTGGGTATCCCCGTGGACATCGAGCCCGTGGGACCCGCGGTGTGCCTCTTGTAGGGCAGCGTACAGGTACGTTAATCTGCCTGTACGTCCCCTTCTGCCGCAGAATATCTGTGTGAGGCAGTCGGGAAGCCATTAAAAGTTACACTTACAGCGTTGCAGATCAAATACAGCCTTTAAAGTTTGGTAATGCTGGGTTGCGCTCCACTTGAGTTCCACAGTGGCGGAAGTGATGTGTCATGTAGTGTCCAACGCGTTTCGTCAGTACGTCTGACATCATCAGGGGTCCCTGGATTGATCGATCATTTTGGGTACAACCACCCTTCTGGATTCTGCTATAGCCGCTAGCGATAATCGATCTCTATTCCCGGGACTGCCAGGAGAAGACAATGGCTCAGCAAGCAGTATTCCAGCATCGACACGTTCTGTGTTGATGGGGGAAACTAGCAAATTTCTTTTGCCCCATGTATTCGCTCTGTGTTGGCCGGCCTTATGGTGAGATCTGTGTGATGGTTACTCAGGACAGGCTCTCATTGGCTGCTCAGGCAGATAGACAATCATTCCCCCATAACCTCTCTAGTGGCGAGAAAGAAGCTGGCCACCTTTGGATGGTTACCCAATTCTGGTTGTAGATCTTTATTTCAACTTCACTTCAGGTATACAAAGTGAATTGCTCAGGATTAGGGATGAGCTCAGGCGTGTTCGTATTTACCATGTGCAGAGCCCGCCAGGAAGTCAGCGCAGAGCTGCGCTAATCACAGGCAGCAAGACATTGCCCGATGTCTGCAGCTGCACATCGGGGCAATGTCTCACTGCCTGTGATTAGCGCAGCACTGCGCCGACTTCCTGGCGGGCTCTGCACGTGGTCCATGCGAACGCGCCTGAGCTCATCCCTACTCAGGATAAACAGCAGCTGCGTACAGCTATTACTATGGACAGCTCTATGCAGCAGCTGTGTGTGCAAATTACATTGTAAGCCCCAAAGTGCCTGTATGCATGAGGCCTGAGCTTTACCTAGCTCGCAACAAGGGATGAAGGAGACCTTTTCCTTTAAGTGGACTTAGATCCACTTTAATTGCCTGGCATATTGCTATGAAGCTGTGGATGATTTGTCTTTGTTATTCTCTACAAAAAACCTAAAGCAAAGTTCTTTGTAAACAGGTTTCATTGTTTGCACTGCAAATCCTGTTGTAGTCTTATCCAAACACAAATGCTGGTAATGCAGGTGCCTTTATGCGACGTAATGCAAGACGTGGCGTTGTTTTTTTTATGCTAGCTGATATTAATAATATTAAAATAAAATATTTTTTTGTATTTGTTTTTTTACAGACAAAATCTTAACAAGTGAATACACCTTTTGCAGTTAAAAAATATAACCAGTAACTGCATGGTATGAATTTATTTAGGTATATGCTATCTATGCCAAATGCCTTATTTTTAGATTTATTTTATGACTTAAGCTTAGTTTGTGTGTGTGTGTGTGTGTGTGTGTGTGTGTGTACATACGTATTTGATATGTCAAAGATTTTTTATTATGTTCAACTAGTTTAGCGATCCAGGTACCCCTGCCAGAAAGCATAAGCAGGTCCTGTTTTTTTCCTGAGAGCTCTCTACTGACTACACTGCAGCTGAGGAATGAAGCTTGGTCACAGACCCAACCTAGCTTGTGTTAGACAATGAAGGAGCAGCTTTACACTTTCTCTTCATTGTTAAGGCGCTTTCACTCGGCTCTGCTGAAGGAAAATGAGGTAAAAATGCATATGCAACTTTCAGCCTGAACCTGTGAAACGTGGACATGTGATGCAAAAAGCGGACCAAAATGCAACCTCAATGCATTTTTGATGCATTTTCCATTCATTTCAATCAATGTGTTTTTTTTTTTTTTTTTGGTGCGCTATAGTCGAATGACGGCTACAGCTTGGTCGGACATTTCCCAGAACCCTGCCCCGCTGCGTGCTCCTGGGGCATGCATTGGGTGCATTCTGTGATTGCTGTGTCTTTTGGACACAGCTGATCACAGATCGAGGTACAGGGTCAATCACAGCTGCCCTTTACCATGTGATCAATCACAGTTCATCACATGTAAACAAATGCCGGTTATCAGCATTTCCTTTCCTCAGTGCTGTTACTGTCTGAGGAAAGGAAAGCTGATAACCGGCTTTCCTGTGACAGAGCACATTTACACTGATAATCAGGGCACTGGTCATCAGTGTCCTGATTATCAGTGCAACCTCATCAGTGCCCATTGGTGCAGCCTCAACAGTGCCCATCGGTGCAGCCTATCAGTGCCCATCGGTGCAGCCTATCAGTGTCCATCAGTGCAGCCTCAACAGTGCCCATCGGCGCAGCCTCAACAGTGCCCATCGGCGCAGCCTCAACAGTGCCCATCGGCGCAGCCTCAACAGTGCCCATCGGTGCAGCCTCAACAGTGCCCATCAGTTCAGCCTATCAGTGCCCATCAGTGCAGCCTCATCATCACACATCAGTGAAGAAGACAACATTTCTTATTTGCAAAATTGTATAACAGAAACGAAGAAAACGTGTTTTTTTTTTTTTTTTTCGTTTTGTTTAGCAAAAAAAACAGTGGTGATTAAAATCCACTGAAGAAAGCTATATCTGTTTAAAAAAAAATGTTAAAAATATCATATATGTACAGTGTTGCATTACGGCGCAATTGTCATTCAAAGTGCGGCAGCACTGAAAGCTGAAAATTGGCCTGGGCAGGAAGGGGTTGAAAGTGCCCAGTAGGCAAGTGGTTAAATAGGGTACCAAAGATTAAGCATGCAGGACTCCTAAAAATGCACTGCACCTTCAACACCCTGGTGTGAAGAGTTCCATAGAATTTAAGAGGAAATACTTTGATAGCATTTTTCTTGCACTTTTAGCAGGGTGAAAGCACAGCAAAAATGCATCCGAGTGAAAAGGCTTTTAGATAATCTTCAAATATGTGTCTCTCTGGAGCGTTCTATGAGACTCCGCTTCGCTACATTTTGGTGTGGTGTAATGAACAACGCAGTGCGCTGCAGCAGAGCCGAATTGGCTTCCAGCGCTGCCCCGCTCTTAGCCTCAGTAAATCATCTGCACAGCAGCACTAGGATTGATAGCAAGAAAAATTCAAATATAGCTGAGTTTGATAAATCCATACTATTTTTAAGCTGTAAGTGTACTAAATGATGGCCTTTTTATATATATGTCTCAACATTTATTTGTAAAAGGAAAACAAAGGACATATACCGTTCTGTCGTGAGGTGTGTGAGTGACTTGCATTGTAATAGACTATATATGACCGGCAGTTGAATGTGTTAGGTTACATTCACACAGGGGTGGCCAGAGGCGGCTAATGGCAGCAGCTGCCAGTGGTGGCTCTCAGATTTGTACTTGGCACTGCTGTAAGGCCCCTTTTATACTGGGGCGGTGGGTGCGCCGGCGGTAAAACGCCGCTATTTTTAGGAGCGCTTTACCGTCAATTTCGTGGCACTATTCAGCCAATAGCGAGGCACTTTTACCCCCCGCTAGCAGCCGAGAAAACCACCGCAAAGCGCTGCTGCAGCACCGCTATGCTGGCAGTATAGTATAGCCACGCTGCCCCATTGATTTCAATGGGAAGGAGCGGTGCATACACCACTCCTTCACCGCTCCAAAGATGCTGCTAGCAGGACTTTTTTTACCGTTCTGCCAGCGCACCGCTCCAGTGTGAAAGCCCTCAGGGCTTTCACATTGGAGACACAGCAGCGACTCTTTCAGGGAGCTTTGCAGGTGCTATTTTTAGCGCTGTAGCGCCTGCAATGGGCCCCAGTTTGAATATATATATTTTTAATTTGATTAGAGTATGTGTCAGGGGAAAGTTGGACTGGCGTTTATGGGTATAGTCACTATCTGAATATTTGCTACTTCCAAACTGCAAGTAGATCTTAAAACACAAAAATCAATAAGCTTTTATCTCTATTAAGGAGATATTTGAATGTTTTGCAGCCAGTGACCTCATCGCGGCATGCACACTGCGTTCTGAATGGAAGGCATACTTGAGTGTGCTGGCCACTGAAAGTGCTGTGCTCTGCCCCTAGACCACACGCGTGACATCCCGTCGCGGCCATTCAAGCGATTGGAGACTGAGAACCCAGAAGGAAGACCAGATGGGGGTGGAAGCTCTGTCAGCAGTCACAGCGCACTGCTTTGTTTACATGTACAGTTGTGTGAAAAAGTATTTGCCCCCTTTCTGATTTTTTATTTATTTTTTGCACATTTGTCACACTTAAATGACTCAGATCTTCAAACAAATTTTATTAGTATACAAAGATAACCCGAGTAAATACAAAATTCAGTTTTCAAGTGAAGTTTTCATTTATTAAGGCAAAAAAGCCGTCCAAACCTGCCTGGCTTTATGTGAAAAAGTAATTGCCCCCTAAACCTAAAATAACTGGTTGTGCCACCCTTGGTGGCAACAACTGCAATCAGACGTTTGCGATAACTGGCAATGAGTCTTTCACATTGCTGTGGAGCAATTTTGGCCCACTCTTCTTTGCAGAATTGTTTTAATTCAGCCACATTGGAGGGATTTCCAGCATGAACGGCCTGTGTAAGGTCATGACACAGCACCTCAATTAAATTTAAGTCCAGGCTTTAACTTGGCCACTCCAAAACCTAATTTTTTCTTTGTTTGAACCATTTGGAGGTAGACTTCCTGTTTTGTTTCGGATCATTGTCCTATTGCATAACCCAAGTGCACTTGAGCTTGAGGTCACAAACTGATGGCCGGACATTCTCTTTTAGGATTTTATGGTAGAGCTCAGAATTCATGGTTCCATCAATTATGGTAAGTTGTCCGTGTCCTGAAGCTGCAAAGCAGCCCCAGAATCGCGTTATCACCACCACGTCTGACTGTTGGTATGATGTTCTTATTATGAAATGCTATATTCGTTTTTTGCCAGATGTAACGGGACGCACACCATTCAAATAGTTACATTTTTGTCTCATCAGTCCACAGAATATTTGCCTAAAAGTCTTGGGGATAACATGTTTTTGGTAAATGTGTTCTTTTTGGTCAGCAGTGGCTTTGGCCTTGGATCTCTCCCATGGATGCCATTTTTGCCCAGTCTCTGAACACTGATCTTACCTGAGGCAATTGAGGCCTACAGTTCTTTAGATGGTGATCTGGGTTCTTTTATGACCTCCTGGATAAGTCGCCATACTCTTGGAGCAATTTATGTAGCCATGACACTCCTGGGAAGGTTCACCACTGTTCCATTTGTGGATAATGGCTCTCCCCAAGGTTCAATGGAGTTCCAAAGCCTTAGAAATGGCTTTGAAACCCTTCCTTGACTTATACAGTGCCTTGCAAAAGTATTCGGCCCCCTTGAACTTTTCAACCTTTTGCCACATTTCAGGCTTCAAACATAAAGATATAAAATTTTTATTTTTTGTGAAGAATCACCAACAAGTGGGACACAATTGTGAAGTGGAACGAAATCTATTGGATTTTTGAAACTTTTTTAACTAATAAAAAATGAAAAGTGGGGCGTGCAAAATTATTCGGCCCCCTTGCGTTAATACTTTGTAGAGCCACCTTTTGTTGCGATTACAGCTGCAAGTCGCTTGGGGTATGTCTCTATCAGTTTTGCACATCGAGAGACTTAAATTCTTGCCCATTCTTCCTTGCATTGTATATGTACATTACTTTGTTTCTATTCTATTATTAATGTTTTTTAGATTGTGACATGATGTGTGGCTTTTTGTGATCTGTTAGCATGCTTCACTTTGTCAGGCAGCTTCTGTTTATGTGATTTCTTGATTCAACAGGTCTGGCAGTAATCAGGCCTGGGTGTTGCAAGTGAAATTTAACTCCAAGCTTTCCAATTGCGGTTAATCAGTTAATTCATGATTCAGCATGGGAGGGGGCAGTTACTTTTTCACATAGGGCCAGGCAGGTTTGAAAAGCTTTTTCCCCTTAATAAATGAAATAATAAATTAAAAACTGCATCTTGGATTTACTCGGGTTATCTTTGGGTAATATAAAGATTTTGTTTGATCTGAATCCTTCAAGTATGTGAAATATGCAAAAAAATCAGGAAGGGGCCAAATACTTTTTCACACAACTGTAAGTCTTTCATAAAAAAAAAAAATGTATTTTTTGCTAGAAAATTACTTAGAACCGCCAAATATATGTATGTGTGTGTGTGTGTGTATGTGTGTATATATATATATATATATATATATATATATATATATATATATATATATATATATATATATATATATATATATATAGATATAGATAGATAGATAGATAGATAGATAGATAGATAGATAGATTATATATATATTTAGCAGAGACCCCAGCCTAGAGAATAAAATGGCGATTGTTGCAGTATTTTATGTCACACGGTACTTGCGCAGCAGTCTTTCAAACACAATTTTTTTGAAAAAAATACACTTCAATGGATTAAACAAAAACAAAACACAATATTTACCCACATTTCTTTGTACAATGTGATAGTAAATTGATAAACAACATGTCATTCATCAAAATTGCGCATGCTCGTGGAATGGCGACAGACTACGGTTCTTAAAAATCTCGATAGCCACTTTAAAAATGTTTACAGCTTACCTGTTTAGAGTTACAGAGGAGGTCTAGTGCTAGAACTATTGCTCTTGCTCTAACATTCGCAGCGATACATCACGTGTTTGGTTTAAACAACGCTTACATATAGAGGAATGGAAAGAGCTCAATGAGGCAAGGAATTGTCAGCGCACCTCATCCCAGTTGTAAAAGATAAAGGAAAACGAGAAGAGACAGGCGGGACTGTTACGGTGCTAATACTAGTAAGAGAAGAGTATATAAATGTATAGAAAAAAAGGAATATTTTATTAAATGTAATACACTAAAAGCGATCCAAAAAAAAAAAAAAAAAAAAAATTACAATAAGATCAAATTCAACAAAATTGCATATATTAGCTACCATACAAAGCAGTATACAAAATCCAACAATTAGTATAGATAACCATATTCTTGGCTGTTCAGATAGAATATTCCCGACATGTTTCGCCTATCGTTAGGCTTCTTCAGGGGAGCCAATAATTGGTGGAAGAGAAATTGTTTGGTTTAGAGTACAGACAAGGTACACTATAAATGAAAAAAATAGAACAAAGTTAATGGAGCCGGTCACATACTAAAAGCACACTCCCAGTCCCCAACCTCGCCCAACTGTCTCCAAAGATTGGTGGATAAGAAATAACACAAAAAGTATATATATGTCTAAAAAGCGAAATAGTACCTACCAATTTAAAACAATTACGTCTAGTCCCTGAGAAGACCCCACCCAAGATTGGAGAGTGGACCGATCACTTACAACCGCCAAAAGGGTGACTGCAGGAGACAAATCAAACATACAAACAAGTCTAGTAATCAGTAAACTTCGCAGGGAGCTTGATAAAGCTTCCATGGGGATAATTGGTTAGTCAATACGTTTAGAAAGTCCGTAACGATAAAAATAAATTAAACCATACCTGTGCTGAATTAAATGTAGAGTATGTTGCACATGGAAAGTTGAAAATTGCACAGATAAAGGTCCTTGGAAATATGTCTAGAGGCCCGTGAGGTAATTTTAATTCTAATAAAGTAGTTGCGGTAGAACACTAGGATAGAAAAGATGTAGAATATATAAAAAAAAAAAAAAAAAAAAAGGGAGGATCAGCTGGGTAGTGTGCTCAAAGGTAATTATTGGTCAATTAAAATGGTTCTTGCTTACCAAAAACATGTAAGAAGTGCAGTCACAGTTGTTGCTGTATCGCACAAGCGGCAGCACAAGCGTACCGCGAAGCAAACAGTACCAAAGCCACAATCATTCAGGCTCTAAGCAGAGCCACCAAAGGGGTCAGTCTAAGATCTAGAAATGACCAGAACAAATTTGAATCAATTAGACAAGAAAAAGGAAAAAAAAAAAAAAAAAAAAAAAAAGGTTGGAGCAGCAACCTAGTCTGTGTGGACAGGCTATGTGCTAATTCAATGAACTGACCTTGCGGCGAAAGCATCACACGTGGATTCAGCAGGGCGGACATACCTGCAACAGTGATGAACGCTTATTTATCTCCCTCAGCATCCGGCGTCTAATCAGCGACGCCGGATGTGAGCGGACAATAAATGCGGAACTGCGCATGCGCGCGCACCCGCGTCACAAGGAAAGCCTACAGTCCCCATAATGCACTGCGGCGGCGTCTCCGTGACCTAGGAGACCAAAAGAAAAACCGCGACAGGCAGTAGCGGGGAACATGGGAGAGACATTCAAGAGGGCTCAGAAGAGCTCTACAGAGAATGTCAATCCGAGAGGCTGGTGAAGCGGACGCGCACGCCCAGCAACCCGCATATTAACAGGTCCGGCTTCCACATAGCCGGACCTGTGTGTCCATACAGCACCCAAAACTGTGCAGGAAGAAAATGATCGAACGTACCCCAAAGAGATGGGGGGGGCCCTTCCAAAAGGAAGCAAAAAGACCAAAAGAAAATCTGGAAAATATTGCACTGTATTCGAGCCTATGTGGCTTAATTTAAATATATAATAATCAGAAAATGGCTGTTTAATCTAAGTTCCACCAGTTCTTATGAGACATATGGACAAAATTGAGAAGAAAGAATTGTGCCTGTTGACCGACACCATACAGATACATAAATGTACAGAAATGATAAACAGTATATAGTTAATTTAAAGGAATTTATGTACGTAACAATGCGGAACATCAATGAAAATTATGACACTGAATTAGAGAATATAAGCAAAAATCAATGAATATTAAATTATTATATAAAAAAAAAAAAAAAAAAATTAAAAATAGATGCAGTGGATTAATGTATAAACAGAAAAAAAATTGAATAAGAGGTAAGTAATCAAACTGGAAACTGAAAATAATAAAAATGAAAAAATGAAAAAATGATGATAAATAAAATGTAGCCGAAATGCAAAAAAAAAAAAAAAAAAAAAAAAAAAAAAAAAAAAAAAGGGGGGGGGGGAAAAGGGGGGGAGAAAAAAAAAAAAAAAAAAAAAAAAGACAGTAATGCAAAAGTGTGAAGGTACTGACAATTTGGCAGAAAGTAGGTGGCCCTATTTCCAAAAGATCAGGTGCACCATAACGCTTACATATGCTTGCACAACTTATGCGTTCACTTCTGAGTGTAAGCATGGAGGGATGGGCGCTTTAAATTTCGATTTTTTTTTTCTCATTTATTTTACTTTAAACATCCCTTGTAATATAAATAAGCATAACAGTTCATCTTTATTGAGAGATATGGGGTCAAAAAGACCCCAAATTTCTCATTTACCGTTTTAAAAGAAAAACATCCAAAAAATACTTTTTATTTTTTTAACTGTTGCTTTAACAAAAAAAAGAAAAAGATTTACTATGGGCGGGACCCCTCCCCCCTCGGGCACCCCTCCTACTACTTCTAAAAGGAATCCCGTGGCAAATCCGCCCGCCTGTCTCTGGCATTACGAAACTCCTGACCTTCAGTCTTGTTCTGGGTCAGTCATAACTGCCAGAAGAGGCCCTGCAATGCAGACTTCAATTCTGCCTTAACTATATATAATTTTGATTATCACATCCTTTTTTACATTTTTGTAAATATTTTATTCTCTCTTTTAATGTGACAACACTGAAGAAATAACACTTTGCTACAATGTAAAGTAGTGAGTGTACAGCTTGTATAACAGTGTAAATGTGCTGTCCCCTCAAAATAACTCAGCACACAGCCATTAATGTCTAAATTTCTGGCAAAAAAAATGGGTCCAATTAGCCATTTTCTCTCCCCTATGTCATGCGACTCATTAGTGTTACAAAGTCTCAGGTGTGAATGGTGGCAGGTGTGTAAATTTGGTGCTATCGCTCTCACTCTCTCATACTGGTCACTGGAAGTTCAATATGGCACCTCATGGCAAAGAACTCTCTGAGGATCTGAAAAAAAAAATTGTTGCTCATGACCACACAGTGGTTTAACAGGACAGGTTCCACTCAGAACAGGCCTCTCCATGATCGGCCAAAGAAGTTGAGTGCACATGCTCAGCATCATATCCAGAGGTTGTCTTTGGCAAATAGACATATGAGTCCTGCCAGAATTGCTGCAGAGGTTGAAGGGGGGGGGGGGGGGGGGGTCAGCCTGCTCAGACCATACGCCGCACACTACATCAAGTTGGTGTGGAGGAAGCCTCTTCTAAAGATGATGCACAAGAAAGACTGCAAACAGTTTGCTGAAGACAAGCAGGCTAAGGACACGGATTACTGGAACCATGTCCTGTGGTCTGATGAGACCAAGATAAACGTATTTGGCTCAGATGGTGTCAAGCATGTATGGTGGCAACCAGGTGAGGAGTACAAAGACAAGTGTGTCTTGCCTACAGTCAAGCATGGTGGTGGGAGTGTCATGGTCTGGGGCATCATAAGTGCTGCCAGCCCTGGGGAGCTACAGTTCACTGAGGGAACCATGAATGCCAACATGTACTGTGACATACTGGAGCAGAGCATGATCCCCTCCCTTCGGAGACTGGGCCGCAAGGCACTATTCCAACATGATAATGGCCCCAAACACATCTCTAAGACAACCACTGCCTTAATTAAAAAGCTGAGGGTAAAGGTGATGGACTGGCCAAGCATGTCTCTAGACCTAAACCCTATTGAGCATCTGCGGGGCATTCTCAAACAGAAGGTGGAGGAGCGCAAGGTCTCTAACACCCACCAGCTCCGCGATTTTGTCATGTAGGAGTGGAAGATGACTCCTGGAAGATTACTCACCTCTAAATACCTGTTGTTAGGGGGTCCCTCCTAGTCTGCCTTCTTCCTTGCCCGGGCTGGTGACATCACTTCCCCTTGCGCCGCACACTCACCTGGGACCTGTCACGTGTCCTAGGTGACTGTGCGGCGTATCACGGCGCCCTGCGCCGCTTGCGCATGCGCAGTGGGTGCCCGGCTGTGAAGCCACAGCCGGGTGCCCACAGTACGAATGATGGCGCTGTGAGCGGAGCGGGGAATGAGGGGGGGCTTTGTTCCCCCGCATCGCTGGACCCTGGGACAGGTAAGTGTCCGATTATTAAAAGTCAGCAGCTGCAGTATTTGACTTTTTTTTTTTTAGGGGGCACCCCACTTTAACACCCCATTCACACTTGTGTGAACATCAAACTTGCATGACAAATCGTACTCCTTGTTTTCCAATGATAACCATTCATATATGTGTGACTTAGCCCCCCATTCGCAATGGTGCAGCTTTAAAATGATGGTAAGTCAGCGCAATTTCAAAGCCGCACTGCTGATTTCATTGCAACTTCATTTAACAGACGTCTATGCAAGTCACAATGAAATCAGTAAAAAGTAGTGCAGGAACCTTTTTCATAAGTCATGACGATATGAACAGTTCCATTGCTGGCAATGGGGTGCGACTTGTCATGTTGCACCGGTGTGTACGGGGGCTTCAAGTCACACGGACTTCAAAGTCATTCATGCACTACTTTGGTCTGACTTTCATGCAATGTGGAGGCCATAGACTTCATTGTTAACCCTCAAAAGTTGAATGAAAATCGTACCTGAATGTTTTACATGCAATAGTGGGTCCAACTTTGCAGAGGGACAACAAGTCACATCCAAGTTGCACTCCAACGTCACGTGTACAGGTGTGAATGGAGCCTACATCTTTCTGGTCTGTGTCCTTCATCTACATACTTTGTGCTGAAAAGTGCCCTTCTTTGTCATCTCAAAAATGTGGGAGTTATGAAGAAGTATTCTTAATAATAAGAATGTCTACAATAGACCAGTCCTTGCTAACTAACGGATACCTGCAGTGTGTGGTTGTTAAGGACACATCCTCCAGGATGCCATACATATACAATACGTTCTGTGGTCAGCAACAGGTTAAATATTACACTCATAATTTCCCAGGATCTTAAACTAGGTGGTTATACCTTCACTAGTCCATCCATTGTAAACCAGTTTATGAGCCTGTACATTCCACATAGCTTTACTACCTGTGAGTGCAGCTCTGCTTTTTATTACCATGTATGAAGCATCACATAAGTGACCATTCTGACATCTGTGTGTTATTTGATAGGCATTTAAGAGGAATATCTGCTCTAAGGGATTACAAAAAAAGCTTTAATTATAAAGGAAAAGTTCACTTTTTTTTAAAGACCAACGCCAACCAAGTCTCCCTTGCCCACTCAGTACAGTAAACTCCTAGGCACTGTAATACCATAGATTTGAATGAGACATACCTATACAGGAGTGGAAGAAATTTCCCATTCAAGTCTACGGAATGTTAGTCTACAAGTGTGGGCATACCCTGCCACTAGATAATTATTGGCCAGGCTATAGCTGGCATAGGAGGTCTTGGCTGTTTGAGGAGGTAATAACCTGCAGGAGGGGGTGGCTCAGTTTACTAACTAAGGACGGTCATACACAGTGCAAACTTCTTTCCTGCAATGATGGGTTGCAGGAAAGAAATTTGCACGATTCCCCCATCAACACAATCAGTGCTGACAGGGGATTCCCTCCTGCCAAGCTGTTATTTGCTCTCGGCAGGGGTGGGCGGGGGAAGCTGTCGTTGCCGGGAGAGGACAGTAATTGTCGCTAGTGGCTATAGCAGTCGCTAGCAATAATCGTAAAAGAATCTGTCAGACTGGTTGTATCCAAGTTGATCGATCGATCGATCAACTTAGTACATTCACCCTGCCCATTAATGGTTCGAATCTTGGCCGATTTCCTGCTCAACCCGCCGAGATGTGAACCGGCTGGGGGGATTTTGTAAAATGTGTGAACTTGTCCTTGTATTCTGACAGCGGAGGAGTCCTTGCTGTCAGAATACAATAGTGCAGCGGAGAGCATTTCTTCATCCACCTCAAATGTGTGGATGGGGGAATCCATTCAGGTTTTTTTAATCTATATATGGCCATGTTAAGGCTGGATTCTTCTCTGTTGTGTGTTGTGTTAACACGTGTTGCGTTAAAGCGTAGCTCCACTTTTGTTGAGAAAAAAACATTCACCGCAGGTGATCTATGTACATTGCAAGGATTATAACAAACGTTGTTGCTGATTCTTACCTTTTGTTATTCTGAAGAAATCCCTGTGTGTTTGTCTGTGCCTCTGTACTGAGTGGGTCTAATGGGAGTGATTTCATAATTATCAACCAGCTGTGGCAGCTGCAGAGCACTAATGAGGAAAGCTACTGGGCCTGCATCCCTTTAGACATGTTCCTATTGGAAATATTGCACCAAAAATAACATTTTTGTTGCAGGGGATGCCAGAAATCTGACTTGTATCTTAGCCATGCCATACATGGGTTGAATTTCGAAAAATAATTTTCTTTTGAAAATCAGAAAATTTGTGCATTTTGTGATTCAACCAAGCCTTCAATTTCACCTCCTGTTGCTAGAGAAAATCATTTCTGTGGCTGGGAATCTTTTCTTTCCGTGAATTTTCTTTTCTTGCACATGCGCATTTCATTTTTCATACGATTCTCCCATCATTGATTAGAAAATCGTTCGATTTCAAAAAATTTCAAACATATCCGATAACTCAAATTTGATTGCTGCATGAAAATCGGCTGTTGCTGCAGCCCACTAAATCTATAGCCTGACTTAGGCCTCTTTCACACGGACGATCCGTTTAGGTCGGCCTGTCAGTTTTTTAGGCGGACCTGAACGGACACTCCATAGACTTGTATGGTGCATCGGATGTTAGCGGTGACATGTGCGCTGACATCCGACCCAATCCGATCCGAAAAAAAGTGTGACGGAGGAAAAAACTACTTTTCCATCCTTCTACGAATCAGATCGGGTGACCACGGACTCTACAGTCCGTCCTCATCCGATCCTCCATAGGGGAGAGCGGCGCTCTGACAGGTCCATCCCTGCACAGTGTGCAGAGACAGACCTGTCATCTTCCTGTTCAGCGGGGATCAACGGAGCGATCCCCCACTGAGCAGAGCGGGCTCCGTACATGGACACGTCCGTGTGAAAGAGCCCTAAGGCAGACTTCTGGGAAAATTGGTGAGCCAATCACACAAGCAGGAAATGATATTTTCTGGGGAGTGGTCAGTACACATTCTGTGTACAGAACAACTAGATGTAGCCATATTGCTCTGCATTTATAGAAAATTACAGCGGCTGCAGATTGAAAAGGAAAAGTAATGTTTAATAACATTCAATTACAATATGATTTGTATCGCAATTGTACATGCTATATTATTTATTTTTTCTTTCTTTGCTATTTTTTCCCCCCACAAAAGTGGAGTTACCCTTTAAGGCAGCCCATTTATTTGAGCAGGCTGTCAATGCACAGGAAAGGATCAAAAACGGACATCGAGCATTTGTATAACAATGCATGGTGCGTTGTGGTTCGCTACAGCACATGTGAATTTGGAGCTGTGTTGCCATAGTTCAGTGATGGCGAACCTTGGCACCCCAGATGTTTTGGAACTACCATATTTATCGGCGTATAACACGCACTCCAAGTTTAGGAGGGAAGTTTAAGGAAAAAAACCTTACATTTAAATGCCCATCAATGCAGCCTTATCAGTGTCATTTGCAGCCTTGTATAGCAGCCTTGTCAGTCATTTGCAGCCTTGCATGGCAGCCTTGTCAGTCATTTGCAGCCTTGCATGGCAGCCTTGTCAGTCATTTGCAGCCTTGCATGGCAGCCTTGTCAGTCATTTGCAGCCTTGTCAGTCATTTGCAGCCTTGCATTGCAGCCTTGTCAGTCATTTTCAGCCTTGCATTGCAGCCTTGTCAGTCATTTTCAGCCTTGCATGGCAGCCTTGTCAGTCATTTGCAGCCTTGCATGGCAGCCTTGTCAGTCATTTTCAGCCTTGCATGGCAGCCTTGTCAGTCATTTGCAGCCTTGTCAGTCATTTGCAGCCTTGCATTGCAGCCTTGTCAGTCATTTTCAGCCTTGCATTGCAGCCTTGTCAGTCATTTTCAGCCTTGCATTGCAGCCTTGTCAGTCATTTTCAGCCTTGTCAGTGTCGTTGCAGGCTTGCCGTTTAAAAATGGCACCGCCGAGATACAGAGTGGATGTCCTGTGTATCTCGGCGGTGCTCGTAGCTCTTGGCCGTTCTCAGCGGCTTTCGGCTATTTTCAGCAGCTTTCGGCCGTTCTCAGCGGCTTTCAGCTTTCTGAGAGCGTCCGAAAGCCGGCGAGAAACTGACAATTGGTGGGGGATTGGCGTATAACACGCACCCACGATTTTCCCCTGATTTTATACGCCGATAAATATGGTACATTTCCCATGATGCTCATGCACTCTGCAGTGTAGTTGAGCATCATGGGAAATGTAGTTCCAAAACATCTGAGGTGCCAAGGTTCACCATCAGTGCCATAGTTCCTTGTGGTGCCATTCAAAATGAACAGCAATGCAGCGCGCAAACACATCTTGTTGTAAAAGTGTGTTTCACCTTATTAGAAAATGCAGCAAGTGAAGCGCCCATCCTCAGCTGGAGCAGCTCATCAATGATGGTACAGCTTGCTTTCCCTGTATGCAGTGATGTAACCTGGGAGGAAAAGAGGGCTGTCAGTTGAATGGTATTTGGTAAGAAGATCTCTAGCAACCTGGGTGCTGGTAACGGAAGAAAATACATGCTGGACATAGGCCTTGTCAGTAAAATGTTAGTGTGGGAAACCTCTTTAATATTCTAAAAGGATTGAAAAGAAGAAGTCACATTTAAGTGCTGACACATGCTAATTTCATTCCCGAGCTCCTCCATCTGCTGTGTGGGTGGTTCCTTTACAGACGCACAGGTTTTTCACCATGCCAGCTTGCCAGTGAAGTTCTGTATATGTCTGACATTTGCAAGACACACATCCTCTCACTACCTGGAGGGCTCCATGAGAACACCGCAATCACCTAAGATGATCTTAGAGCCAAGTTTTTCTTCAAGATGCTTAGTCTGCATGGCATATATCCGGATTGACAATATAGGATAGACATAGGGATGCCACCTCATCCCTTTAACCACTTAAGGACCAGCCTCGTTTTGGAATTTAGGTGTTTACGTGTTTAAAACAGGTTTTTTTCCTAGAAAATTACTCAGAACCTCCAAACATTATATATTGTTTTTTTTCCTAACACCCTAGAGAATAAAATAGCGGTCATTGCAATACTTTTTTCACAACGTATTTGCGTAGCGGTCTTACAAGCACACTCTTTTTGGAAAAAAATAACTCTTTTTAATAAAAAAATAAGACAACAGTAAAGTTAGTCCAATTTTTTTTATATTGTGAAAGATAATGTTACGCCGAGTAAATTGATATCCAACATGTCACGCTTCAAAATTGCGCCCGCTTGTGGAATGGCGTCAAACTTTTACCCTCAAAAATCTCCGTAGGCGACGGTTAAAAAATTCTACAGGTTGCATGTTTTACCTAACAGAGGAGGTCTAGGGCTAGAATTATTGCTCTCGCTCTACCGATCGTGGTGATACCTCACATGTGTGGTTTGACCACCTTTTTCATATGCGGCGCTACTCACGTATGCGTTCGCTTCTGTGCGCGAGCTTGTCGGGACAGGGCGCTTTAAAAAAAATATTTTTTTCTTATTTATTTTACTTGATTTTATTTTTATTTTTTACTGCTTTAAAAAAAAATTGGGTCACTTTTGTTCCTATTACACGGAATTACTGCTATGGTATGGAGATAGATGGGGCCATTCTTAGCCTCACTCTTCTCCATACCAAGGACGTGAAAGGACCCAATCGCCTCCGCCGCTACCAACGGCTCCGTTAAGTGGCGGAGAGCGGCGGGAGGAGGGGGTGGCACCTCTCCCGCCACCGATAATGGTGATCTTGCGGCGAATCCGCCGTGGAGACCACCGTCATCATAAAGAGGACCTGCTCCTGAAAAGATGTATATCTCGGCTGTGGTAGCAGCTGCTTCCGTTACCGAGATATCCACCTTCAAACTGCCGACTTATGTACAGGAGCCGGCAAGTGGTTTTTAACTACTTGACCACTGGGCACTTAAACACCTTTAATAACCAGACGAATTTTCAGCTTTCGGTGCTCTCACATTTTGAATGACAATTACTCAGTCATGCAACACTGGACCTATATGAAATTTTTGTCAGTTTTTTCACACAAATGGAGCTTTCTTTTGGTGGTATTTAATCACCGCTGGGTTTTTTATTTTTTGTGCTATAAAAGAAAAAATACAGAAAATTCTGTAAAAAAATGAATTTTTCTTTGTTTCTTTTATAAAATTTAGCAGATTAGTAATTTTTTCTTCATAAATTTTGGCCAAAATTTATACTACTACATATCTTTGGTAAAAATAAGTACAAATTGGTGGATATTATTTGGTCTTTGTGAAAGTTATAGAGTCCACAAGCTATGGTGCCAATATCTGAAAATTGATCACACCTGAAGTACTGACGGCCTATTTGAATTCTTGAGACCCTAACATGCCAGAAAAGTACAAATACCCCCCAAATGACCCCTTTTTGGAAAGAAGACATTCCAAGGTATTTAGTAAGAGGCATGATGAGTTTTTTGAAGTTGTCATTTTTTCCCACAATTCTTTGCAAAATCAAGATTTTTTTAACTTTTTTTTTTTTTCACAAAATTGTCATATTATCAGTTTATTTTTCACACAGCATATGCATACCTCAAATTACACCCCAAAACACATTCTGCTATTACTCCCGAGTACGGCGATACCACATGTGAGACTTTTACACAGTGTGGCCACATACAGAGGCCCAACATGCAGGGAGCGCCATCAGGCGTTCTGGAGCACCCAGGACAATTCTGACATTTCTCTCCTACATGTAAAAATCATAATTTATTTGCTAGAAAATTACATAGAATCCCAAAACATTATATATGTTTTTTAGCAAAGACCCTGGAGAATACAATGGTGGTCATTGCAACTTTTTATCTTGCACGGTATTTGCGCAGCAATTTTTCGAATGCTTTTTTTTTGGAAAAAAAACAGTTTTGTGCTTAAAAAAAAAAAAAAAAAGCACAGTAAAGTTAGCCCAATTTTTGCATAATATGAAAGATGAAGTTACACCGAGTAAATCGATACCTAACATGTCACTCTTCAAAATTGCACAGGCTCGTGGAATGGCGCCAAACGTCGCTACTTAAAAATCCCCATAGGCGACGATCTCTTTTTTTTTCACTGGTTATATGTTTTGAGTTACAGAGGAGGTCTAGGGCAAGAAATATTGCTCTCGCTCTAACGTTCGCAGCGATACCTCACATGTGTGGTTTGAACACCGTTTTCATATGTGGGCGGGACTTACGTATGCGTTCGCTTCTGCATGCGAGCACATGGGGACAGGGGCGCTTTAAAAAAAAAAAAAAAAATGTATTGTTCATTTTACTTTATTTATTTTAGTTTGACATTTTTTTCCCCAAAAATAAATTTTTTGATCACTTTTATTCCTATTACAAGGAATGTAAACATCCCTTGTAATAGGAATATGGCATGACAGGTCCTCTTTACAGTGAGATATGGGGTCAATAAGACCCCACATCTCACCTCTAAGCTGGGAAGCCTGAAAAAAAAAAAAAAAGATTCTGGATTTGATCGTATTGGCAAGTCGGTAGAAGCACCGGAGGGCGGTGGGAGGGGGGGGGGGGTGTCTATGGCTTGGTATTGCAGGGTATCACCGACTATGGCTGGGTATCTCAGAGTATGGCGTTGCAGAGTATTGCGTTGCAGAGCATTGCAGGATATTGGAGGGTGTTGCAGAGCATTGCAGAGTGTTGCAGGGTATTTGTGGGTGTTTCAGAGCATTGCAGAGTGTTGCAGAGCATTGCAAAGTGTTGCAGGGTATTGGCGGGTGTTGCAGAGTGTTGCAGGGTATTGGTGGGTGTTGCAGAGCGTTGCAGGGTATTGTATTGCAGGGTATTGCAGGGTATTGCAGAGTAATGCAGAGTAATGCAGTGTGTTGCAGAGTGTTGCAGAGTGTTGCAGAGTGTTGCAGAGTGTTGCAGAGTGTTGCAGGGTGTTGCAGGGTGTTGAAGAGTAATGGCAGGGTATTGCAGAGTATTGGCAGGGAATTGAGGGGTTAATTTTCGGTGAGCAGCGATGTGGGCACTGCAGATGCAGTCCACATCGCTGCTGACACCGATCTCTTCCCCCTCCGCTGTTCCGATCGGTACAGAGAGGGGGAGGGAGGAACCGGCGTCATAACATGACGTCAGTTTGTTTACAAGTGATCACGCCGTCATTTGACGGAGCGATCACGTGGTAAACGGCCGCTATGAGCGGCCGTTTACCGTGATCTGTGATACAGGACCCGGCGGTCACGGATGCTCTCGAGTGCGCGCCCCAGGGAGCGCACGAGAGCGGAATTCTGGGAGGACGTCATATGACGGCCTCCCAGAGTTAAGAAACCGCCCTGTAGCCGTCATTCGGCTATAGGGCGGTTGTTAAGTGGTTAAACCCAAACACATATGAATGTTCTGAGGCCAATTAAATGCAGATAAGGCAACACAAGTTTAATTACCACCTTAATCAGCCACAGAACCTGCGTAATTAAAGTAGGGCTGAAACAACGAATTGATTAATCGACAACTAATCAATTATGAAATGAATCGATTACTATTTTCATAATCGATTAATCGCCCAGCCGATTAGTTGGCCTGCATACAGAATGCATTATTTGTTTACATATCAGGAAATAGAGTGCAGCACACGTGAATAAGTGAAGTATGTGGCGCTAACTAAAGTGCAGAAAGTAATCAATATGTATATAAATACTAAATAGAACCGATGAAAATCTGCAAAACGGTCTAAATTATTTTTTTCTTTAAATAAAAAAAGATCTGAGTCCGATGATATTTACCAGATTCAACCTCCAATAGTATATACAGTACATCTCTTCTAATATACAGTATATCTCCTCTAATAGTATATATAGTATATCTCTTATAATAGTATATACAGTATATCTCTTCTAATATACAGTATATCTCCTCTAATAGTATAAACAGTATATCTCTTCTTATAGTATATACAGTATATCTCTTCTAATATACAGTATATATCTCCTCTATTAGTATATACAGTATATCTCCTCTAATAGTATATACAGTATCTCTCTTCTAATATACAGTATATCTCTTCTAATAGTATATATAGTATATAGCTCCTCTAATATTATATACAGTATCTCTCTTCTAATATTCAGTATATCTCTTCCAATATACCTCTTCTAATAGTATATACACTATATCTCTTCTAATATACAGTATATCTCCTCTAATAGTATATACAGTATATCTTTCCTCTAATAGTATATACAGTATATCTCCTCTAATATTATATACAGTATATATCTCCTGTAATAGTATATACAGTATATCTCCTCTAATAGTATATACAGTATATATCTCCTCTAATAGTATATACAGTATCTCTCTTCTAATAGTATATACAGTATATCTCTTCTAATAGTATATACAGTATATATCTCCTCTAATAATATACACAGTATATCTCTTCTAATATACAGTATATCTCCTCTAATAGTATATACAGTATATATTTCCTCTAATAGTATATACAGTATATCTCCTCTAATAGTGTATATTTCCTCTAATAGTATATACAGTATCTCTCTTCTAATAGTATATACAGTATATCTCTTCTAATAGTATATACAGTATATATCTCCTCTAATAATATACACAGTATATCTCTTCTAATATACAGTATATCTCCTCTAATAGTATATACAGTATATATTTCCTCTAATAGTATATACAGTATATCTCCTCTAATAGTGTATATTTCCTCTAATAGTATATACAGTATATCTCCTCTAATAGTGTATATTTCCTCTAATAGTATATATGTAGCGATGACACTATGGACAAGGTGTCTGTCATGTACAAATTTAGTTTTTGCCTCAGAACAGTAAAGGGGGGTTCTGAGGGTTAATTATGTAGGTTGAACTTTGACATCAGTTTGGCTGGGCTGTATTAGAGTTCTGCCTGGTCATGTGTACAGTTAGGCGCACATGACAGGCTCAGAATCAGGCCTGGTTGGACGCTTTGGTTATCGGGGTTCCCCGGAGCCA
Source organism: Lithobates pipiens (assembly GCF_037356315.1). Taxonomy (NCBI): domain Eukaryota; kingdom Metazoa; phylum Chordata; class Amphibia; order Anura; family Ranidae; genus Lithobates; species Lithobates pipiens. The sequence goes on along the minus strand of NW_027507785.1, from coordinate 237,671,755 downwards.
ATCAGTGGGTGTGCCTGGCCCCGCTGAGGAGTCTGGGGAAGGGTACTTAAGATGTTGAAGTCACATGTTCCAGGTTCGTTCTTGAGGCCATAGCAGCCTGGTCCTGATTCTGGACCGGAGTAGCCCCGCCAGGGGTCCCGGTCACGGGAGCGTGCATCGCTCTGCAACATGCTTCGGTTGACTAACCCCAATAGACCCGCATGGTCTGGGGTAAGGATCCATCTGTTCCCGAGTCTCGGAACCGGCTGGTCCGAGGCGCAGTAACTGAGGAAGGATTCAAGGTGTCCGGGTGTGCTCTCGGCTTGGAGGGGCACCACAGCTTGTGTAAGCAAACTGGGGAAGACTCTTCGGAGGAGGGCCAACAAGCTGGCATCCTGAGAAGTGCCTGGTTGCTGGGTTGTGAAGGACATCAGCGAATCCATGCTTTTCCAGTACTGCCAAGGAGACCGAGAACGTTCCAGGTACTGAGTAAAGGGTTCCTGTTCACTTTCTGTTATAAGTTACTCAAGGTCAGAGATTTCACAAGTGTTGGATCAAAGTGCTGATTGCCATAATCTCTGGCTAGAGATTTGTTCAGCTTTGAAGCACCCAGCTGCGAGTGGCTACTCTCTGGGTGGTATTAGAGACTTTCTGATAATTAGCAGTTCAAGGTGCCTGAGTTTCTTCACCCTTGCCCTCTGTTCCCAAATGAGACTGTGTTTGTTGGATGTTACCCCTGCAAATAAAAACCTTTCTAAAGGACTTTTATGGTGTCAGCGTCCAAAGTTTTCAGGTACCAACCCTGGGAACCCCTAGACATGGAACAACCAGCCAAGCGGAGGTAACCGGTAAGCCCAAAAGTTATGGCCGCTACACATACAATATATATTTCCTTTAATAGTATATATCCTGTAATAGTATATACAGTATATCTCTTCTGTCTGTTATTCTCAGAGTGGATTGGAGATTTTGCTCCTTAACCATATAGTTGGTTATTTATATTTACCACTGCATAAAGATATTTATGAATAAATAGACTTTTTTTTTAAACTTTACATATTAACTAAATTATACACCACACTTTTAAGGTTATTGACTGATTAATCTAAGCAATAATCGGCCAACTAATCGATTTATGAAAATAATCGTTTGTTGCAGCCCTAGTTTAAAGGGATGAGATGGCAACTCTAGATAGACACATGTATATAAGGAATCCTGTTTATTTGATTGCTAACTGGTTTGAAGCATAATCAAACTTGGCATCCTGTTTCCTGTATTTATGCTCACAGACTTCTGCTTGTACATCCTGTTTTAATGTTTAATCTTTGGCACTCTTTGCACGTATAGCAGATCGCTGTATGATGTATTTGGGATATGATCGTTAATATTGATGAACAAAAAGCCAATGTCCGCTCTTCCAGGCAATTCTATTCAACTGTCAACCGTACATCTGCATGCATAGGCTTCCCACCCAAGAAAAGTGCCTAGAAGAGCGGACATTGGAGTGCAGCTTTTTCTCATTGGTATTTGATTTGCTTTTTGGAGCCGGTACCCTGGGTGTCTGCAGAAAGTGAGAGGCGCCGGTCTGTAGCCGTGTTCTGGATTTGGCATAACATTTTTATATATTTTATTCAAGTTTACAAACCTGGCATATTGAAAAAAAATCTGTCTTCAGATATTTCTTGGCCCAGTCTTGACGTTTCAACTTATGTCTTGTTCAGTGGTGGTCGGGTTTCAGAACCCTTATGCCATACATACGATCAGAAAATCGTACGGAAAATACCGCTTTCGAAACGATCGTGCGATAATCAGATTGTTAGTACAGAGCTTTCGAGAGCCAATCACGACAGTTCATCCAATATTATTCTATCGGACATGCACAAATGTATTTTTCCGTACAATGCCAGATCCTACGATTTTCGTTTATTCAGTACAGCTATCGTTTGAATATGCAATACAAATGCGTTACAGCACATGACATCACTTCTGAATTTTTTTCTGTCTGAATTTTCGTAACGTTAGTAATCTCATCAGGTTTGATCTGAGATTAGCATGCAAAAAAAAAAAAGGACGATCATTCGTCCAATTATCTCATCATCTGTACGGGGCTTTACCTTGACCATTTCTCTGGGTACTGAACACCTTCTGGGCACTCCAGGTAGGTTGCAGTTCTGGAATATGACAGCACTGGAGGATAATGGGTTCCTGGTAGCTTCACATCTGATTCTTCTAAAATATTTGACAGTTAATTTGTATCGTTTTTTTCGACCCTGTTGACTATTTGCAACAGCACACGTTTGATGGTTCGGTGATCACGCCCCAATATCTTAGAGTGCTGCATCCCTCTGAAAGACTTTTTTTATTTTTTTTATTTTTTACTTTTCAGAGTCAGTTAAAGCTTTTTTTTGGCCCATTTTGCCTGAGGAAAAGAAGCTGCCTAATAATTATGCACACCTTGATATAGGGTGTTGCTCTCCTTCGGCCACACTTTCCATCATTACACAAATACACTTCACCTGATATGCTTAAATCCAATAAGCATTCAAGTTTATACAGCTTGGAGTTGGACAATATGCACAGGAATGATGATTTGGTTAAAATACTGTATTCACCTGTCTAAAAATTGTACACACAGTGTTAGGGCTGGGGAAAAAATGGATTTGAATTTTGAATCGAGTTGAGAGGTCAAATCGATTCAAATTTTCAGCGATTTTTATTTTTATTTTTTTTTCACTAGGATACCGCTGCGGTCCTGCTGAGCAGCGGGCAGGAGTTTTTAGGTGAGGCCGCGGCTTCGGCCTAGTCCGTGAGGACGAGCTAGGCCAAAGCCACGACCTCCTCTAAAAATTCCTGCCCGCAGCTCCTCAGGACCGGCGCAGTGTCCATCAAAAAAAAAAAGTGAATCAAGTTTTTTTTTTTTTTTTTTAGAAAATCGCCCAGCTCTACACAGTGTATCTTTCTATTATAGCTGGGTGATAGGCGGCAGATGCTAGGATGCTTTTGTACATTTGCCTACTGACAAAGAAATGATCAGTCTATAATTTTAATGGTAGGTTTATTTTAACAGTGAGAGACAGATGAACAAAAAATATCCAGAAAAACGCATTTCAAAAAAGTTATAAATTGATTTGGGTTTTGCCACCAAGTACTAAGTCATGCCCATGTGCATGAGGCCTTATTGCTGTGCTTACCTTGAAGTAATGTGAGTTTCACTAGCTTGCTTTTACAAATTTTTTGTTGTTTATTTAAATATATAAATTTTGTGATTAGCCAATAGAGGTAGCTGTCAAAAGACATTTTTACATCTGCAAAAAACGGCCCATCTTCCCTGGGCTCTAATGAAGTGGGTTGAATGGTGCTGGGCTTCCATTAACTTGGAAGACTGAGGGCATCTAGTGGTAGAAAAGAAGTACTGTGGGGACAGCTCTGATAGTGAATATGAGTGATGCAGTAAATGCTGCTTTTTTATTTTTTTTAGTATTTTAATAGGGTATTTATTTTTGGATTTTTTGCTGGAGTCTGCTTTACTTTAAGCTAGTTGTCATTTTTTTGGACTAAAAGCTCCCTAAATGCATTTCAGCCCCTCTCCAGGACAGATTGTTGTCATGTAGGAGATGTAATGCTATTAGTATAATTTGTACATTTGAAAAAGTTGATATTTGCATAGGTAGTTCATGGGACTGCATGGCCACTGTGGATGGATTGGGACCTAAAATGTCAGGATGATCTGCTACTATATGCAGATTTCTTGGTTATGCAAATGTCCTTTTACAGGTTTAATTTGAAGTGTGTTACCCTAGAAAAAAAAAATTCTGGGCAGAGTTGCCACCTATCAAATGTGCCCAGACATTGCAAGTTTTGTGCATAGGATGAAGTTCCCAGTGTTTTTTTTTCTTTTATTTCGTATTTCGTTCTTTTTTTGTATAGAGCACCAGACACGCTAGTTATATGCAGTGGCGTCACTAGGGTTGGTGTCACCCGGTGCAGTAAAACATGGTGTCGCCCCTCAGTACAGACCACCCTCAGGATAAACCACCCCCCCGGGAATAAACCACCTCCCTCCATCAGTGCAGACCCCCCTCCATCAGTATAGAACCCCCGTCAGGATAAACCATCCCCTCCATTAGTGAAGAACCCCCCCAGGATAAACCACCCCCCTCCGCCAGTGCAGATCTCCCCGCCAGGAATAAACCACCTCCATCCATCAGTGCAGACCCCCCCCCAGGAATAAACCACCTCCCTCCCTCAGTGCAGACCCCCCTCCATCAGTACAGAACCCCCCCTCAGGATAAACCACCCCCTCCATTAGTGAACCCCCCCCCAGGATAAACCACCCCCCTCCATCAGTGCAGACCCCCCTCAGGATAAATCCCCCCCCCCCAATAAGTGCAAATCCTCCCAGGAAAAGCTGTCTTCCAGTACTGTAAAGTTTTTACAGCAGTGGCTGCCACTGAGGAAAGTTGTGCCGCTCACCCGTCCCCCTCTGCCTTCTCCAGCGTTTACAGAACTTCTTTTACTACACGCCTACAATGCATCACATTTTGTGAATGGGCGGAGGGAAGCTGTCACTAAGCTGCTCTTTTGCCTTTCACAGAATGTGATGAATTGTAGAACAGTAATGGTATGAGTACTGTGAATGGCAGTGAGGGAAGAAGGGTGTGGGTGAGTGGTGCAACTTTTCTCAGTAGCAGCAGCTACCTTTTCTTCCCTGCCATGCTACTCGGCTGCCAGGAGTAGAAACCACCTTGTTTAAAAGTTGCTCAAGTCATGGCTTACATAGGGCTATGGCCTTTCTATACACTCACTGGCCACTTTATTAGGTACACCTTACTGGTACCAGGTTGGACCCCCTTTTGCCTTCAGAACTACCTTAATTCTTTGTGGCATAGATTCAGCAAGGTGTTGGAAACATTCCTCAAAGATTTTGGTCCATATTGACATGATAACATCACGTAGCTGCTGCAGATTTGTCAGCGTCACATCCATGATGTGAATCTCCACTTCCACCACATCCCAAATATTCTCTATTGGATTGAGATTTGGTGATTGTGGAGGCCATTGGAGTACAATGAACTCATTGTCATGTTCAAGAAACCAGTGGTGGGATAATTTTAGCTTTGTAACATGGTGCATTATCCTGCTGGAAGGAGCCATCAGAACATGGGTACACTGTAGTCATAAAGAGATGGACATGGTCAGCAACAATACTCAGGTAGGCCGTGGTGTTTAAACGATGCTCAACTGGTACTAAGGGGCCCAAAGTGTGCCAAGAATATGTCCCCCACACCATTACACCACCCCCAGCCTGAACCGCTGATACAATGTAGGATGGATCCATGCTTTCATGTTGTTTACGGCAAATTCTGACCCTACCATCTGAATGTCGTGGCTGAAATCAAGACTCATCAGACCAGGAAACGTTTTTCCAATCTTCTTTTGTCCGATTTTGTTGAGCCTGTGCAAATTGTAGTTTCCTGTTCTTGGCTGACAGGAGTGGCACCCGATTTGGTCTTCTGCGGCTGTAGCCTATCTGCTTCAAGGTTTAATGTGTTGTGCGTTAAGAGATAGTATTCTGCATACCTTGGTTGTAACGAGTGGTGATTTGAGTTACTGTTGCCTTTTTATCATCTCAAACCAGTCTGCCCATTCTCCTCTGACATCAACAAGGCATTTTCGTCCACACAGCTGCCACTCACTGGATATTTTCTTTTTCAGACACTTAAATCCTCTTTCTTCCCCATTATGATGCTCAGTTTGAACTTCAGCAAGTCATCTTCACCACATCTATATGCCTAAATACATTGAGCTACTGCCTTGTGATTGGCTGATTAGCAATTTGTGTTACTAAGCAATTGAACAGGTATACCTCTTAAAATGGCCGGTGAGTGTATGTGACTGCTTTGGTACTTGGTGATTGGCCCAGCACTATCCCACGGTGGGGGTGCCAAATGCTTTTCCATACCCGGACATGTCTGTTATTTTTTGAGACCTTCTACAACTGAACAAAGTGGCAGGGAACAAAGCAAAGGTATGTACTGCTGGGGGTGGGGTGCATAGATGGGTACTGGGGGGAGACTTTTTGCTTTGCCCTGCATGAGTGAAGCACAGATTTAATAGGCCCCCCGCTCAGATCTCTTCTGTAATTGTGTGAACATGCTTTTCATTGGGATGTCAGTGACTTGTGTATATACATTCTTACTGAGATAGACTAAAGCTGTAGAGAATAGAGCGGCTCAGAACTGCTTTTAAGAAGCTGTAAGTGGTTTTGGTTTCCTTTACGTTATTTTTAACTGTGCTGCAGGAAGTCCTGGCTCGTGCAAAGCTGATTGTTGCATTTTTAATTAAAACACGAGCTTGCGTCTTTTATTTTAACTGCTGCCCTTGGGAAGAGACCATTGTATATCTAACCAATAAAACTATTTTTTTCTAGGTACAGATCAGTTGTCTGGATTTTTTTTTTTATAGTTAAAAACCTGTGACAGGATGTAAGAACATCACATAGTATTTGAATTTCCCTAATGGACAATAAAACATATATAGTTTGTGCATGGGCGTGGAAAACATAGGTGGAATCATGAAGTTGGCTTACAGTATACTCTATGTACACCCAGTCACTAAAATCGTATTTTAACCACTTGCCGACCAGCCCCTTGGCTCGGCTGCGTGAATCGCCGTCATGGCTCAGCTCCCCGAATCGCCGTCATGGCTCGGCTCCCCGAATCGCCGTCATGGCTCGGCTCCCCAAATCGTCATGTTACGTTGCTTCCAACTTTAGCCACTAGGGACACTGTGCACGCACGCCCCCTGCCCGCCCAAGGAGCCAATGCGATTGCCCGGCGGTTGCGATCGCTGCCGCACTGGCCTCACGCGATCACTCGGGGCACACCGTGAACCGGGATTTGTGTGTGTAAACACAGTTTCCGGTTCTCTGAGGGGAGAAGGGACAGATCGTCTGTTCATACAGAGTACAAACAGTGATCCGTCATCTCCCCTACACAGTCCCCTCCCCCCTTCAGTTAGAACACACACTAGAGAACGCATTAACCCCTTGATCGCCCCCTAGTGTTAACCTCTTCCCTAGCAGTGATATTTTTACAGTAATCAATGCATTTTTATAGCACTAATCACTGTATAAATGCCAATGGTCGCAAAAATGTGTCAAAATTGTCTGACGTGTCCGCCATAATGTCACAGTCCTGATAAAAATCGCAGATCGCCATCATTACTAGTAAAAAATAAAATAAAATTAATAATAAAAATGCCATAAAACTATCCCCTATTTTGTAGACACTATAACTTTTGCACAAACCAATCAATATACACTTTTTGCAATATTTTTTATTTATTTTTTACCAAAAATATGTAGAAGAATACATATCGGCCTAAACTGAGGAAAAAATGTGTTTTTGTTTTTATATATTTTTGGGAGATATTTATTATAGCAAAAAATAAAAAATATTGTTTTTTTTCGAAATTGTCACTTTTTCTTGCATTGTCATCCTGTCACTATGGACTACTAGTCGAGACTAAAAGCAGCCATGCTGATACACCGTGTGCAGGCATAGTCTACTGTTCACCATTAGGATCCCCCCAAGAAACAACGTGCAGCAGTCGCTGGAGTACATGCAAGTAGATGGAAGTGGCTGAAAAGAATCTGCAAGAGATCAGCAATGTTGATATACAATTCTTGTTGGCCTCTTGCCATGGTGGGCCAAATAATCAATAAACAGTGCTGCGCTATAAATCAAAAACAATTAATAATGGTACAAGTGTAACTAAAAAATGGGAATCAATAAACCCTATATTGCTGAAAGTTCATATATAGATAATATATATAGATAAAATCCCTGATCATCTCATCCAATGATGGATGTGCAAAAGAAGGAAGGCAGAATCTAGGGCTCTCCGTTTTAAAATGTTTAATTATATATATGTATATATATATATATATATATATATATATATATATATATATATACATACACTGTGTCACTGTGTGTGTGTATATATATATATATAAAGGGTAAGGTATACATTTAACAAAGATAGCACTGTAAGCGGTGCAAGCTGAAAACACATTTCAGACACAATAGGTCTCAAGATGGCTTTGTCCCCTCGAGGCATATCGTCAAAGCATTGACTTCTTCAGTAGTCAATGTTTTGACGAAACGCGTCTAGAGGACGTGTATAGATTCTGAGCACTGGAGCACTAAATTCTGCCTTCCTACTTTTGCATATCCATCATATTTGGTGAAATGATTGGGTTTTTTTTATCCCATGGGAATAAGCGATTTGTAGGAGGAATGTGATTACCAGCACCCCGCCAGCCTTCTCTACTATCCCCAGAGGGGAACATTGCTGATTTGACTCAGATATGAGGTGAGCAGCCTGTGAGACTGGTGGGGGAGAGCACAAGCATTTTGGATTTTTGCACCGTTGATAAATAGTTTTTTTTTTTAATTAATTTCAATCAGTCACACATTTCATATATGAACTTTCAGCAATGTATGTTTATGGATTACCATGTTTTAGTTACACTTGTACCATTATTAATTGTTTTTGATTTATAGCGCAGCACTGTTTATTGATTATTTACACCTCTTAAGTGAAGTGAGAACACTTTATTTCACGAGATTGCACAGATTGATATTCACTTTATGCCCCTTTCACACTGAGGCGTTTTTCAGGCGCTACAGCGCTAAAAATAGCACCTGAAAAAAGCGGCTCCTTTCACTCCAGTGTGAAAGCCCCGAGTGCTTTCACACTGGAGCGGTGCGCTGGCAGGATGGTAAAAAAAAGTCCTGCTAGCAGCATCTTTGGAGCGGTGAAGGAGCGGTGTATTCACCGCTCCTACCCATTGAAATCAATGGGGCAGCGCGGCTATACCGCCTGCAAAGCGCTGATGCAGCGGCGCTCTGTGGGCGATTCTAACCCTTTTTTGCCTGCTAGTGGGGGTTAAACCTGTCCTGCTGGTAGCTGAATAGCGCCACTAAAACTACGGTAAAAATCAGCGCTAAAAATAGCGCCGCTTTACCGCGGCCGCCCACACCGCCCCAATGTGAAATTGGCCAGTAAGGATTTGATGGTGTTCCTTGTACACTGTGCTCAGTAGTTTCAGTGATCTAGGGTCATTCCCCCCCCCCCCCCCCCCCAGAAAGGGGGAAATGTTTTAGGATTTTTTTTTTTTTTTTTTTACACTTTGATTGTTGTTACAGTGATGATTACTATAATAGCAACTTTTTGAACTGTCACGAAAAGAATACATTCATAACAGCTGTGATTTACTATTGTGTGCTGTAACTGGCCCACAGCTTTAATTTTCTTTGGCTTTTTTAAATGAATTGGAGGGGGGGGGGGGGGGCACTAAAAAAAATGTAAATATTTATTTAGAGCAGGAATATGCAATTAGCGGACCTCCAGCTGTTGCCGAACTACAAGTCCCATGAGGCATAGCAAGCCTGACAGCCACAAGCATGACACCCAGAGGCAGAGGCATGATGGGACTTGTAGTTTTTCAACCGCTAATTACATATGCCTGATTTAGAGAATGCCCTAGCGATTGCTTGCACAGTTTGAATGCAAATGATTCCCAGTACTGAGGAAGCAAGTTGTTTTCTTAATGTGAATAAACAAGCTCAACTTTTCTCATCTAAAATCTATTTCCAGATTCGGAAAACACTATAATGCAATTAAATATTGAAAGAATTATTTCTGTTTGTAAAGATTTAAGACGTTTCCTGCAGAATATTAATTTTCCCCGCAGCACAAATGCTTTAGCCGTGACGTGTCCGCGGACCCCTTCTGCTTCTTATTAGAATATGGATTAAATGTCATTGTGCATTACAGTGGCAGCGGTCACATATTTCACCAGAGTATGAGGACTGGTGTCTGTCTTCTGGATTCCCTCTGCCCTACTACAATAACTGTTCTGATTTCCTGCTGAGCTTCCTGTGAGCACGCGGCGCGGGTAAGAACACTGCTATCTGATTCTTACTATACAGAAATGTGTCGCCGACTGTTTATATATAAAGAAACTGCACTTTCCTGGTGGCTGCAGTGCACAAAATGTCACATTTATTACAAGAGAATGAAGTCAGCAAATAGAAAGCACAGAAAAGTCGATCTATTGCTAGAGCGTATTGCAAAGTCAGATTACAGAACTGAAATCGGAGTAACATTTGTACAGTCTCTACACATTTGTGTAGCTGCGACAACTAAAGCCCCATACACACTATCAGATTTTCTGCAGATTTTTTCCTTCACATTTACCAAAACCATATAATATGGAGGTCAAACCTTAGGAGTTTCAATTTATATGCAATCAGGCAGGCCCTTGCACTACATGGTTTTTGTAAATCTGAAGGCAAAAATCATCAGAAAAACTGATAGTGTGTATGGGGCTTGAGTGGTGCACCTAAACTGCTTCAGCCCCGGAAGATTTTACCCCCTTCCTGACCAGAGCACTTTTTGCGATTTGGCACTGCGTCTCTTTAACTGACAATTGCGCAGTCGTGCGATGTTGCACCAAAACAAAATTGGCGTCCTTTTTTTTCCACAAATAGAGCTTTCGTTTGGTGGTATTTGATTGCCTCTGCGTTTTTATTTTTTGCGCTATAAACAAAAAAAGAACAACAATTTTGTAAACAAAAGCAATACTTTTTTACTTTTTGCTATAATAAATATCCCCCAAAAATCTACAAAAAAACAGTTTTTCCTCAGTTCAGGCCGATATGTATTCTTCTACATATTTTTGGTAAAAATAAATCGCAATAAGCGTATATTGATTGGTTTGCACAAGTTATAGCGTCTACAAAATAGGGGATAGTTTTATGGCATTTTTATTATAATTTTTTTATAATTTATTATTAGTAATGGCGCCGATCTGCGATTTTTATCATGACTGCGACATTATGGCGGACAGATCGGACACTTCACACTATTTTGGGACCATTGTCATTTATACAGCAATCAGTGGTATAAAAATGCACTGATTACTGTGTAAGTGACACTGGCAGGGAAAGGGTTAAACACTAGGGGGCGATCAAGAGGTTGTGTTCTAGGGAGTGATTCTAACTGTGGGGGGTGGGCTACCACTGACATGATATCGATCACCGCTCCCGATGACAGGGAGCAGTAAATCCCTGTCATGTCACTAAGCAGAATGGGGAAATGCCTTGTTTACATAGGCATCTCCCCTTTCTGCGGCTCCATGACACGATCGTGGGACACCGGCGGACATCGAGTCCGCAGTACCCGAGGCCACGGTCACGCTGTACGCGGTGGACATGCGGGCCCACTAGTGCCGCCAATTAAAGAGGATGTACAAGTACACCCATTTGCCCACCGCTGCCATTGTGCCGATGTATATCAGTGTGCAGCAGTCGGCAAGTGGTTAATGGCAGCAGTTGCACTCCATCTTGTGGCCTCCAGCCCATTCCAACCTTGCACATGCTGTGAGCTGAATGGCTTCATCGGACAGCGTCAGGTTATCTCTGGACACTTTGAGAGCACAGAATAAAACCTGACATGGGAGAGTGGTATAGTTTTTTTGAAGGTTGGCTGACTTGATTAGAAAGGTTTAGAAATAGATGAGGGTTCTCATAAAAATATGTAGGCCTGCATATCTAAAGAATACTTAAATTTTGTATGTATGCTTCAGGGTCATACCATGAGACTGGGTTCACACTAGTGCGAATTGAATGTGGATTTTAACTGCATCCAATTCGCATGTCAGGAGACTGTGACCGGCTCTCAATGGAACCGATTCACACAGCTCCGGGACGGCTGCGGAGCGGTTTGCAGAAGAGTCCTGTACGTTTTCTGGTCCATTTCAGGTTTGAATCCAGCCCAAAATTTGGTCCTGATTCATCCCTGAAACAGAGAACAGGGACGCACTGGACCCTGCTGTAAGCCGCTCTGCACAGCAGTGTGAACCCAGCCTGAAAGTGATGAGCACCAACCTATAAATTGTATCTAAACCCAAAATGAAAATGTAAAATATTGCAGCTTACCATTTAGATGTGGTGGTTGCATTAGTTTCCTTTTTCTATGCCTCTTTCCCTTTTATTTTCCCTTGGTGATGTGGCCAGTAACACATCCTGTCTTAGCATTAGGCTACTTTCACACTGGGGCGTTGCGGGCGCGGGCGATAAAGCAGCGCTATATTTAGCGGCGCTTTACCGTCATTTTAGCGTTTTGGAATGTTTGAACTTATCATGGCTTTTTGTTCTTGGAGACAATCCAAACACTTTTGCAGATCTGTAACACAGCATATATTAAGAGATATGATAATATTCCCCTTATATATGTAACAAGGTTTAGCCATCATTACCTGTGAGTGGTCTCCATCGGACTGTTTCCATCGGAATATCCGACGGACCAAGTTTTCCAACTTGTCTATAAAATTTTCCGACAACATGATCCGATCGGACTTTGTCCGATTGTGTGTAGAGAATTCCGATCGGACAAAGTGCCACGCATGCTCAGATCAAATTCCTAGACCAAAGCTATTGGCTACTAGCCTGAACGTAGTCCCGTCGTAACGAAATAACGTCACCACGTTCTGAACGATCGAATTTTCTGACAACTTTGTCCGACCATGTGTATGCAACACAAGTTTCGGACAAAATCCGATGGATTTTGTTGTCGGAATGTCCGACCGTGTGTACAAGGGCATACACTTTTTATGTAGTTACAGCAAGTTTTCCTGTTTGGATTGAAGGATTTACATATATGAAACACTGACCATTGTAAGCACCCGTTAGAGCATTAGAACAATATTTTTTTAAAGTGCCACTTTTGATTTACAAGTGAGTCTGGTAAAGGAAAAATAACAGACTTGCTGTAATTATCTGCAGGTGGAAAAAAGGAAAAGCCCAAAACAGGACCTGTGTCAAATCCTGATATGCCCGTCCTAGAGGACACAGACGTAAGCCTCGTACACACAATCGGATTTTCAGCAGGGAATTGTGTAATGACAGAAATCCAACCGTTAGTACGCTCCATCAGACAAATGTTGGCCAACTTTCTGCCAACAAATGTTGGATGGCAGGCTAGTAAATTTTCGACGTACAGTGGTCTGTTGTCAGATTTTCCTATCGTGTGTACACAAGTCCGTCACACAAAAAGTTGAAAGTACACACACGCATGTTCAGAATCAGTGCTCATCAAACATGACATTAGCAGAAGGTACCCAAAGGGTGGAGCTCAAGTGCTGAAATTCCTCGTAGTACATCACTACATTCGAGTTTGTTGGCAGATAATTGTGTGCCGTTAGTATGCAAGACAAAATCCAGGATCCTATAATCTATGTGCTTAACAAACATCTCACTGTAATTATTGAGGTTCATTTTTTCAAAGATTCTGCGGAAAGAAAATTTGAGACACTCCTAAGGAGAAAATTCCACATGGTTACAGTGTAGCATGACCCCGCAGTTGTCATTCAAAGTGTGACAGCTCTAAAAGTTGAAAAATGGCCTGGGCAGGAAGGGGGTGTAAGTGCCCTGTATTGAGGTGGTTAAGATACATTAATTATTGTGTTTATTCAGCATGAAATGGAGCTTAGTTCTGTAGTATGAGGCTGTATATAATGCAATATTTACAGTACATTTTTGGTAAACAAATTCAATGAATCCAAGCTCTGCAAGCTGAGATAACATGTACCGCATTGATGCATTCACACAATGTCACAGTAACCATGAGATAAAACAAATTTCAGGAATATTCCTTTATCCCATTGTTTTGCAAATCTATGTACACTACAAACTGTATGATTGAATCGGTTCTGATATCGCTTTTTTTTACAAACCTGACAGCTTATTATTCTAAATAGGAAATCTTAATTTTGTTAATTTTACAAATATTAAAGATTCTAACTACCAGCAAGAATAAGTCCTTACATTTAAAGAGCACTTGTCATTTCAGATCCATCATGGCAGATCCTGTTAGCGGGCATCCACTCACCTGCTGCCACCATGTCCCTCGCTTTGTTGTGTCACTGCCGCATCATCAGCCGTCCCATTAAAGTGAATGGGACTGTCGGTGAGTCAACAGCGGGTCAGAGGAGGCGCCGCTACGGGACAAAGATGACACTTGCTCTTTAAAAATTATGATTTAAATCGAGTTGATTTAAATCAAGCCTTTTTAATAGTGACTTAAATCGTGGTTTAAATCGACTTGATTTAAATCAAATCCACAGTGCCACAAACTGTCCAAGGGCAGTTAGATTTGCAGCATGCCCTCAACATCTCTTGTCCCAGGAGTCATTGTGCCAGAAACACCACAAGATAAGTTCAAAGGATTTTACTCAAACCTTAAGTTTGGCTCTTACCTACCTATCATCCTTGTGCTTTGCTTCCATGCATCCAAAGGAATTGTCCCTAAATAGTCACAGCTATTATACTAAACCGTAAGGCCTCATTCACACAAGGCATACACAAGTGTGCACCCATGTAGGGCTGTGTGTCGGACCTGTACACCCGCATGCTTGTCAGATTGGGAGCAGCTTCTGTGTCTGTGCAGCCGCAGTGTTCCAATTTACGTCAATCGGACTGCCTGCAAAGGGATGCACAGAATACCTGACGGGTAAACATGACTGTAAATGAGGGTATGCTTTTGTACCTGTGTGAATGTGACCTAAAGCTACTGCTTCTTATCAGACAAATCCCTGTTTATTCCTTCCTTGGGACCTCGCAAGGGACACCCTGTGATTGCAAGAGCTTACACTCTTAAACAAAAACCTCCTCTTTCTCTGACGTGCCCCTACTCCACCAGATCTGTAGGAATTTTTCTGGGCATTTTGGCACCACGTTTCTAAAGCCCAACTGTGTCTAAGGCCACCACCTGGTCTACTGTTCATACTTTCTCAAAGTTTTACCCCACACTTTTGTGGATGCAGTTTTTGGCAGCAAGGTTCTTGCGGTGGCACTGTGAACCTGTGTCATTTTGACTTCTGTTATTTATCGGCATTTTGGCACTGTTTGCCTAGTTGTTGCCCACTCTTATTTTTATAGTTTGGGTACGTCCCATGGTGTATGAATGTACGTTGCCTGTGCCATCTGTATGCTCTACTATGATTAAGATGATAGGAACTTTGACTTACCTGCAAATTCCATATCTTGGCGTACAGTACAGGACACAGGCCACCCTCCCTTTCTTCCTTTCCTGCTTGCTTGGATTACTATGCTTTTCTTGTTACAAAATTGGGACTCAGAGTGGGGTAGGGTTATGGGGAAGCAGTGTCCTCTAAAGCTTGCCAGTATACAATCACCTGTACACGCCCTTATATGCGTTATGTGGTCATGGCGTGAAATGTCATTGACTACTTTGGGTCACTCCTTGTTTTACATTGTCATTTCTCTGTGTTGCCGTATTGAATAAATCTGTATATATTGTCAATTGGCTCCATTTCTGTGGTGGCTGCATTGATAATGTATGGTTTGATTTGGCACACAGTAATTTTAATATAAGCAGAGGGCTTTTTATTTAGATTGTAATCTCCTTCTTTGGCCCTGCCTGTTCTGTGATTGGAAGAGTTGTTGCTCCCCCAGAGTGAAAGTAATCAGCTTAAATTAAAGGGATTTTCTGATACATTTAAATAAAGGAACCACGGGTAGGCAGCCTTGGCACTCCAGCTATATTGAAATTACAAATCTCATGAGTCATTGCAAGGCTGATAGCCCCAAGCGTGACTCCCAGAGGCAGAGGCATGATGGGTCTTGTAGTTTCATAACAGCTGGAGTGTCAAGGTTATATACTTGCATTGCAGTTTTTCTGGTCCTCTTGTTTTTAGGAGTTACAGAAGGCACTGCATGTTACAAACGACCAGCATCCCCTGAGGAAGCCCGTTTTAGTGGCGAAACATGACGGAAAGTCCATCTTAAACTGCTTTGTTGTTTAAGCTACACAATTATTTGCATTAGCCTTAATCTGTATTTTCTTCTCCTTTTTCATTTGTGTGTTTTTTTATAAATTCATTTTTATTGTGCTTTTTAAAATAAAGGAATATTTTTTATATATTTGATATCTTTTTCTAACTATTTGCACCTATAAAGTCCCTATCTCTATGCATTTTTTACCTAATTTTGGGTTGTGATGCTAAAAACGATTTGGAATGCTCTTGATCATAACAATTTGTACATAGTTGCATAGTTATTCCGGTTGCAAAAAGACACGTCCATCGAGTTCAACCCACAGAGAAAAAAAAGAAAACCAACACACTCGAATAGAAAATCTCCCAATACCCACAGTTGATCCAGAGAAGGCAAAAAAATAAAAGCCCAAACCCCAATAGGTTGCCTACCCCTGTCTATAAAAGAACACCTGATCTGCAAGTAATGTAAAGTAAAGTGAAGGTAAAGTTTAAGGTCTAAGAATATCAATTTTAAGATAAAGGAAAGCACATAGAGGCAAACACAACTAGTAGGAAGTGTGGCCCAGGAGTTGAGACCCATCTAAGCCCTTGTACACACGGTCGGACATTGCGACAACCAAATCCGTCGGATTTTGTCCGAAACTGTTGCATACACACAGTCGGACAAAGTTGTCAGAAAATCCGATCGGTCTTAACGTGATTACGTTATTTCGTTAGGACGGGACTACGTTCAGGCTAGTAGCCAATAGCTTTGGTTTAGGAATTTGATCTGAGCATGCGTGGCACTTTGTCCAATCGGAATTCTCTACACATGATCGGACAAAGTCCGATCGGATCATGTTGTCGGAAAATTTTATAGACAAGTTGGAAAACTTTGGTCCGTCGGATATTCCGATGGAAACAGTCCGATGGAGACCACTCACAGGTAATAATGGCTAAACCTTGTTACATATATAAGGGGAATATTATCATATCTCTTAATATATGCTGTGTTACAGATCTGCAAAAGTGTTTGGATTGTCTCCAAGAACAAAAAGCCATGATAAGTTCAAGCATTCCAAAATGCTGTAGAGTTTTGTTTCCAAGCATACCAGTGGGAAATAGTTTAGTATATTGTCTCTGCAGGAGACATGTTATTTCTCACAAGGCTTAGCTCTTCCTTTATAAATGAGAACAGTAGTCAATATAAAGCCCTATTAATGTCCTCTTATGAGCAAATGTTGCATTTGTATTGCGTGTGACCAGTGTTTAGAATTATTCCTTATGGTGGCAATTGCAGGTTTTATTTATTTATTTATTTATTTTAATTTTTTTGAGTCACATGGTAATTTCAGGTAATTGCATGGTTTATTAAATCAGAATTTTCAGTAAAAAAAAAATATTTATTTCATTTAAGTGCACACAAACACAGTATAATATTTAGGTAAAATATTACAAGTAAATAGCTACCAAATACATAAAGCCATAAAACTGCATGTGCCTGTGCATAAAACGATGCTACTCAAAATTGTCTATAGGTGATGCTTTAAAAGCATTTGCAGTTCAATTTAGTGTTACCTGTGAATGATGGCCCTAGAATTCTTGTCCTCACTCTGGTGTCTGCAGTGATACATAATATTTGTGGCATAATCTTTTTTCATATTTATGCCCCGAAGAGGGGGGCTTTAAAAAAATAAATGTTTTAACCGCTTGCCGACCAGCCGTCATCATTATACTGTGGCAGGTCAGCTCCTTCCCGCAAACCGCCGTAGCTGTACGTCGGTCCCTTTAACAGCTATAGCAGGCACGGCACGCACCCCCGCACAGCGGGGGAGCTGATGCGCGTGGCCAGCAGCCCGCAATGTGCGCCAGCCACCTGCGATCGCTCCACAGAGAGCCAGAACTGGGATCTGTTGAATTAAACAAACAGGTCGTCGTTCTGCCAAGGAAGTACAGAGGTATTGTCTGTTCTTAGTGATTAGGACCAGTGATCTCTCTGTACTCCCATTCAGACCTCTCCCCCACGGATAGAAACACCTCCCAGGGAACACATTTAACCCATTGATCCCCCTATTGTTAACCCCTTCCCTACCAGTGTCATTTATACAGTAATCAGTGAATTTCTATGGCACTGATCGCTGTATAAATGTCATTGGTCCCAAAAAAGTGTCCGATCTGTCCGCCGCAATGTCGCAGTTCCACTAAAAATTGCTGATCACTACCATTACTAGTAAAAAAAAAAATGAATAATAAAAATGCCATAAATCTATCCCCTGTAGACGTTATAACTTTTGTGCAAACCAATCAATATACGCTTATTGCGATTTTTTTTTTTCCAAAAATATGTAGAAGAATACATATTGGCCTAAACTTTTTTTTTTGCATATTTATTATAACAAAATATAAAAAATATTTTTTTTTTTTTATTGTCTTTTTTTGTTTATAGCGCAACAAAAAAAACAACACAGAGGTGATCAATGAGCAAAAGAAAGCTCTATTTGTGGGAGAAAAGTACGTCGATTTTGTTTGGGTTCAGCGTTGCAGGACCGCGCAATAGTTAAAGCGACGCAGTTCCGTATCAAAAAATGGCCTGGTCATTAAGGAGGAAAATCTTCCAGGGCTGAAGTGGTTAAACTTGTGTAATAGCATACTGCAGGTGATAGGTTCTCTTTAAGGAGAATCTGTTACTTGTGCTATTTTATTACATAATAGACCCCTGATGTCTTTCTTGCACTCGGTTGAAGGTAATTGAACCAAGACTATGCTTGATTACCCCAGTACCCAGAGAGTGACAGCTCTGAACCCGAAAGCGCTCAGAGCTGATGCCAAGTTCAAATGCTTTGGCAAACGTTTTTTTGGAATTTGCATTTCAACATTCAGGCAAAATCCTACTAGTGTGTGGTCAAATTGATGGTTTACATACAATCTAATACCTAGTACCTGTGCCTCCTATAAACATGTTTAGACATTGTCAAAAAGATTCCTCCATCCACACAAACAGGATTGATGGAGAAATCCCTGCTGCCGAGACATTTCTGACAGCGGGGCTCGCTGCTGATCAACAAACATTTTCCAGCATGTCCCTTCTACAGAAGTTGATCAAATGATCAACTTGTGTCTAACAGGGATGGCCACACTGATTGAAATTCAGTCGATCCCTGCTGAACCATTCAAATTTCAATTTTGCCTGTGGCCAACTTAAACTTTGGAGTCTTTTTTTTTTTTTTTGCACACAAGTGTACTTTAATAAGTGGCCAGCGCAGGTTTGATTTTGGCACATAGCCACATTTGCGCAAGAGAATAAGAGTAATAAAATAAAGGTGTGACCTTATAGTAAATCAGAAAAAAATATGTGGGGCTAGCACAAGTATATTACCCATCAAATAATTTTTATTGATCAGGAAGGATGTGCTGGAACTGGAGAGAGTCCAGAGAAGGGCAACAAAGCTAATGAAGGGACTGAAGGACCTTAGTAAGACCCCTTTCACACTGGGGCGTTTTTCGGGCGTTTTTCAGGCGCTTTAGCGTTAAAAAAAGCGCCTGTAAAGCGCTTGAAAGAAGCCGCAACTGCAATCCCAATGTAAAAGCCCGAGTGCAAGCAGCTTCTTTGCAGCGCTTTTGGAGCGGTGAATACAACGCTCCTAAAGCGCCCCTTCCCATTGAAATCAATGGGAAGCACCTGTAAAACTCCCGAAAAGCGCCTGAAAAGTGCTATTGGCAGCAGCATTTTGTGGGCGCTTTTAATCCTTTATTTGGCCACTAGCAGGGGTTAAAAGCATCCCAATAACGCTCGAAAAACGCTGGTAAAGCGCTGCTAGTTTAAGCGGCGCTTTACGAGCATTTTTCAGGCGCTGACATTGTGAAAGGGCTCTTAATGCACTTGGGCTTTCACATTGGGATTGCAGATGAGGCTTCTTTCAAGCGCTTTACAGGCGCTTTTTTTAACACTAAAGCGCCTGAAAAACTCCCTGGTGTGAAAGGGGTCTAATGAGGGAAGATAACAAGCATTGAACTTATTCTCTGTGGAGAAGAGACGCTTGAGAGGGGATATGATTTTAATGTACAAATACCGTACTGGTGACCCCACAATAGGGATAAAAGTTTTCTGCATAAGGGAAATTAAAATGACACACGGCAATTGACTAAAATTAGAAGAGAGGCGGTTTAACCTTAAACTGTGTAGACGGTTCTTTACTGTAATGCCCCATACACACGGTCAGATTTTACGCCGGAAAATGTGCGATCGGATCATGTTGGCGGAAAATCCGACCGCGTGTGGGCTCCATCTGACTTTTTCCGTCTGATTTTCCGACGCACAAAGTTTGAGAGCAGGATCTAAAATTTTCCGACAACAAAATCTGATCACATAAATTCGATCCTGTGTAAACAATTCTGACGGATAAAGTGCCACGCATGCTCATCTACTATGTAACATCATACAAGTGACACATGTATTGATGAAGAGACCCTTTGCTTTTATTGAACACTGCACTTTTATGGCGATCAAAGTGATCACTTGGTGAATAGATGTGGTTGAACATTATCATCAATCAAGTTGTTGTAGGACCCATTACAACCAGGTCTTAGTACTGCATGGTGTGTGACCAGGATGTGATTATTTATTACATAAGTCTGCTCTTGTTTAATATAGATTTGCTGCACAGCAGAGTTAAAGGCTATTTCTAGGTGTACCAAGAATGAAGCATTACATTACGTTCTCTTGCTGTTTTTATTAGTTCTTAGTTACACAGATGCTCATTTTAGCACAACAAAAAAGCTGCTGACAAGTTTAAAGTGCGGCTCCCTAGAGGTACCAGTACATATTTGTAGCAACTATCAGTACCTTCTGTTCCCCCAGATCTATGGGCCAATCAATAGGCAAAGCTTTGACATTACTTATTACTTGATGGTGTTGAAGCTTGCCCACTTCTTCCTGCCTCCTACACATTTTAATAGCCAATATGGAAGCCCATGGTGGTGGTGGTGGTGGGGGGGGGGGGGGGGGTGCTCAAATGCTGACACCCCCTAAAAGTGCCATTCTGGACATTCATTTGAATGAAGCAGGAGATAATGAAAGCTGATTGGTGATCCTTTGGACCTGTAATCAATGTTTCGTTTTCCTAAATCTCCACTATGAGAGCAATTCGCTGGAGAAAAAAATAATTCTAATTGAAATGCCTGTTTTTACCCATGGTTATGTGATGCCGCAGCCCACGTCTTCTCCTTCTTACTTCCTGTTTGGACCCTTTTGGGGGGGAGAGGATAGTACTAGACCGACAATCTTTGGCTTTATTTGCATTTCTGGATTCATGGTCTCTGGCATCTGGCACCTGAATTGTCTGTGCCAGTGACCTCAAGATGGGACACGGTCAGAAAATCGTACAAAAAATACCACCTTCAAAGTGATCTATGATAATCTGATCGTTAGTACACAGCTTTTGATAGTCGATCACGACGGTTCATCCAATATTATGCAATGTGACAAGCTAATTTTTCCCGTACAATACCAGATCGTACAATTTTCGCTTAATCGGTACAGTTTTTGTCTGAAAGTACAATACAAATCCAATCCAATACATTACATCACCAATGCCAATACAATTCAATACATTACATCACTAATACAAATACAATACATTACATCACCAATACAAATACAATACATTACATCACCAATACAAATACCATTCAATACATTACATCACCAATACAAATACAATCCAATACATTACATCACCAATACAAATACAATACATTACATCACCAATACAAATACAATACATTACATCACCAATACAAATACCATTCAATACATTACATCACCTATACAAATACCATCCAATGCATTACATCTCTTCTGAATTTTTATGTTGTATGAGAATTTTCGTAACTTTAATAACCTCTTCATTTTCAATATGAGATTAGCTTTAAAAAAAAAAAATGGATGATCATTTGATAATCTCATTGCATGTACCAGGCATTATATGAGTATATGTGGCTTCATTGGGTAAGAGGATAAAAAATCCTGTTAGGATGGGTAGGAGAGTGTTGGAGAGAGGGATAGGGATAAAAATGTTTTGCCCTGGATTGGAGCTTTAAGGTGACAGGGCCTCTTTAAAACTGAGTTCTGCCCCCCTTCCAAAAATTAAAAAGTCAGCAGCTACAAATACTGTAGCTGCTGACTTTTACTATTAGGGCACTTCCCTGCCTAGGCATCCATCCTCACCTGGCGCCGCCATCTTGGCTAAGGGAATCTGGCAGTGAAGCCTTGTTGCTTCACAGCTGATTACTACTGTGCATGCTCGAATCGCGCTGCGGTCTGTAAATGGGCTGGTTGCTGGGGGAAGGAAGGGGGTGGGGATGTCTGGCTCCCTTTTTCATGGCGAACTGAGCTGGAAGTGGGAGCGGGTACCTGCCCCCCCCCCATCCAAAAGGTGCCAAATGTTGAGGGGGGGGGGAGTCCGGACAAGCATAGCTTCCCCTTTTGGGTGGAGCTCTGCTTTAAGATGTTGATTTTTGAGCTAGCAGAGTGGGCAAGGGTATGTCAATTCTATGACTCATTTAAGTATCTGCAGCCAGTAGATGGAGCTATAAACAAGTCTCAGCTGTTAGGCAGCAAGTAGTTGGTAGTCCTTTGCTATGTTGTATATTTACATGATTTTATTACTGAACACAATACAGAAAATATTTATATCCTTTATATATGCATAACTTTAAACCCCTGGCACTTCCGTGTTCAGGAAAAAAAGGCCATATAAAGATAAATGCTGATGCAGCCAAGCATTGGCTTTTACATGAGTATATGGGCGTTCAGCCATCCATTTATGGGAGAGGTTGTACGCCCAACCTGCAGCAGAAAATCAGAGTTTTTTTACTATAGGTATATTTAATGCCTATATATGTCTGTGACCATGTACTCTTATTAGAACTTTAACAAAATGTGGCTATGCCCATGACATCGAAACAGTTAATTCACTTCTAACTCAGAATGCATTGAACTTGTGCACTGAAGAATGATCTTTAATGTCAAAATTTTATTTTTGATTAATCTGTGAAGGTCTGAAACTTTGTTCCTAGTCTGTTAGATGATGGGAAAATTGGAATAAAAGCTTTTCCTTTGATAATACAGCATTAGTAAGGAGCAGCGGTGTTCTTGACCTGTTCTTGTGTTTGAGCAGGAACTTTAATGGGATCCTATATCAAGGGGATATGACATCATTGAGACAGTGGGCATGGTACGCAGAGCTTTAATAGTGTTATTTATCAACTGGGAGCACGGATCTCTTTGGCAGAGTGGAAAACTTGCAAAGCATAACCATAAGTGAATTGAGACTCCTGATCCGGCAAAAGCACTGACTTTTAAAGTGGTGGCATGCAAGTGTGGAAAATGGATAGGTTGCCAATGCACTTTAGTTTTTATTGCAAGGAATAATGATTACTTTGAGCATCTTGATATGTGTTTTCTATATATTCTGCATTATCGGTTGAGAGACAGATTTGTTCTATATTTATCCTGCGAGTTTCAACTACGGAGAGATAGAACTAACATTATTAGAAGCTGCTTCACTTATCCTTTCTGCATCATTGGTCTGTGCCCATTGTATGATTTGCTGAAAATACAACCATCAGACAGGTACCAGGCTGCCATGGGGCAGAGTAGACCCAACCCATTAGGAAAAAAAAATTGTTTCACTCCTGGTAGCCATCTACCTGCTTGGTTATACTGCTACCTGCAGAGGAATAAGGTCATCCTTTGAGTCCTTCCTTCCTACCTAAGGTAGTGTTCTCCTTTCCTCTAAATGAGAATACTCTGCTTTCATCACTCTGCCCTATGCTGGTTTATCAAATGAGAGATAGCTTTTTACTACTTGGATGTGGTCCAGGGTATTCGCCAGACAGTGGTTAAAGTGGTCCTAAAGCCTTAACCACATCGGCCCCAGAAAGTTTTACCCCCTTAATGACCGGGCCATTTTTTGAGCAGCAGTTTTTCAACCTCAATTTTTTTGGAAAAAATACACTTTCATGAATTAATAAAAAAACAAAACAGTAAAGTTAGCCCAATTTGTTTGTATAATGTGAAAGATGATGTTACACTGAGTAATTAGATACCTTACATTTCATGCTTTGAAATTGCACACACTCATGTAATGGCAGCAGACTAAGGTACTTAAAAATCTCCATAGGCAACGCTTTAACAATTTCTACCGGTTCCAGTTTAGAGTTACAGAGGAGGTGTTGTGCTAAAATTATTGCTCTCGATCTAATGATTGCGGCAATACCTAACATTTGTGGTTTGAACACCATTTACATTTGTGGCTGCAACTTGCTGCATGCTTTAAATATATATATATATATATATATATATATATATATATATATATATATATATATATATATATATATATATATATATATATATATATATATATATATATATTTATATTTACATTTATTTTATTTATTTTCTTTATTTTATTTTATGATTTTTATTTTTACACTCTCTTTAAAAATAATTCTTCTAATATTTTTTTTTGCTGTCACAAGGGATGTAAACATCCCTTGTGACAGTAATCGGCAGTGACAGGTACTCTTTTTGGAGGGATCTGGGGTCTAAAAGACCCCAAATCCCTCCTTTGCACTTAAAAGCATTCAAATAGCCAAGTTTGCCTGTTTTCAATGCTGTTATTTTTTTAAATGTTGGTGCCTTTAAGGCTCCAGTAAACAAGAAGTGATGTCGTGACATCGCTTCCGGGGTAACTAGATATGAGACACAATCGAAGCTGATTCCGGCTTCATTCTGAACCCTGGCTAGCCAATGGACGTGCCGGCTGGTCGAGTGGGCCTCCTGGTGGGGCGGGAGAGCTGCACGGGGGGGGGACAGCTGTGTGGCTTTCAGCTGCATCGGTTGTTATCCCAAGAAAGCCGACCGTCCGGTCTAAAAAAATGGTACTGCGTACGATGCATGTCTATGGACACAAATGCTGGACTCGGGAGCGCGCCCCCAAGGTAACGCCCAGGGAGAACACTTCTCCTATGGGGTTTACTGATGCGAGGAGGAGCCGCAAGCTTCGTCGGGGGACCCCAGAAGACGATCAGGGCCACATTGTGCAAAATGAACTGCAAAGCGGAGGTAAGCATGATATGTTTATTTATAATAAATCTAGTATCATGCAATTCTAATTCATACAGACTTTTACAGAAAAAACACTTTTATTATTTGGACTAATAATATCACTATGGTCTGCTGCTGCTTTTAGATTTGACACATTGGTCCACATACAGCAGTGTATCCAGGCGCATATAACCACTAGGGAAAGTTTGATCTCTTTGCAGAGGGAAGGGAAAGGAATGGCATATGTCGCTGTCACATCAGCATCATCAATATTTCACCAACAGTTCTATGCACAAGTCTTTTGACAGAGATTTTCTATACAGAAAAAACTCTGACCAAACAACTATACACAATTCAAATATCTAAATATAAACCATCTAACTTGACAGTATATTTGTATTTCTACTCGGCTTTCATGAAAATCCCTCCCTGACTTATGACATAGCCAAGATGGTAACACCATTATTTATTCCTACAGATTCCTAACTGGCCTGCCGGCTCATTGGACAGTCAATAGGCATCCTCACATTTTCACATTTCTGCTTGTGACGTACCTGGACAAGGCAGAGTTGACGAGGGGGCTTCCTTTACACCTCTTGTCCTGTTCCCCTCCAATAATCTTCTGGTTCTCCAGAGGTTAACAGAATTGAGGAACCTGAGATAATAGCTTATTCCATCATTAAACAACAATATATGACTAGAGGATGGGCGGATAACTGAAATGTCAATAAAAGTTAGAATAGGTACTTTACTGTCGGGTTGAGAATTTTTTTTTGGTTGATGCAGGTTTACTTTTAACTTTTAACAACTTTTAAGCAGCATTAGTAATATGGACTCATTGGATAAAAATTTCAGACTGGCTTTATAGATGAGATTACTTTTTTCAGATTGGGTGGTGGCAAGTTGGGGAATTCGCAGCTCACTGGGAGCGCCAAACAGTGAGTTAACTCCACGCCAGAGGTATGTTTCAGAGCTTTTTCTACTCACCTTTATTTAAAACAAAGCAAAAAGTTCACACTTAGTAGTTTCCCATGCAGGGGTTTCTCTCCATCAATGCAATTCAGTCTTGTAGCTCTTTTTGCAGCTTCACTGCTCGTGCCTCCTCCGCCTTGGTCCTCCAGACAATCAAACACACAGTCCCAGTGCTCGTGCACAAAACACTGTAGCTTTTGTTGGCTTGACTGTTTCTCCTGCAGCTCCCAGCTGCTACATCCTCACAGGCTCGGGCCTTTGTCTGTCTTAACCTGGATAGCATGGTGCAATGTGCACTTCACAGCTCTTTTTACTTATGGACCCCGTCGGGAGGGTGAGGCCACTGACCTCTAACTCTGGCTCTAACGTGAGTGCAGCACACACCTGCATCATCAGTGCGCTTGCTTCATAAAAAACCTGGCCCAGAGACAGTGGCAGTGGCACAGGCTCTACTTGCTGGATTTATATATTGGAGAAGAAAGAGACCTGTAATGCTCAGGATGTAAGGTTATGACAGCACCACATCCCAGATTAGTATTGAACAAGCCAAATAGCGTAGGATGGGATTTTTAAGATGCATTTTGAATCCATGAACACAGAAAAAATAACTGTTTTTACAAAACCTTATTTTAACAAAGTTAAACAATTCTAAATATATATATATATATATAAATCCAAGTACAGTAAAAAAGAAACAGTCATGATTTGTAACCATGCGTTTGTTAAGTTGTTGATGATTCCAAGTGTACTTAATTTCTTCTACATGTTTCTTCAGGAATTAGTAAGTGCGAACAACATAACCTGAATAGAAAAACATTTTTTTTATAATACATAAAATAATCAATTTTCACGGTAGCCCTCCATTTTCATCTGGGTACAACCATTGGAACCCATGCTATGTTATATAAATCTGGCATGCTATATTAACTATCACTATGTATGTATTCATTTATTTGTTTTTTCTATTCAGTTATGTTGTTCGCACTTAAATAATTCCTGAAGAAGCCATTATTGGCGAAACATGTAGAAGAAATTAGGTGCATTTGGAATTATCAACAACATAAATGCATGGTTAAAATTTTTGCCTGTTTCTTTTTCACTGTACTGAGAATTTGTGTGTGTGAGCACGAGTGTGTGTGTGTGTGTGTGTGTATGTATATATATATATATATATATATATATATATATGTATATGTATTCAGTATTTTTAAACGTTGTTAAAATAAAATCACAGCGTGTATATATATATATATATATATATATATTAAATTACTTTTGTCAGGATTACCTTTTTACATTTTATTTGGGAAGCTTATAGTGGGACTTGGGAGCCGATTTCCAGGTCAGTGCCGATGGTATGATAGAGAGGAAATGACTGTAGCATGACTGTAAAGGTTTTCAGCCAAAATCTAATGGATTTCAGAATAGAGTTATTGATGCATTGTGTAATTAGGCTCTGAGTTTAATGTACATGTGTTTTGGTAATGCTGAACAGCTTCTGTCTGATCTCTGTAGAAATAGATATTAATTGTTATCTCTGGCTGTAGCTCTAATTGCAAAGTCATTTTCTGACTTGGCTGAGATGCACTGATACAGAACTCCCTACATTGGATGGTGCAGCTTCCAGCTCCAGGCAACTTCTATACCAGTGTTTACAGACATTGTTGAGGAAAGCGTACAAAGAGCAATGAGTCACAGAAACCAATCCTATTTAATTAGTCAGTGCAGTGAATGATTGCTGTGGATTGCTTAATTACGGGCAACTACTGTTTTCTAGCTATTAAAAGTGTCTTCGGTCTCTACATTTCTAGATTGTAAGCTGCAGGGCCCTCTGATCCCTCCTGTACTGAATTGTATTGTAAGTGTACTGTCTGCCCTCATATTGTAAAGCGCTGCGCAAACTGTTGGCTCTATATAAATCCTGAATAATAATAATAATAATAATACATACCTAACCATCAATGGGTAATTATTTACATTTTTAGCTTTTGCGGACTTAGGACCTCTTAATGTCCCAGTGACCACCTTTTAAGGCACCTTCATGCAGGTGCCTTAAGATTCCCACCACACAACCGATAGATAGCATGCTGTGATAAACAGAGCTTTGACGGCTCCTAGTAGCGTTCTCCTGCCTGCAACACATCCCTTTTGGTCCATCATTATGATTGATTGCCTTAGTGGCCAAAAAGAACAGGCATGAGGCTTCTAAGCTTTGAAACCTCATGGAAGTATCTCAGAAAACCTAGACTGGAAAAAGCCTCAGATTTAAACGATGCTGTGGGTGTGTGGTGCACCTCCTTTTTTGGGGGGGACTGATTTTACTTTTAGTGTTGGGGTGCAGGTTACTGGTTGGTAAAAGGGAGAACATGAGATGAAGATAGCTTTTATTTTAGGGAGAGGGTGGATGATTGGCTTGAAAGCCTCATGCCATAAACAACTGCGCTGGACCTCCGGTCCTGAAAACTATTGTTGAAAGACCTCTTGAGCTAACCTTCTGGTATCTGAATTTTACTCAGTGTGAGGTGCTGTGCAAAGCTAATACCAGTTTCTTTTTTTGTTCTTGAGTTTTAATGCATTACACTAATCACAGCTTAGAGAAAGAAGATTACAGAATTCGTATTCCTTTCCAAGAGCTCTCTGGTATTTTATATTTGACCTGTGGTTGTCTACTAATTTATTTATTTTAGAAAAAGGGAATTATGTTCCATTAAGTAAATGTTAACAATGAGACTACTGTGCAGTTATGTGAAAAGGTATTATTATATGCTGCATGGCAAACTTAGAGCACAGTCAAATCTTTTTTTTTTGTGTAGTTTTGGATAGAGCGGGGGAGGGTTAGAATCCCTGTCAGGTTTTTATTGCTGTGGTGTCCCTGCTGGTGAGGTTCACTGTCTATTTTATCCTTGTGACTGGGGAAATCACTTAATCACTCCTCAGTTGCATAAGGCCCCTTTCACACTTGTGTGACTTTTGACTGCAAAGTTGCATGACAAGTCATACCCCATGATTTCCAATGAGTACCATTCATAACTGTGAGACTTCATGTCGCAGCGACTTCAAAGTAGTCCCTGCACTACTTTAGTCCGACTTTGATGTGATTTTAGGTCCATAGACCTCAAGATTACACAGGCATTGCTTCAAGTCGTAGCAAAACCGTGCGACTTTAAGGTCGCGCATGTGTGAAAGGGGACTAAGCTGGGGGAAATCAATGAAACACCTGTTTCAATCACAACTGTCTACAGTCTAGTACACACGGGCCGAATGTCGGGCGTGTGTACGATAGTCCTGCATCGGTCCGATGCTGCATCTGTCCCCCGCTGGTTGTAAGACTGAGAACTGAGTGATCAAAGACCACTGATCGCTCGGTTCTCAGAGCTCTGTGAGCAGAGAGCTGTTGACTGTCAGTGGCCGCTCTCTGCTCTACCCACCCCCCACAAGCATGTGCAGGTGTTGAGGGGCCAGGAGTGGTTTACTAAGGCTCTCAGTGGCTCGCTGAGAGGCTGAGCCATGGGGCCAGGTCGGGATTGGGGGGGGCCTGACTTTGTTTCCGCAATCCTAATCAAGCCTGGAGCAGCTCTGTGACATCAGCCGACAGCGGGCTTCAGCATGCTATCTGCTGAAAACAGGTCAGAGGAGTGCATCCTGTGATCCACAGGAGAAGTACAGTCAAATGGGCTTTGGCTGTACTTCTTCTTTTACGCAGTGGAAATAAATTATTTCTGTAGGATAAAGATATTGTTTAGCTTTATTACTTTAAGAGACGGCCTTATAGACATCATTGTACATTGACAATGCAAGCAGGACTAGGGGATAGACGATTTCCTCCAGAGGCTTTGAAGGTACCTGTGGGCCTCAACTAGCCGTTTCAGATGAGTTTACATCTGGAACAAGGATAGGGGGGTACATTCGCTTGCTGGGAGGGTAGGCCAAAAGGACAACTGCTTTCTGTGACAGTACATCGATCTTTTCAGATCGGTTAGATTGCTTGAGGTTAAACAAGGAAAATGTTTTTGTGTGTAGGCCATTAGGAACGCCTGTAGTTGTTCGTGACACTAGTCATGGTAGGAACAAATAGATGTAGTTTCTCAAGGCCATTTTCAGCATACCATATACATTGAGATTTGGACAGGTTTTTTGCATTTGGCGCTCTAGAACTTTATGGAATAACCTGTGAATATGCTTGTACAGCTGTTTTCCCCTGAATACAGGTATCGGTCAGGGAGGAAAAGTCAGGGGGGGGGTTTTTTATTATTATTTTGGTGTGTGAGGAAGGGTGGAATGTCTGGAATAGTTATTTGCTTTCCATGAGGTCAGGTCAATGTTTCATGAGGACAAAACACATCAGAACACAGACCAGAATAAGCTGTAACCAATCAGTGAGAGCAGATGGATTGAGTAAAGCAATCGTGTCGCCGTTAGTAGGATCAGGCTGAAGGCTGTTCTCATTTTCTTTCTGGCAGCGAAGGCTACTTAGGAGATAGTTGTCTGTGATTTGTTTATGAGATTTGCTTTGCCAGTATGTTGTCAACTACAAACTCTCCAATGTGAATATAATTTAAAACCTGTATGTGGCTAATATTTGCTAGAATTACTGGGAGCATTGGCGCTCTGCAGATGCTACATAATTCTATTTACAATGAACATTTGTACAGTTAACCTCCATCACCTACAAAAGAATATAAGACAATTGGTGCATACAGTTATAGGGGAACTATAATGTGTTTTCTTAGAGTAGATCCGTAAAAATAACATTTTGTTTTGTTTTTTTTAATTTCTTTTACATGCCTCATTGCAACTATGTATCTAAACCTAAGAATAAAAATTTACTATATTGCAGCTTCAATGCATCCGCTCAGGGCAGCGCAAATGCCAGGGCTGTTATGCTTTACTGCGGCAAAAATTAAATGGCATGTCACATTGCACTCTTTTCAAGTTAATGGGGCTGCTGTCAGGGCTGGGCTCAGTCCTTCCTTCTCTGAGCTGGCCGCTCAGCTGTTGGCTAATTGTCAGCTCCCATCTCTCTCCACAATTACTCAGCTGTTGATGATCCTGCTAGTCAGTCCTGCCTACTTAACCACTTTCAGACCGGACCATTTTGCTGGTAAATGACCAGAGGTCTTTTTACACTTTGGCACTGCGCTGCTTTAACTGGTAATTGCGCGGTCATGCAATGTTGTACCCAAACGAAATTTGCGTCCTTTTCTTCCCACAAATAGAGCTTTCTTTTAAAGGTATTTGACTGATTCTGCGATTTTTATTTTTTGCGATATAAACGTAAAAAGACCGCAAATTTTGAAAAAAAATGATATTTTCTACTTTTTGTTATTAGAAAAATCCAATAAACTCAATTTTAGTCATACATTTAGGCCAAAATGTATTCAGCCACATGTCTTTGGTAAAAAAAAAGTCAATAATTGTATATTTATTGGTTTGCGCAAAAGTTGTCACATCTACAAACTAAGGTACATTTTCTGGAATTTACGCAGCTTTTATTTTATGACTGCCTATCTCATTTCTTGAGGTGCTAAAATGGCAGGGCAGTACAAAACCCCCCCAAATGACCCCATTTTGGAAAGTAGACACCCTAAGGAAATTGATAAGAGGCATGTTGAGCCCATTGAATATTTTATTTTTTTGCCGCAAGCGATTGAATAATGACAAAAAAAAAAATTTTTTTTTTTTTTTACACAAAGTTGTCACTAAATGATATATTGCTCACACATGCCATGGTTATATGTGGAATTGTACCCCAAAATACATTCTGCTGCTTCTCCTGAGTACGGGGATACCACATGTGGTCGACTTTTTGGAAGCCTAGCCGCGTACGGGGCCCCGAAAGCCAAGCACCGCCTTCAGGATTTCTAAGGGCATACATATGTAATTTTACTCCTCACTACCTATCACAGTTTTGAAGGCCATAAAATGCCAAGATGGCACAAAACCCCCACAAATGACCCCATTTTAGAAAGTAGACACCCCAAGCTATTTGCTGAGAGGCATGTTGAGTCCATGGAATATTTTATATTTTGCCACAAGTTGCGGGAAAATGACAAACTTTATAAATTTTTCACAAAGTTGTCACTAAATGATATATTGCTCACACATGCTATGGGCATATGTGAAATTACACCCCAAAATAAATTCTGCTGCTTCTCCTGAGTACGGGGATACCACATATGTGGGACTTTTTGGGAGCCTAGCCGCGTACGGGGCCCCGAAAACCAAGCACCGCCTTCAGGCTTTCTAAGGGCATACATTTTTAATTTCACGCCTCACTACCTATTACAGTTATGAAGGCCATAAAATGCCAAGATGGCACAAAACCCCCACAAATGACCCCATTTTAGAAAGTAGACACCCCAAGCTATTTGCTGAGAGGCATGTTGAGTCCATGGAATATTTTATATTTTGCCGCAAGTTGCGGGAAAGTTACAAACTTTTTTTTTTTTATTTTTTTTTTTCACAAAGTTGTCACTAAATGATATATTGCTCACGCATGCCATGGGCATATGTGAAATGACACCCCAAAATAAATTCTGCTGCTTCTCCTGAGTACGGGGATACCACATATGTGGGACTTTTTGGGAGCCTAGCTGCGTACGGGGCCCCAAAAGCCAAGAACCGCCTTCAGGCTTTCTAAGGGCGTAAATCTTTGATTTCACGCCTCACTACCTATTACAGTTTTGAAGGCCATAAAATGCCAAGATGGCACAAAACCCCCACAAATGACCCCATTTTAGAAAGTAGACACCCCAAGCTATTTGCTGAGAGGCATGTTGAGTCCATGGAATATTTTATATTTTGCCGCAAGTTGCGGGAAAATTACAAACTTTTTTTTTTTCACAAAGTTGTCACTAAATGATATATTGCTCACGCATGCCATGGGCATATGTAAAATGACACCCCAAAATAAATTCTGCTGCTTCTCCTGAGCACAGGGATACCACATGTGTGGGATTTTTTGGGAGCCTAGGTGCGTACGGGGCCCCGAAAGCCAAGAACCGCCTTCAGGCTTTCTAAGGGCGTAAATCTTTGATTTCACGCCTCACTACCTATTACAGTTTTGAAGGCCATAAAATGCCAAGATGGCACAAAACCCCCACAAATGACCCCATTTTAGAAAGTAGACACCCCAAGCTATTTGCTGAGAGGCATGTTGAGTCCATGGAATATTTTATATTTTGCCACAAGTTGCGGGAAAATTACAAACTTTTATTTTTTTTTATTTTTTTTTCACAAAGTTGTCACTAAATGATATATTGCTCACACATGCCAGGGACATATGTGAAATGACACCCCAAAATAAATTCTGCTGCTTCTCCTGAGTACGGGGATACCACATGTGTGGGACTTTTTGGGAGCCTAGTCGCGTACGGGGCCCCGAAAACCAAGAACCGCCTTCAGGATTTCTAAGGGTGTAAATTTTTGATTTTACACCTCACTACCTATCACAGTTCTGAAGGCCATAAAATGCCAAAATAGCACAAAACCCCCCAAAATGACCCCATTTTGGAAAGTAGACACCCCAAGCTATTTGCCGAGAGGCATGGTGAGTATTTTGCAGCTCTCATTTGTTTTTGAAAATGAAGAAAAAAAAAAATAATGTATATTTTTTTTCTTTTTTTCAATTTTCAAAACTTTGTGACAAAAATGAAGGTCTGCAAAATACTAACCATACCTCTCGGCAAATAGCTTGGGGTGTCTCCTTTCCAAAATGGGGTCACTTGGGGGGATTTTGTGCTATCTGGGCATTCCATGGCCTCCAAAACTGTGATAGGCAGTGAGGAATGAAATCTAAAATTTACACCCTTAGAAATCCTGAAGGTGGTGCTTGGATTTTGGGGTACCGTACGCGGTTAGGCTCCCAAAAGGTCTCACACTTGTGGTATCCCCGTACTCAGGAGAAGCAACAGAATGTATTTTGGGGTGTAATTTTACATATAACCATGGCATGTTTGAGCAATATATCATTTAATGACAACTTTGTGCAAAAAAAAAAAAAAAAATAATAATAATGTATTTTTTCCACAACTTTTGTCAAAATATAAAATATTCCATGGACTCAACCTGCCTCTCAGCAAATAGCTTGGGGTGTCTACTTTCTAAAATGGGGTCATTTGGGGGGGTTTTGAACTGTCCTGGCATTTTATGCACAACATTTAGAAGCTTATGTCACACATCACCCACTCTTCTAACCACTTGAAGAAAAAGCCCTTTCTGACACTTTTTGTTTACATGAAAAAATATTTTTTTTTGCAAGAAAATTACTTTGAACCCCCAAACATGAAGTGTTTTTTTAAAGCAAAAGCCCTACCGATTAAAATGGTGGGTGTTTCATTTTTTTTTTTCACACGGTATTTGCGCAGCGATTTTTCAAACGCATTTTTTGGGGAAAAAACACACTTTTTTTTATTTTAATGCACTAAAAATCACTATATTGCCCAAATGTTTGATGAAATAAAAAATATGATCTTAGGCCGAGTACATGGATACCAAACACGACATGCTTTAAAATTGCGCAGAAACGTGCAGCGGCGACAAACTACGTACATTTTTAAAAGCCTTTAAATGCCTTTACAGGTGACCACTTTAGATTTACGGAGGAGGTCTACTGCTAAAATTAGTACCCTCGATCTGACCTTCGTGGTGATACCTCACATGCATGGTGCAATTGCCGTTTACATATGCCACCAGACCAACGCTTGTGTTCCGCGTTGCGCCTTAGCAGGGGGGGACAGGGGTGTTTTTTTTTTTTTTTTTTTTTTTTATTTTTTTTTTTGCTTTTTTATTTTTTTTTTAAACTGTTCCTTTCATTTATATATATTTTTTTATGATTTTTATTGTTATCTCAGGGAATGTAAATATCCCCTATGATTGCAATAGGTAGTGACAGGTACTCTTTTTAAAAAAAATTAGGGTCTATCAGACCCTAGATCTCTCCTCTGTCCTCAAAGCATCTGACCACACCAAGATCGGTGTGATAAAATGCTTTCCCAATTTCCCAATGGCGCTGTTTACATCCCGCAAAATCTAAGTCATGAAATGCTCGTAGCTTCCGGTGTCTTAGGCCATAGAGATGATTGGAGCCATTCTGGTCTCTGATCAGCTCTATGGTCAGCTGGCGGAACCACCGGCTGCATTCTCAGGTTCCCTGTTGGGACAGGAGAGCCTGAGAAAACCATGGAAGATGGTGCGGGGGGGGGGACATTCCCTCCCACTGCTTGTAAAAGTAGTCTAGAGGCTAATTAGCCGCTAGGATTGCTTTTACATAAAAGCCGACCGCTGGCTGAAAAGAATGATACCAAGATGATACCTAAACCTGCAGGCATCATTCTGGTATAAGCACTCAAAGTCCCGCAACATACCAGTATGTTGCTGGAACTGGTTGGGCATATATTGTATTTTTTTTTTCATGCAGCCTGTGGGCTGAACGAAAAAAAAATATTGATCGGTGGGTATGCCCACCATTAGATACCACCCTTCATCCACCCACTTTCTAATGGTGGGCATACATGCACCATTTATATATGCCAAAGCATGGGGGCATCCTCCCGCAAAAGGTAGGAGCAGATCGCTCCTCCACCCCTTATGCCCCCATGCTTCGGCATATATGCTCTTTTTTAACTGTGGTGGTGAAATCACCCCCGACAGTGCTAGAGTCGCGGCTTTATGTATCATGGGAGCAAACGCTGTTGCTGTCAAGATAAATAAATCCGCTCTGCAGCAGAATGGCGTACCTGCTAAGCAAATGATGGTTAACAATAAAACAAAGTAACATTACAGTATAACAGTAGGACTTACCATACCTGCAAAGCAAATACAAAAAAAATCGCAAAAAATAACACATTTAACACAATCTGTGCCTAAAATATATATATGCCGAAGCATGGGGGCATCCTCCCGCAAAAAAGTTATGCCGCGTACATACATTCAAACTTTTCCACGGGCAAGCCCTCCGTCGGAATTTTGACTGTATGTACGTGGCATTAGGAACAAAATCGCTCCTCCACCCCTTATGCCCCCATGCTTCGGCATATATGCTCTTTTTTAACTGTGGTGGTGAAATCACCTCCGACAGCGCTGGAGTCGTGGCTTTACGTATCGTGGGAGCAAACGCTGTTGCTGTCAAGATAAATAAATCCACGCTACAGCTGAATGGCATACCTGAAAACAAAAAATGGTTAACAATAAAACATTGCAGAATAGAATACAGTACAAAGGAGCAGAACAATAGAGAGAGAATAGAGAGAGAGAGAACAATAAAACGACAACTATTTTTGGTTTTTTTATTTTATATTTTTTTTGGTTTTTTTGGTTTTTTTACTTTTTTTTTTTTTTTTTTAACACTTTTTTATGTAACTTTAACACTTCTGTTGTAACGGTTCCAGCGGTTTGGGTCTCTCAAAATGTGATGGCATCTTGGGAGACCCTGTGAACGTGTGCCTAGCTTGTGCAATGCTGTACCCTACGCTAATACTCAACTAGTTCATGGTAGCGTTCAAAACACTCACCCTGACAAAGACCAGGCTGGCCAGGACAGCGGGGACAATAAGAACGGGTGTCACGCCTAAATCCGCGCTTTCTGCAGACACGACATTTTCTTTGGGGGGCTCGTTGGGTAGGGGTACTCGGGAGGACATAAGAATAATGCCTCTCATGCAGCCGGCTTACTGCATCTGGTAGGGGAAGGTGAGGTGGAGCACCGCCTGGATACAGAAGGGCTCTGACGATATCCTCCTGGAATTTGAGGAAGGATCCAGTCCGTCCTGAAGCTTTGTGTAGTACATAAGCATTCAGTATAGCCAATTGGAATAAATAAACAGACACTTTTTTGTACCAGCGTCTGGACTTACGGGCAACTAGATACGGCGCCAACAACTGGTCATTGAGGTCCACCCCTCCCATGTTAAGGTTATATTTGTGGACACAGAGGGGTTTCTCCACAATACCAGTCGCCGTAGGAATTTGGACCGTCGTGTCTGCATGAAGGGAGGTAAGAACGAAAACATTCTTATTATCCCTCCACTTCATAGCGAGCAAATTATTACTGCGCAAGCAGGCTCTCTCCCCCAGCCTAAGACGGGACTCTACAAGCCGCTGGGGAAAGCCCCGGCGATTAGGTCGCACGGTGCCACATGCTCCAATCTGATGATCAAACAAGTGACTAAACAGTGGCACGCTTGTGTAATAATTGTCCACGTACAAGTGGTACCCCTTTCCGAATAAGGGTGACACCAAGTCCCACACTATCTTGCCAGCGCTTCCTATGTAGTCAGGGCAGTTCTCCGGCTCTACGTGACTATCTCTTCCCTCATAAACCATGAAACTACGTGTATAGCCTGTGGCCCTGTCACAGAGCTTATACATCTTGACCCCGTATCTGGAACGCTTGTTGGGGACGTATTGCTTGAATGACAAGCGACCAGAAAATTTAATCAGGGACTCATCAACGCAGACAACTTGATCGGGAGTAAACAAGGCTGCAAAACGTTGGTTGAAGTGGTTTATGAGGGGCCGAATTTTGTAGAGCCGATCGTACTCAGGGTCTCCACGAGGACGACAGAGTTCATTGTCGCTGAAGTGCATGAACCGCAAAATCATCTCGTATCGTGCCCTGGACATGGAAGCAGAGAACACGCGCATATGGTGAATTGGGTCAATGGACCAATATGACCGCAACTCACTCTTTTTGGTTATGCCCATGTTGAGGGAGAGGCCCAGAAAGATTTTAAATTCGGAAACCGTAACTGGTTTCCATTGTCTGGCAAGGGCGGACTGGGGAATAGTGGCGATGTGTTGAGCAGCGTACAAATTGGTTTGGTCCACAATAGATCTATAGAGATCTTCGGTGAAAAACAGTGAGTAAAAGTCAAGTGTCGTAAAATCAACTGTTTCCACGTTAATGCCAGGTTGGCCAGTGAATGGGGGAAGTACGGGTTCTGCAGAAGTGGTGGGCACCCAAATAGGATTGGCGAATTCTGCAGGAAGGGCACTATGGGTACGACGGGCCTGTCTTTGTTTTCTTGGTGGCAGCGGGACACTACTTGTGCTTGCCACCTCGCCAGCTTGAACTGCACTTATGGGACTCGCCACGTCACCACGTGTTACTGCAGTGCTGGATGTAGGTCCAGGGTGTACTAGGCCGCTGGTGCTTGCCAGTTCACCAGAAGGCTGAGCGGCTCTAGTACGTCTCTGCTCCATACGAGTGACCTGCGGTTCCTGCACCTCAACAACAGAATACATACGGGATTGGGCACACCTGTTCTTAGCAGCGGCCTCATCTCCGTCGTCAGAGCTATCTGTCATGGAGCCGCTGTCCTCTACAGGTTCGTATTCTGAGCCTGAATCTGACAGATGAGTGACGTCCTCTTCACTATCTGTCATGCTCAGAAACGTGTAGGCCTCATCACTAGTGTACCTTCGCTTTGCCATTTTGGGCTCTAAATTTAGGGGTACACTAGTGAGACTCACAGGTAAAAAAGCACCTAGCCTGTCAGCGACTGTTTCAAAACGCTACAAAAAAAACTGTTAGCGATCGCAGGGATCAAGCCTGACTCTGCGAACGCTGCAGTTATGTGTGTTGTGTTTTGTAAGTGACAGTGATCGATCGATACTGCACTTGGGTGGGCTGGGCTGGGCTTGGCGTAGGGGCTAAACGCAGGTGCTAGCGGGTATCTGGGCTGATCCCGCTAACAATGCGTTTTGGGAAACCTAAAATGCTGGCAACGATAATATATATCTGATCAGATACTATATTACTAAGGGAGGTGTATGCTTTGCGCGTGGGTGTTAGCGGTACTGGCACTAACCTGACGCTGGGGCGACGCAGGCCTTATCTGACCCTAAAAAACTTATATCACCCGCCGGGTGATCAGGGGGTTAAACCTTTATTAGGTAATAAATGGCGGGTGCCCTGAAACAAAAAAAAAATAACTAACCAACCAGCGTCACCTGTAACAGTTATATGGTGATCACTGGTGAAAGGGTTAACTGGGGGGCAATCAGGGGGCTATGCGGTAGTATATGGGGGTCCCTGACGCTATAAAAAGCTGCGGCGAACCCAAATACTTACCTGCCTATCTAGGGTCACCTGTGACACTAATACAGCGATCAGAAAAAAATCGCTTATTAGTGACACTGGTGACGGGGGGTGATCACGGGGTTAAACCTTTATTGGGGGGGGTTAGGGGGGCACCCTAGAGCTAAAGGGGGCTAGCCCTAACTGCCCTAACAGTTATTACAGTCACAAATGACACCAATGCAAAAAAAAAAAAAAAAAAGAAAAAAAAAAAAAAATGCACTTGGTGTCACTGTGACTGGGGGGGGCAGGGGTGATTGGGGGGTGATTGGGGGTGATCAGGGGGGTGAAAAGTGTGCCTGGCGTGTTCTACTGTAAGTGTAGTGTTGGGTGCAACTTACCGATCCTCTCTCCTCCGTGCCGGAACGAAAAAGACCGACACGAGGAGAGATTACATCATTTCCTCTCCTGTGTTTACATTACAGGAGAGGAAGTGATGTCACCGAGCATTTTCATTCGTCGGGAGCGATCGCGAGGGGGTGGCCATGAATGAATGGCCGTCCCCTCGTCCGGGATCGCTCCCGAACGAATACCGACCGCCGCAGGCACCGGGCGGGGGCCCGATCGGGCCCCCGACCCGCGGGAGGCAAGGGACGTACATGTAAGCCCTTATGCCTGCCCGTGCCATTGCACCGACGTACATCGGCGTGCGGCGGTCGGCAACTGGTTAAGCCGTCCAGTTCAGAGGAGCTCTGCCTTTGCCTTGGTCACATCTCAGGAAACTATCTCCTGCGTTCCTGTTTTAAAGACTGGCTTTGCTGGCATCCCTTCTGGCTCCAGATCCTGCTTACTGTTCCACTACATTGTTCCCTGACTTCTGGCTTGGCTGACTATCCGTTATGGTTATGGAACTTTGGCTATGTTTTGACTACGTTTGTTCTTTTTACTTTTATTTAATTAAACAAGTGTGATTTAACTGGACTTCTGTCTCAGCCTGATTTCAAGGTTTCTGACAGCTGCGCCACAAGACCCCTAAATAAAACACAACCGGTGTTCTCTTTTAGAGTGCTTGGGACTTCATATTGTATCTCACTCTGTGATTATGTGTAATCCAATGTCTCAGTAGGGGTAAAGATCAGTTCATAACAGTCCCATTGTAGTAACAAACGATTTATTGGAGCTTAACCACTTGAGGACCGCCGTATTGCCATTGTACGTCAGCACAATGGCACAGGCAGGCACAATCACGTACATCTACGTGATTGCCTTCCAGCGGGTGGGGGGTCCGATCGGACCCCCTCCCGCTGGTTACGGCGGTCCGATTCGGTCCAGGAGCGCTCCGTGATGAGGGGATGGCCGTTGGTTTTCGGCCACCCCCTCTGGATCGCTCCTGGCCAATGAGAAGCTTCCTCCCCTGTGTATTGTTTACACAGGAAGGAGGAAGTGATGTCATTCTCCTCGGGGCGGTCTTTTTGACCGGACTACGAGGAGAAGAGTAAAAGGAAGTCTGCACGAACACTACACTGACATGTAGGTACACACAGGCACACAAACCCCCCCCGATCCCCCCCCGATCGCCCCCCGATCCCCCCCCCCCCCGCCCCCCCTCCCCCCCCAGTCACAGTGTCACTGATTGCATTGATCATTTCTTTACTGATCAATGCATTCAGTGTCAGTTGTGACAGTAAAAACTGTCAGGACAGTTAGTGTTAGGTCCAGGGTAGCCCCCTATCACCCCCCAATAAAGATTTAACCCCCTGATTGCCCCTAGAGTTAACCCTTTCACCCCCTTTTGCCAGTGTCACTAAGCGATCATTTTTCTGATCGCTGCATGTGTCGCTAGTGTCGCTAGGTAGCTAGTTATTTTTTTAGGTTCACCGCCAGGTTTTTATATCGCTAGGTACCCCGATATACTACCCAATAATGTTTTTAACCCCCTGATTGCCGCTAGTTAACCCTTTCACCCCCTTTTGCCAGTGTCACTAAGCGATCGTTTTTCTGATCGCTGCATTAGTGTCGCTACAGTCGCTAGGTAGCTAGTTATTTTTTTAGGTTCACCGCCAGGTTTTTATAGCGCTAGGTACCCCGATATACTACCCAATAATGTTTTTAACCCCCTGATTGCCGCTAGTTAACCCTTTCACCCCCTTTTGCCAGTGTCACTAAGCGATCATTTTTCTGATCGCTGCATGTGTCGCTAGGTAGCTAGTTATTTTTTTAGGTTCACCGCCAGGTTTTTATATCGCTAGGTACCCCGATATACTACCCAATAATGTTTTTAACCCCCTGATTGCCGCTAGTTAACCCTTTCACCCCCTTTTGCCAGTGTCACTAAGCGATCGTTTTTCTGATCGCTGCATTAGTGTCGCTACAGTCGCTAGGTAGCTAGTTATTTTTTTAGGTTCACCGCCAGGTTTTTATAGCGCTAGGTACCCCGATATACTACCCAATAATGGTTTTAACCCCCTGATTTCCGCTAGTTAACCCTTTCACCCCCTTTTGCCAGTGTCACTAAGCGATAATTTTTCTGAACGCTGCATCAGTGTCGCTAGTGTCGCTAGGTAGCTAGTTAACTAGGCTCCCAAAAAGTCCCCCACATGTGGTATCCCCGTACTCGGGAGAAGCAGCAGAATTTATTTTGGGGTGTAATTTGACTTCTGCCCATAGCATGTGTGAGCAATATATCATTTAGTGACAACTTTGTGCAAAAAAAAAAAGTTTGTAATATTCCCGCAACTTTTGGCAAAATATAAAATATTCCATGGACTCAACATGCCTCTCAGTAAATAGCTTGGGGTGTCTACTTTCCAAAATGGGGTCATTTGGGGGGGTTTTGTGCTATTTTGGCATTTTATGGCCTTCGAAACTGTGATAGGTAGTGAGGAGTTAAATCAAAAATGTGCACCCTTAGAAATCCTGAAGGTGGTGATTGGTTTTCGGGGTGCCGTGCGCGACTAGACTCCCAAAAAGTCCCACACATGTGGTATCCCCGTACTCGGGAGAAGCAGCAGAATGTATTTTGGGGTGTCATTTCACATATAACCATGGCATGTGTGAGCAATATATCATTTAGTGACAACTTTTTGTAAAAAAAAATTTTTTTTTTTTTTTTTGTCATTATTCAATCCCTTAGGACAAAAAAAATAAATATTCAATGGGCTCAACATACCCATCAGCAATTTCCTTGGGGTGTCTACTTTCCAAAATGGGGTCATTTGGGGGGGATTTGTACTGCCCTGCCATTTTAGCACCTCAAGAAATGAGATCGGCAGTCATAAATTAAAAGCTGTGTAAATTCCAGAAAATGTACTCTAGTTTGTAGACGCTATAACTTTTGCGCAAACCAAAAAATATACGCTTATTGACATTTTTTTTACTAAAGACATGTGGCTGAATAAATTTTGCCCTCAATGTATGACTAAAATTTAGTTTATTCGATTTTTCTTATAACAAAAAGAAGAAAATATCTTTTTTTTTCAAAATTTTCGCTCTTTTTCCATTTATATCGCAAAAAAAAAAAATCGCAGAGGCAATCAAATACCATCAAAAGAAAGCTCTATTTGTGGGAAGAAAAGGACGCAAATTTCGTTTGGGTGCAATATTGCATGACCGCGCAATTACCAGTTAAAGCAGTGCAGTGCGAAATTGCAAAAAGACCTCTGGTCCTTAAGGTGTTTATTGGTCCGGAGCTGAAGTGGTTAAAGGTCACATAAAAATCAGTCGCAATTGGCTTCTATTTTGAAAACTCATATTGAAGAACATAATGTTACTGGGTGGTTCTGTAGTACTCAAACGTGTAACAAACCCAATTGTTGACCCGAGCCTTGTCAGAGATGGTAAAGGTAAGGCTGCTTGCACACTGATGGAGATAGTATGGTGAAAGTCTTGGGCTGCTGGAATATCCGTTGCACACGGTGCAGCTTGTGGGACTTGTAGCAGGACATCCTTGATTTTCCCCTGCGTGGGGACTCAGCACCTGAGCTGTAGAGCTGGATATGATGTCACCGGGCCACACCAGAAGAGGGGCAGAGCCGGAAAGGTCGATGTGGGTGGTTGCGAGGTGGAACACACAACAGTGTCTGAAAGTGTCACAATGCGCTTTCTCAAGTCACCTCAGTTGCCACGACAGCCCTGCAACTACGTGCAATGCAGTAGGGTGGGATTTTAAGGTTTAAAGTAGGAAAATAGTTGGCGTGGAGGCGACCTATCACCTCCTTGCCATCTGCCAAATGAACTCTGAAAAAGTGATTTATCACAGATCACTTTTCAGAATGGCAGCAATAATCGCTACACATGTGAACAAGCCCGTAGGCCCCTTTTGTATTGACGGATGGAAAATGGACAGCAATGATTTACTATGGGCAAACTGATGTAAAAAAAATGTTCGTTTACATCAATTTTTCATCCGCAGGCCCATTTTTTTTTTTTAAACGTAACAAGTCTGCATTTTTCTTCAAATTAAAAAATGGAAGCCGATGAAAAATGGATGTAAACGGATAAAAAACTGATGTAAACAGAATTTGTTTTTTCTTAGCAAAATCGTGACTGAATGGATGACGTCTGTGTGAAAGGGGCTAAAATCTAAAGGAAATTTGTAAAAGAGGATTGAACATGTATGGCCAGCTTTAGTATAAACATTGTAACAATTTGTCCTTTAGATCAAAGGAATACACTTCGGGTGTAAATGTGGGAAGTTTAACCACTTAAACACTAAACCTTTTTCTGACATTTGTTTGTATCAAGTTAAAATCATTTTTTTTTGCTAGAAAATTACTTAGGACCCCCACACATTAGATATTATATATAATATATATATATATATATATATATATATATATATATATATATATATATATATATAATT
This sequence comes from Lithobates pipiens, assembly GCF_037356315.1. Taxonomy (NCBI): domain Eukaryota; kingdom Metazoa; phylum Chordata; class Amphibia; order Anura; family Ranidae; genus Lithobates; species Lithobates pipiens. The sequence continues at coordinate 237,627,960 of NW_027507785.1, read as the reverse complement.
TTTTTTTTTTTTTATTTTTATTTTTTTTAGCAGAGACCCTAGAGAATAAAATGGTGGTTGTTGCAATTTTTTATGTCACATTGTATTTGCATAGCAGTCTTTCAAATGCAACTTTTTGGAAAAAAAAATACACTTTTAATGAATTAAAAAAACCTAACCAGTAAAGTTAGCCCAATTTTTTTTTGTGTAATATAAGCAAAAACATATAAGCAAAAAAATAGTGTTTCTCACTTTAGCCAGAATCGTGCAGCTCTACAGCTCTACTGGAAATGTTGTGTTTCAAAGGCCAAGTATTCTGCGGAAGACAGACTCATAACTCACAGTGCAGATGATCATTTAATCCCAAGATCCTTTGGCTGTAGTACCGCTCCAACTGCCATAACCATTTAATTTGCCTTCATGGATAATTCAAGACTGGAGAGCGATCTGACCACACGTATCTTAATCACGCATGACTAGTACACACATGACAATAAATTATTCTTTTGAAGGGAAAAGTATTATTAATCACTTCAATAAAGGGCATTTTTACCCCCTTCCTGCCCAGGCTAATTTTCTGTTTTCAGCGCAGTCACACTTTGAATGACAATTGCACAGTCATACAACACTGTACCCATATGAAACTTTTATCATTTTTCCCCCCAGAAATAGAGCTTTCTTTTGGTGGTATTTGATCACCTCTGCTGTTTTTATTTTTTGCGCTATAAAAAAAAAGAGCGACAAGTTGGAAAAAACACAATATAGGCAGTTCCCAGGTTACAAATAAGATGGGGTCTGTAGGTTTGTTCTTCAGTTGAATCTGTTTGTAGGTAGGTACATTTTTTTAAGTGTAGCTCCAGCCAAAAAAAAAAGTATTTTTAAGCTTTTTGGATAGCGTAGGGAAGGGTTACACCCCTGTAAGGTTTGTTTTGCTGTCTCTGCCTCTGTTCAGAAGATTTCATCTCACTTTCTGTTTCAGTGACAATTGAATTTAGAAAATTTTGGGTTGTTGTAGAAAAAAAGCCTTGGTGATAAAGCTTCAGTGGAGACACCTTTTATAATAACTCTTACAGGAGTGAATTTCCTTTCCCAGGGAATAGATTTCCTCTCACTTCCTGTTGTCTCCTTCCGTTTGTAAGTAGGAGTTGTTTGTAAGTCGGATGTTTTTAACTAGGGGACCGCCTGTATTTTTAACTTTTTGCTATAATAAATATTCCAATTTTTTAACCAAAAAAAACAACTTTTTTCCTCTATGTATTCTTCTACATATTTTTGGTACAAAACAAATCGCAATAAGCTATTGATTGGTTTGCACAAAAGTTATAGCGCCTACAAAATAGGGGATATATTTATGGCATTTTTATTATTATTCTTTTTTTTTACTAGTAATGGCGGCAATCTGTGATTTTTATTGTGACTGTGACATTGCGGCAGACATATCAAACACTTTTGGGACCACTGACAGTTATACAATGATCAGTGCTATAAATATGTACTGATTACTGTATAAATGTCACTGGCAGGGAAGGGGTTAACACTAGGGGGCGATCAGGGGGTTAAATGTGTTACCTAGGGAGTGATACTGACTAGGGGAGGAGACCGATTGGTGTTCATACTTGGTATGAACACACGATCGGTCTCTTCTCCCTTGACATGACGTGGATCTGCGTCTTTACACACACAGATCCACAGTCCTGCTCTGTAACGAGGGACATCGTGGCCGCCGGGCATGGGCACCGGCTCCTCTGTGACATGGTGGGGGCACGCACGTGCCCCCTATACTGCTGGGAAGCCGAGGACGCCATATGATGCCCGCCCAGGATGGGAGATCCCATCTGCCGACATCATATGACAATGGGCGGGTAGGGAAGTGGTTAAAAAACACACTAATATGCATGGTTATTGCACACTGCAAGCCTTTATTGTTGGATCTCTTTGTGGTTAGTTATGATGTATGTCTTATTTTAGGTAGTTTCAAAAGACTTAATGGAGAAAATAACTACAATAAGCAAGCATTGTGCTGAGAACACATTTTGTTGCAGGTAATGTCACAGCTGACAAAGGAAGGAACAGCAAGTGCGCATAACCTGACATGCCAGGTTACTGATTATCTCTTGTTCACGGCAGCGTTTTCACCCTGTTTCCAACCCCTTGTGGAGAGCTGTTTTAAGAAAGCTGTGGAGATTTTCCTTTTGTTCTTTCAGAGAAGACCATACATTCAATTGTAAAATGATGAAAAAATAGGAGGCCTATCGGAGGTGGCAGGAGGCAGTTCGGGATGTTTCCCTGCTGGCTGTGACCCAGACCCAGCAGTCAATGTTACACTCTAAGCAGAGGATTTTTGAACATGGCAACAAGAACGGTAGGCTGTTGGCGTGGCTGGCGAAGGTTCGCTCAGCTTCCACACATATTGCCAGTATCCGTGATGCTCAGGGGCGGGAGCTCACCTCCCCTGAGGACATAAATGGTAGGTTTTACGAATTTTTTAAAGGGGTGTATGAGTCTAGGCGAGTCTACTCAGACGCTGCACTGCAGAGCTATCTGGCGGGCATCCCCTTTCCGGTGTTGTCTGCAGAGCAGAGGGCAATGCTGGACAGGGAGATTTCGCTGGAGGAGATCCAGTTGGCGATCGGAGGCCTTCAAGCAGGCAAGGCTCCGGGCGCTGATGGTCTACCGGCGGAGTTTTACTCCCAACATAGTGATGTGCTGGCTCCTAAATTTAAGAAACTCCTTGACGGGCTCGGAGAGGAGGGCTGTCTTCCGGATTCTATGGGGGAGGCTATCATTGTTCTAATTCCAAAACTGGGAAAGGACCCTCGAGATTGTGGGGCTTATCGTCCAATCTCTCTCTTAAATGTGGATGCCAAACTGTTAGCGAAGATTCTAGCCACTAGACTGAATTCGGTGATTTCGACCCTGGTTCACACCGATCAAACGGGTTTTATGCCTGGAAAGGGCACCGATATCAACATTAGACGCTTATTCCTCAACCTCTCTATAGCTCATGAGACACCGGGGTCCCGTGCGATTGCCTCTCTCGATGCCGAGAAGGCATTTAACTCGGTAGAGTGGGGCTTTCTCTGGGGGGTGCTCGGTTGCTTTGGGTTCGGCCCTGACTTTACCAACTGGCTCAGATTGCTCTACAGGGCTCCCAGGGCAAGGGTGCGTACCAACGCTTGGCTATCGGAACCCCTCTCTCTTCAGAGGGGCACCCGGCAAGGATGCCCTCTATCACCGGGGTTGTTCGCTCTGGCCCTGGAACCCCTGGCAATCCTAATTAGGGAGTCGTCGGTAATTAGAGGTTTTCGGAAGGGGGACCTGGAGGAACGAATTTCCCTGTACGCCGACGATGCCTTACTCTATTTAAACGACACGGGTCCGTCGCTATTGGAGGCGCTCGCGATCTTTAACAAATTTGGTTCCTTCTCGGGGATTTGTATAAATTGGTCCAAATCCATCTTGTTCCCTGTGGATGACCAGGTGTCCTTGTCGGCCAGTAGTATCCCACTGCAAAGGGCCACCGAGTTCAGGTACCTCGGGGTGACGGTGACTAGGGACCCGGGCCGGTACTACGCTCAAAATGTGCTTCCTCTTCTTCGCACCCTGCGAGAGAGGTGTCAGTCCTGGTCCAGCCTCCCATTGAATCTCATAGGGTGCATAAATATTCTGAAAATGGTACTCCTACCTAAATTTAATTATGTCTTCCGAAATTGCCCTGGCTGGGTTCCGGGGTCTTTTTTCCGGGAGGCGGATAGGCTCATTGGCTCCTTTATATGGAACGGCTCGTCCCCCCGGCTGGCTAGGTCTGTTTTGCAGTCTCCAGCGAGTGTCGGTGGCTTATCCCTCCCCAACTTAAGGGCCTACTATTGGGCGGCTATACTGGTTACGGTTTCGTGGTGGTTTGCGGCGTCGAGGTCGAACGGGGCTGTGTGCCTGGAGGCGGCTGTTGTGGGCTCGCTTCAGGACCTGCAGGAGCTGGTTTACCGGGGGGTGGCGGCGAACACGGCGCTCCCCGGCCCGACGAGGACGACGCTCAGGGTTTGGCGAGTAGCTGGGCGAAGGTTTGCGAGACCCAATTGTTGGTCTCCGGCCCAGCCATTGTGGGGCAACCCATATCTGCCGCACTTTAGGTCGATCCCGGACCCGCAGGTCTGGGTGCGCTTCGGAATAAATGCGCTGGGGGACATCTTGTCGTCGGGAGGGATGCTTCCCTTTGCTCGTCTGGCAGAATTGCACGCCATGCCTGGTTGGATGTATTTCAGATACCTCCAGCTGCGCCATGCCGTTAGAGCTCAATTTTCTATATCCCCGACCTTACAATTCACTCCACTTGAAGAATTATTCAGGGGGGAGGGTCCAAAGCAACCCCTTTCGGATGTGTACCGGGTGGTCTTCCCAATTGAACCTACGAGGCTGAATCTGCTTTGGAGTAAGTGGCAGGTTGACATCCCTGCTCTGGAGAGGGAGGATTGGGAGGAATGCCTGGAGAGGGGTACTAAACTGGTTATCTCAGCGAGTGATAAACTCATTCAGACGAAATTTCTTCATCGGGTGTACCTCACTCCAGTGCGTTTGTCCAGGATATATCCCGCTAGAGACCCCCACTGCCCCAGGTGCCGAACTGAGGTTGGGACATACCTGCATATGTTCTGGGAGTGTCGACGGCTGGATGACTTCTGGTCAGGCGTTTTTGATCACTTGAATGTCCGGCTGGGGTTGGGGGTCCCTCGGACCCCTGCACTAGCCCTATTGGGCATCCATCCCGATGAAAACACGCCTTACTACTCGAAGCTGTTGACCTCCTATCTCCTCTTTTATGCGAAGAAGGTGGTTTTGTGTAAATGGCTCGCGGTACGTCCCCCAAGTGTAGCCCGGTGGGAACGAGCAGTCGACGCTGCCCTCCCATTATACAAGCTAACATACCATAATTGGGGTTGTCCGTGGAAGTTTGACAAAATCTGGCTCCCGTGGACTTCCGGGACTGCCACTTGAGGTTAGAGTGGGGATCATGGCTTTGCCTGCCCTCCAGTTTGTCAGGGCCTGCTCCCCCCCCCTTGCCTCCCCCCCTCCCCCTCCTTTCCCCCCCCGTGTCCCCCTCCCTCTGTCCTCCCCCCCCCCCCCCCTCCCTCCCCCTCTCCCACCCGCCAGTGCTTACTATGTCGACCTAAGTCTACCTATATGTGTATATCTCATGTAATGTGTTTGGTGATGGGTGATCTGTTCTGGGACTCACTGTAGGGGTAATTGAATATCCATTTTCTGCTGTATGACACTCTGAGCTACAATGTTAGTCTGTAACTACTTGGCTGTACGATTGAGTTGTTCCTCTGCCTTATTCTGTTTGTATCCTGTCATGGTATCTTTGAAATAAAGCACTCCTGTTTTTCAAAAAAAAAAATGATGAAAAAATGTCAAGGTTTATCAGTTTAAAAAAGAAGGTTTAACTTATTTTTAGGTTGCCTTTATACATTACAGTAAGGTAAAACCTAGTGTTACTAAACCCACAACAGTAAAATCAATCTGTATATGCAATAAAGCATTCTTGTTATGCTCACTGTGGAACCTAAGGAGTTAATACTCTGCATTGTACAAAAAGGATGTTTGATCCTACTATGTCTGATCCTCCCCTTCTTCCACTGTCCCCAATCCATCTGCTGATGGTACAGTGCCCTAGGAGGCACAGTCTCAGTTTGGTGTGTATTGCTAGAGAGTTTTTTTTTTCTTGGGAGGGTGCATGTGAGCAGCACAGGGCCAATCAGCACTGTCCAGACAGAGGGTCAGGGGTCCTGCAGCCCCATAGGACAGTCAGAGGAGAATGAAAACTCCTCCTACAGCTTTAAAGTGGTTATAAACCCACGTGGACAAAAAAACCTACAAGACAAATGCATAGCATGCTAGCTCATTATGATATACTTACCTTAGATCGAAGTCCCGCAGTGGTCCCGGAACACAACTTTAGCCGACGACATGAGTTACTTCCCGGTATCGTGGGCTCCGGTGCTGAGCCACGATGACGTCACTCCTGTGCATTGCGCACGAGAGCTGCCAGCAACATCACACTAGCTGAAGAAATGGCACGTACTAGCCGTCTCTTCAGTGCACATGTGCCGATGACATCGCCACATGTGTATGCAGAGAATATCTCCTAAACTATGCAAGTTCACGGTAGCTACGGTATAGGCTTACCTGTAGGCAAAAGTGGTTGTAAAGGGTTTACGGGTTTACAACAGCCTGCATTTCTATAGTCTTACCTCCACTATTTTGTCACAGCAGCTGTGCAGGGCATCTTAAAGTGGTTCTAAAGGCTAAAGGGTTTTCACCTTCATGTATTCTATGCAGCCCCCTCCAGCCCCGTAATACTTACCTGAGCCCCATTTTGATCCAGTGATGTGCACAAGAGTAGCTGCTCTCCCAGCTCTCTGCCACCTCATTGGCTGTGACACAGCAGCCATTGGCTTCAATTGCTGTCAGTCACAACCAATAAGGAGGGAGTGGGGACGGGTCTGAACCCTGTCCTGTGTGGCAATGAACACACAAAGCAGGGCTTAGCAACAAGCAAGCACAAGTGCCCCCCATAGCAAGTGGCTTGCGTGTTTGTTACTCAGCTCTACTGGTGCAGGGCCCTGCAATGTTAAGCTGGCCATAGATAGATCGAAATTTGGCTGGTTCAGCAGACACTGACTGAATTTAGATCCATCTGAATGAATGAATGAATAATTTGTATAGCGCACAAAGCGAACTGAATCGCATCAAGGCGCTGTGCATCTGTGACTACTCCCGTTCAAGAGCAGTTGATCTAAGGACTGATTGCTCTCGAACGGGCTTGTTGGAAAATTTGAAGCCACATATCAGGGCAGATGGAGGTCCTGAAAGGAAGTTACTCATGGGACCAAGCAGCATTAGTACAAGACGGATGTGTTCGCCAGTGCGGACCTCTCTAAAAGTTTTACGATCAAGGAGTTTATCAACTGCTACACTACCCATTTACTTATATGTTTGTATGTCCCTGCAACAAATATTATGTTTCTAAAACAAAGCAGCAGTTGCATGTCCGCATTGACAAACTCATCCGTAGTATAAAAAGGATGTGGAGAGCCCACTGACAATACACTTTGCTGCGCATCATGATGGAAAGCCACACAAATTTTGTGTGAAGTGGATCTTTGTGCTCAACCTGCCATTGCACAGAGGTGACTTTAATGCAATCCTCTTGAAAAAAAGAAAAATTTGGATTTTTAAGCTGGGCACGCTTGCCCCACACGGTCTAAAACCAGAATGTAACTTACGGGTCTTTCTTGAATCATTTGATAATGGCAATTGATAGCTGCCTCTATTGTTTCATCATTTTCCTTCGGTCTCTTTTTTTTGCCCTTTTTTACTAGCTGACTAGCTCTATTTTTGCCTTTATTATAATTATAAGATAATATAACCATCTTATGGCCTTCTGTTTAGGATTTAACGCACTAATGTTATGCAGGTATATTCCTGGTCTTTCCTTCCCTACCTCCACCCCAGGCCATACTGACTTCCCCTGCCTTGATATGTGGTTTATGGTTTTGCTAAGTTACTGGGATGAAACCTACCCATCCATTAAGGCAAGACAGCAGTAGATTGGCTGATGGTTTAACTGTTTATGTATATTCCTACAATCCTTTCACATCCTTTAAGACAGGTCCTTGGCTTTTTTATTTATGTTTTGGAAAATGTTGCCTTGATCAATGTATTCTGATGGTGGAAGAGCCCCGCTGTCAGGATACAATGACACAGTGAGGGGAAATCTGCTCAGTTTTTTTTTTTTGTTTCTAGTCAGCCCGCTGGCTTATAGCAAAAATGTATGTGTTTTCCAGCCCCATAGCTGGCCATATACGTATATTTCCTGGTAGACAAAAAGTTATTTAAGGCATTTCCTAGCAAAATTCGGGCACAAATTACAACAAAATTGTGGGGGCACTGGACTATCCAGGGGTAAAATGAAAGGCAAGGGCATATGTGACTGATGGCTTTCAGTTGAAAGCAGTATGATTTTGATACAGCTTTGAGGTAGAAGATAAAGTAGTCAGTAGTGACCCCTGGATAGCCAGTGTGTTCAGCAGTGTTGATGGAAGGTGCAATTATAATTTCATTTGGGGGAGCCATAATTGCCTTGATTTTGCCTCGACTTGATGGCCCAATGTAAATATCGCACCGCATAGATCTTCCTTAGCCCTTGTACACACAATCGAACATTCTGACAACCAAATCTGTTGGATTTTGTCCGACGGATTTTGTCCGAAACTGTTGCATACACACAGTCGGACAAAGTTGTCGGAAAATCCGATTGTACATAACGTGATGACGTTATTTCATTACGATGGGACTACGTTCAGGCTAGTAGCCAATAGCTTTGGTCTAGGAATTTGATCTGAGCATGCGTGGTACTTTGTCTGTCAGAGTAGGCTACACATGATCGGAGTATGTCCGATCGGAGCATTTTGTCGGAAAATTTTACGGACAAGTTAGAAAACTTGGTCCGTTGGAGTATGGAGACCACACACAGTCGAATTATCCGACAAAACGGTCCGATAGGACACATTCCGTCGGAATCTCTGACCGTGTGTACAAGGGCTAAGAGGGAATTAATGAGAACTGCTGGAAGCCGTCATACACAGAATTTCTAGTTATAGTCCGGTGAGAATTGAAAATTAGTCACATGACTAAAATAAAGATCCATACCCTGTGGTATTTATCTCTGTATGTGTTTTAAGGTTTAGTTTACCCTTTCCAGAAAATAACCTATGCAGTTAAGGGGGCCCAGTAGATATTTAAAGTGGATGTAAACCCGAAAAAAAATTTTGGGGGGGTTTTTTATGTCATAATGTAGAGTATAAGATTTCCTATCATTTGAGCCCAGTCTTGCCACAAAGAGTTAATCCAGCTCTGAGCAATCCTCTTTTATTGTTCAGTGAGATAAATCTTGACAAACAGAGAAAAACTTTGTCAAATCCTCCCCTTTGCTGTGAGTGACAGGTGATTTACATATCTTGTGCACTAGCCTAAGAGACATTATTTTTTAATTCCCTCCCACTCCTTTCTTCTGCTGCTCTGCAAGGATTGGCTGTTCCACACTTCAGCATGATTTGGCATGCTTTAGTCATGTGGGGACTTTTCTGGGTTTTGACTGTATGTTAGTGATCATAGCAGAAGTTCAGTGTAAGAAATACACAGGAGAAAATGCATGTTGATAAGGGGAGTGTAGAGGTGGGTAGGGAGTCTACTGACATCATGACTCCACCCATGTAGCCCTGGAAAACATACCCACCCACAAAATCTACAGTTTTTCGGGTCTCATAGCAGACAGAGGGAAGACATTTGATAGATAAGTATACATGCAGGAGGCATGTATATCCTTCTAGATAACCAATATTGCAGTAGTTTAGAAAGGATGAGAGTGGGTTTACATCCACTTTAAAAAAAACTGTGCAGCTTTGTAAAATGTTCATTAATTTTACTGTCATACTTGTAGGCCATTGGGACTCCCCTGGATGCCTGGCTCGAAAAACTCAGCAATCCCCACATGCTGCCTTGTTGCTAGAATGTAAATAACGCTGGACACTCATTCCCAGCATTTTCCGTTCTAGCAGCAAGGCAGGAAAAAGGGATTGTTAACTAGGAGTATCTTGGCCAGGCTTTCTGGGGGCCCAAATGGTCTACAGGTATGACAGTAAAATTTATGAACATTTTACAAAGCTGCACATTTTTTGTATTACTATTGGGACCCCTTGACTGCATAGGTTGTTTTTTGGAAAATGGGAACTTCACCTTTTTAAGCCTTGTGAATTGAGCCTTTTTTTCTCTTTTTTAAATTATTTTTATTGAGATTTTATGAAGTGCAAAAAACATAGTAACAACGACCACAGGGCCGACGCCACAATAATAGGCCTTGTAATGCCAAAACAACATAAAGCAAAACTACTTCCTGACTAAATAACAAAGACGGGGGGGCGTGGCCTGACGTGAATGGCGACGGACGTGTAGCTGAGGAGCTCCTGCCGCTCACGGAGCTATCCGTCGCCATCCACCTTTATTTGTGCACTGTCTGCCGAACCACTCGCTCTGCCCGGACCGCGCTGTGCCGCCGAGGGATCCCAGACGATTTTCCCCGGAATTGGGGCTCCCAGCCGCCTGGATCCGTAGTTTGTCTCTCCGCCGGCCGCCGCCATCTTGGGCCTCCGGGATCGCCCGAGACCTCCGGAGCCACGCCGGCGGGTGAGGTAAGGGGCTGTCATCGGTCCTCTCCAGCTATCCCCCCCCCCGCCCGGATCGTAATTGGGGTGGTTTCGGACCCCTGTGACCCCCGTGGCTCCCCGGGGGGGCCCCGCGGCCGGCTCCGGCCTAGTGCGGCCTACTGAGGCCTGAAGATCCCCGGGATTTCCTACGGCTGCTGCCCGGGCACGTGCTCCGCGGATGTTCTGGCCCACTCCTGCGGTTTGCCTGTCAGCTCAGGCCTGATTGCCCACCCCCACCAAGGAGGATTGTTTTAATTGACTTGTCCCCCTGCTTGTGGTTCTCCATCCACCTCTGTTTGTGACCCCAGCCTGCTCTTCTGGTCCACTACTCCAGGCATCCTTGCTCCAGGCATCCCCTGCAGCCCTCTGCACACAGACTCAGCTCTGGACACCTTGGTATACTCATTTACTCTACTGCAGCAGGAGACTGACCACTTTACATTCCTTTTACCTGGATCATCCTTTCATTCTCTCAGATTATACGTCACTATACCTCTCTGAATTACTACGGCGAAGGTCGCCTTGCTTTACCTCAAGTCTGTACCTATAGGACCACGTTTTGATTTATGCACGTCCCTCCTGAATGATCTGGACTTTCACCTGTGAGGGCCTGCCCCCACGTATGGAGAGGTAGGTCGGGCCTACGCTCAGCTCCTGGCTCCCCCGGCCCCACGGCCCTTATTTCGGACAGTAAACCGGCTATTCACAGCACCATGGGGAAAGACAAGCCCAAAGCACACAAGAGCGGTAATAGCCGTCACCCGGGAGGGGATCTCGATGATTATTTTGGCCATGGTCGGTCGTCCTCACAGCACCGACCGGCATCCAAGGGGACGCCGGCCCCTCCATCCCCGGCACGCTCTGAATCAGCTCTGCAGTCTCAGGTGAGACCCCACAGTCTGCTTTCACACTCTGAGGACTCTGCCCTCTCCCCCAGGCTTACCAGAAGCCGCTCTAATGCCTCCCTAGGTTCAGGGGATGGATGGGACATGGAATCACAGATTAGATCCCTGCACAGCTACATGAGGTCCCTACCCACCAAAGCTGACTTTGAACATTGTGTACTCCGGATCGAGGAAACGTACCGAAAGGAGATCTCTGACCTGAGAAAAGATGTGGGGGTGCGTTTTGATGATGTGGATAGCACAATGGATGGCCTGCGGGACACCGTACAATCGCATGATCGGATCCTCAATACTCACACTGTCCTGCTTCAGCAGCTCTCATACCAACAGGACGACCTCGAAAACCGCAGTCGCCGCAACAACATACGTATACGGGGGATTCCCGAATCGGTTGACCCCAAAAATCTGCCTGCAGCTGTGACGGCTATCTTCAACCAACTGCTTCAGCGACCCAAGGATGACCCGATCGAATTGGACCGGGTGCACCGTACATCGGGTCCCCGTACCCCTGACCCCTCCTTCATTCGTGACACGTTGTGCCGTGTCCATTTCTACAAAGTAAAGGAGAACATCATGAGGGCCGCTAGCACGCAGCAGTCGATCCTCTTCAATGACACACCCGTCATGCTTCTTCCTGATCTCTCTCGCCAAACACTGGCTTTGCGGAAATCCCTACGACCCCTCACGCAACTCCTGCAAGCAAGACAGATCAAATACCAATGGCGGTTCCCGTTTCATCTCCGAGTGCACCACGCGGGTAAAACCGCTGTATTTCGTACATTGGGAGACCTGCCTACATTTCTTAGCACGCTTGAACTGCCTCAAGTCGCCCTACCTGACTGGCCGTTTGCTCCGACCACTCCAGGTCTGCCCTACACCCCGCAATGGCAGAAGCAAGGACGCAAGCGCACCCCTCGGTCCCCGCAGCTTCAAGATACCAACGACTGACCCGATCCAGTGGGCCCCCGGGCCTGTTTTCTCCTCCCGCCGCTGGGGCCTCCCCCTGTGATGGCCTTGGACCCATATGGGTCGAATATCTCACATGTTGATTAACCCTTCTGTTTACAGGTTTTTTCCGTATCTTTTATAACCCCCGTTGCTGTGTTCCCCTCCCCCCTTTCCCTATAGTTGGGGTTCTCCGTTGTGCTGATAGTTCCTGGACTGCTCTCAAGACTTGTCTTTGCAACCCACTGTATACAACGGTCCCCTCCGTGTTGCCCTTGATTTACTTTACGATTATTGTTTTGTTTAAATCTGATCCCTTTGTTGGGCCTGTTGCATGTCCTTCCCCTTATGACTCATAGATGTTCTCTATTTTATGCCGGTTTACAATTGCATTTATTGATGACCACTAAGATGATTATGCTTACTATGTTCTTTAGTTTACTCCTTAGGTCGCACCTGATACTGGTTTACCCGTGGGGCCGGGGTGCTGGGAGCTGCCCGACTCTGGGTTTCTCCCCCACACTCCTCCCCCCCTTGCGGATTTTTTGTTTGTTTTTTTTTGTGCGCCCCACGGTGATCCTCTGATCACTGTGCGATGCACTGACTTGTGCCTTTCTGATAGGCTTCTTTTCTTTGTAATGTTTGCCTTTTGGAGCCACCTAGTGGCCTTTTTTATTTTTATTTTTATTTTATCTTTCTTGCCTACTCCTCTTTTCTGCCTGACCTACTGGGCCCATCTCCTGTCACTGATGTTTCTAAATGCCCTGTTTCATGTCCCTCTGTTTACTGTGCTGGGAATGGGTTGCCATACCTGCCACTGTTGTTACTACCTATGCAAGGTTGTTGTGCTGTTCTTTCTCTCTCTTCTTCCTTCTCTTCTCCCCTCCGCCTTCTCTCTGCCTTTACCCTCACACCCCTCCCCCCCTCCCTTACCTCCCCTTTACATCCTCTATTCCTGTTCCTTACCCCAATGGGGTTTGCCCATAGTGTCACTCATCCTATTGATCTCGAGCACCACTTCAATGATCCCCCATGGCTAGTGACGATTCGATAACTTTTGCTTCCTTTAATTGTAGGGGTTTCAACACTCCCGAGAAGCGGAGCCAGACACTTTACCATTTTCACAAACAGCGTGCGAAAATTCTGTTGCTCCAGGAAACACATTTTCGAGCTGGAGCTATTCCGGCACTGCGCAATAGGTACTACCCTCAATGGTTCCACAGTGTTAATCCACAGGCCAAATCCAAGGGGGTATCTGTTGCCTTTCATAAATCTTTTAACCCGGAGGTTCTGGACTCTCTCATAGACGATTCAGGCCGCTATGTATTTTTGAAACTGAAACTAAAAGATTTTCTCTTTACAGTAGCTAACGTTTACGTGCCGAACGTGGGCCAGGCTCGGTTCCTCTCTTCAGTCCTCACCAGACTATCCTCCTTTGGAGGGTCGACTTTTATTGTTGGAGGTGATCTCAATATTGCCCTCTCCCCATCCGCAGACACATCCTCGGGTAAGTCTTCTGTACCTTGTTCCACCTTGACACGTGTTAAATCACTCCTCCATTCCTCCCATCTGGTGGATGCCTGGCGAGTCCAGCATCCCACAGAGAGGGATTACAGTTATTTTTCAGTCTCACACAACTCCTACAGTAGATTGGACCACTTTCTCATATCGCAATCACTTCTAGACATGCCTCTACAAACAGCGATCGGTAACCTCCTATGGTCCGATCATGCCCCCATCTATCTGACTCTAGTCCGCCCCCCTGTTGCCCGCCGGGGGGCGAGCTGGAGGCTTAATGACAATCTGCTGCGGGACTCAGTGTGCGTGGCGGATGTCTCCACAGTCATTAAAAATTTCATAGGTGACCACTCCGCAGACACAACCTCCCCTTTGAACCAGTGGGACACACTCAAATGTGTGATCCGGGGTACCCTCATACAACACGGCTCCCGCCTTAAGAAGGCCCGCGCTCATGACATACGCAAACTCCTTTCTACCATAGCGGACCTTGAACCCCTTCATAAAAAAGACCTGGACCCTACGGTTTTTGTCCAGCTTTCCAACGCCCGCAGAGACTTGCTCCAGCTTTTAGACGCGCACTCCCTGATTGCCAGGGATAAAGCACGGAATCGCTTCTACTCCCTGGCGAATAAATGTGGTAAACATCTGGCCAGAACTATTCACCCTAGACCCCCACGACATTCTATCCCCTTTATCGTCCAATCGGACCTTAGGAAAACGTTTAACACCTCCGGGATATCTGAATCCTTCCGGCAATACTATTCAAAGCTTTATAACCTCCCGCGTGCAAACCCCTCCGACCGGTCCCCCCCCTCTCCCGACCCCACACGGGATTATATTATGGAAACTGCTCTACCCACTATTGATGATGCAGACGCTACGTCCCTAGATGAGCCCCTAACTACTTCTGAATTTCTGCAGGCCCTCAAAGCCCTTAAGGTGGGCAAATGCCCGGGTCCTGACGGCTTTACACCCCGGTTCTACAAGACATTTGCCCCACAACTTGCACCCCTTCTGACAAAGGCCTTTAATTCGGTAGACAGTCTTCACCTCCCCTCCAAGGAATCTTTATCTGCCAACATCTCTATTATCCCTAAACCGGGCAAAGACCCATCCCAATGCAGCAGCTATCGACCCATATCCCTGCTCAATATAGATATTAAGCTATTTGCGAAAGTTCTGGCTACCCGTCTGTCCCCTTTATTGCCTAAAATTATTCATAACGATCAAGTGGGTTTTGTCCCTGGCAGAGAAGCGAGGGACAACACCTCCAAGACAATACATCTTATCTCCCTGATCCAACGTAAAGGCCTGAAAGCTTGCCTTTTATCCTTTGACGCTGAAAAGGCCTTCGATAGGGTCAGCTGGAGGTTCCTACAGCTGTCTCTACAACAACTTGGCCTCGGAGCTCCCTTCATCTCTAAAGTTATGTCCCTATATTCACGACCCTCGGCTACGGTCCTGGTCAACGGTACCACATCAGCCCCCTTTGACATTGCAAACGGTACCCGCCAGGGCTGCCCCCTGTCCCCCCTCCTCTTTGTCATTATTATTGAACATTTGGCCTGTGCCATACGACAAAACCCCTCCATTCTAGGTATCCAAACTCCATCTGCGCATCACAAACTTTCCCTGTATGCTGATGACCTCCTCGTGTACCTTCAGAATCCGCACACCTCCCTACCATCCCTACTCAGAGAATTTCAACGTTTTGGTACCCATAGTAATTTCAAGATCAACATTACTAAGACTGAAGCCCTTAACATATCCCTCGCCCCCTCCACACTGTCCCTTCTAAAATCCAATTTCTCATTTAAATGGCAGACCAAGGGGATTTCTTATCTGGGGGTTATTATACCCTCCAACCTAGCTAACTTGTTTTCCCTGAATTATATTCCCCTGCTTAACCGTATACGGAAAGACCTTGAGGAATGGGGGGGGTCTCCCTTGCCCTGGTTCGGAAAGATTAATATCCTAAAGATGGACATCCTGCCCAAGCTCCTGTATTTATTCCAAACCATCCCCATCCAAGTCCCCAAATCATTTTTCATCTCCCTGCGTTCGTTAGCCATCAGATTCATGTGGAACAGGGGCCTCCCCCGAGTTAAATTTAAACTGCTTACACTCCCGAAGACTATGGGGGGAACAGGCCTCCCTGACTTTGAGACTTACCATACGGCTGCTCTTATGACTCGCATCATAGAGTGGTTCCCCCGTCCTCCTTGCAAGGCCTCGGTGGCCGTTGAACAGGACCTTTCTCCTGTGGATCTCCGAGCTCTTCTATGGGGATACACTCAGGACTACTCTAGTATGACCTCCCTATCCCCATTGACCTTGGCCTCCCTGAAATTATGGTATAAGACAGGGCTAAACACCACCCTTTCCTCTGATCCGGGCCCCCTGACGTCCCTCTTTGATCACCCTGCTTTACCACAAAGTACAGGGGCAGCCTCCCTAGGACCCTTTAGGCGTACGGAGTGGCCGCAAGCTTTTACATTTGTACATCCCTCTCAGGGGACCCCGGTCCCCCTGACAGACTCTGGAGATTGGCTCACGGCCCTACAGGTGTCCGCATTTACCAAACGCCTACACTCCTCCTCTCAAATACACCGCAAGCTTACCAACTTTGAGGTATTGTGCTCCCTCCCAGAAACCCCCAAACACCTGCTATCCTCCTTATATAGCTTACTACAGACTTTAGCGCATGATCAGCTCCCACCTTATACTAGGCTGTGGTCTGCGGATTTGGGTGAAGACATCTCTGTGCCGGATTGGCAAACCTCTTTCCACTTCACCCACAAGTCGACCATCTCCTGCTACTCTCAAGAGAAGAACTATAAGCTGCTGTCCAGATGGTACAGAGACCCTGCTACTTTACACAAAATCTTCCCGTCTACGCCAGCCACCTGCTGGCGCTGTGAAGCCTCAGTCGGAACCTATTTACATGTCTGGTGGGACTGTGAGAGGATCCGCCCCTTCTGGACACAGGTTTTTGAATGTTATAATCTTCTAGCTGATACTCCGGTTCCTATCTCTCCGAAAATTGCATTACTCTCCATACTACCCGGGTCTATTAAATCGCAGAGACAAAGATTGCTTCGTTTTTTTATGTCCTCTGCTAGGCAGCTGATACCTGCTTATTGGAAGACGACGACTACCCCCCCATTGTCACGGTGGGTATCCATTATGAATGACACCATGAGAATGGAGGAGATGTTGGCGCTGGACAATGATACTTACTCCAAGTTTATATCTCAATGGTCGATCTGGCTCCGCTTCTCTTCCTCTGACACTTTAATGGAACAAGTATTGAATGCGTAGGGGCGCTGTGGGCTCTCTCCTACCCTTCCCCCCCCCCCCCTACCCGTATCCCTTCCCCTTCCCCCCTTTTTTCCCTCTCCTCTCATCTTGATATCCATTTTTTCCTGTAACACTCTGTTCCTCTTTCTTTTGCTCCTCTCTTCCCTTTCTTTTCTCTCTCTCTCTCTGTCTTCTTCGTAATACTAATTGCACGTTGTCTCATGTAGTAACCCATGAGTATTCTTTCCCTACTGTGGCCTTGTGGATCGGGAACAGGCTGCTTTCCTTGTTTTCCAAACTTTCCGACGGGACCGACTGTGGCTGATAGTCGCTAGCCGTCCATTCACAAATGTAGTCCTGTTACTGTTCCTGCTTGTATTTGCCTCATGTAGGTTACTGTCTTGTTGTTTTTTTTTTTTACTTGAAATGTTCAATAAAAATATTTTCAACACTAAATAACAAAGACGAAATACCTAGTCTAAACCCCAATTACACTATTTCCCGCCCCCCCCCCCCCCCCCAACCACCAACTCAACCCCAACAACCTGTCAGGCTTCTATAACGGGACAATAAGAGGAGCAATAATAGCCACAATGTCACAGTATGTTGGATAACCCAAGCAAGTCAAGAAAATGGAGATTACGAATATTTTGTGGTTTAAACCATGATAAATGTAGGCAGCCTAAAACAATTTCACAACAAGAGGAGGGAGAGGTTCGACCAACCTGAAAATTCGATCACTCTGCCTAAAGACTTCCAATTATCAATCTCCCAAGGGTGTTTGTGTTAAAAATTAATTTGTCCTAAGTGTACTCTATACCCTCAACTGGTGGTGGAGGATGCAGCTAACCAAGCCTGCCATATTTTATCAATTTGTTCTCGCAACCCCAAGAAATGTAGGTTGCTTTGTAGATGGAGCCATGGCATTCACCAAATATTTTAGCAGAGACCCTAGAGAATAAAATGGTGGTTTTTGCAATATTTTATGTCACACGGTATTTGCGCAGCGGTCTTTCAAATGTAATTTCTTGGGGAACAAAATATACTTTAATGAATAAAAAATTTTAAAAAATGGTAACGTTAGCCCAATTTTATTGTATAATGTGAAAGATGATGTTACACAGTGGGAATCGTGATCTTTATTCTAAGCAACAATTTTATTGTATAATGTGAAAGATGATGTTACACAGTGGGAATCGTGATCTTTATTCTAAGCAACAAAAAAAAAATATGATTCTAATTTTGGCCAGAATCATGCAGCTTTACTTTAGAGGCACCGCATCCTCCACTAGACCAAGGAGACAGACCTGGACTGACATAAGAATGGGAACAAGTAGTGAATTAAGCCTTTAAGGACTGGTTGAAATAGGATCTAGGAGGTAGACAGGCAGACAGATCATCCTCTTCATACTTACGGTTGCACTATCGTGAGATTTTTAATGTGTAAGGGTGGCATTTTACCAACTCTGCTTCCTTTTCTTATTGTAACAGAAGTGTTGATCCCCATGGGGATAGAAAGGGTTCTAATAAACCCAAGAGGGTGGTCAAAAATGGCTGGATTGGTCAGCTGTCTTTTCAGCTCTTGTCTATGTCTATGGGTATGCTAGGTCATGTTGGTCAGGTGATTGTCATTGGATTTAGGGCCTTTCACACTGTCCTGCAGCTCAAACAATGATGCCTACACAGAGTTTTGTGCTGCAGAGCCATGTAGCAGGGGTCTGTGTGATGCACTTTTTTTTATTTTTCCCTTGAAGATCGCAAATATGTACACTAGTCTGAACGTGACACACACAAAACTATTGTCCTCCATGAGGAATAATGTACAGTAAGTAACTGCACAGTGCATATAAAATCCGACACTAGCCCTGAAGCTGTACAGTCCACTTTATTAGAAAATGGTAAAAATTGCCATAGCGCGAGTATGGAACTCTCCCATGGTTACTAGCGCTGGCTAAACATAAAATATCTTTGATTATGATTAATTAAAAATTGACACGTATTCTAAGGGACAACCAAGCCAGATTTGAGAAAGTATGGAATCCCTGGATTAAATACCTCCAGGTTCTGTAGTGGTGGGGATGTCTTGGGGGTCTAAGTTGAGGGGACCTGTCTCCCCCCTTCCTTTTTTCTTTTTCTTTTCTGTCCCTTTCTAAGTTTCCTGTTTCATTTTTCTTTTTGTTTATGGATGTTAATGAGAAGGCCATGATGTCTCTCTCAACCAAACCTATATTGGAATGTAAGGCATAACACTTTGTGGTAAAGGAAACTCTAGTTGATGCTATGGTACCCTATTTTTCAGTATAGTTGCAATAATATCTGCATTGTTCTTTAATAGCCAACATTTGTGTCGTTTTGGCTTATCCAGTGCGATGTACGTGGCTATTTCCAAATGCTGAGCTTTACACCCTTAGAAAGTGATTATCTAATTTAACAGAATCCACCTGTTAGAAGCGCTTCTTCTACTGCTTTTCATGTCCTTTTCATTGAGACACCGGGGTCCATGATTTGGTTCAAGGGTGCGCTCACCCTTTTATACTTGTATGCTACTATTTGCGCTTTTTGTATTTCAAATGTATTTGAATAAAAGCGATTGAAAAAGAAAATAAAGTAAAAGTAAAAGTAAAAACCATCTGATACAGCAGTGCTGTGTTTCAGCCAAGGAGGCTTTCCAAATAATATCATTAATTAATTAATTAATTAATTAATTAATTTAATTTAATTTAATTTAATTTAATTTAAATTTAATTTAATTAAATTTATTAAAACACATTAATGTGTTTTTTTTTATTTTATTTTTTATTGTTTTTGAGGAGATGTAATGTAATTGTATATGTGTATGGGGTACTCAAGCATTCTCACAATACTTGCTGTGTTGCCCATCTGACCCACTGAAAATAATGGAAGATTATAAAGAAATACAGAGCTCCCTCTAGTGGCTAATCTATACATTTCTATAGCTAATAAAATATATAAAATATGGATAAACAAGCACCAAGTTACTTTGGGCTAAACATTTCAATTGTAGTGAAAATACACCCTCGTTGAAAATACATCATTCTTTTAGTGAGTATCTGTCTATTAAATATTTTTTTTAACTGTGTAAAATATTTATTTGCTAGTAGGGTAAAATAAAAATGTCTTAATTAGTTATTTACTCTGGACGGAAGTCACAATGTGTAACAGCTCTCGTATGTTCCAGCCACGCATCTGCGTTTGGCATATCCATCCTCGCTGTACCAGCAGTCAATTAATATGATATGGGTTGGCTTTCTCTGTCTGAGACATTCCCACACTATTAATTGTGGCTGCTGACTAAGCGAGCGAAAAGTTTAACATGCCCACCTGTTAACTGTTATGTTTGTCCTCTCTGTGTTTGGTTGGGTCATACTGCTTATGTAAACATGCTTGACCAATCTCTTTCTTGGGTTTTATGGAATTGAAAGAGTGATCATGTAGCTCTAATATGCACATTGACTATGCATAAATTAGAAATAGCAAGAGCCCCTATACACTTGTGAGTTTGTGTTTTTAACACAAATTGATGCAAGCTGTTTTGTTGGTTAAGATGCGTTGCACTAAAGCAGCTTAACCAGTTCCCGACGATGTACATCGGCAGAATGGCATGGGCAGGCATATTGGCATACAGGTACGTCCATTTCTATATGCCACCCTGCCATCGCGTGCGTGCCGGTCGGGGCCCCCGTGAGTCTGGTCGTGGGTCCCGCGGACTCTATTGCCGCGGGGGTACCCGCAATTGTTTCACGGGGAGGCTAAACGGGGAGATGCCATTGTAAACAGCATCTCCCTGTTCTGGCTAGCAACAAGTGACGCTGATCTCTGCTCCATGTGATTGGAGCAGAGATCAGTGTTCACTAACACAAAGACCAGCCCCCCACAGTTAGTAACACGCCCCTAGGAACACTTAACCCATACACTGCCACCCCTTGGTTAACCCCTTCACTGCCAGTGTCATTTACACAGGAATCAGTGCATTTGTATAGCACTGATTGCTGTATAAATGACAATGGTCCCAAAAATGTCCGATGTGTCCGCCATAATGTCGCAGTCACAATAAAAATTGCTGATTGCCGCCATTACTAGTAAAAAAAAAAAATATTAATAAAAATGGCATAAAACTACTATCTCCTATTTTGTAAACGCTATAACTTTTGCACAAACCAATCAATAATCGCTTATTGTGATTTTTTTTTTACCAAAAATATGTAAAAGATTACGTATCAGCCTAAACTGAGGGGAAAATTTTTTTTTATATATTTTTTGGGAATATTTATTATAACAAAAAGTGAAAAATAATGTGTTTTTTTCAAAATTGTCGCTCTATATTTGTTTATAGCGCAAAATATAAAAACCGCAGGGGTGATCAAATACCACCAAAAGAAAGCTCTATTTGTGGGCAATTTTGTTTGGGAGCCACCATGCATGACTGCGCAATTGTTAGTTAAACCGTGCAGTGCCGAATCGCAAAAAGTGGTCTGGTCTTAAGCCAGCAAAATGGTCCGGTCTGAAAGTGGTTAATAACATTTTTGAATGGACTCTCAATGTACAAAATCTGGACCTGCAGCATTTTGGAAACTCAAGGTACCATGTTGGGGTGTGCTATAGCATAGGTGTTTATACTGTACTGTGTATGGGTGTTAAGCTGCCATTCTAAATAAATTCTGCCACATAGTACTGTGCATTTACAAGTGTTGTGGTAATGCACAAGTGTGAAGCCGAACTTAAACAAAAGGAAGTTCATAGCTTTAAATTGCTTTATACCCAGCTGGACTCTGTGAAGGCATAAACCGCTCTATTTTCTAAAACTGGAAAGAGGGGGTGCCTTTTACCTCCACTTTAGGTCGAATACAGCCTTGCTACACCCTAATTTTTACTGTTCATCATACTAGATGTTGAAAATACAAATCTTGATGCAGCTAGACACATAGGGCTCATACACTCAGATGAGCATACAGCAAGAATCATTTTATTTGAGAGTCAGAAATTGCTCAAGGAACCCATAGCAACTTCAAGGAACCCTAGTTGAGAAACCCTGGTCTAGAGGGGGGCTGGTAGATTTGGATCCACAAAATGGGACCAGAAGAAGAACATTTAGAAGCCGGGGTAGTCTGGCATAGTAGCTGTAATGGAAGAGGGCCATTGTAGATGATCAGACTGAGCTAAGTGCTCTGATCTCTGGCTAGATTAGGGAATATTTGCCTATGGCAGGCAGATGCGCTGCTTGACCAAGTCCACTCTTTTTCTTTTATTTTACAAAGGAAAAGCAATAGGGTTGTAAACATTTAATGGATCACCACTATATTGATAGAAGCCCATATGCTCCTCGCCATTGGGTAAGTGCCCCAAGAGATGGAAGGAAGAGGAGGCAAAATTCACAGGCGTGAAGGAATTGGAATTGCAAGAAGATTCGAATTTACACTATTAACTCTTACCTCTGTGTCTTGGTGCCTTTCTTTTCAGCCTGCTAGGATTTTTGTTTTTTTTTAAGAGGAACAGACCAAGTTTTTTTGGTCCTCCTTCAAAGCATACCCAATACTAAGGGACATATGAGCTGATGGTATCTGCAGCATTCCTGCAGCCATATGGCTGTGGGCACAACTGGCCATGTACTGTATTTTGGTGCATATTTATAAAGCAGTGAATCTGACAGCAAACATTCTCTGCAAGTGAATCTTCCAGATGCGTGTTTTTTTCAAAGACTGTAATTGATTCACCACAATAGAAAGTTTGGTGAAAGTCACATTCATCACTTTATAAATAGCAGTGGGGGTTCTGCTAAGTTGTATTGCTTTATAGAACGGAATCACCTTATTGACAAGCCACTTCCAGTATGACAGTGAGGGAGTCGTGGGTAAACAATGTTGATTTATCAGTATTTCAGTCTGTACACATTTTACATTTATCTGAAATCAAGATACTTTGACCTAGCTTAAAGCGGGGTTCCACCCGCTCGGGGTTCCACACCGCTCATCGGAACCCTCCCCCCTCCGGTGTCACATTTGACACCTTTCAGGGGGGAGGGGGGTGCAGATACCTGTCTAAGACAGGTATTTGCACCCACTTCCAGTCCCACGGGCATAGACTCCCACTGTTTCCTGTTCCACCGCTCTGTCTGCTGGGACACACATGGGTCCCATAGACAGCGCGGACCATTCCCATTGTGCTGCGTGACTCGTGCATGCGCAGCGGGAACCGGGAAGTGAAGACGCAATGCTTCACTTCCTGATTCCCTCACTGAGAATGGCGGCGGCAGCAGACGAGAGCCGAGTGATCGATCGTCCTCGGCTGCCAACATCGCTGGACCCTGGGACAGGTGAGTGTCCATTTATTAAAAGTCAGCAGCTGTAGTATTTATAGCTGCTGGCTTTTAATAATTTTTTTGTAGGTGGAATCCCTCTTTAAAGAAATGTAATGGCCTAAACAAAACCTTGATGGATTCTCTTATAAGGTTTGAGGACTGAGAATCCCAGTTGGAATTTGCAGAAGGACCGTTAGGTTGATGGGCTTGTAGTGGGCACAGTATGACAATTGATGAAGGACAAATTCAACTGTGTGGAAATTTAGTAATTTACAAAACAAACAAAAAACTTGTGTTTTAAGTTCACACCTCCTCTTTCTATATAGTCCCACCCTGGACCTCGCTTTCTTTAACATTTTATGCGAAGAAATAAATCAATCTGCATTTTGAGGGCCACACCTATCATTCCACATCTCAGAACAGAGGGCCTTTTATTGTCACTTACACATTTTGTTTTGTTTTCAGCCAGTGGTCAATTACCATTTTATGCATTAACATTTAAAATTGCTGAACATCACAGTTAAACGAAATAAGTCTGCCTACGTCTGAAGCTCGTTTCCATACAGATCAACTGTGCTATGAAAAGTTAATACAATGTTTTATTCCATGTTTCAATTTAGAAGCCCATTTACAAAATTGGAAAAATGAAAATGCTTTCTCTTTTCCATATTTCACATTTGCACTTTTGTATTTCAGTGAGTGTTCCTTCATGACATAAACTACACTTGAAGTTTGATTGCCAAACTGTACTTTAAAAACAATTGGCTAAATGCAGCAAAAAATTAAAAATGCTACTTTTAGGCCCCTTTCACACTGAGGCGCTTTGCAGGCGCTAGAGTGCTAAAAATAGCGCCTGCAAAGCGCCTTCAAACAGCCGCTGCTGTATCTCCAGTGTAAAAGCCCGAGGGCTTTCACACTGGAACGGTGCACTTGCAGGACGCTGAAAAATGTCCTAAAAGCTGCATCTTTGGAGCGCTGTAGGAGCGGTATATTTACCGCTCCTAAAACGCCCCTTCCCATTGAAAACAATGGGGCAGCGCTCCAAACCCGCCTGCAAAGCGCCGCTGCAGCGGCGCTTTGCGGGCGGTTTTAACCCTTTTTCAGACGCTAGCAGGGGTTAAAACTGCCCCGCTAGCGGCCGAAAAGCGCAGCTAAAATGACGGTAAAGCGCCGCTAAATATAGCGCTGCTTTACCACCAGCGCCTCAGTGTGAAAGTAGCCTTAAGGTTCCCTCTGCAGCGTTCCCCTTTGTAAATAATAAAGACAAATTTGTTGATAGCAGTTTTTTTTAACATAATTTTTCCCCCAAAAAAAGAAATTTGTGTTTATTTCATGGACAATGAATGCAAGGCTTATAATATCAAGTGCATTAATCTAAAGCTGTGCTCTGCTATTGGCTAGCCAATCTTCTGGGACCTGTGTTGTGTCCCAGAAGATCGCTGGCAGGGAGGGGCCGCCTAGGGCGAGAGGAGAAATCGACTAGGCAGCCAAAAAGAGAAAGGAGGAAGTCCCGCTAAAAAGAGGGTACACACCCCCTCAGGCCTGAGCATAGTCAAATACTTTGCTACACCGAAAAAGCCCCACTCTAGCAAAGAGGGGCTTTCAGAAGGTGCTGTCATGTTTTCCCGAACAGGCAGAATGACAAATTATTTTTTAAAATCAACCAAACATTATAAATCAGGCAAAACAAAGCAGAGACAGCCCCCCAGAATGCTGCAAGGTCCCCGAACCTCAGGTGCTCCTTATGAAAACACTGGCTTTCACCCCCAAAGGTCATCTTCTTGTATGCAGCCCTTTAATGCACCCCCTCTGTTTGTCACATTACAGTATGCTTTACAAAGATAGAGTGCTGGGAAAAAGTTTTCCAAACAACCTGGGTACCCGCTGTTAAAGAAATATGAGCTTGGAGGTTTATGCAGGCTGACATTGCGAATTCTTTTTTATTTATTTTTTTTTCCTCCAAAACGGTGGCCATGGTGTCTTTTTTGCATCAGTATTTTTTGACAGAATGACCTGAAACAGATCTGCAGATCGGAAGTTGTTACTTTATGCAGGCTTTTTTTGTCAATGACTCAGAAGGTCATAGACAACCAAGCAGCTAGCCTTCTTTAGAGGGAAGAGGCATCAATATCACCCTACATGCCTGCTGGTTTCCTTTAAGATGTTGTACTGCCTGTACAGTTTAAAGCTTATTTTTAAATTTGCTTTAAGCCCTTGTACACACGGTTGGAAATTCAGACGGAAAAGGTCCGATGTTGTCGGATAAACCGACCGCGTGTGGGCTACATCGGACTTTTTCCATCGGAATATCCGACCAACAAAGTTTGAGAGCTGGATATAAAATTTTCCGACAACATGATCTGATCGGACTTGTAGAGAATTCCGATCGGACAAAGTGGCACGCATGCTCAGATCAAATTACGAAACCAAAGCTATTGGCTACTAGCCGCAACATAGTCCCGTCGCAACGAACGTCATCACGTTCCGAATGAGTTTCAGACAAAATCCGTCGGAAAAAATCAGACGGGTTTTGTTGTCGGAATGTCCGACCGTGTGTACAAGGGCTTAGAATGAAGACAAACTTGGGTTCACAAGTTCTAGGATGACATTTTAATCGAGAAATATGAAACCACGGAACTTGACTTTTTTGAAACCCATAGGTAAAGTGAAACACCACATTTAAAAGAAACTGAATGGCATTCAGACCATGAATTGAGTAAAATGCTAGAACATGATTACCACAGAGTTAAAGTGGTTGTAAAGGCAGAAGGATTTGTTATCTTAATGCAATCCTTCATGCATTCTATGCATTAAGATAAAAATCCTTCTGTGTGCAGCAGCCCCCCTAATACTTGAGCTCCCCCTCTCTACCCAGTGATGTCCACGAGTGCCTCGGCCATCCGCAACTCTTCCTCCTGATTGTTTGAGACACAGCAGCAGCACCATTGGCTCCCGCTGTTGTCAATCAAACTCATTTAGCCAATTAGGAGATAGGGGGCAGGGCCAGGTCGCAGCTCCATGTCTGAATGTATACACTGAGCTGCAGCTCAGCTCGGGTGCCCCCACAGCAAGCTGCTTACTGTGGGGGCACTCAACAGGAGTGAGGGACCAGGAGCTCTATGCAGTTATTTGACCAATGGACTGTTCTCTGCAGGGTAAACAAAGAAAATGTAATACTATATTTGGCACTCCCCAAATATACACTATCCATTGGCTGTGTATGAGGGGTGAAAACTTAAGGCCCGCCATTGACGGTTCGAATACTGGCCGGTTCAGCAGGAACCAACTGAGATTCAAATCATTAATGGGCAGGTTGAATGTACCAAGTTGACAGATCAATCCGCTTGGGTACAACCAGCCTGCTGATTTTGCTTGCAACTATCGCAAGCGGCTGCTATAGTCGCTAACGATAATCACTGTCTTGTCCCGGCAAGGATGCCCCCCCCACTGGGAGCAGACAATTGCTCAGCAGGAGCGAATCCCCTGTCAGCACTGTCTGTGTTGATGGGGGAATCATGCAAATTTCGGTTGCAGGAAAGAAATCTGCACCGTCTATGGCTGGCTTTAGGGGGAAATCCTTTTCATATTTGGCACCTTCAATCATAAGCACATACTGGATTTTGTTTAAACAAAGCTGCATATAAATAGGGCAGCAAATCTGTTTTATTCACTTCTATGGGGTGGAATAATTATATCTTGTATGACTTCCCTTGCATTTGTTAATAATGACATTTCTTCTTTTTTCTTTTTCTTTTTAGGAATGTTTACCCTTTCAGAAGTTGCCTCACTTAATGACATACAGCCCACCTATCGGATTTTAAAGCCATGGTGGGATGTTTTCATGGACTACTTGGCAGTGGTTATGTTAATGGTTGCAATCTTTGCAGGGACCATGCAGCTAACCAAAGATCAAGTTGTTTGCTTACCAAAGTTAGATTCAGCTGTATGTTCAGCCTCTCAAACTAGCAAAACCATACAAGTTTCTCCTATATTTGAAGAAACTACAGCAGGACCTGATACAAAATGGGAAAGTACATTACCTAACGTTGAGTCAGAAGAACCTTTGACAAGACAAACTGATACTTTGGTTGCTTCGACTCAGTCTTCTGTTGAGAGCATTAACAAGGAAACAAGGAATCCAGGAGGGAGAAAGACAAATCTGGATTACCAACAATATATATTCATCAACCAAATGTGTTATCATGTGGCTCTCCCATGGTACTCTAAGTATTTTCCCTATCTTGCACTTATACATACAATTATTCTAATGGTCAGTAGCAATTTCTGGTTTAAATATCCAAAGACCTGTTCAAAAATTGAGCATTTTGTCTCGATACTGGGAAAATGTTTTGAATCCCCATGGACAACAAAAGCTTTATCCGAGACAGCATGTGAGGATTCAGAAGAAAATAAGCATAGACTTACTGGTGCTCAGTCCCTCCGTAAACACTTTTCAAATAGCAGTGAGGAGGGAAGTCCTAGCCCCAGCACTCCAATGATCAGCAAATCTGGACTTACGTTTTCAGCTGACAAACCAGTAGTGGAGGTTCCCGGGATTACCATCTTGGATAAAAAAGATGGGGAACAGGCTAAAGCTCTTTTTGAAAAGGTCCGTAAATTTCGCACCCATGTTGAAGACAGTGATTTAATTTACAAACTTTATGCTGTACAAACAGTTGTCAAGACCGTGAAATTTATTTTTATACTGTGTTACACCTTAACATTTGTAACTGCAATAAGTTTTAAACACGTCTGTAAACCCAGTGTTGAGCACCTTACAGGATACAAGGAGTTTGAATGCACACATAACATGGCATTCATGCTAAAGAAGCTTCTTATCAGCTATATTGCTCTTATTTGTGTCTATGGCCTTGTTTGTTTGTATACTTTGTTCTGGCTCTTTAGGAGACCTCTTAAAGAATATTCATTTGAGAAAGTGAGAGAGGAAAGCAGCTTTAGTGACATTCCTGATGTTAAAAATGATTTTGCATTTCTTTTACACATGGTTGACCAGTATGATCAGTTATACTCAAAGCGCTTTGGCGTTTTCTTGTCGGAAGTGAGTGAAAACAAACTGCGTCAGATTAGCTTAAATCACGAGTGGACCTTTGAGAAGCTTAAGCAGCACATATCTCGCAATGCCCAAGATAAGCAGGAGTTGTATCTTTTCATGCTTTCTGGAATTCCAGATGCTGTGTTTGAGCTAACAGATCTTGAAGTTATTAGGTTTGAACTTATTCCAGAAGCTAAGATCCCGGCTAAAATTTCTCAAATGACTGCTCTTCAAGAACTTCATCTCTGTCACTGCCCAGCTAAGGTTGAACAAACTGCATTTAGCTTTTTGCGAGACAACTTGAAGTGCCTTCATGTGAAATTTACAGACGTAGCTGAAATTCCTCCCTGGGTCTACTTGTTAAAAAATCTTCGAGAACTACACTTAGTAGGTAACTTAAACTCTGAAAATAACAAGATGATCGGACTTGATTCATTAAGGGAGTTAAGGCATCTAAAGCTTCTCTATGTGAAGAGCAATTTGACCAAAATACCAACTAATATCACAGATGTGGCACCACATCTAACAAAGCTTATCATTCATAATGATGGCACCAAGGTTGTTGTGCTAAACAGCCTTAAAAAGATGATGAATGTAGCAGAGCTGGAGCTCCAAAACTGTGAATTAGAGAGAATTCCGCATGCTATTTTCAGTCTGACCAACTTGCAAGAGCTGGATCTAAAACAGAATAGCATTCGTACTATAGAAGAAGTTATCAGTTTTCAGCACTTAAAAAGGCTAACTTGTTTGAAATTGTGGCACAATAAAATTGTCAGCATTCCTCAGTCTATTTCACAAGTAAAGAACTTGGAATCTTTGTATTTGCCACACAACAAGCTAGAGTCCCTTCCAGTAGGCCTGTTCCTCTTGCAGAAGCTTCGACACTTGGATGTCAGCCACAATTCTATATCTATGGTTCCTATTGAAATTAGTAATCTCCAGAATCTTCAGCATTTGTACTTTACAGGAAATAAAGTGGACATCTTGCCAAACACATTGTTCAAATGCATCAAATTAAGAACTTTATGCTTGGGTCAAAATTGTATCACTTCTGTTCCAGAAAAAATAGGGCATCTAGTACAGCTTACACATCTAGAACTAAAAGGGAATTGCTTAGATCGCTTACCTTCTCAGATTATTCAGTGTCGCCTTCTCAAGAAAAGTGGGCTGCTCGTTGAAGATCACCTGTTTGATGCTTTACCATCAGAGGTAAAGGAGGCATTGAACCAAGATACAAGCGGCCCTTTTGCCAATGGCATATAGACCATTTTGGCTAGCGTGTGGTATATTGAACAGAGGTTTAAGCAAACCGCTTCTTTTTCCCATAATTTTTTTTTTTTTTTTTTTTTACAAACAACCAAAAATGACAAACCTTTAGTGTACATATTACATGAGCACATAAGAAGTAGAGGTATAAACAAGTCTACATAGAACCATAAGAACAGGAGAACAAAAGGTGAACAAAGAACCACATAACGGATCGGCGAGTCAAGACTGGCATTCAAACAGGCCACTTTTTTTCTTCTCAAAATCTGAGACTGGTATTTTTTTTCTTTTTCTTGGTAGGCCAACAACATTGCACCCCTCAAGACATGATCCTTGCAGTTTGTCTATTTACTAACAGTTATTGTTCATTATTGAAGGTATAATTACATATTTCAATAGGTTTATACCATTTGCAGATCTTATGGAAATGCTGCAGGTTTTTTTTATGTAATTTGAAGGAATTCCTCTGGATGTTTACAGATAATCTGTTTTGTTCACGTTTGTAGATCAATTACATAGTAAGTTTTGGTACTCTGTGTTTTTCTTCTTAACTATTGGATGAAGTAAGCACAAAATAGTTTTAAACTAGTGTCACATCCATTACATAAACAAACAAAAAAACGTTGATGCTTGGAGGGTTTTGTCCTCCGAATATGGTGTCCAATCCCATCTCTCTCTCCTTCCTATTGGCCACATTAAATTCAGTAGGTGGCCTCATTGTCCAGTGGGAAGGCATAGATTGAAGGAATGCTTCAACCCCCAGCAAAAAGTATGAAATCAAGTATGGAAAATGTTCAGTCAATTGTTTAACCACTTCAATACTGGATACTTAAACACCTTCCTGCCCAGACCAATTTTGAGCTTTCAGCACTGTTGCAATTTGAATGACAATTGCGTGGTCGTACAATACTGTACCCAAACTAAATTTTTATCATTTTGTTCCCACAAATAGAGCTTTCTTTTGGTGGTATTTGATCGCCTCTGGGATTTTTATTTTCTGCTAAACAAATAAAAAAAGACCTAAAATTTTGAAAAAAAAATGTTTTTTTTGTTACAAAACATTGTAAATAAGGAAGTTTTCTCCTTCACTGATGGGCACTGACGGGGCTGCAGTGATGGGCACTGATAAGGCGACACTGATAGGTGCCACTGATAGGCACTGATAGGTGGCACTGATATGCGACACAGGCACTGATATGTGGCACAAATAGGCGCTGATAGGTGGCACGGATTGGCATGGATAGGCGGCACAGATGACCATAGATGGGCACTGATATGCATGGATGGGCACTGATAGGCATGGATGGGCACTGATAGGCAGCATGGATGGGCACTGACGGCATGGATGGGCACTGATTGGCATCCATGTGTACAATACTGTACACTACAATGCCCATCCGTGCTGCCTATCAGTGCCAAACAATAATGCATGCCAATCAGTGATGCCCATTGTGGGCAGTGATTGGCATCCATTGTGGGCACTGACTGGCATCCCTGGTGGTCTAGGGTGGCATCCCTGGTGGTCTGGTGGCATCCCTGGTGGTCCAGTGTGGGCATCCTCGGGGGGGCTGCGCTGATAATCAATCAGCACAGAACCCCCTGTCAGAGGAAAAGCCGATCGGCTCTCCTCTACTTGCGTCTGACAGACGCAAGTGAGGAAAAGCCGATCAACGGCTCTTCCTATTTACACTGTGATCAGCCGTGATTGGACACAGCTGATCACGTGGTAAAGAGTCTCTGTCAGAGACTCTTTACCGAGATCGTAGTTGCGGTGTGTCAAACTGACACACAGCAACAACGACCGCCGCAAAGGGGGCGCGCAGTGGCATAACATCCTGAGGATGTCATATGACGCCCAGTCAGGGTATTGAAACCACTTTGCCGCCGTCATTCTGCTATATGGTGGGCGGCAAGTGGTTAATTGTGTAAAAAAAAAAAAAACGAATCACGGACATGCCTCAAAACTATTTTCATTTAACATTCCAACCTTCTGGCTTTAAGAAGCGCATAAAAAATAAATAAAGAAAACTAGTCAATTGCAACTGTTTTTGCAGATCAAGCAAAGAAAAAAAATATGGAATCACTCAATTCTGAGGAAAATATTATGGAATCACAATGTACTTTATAGTATTATTACATCCTGAAAAATGATGTCTTAACCACTTGCCGACCGCCGCACGACGATGTACGTCGACAGAATGGCACGGGCAGGCATATGGGCGTACATGTACGTCCCTGCCTTCCCGCGGGTGGGGGGCCCGATCGGGCCCCCCCCCCCGGTGCCAGCAGCGGTCGGTATCCGTGCAGGAGCGATTCCGGGATGAGGGGGCGGCCATTCATTCATGGCCACCCCCTCGCGATCGCTCCTGACGAATGGGAGTGAAGCATTGCATCACTTCCTCTCCTGTAATGTAAACACAGGAGAGGAAGTGATGTAATCTCTCCTCCGTGTCGGTATTTTTCGTTCCGGCACCGAGGAGAGAGGATCGGTGAGTTGCACCAACAGGACACTTCACAGTAGAACATGCCAGGCACACTCACACCCCCCCTTTACCCCCCGATCACCCCCCAATTACCCCTGCCCCCCCCCCCAGTCACAGTGACACCAATTGCATTTTATTTTATTATTTTATTTTTTATTTTATTTTTTGCATTGGTGTCATTTGTGACTGTAATAACTGTTAGGGCAGTTAGGGTTAGCCCCCTTTAGTTCTAATGTACCCCCCTAACCCCCCCAATAAAGGTTTAACCCCGTGATCACCCCCCGTCGCCAGTGTCACTAAGGCTGGGTTCACATTGCAGCGGTTTATGAGAACGGATGTGATTCGCACTGCAGTGCAAATCACATCTGATCTCTGTGCGATTCGAGTTCAGCCATTCGCCGCACCCGCCGCAAATTCGCACGGGACCCTTTTTTTGGTCCGCAGCAGAATCGGATCGCATGGGTGTTCACACCATGCGATCCGAGTTTGCAGATCGCACTGCGATATGCGAACTGATCTGGGGGTGTCATTAACATTTCACTGACACTCCCAGCAGTTCGCATAGGGCAGTGTGAACTGCCGCCGGGAGGCATGCGATGCGGGAACCCGCCGCGGATTCGTGGTGTTCCCGCATCACTCCAGTGTGAACCCAGCCTAATAAGCGATCGTTTTTCTGATCGCTGTATTAGTGTCACAGGTGACGCTAGTTAGGCAGGTAGGTATTTAGGTTCGCCGCAGCTTTTTATAGCGCCAGGGACCCCCATATACTACCGCATAAAGCCCCCTGATTGCCCCCTAGTTAACCCTTTCACCAGTGATCACCATATAACTGTTACAGGTGACGCTGGTTGGTTAGTTATTTTTTTATAGTTTCAGGGCACCCGCCATTTATTACCTAGTCTCACTAGTGTACCCCTAAATTTAGGGGTGTCTACTTTCCAAAATGGGGTCATTTGGGGGGGGGGTTTGTGCCATCTTGGCATTTTATGGCCTTCAAAACTAACGCCCTTAGAAAGCCTGAAGGCGGTGCTTGGTTTTCGGGGCCCCGTACGCGGCTAGGCTCCCAAAAAGTCCCACATATGTGGTATCCCCGTACTCAGGAGAAGCAGCAGAATTTATTTTGGGGTGTCATTTCACATATGCCCATGGCATGCGTGAGCAATATATCATTTAGTGACAACTTTGTGAAAAAATAAAATTAAAAAAAAAAGTTTGTAATTTTCCCGCAACTTGTGGCAAAATATAAAATATTCCATGGACTCAACATGCCTCTCAGCAAATAGCTTGGGGTGTCTACTTTCTAAAATGGGGTCATTTGTGGGGGTTTTGTGCTCTCTTGGCATTTTATGGCCTTCAAAACTGTAAGGCCGCGTACACACGGGCGGACTGTCCGCCCAACTAGGTTCGTCAAACAGTTTGACAAACAGTCCGTTCAAAATTTGCATGAGCGGACTTGACCACACACGACGAACGAACAGTCCGCTGAAAACTTGCGCGATGACGTGAACGGCACGTACGACGGGACGAGAAATTCGGCGTCCGATACACTGCAATGCAACCTTCGCCGTGTAAATCCTTTCTGAGCATGCGCGGAACTTAGTTTGACGAACAAGCCTACACATGAGCGGACTGTCCGCTCAAACCAAGTTTCAGCGGACAGTCTTACGGAAATTCCGAAAAACTTTGTTCGTCAGACTGTCCGCTGAAACTGTCCGCTGAAGCCCACACACGAGCGGACTGTCCGCTGAAACACTGTTCAGCGGACAAAGTTGGACGAACAGCCCGCCCGTGTGTACGCGGCCTAATAGGTAGTGAGAAGTGAAATCAAAAATTTACGCCCTTAGAAAGCCTGATGGCGGTGCTTGGTTTTCGGGGCCCCGTACGTGGCTAGGCTCCCAAAAAGTCCCACATATGTGGTATCCCCGTACTCAGGAGAAGCAGCAGAATTTATTTTGGGGTGTCACTTCACATATGCCCATAGCATGTGTGAGCAATATATCATTTAGTGACAACTTTGTGTAAAAAAAAAAAAAAAGTTTGTAATTTTCCCGCAACTTGTGGCAAAATATAAAATATTCCATGGACTCAACATGCCTCTCAGCAAATAGCTTGGGGTGTCTACTTTCTAAAATGGGGTCATTTGTGGGGGTTTTGTGCCATCTTGGCATTTTATGGCCTTCAAAACTGTAATAGGTAGTGAGAAGTGAAATCAAAAATTTACGCCCTTAGAAAGCCTGAAGGCGGTGCTTGGTTTTCGGGGCCCCGTACGCGGCTAGGCTCCCAAAAAGTACCACATATGTGGTATCCCCATACTCAGGAGAAGCAGCAGAATTTATTTTGGGGTGTCATTTCACATATGCCCATAGCATGTGTGAGCAATATATCATTTAGTGACAACTTTGTGTAAAAAAAAAAAAAAATAGCTTGAGGCAAAAAAATAAAATATTCAATGGGCTCAACATGCCACTTATCAATTTCCTTAGGGGGTCTACTTTCCAAAATGGGGTAATTTGGGGGGGTTTTGTACTGCCCTGCCATTTTAGCACCTCAAGAAATGAGATAGGCAGTCGTAAACTAAAAGCTGCATAAATTCCAGAAAACGTACCTTAGTTTGTAGATGTGACAACTTTTGCGCAAACCAATCAATATACAGTTATTGACTTTTTTTTTACCAAAGACATGTGGCTGAATACATTTTGGCCTAAATGTATGACTAAAATTGAGTTTATTGGATTTTTCTAATAACAAAAAGTAGAAAATATCATTTTTTTTCAAAATTTGCGGTCTTTTTACGTTTATATCGCAAAAAATAAAAATCGCAGAGGCAATCAAATACCATCAAAAGAAAGCTCTATTTGTGGGAAGAAAAGGACGCAAATTTTGTTTGGGTACAACATTGCATGACCGCGCAATTACCAGTTAAAGCAGCGCAGTGCCAAATTGTAAAAAGACCTCTGGTCATTGACCAGCAAAATGGTCTGGTCTGAAAGTGGTTAATCACCAAACATCCTTTCAATTGATGGAATAAGAAAAGTGTCCAAAATATCAATATAAACTTGTGCATTTATTGAAGATTTAATGACTGTCATCTCCCCGCACCTTTACCTGACATGCAACCCTATATCATCAATGATTGTGAAAATTTGCATGTTTTCTTCAGGCAGTCATCTTCATATATTTCATTGGAATGGCACCAAACAAAAGTTCCAACATCATCACCCTGCCCAATGCAGATTAGTGATTTGTGAATTCTTTAGCCCACTGTAACCTTGTTTTTTCTGTTTAGGTGTTATTAATGTTTTAAAAATTAAATGGAAAGGTTGTTAAAGGGAAGTGTACTGATAGAACAAGGAATACATCAAAACGTCAAGATAGAAAATGCCCAACAGAACAAATGAGGAACTAATGGTCAGAAACTGGAGTCAATGTCTGTACCTGAACTGACAAGACATTGCCTAAAGGAAATGGGATTTACAAACAGAAAAGCCAAACGAAAACCATCATTAACACCTAAACAGAAAAAACAAGGTTACAGTGAGCTAAAGAAAACCAGTCATGGACTATGGATGACTGGATGAAAGTGAAATTCCAGCAATCTGCATTGGGCTAGGGTGATGATGCTGGAACTTTTGTTTGGTGCCGTTCCAATGAATTGTATGCGTGATGAAAGCATGCAAATTTCCCCAATAATTGATGATATAGGGTTGCATGTCAGGTAAAGGTACGGAGAGATGACAGTCATTAAATCGTCAATAAAGGCACAATTTTATATTGAGATCTTGGACACATTTCTTATTCCATCAATTGAATGGATTGTTGGTGATGATGACATCATTTTTCAGGTTGTGATCTGATGCAGATGTTTGTTTTAGAACTGCAAAGTACATGGTGATTCTATAATATTTTCCTCTGAATTGACTAATTCCATATTTTTTCCTTTGCTTGATTTGCAAAAAATTGCAGTTGACTATTTTTTTCTTTCTTTTTTAATTTTGTTAAGTGTTTTTTAAAGCCAGGAGGTTGGAATGTTAAATGAAAAATAGTTTTGAGGCATTTCTGTGCTTAGTTATTTTTTCTACACAATGAAACAATTGAATGAACATTTTCCAAGAGTAATGATTCCATACTTTTGCTAGGGGTTGTAGATTATGCCTAGGAAGTAGGAATGAGCTCAGGTGAGTTTGGACAATTCCGCCAAAGGTATCCCAGCAGAAAGCTGACAGCCAATCATAGCCGGTGGACGCATTCCCCATCCTCGCAGCCACACGTATTCACACCCCTTGCATCTGTGTGGTTGCGGTGCGGGAAATGCCTCCACTGCCTAAGATTGGCTGTCAGCTTTGCTAGTGCAGGTGACTATGAACTCTTGTTCAAACTCTCCTGAAATCATGCCTACTAGGAAACTGTGGTTGTGGTTTATGCTTTTGTTTTTTCGGTGAAATTGAAACACACAGCCAGATACGCTATGGTTTGAGCGATCACTTTAAGAGGTCACAACCAAACCCTAACCCCCCCAAAACACACATGCACCCTTAATGAAGACTATTGTGTCGACATTATTATTTAGTTGCTTTTAAAGTTGAGGTAGGTGTTTAAGCGCTACATAGAGTTTATTCATTTCTCCCATTCCAACTTCTTATTATAAGGCTAAATGAAAATTCTAAAGAGTACGTTTGTTAAATTTTACAATATACCATCTTGCAGAGGTAATTAGAAATATAACTGCTTTGGTCCTTTTGATGCAACATTTCATCTTAGTATTAAAAAAAAAGTTTATTCTCTGAAGCATACCTTAAAGTCAAGTTTTGCAGCTATTAACACTGCCACACAACAATAAAAGAGTTCTAATATATGAATTTTTGTTTTACATAATATAACACATATGCATTATTCCTTTAGAAATACAATCCATAGATGTTTGTGTGGGCCAACCTTTTAAACTGTCATTTGAAGCAGATGATGGATATAGAGAAACAAGAAATGGAATGAGTAATGCGATTATGTGAACTTTTGCTGTTAATAAAAAATTGTGAAACTGTCCATAAAGAGTGCAGGTAAAACAAAAATTATTCAAAGGACTTTCACAGCAAGGAGTGAACATTTAATGACTACTGGCAGTGGTTATGATATATATATACATATAGATAAATATATACACATATATATATATATATATATATATATATATATATATTTTTTTTTTGCATTCTGTCACTGTTGGGCCACTAGTTCTCTGCACACATAGCTAAAGGGCAATTCAGAGGGCTAGTCTATGGGTGAAGTAGCATTTTTAGATGCTGCTGAAGTTAGCATTTATCAAATATGATCACTTGACCCACACTTGTGTGACAAAGATTTATCCCCACTCAAGTGTGATAAGAAAAATATGGTTAAAATGTTCACAACATGATATAAACTTTGTTAAAGTGGAACTACATTGTATCTGAGCACCACAAACCAAAAACACTATTTCATTTTCAATATTCAAAGAAAACTCCCCCATCCATCTATGTCTCCATGCTTTATTTTGCTGAGAAATCACTTGCCTAGCATTTTTGAATGTGGCCATCTTGAGTATGATTCATGTACCATTTACTTCCTGGAATCCATCTAATCTTAGCTTAGGCATGCAGTCAGGAGGGTGTGCTTAGCTGAAAAAATCCCTCCGCCTCTCCTCCTGAAGATTTCTGGGATATATGACATAATTTGCCTAGGCCAGAAACTAGGAAGTAACTAAAGAAATGTAAAAAAAAAACATTAAAACAAGTAAATATGACATACTTTCCTATCTATTTACTAATGCTAGCAGTATAAGCCCCTTTCACTGTCAGTTTTTCAGGCAGGCCCGATCAAACCCTCTGCTGTCATCTGATCCAATCCTACCTGCCAGAAACAGAGGGATGGTGGTCCTATTCCCCATCTGTCCAGATCAGATGGAAATGGACAGGCAGTCCGTTTCCATCCAATTGACCCATAGAGAAGAGCGGGACTGTGTCTGTGTCCGCTTTGCATAGCGGAGTGGACACTGACCTATGATCCGCCTACTCACCGGAGAGATCCCCAGCTGTGCAAGTGGATTTCGATTAGTGGAGGTGCCTGTGTGAAAGGAGCTTAAGAATTAAAAATATTCAGTGTTGATAGAGAGAGTGAAGTTCTGCTTTAAATTCATCTATATACACTGCTCAAAAAAATTAAAGGAACACTTTTCAATCAGAGTATAGTATCACGTCAATTAAACTCCTGGGATAGTGATCTGGTCCATTAAGTAGCAGAGCGGGTTGTTAATCTGTTTCAGCTGCTTTTAACAACAGGTGCACTAGATGGGCAACAATGACAACGTATGCCAGGCAGTGGCGCCCAACACGCACCCTGCAGTGCAGGGTTCTGGAAAACTCTCAACTCTACTGGGAAACAGAGTGATCTTCACCCATAGTACAAGCAAATCCAAAACAGGAATGGTTTTACAGGTGGAGGCCACTGACATTGTTTTTCACTAGTTTTGCATTTGGCTTGGGTCAGAGTCACTACTGGTAGCATGAGTTGATACCAGGACCCTATAGAGGTTGTACAGGCTGTCCAACTCCTACAGGATGGCACATCAATAAGTGCCATTGCCAGAAGGTTTGCTTGGTCTTCCAGCACAGTCTCAAGAGCATGTAGGGGATTCCAGGATACAGGCAGTTACTCTAGGAGAGCTGGATGGGGCTGTAGAAGGTCCTTAACACATCAGCATGACCGATATCTCCTCCTTTGTGCAAGGAGGAACAGGATGAGCACTGCCAGAGCCCTACAAAATTACCTCCAGCAGGTGACTGGTGTCAATATCTCTGATCAAACAATCAGAAACAGACTTCATGAGGGTGGCCTGAGGGCCCGACGTCCTCTAGTGGGCCCTGTGCTCACTGCTCAGCACCGTGGAGCTTGATTGGCATTTGACATTGAACACCAGAATTGGCAGGTCTGCCACTGGTGCCCTGTGCTTTTCACTCATGAGAGCAGGTTCACCCTGAGCACATGTGACAGATGTGAAAGGATCTGGAGAAACCGTGGAGAACTTTATGGTGCCTGTAACATCGTTCAGCATGACCTGTTTGGCGGTGAATCAATGATGGTCTGGGGAGGCATATCCATGGAGGGACGCACAGACATCTACAGGGTAGACCAGGGGTCTCCAAACTATGGCGCTCCAGTTGTTCAGGAACTACAATTTCCATCATGCCTAGTCATGTCTGTGAATGTTTTACAATGAATCATGGGATGTGTAGTTCTGCAACAGCTGGAGGGCCATAGTTTGGAGATCTCTGGGCTAGGCAATGGCACCCTGATTGCCATTAGGTATCAGGATGACATCCTTGGACCCATTGTCAAACCTTATTCTGGTGCAGTGAGTCCTGGGTTCCTCCTGGTGCACAACAATGCCCAGCTTCATGTGGCGAGAGTATGCAGCCAGTTCCTGAAGGATGAGGGAATTGATACCATTGAATGGCCCCCACACTGATCTGACCTAAATCCAATAGAACACCTCTGGGACACTATGTTTTGGTCCATCCGATGCTGCCAGGTTGCACCTCAGTCTGTTCAGGAGCTCAGTGATGCCCTGGTGCAGATCTGGGACGAAATACCCCAGGAAGCCATCCGTCAACTCTTTAGGAGCATGCCCTGACATTGTCAGGCATGCATACAAGCAAGTGGGGGGCCACAAACTACAGAGTACCATTTTGAGTTGCTGCAATGAAATTTCAGCAAAATAGACTAGCCTGCTGCATCATTTTTTCACTTTATTTTTCAGGGTGTCTTTGAATTCAGCTCTGTGTAGGTTTATAATTTTAATTTCCATCAAATAATGTGGCATCCTATCGTTCCTAACACAGTCAATATCATTATAGATGATTTTTCCCCATTGAGTTCTGATGTGTTTTCAAAGTGTTCCTTTAATTTTTTTGAGCAGTGTACATTTCAGGTATATTAAAACAAAAGGTGCAAAGATCTTGGAATTAATTTTCTTCTGGGCGTGTTCACATGTGCAGCCAAGGGGTCATAAAACCAGCTGTTTTTACCACCCCTACGTCCACCTATCTAAACACAGACATGCAGCTGTTCAAGGGTGTTATAATACTGCAACCATGATGCTGTACTTCACAGGTGTGACAAAAATGAAATCGCAGGGCAGTTATGTGGCATTTACAAAGTTACATCAGGCAATGAATCAATGACAATTCCTGTCAAATGCCTCTGAAAAGTGACCCATCGCAGATCAGCTGGCAAGGGCTGCTGAACATGTGAGCTAGTCACAAGAAAGTAGCCACCATCTGAGTAGAAACACTCTGATTATTAGAAACAATGTTCCAGCCAGATTAAAAGCATTTAACATTTCCAATTTATTTATTATTAATAGGAAATCTCAGTGAAAACGTAGTTATGGGTGGAATGCTACAGCTACATCTGATGGCAACTGGGCCTTATAAATACCCAGAGGATAAAAAAATAAAAATTTTACACTTGTATAATACCTTGAATATAGTGTATGAGAATTTCAAGGAGAACTCTTTAAGAGAGAGCTTTTTGAAGCAGCAGCAATGGAGCCAAGGGAAGGTTTGCGCTGGTGATGGGGACACCATTAAGGTAAATCTTGTGCTTTACCCTGCATGCATTCAGCTGAACATGCACGTTTTCAAAGCCGCATTTCAGTCCAACTTCGGGGCGCCTTGAAAGACACCTATGCGGGTTCATGCACAGATGTCTATTGCAATCTCTCTTGAAATCACCTAAAGTAGTGCAGGAACTACTTTTGGAAATCGGTGCAATGCCATAAAGCTACAGGCTCCTGTTGCGAGCAATAGGCTTCGATTTGACATGCGATTTGACCTGTCAAATCTCATGTCAAATTGCGCTGATGTGAATGAGGGCAGATATGAAAAAGATCCTTGTGGTTTATGTTTTCATAACTTTTAAAACTGATCTCCATGTTTTAGTACAGTTTAAGTAGTTTGGACCAAGATGGTCCAAATGAAATAGTGACAGATGCAGTGGCTGTGTGCTCTGTATAACCTAGTGTTTCTCAACTCCAGTCCTCAAGGTGCCCCAACAGGTCATGTTTTCAGGATTTCCCTCAGATAAAACGGCCGTGGTAATTACTAAGGCAGTGAAATCAAATCACCTGAGCAAAATTATGGAAAGCCTGAAAACATGACCTGTTGGGGCGCCTTGAGGACTTGAGTTGAGAAACACTGGTATAACCTGTATGTAGCCTGTGGAAAAAAGTATTTGCTCCCCTGCTAATTTTGTATGTTTGCCTACTGACAACTAAATGATCAGTCTATAAATTTAATGGTAGGTTTAATTTGACAGTACGAGACAGAATAACAACAAAAATATCCAGAAAAAAAGCATTTAAAAAAAGATATAAATCAATCTGCATTTTAATGAGTGAAATAAGTAATTGATCCCCCATCCATCAGCAAGATTTTTGGCTCCCAGTAGTCTTCTATAGAGGTAATGAGCTAAGATTAGGAGCACTTTTAAAGGGAGTGCCCCTATTTTCAACTTGTTACCTGCATAAAAGACACCTGTCCACAGAAGCAATCAGATTCCAATCTCTCCACCATGGCCAAGACCAAAGTGCTGTCCAAGGATGTCAGGGACAAGATTGTAGACCTACACAAGGCTGGAATGGGCTACAAGACCATCCCCAAGCAGCTTGGTGAGAGGGTGACAACAGTTGGTGCGATTATTTGCAAAGGTAAGAAACACAAAATAACTCTCAATCTCCCTTAGTCTGGGGCTCCATGCAAGATCTCTCCTCGTGGAGTTTCAATGGTCATGAGAACAGCAGGGAATCAGCCCAGAACTACACGGGAGAATCTTGTCAATGATCTCAAGGCAGCTGGGACCATAGTCACCAAAAAAACAATTGGTAACACATTACGCTGTGAAGGACTGAAATCCTGCAGTGCCTGCAAGGTCCCCCTGCTCAAGAAAGCTTATGTACAGGCCTGTCTGATGTTTGCTAATGAATATCTGAATGATTCATAGGAAAACTGAAACAAGGTGTTACTAGATCTACTGATTACCAACAATACAGACCTGATCACAGATGTGGAAATACGGGGCAATTTAGGAAACATCGATCACAGGTCAATTTGCTTCAGCATAAATCACACAAATAGGGAACACAAAGACACTGAATTTCAAAAAAGCCAACTTCCCTAAACTACGAACCTTGCTAGAAGATATAAATTGGGATAAAATCTTAGAAAAAAAGAACATGGAGGAGAGATGGGTTTGCTTTAAGAGCACATTGCATAAGGGCATTAGCCAGTGCATCCCATTGGGAAATAGATTTTACAAGGGTGCAATTAGGGCGGCTAAG
This sequence comes from Lithobates pipiens, assembly GCF_037356315.1. Lineage (NCBI taxonomy): Eukaryota > Metazoa > Chordata > Amphibia > Anura > Ranidae > Lithobates > Lithobates pipiens. Next base: position 237,585,558 of record NW_027507785.1, on the reverse strand, counting down.
ATAGAATACGAAACACACATAGTGGAGGAGAGCAAAAAAAAAATCCCAAGAAATTCTTTAGGTATATAAACAGTAAAAAAAGGGGGACAGACCATATTGGCCCCATAAAGAATGGGGAAAGACATCTGGTTACAAAGGATAGGGCGATAGCGAAGGTAATTTATTCTTCACAAGGGAATCGGGGGGACTTCAGTAACCAAAACTGCAGTGTTTGTCCTCATGACACATCACAAGAACCACCCTCATGGCTAACAGAGGACAGAATTAGAAATAGACTTGGGAAACTTAACATTAATAAATCACCTGGACCAGATGGCTTGCAACCGAGGGAACTCAGTAATTGCCAGACCATTGTTCCTTATTTTTACTGACAATCTAATGACTGGAATGGTACCAGCTGATTGAAGAAAAGCCAATGTAACACCAATATTTAAGGGCCAAAATATATCTATGGGAATTAAAGACCAGTTAGCCGAACATCAATAGTATGCAAGCTCTTGGAGGGGGTGATAAGGGACTATATACAAGATTTTAGCAATGAAAACAGTATCATTAGCCGTAATCAACATGGATTCATGAAGAAACGTTCTTGCCAAACCAATCTATTAACCTTTTATGAGGAGGTGAGCTGCCATCTAGATAAAGGAAGGCCCATAGACGTGTATCTGGATTTTGCAAAAGCATTTGACACAGTTCCCCATAAACGTTTACTGTACAAAGTAAGGTCCGTTAGCATGGACCATAGGGTGAGTATATGGATTGAAAACTGGCTACAAGGGAAAGTTCAGAGGGTGGTGATAAATGACCAATACTCAGAATGGTCAGGGGTGGGAAGTGGGGTTCCCCAAGGTTCTTTGCTGGGACCAATGCTGTTTAAAAACGACCTGGAGGATAGGGTTAACATTTCAATCTCTGTATTTGCAGACGACACTAAGCTAAACAGGGAGATAACTTCTCCATAGATGTGTGAACCTTGCAAGATCTGAACAATTTAATGGGGTGGGCAACTACATGGCAAATGAGGTTTAATGTAGAAAAATGTAAAATAATACATTTGTGTTGCAAAAATATGAATGCAATCTACTCACTAGGGGTGAACCTCTGGGGGAATCTAAGATGGAATCCTGGGGTCCTGGTAGATGAAAGGTTCAGCAATGGCATGCAATGCCAAGCTGCTGTTAACAAAGCAAACAGACTATTGGCAAGCATTGTATGGAAGAAAGGGAAATAGATTTGGCGCTATACCCTTAAATTAAATAATAGGTGGTGAAAAAAATATATAAATTGTGAAAAACTGTGAAAAGACTAGTGTGTAGATTATCAGCACGCTGGTAAATAATAAACCTAAAAAGGTTAAATCATTCCAAATACCCTTATATCAGGTGTTAGTGTCTAGTATCACTAGAAAAATTCCATATAAAATCACATGCACATATGTGTGAATACAATAAAAAGTGCAAGCCTAACCATGAAATAGATTAATAAAGGTGAGTGAACATTCAATTGCAAAGAATAATAAAAAATGCAAGTGAAAATAGTACAAGTCCCAAGTGAAGTTTAAACATAAAGTATGAAAAATAAAAGTTATCACAAACTATTTTAAAATTCCAATCAGTGAAAGTCCCACGTTTATAAAAAATCAATGTGCTAAGTGCCAAAACATAAATGACAGGTGAATAATAATGATGAATAATGAATGGTGAAAATCCTCCGTGATTCTCTTCAGAAAGTATATGCAACTGCTACTCCCAGTGTACAGTGAATGATAATGTGATTGCTCTCACCAAAACTCTTACCCCATCCGGGGTGGATCAGCCTCCACAGTATGAGCTGCATGGCAAGTCAACATATGTCTGGTCAAGTATGTGGTGCCCAAGCGGCTGATGTTTTGGCCACGCGAGATACGCTTGAGACATAGTTTCATAGTTAGTAAGGTTGAATAAAGACATCAGTCCATCCAGTTCAACCTGAGTGAGTGTCTACCCCTATCCCTGTACATTGCACACTCACATTGGTCCCTACCCTCAAGGAGCCCACAAGTCAAAGTCCCCATTCATATACTAGGGCCAATTTTGGACAGAAGTCAATTAACCTACCTGCATGTCTTTGGAGTGTGGGAGGAAACCGGAGTAACCGGAGGAAACCCACGCAGGCACAGGGAGAACATGCAAACTCCAGGCAGGTGTCGTGGTTGGGATTTGAATCGGTGACCCTTTTTACTGCTAAGTGAGAGTGCTAACCACTACACCACTGTGCCACCCAACATATGTTGCAAATAGCAGTGGTGCGATCTGTTGCACTCATCTCAAAAAAGGCACACATCAAAAATCTTTTGGAATAAGGTGCAGAGGCAGCGCCCTACACAGGTGGAGCTCTGCGATGTGATGCTGTCGGTGTGCTGCCATTAAGCTGGCCCCTGAGGGCATCCTGCCTCGGAGATCTGCCTCCTCCTTTCTCCTATCAGGAACCCACGTGGAGTCAGTGACCTCCTCTCTCCTATCAGTCACTCCTTCCATAGACCCACCATGTCCTTCTGAGGAGTCCCTCAAACTGTTTGAGCACAGTGTTGGGTACATGCTCCAGGAGGATGCCCAACGTTTTGAAGGCTCTGATGATGATACCCAGATAGAGGAAGGCAGTAGTGTGAGCACAGAGAGAGGGGATGCTTAAGAAGGACAGCAATCTGGCAGTCATGTTCCACCAGCTGCAGCATACTGCCAGGTTTGCTCCAGTGATGAAGAGGGAGCAGAAGATGAGACATCTACGGGAGGCCTTGCAGAAAGGTATGTGCAACACGTTCCCTGAGACTGGGAGGTTAAAAACTCCTGGTCCTGGACAAAGTGTTGCTGAGGCTTCGGTCAGTCACAGAAGGAGTGGTGGAGAAGGTGGCCGTCTGACCGATGCGTTAAGACAATTTTTTAGTCCCCAGCCCCAAGATATAATCGGTTCCAGCAACCATCGCCAGCGTCTGATTTACATGGTGCAGGAATACCTAGGGGCAAGGTCAGACTTGGACACCTTTTACCACCGAAAATCCTCTGGCTTACTGGGTCTTGAGGATGGATTACTGGCCAGAGCTTGCACAGTATGCATTTGAGCTACTGGCCTGTCCTGCATCCAGCGTTCTTTCAGAATGCACCTTCAGTGCTGCTGGAGGCTTTGTAACCAATCACAGGGTGCGCCTGTCCACCGACTCGGTTGATCGACTGACCTTCATAAAGATGAATCAGTCTTGGATCACCACCAGCTACCAAGCACCTAAAGCTGATGTAACCGAATAATTTCTTTTGAAATGTCACATCCCTTCAAGACTGCCTATACTGATGCTGAGTGACTGTCCTGTTATGTTGACTGACTATCCTCTTCCTCCTCAATGATCCTACTGATAGCTTGGAAGAACATTTTTGGTTCTGGGTGATGACACCAGTGGCTAAGGCCCAATTTTTCAGCCCCTGTTTAACAGAGGCACGTAATTCAAATTTTTGATGCAATGCTTTGTAGCAGGGCTCATTCCTGCACTCCAAATAGAGTATCTGGGAGAGGTTGCAGTGTCGTAGCACCAGTGCCTAAGGCCCACATTTTCAGCCCCTGTTTAACAGGGGCATGTAATTAAAATTTTTGATGCAATGCTTTGCAGCAGGGCTCATTCCTGCACTCCAACTAGAGTATATGGGAGAGGTTGCAGTGTCGTGGCCCCAGCACCAGTGCCTAAGGTCCAATTTTTGTGCATGTGCTTGCATGTGCTTGTTTAACAGGTACATGTAATTACAATTCTTGATATAATATTTCACAGCAGGGCCCATTCCTGCACTCACTGAGAGTAACTGTGAGGATTTACAGTGTTGTGGCACCAGCACCACCACCACAACCACCAAAGTCGCAATTTTTCTACCACTGTTCAACAATGGCATGTAATTAAAATTCTTGATATAATTGTTCGCAGCAGGGTGCTCCAGCGCCCACCAAGAGTCACTTTGAGGGCTTACAGTGTTGTGGCAACATCAACACCTTAGGCCCAAATTTCTGCAGAGCATATAGGGCAGGCCCCTACTTTCAAACATCCAACTTACAAACGTCTCCTACTTGCAACCGGAAGGAGACAACAGGAAGGGAGATGAAAAAAGACGGACGGCAAAAAGAAATATACAGGGGTGATAACCCTTCCCTATGTTTTCCAAAAAGCTTAATAATAGATTTTTTGACTGGAGCTACACTTTAAAAATGTACCAGTTCAAAATTACAAACAGATTCTACTTAACACAACAAACCTACACAGTCCCTGTCTTGTTTGCACCGCTTGTATACTGCTGTTCTGAGTATATAGGACGCCCCACGCCTTTCCTTTTTTTAATTTAGGTACGGGGTTCCCCTTAATATCCGTACAAGACCCAAAGGGGCTGGTAATGGGCAGGGGGGCTACCCATGAAATTTTTCTCACTAATTTTCATCCATATTGCCGAAAGCAGACGTTACATTAAAACCGCAAGCAGTTTTAAATGACTTTTTTTCCGTTAAATGTAATTTTGTGCAGGGACTGTTCTAAACACGGGAAACATGTGCCACTTTACAGGCATACTATAGACATCCCCAGGCACAATATTTAAAGGAATATTTCACTTTTTTTCACTTTAATCATCATTAAAATCAGTGCTCCCCAAAAAACTGCCATTTTTTTTTTATTTGGCATCGATCCATGTCCCCTGGGGCAGGAGCCGGGTCCCCAAATCCTTTTTAGGACAATATATTGCATATTAGCCTTTAAAATTAGCACTTTTGATTTCAAACGTTCGAGTCCCATAGACTTTAATGGGGTTCTAAAGTTCGTACGAATTTTAGGTCCGTTCGAAGGTTCTGGTGCGAACCGAACCGGGGGGTGTTCGGCTCATCCCCACTGGTGACCCCAGAATAGGGATAAAACTTTTTTGCGAAAGTGAGTTGAATAAGACATGTGGCCAATTAAAATTAGAAGAAAAGAGGTTTAACATTAAACTGCCTAGAGGGTTCTTTACTGTAAGAGCGGCAAGATGTAGAATTCCCTTCCACAGGAGGTGGTTTCAGCGGGGGGGCATCGATAGTTTCAAAAAACTATTAGATAAGCATCTGAATGACCGCAACATACAGGAATATACAATGTAATACTGACATAGTTACATAGTTACATAGTTAGTAAGGTTGAATAAAGACACCAGTCCATCCAGTTCAACCTGAGTGAGTGTCTACAAATGTCCCTATCCCTGTTTATTGCACAATCACATCGGTCCCTACCCTCAAGGAGCCCACAACCCAAGGTCCCCATTCATATACTAGGGCCAATTTTGGACAGAAGCCAATTAACCTCACTGCATGTCTTTGGAGTGGGGGAGGAAACCGGAGTACCCGGAGGAAACCCACGCAGGCACAGGGAGAACATGCAAACTCCAGGCAGGTAGTGTCATGGTTGGGATTTGAACCAGTGATGCTTTTTACTGCTAGGTGAGAGTGCTAACCACTACACCACTGTGCTGCCCTAATATAATCACACACATTGGTTGGACTTGTGTCTTTTTTCAACCTCACCTGCTATGTAACTATGTAACTGGGTGAAAGCGTTGTGGTCAGATGAGACCAAAATAAACTCGTGTTTGGAGGAAGAATGCTGCCTATGATCCCAAGAACACCATCCCCACCATCAAACATGGAGGTGGAAATATTATGCTTTTTGGGTGTTTTTCTGCTAATGGGACATGACAACTTCACTGCATCAAAGGGACGATGGATGGGGCCATGTACCATCAAATCTTGAGTGAAAACCTCCTTCCCTCAGCCAGGGCATGGAAAATGGGTCATGGATGGGTATTCTAGCATGGCAATGACCCAAAACACATGACCAAGGCAACAAAGGAGTGGCTCAAGAAGAAGCACAGTAAGGTCCTGGAGTAGCCAGTCTCAAGACCCTAATCCCATAGAAAATATGTGGAGGGAGCTGAAGGTTCGAGTTACCAAACATCAGCCTCAAAACCTTAATGACTTGGAGAGGATCTGCAAAGAAGAGTGTGTAAACCTGGTGGCCAACTACAAGAAACGTCTGACCTCTGATTGCCAACAAGGGCTTTTGCCACCAAGTACTAAGTCTTGTTTTGCGAAGGGGTCAAATACTTATTTCACTTATTTAAAATACAAATCAATTTATAACTTTTTTGAAATGTGTTTTTTGGATCTTTTTGTTGTTATGCTGTTAAAATAAACCTACCATTAAAATTATAGACTGATTATTTTTTGTCAGTGGGCAAAGGTACAAAATCAGCAGGAGATCAAATCTTTTTTCCCTCACTGTACATATCTTTTACAGTATAGTGTGCTGTATAGTATAGTATAGACTGCTGTGTTCTGGCAGCAGGACAGGAACTACCCACCCTACTCCTGGAACAAAATTGAGTCGGGCTGAGCACTGCTCAGGCAATCATATGTAGCTATGTATTCTATGAATTAATACAAAGCTTTATCTGATTGGCTAAGAAGGGGTTCATGATATCATTCACCCACCTCTCCCCGGCCATTCAGAGAAAGCTTTGTATTCCTTCATAGAATATAAAGCTTCCTGTGAATGCGCTCAGCCTACCTTGATTTTGTTTCATGAGTTGGATGGGAAGCTCCTGTCCCACTGCCGATGTTCTATTGAAAAATGGCTCATATGGGTCTGCGCATGCTCAGTGCCAAACGTCACTCCAGCTGATATGTTGATCAGCTGGCATGACGTCGACCCGGCGCATGCGCAGATCCTCTGAGGAGTTATCCAATGCTATGCAAACAGCGAAGGTAGAAGGTACATGTCAGCTTGAGCCTCACTGTTGCGGGATGGGTTCTGGGTGTGTTGAAGGCCAGGTTTTATGTGTTGCAACCCACCCTTACACACAGGAAAAACCGTTCAGCACAAAAACGCACCCCCCAACAGTGAGGCAGAATCTGACAAATGCGTTCTCCCTCCGCTGTTTTTATACATCAATAATTTCTCCCGTCGGAAAATGCCTCCAACGATCTGCACATGCGCTGTGGCGACGTCACGCCAGCTGACCAACATATCAGCTGGAGTGACGTTTGGTACTGCGCACGCGCAGACCCATCTGAGACATTTCTCGATATAACACCAGAACACAACGCTCTATACTTATGTAGCTGAAGCTGCACAGAGTGTTTATACAGTGCACACTGCCGCTGCATCTGCTAGTGATGTAAATAGTTCATTTGGAACCAACAAATTATTTAAACTTTTCTAAAACTTGGAGATCAGCTTTACATATCCAGCAATGGATAAAAGCCACAGCTGTGAAAACTATAAACCACACTAGCAGGTTCCATTAAAGGGAAATTGGCTGTCGTTTCACATTTTTCAGGGTTTAGTCTTGAGTTTACTCTTATCAAGGAATATACAGCGACAAATATTAATATGCTCAGTTTCAGACATTTTCATATTCTTTGGAAGGTTTTGAGTATTGAGCGTACTATGCAGTTTGCATTCCAAAATGAAGAGGCACCAGGCTGCCAAAATCCGATTCTTATCTGCAGTCCACTTTGCTGCATTATACTGCTCTGCAGTCACTCTGCCTCCTGTGAACTTGCCAAAAACAAGCCATAGTGATTAGCTTTCTGCATTGCTAATTCAGCCAACATTCTGTGACATTTTTATTTGCTACTTACCGGTATTTATAATAGTAAAGAAGAATTCCCGGAGGAATTTATTGTTGGATTCTATCTAGGAAAAATCTCACTGCAGTTGCAGAGAAACAATAACCCTTGTTGCAACCACAGAATCTGTCATAAAAAAACGTCTGCAAGTCTAAAGTACATCATCTAGAGCTGCCTACACATACCTGCAGCAGCCAATAATATGCAGATTTTACAGCCAAATGCCAGGCGGTTCTGACAGGCTCTTCCTGATAATAATTAACTAATATGAATGAGAGAGTGGGTGGTTGGGTAGGAGTGGAAGCTCAGACACTACCCAAAACTGTTGGATCTTTGCCTTGAATGGCCAGGGAAAACCAGGATCTTATGGCTGCTACACATAGGCCGATATCAGCAGGGCCAACATTCGGCCCGTGTGTTTAGCAGCCTGTCCAACAGAAGTCAGCCAAATGTGTACGGCTTCTGTCTAACCAGGAAAACCAGCAGCTAACTGGCATCCAATCAGCAATGGCAGCGAGCGCTGACTGGTGGGAGGGCAGTCCCCCTGTAAGAACAAGCTCAGATCACTATACTAACGTTGCATAGTTAGTACAGCAAGCTCCTCCGTTTTCTTTTTTTTCAGTCCTCTGAGTTAAACAGAAAAAAAAACTACCTGTTTGTAACAGGCTTGAGGCCGGGTTCACACTTGTATGACAAACGCTCCTACATTGGGAGTTCATGTTGCATGACGTGTGCAAATCAATGGTTCAATATGAGAGCCGTCTTAACTGGCCCGACAAGGCGGTCAGACTTTGAAAAAGGTTCCTGCACTTCTTTGGTCCGACTTTGGACCTACTTCAGCCCATTAAATATTATTGAAGTAAGATAAAAGTCGGATCCTTATCCTAGCCATCCAACTTGTGACATCCGACATGGTGATTACAGCAGCAGTAAAAGGAATTTATGTCACACACTCACTGTTACACTGAGATTGTTTTGATTGGTCAAAGAACAAGACAGACTATCTGAAAGTCAGAGCAAAATCTTATCCTATCCATTCAAGTCAGATTGAAGTAGGACCGATGTAGGACGAAGTAGGATAACAGTCATGTCGTACCGGTGTGAACCCAGCCTCAAAGTCTGCTGCAGGTGTGTACAGGCACCTCTAGTGCTTGTAGTTTATACTTAAAGTGGTTGTAAGCCCTCCCCCACAACTTTGTTCCATGTAAATAAGAATAAAAAACCCTAATTAACACTGCTTGTAGATATCTCCTTACTTGCTTAGTATTGTTGTAATCCTTTTTATTCTTTAGAATGAAGTCACTGGGCATGCCCAGATCTCCCCTGATTTACGACACACTCTATATGTGCTGATCTATCTGTTATCAGGACTTCCTACGGCACATAGCACTGAACTCCCAGAAGGCTGCAGAATCATTCAGAGCTTCCTTCTACACACCATGTGACCATGCGACATGCCATGCAGTGTAAACTTGGCCATTACTGCAGTCTTATCAGCTGAAGCTGATAAGACTGACAAAGGCAAACATCAGACATTGGCACAAGTAAATACTATGAAATAAAACAAGTCAGCTATGAACAGGGAAGCAGGGTTGCCATAGAAGCGGATTGAGAAGGAGGCTTGGTTAACAGTACAGGAAGTGCTCAATGTAAGGACGAAAATACACTCCACTGTGGACTCAGAAAACAATACTTAAGATGGCGCTGCCTAACCCCTGGAAACAAATTTTTTAAAGTCTCTTTAAACAGTAAGTAATATGCGATTTGGGCTGGATTACAGTGGCTATAGTTTGCTCATTACTTATTATAATGGACTAAATGAAAAGAAGCATCAGAGTGGGAGAGTTTACTTCCTCTTTAAAGCAGTGTTTTGTTTTTTTTGGATGAAAGCAACAGGGAGCAGCGCCTATATACAGTAAGTGCAGTATGGGGTTAAAACAGTTACGCATTAACCACTTGCCAACCGCTGCACGTCGATATATGTCGGCACAATAGCAGCGATGGGTGTACCTGTACATCCCCTTTAACTTGTGGGGCTAGTGGGTGCACGCGCCGCGTGACTGTGCCCACGGTTCCCATGGACTCGATGTCCACCGGTGTTCAATCGTGTCACGGAGCAACAGAATGGAGAGATGCAAACAACGCATTTCCCTGTTCTGCCTAGTGACATGACGGGGATCTACTGCTCCCTGTCATCGGGAGCAGTGATCGCTGGCATGTCAGTGGTAGCCCACCCCCCCCCCCCCGCCCACAGTTACAATCATTCCCTAGGACACATGTAACCCCTTGATCGCCCCCTAGATTTAACCACTTCCCTGCCAATGTCATTTACACAGTAATTAGTGCATTTTTATAAAACTGATCGCTGTATAAATGGCAATGGTCCCAAAATAGTGTCTGATGTGTCTGCCTTTATGTCGCAGTCAGGATAAAAATCGCAGATCGCCACCATTCCTAATAAAAAAAAAATACTAAAAATGCCATAAATCTATCCCCTATTTTGTATGCGCTATAACTTTTGCGCAAACCAATGAACAAATATACACGTATTGCGATTTTTTTTTACCAAAAATATGTAGGAGAATACATATCGGCCCAAACTGAGGAAAAAAATTTTTTTTTAATATATTTTTTGGGATGTTTATTATAGCAAAAAGTAAAAAATATTGCTTTTTTTTCAAAATGGTTGCTTTTTTGTTTATAGCACAAAAACTAAAAACCACAGAGGTGATCAAATACCACCAAAAGAAAGCTCTATTTGTGAGGAAAAAAAGGACATAAATATTTTTTTGGTGTAACATTGCACACCCATGCAATTGCCAGTTAAAGCGACGCAGTGCCGAATCACAAAAAGTGCTCTGGTCAGGAAGGGGTTAAAATCTTCCAGGGCTGAAGCGGTTAATATAAGGTGCACTCACAGGATAAAAACAGCATTAAGATCATCCATGTCTCATGGCTCCATCTGGGTGTAGAGCTGGGGCCTGTGATGTCTAAGGTTTCCGGCAGTGGCGGTGGCATCAGGAGCTCCAGGGTCGTGGGCGGAGGAGAGAGCCAAGTGTTACCATAGGCACGGAGTGCCAGCAGTGGGCGTGGTCGAAGTGACGCGCGTTTGGTGCATGGGTGCACCTTCTTCAGGCCTGAAGAAGATGCTGCAAACCCCAGCTCTCCACTGGGATGGAGCCATGAGACTCTAATGCTGTTTTTTCCTGCTATCCTTTGAATGCACCCTATATTAAAGGTGCTGTAAAGGCAGAAGGTTTTTTTTTTATCTTAATGCATTCTATGCATTAAGATAAAAAGCCTTCTGTGTGCAGCAGCCCCCCTAACATTTACCTGAGGTCCCTATCTGTCCAGTGTTGTCCACGAGTCCCTCGGCTGTCCAAGATTCTCCTTCCTGATTGGCTGGGACACAGTAGTGGCGCCATTGGATCCCACGGTTGTCAATCAAAGTCAGCTAGCCAATCAGGGGAGAAAGGGGCGGGGGCTGGGTTGGGGCCTGTGTCTGAATGGACACAGGGAGCTGTGACTCAGATCGGGTGTCCCCATGGCAAGCTGCTTGCTATGGGGGCACTGAACAGAAGGGAGGAGCCAGGATCACAAAAGAGGGACCCGAGAAGAGGAGAATCCGGGCTGCTATGCGCAAATCCACTGCAACAGAGCAGGTAAGTATAAAAAATTTTTATTTTTATGGAACTTTAATCACTTTAAAGTGTGACTGTTTTAGCCCTATACTGCACTTAGATTGGCGCTGCTTTCTCTTGCTTTCATATCCATAAAGTCCCTTCTTAAGCCGCGTACACACTGGCGGACTGTCTGGCCAACTAAGTCCGTCAGACAATCCGACACACAGTCCGTCCTACTTTTGAATGAACGGACTTGACCACACACGATGAATAGACAGTCCGTTGAAAGCTTGCGCAAAGACGTGTACAGCACGTACGACGGGACTAGAAATACGACGTCCAATACACTGCAATGCAACCTTCGGCTGTGTAAATCCTTTCTGAGCATGCGCCATACTTAGTCCGTCCAACTTGCCTACTCACGAGCGGACTGTCCGCTGAAACCAAAGTTGGACGGACAATATTACGGAAATTCCGAAAGACTTAGTCCGCCAGACTGTCCGCTGAAAAAGTCCGCTGAAGCCCACACACGAGCGGACTGTCCGCTGAAACACGTTTCAGCGGACTAAGTTGGACAGACAGTCCGCCCGTGTGTACGCGGCCTTACTCTAAAAAAACTGGCTGCCTATCTGCATTTTAATTAACCACATCTGTCAGCATGGACTCTCCCTCTCGGACATAATACTATGTACACATATGATATGTAATACACACAGCTGTGTGTTATTGATCCATTTCTTATCCTTTGTGCCATTTACCAGCAGCTAACCAACATAGCGCTCACCATATTCACATATTGTTTTTTTAGATGATAAGGTTTCTACCTGTTTTTGGGTCCACATATGGACATTAAAGTCCCTAAAGATGGGTCACTGCTGAGGATGTCCCATGTAAGGTATGCATTGAAGGGGGGTCTGCACTGAAGAGGGTGGTCTGCACTGAAGGGGGTGGTATGCACTGAAGGGGAGGTCTGCACCGAAGGGGCCGGGCTGCAATGGAGGGGTGTCTGCACTGAAGGAGAGAGGTCTGTACTGAGGTAGGGGGTCTGTACTGATGAGAGGGGTCTGTACTAAAGGGAAGGTGGGTCTGTATTGATGAGAGGAGTCTTTACTGAGGGGTGGTCTATACTGCAGGAGGGGGGCCTGTACTTAGTGGAGAGGGGACTATAGTTGGTGGAGGGGGGGGTGACACTGTGCTTTTCTGAACCTGGTGACACCAACCCTAGCGACGCCACTGCTCCCGCTGCGGCAGTCCCAATTTCTGCTCACTATTGACTTACATTCCAGCGGTGGTTGGTTGCTAGGACCGCTCAGAGTCTAGCAACCAACCATGTGACTCCGCCTCCTGGCATTCAGTGGAGAGCGTAACTTTCCTGGCTTGCAGTCCTGCACACCTCCCTGCTTACTGTCTCCTCAATGGTATCAACCAACCAACCACAGTTTGCTTAACTCCGCTCCCTCCCAGCATGGAACCTTCTCATTTATACCTGGCTGCTGCCAGTGACCCACCTCCCTCTTCATACGTTGTAAATTTAAAGAAGGTAAGAAACTTTAGGAGGCTTATATTTAATGCTAGAGGAGGAGCTGCTCTGGAGACTCTGATGTAAGGGGGGAGGGGGGTGGCTCTCTGGGGACCCTTATGTAAGGGAAGGCTCTCTGGGGACCCTTATGTAACGGGGGGCTCTCTGGGGCCCCTTATGTAATGGGAGTCTCTCTGGGGACCCTTATGTAAGGAAAAGGCTCTCTGGGGACCCTTATGTAAGGAAGAGGCTCTCTGGGGACCCTGATGTAATGGGGGGCTATGGGGACCCTCATGTAAGTAGGGAGGCTCTCTGGGGACCCTGATATAAGGGGAGGCTCTCTGGGGACCCTGGTGAAATGAGGGGGGCTCTGGGGATCCTGATATAAGGGGGAGGCTCTCAGGGGACCCTAAATAAGTAGGGGTGCTCTCTGGGGACCCTGATGTAAGTGGGGGGGGGGCTCTCTTATATATGGGAAAGGTGGCCAACAGTTAGGTCTCTGTATTCCTCAGTAACATTGCATTGTAACCAATAAGCTTTTAACTGCAGCTTAATTAAGCTTTGACAATAAAACCTAGAAGCTGATTGGTTACTATGCAGAGCTGCACCAGATGCTGTGTGCAATCATTTTGGTAAACCTTCCCATTAGTACTTTGGGGAAAGGCAAGTAAAAACGAAATTTTGTGCTTTGCTTCGATTTCATGTCTGAGGCTTAGGACCACTTTAATGTATCTGTTATTAGGATATATACACATTTCTGTAAGTAAGCACTATGACTAACTGATCTAAAGTGATCAAAAGCAAAGGGTAAAGTCAACAGAAAAGAAGGCCATCAAAGACAGAGTAAATTGCCTTTTTTTTTTATTCACCCACATACTCTTTAGGAACTCTCTGTGGTACCCCTTCATTTCTGACACAAATGGTTGAGCCAAGGTAGAGAAAGGAGAACTACCTACCTTGGGCACAATGCTGGCAGGGGTGCACAGCTTGGGCAAGGGTTTCTTCTGCCTCTGCATTAACCTAGCCACTAAGACGAAGTTTAATGTAACAATACAGGACCCATTCACGTTAGAACAGTATGCCACAACGCACGGATTTTCACACTTAAGGGTGCCTTGTGATGTGCTGCAGTCCATTTATAATGAAAATAGTGCATGCTGCTTCTTTTTTATTTTATTTTTTGCAGTGGATCACACAGGAGAATATTTGTTGTGGTGTGCGGTTTTGCAGTGCACATGTTGTGGAGATGGGCTGGGGGTGATGTAATGTGCTTTGCCATGTGAGTTTACCACTTCATGGGTGCTGTAAATGGGCTGTCAGCCCTGCAGATTACCCAGGAAAAATGCACTCCAAATATAATCAGTGGAGCCCAGCTGCCAGTGTTAAAAATTCCCAGCTGTAGGCACCCCTCCTGATAAAAAAATACAGCAGACTTTGCTGTCAAAGTGACAGCAGAGTCCTGATTACACTGGGAGAACTGCTCTCCCAATTGTATCTGTAGTCATGGGATGTCCTGATTATTTATTAATGAAATTGCTGTTGTAGCTTTCATAAATAAATTTTAAAAAAAACATGTTTAACAAAACTTTATCATTTTATTAGTGTGCACCTTGGATTGAGTGGAGAGGGATCAGAATGCTTGTCAGTTTTTATTTCCATCTGATAAGAAGATTCACCCTCTCTATTTGTCCTGTTAGGCCCCTTTCACACCAGCGGACTAATCAGCTCTGCCTGCCTGTTTTTCAGACGGATCTGATCGGACCACCTATTGTTCTCTGTGGAGTGGCGGAAGTCCGCCAACACCCGCAGGCATCTGATTCAATCCAATCCGCTAAAAACAGATGGATGGGGTCAGATGGAAACGGACAAGCAGTCCGTTCTCATCCAACCGCCCCATAGAGAACAGTGGGCTTTGTCCGCTCTGCATAATGGAGCAGACACAGACCTGTCATCCGCCTGCTCAGCGGGCATCAGCGGACAGCTCCCCCACTGAGCAGGAGGATCGACTTGGCGGATTCCGCTCTGTCTGAAAGGGCCATTTACCATTATCATTGAAAGTATAAGTAAAAGAAAATCCCAAATTTTGGGTTGTCCCGAGAAAAGTAATAGAGGGGAAATCTTCCAATTGGGAACTAGGTCCAATGGCAGCCCATCCATTATGGTTGCATTGGGCTACCAAATCCATGCGCCTGGCCCCTAACCTACATGCAGGGCGCCGGACTCATGGATTTCAATTGGGGTTCGATTGGCTGGGGAATCTTAAGTCACGGCCAACTTCCTATTCGGCCACGAGGAGAAGCAACCGCCCCATCTCTTCCCTGGAGCAAGGAGCACCACCAGCATTAGCCTCTTAAAAGAGAAGTATGGGTTTTGGGTTTTTTGTAGATTCATACTTACCTAGGTGGATGCAGCATTAGACCGATGCTGAAGCTGTACCCCAGTGTCTCTGCACTGAGAACCAAGCCACGAACACTGCCGATGGCTCGGTTCTCAATCCTCCCAAGCGGAGAGATGCTGCCTGTTAGTCAGCATCTCCCCTGCTCTGATCTTCCACGCTCATTGGAGCACTGAGCTGCGTAGGGGCATGGAGCGACTGTCTCATCGGCTCGCTGAGACTGCCATCAGTCAAGGCAACTGACGGATCCAGACTTGGGAAGTTGGAATGATGTGCTGCCTCAACTGATAGCAGTGATGCACTTCAGACTGCTCTCCGCTGAAAACGGGTCACTGGAGTGCAAAACGAATTGCACTCCTGGGACCCAGAGGAGAAGCCCAGCCTAAAAAGCTCAGGCTGGACTTCTCCTTTAAGGTAAGGCCACTGATCGCCACCATCCATCTCCCATGTGGGGGACACTGATTGCTGGCATCCATCTCCTGGGGGGGGGGGACATTGATTGATCGCTGCCATCCGTCTCCTGTGGGGGGAGGGGGCACTGATCACCACCGTTTGTCTCCTGTGGGGGGGCAGGAATGTTTGGCCCACCAAAAATTATTAAGCACCAGCCTCCATTGACTGGGTTTGGTGACCAGGGGGTCCCCAAGGAACTCCATTAATTTGCAGGGAGGTCCCTATCTTCCTTTTTGGCAAAGGGACAGGAAATTTCTGCAATGGGAGACAGATGGCGCAAAAAAAAATCTGACAGGGGTTATAACCTTTCCTTACTCTATCCAAAATAAAAAGAAAAAGTTTTACCTATAGTTCTACTTTTTTTTATAATTAACAGTTTTTTTTAATTTATTTTCTCCACATAACAGCAAAAAATGGTATTAAACAAGGGACTACATATAGTTCTAAAACAATGAGTAGTCTAATAAGGACACATAGCTAAATGATATGCATTAGTTATAGTGAACAAATCAACTAGAAAAATTAACAATGGGTTGAAGAAAAGAAGCATACCAGCCAATCTAGCTGCGTAGATTCAAGCAATTGAGCACTGTTCCCAACCGGGCCTAGTTCTACTATTAACGGCAAAAAAACAAAACATTGCAACACTCTGTAATCTCTTTTCACTTTTCCCCTTTTTATAAAAGCTTATCTTTCTGGATTTACTTTTTTCTGCTGGACCACCCTCTGTCTCTATTTTTGCCTAACCGAGAATGACATTTTAATATCCTCCTGCAACCTCCTGGGATACTAAAGATACTGGCATATGTACTTTCCACCAATTAAGTAAAAGGACATGGCGTCAGATCTCGCACAGATAGAGATCTGGTATTGTGTCTGTTTACATGTTCTATGAATGGTAGAAAGTCATGCCTCCTGGGATATATAATGTCTATGCCAGGACCAGAAGACACCACTGTCAACCATTAATGGAACATGTAAACAGATACAGCGCCAGATCTCCGCGAGTGTCCAAGATCTTATGCAATCTCGTTACTGGCTAGCTGTATCACCAGAAAGACAGCCAGCTCCCCATGATGTAAAAAAAGGAAGATGGTTATGTGGACAAGCGTTGTAATAGAAGAGTGGTGTGAGAAAAGAAGACAATGCTGGATCCAGGCCTGTAAGAATATTATTACAGCTTAAAAAGAGCACCATAGGTAAGGAGTAAAAGACTGATATTTTCATTGGTGGGGTGACGTTCCTCCTTAACTTTTTATTTAACGCTAGTTTTTGAAAAGTCCTTCGTCCTCTTTTTTTTTTCCCCCATCACATATTGTTTTGTCATTCCTATGTTAATGTTTTAAAATTTGCATTAATTTGTTTATATAGTGCCACATTAATGCTTTGTACTAGAAATATAATTCAAGCGCCATTAAAAAGAGAAAAATTGCAAAATAAAATTTGCACTAGTTATAAACTATTGTAGGTCAAAGATGGAAAAATACATTTTGGTTATGATAAGCTGTTTTAACAGGATAACTATGACTATATCACATTTAACCATGTCACAACAATCCCCACCATCTCATTTATTTGTCAGCACTGCAGAGCAGGGTGACACAGAGATAGGAGGGCTTTTTTTGCTCATAGGGAGGTGTATTGTTTAAGGATCTGGAGTGTGCTGTGGCTATATATGGACCGGGAACCACATTTAAGGCTTCAGATAGCACTGTTCACTTAAAATTTAGACCTTGTTTAGCAATCTGCCACATGTCTCCTTACGATCACCAGTCCAATTGAACGGATAATCCCTCGTTCCTCTTATATTGTTGTGCATTACTGATGCCCCAGTTGGGCAGCCACTGATACCCCCGCTGGCAGTGTATCATCTATTTTTATAAGTTCTATGGTGGAACATGTCACATGTAATGCCGTGTACACATGGCCAGACTTTTCAACAGCAAAGGTCCAACGGAACGAATCCGTCGGGCAATTCAACCGCGTGTGGGCTTCATCGGACGGACTTTAGATTTAGAACATTTTTTAGATTTAGAACATTGTTTCAAATCGAAAAATCCATTCGTTTGGCTACTGGCTATGAACTTCCTTATTCTAGTCCAGTCGTACGTCATCACGGTTGAATCCGTCTGACTTTGGTGTGATTGTGTGTAGACAAGTCCAATTCGACTGAGGTCCGTCGAAAGTTCGTTGAAAAGTCTGACAGAATTGAGTCCGTTGAAAAGTCCGGTCATGTGTACACAGCATTAGAAAAAAATTATGACTGCATAAACTCTTCTCTAATTTCCCTGACGAAGGTGCTTGAACCAGAAATACGTCTGGTATCAGAGATCATTATATACCAGAGAGTAACAATTACTCGTACATACCACTTAACTTATTGTGTTTTTTGTCTTGTTTATACTTTTCTGTATATTCATTTAGTATTTTTTCTATTAACCATCGGTCATTGTATGATTGAATGATTTATATGAACATTTAATAAATGAATTTTTTTCAAATTCCTTTGTGCGGTTGCTGCCTATAAAGTCCCAACGAAGGGGGAATATTTTTTCTTCACATGACCAACAACAGGTGGTAACCCCAGGATCTGTGACAAGTGACTGTCATTTCTCTACCCTGCATCGGCTCAGCCACTGTACATTCGCGACCTTGTCTCACCATTACGGACATATGACAGATTTCAGCCTCTGCTGCAAAATTACCAGGGCATCTAAATACATAATTAATACATTGATCGAAAAATTCAGTCAGTTCAGCAGGGACCGGACACATTTCGATCCATGTATTGGCACTGTGGTTGAACAGAAGTCGATCCATCCATTGACTGTACAACTGCCCTGTTGTATTTTAGATGCTCGATCAGCACTGCAGGCTATAGACTGCAGCACTGATCTGTGCATTCTGATGGCAGGGAAGTCTCCAGCTGAGCTATTGTATTCTTCAAATGTCTGGATGGGGGAATCTGGTGAGTTTTTATTTTGTTCAACCTGCTGGAGTACTGTATGGACAGCTTTAGTGGTTAGCATTTATGCCTTGCAGCCCTATGGTCCTCAGTTTGATTCTCAACCAGGACACCACCTGCATAGAACTTGGAAACATATTTTCATATTGAAAAGTATGAAGTTCTGTATGAGCTGAACAGTTGAGGGCACTTTTTTTTTTAATTATTTAATTTTTATTAATATTTTCACCAATACAAAAATAATAATTTACAATACCGGGGTGGCGTAGCCTGATACATTCCAAAACACAAGACAAAAAATTATTGAGTAGTGGCGCTAACATAGCATACATCACGCTTAAACCTGAATGTTAGATATACTATTGGCTAGTGGCTAGGCTAGTGCGCTAAAACTGCTATGTAGCGACTACACATCTCTGCCACCCCTTGATGCCCTTCCCCCGCCCTACCCCCCCCAGACCTCCCTACCCCCCACCCCACCTCGAGCGCGCAATGCCGACAACAACTGTCCCAGTCACAGCCAGACAACCACCTCCATGCAGGCCAGGAAAAAGAAAAAAGAGAAAAAAAAGGAGGAAAAAGGAAGGGGCTCCGCATTAGAGGGAAGGGGGCAGAATCCCAAGCGGGTACTAGGCCATCCATATATTGACCTCACTCCAGGGGGAATCCCATATCAGTCAGCCAGGGGCGCCATAATATCTCAAATTTTCTTAGATTGTTTAGCTTTATAAGCATTACTCTCTCGCACCATATTAGGGAGTTAATTGCGTTGACCCATTGTCCAGTATCGGGGGGGTTTCTAGCTTGCCAATTAATTGCTATCAGTCGCCTAGCTTGATATAAGCACTTCAGGACGGATGGCTTGATTGGCATAGGAATATTAACCCCGTCAAATATCCCCAGTATACAGGCCCTGGCCTCAGGTTTCAGGGTGGTCTTAAAAGCTCTATTTATTTTAATAACTATTTCTAGCCAATAACTGTACAGCTTTGGGCATTTCCACACCATGTGGAAGAGGTCCCCCGGTGCCCCACATCTAGGACATTCATCCCTGGTTTTCCTCCCCATTTTCCATAACTTCTGGGGGGTGTAATATGCCCGATATATGAGGAACAGATGGGACACGCGCTGGGATGGAGATATAGAGGCCAGGTGCCCCTGTTCAAGCGTTTTAGCCCACTGTTCCCGAGATATCGGGCCGAGATCCCCTATCCAACCCTGTCTACTCTTGGCTGGGCCTTCGCCTTTCAAGAAACTGCCTCTAAGCTTCATATATAGGCCCGAGATCTGACCTTTTGCGTGTCCATGATCTATGAGGGCCTGGAGCAGGGGTATTTCAGTTCGCTCAATAGTGAGTGATCCATATTGGGCCTGAATTGCATGCCTCAGTTGCAAATATTTGTAAAATGACCTATTAGGGACATTGAATTCCTGGCTGATAGTTTCAAAAGATTTCATTGTGTTCCCCTCATAAAGGTGTACTATTCTATTAATCCCCTGGCTATCCCATTCCGGAGCTTTGTCGACCTTATTTAATTCGAACAGATGACGGTTACACCATAGAGGAGTATAGGTAGTTATTCCCACATATCCCAATTTACGCTTTGCTTGCTGCCATACCTTCCTCATTAGAGTATTGGTGGGGCAGCTATAAGAAAGGGCATTAGCCTCCAGAGCTTCGGGAACCAGTTTGTGAGGTGCTCCCATCATCATCAACTTGTGACCTATGGACCCCCCCTCTTGAAGTCCTGCCCCTGTTAGATGCTGGAGTTGGGCGGCCAAGAAGTATGCCCCCAAATGTGGTATGGCCAACCCTCCCTCCGCGACGGGCAGCTGCAGCGTGTGTAAGCCTATCCGAGCATGCCCCTTTTTCCAGATTAATTGCCGAATAAGCGAGTCCATGACCTGGAACCATTTCTGGTTGATCCAAATTGGAGAGTTGTGTAGAATGTAAAGTATTTGGGGTTGCCAAATCATTTTTACCAGGCTGCAGCGGCCCGCCACCGAGAGAGGGAGGCCACACCAACTATTAAGTTTCCTCTTCATTTTCGTCAATAATGGTGCCAGATTCTCATTGGCATATTGACTTACGTCCCCTGATATCCAAATGCCCAGGTACTTCAACTTAGTCACCAACTCCAGGCCGGTTATCATTGGGGGTGCCCCATGTTCCCCATGCCGGAGCAGTGGTAAAAGAGCTGATTTGTCCCAATTGATCTCTAAGCCCGATTGTTGGCCAAACTCGCCCATCAGATGGATCACTCTATTCAGGGTAGAGTCCACATCACCAATAAAGAATAGAAGGTCATCTGCGAACAAGGCAATTTTTTCCTCGGAACTACCCCGCCGAAATCCCTGTATGTCCGGGCAAGACCTTACCAGGGCCGCAAGGGGCTCCATGGCCAATACAAAAAGGAGGGGGGAGAGCGGACATCCCTGCCTTGTACCTCTTTCCAGTTGAAATGGTTCAGAGGTTTCAGTACCCAGCTTGATTTTGGCCCTAGGTTTGTTATACATTAATTTTATCCACTGGGTAAAAAGGGGGCCAAATTCAAACCTCTCTAGGACCCTCCACAGATAGCCCCATTCCAAACTGTCGAAGGCCTTAGTGGCATCAAGTGCTAGGATGGCCCCCACCCCCTCATTATCTCTAGGTAATTGGACATTAAGGAAGACTCTTCTAATGTTGGTGCTAGTCGCCCTACCCGGGATAAAACCCGACTGGTCTGGGTGTATAAGTTTGTGAATGTATGTGTTTAACCGGATTGCTAGTACTTTGGCTAGTATTTTGATATCCGTACATAACAGGGATATCGGCCGGTATGATGAAACTTCCTGGGAATCCTTTCCCTCCTTCAAAATTAGGGTAATATTAGCCTCACGCATCGAGTCAGGGAGTTCCCCTGTCTCCAATGCGTGATTCAATATCACGAGGAGTTCCGGCAACAGGACCTCCCCATAGCGTTTATAAATTTCTACTGGAAGGCCATCTGGCCCTGGGGATTTATCGTTAGGCATTGCGGCCACTGCATTCCTTAGTTCTTCCAGCGTAAGTGGTAGCTCAAGAGAAAATTTATCATCTGTTGATAAAGTTGGTATTGCTGTCCGAAGTAGAAAATCAGTCGCCGAATTACCTTGTCCCTGAATGACAGATTTATATAAATTCCTATAGTAATCGTGGAATACCCTCATAATTGCGGAGGGGCTGGAGACCAGAACACCTGTGGGTGACTTAATTACCTGGGCTACTGTTGGAGCACTGTTAGTTTGAACCAGGAGAGAAAGGGTTCTACCTACTCTCTCTCCTTCGCCAAAATAATGCTGGCGCTGGAAAATCCGCCTGTTCTCAGCTTTTTTTAGGAGGGCTATTTTATAGACTTGTTGGCTGTCCAGCCATTCCCGCTGACTTGCAATCGATGGTGCTGCTATGTATGCTTGTTCTGCCTGGGCTACCTTATTTCTCATTGCTAAATCCTGGTCTCGAGTTTTCCTCTTAATAATTGCTACTTGTTGTATCGATGTGCCCCTAATGTAGGCTTTTAAGGAGTCCCAAACCACACCCGGGGGGGCAGAGCCCCTGTTTATTTGAAGAAATTCCTCTAACTTTTCCTGGTGGGAACTTGGGGGGCCCATTAATACCAGCCAGCCCGGGTTAATCCTCCACTCTCTTGGGCCTGGTCTAATACCCAGAGACAGTATCATGGACAGGGGGGAGTGGTCAGACACCCCCCTTACTCCATATTCTATCTCCTGGACCACCTCCGCGGCTGCTTTATTGCCCAGTACCATGTCAATTCTTGATAGTGTGCAATAAGTGCTGGAGAAGCAAGAATACTGTCTTACTTGAGGATGGCGTGTTCGCCATAAGTCGCTCAAACCTATTTCGGAGATGAAGCCCTGCAAACGCCCCATTTTGATCGCCAGTGGAGCAGGAAATCTATCAATGTGCGGGTCCAGCGTTTCGTTGAAATCGCCTACTACTATACATGGGACAGCTGGTTTATCTAGACAGAACGTCGTCAACTTAACCATTACTTCCAGTTTGAAAGGGGGGGGTATATAGATATTAGCTAAAATACATTGGCGCCCGGACAGGAGGCCAAACAAAAAAACAAATCTTCCCTCTTTGTCAATAGAGGACTCTTTGCACAGAAAATCTGTGCCTCTTTTAACAAGGACACTCACCCCTCTTGAATAAGTTGTGTGAAAAGAGTGATAGTATGCCGAGAACCTCCGGTTCCTTAACAATGGGGCTGTACTGGGAATTAGGTGTGTCTCTTGAAGGAAAAGCAAGCCAGGACCTCCCCTTCCTGTTTCCAGAAAAACTGCTGCCCTCTTTTTTGGGTCTCCCAATCCCCTCACATTCCATGATAAGATATGTGCACTACCCATAGGTGCTGTTAGTACTCAGACCGGACGGGACAGGGGGGAGGGAGAGAAGGGGGCCCGCCCTCCCACGACGGGCCCACTGTCCCTCCCCCCCCCCCAATTCCGTTGTATCGGCTATACGCGCTCGAGGTGGTCCCCTTAACCCTACGACCCACCCATCCTCCCCACCCTCCCATCCCCCCGCCCCCCCCCAACTTCCTGAGCAGCTCCTCCCCCCCCCACCTCCTCCCACCCACCCGCCCACCCATCAGGGTATCCCCTGGGGGACACTATTGTGGCTCGATTTTCCATACTCCCCAGGACCCTGGACACCCAACTCCGTTCCCCCCGCTCTCCCAAATAGCCCAGGGAGCCCTAGGCTCCCCGGAATGTCTCACCTCGACCTCACTCAGTACCCCGCCACTAATGCCACCTAGGCTCAAAAGGAAAAAAAGAGAAATAAAAATAATAAAAATAATAAAACGAAAAACAAAAAATACAAAACACAAAAAGGGGAGGGGGGGGGAGGGAAAGTGGCAGGGCGTATTCAGTGAGGCATCCTCGATGCCCAACCATTAAGCATTTCTAATAGTGTTTACACTATGTTATGACGTACCTGCCATCTCCCTTCCTCACCCCCCCTTACTAATCAATGATCCTATAAAACATACCACATACTTTCATAATAAAAAATTCCCCCGTGCTGCTCAATAAAGTTATTTCAAGTGCAGATATTATATAGAATTAAGACAGTGCACCTTTGCATCCAAAAAAAAAAAAAAAAAAAAAAAAAAAAAAAAAAAAAAAAAAAAAAAGGAGAGGAGAGAAAAAAAAAAACAGGGGGGGGGTGTTCAATGACACCCCCTCCAGGACCTATGTGAGGTATATAATGATCTTTGCATTATATTGTGCGGTTTATACCAACATTTATACTAACACCCTTGCTCACCCCTCCTTTCTAAAAGGTGCAGATTAGTGCTAAAAAAAAAAAAAAAAAAAAAAAAAAAAAAAAAAAAAAAGGACACTATAATCCCATACCTCGAGCTAGATCTAGCTAATATAATAAATTTTCTACATCTCTAGAATTGTTACTCGTGCAGGTTTTATACAAAAACAGGGGGGGGGTGTTCAATGACACCCCCTCCAATACCTATGTGAGGGATATAGTGATATTTGCATTATATTGTGCGATTTATACCAACATTTATACTAACACCCTTACTCATCCCTCCTTTCTAAGAGGCGCGAATTAGTGCTAAAAAAAAACATTATAATCCCATGCCTCAAGCTAAATCTAGCTAACATATATAAGTTTTCTACATCTCTAACATTGTTACTCGTGCGGGTGTTATCCCCAAAAAAAAAAAAAAAAAAAAAAAAGGCTCCCAAGGAGCCAGTCCTATTTAGCCAGTCCCAATGGTTGCAGAGTGGCTAAAAATCACTTTTATGTTCCTCCAACCATCTTTCCACTTCTCCTGGGGTGTCAAAGAAAAGAGTTGAGCCCAAAGCAGTTATTCGTAGCCGGGCAGGATACAACAGTGCATAATTTAACTTATATTGGCGGAGGGTTCGCTTAATAGGGATAAACTCAGCTCTCCGTTTCTGTAGATCTGGCGAGAAGTCTGGATAGAATGAGACCCTGGATCCTTTATAGAAAACATCCTTCAGCTCCCTGGTCCTACGTAATAAAATGGTACGATCATTATAGTTCATGAGTCTCAATATCAGAGGCCTGGTGCGGCCCTCTGATAGATGCGGACCTGCGGGGACTCTATGGGCCCTTTCAATAGCAAAGAGAGTGGTAAAGGGGGTGTTACCCATAAGTTCCCTGAACCAAATTTCCAAAAAATCTATGGGGTTAGACCCCTCGCTTCCCTCTGGGAGGCCAATCAGGCGGATATTATTCCTACGGTTGTTATTTTCCAGCGCGTCTAGTTTTGCTGACTGTATGGCTGATTGTTTCAATAGTGCATTTATTTTTTGCTGTAGTGGGGAAAAGTCATCCTCGATCGTGCTCAGTCTCCCTTCCAGAATCGTAGTTCTTGCCACTGTATTGCTCAGTAGTTGGCCCATGGAGTGCAATTCAATTTTAATACTGGCTAGCTGGTTATCGAGGCCATCTATAGACACTTTGCATTCATTAACTGCCTTCAATATATCACGCAGTGTGGGCTCATCACCCTCCAATGGAGGGGATTCCACCGGCGCTGGTATATTGTGTGCTATCTTGCTTGCTGCTGTAGCTGCATCATGTATCTTGCTGCCACTAGGTGATCGTCCTGGATTAGATGCTAGTTGAGTGGTACTTCTCCTTTCCGCAGTACCCCCCTGTGTCTTTGTTTGGACTGCTGGCTGGGGGGGCCCTTTTCTGGTAGGGGAGGTTGCATGGGCAAAGCGTTCCAGTTTTGCTACTACAGTAGCCGATGCCTGATTTGCTTTCTCTTTAGCAGCCCGAGTTTTTTGATTCCCCTCACCAATCATCCCATCCTCGTTAGCCCGCTTACTAAGCATGGTAAAAAAGCGGCCAGAAATAGAGATGTTAAAAAATTGCGATAGAATCGCCCCCCAAAAAACCTAGTGTTAGCAGCGTGATACAAGTCCATGCGGTAAGGCAAAAGAAATAGTGCGGTGGCTCCAAGCCAAGGTAACAGCAGGGTAACCGTGCAGGCTGAGCATGGACCCAAAAGACTATTCCCCCAACAGTTTGCCTGGTTCTAAATGTTCTAGATGTTGTATTGGATTTGCATAGATAATTTAACAGAGTTCATCACGCTATAGAGACTGCAATACTAAAAAAAAGAAAAAGAAGGGGAGACAGCCCTTTCAGTAAGTCCCAAGGGCTCCAAAGGCTTGGGACCCTATATCTTCCAGCAAACAGGCTTAGTGTGTAGTAGAGGTAGACAAATATATTTGAATGTTCATATGGTCATTCCCAGGTACTGTCCCCTCCTCCTTACTTGCCTCTCACCCCACCGCACACTGCCGCTTTACCGTCAGCCTAGGTAGATGCCATAGGCTTCTTCTTTATGAATTGCTGCGGGCCGCCGCCCGGGTCTTCTTAATGACTTCTTAATAGCTGCTGCTGCAGTCACTGCTCTCAGCGCGTCCCGAGTCAGCTGGAGAGGTTCCCTCGGGCTCCCGCAGGCTCCCTCTGCTCGGCTCGCTCCCGATGACGCGCCTCTGATGACGCTGGCGCCACGCCGACACGAACTCCCGCGAGACCCACCGCCAAGCACCGCCCGGCGGTGTACAACAAGCTCCGGAGCCAGGCGACCAGGGCCGCCACGTCCCACACAGGGTCCAGGTAGAAGCCCAGAGTAAGCGCCACCTCCACCAGGGAGATTCTCTTACATGGAGGGAGAGCTAGGGGAGGCTAGGAGCGGGCGTCCAGCGTTCTCACTCTCTCACTCACTCACTCCCACATCCGGCCACGCCCCCCTGCAGTTGAGGGCACTTTGAAGTTAATGTGCAGATGTATTCATTAGAGTCTTGAGTCATAAGAAAGATGGCATGTAGTAGCCTATTTAACCTTGCACTTACTCTGATTAAAATTATGATCAGTGAATAAATTACATTAGCAGTACATTAAAACCCATACATCCACATCCATATTTCAACATTTTTGGGCACAGTAATAATTACTCATGTATGTAAATTAGTGAGTTGTTGGTAGATTAACCGATGCATACTGAAGCTGTTACATTTGGTCGAAGGGATAGTATCTAAGGGGATAAAGCAGTAGCAAAGTCTACAAAAAAAAAAGTAAGTTAATGTCATAATATGCTAGTATGCATCGCATGCTAGCACATTATAAAAGACTTACCTTAAAATGAATCTCGCCAAACGTGTGCTGTCACCACTGATAGGGCTTCCATCTCCACCCAGTCTTCTTTCCAGATTCGCAGGCTCTGGGCCCTTTCAATGGTTGAGCTGTGATGATGTCACTTCCGTGCATGCGCACCGGAGTCACGGCAGTGGCACAGAGCTCTGGATTGAGGGCACATTTATTGTGTCCTCAATTCAGAGCAGTTTGCATGCACCAGTGGTGTCACCGGCTGCAAAACATATGAATAACTCCTAGACGATGCATGTTTAGGAGAAATTAATTTTGCCTACAGGTAAGTTTTATTATAAGACTATATAAGATATATAATATATAACAGACAGAGGCAGTCTAAAAATAAAAATTTAAAATTAAAACAAATAACATTTTAAAGCGCCCCCATGATCACTCGCAAATGCATACATAGGTCCCGCGAGCATATGTAGATAGTGATTGCACCAAACATGTAAGATATCGCTGCGAATGTTGCAATAGAGTGAGAGCAATAATTTAGGTGCCAGACCTGTTTAAAGTGATACTAAGCACACACTGTTTCATTTACATTGTCCCTTCTATTTCTGTATGTGGATGATACAGCTGTCACATGACCCAGATCTTTCTCAGCCCGTCTGTAGGGAAACAGGCAGAAGGAGCTTCTAGTCCTCTGCTGCTTGTCACATGTTTAAGATGAAAAAAAAAACAGCCTTTGGCATACGGGGTAAAATGTAATCATTAATATCAATGAACTGTTTTAAATTGTCATACAAATATATATTTAAAATTAAATATTTATTATTTTTTGGCAATAATGGCCGTGTCTTGGAATATGAGGGAGGTGAAGCCTCCATTAATCTACATGTAATATTCCAACCCCATTGTGTTTAGTTGGTTAGTGGGCATAGTAGAGGGAGGGAGTGGGCATAGTGGAGGGAGGGAGGTAGTGGGCTGTCATTTACCACTGTGTATACACAGACATGTGTGACTCTATAGCCACATGGGCAGATGTGATAGGGAGGAAATACTCAGCAGAGAAACTCACTGAAAACTGATCATGTGCAGAGTTGCCACCACAGCTGAAAAATCCCTAGCTGAATTGGGGACATGGACAGAAGGGTGAGATAGAGAACAGCAGGATCAACCAGGTTTGTGAGTATGAACAGCAAGTAATACAGCAATTATTGATAGTTTTTTTATGATGTGGGTTTAGGGACACTCTAAACTCATAACCTATAAAGGCATTTAAGTGCTACCTATGGATAATTTTATGTACCGTAGTTTGTCGCCTTACTACAGGCGTGTGCAATTTTAAAGCGTGACATGTTTTGTATCTATTTACTCTGCATAATATCACCTTGCATATGCTACCAAAAAAATGGGTTCTATATTGTATTTGTGTTTGCTAAAATTCTTTAAAGTGTATTTTTTCCCTGAAAATTTGTATTTGATAAACCGCTGCGCAAATATCATGTGACATAAAAATTTTAACAGCCACCATTTTATTTTCCAAGACCTTTGCTTTCAGAAAATATATAATGTTTAGGGGTTCTAAGTAAGATCCCTTTCACACTGAGGCATTTTTCAGGTGCTTTCAGGCAAAAAATAGCACCTGTAAAGCACCTGAAAAACGCCTCCTCTGCAGCCCTGGTGAGATAGCTCGAGTGCTTTCACACTGGGGTGCTGCGCTGGCTGGACGTTAAAAAAAGTCCTGCAAGCAGCATCTTTGGAGAGGTGAGGGATCAGTGTATACTCCACTCCTCCACTGCTCCTGCCCATTGAAATGAATGGGTACTGCTGCCGAACCGCCTGCAAAATGCTTCAGTAGCGGCACTACACTGGTGCCTTTAACCATTTATTCAGCTGCTAGTGGGGGTTAAAAGCGCCCCACTAGTGACGGTAAAGCACCACTAAAACTAGCAGCGTTTTACCGTCAATGCCTGCCCGCCCCAGTGTGAAAGCAGCCTTATGCCGCGTACACACGAGCGGACTGTATGGCGTACTTAGTTCATCATACAATCCGACGGACAGTCCGTCGTACTTTCGACTGAACGGACTTGACCACACACGGATGCACAAAAAGTCCGTCGAAAGCTTGCGCGATGACGTGTACAGCACGTACGACGGGACTAGAAAAAGGAAGTCCAATACACAGCAAAGCACCCTTCCGCCGTGTAAATCCTTTCTGGGCATGCGCCATTCTTAGTCCGTTGAACTAGCATACTGATGAGCGGATTGTCCGCTGAAACCAAAGTACGACGGACAGAATTTTGAAAAATCCGAAATTCTTAGTACGCCGGACTGCACGCTGAAAAAGTCTGCTGAAGCCCACACACGAGCGGACTGTCCGCTGAAATGTGTTTCGACGGACTAAGTACGCCATACAGTCCGCCCGTGTGTACGCGGCATTATATTACACAAAGTTGTCAATTGATAAGACATCTCTAATAAACATCATATTAGATGGAATTACACCCTAAAACACATTATGCTCCTCCTCCTGAGTATGGTGACGCTACGTGTGATACTTTTTCACAGACTGGTCACAAAGAGAGGCCCAAAATCCAAGGAGCACCATAAGGCTTTCTAGCGTCAAAAGGTACACATCTAATTATGTGACTACCTATCACACTTTTGGAGGTCCTGGATTAACAGAACAGTATAATACATCTGGGGCCGGCTTAAGGGAAATGTTGTTATTATTTTTTATTTTTTTTAAATGTTGTGCCTTTTTAAAGATTTTTTTTTTTTTTTCATAGTAAAAATTGTTAAGAAATAGCACCAAAAGAAAAGTCGACCCCTAGGTTCACATCTATGTGATGTGTTTTTCTGATACATTTTGCGGTGCGGTTTGCATTTTTGAACCCGTCTTTTTTGATGCATTTTTTTTATCAAACTGTGAACAGCTGGTTATTAAGGAGCTGGCCAGGAAGTTGGCCACCATATCCTTAACAACCGATGAATCATCAGCTCTCAGCGGGGTTCTGAATGTAAAAAAAAGAACTGCTGCATCTGGTATGGATTTTGAGGGGAACCCCATGCCAAAATGTAGAGGAAAATGATGTGGGCCCCCCCCCCCCCCCAAAATCCATGCCAGGGCCTTTTGCGAGCATGCAGCCCAGCAGGTCACAAAAGGGATAGGAGGAGTGAGAACCCCCCACCCCCCCAAACCATACCAGGACACATGCCCTCATTTTGATGGTGACAAGGACCTCTTCTCCACAACCCTGACCGGTGGTTGTGGGGGTCTGCGTGCGGTGGGCTTATCAGAATCTGGAAGCCCACTTTAAGCTTCCAGATCTTGGCTCCCTCCATGTGAATGAGTATGGGGTACATAGCACCCCCGTGTTGAGGGCATGTGGCCTAGTATGGTTCAGGAGGGGGGGGGGGTAATCTCTTGTGCCCTCCCTTTCCTGACCTGCTGGGCTGCATGCATAAGCACCTGGTATGGATTTGGGGGGGGGTGGGGGGACTAATGCCATTTAAAAAAACAAACATTTCCAGACCCAAAAGGCATGGTATAATGGGGGGGGGTGCACCACGCCATTTTTTCTCCCCTAATTTTTTTATGGCCGGCAATTCTTTTTTACATTCAGCTGTCAGCAGGAAACCCCTGCTAACAGCTGATGACTCATCAGTTGTAAAGGACACGGCGGCCTTAACAACCAGCTATATAACACTTTTTGTTGTGGGTCCATTGAAGTCAATTACATGCAAAATGCATTCTGCTGTGGGAAGAAAAGTCCCTGATCCAGTCCAAAAATGCATCGGCTGAAAAACGCATAGATGTGAACGTGTACCATAAAAAATCATGTTAAATGGACTGTAGTGCATTTCCGCAAACTGCAAAATGCACTAAAAAATGCATAGGTGTGACCCTAGCGTAAATGAAAAAAAATGTAAAAAATGTAAATGATAAAAATGATGAT
The DNA here is from genome assembly GCF_037356315.1 of Lithobates pipiens. Classification (NCBI taxonomy): domain Eukaryota; kingdom Metazoa; phylum Chordata; class Amphibia; order Anura; family Ranidae; genus Lithobates; species Lithobates pipiens. The sequence continues at coordinate 237,554,827 of NW_027507785.1, read as the reverse complement.
GTCAGATATTAGCACCGGAAACTGAAACATTGGCCTGGTAATGAAGGGGTATTAAGGGCTGGTACTTAAGTTAAAAAGGATGTGTAAAATACAGCGATCAGAGTGTCCCTGTTCCTAAATTTCATTTGCATTTTACTAAATTGTCCTACTTGTGTCTGCCCTTTAAAAATGTTTAGAAACAAAAGAGCCAACTGGTCATTCCATCCTCCAGACTTTCATTGTAAAATATTTTGTAAGATGAGACTGCGTCTTATATTTTCAATCCCATCTCCATTATACTGTATTGGTCTGACCTTTCTATGCAATATTGTGGCATAAATCTGAACACATTTCCATAGAACGATGCCACCAGCTGATCTGTGCTGTCATTTTCTGTGTTGTGAACAATTCAGAATTCATTTTAAATGTTGCGTATTCTTTCCCCTTGTGGGAGGAGAGCTATGAAGACTGCGCTGAGTCTTCCTAAATTGACGATTCAAGCTACTTCAATAACTCCTTTATCTTCTATGGCAAATTGCCATAACATCCATTTGTCTAATAACATATGGAGAGACCATTCAATTATCCAACCACAAACAGATCCAGACATATTTATTAGATAACAAAATCTTTCCCATTCCTAATCTGTTGTTAAAAATCTAGGATGCCTTTGTTCTATTGTTAATAACTATCCAAATAAACACCTAGTCATGCTGAATGCTTTATTACTACAATACAGTATCAGTTAGGTGTAGCCCTTTGTGAATGTATGACGAAAATAAATGGTAGTTGACCATCTATTGGTTGCTATGGTTATAGTATACCATTTCTTACTCCACTTTATTTATTATCCCAGCTTCATAAAATGGTAGTGGGCTATCTCCACCATATGTGTGTGCAGCCTATTATTATTATACAGGATTTATATAGCACCAACAGTTTGCACAGCACTTTACAAAATGAGGGCAGACAAGTATAGTTTCAATACAATTCAATACAAGAATCAGAGGGCCTTGCTCATTAGAGCTTACAATCTAGACCTAAAGCTCAAACAGACATGTGTGTGTTTACTTAAATACACATTGAACTGCCTGCCAGCACAGTGAAAGAGAAATGCACAAGCACTAGGGATGAGCTTCAATCTTACATTTGACTCGAATATCGGGTGTTCACTGAACAGCAAATTTTTTGGGGCCTTCGCAGCAAATTTGAGCACCCCATAATGCACATCAAGACCGCAGTGCAGAGCTGTATGATGATTGGCCAAAGCATACACCTGACCTGCATGCTTTGGCCAATCACAGCACACTCTTCAGCGAGAGCCATAATTGGCCAAAGGCAGGCAACTTGGACACGACCTGAGTATGAATAACAGCACGACTTGGAGTGACTTCAACATGACTTGGGGCGACTTACAACACAACTTTAAGTCACCCCAGGCCAGGCGACTTTGGCCGTGGCCAATCAGAGAATAATGAGCTCTCAAGGGGGAACTCCACGCCAAATTTTAAATAAAATCCGGCATGGGTTCCCCCTCCGAGAGCATACCAGGCCCTTAGGTCTGATATGGATTTTAAGGGGAACCCCCCACGCCGAAAAAACAGTGTGGGGGTCCCCCCAAGGTCTATACCAGACCCTTACCCGAGCACGCAGCCCGGCTGGTCAGGAAAGGGGGTAGGGACGAGCTAGCGCCCCCCCTCCTGAACCGTACCAAGCCGAATGCCCTCAACATGGGGGGTTGGTGCTTTGGGGAAAGGGGGTGCCCTACGGCCCCCCCCCCACCACAAAGCAGCTTGTCCCCATGTTGATGAGGACAAGGGCCTCTTCCCGCCAACCCTGGTCGTTGGCTGTCGGGGTCTGCGGGAGGGGGGGCTTATCGGAATCCGGGAGCCCCCTTTAATAAGGGGGCCCCCAGATCCCGCCCCCCACCCTATGTGAATGAGTAATGGGTAGATCGTATCCCCTACCCATTCACCTGGGGAAAAAAGTGTCAATAAAAAAAAACACAACACAGGTTTTTAAACTCTGTTCGGCCTCTTCTCCCGGTGTCCGGCCTCTTCTCCCGTTCTCCGGCGTCTTCTCCCGGGCTCCTCCGCTGTCTTCTTGGAGCTCTTTTACTAGCGGAGGAGCCCAGTCTCCTCCGTCCTTCTTCCCTCTTCTTTCTTCTTCCGATGTTGACACTGCATTCTCTTCCGCTGTAATGGCTTGTGCAACGTGCGTGGCGACTTATATAGGTATGGGGCGTGGTCACCGGGTGATGTCACACAGTGATCCCACCCTTTATGACATCACAGTCCCAGCATGCCCCGAGACTTGACATCATAAAGGGGTGGGGTCACCATGTGACATCACCCGGTGACCACGCCCTATGCCTATATAAGTGGAGGCTAATGGCTACCGCTGCTGTCTCTGCCAATGAGGAGGGAGAGACCCGGGACACCCAAGGCTCTCATGCACATTGCTAAAATTAGATGGGGCTCAGGTGAGGTGTGGGGGGGGTACTGCACACAGAAGATTTTGTAACTTCATGCATAGAATCAGGACTGGGACAAGGGGTTGGCAGGAGGGGAGACTGGCCTGGGCACTGTGGTTTCATGTAAAGTGGGGGGCACGTCAAGGATTTTGGGGGTAGGGGATTTGTGTTTAGAAGGGGAATTTGGGGGGGCTGCAGAAGGGCAAATTTAGTTAGGTGCTAGGAGTGGTGATTTGGGAGAATTTGTGTTGGGAGGAGAATAGGGGAAGAGGGTTTGTGCTAGGAGGGGGGATTTGGGAGTTTGTGCTATAAGAGTAAAATGGTAAAGAGAGAAATATTCTTTGGGGGGGGATTTGTGCTAGTAGAGATGATTGGGGGGATTTGTGCTAGGAGTGGGAATTTGTGGGGGGACCAGTGTGTAACATTTTACTTTAACCACTTGCCGTCCGCCCTATAGGCAATTGACGGTGGCAAAGTGGTTGCATAATCCTGATCGGACGTCATATCACGGACGTGATCAGGACTATGAGCCGATGCGCGCCCCCGGGGGCATGCATCGCGGCGATCGTTGTTGCGGGGTGTCAGTCTGACCACCTGATCAGCCATGTCCAATCACAGCTGATCACAGTGTAAATAGGAAAAGCCGGTGATCGCCTTTTCCTCACTCGCGTCTGTTAGACGCGAGTAGAGGAGAGCCGATCGGCTGCTCCTCTGACAGGGGGGGGTCTGTGCTGATCGATTATCAGCACAGCCCCCCCGAGGATGCCCACACTGGACCACCAGGGATGCCACCAGACCACCAGGGATGCCCAGCAAAAGGTAATCCTCCCTAGACCACCAGGGATGCCAGTCAGTGCCACAATGGATGCCAATCAGTGCCCATAATGGATGCCAATCAGTGCCCACAATGGGCATCACTGATTGGCATGCATTATTGTTTGGCACTGATTGGCATCCATTAGTACAGTATAACATAATACAATGCCGCCTATTAGTGCCCACCTGTGCCGCCTATCAGTGCCCACCTGTGCTGCCTATCAGTGCCCATCCGTGCCACCTATCAGTGCCCACCCATGCCCATCTGTGCCGCCTATCCATGCTCATCTGTGCTGCCTATCCATGCCCATCTGTGCCACCCATCCATGCCAATCCGTGCCAGCTATCAGTGCCAATTTGTGCCACCTATCAGTGCCCATCCGTGTCGCCCATCAGTGCCGCCTATCAGTGCCCATCAGTGCCACCTATCAGTGCCACATATCAGTGTCCATCAATGCCACCTCATCAGTGCCACTTCATTGGTGCCACATCATTGGTGCCGTTCAGTGCCGCCTTATCAGTGCCCATCAGTATAGCCCCATCAGTGCCCATCAGTGAAGGAGAAAACGTACTTATTTACAACGTTTTGAAACTGAAACAAAAAAAAAACATATTTTTTTTCAAAATTTTCGGTATTTTTTTATTTGTAGCGCAAAAAATAAAAACCGTAGAGGTGATCAAATACCACCAAAAGAAAGCTCTATTTGTGGGAAAAAAATGATAAAAATTTCATTTGGGTACAGTGTAGCATGACCGCGCAATTATCATTCAAATTGCGACAGCGCTGAAAGCTCAAAATTGGTCTGGGCAGGAAGGTGTTTAAGTGCCCGGTATTGAAGTGGTTAAAGAGACAAAAACTTGAGTACTTAATGTTCCCAGCAACTGGTGTATAAGTACTTTGGCAGCCACGACAACAAGCATACTGTAACAATGGTTGGTTTTGGCTGCACATCTAATTTTAAGTGGACGCCACCCTTAAAATATTTGCATTTGACTTTATAACAAGATATTTGGCTGAATTAAAATTAAATTGAGATAAAATGTATCAGTCGTCTTGCTGACACTCACAATATTATCACAGATGGCAGAATGTATTCTTCTGCAACTTCATTGTGCCAAGAGTTCCATCTTGTGGTATATTTGAATATTGCAGTATGGGTTCACATCAACATCTGCACCAACTGTACAAGAAAATGTCAATCCTATATATAAAGAACAATTATAAAAACATTTAAGAACATACTCCATTGAAAGAGAAAGTAAAAAACAGACCTGTGTGAGTGGGTGTGTACAGAATGCCCTTTTGGAATCTAATGTATTGCTTGTGTGATTGGCACACTGCCTTTTCAAGAAGTTTACACTTAGATACAAGTGAAGTTTCAGGCATCCCCTGCAACAAGAGTTTCATTTTTGGTGAGATGCTCTCTGCTTACCCACTTCTAAAATAATTCAGACACTGCAGCTTTTCTCATTAGATCAGTGATCTTTATCAGCTAGTGATGATTAAAAAGGATGCTTTCATTCAGGAATTAGCGTGAGAAAGGACACAATGAGACTAACGTTGGTTTCTACAGTACAAAAGAAGGTACAAAACAGTAAAAAACAAAATGCTAAAATCCTAGTAATATATAACTAATTTAAAGGGGATTGTTTTTTCTTAGAAAAACTGCGTTAAGCTTTCACATGCAACATGAACAATGGCATGCCTGTTTTGCATATTAATTGTATTGCCATTGGTGGTAACAAGTTTGTTAAACATAAACAGTTTCATTCATTTGTTAGCTCTACGAAAACAGACGTTTTTCCTATACTTTTTGTGTACATATATTTACCCAGGTCAGCAACCTCTACTTGCCTCGCACAATTACACCTCTAAATATTTCATGAGTCCTTGCACTTGCCTTAACTTGTAAAAGTAAACGCGGCAATATGAATGGTTCCATTGCCAGCAATGGGGCGCAACTTGTCATACAATTTGGATAATCGCAAGACAAATTGCATCGTGTGAACGAGAGTCCACCGGACAATCCGCCCGTGTGGGCTCCAGCGGACTTTATTTTTCTCAAAGGTCTGGCAGACTTAGAAAGAAGTCTTGACTCAAAATTGTCCATCCAACCGCTTGTGCGCTAGTCCGCTGGACTTTTGAAATGAACGGACTTGCCCACACACGGAGAAAAGTCCGTTCATTTTGAATGCGGCTCCAGGTAGACGGAGCTAGCAAAGGAGGTCAATGTCGCCGCCTCCATCTGCGAGATTGACATGTCGCTAGCCCCGTCACCTGGTATGGACTCAAAGGGGAAGCCCTACACCGAAAAAACGGCGTGGGGATCCCCCTCAAAGTCCATATCAGACCCTTATCTGACCACGCAGCCCGGATGGTTAGGAGAGGGGGTGGGGACGAGCGAGCGCCCCCCCCCCTCCTGAGCCGTACCAGGCCGCGTGTCCTCAACATAGGGGGTGCTTTGGGGAAGGGGGCCACTGCGGCTCCCCCCACCCCAAAGCACCTTGTCCCCATGTTGATGAGGACAAGGGCCTCTTCCCGACAACCCCGGTCGTTGGTTGTCGGGGTCTGCAGGCGGGTGGCTTATCGGAATCCAGGGGCCCTCTTCAATAAGGGGGCCCCCAGATACCGGCCCCCCACCCTATGTGAATGAGTATTGGGGTACCTTGTACCCGTACCCATTCACCTGGTGAAAAAAAAGTGTAAAGAAAAAACAACACGTTTTTAAAATAATTTATTGCACAGCTCCGGTGGTCTTCCGTCTTGGGGGGTCTTCTCGCCGGACTCCTCCTCTATTTTCTGCTAGCTCTTTTACTAGCGGAGGAGCCTGGCTTTCTTCTTCGTCATCGCTGCCACCGTCCGGGGGTCTTCTTCCGACTTCGGGGGTCTTGTCCCCCTCTTCATGGGTCTTGTCCCCCTCTTCGGTTCTTCTTGCCGGGCCTCCGCTATCTTCCTATAGCACTTTTACTAGCGGTGGCCCGGTCTTCTGTTGCCGCCTCTTCTTCCGACTTTGGGGGTCTTGTCCCCCTCTTCGGTTCTTCTTGCCGGGCCTCCGCTCTCTTCTTCCAGCTCTTTTACTAGCGGTGGCCCGGTCTTCTGTCCCCGTCGCCGTCATCGCCGTTTTCTCTTCTTCTTCCTTGAGATGTTGACTCGACGTTCTCTCTGGCCGCAATGACAGGGACGTGTTGTGCGGCAACTTATATAGGGACAAGGGACGGGGTCACAGGGTGTTACAATGTGATTGTAAAGGCTCAACTTTGTTTCCTCTAAAATAAAAAAAGGTTTATATTTACTTTCTCTGTGCATGGATATTGGGGTTCCCCGCCAACGCTTTCCGTTATGCCTCTTTTGTGTGCTACCATAGCAAGCCATTTGCTGTAGGGGCACACTCGTGGGAGTGCTCTTGAGCAGGACAGTGTGTGTCCATAGACTAGATTTGATTGACAGCAGCAGGGGCCAGTGCCTCCTGCTACTCTCAGTATGTCCCTGTGAGAGCAGGAAGAGAGACCAGGCTGAAGGTTGTTGTACTTTAAAGTTAAACTAAAGGCAAAACTTTTTTTTATGGACAGACTGGAGAGGGATTAGAACACCCATGGCCGGACTGGCCATAAAGCACATGGGGGGTTTGCCCGGTGGGCCACATTTTTTGGGAAGAGCGGCATCTTGATGACTGAAAGTCATTTAAAACTGATCGTGGCTGTAATGAGTTGTCAGGTCTTGGCAATATACTGTAGATAAAACTCATTGATAAAAATGGCATGGGTTCCCCTGCCAAGTCCATTACCAGGCCCTTTGGGTCTGGTATGAATATTAAGGGAAACCCCGAACCAAAAATGTAAAAACAAATTGTGCGGGTATCCTCCCAAAATCCATACCAGGCCCTTTAGGTCTGATATGGAAAGTAAGGGGAACCCTGCACCGATTTAAAAAAAAAATGGCATAGGGCCCCCCCCCCAAAATTCATACCAGACCCTTATCCGAGCACACAACCTGGCAGGCCACAGGAAAGGGGGGGGGCAGTGCTCCTGAACCGTACCAGGCCACATGCCCTCAACATGAGGAGGGTGCTTTGGAGTAGCCCCCCAAAGCACCTTGTCCCCATGTTGATAGGGACAAGGGCTTCATCCCCACAACCCTTAGACGGTGGTTGTGGGGGTCTGCGGGCGGGGGGCTTGCCAGAATCTGGAAGCCCCCTTTAACAAGGGGACCCCCAGATCCCGGCCTCCCCCCATGTAAATTAGTAACGGATACATTGCACCCCTACCATATTGTGTCCATGGAATATTTTATATTTTGCCACAATATATGGCCTTCGAAACTGTGATTGGTAGTGAGGAAGTAAAATCACCATTTTACGCCCTTAGAAAGCCTGAAGGCTGTGATTGGTTTTCGGGGTTCTGTACACAGCTAGGCTCCAAAAAAGTCCCACACATGTGGTATTATTGATGAGCTTCGTGTTCGAGTCGAACATACGTTCGACTCGAACATCGGCTGTTCGTCCGTTCGGCGAAGTCCGAACATTTTGGTCCGTTCGCGCCAAATTCGTGTGGCGCTCACGGCCCACAATGCACTGCGATGGCGCAGTGCATTGCTGGCTCATGATTGGCCAAGCATGCACTGTGACCCCGCATGCTTGGCCAATCACAGCGCCAGCAGCGAGGAGAGCCATGATTGGCCACAGGCAGGCTGTGTAGTGCACGCCCCACACTATATAAGGCCGCCAGCGCGGCGGCCTTGTGTAGTGTGTTGGCGTCTGAAGCAGTGGGTGTTCTGTGTACCTTCAACACAGTACACACCGATCGTTTTCGGACGATTTTCGATCTTGCTGTTGTGTAGTGGTTGTTGTCTGCGTGCCCTGACCGCAGTATACACCGCTATATTCACCTCACCTATATAGCTAGTGATCTATCTTTTATAATAGAGCTTGCAGTCAGTAGTGTTAGGAGCTAGTGCGTGCTGTCTGCGTGCTCTGTACCCAGTACATACCGCTATATCCACCTACATAGCTGTTCTCTATTTGAGCCCACTTGCCATCTGCAGGAGTTATTGGAAGTTGTGTGTGCCTCCAGCACAGCACAGTATACATCTGTATATACCCCTTTATCTCTGGTGTTCTATAATAAAGGCATCTGCAGGAGTTAGTGGGTGTTGTGTGCCTCTAGCACAATATAGGTTGCAGTGTCATGGCACCAGCACCAGTGCCTAAGGCCCAATTTTTCTGCCCCTGTTTAACAGGGACATGTAATTACAATTCTTGATATAATATTTCACAGGAGGGCCCATTCCTGTGCCCACCCAGAGTAACTGTGAGGACTTATAGTGTTGTGGCACCAGCACCACAACCACCAAAGGTCAATTTTTCTACCACTGTTCAACAATGGCATGTAATTACAATTCTTGATATAATCGTTCACAGCAGGGCGCTCCAGCGCCCACCAAGAGTCACTTTGAGGGCTTACAATGTTGTGGCAAAACCAACACCTTGTTCCGCCATTTCTGCAGAGCATATAGGGCAGGCCCCTACTTTCAAACATCCAACTTACAAACATCTCCTACTTGCAAACGGAAGGAGACAACAGCAAGTGAGATGAAAAAAGATGGACGACAAAACAAATTATACAGGGGTGATAACCCTTCCCTATGTTTTCCAAAAAGCTTAAAAATATTTTTTTTGACTGGAGCTACACTTTAAAAATGTACCAGTTGAAAATTACAAACAGATTCAACTTAACACAACAAACCTACACAGTCCCTGTCTTGTTTGCATCGCCTGTATACTGCTGTTCTGAGTATATAGGGCCTGGGGGCCACACGCATTTCCTTTTTTTAATATGGGTACGGGGTTCCCCTTAATATGCGTACAAGACCCAAAGGGGCTGGTAATGGGCAGGGAGGGCTACCCATGCCATTTTTCTCAATGGTTTTCAACCATATTGCAGGATCCAGATATAACATTAAAACCGCAAGCAGCTTTAAATTACGTTATTTCCGTTAAATGTCATTTTGTGCAGGGACTGTTCTAAACACGGGAAACACGTGGCACTTCACAGGCATACTACAGACACCCCCCATGTACCATATTTAAAGGAATATTTCACTTTTTTTTTCCACTTTAATTGTCATTAAAATCAGTGCTCCCGCCAAAACGGCCGTTTTTAAAACTTTTTTTTGCATTGACCCATGTCCCCTGGGGCAGGAGCCAGGTCCCCAAACCCTTTTTAGGACAGTATCTTGCATATTAGCCATTAAAATTAGCACTTTTAATTTCGAACGTTCGAGTCCCATAGACTTCAATGGGGTTCTAACGTTCGTACGAATTTGGGGTCCGTTCGAAAGTTCTGGTGCGAACCGAACCGGGGGGTGTTCGGCTCATCCCTATGTGGTATCCCCACACTCAGGAGAAGCAGCAGAATGTATTTTGGAGTGTAATTTCACATATGCCCATGGCACGTTTGAGCAATATATCATTTAGTGACAACTTTGTGGAAAAAATAATAATTTAATTTTCCCGCAAATTGTGGCAAAATATAAAATATTCCATGGACTCAACATGCCTATCAGCAAATAGCTTGGGGTCTACTTTCCAAAATGGGGTCATTGGGGGGTGGGGGGGGGGGGTTGTGCTATCTTGGCATTTTATGGCCTCCTGTGATAGGTAATGAGGAATGAAATCAAAAATGTACACCCATAGAAATCCTGAAGGCGGTGATTGGTTTTCGGGGTCCTTTACGCAGCTAGGCTCCCAAAAAGTCTCACACATGAGGTATCCCCGTACTCAGGAGAAGTAGCAGAATGTATTTTGGGGTGTAATTCCACATATAACTATGGCATGTGTGAGCAATATATCATTTAGTGACAAGTTGATGTAATTCATTTTTCAATCACTTGTGACAAAAAAATTAAATATTCAATGGGCTCAACATGCCTCTTAGCAATTTCCTTGGGGTGTCTACTTTCCAAAAGGGGGTCATGGGGGGAGTTGTACTGCCCTGCCATTTTAGCACCTCAAGAAATTAGATAGGTAGTCATAAACTAAAAGCTGCGTAAATCCCAGAAAATGTACCCTAGTTTGTAGACGCTATAACTTTTGCGCAAACCAATAAATATACGCTTATTGACATTTTTTTCTAACAAAGACATGTGGCTGAATACATTTTAGCCTAAATGTATGACTAAAATTGAGTTTATTAAAAAAAATTATAACAAAAAGTAGAAAATATCATTTTTTTTTTCAAAATTTTCAGTCTTTTTCCATTTATATCACAAAAAATAAAAATCACAGAGGCAATCAAATACCATCAAAAGAAAGCTCTATTTGTGGGAAAAAAAGAACACAAATTTCGTTTGGGTACAGCATTGCATGACCGCACATTTACCAGTGCAGTGCCAAATTGTAAAAAGTGCTCCGGTCATTGAGCAGCCAAATCCTCCTGGGCTGAAGCAGTTACAATCCATACCAGACCCTAAGGGTCTGGTATGGATTTTGGGGGGCCCTACGCCATTTTTAAAAAAAAATTGTCGCAGGGTTCCCCTTAATATTCATACCAGACCTGAAGGGCCTGGTATGGATTTTGGGGGGACCCTCACGCAATTTTTTTTACATTTTTGGTTTCGGATTCCCCTTAATATTCATAACAGACCCAATGGGGGGGGGCATGCCGTTTTTTTCAATGAGTTTTATCTATATTGCCGAGACCCGACAATTCATTACAGCCGCGATCAGTTTTAAATTACTTTTTTCCTTTAGAAATATCATTTTGCTGTGGTACTGTTCTAAACACTATGCCACTTTACAGGCATACTATAGACACCCCCCAGGCACGATATTTAAAGCAATATTTCATTTTTATTGTTTCACTTTAAGCATTATTAAAATCACTGCTCCTGAAAAAAACTTCAGTTTTAAAACTTTTTTTTGCATTGATACATGTCCCCTGGGGCAGGAGCCGGGTCCCCATACACTTTTTATGGCAATAACTTGCATATAAGCCTTTAAAATTAGCACTTTTGGTTTTTCATGTTAGTGTCCCAAAGACTTTAATGGTGTTCCGTGGCATTCAAATTTCCTGCGAAGACTGCATAATGTTCGCTGTTTGGCGAATAGGCGAACACCCGATGTTCGAGTTGAACTTACGTTCGACTTGAACATCGTGCTCATCCCTAGTCCGGACCAGTCTGATCATTGGGTCAACACTGAGTTCCCAGAGAACTGACAACCGTCTCCTGCCTAGTGTGGTTTTAATAGGAAAGTAGAGGGACTGGCGGGAACACCATGGATTTCACACAAAGGAAGCAATACAAAGAGAATAGGATACATTTTCATACAAGTACATGGTACAGCAGTCACATATCAGGAATATGAAATGTTGGGTTTACATGCTTTTAAAAAATATATATAATTGGACTTCAATTAGAAGCAAGCATGATTCATTCTATGCTGGTGCAGGGAAGTCTCAGGCCAGTGTCTAATCTCACACAACCTCAACACGAATAAGAGAAAAATTCTGGATTGTTTCTACAGATCTTTTATTGCCTCTTGTGTAGTTTTTTTTTAGATGTTGGTTTTCTACTTGTGTTCTGGACTGACATATTAAACATTGCAGGATCCCTGTGCAGAAATAAAAATGAATATCATTGTTGAAAACTGTTGAGGTCTAGGTGTCTATTATTTCCAATATATGTTGGTATAAAGCCAGCTGAGATTTGAACTGCATGTTGGCAGGCTGAATGTACCAAGTTGATTAATCAATCAAGTTGGGTACAACCAGCCTGTCGGATTTACTTGCAATTATCTCTAGCGCCTGCTAAAGCTGCTAGCAATAGTCACTGTCTTCTACAATGTCTTGGCAGGCGCTTGCAATAAGCAGAAGCGAATCCGGCAGACTGGTTGTACCCAAGTTGATCAATCGTTCAACTTGGTCCATTCAGCCTGCCCATTAATGGTTCAATTTTCAACTGGTTCAGCAGAGTTAAACTGTGTATGGCCACCCTAAGAGTATGTAAGAAAGAATACAATCAAGATTAACCACTTACTTACTGGGCACCTAAACCCCCCTCCTGTCCAGACCAATTTTCAGCTTTTAGCGCTGTCACTCTTTGAATGACAATTGCGCGGTCATACAACACTACCCAAAGTAAATTTTTATAATTTTCTCCCCACAAATAGAGCTTTCTTATGGTGGTATTTGATCACCTCTGTGTTTTTAAAAAAAAAAGACCTTTTTTTTTTTTTAAAGAAATACAAAACCATTTTATATTTTGTTAATAAATTTTGCAAACAGGTAATTTCTCTCCTTCATTGATGTATGCTGATGAGGCTACACTGATGGGCACTAATAAGGCGACACTGGTGGGCACTAATAGGTGGCACTGGGCACTGATAAGTAGCATTGAAGGGCATTGATAGGTGGCACTGCAGGGCACTAATAGGTGGCACTGATGGATGGCAGTGATGGGCACTGGTAAGTGAAACTGATAGGCAGCACTGATTGGTACCACTGGTGGGCATTGATACGTGGCACTCGTGGGCATTGGTGGCACTCATTGCTGGCACTTATACTGGTGGGCACTGTGGGCACTGATTTTTGGCACTGGCAGGCAGTACTGATGGGCACATATGAGGCAGCTTCGCCTCTTCCTCTTTGGGACCGATGTCTCTTGAACAGAAGCCGGTGATCGGCCTTTTTTTCTCCTCGCGCTATCAGTGTGAGGAAAAAAAACACATTACCGATCTTCTGTCTACATCACGTGATCAGCAGATCAACCCCTTACTCTGATCTGTGATCACCCGAGTCTCATTGACTCGGGTGATTACAGCGTGCGCGCCCTTCAGGGGGGCATGGTGAGCGTGTAAAGGGGAGGCCGTCTATTGACGGCCTCTTGGCAAAGCAGATCCGCGCTGTAGCTGTTATTCGGCTATATCGCGGCTCTGAAGAGGTTAAAAACATAGAACCTTCCAGCTAATAATACACCCCCAAAATATTAAAAGTAACCAAAATGGGAAAAAAAACTGTCAGCATATTTATAAATGGGGAGTGGTTAAAATTCAAAATACAGCACTGTAATCTCTAGTTGGGGTCTTCTGAATAAGATTAGATGAATAAAAGTGTAAACAATGAAGTGTGAGGTTCAGTGTATAGGTTATCGGTTGTCTAAATGTTTTGTAAACAAAAAATTTAATCATGCGCAAAATAGACACAGAACAGAGAAAACGCCTATTGTTTACTAACCGTAAAAGTGTATTGCTGCCCATTCACAAAAAATCCTGTTGTGGGTGGCCCCTTCTGCAGCACCCAGCTTGACAAAACCTTACTGAAAAATCTAAAGAGACGTGTAGAAAATTGTTGAACAATGAACTGTTATGGGTATTCAAGCCTCCTCAGGTGCTGCAACTGCTTGAATACAATGGCTGGCAGGGCAGATTACTCCACTAAAGATGGCTATAGATGGGTAGAATTTTGAATAAAAATTCCTGGAAAAAGAATGGATGGAGGTATCTATTTTCTCTCATTAAGGCCACGGGCTGAATGTAAGAAATCTAGTGTGTGGTTAGGCTTGTGCCTGCACGATCTGACTTTTCGACGGACTTGGTCCGGCGGACTGGAATCCATCGGACAATTCGATCTTGTGTGGGCTCCAGCAGACTTTTTTTCCCAAAAGTTTGACGGACCTAGAAATAAAACATGTTTCAAATTTTTCCAATGGACTTGAGTCCGATCCAAAAATCCAGTCGTCTGTGAGCTAGTCCGATAGACTAAAACCGATGCTAGGGCAGCTATTGGCTACTGGCTATGAACTTCCTTATTCTACGTCATCACTTTCGAATCCGTTGGACTTTTGGAGTGATCGTGTGTGGGCAAGTCCATTCGTTTGAAAGTCTGGCGGACCTCCGCTACAAAGTCCATCGGATAGTCCGCCGGACCATCTCCATTGAAAAGTCTGATCGTGTGTACACATCATAAGGCTTGATTCAGATGGGTGTTGACACTCATTCTGCATGCAGACTGCCCATGTTATTGCGCCTGCATCTGCCCTGGACTGCACGCAGACAGCCTATAGAGGTAGATACAGATGCAGTGGCTGCATTGCTATAGCTGGACACACTTTGCATTGGGATCTATGCACATGCTTCTGCATGCATGTCATATTTTGATATGTGGTTGTGGCCATATAGCCACTGTGTCTGATGCAGGCACAATAACAAACACAGCCTGCAATAATAAGCCTGCATGCAGAATGGATGTCAACACCCATTTGAATGAAGCTTTATATAAAACCATTTATATATGGCTTTTTTTCCTTTAATCTGTTATTTATAAAGGTGCAGAACTGCAAGCTATGCAAAGATCTTTAGGCCATATAAATGTCTGCATACAAGTAAAGATCCATCCTTTTCTCTCCTGCTGCCCATTCTACCATGGGTGAGAAATAAGTGAATTGAAACTGCAACGTCTGAAAATAAAAAAGTTAAAATTTCTCAATCTCTGATGCTGACCCCACTGAAAAAAAGTTTGTTCATTTTTTAGCAATGGAGAAATACTTAATCAAGTCTGAAACTGAAAGAGAAACTGTTAAATGAAAAAAATAAAGCAAGAAATCAAGTGGAAGTACAAAGAAGATTACAATCGCTTCAATCTGATTTGCTCTCAAAAGCAGAAACATGTATTTATTTGAATTTGTTACAATGTTTCTTTTTATCACATCTTTTTATCACATCTATTGTAGCACTTGCAGGGCAAGATATCTTGTTTTTTTTG
Organism: Lithobates pipiens; assembly: GCF_037356315.1. Lineage (NCBI taxonomy): Eukaryota > Metazoa > Chordata > Amphibia > Anura > Ranidae > Lithobates > Lithobates pipiens. Next base: position 237,539,802 of record NW_027507785.1, on the reverse strand, counting down.
CAGGGGTTATTAGCATTTAGGAAATATTATTTATTTGACATTCTATGCATATTACATTATTATATATTATACATTATTATTATTACACATTTGGAACAATTTTATTGTGTTATTGTGTATTATGTTTGGGTATTAAGTGTACACAACCTTTTGGGGAATTATTAGCTTTGTAATAATGTATTGTTTGCAGGCTATATCAGTTCATATCAGTACAGCTGCTTAGGGTTTTATTTTGGGAATTTACTGGTTTTAGTTGGGTTACTGTACAAATATAAGGACACCTATCAGAAATGTTTTGCAGTTTGGTCCTGCTGGTTACAATTTAAACAGCCAGACCCTTACCTCACACAGATGTCTCTGTCTTCATGTATTAGGCTGGGTTCACATTAGTGCAAATTGGTTGGGGGTCCCCCCCCCATGCAATTTGCATGGCAGGAGAGTGTGCCTGGCCCTCAATGGAGCCGGTTCACACCTCTATGGTGGCTGCAGAATGAATTGCACAAGAGTTCTGTGCGTCTTTGGCTCCATTTCAGGTCCAAATTTAGGCAAAAATGTAGGCCTGATTCATCTCTGCAATGGAGAACAGGGGTGCACCGGACCCCTGCTGTGAGCCGCATGTGAATTAATTGTGAACCCAGCCTTAGAGGGAGTCTTTTGTGCAATCTTTATAAGGTTTCATACTATACAGTATAAGCACCCTCTTTCATGAACCCTATTCTCTTTCCCTCTCCCCCTGCCCAGCAATTCTCTCCTGGTGTCTTCTGTCCTCATATTTGCTTTCACCTACAGTATGTATAAAGCTGGACATACTCTATTAGTTTTTTTTATTCAGCCTGAAGGCTGAACTAAAAAGTCCAACAGATTCCCTCATCTATGCTATACAGGGCAGGTGGAAGAATCTCCCTGCTGGCATTGGCTGTCAGAATACTAAAATATTGGCTGCAAAACAAAAGTGAGTACAATCCTAAGTGAAAATGTCCAAATTGGGCCCAATTAGCCATTTTCCCACCCCAGTGTCATGTGACTTGTTAGTGTTACAAGGTCTCAGGTGTGAATGGTGAGCAGGTGTGTTCAATTTGGTGTTATTGCTCTCACTCTCACATACTGATCACTGGAGGTTCAACATGACACATCATGCTAAAGAAGAGGTGCCATGTTGAACTTCCAGTGAAGACCTGAAATGGTCTTATGAGACCAAGATAAACTTATTTGGTTCAGATGATGTCAAGCTTGTGTGGGGGAACCAGGTGAGGAGTACAAAGACAAGTGTGTCTTGCCTACAGTCAAGCATGGTGGTGGGAGTGTCATGGTCTGGGGCTACATGAGTGCTGCTGGCAATGGGGAGCTACATTTCATTGAGGGAACCATGAATGCCAACATGGTACTGTGACATACTAAAGCAGAGTATGATGCCCTCCCTTTGGAGACTGGGCCGCAGGGTAGTATTCCAACATGATAACAACACCAAACACACCTCCAAGACAACCACTGCCTTGCTAAAGAAGCTGAGGGTAATGGTGATGGACTGGTCAAGCAAGTCTCCAGACCAAAACCCTATTGAGCATCTGTAGGGCATCCTCAAACAGAAGGTGGAGGAGCATAAGGTCTCTAACATCCACCAGCTCCATGATGTCATCATGGAAGAGTGGAAGAGGACTCTAGTGGCAACCTGGGAAGCTCTGGTGAACTCCATGCCCAAGAGGGTTAAGGCAGTTCTGGAAAATAATGGTGTCCACACAAAATATTGACATTTTGGGCCCAATTTCGACATTTTCACTTAGGGATGTACTCACTTTTGTCACCAGCAGTTTAGACATTAACGGCTGTGTGTGTTGAGTTATTTTGAGGGTACAGCAAATTGACACTGTTATACAAGCTGTATGCCCACTACCTTACATTGTAGCAAAGTGTAATTTCTTCAGTGCTGGTTCACACTACAGCAACTTGGGATCTGACTTGTCAGACCTCAAGTTTCCCCAAGTCGCTGGACATAAGAAATTCCATTGAAGTGAATAAGAGCCGTCTTAATGTACACTACTAAAGTTACTCCGACTTCAGAAAAGGTTCCTGTACTAATTCAAGACGACTTCTAGGCAATTTGTAACCATAGATTTCAATGGAAGTTACTTCCAAGTTGGATCTCCATCTATATTGAAGCGACTTTACAGGGCGTTTACCCAGGCAACCCTCCCTCCCACAGAGCTGATTATTCTGTGATTATCTGATTCAAGGTATGGATTAAACATCTAAATCTGCTTTCTATCCTGTTTATACCCGAGTGATACTAATTGATACTCACTACCTCAATACTTTATATGCTTTATAATCAGTGATTTAACCCTTTCATGACTAAGCCTAGTTTTGGCATTTGGTGTTTACAAGTTAAAATCCATATTTTTTGCTAGAAAATTACTTGGAACCCCAAAACATTATATATATTTTTTTAGCAGAGACTCTAAAGAATAAAACGACGATTGTTGCAATATTTTATGTCACACTGTATTTGTGCAGCAGTGTTTTTTTTAAACGCAACTTTTGGGGAAAAGGGACACTTTCATGAATTTAAAAAAAAATGAAACAGTAAAATTAGCCCAATTTTTTTGCATAATGTGAAAGATAATGTTACGCCGAGTAAATAGATACCAAACATGTCACACTTTATAATTGCATGCACTCGTGGATTGACGACAAAGTACGGTACCTAAAAATCTCAATAGGCGACGCTTTAATTTTTTTTTTACCAGGTTAGCGTCACAGAGGAGGTCTAGTGCTAGAATTATTGCTCTCCTTCTGATGATCGCGGCGATACCTCACATGTGTGATTTGAACATCGTTTACATATGCGGGCGCAACTTCCGTATGCGTTTTCTTTGCTTCACGAGCCCATGTGACAGTAATAGGTGGTGACAGGTACTCTTTATGGAGGGATCGGGGGTCTAAAAGACCCCCGATCCCTCCTTTACACTTCAATGTATGCAGATCGCCGAAAACAGCGATTCTGAATACCGTATCTTTTTTTTAAACCGGAGCCATTGGCAGCCGAGTAAACGGGAAGTGACATCATGATGACGTCGCTTCCGTGTTTACTATTAGGATACTGGAACAAAGCCAGTTACGGCTTCATTCCAGTTCCTCCCCAGCAGCCGGAGGCAGCGGATGTGAAATCGGTAACAGCGGCGGGAGGCGGCGGGAGGGGGGACGTCCCTTCCCGCTCCTCCGGCATAACAGCCGAGCGGCTTTTAGCCGCATTGGTTGTTATGGCTGGATAGCCAATCGCCCGCTGGAAAAAATGGTACCAGGATGATGCCTGCAGGTGCGGGCATCATCCCGGTATACCCCCGGAAGCCGAGTACGCAGATCTGCGTACGCTCGGCGGGAAGGGGATAAACTCCTTAAACGCATCAATTGTACATTCCCTTATATATACATTATACAATATTTTTTTTTTTTACTCAACTATTTTTCTCTCTCTTTCTTCTGTCTTAAGGTTGGGCGCTAATCTTTCCGCCTAAGTGCCTCTCCCGTGTGCGGACCTATTCCTTTTTGGGGTCCTTTAAAATCTGTGGCTGCATAATGCCTATTATAAAACACTGTTGGAGATCCTTGAAGCTCGGGGAGTCATACTCATGCACCTTTTGACTCATCCTACCTACTTTTAATTAACGCCATACCATTTGCATATAGCATCAAATTGTTGATATGTAAGTACATGGTTATAGATGATAACACTTCCTTTTTTGTAAATTTGTCTACTATCCTAATGTTCCAGTTGTTTGTATTTTATTAGAATTGTACTCCATACTGTATACCTTCCCCCAAAGAAGGAGACTCCTCAATGCTACGAAACGCGTAGGGAGATTAACCGGTTCCCGACCAGCGCACGACGATGTACGTCGTCAGAATGGCACGGGCAGGCATATTGGCGTACAGGTACGTCCAATATTCAATGCCGCCCTGCCATCAGCGGCTCGCTCCCGCGCTGGTTGGGACTCCCGTGAGTCCGGTCGCGGGACCCGCGGACTCGATCGCCGCGGGCATCCCCGCGATCGTCTCACGGGACGACTGAATGGAGGAAATGCCGTGTAAACAGCATTTCTCCATTCTGCCTAGCAACTAGTGATGCTGATCTCTGCTCCATGTGATTGGAGCAGAGATCAGTGTTCACTAAATGAAAGCCCAACCCCCCCACAGTTAGTAACACACCCCTAGGAACACTTAACCCCTACACTGCCACCCACTGGTTAACCCCTTCACTGCCAGTGTCATTTACACAGGAATCACTGCATTTATATAGCAGTGATTACTGTATAAATGACAATGGTCCCAAAAATGTTTAAAAAATGTCCGATGGGTCCCCCACAATGTCGCAGTCACAATAACAATCGCTGATCGCCGCCATTACTAGTAAAAAAAAAATAATAAAAAATTATTAATAAAAATGCTATAAAACTATCCCTATTTTGTAAACGCTATAACTTGTGCGCAAACCAATCAATAATCGCTTATTGCGATTTTTTTTACCAAAAATATGTAGAAGAATACGTATTGGCCTAAACTGAGGGAAAAAAATGTTTTTTTTATATATTTTTGGGGGATATTTATTATAACAAAAAGTAAAAAATAATGTGTTTTTTTCAAAATTGTCGCCCTATTTTTGTTTATAGCGCAAAAAATAAAAACCGCAGGGGATATCAAATACCACCAAAAGAAAGCTCTATTTGTGGAAAAAAAAGGACGTCAATTTTGTTTGGGAGCCACGTCGCACGACCGCGCAATTGTCAGTTAAATCGACGCAGTGCCGAATCGCAAAAAGTGGTCTGGTCTTTGACCAGCAAAATGATCCGGTCTGTAAGTGGTTAATATTGTGGTTAATTATATTATGCATGGATAATCAACTTTTCGTACTTTATGTATGATGTCGTTTAACCCTCTTTATGGTATAATTTTATTTAATTAAATACATTTTATATTTTGCTTTCTGTGTACGTGCCTCAAACGTCCACCACCAGGGCAACTCATATTTCCATTATTCTGTGATTGGCCACAGCCAAAGTCGCCAAAGTGGCGCTGAAGTCGTCTCCAAATCGCCTTGCAAAGTCACGCTGTAAGTTGGGTTGCCCCTGTGTGAACCAAGCCTCAGTGTTGTCATATAAAAAGATATAATTAAATATTTCCAAAAATGTGAGAGGTGTACTCACTTTTGTGAGATACCATATCTCTTTAGATGTGTGTCATTGTCAAATGCCCTTAAGCCTCATTCACACAGACTCTGAGCCCCATAAACCATGAACGACCTATTTTTTTCAGCGTTTCTAGACTCTAGGTGCTATATACAGGCATCCCATTTAAGCCCTTTAGGTTATTCATCCTAATGTGACAGGCATGCTGATATACAGTGGATATAAAAAGTCTACACACCCCTGTTAAAATGTCAGGTTTCTGTGTTGTAAAAAAAGAGACAAAGATAAATAATTTCAGAGCTTTTTCCACCTTTAGGCCTCATGCACACTGGACGTTTTTGGACGTTTTTACAGCAGCTGTTTTTGGCAGTAGACGTTTTTTTCTACAGTCATTAAATGTTACATCATGTTATCCTATGTATCCATGCACACATAGGCTGTTATCAGCAGTTTTGGGCAGTGGTGTTTTTGAGCAGTAAAAAAAACCCCAAAACGAGTGAGTTCTAAGAGACGTTTTTCAGCTGTAAAAACGTTGAATAACGCTCAAAAACATCGATCACCAGCGTTTTTTTATGTTTTTGATCCATTGAAAAAAAATTTAAAAAAAATTCTTAAAAAAAATAAAAAAATAAACGATAACGCGGAGAAAGGCTAAAACCGCTATTGCAAAAATGTTGAAAATTAGCTGAAAAAATTAAAAAAACTCACTGCAAAGCTACTGCCATTTTTCTGACGTTATTTTAACGTCCAGTGTGCATGAGGCCTTAAATGTTACCTATAAACTGTACAAATCAGTTAAACAACAAACTGAAATCTTTGAGGTGGAGGGAAGTAAAAATAAAAAATAAAATAATATGGTTGCATAAGTTTGCACACCCTTAACCAGTTCCCGACTGAGTCATGCCTTTTTACGAGGGCAGAATGGCACCCCTGCGTGAAACTCCGTACGGGTACTGAGTTCCCTTTAAGGGCACCAGGGGGCATGCATGCACCACTGGAGGTACCCGCACACCCGCTGCACAGCGGGGGACCTGATGCACGTGGCCGGCGAATGCATGCACGAGAACCAGTACCTGTTTTGTCAGGGGAGAAGAGACATGTCGTTTGTTCCTACTAAGTAGGAACAACAATATGTCTCCTCCTGTAGTCAGTCCTATCCCCATACAGTTAGAACAAATTGAGGGAACACACATTTAACCCCTTGATTGCCACCTAGTGTTAATAGTACCGATCGCTGTATATATGTCAATGGTTCCAAAAATATGTCAAAAGTGTCTGTCCGTCGCAATGTCGCAGTACCGCTAAAAATTGCAGATCACTGCCATTACTAGTATGAAAAAAAATAATAATAAAAATGCCATTAATCTTTCCCATAGTTTGTAGAGGCTATAACTTTTGCGCAAACCAACCAATATATGCTTATTGCGATTTTTTTATTACAAAAAAAATGTAGAAGAATATATATCGGCCTAAACTGATGGGTATGGTGTTATTTTGGTAATGTGCAGTGTTGTTTTTGCTAAATTTAACTGGGCTTGGATATTTTTCTTCCTAAGAAAAGGCTTCCACCTTGCCACTCTACCCCATAGCCCAGACATATGAAGAATACGAGAGAATACGGGAGCCAGTACTTGCCAGATATTCCTGCAGCTTCTTTATTGTTTTTGTAGGCCGTTTGGCAGCCTCCCTAACCAGTTTTGTTCTCGTCTTTTCGTCAATTTTGGAGGGATTTCCAGTTTGTGGTAATGTCACCGTTGTGCCATATTTTCTCCACTTGATAACTGTCTTCCCTGTGTTCCATGGTATAGCTAATGCCCTGGGAATTATTTTGTACCCTTCTCCAGACTGATATCTTTAACCACTTCCCGCCCGGCCTACAGCAGAATGATGGCTGGGCGGTGGATTCGTTACCCTGACTGGGCGTCATATGACGTCCTTCAGGATAACATGGCGCACAACGCGCCGATCGGTGGAGCGGTGTGTCAGTCTGACACACCGCTACACTGATCTCAGTAAAGAGCCTCCGGCGGAGGCTCTTTACCACGTGATCAGCCGTGTCCAATCACGGCTCATCACGATATCAACAGGAAAAGCCGGTGATCGGATTTTTCTCACTCGCATCTGACAAACGCGAGTAGAGGAGAGCCGATCGGCGGCTGACAGGGGGGGTCTGCGATGATTGTTTATCAGCGCAGCCCCCCCCCCCCTCAGATGCCCACACTGGACCACCAGGGACTCCACTAGGACTACCAGGGAAGTGGGCAACATGTGGATGGCCAGGTATGTACCCCCTGGCCATCCACATGTGCAAATGATGCCCAATCTGTGCCAGCCAGTGCCCACAGATGGGCAATGACTGGCACCATCATGTGCCAATCAGTGTCATCAGTACCACCCATCACCCAGCAATGGCACCCACCAGTGTCATCAGTGCCACCCATCAGTGTCCAGCAGTGCCACCTATCATTGCCCATCCGTGCACACCTAACAGTGCCCATCCATGCCACCTATCCGTGCCACCCATAAGTACCCATCAGTGCCACCCAAAAGTACCCATCAAGTCAAGGCGCCTATGAGTGCCTATCAGTGCCACCTATGAGTGCCCATCAGTGCTACATACCAGTGCCACCTATCAGTGCCCATCAGTGCCACCTATCAGTGCCCATTATCAGTGCCCATCAGTGCCACCTCATCAGTACCACCTCATTGGTGCCACCTCATCTGTGCCCATCAGTGCTGCCTTATCAGTGCCCATCAGTGCAGCCATATCAGTGCCCATCATTGAAGAAGTAAATATACTTATTTACAAAAAAATTTAACAGAAAAACTTGTTTTTTTCCAAATTTTTGGTCTTTTTTTATTTGTTGCACAAAAACTAAAAATCTCAGACGTGATCAAATACCACCAAAAGAAAGCTCTATTTGTGGGAACAAAATGATAAAAACTTTTTTTGGGTATAGTGTTGTATGACCGCGCAATTGTCATTCAAATTGCTACAGAGCTGAAAGCTAAAATTGGCTTGGGCAGGAAGGTGTCTAAGTGCCTGGTATTGAAGTGGTTAAACAATGAGATCCCTCTGATGCTTTGGAAGCTCTCTGTGGACCATGGCTTTTGCTTTAGGATGAGACTAAGAAAATGTCAGGAAAGACCTACTAGAACAGTTGAACTTTATTTTTAAATGATGGCAGGTGTGTACTGACTCCTATTTAACATGAGTTTGAATGTGATTGCCGAATTCTGAACACAGCTACATCCCCAGTTATAAGAGGATGTGCACACTTATGCAACCACATTATATTTGTTTTTTATTTTTACCCCTCCCCCCAAAAAAAAAAGGTTTCAGTTTGTTTTTTAACTGATCTGTACAGTTTATAGATGACATTAAAGGTAGAAAAAGTTCTGTAATGATTTATATTTGTCTAATTTTTTTTACACCACAGAAACTTGACATTTTAACAGAGATGTATAGACTTTTTAAATCCACTGTAGGTGAACGGTCCCAAACACGCACTCTCTGCATTTTGTGCTGCTCAACTCCACCCACATGCTTGTAACATTGGGACAAGTGGCTATGATTTTGCAGTCGTTGCGTTCTAATGGACTAACAGACTGCCTCCATGTCAACAAGGCCTTGTTGTGTGTGTGCTCTTATAGTTTTTTAAACAAAGAAAGAACTAAAAAAATTACAGCAAGAATCATTCCTCTGAGCTCAGAGCATCAAGGATCCCACCCGCTCTTTGCAGCATTTAGAATTTGTATACTACCAGTGGAAGAATAGGTCAAAATTGGACCTGTCTGAAGTCACTGGCAAAAAAGCTAAATATATATATATATATTTTTTTTTAAAGATGGCAGGGGTACTCCAAGAGGTGTGGGGCCAGAGAATGGGGAAACAAGGGGCCACCCTGCTGTTATTATTAGTATATTGATGCAAGGTTATCTGCTAACAGTATTTACCCCATCCCACCCATATTTAGTCCTGTGGTGGGCAAATAAATGCACATATTCCAATACGCCACTTTGGAGAACCTTCAGGAATATGTGCCAATGATTCTCTGCACCTGCTGGGATTGTGGTACAGTCACACATCGGTGCATATGTGTTCTCAGGCCTCAAATTATTTTGTGTGAAATCTGTTGGCAATCAAGTGCTAAAAGAATACAACCCCACGGATAAACCCTTGTCCAAATCACTTCAAATAATCCAATGGCACTGTTACTTGATAATATCACCAGATTGCACCTCTCTAAAAACTGCTTAAAGCGGAGGTCCACCCAAATTTATTTTTTACCTGTCTTTTTTTACCTGTCCAGGGCGCCCGCAATGTCGGCACCCAAAGCTGGTCTGTCGCTTGGCTCTCAGGTGCTGCCGCCGCCATCTTGTGGCCTCACTTCCCGGTCCCTGCTGTCTCTGGGACCCGTGCGTTTCCCAGAAGAAAGCGGGGGGGGGAGGCGTAGACTCCTGTGGGAGTCTATGCCTGGAAGTGGGTGCAAATACCTGTATTATACAGGTATCTGCACCCCCTCCTCTCTGAAAGGTGCCAAATGCGACAACGGAGGGGGGGGGGGTTCCGAAAAGCGGAGGTTCCATTTTTATTTGAACCTCTGCTTTAATCTAAAACTAAGGCTTCATGCACACTACAGCTCATAAACCTGAATTTAGGAGCTCTTGTTCTGTTTTTTTGCCTTCTAAACTCAACTCCATAAGGCTCCATTCACACCTGGGAGATTTAAATCATGGGCAGAATCACCATGATACTTCCCAGAATTCAGAATTGCAGCAAAACACTGGACACGTTTGCGCTGCAATTATTTCTCAATGGCACCTTAATTATAGGGCAATTTCACCGCAAATGTTGCGTGACATATTGCAGCAAAATCGCAGGACACATTTCGCTAAAAAGAAGTTCTGGCAACACATGTCCAATGATTTTGTTTGCATGATCTTGCAACAATAGCAGTGAAATTGCCCTGAAATTAAGGTGCCATTGAGAAATAACGGCATTGCAAACGTGTCCTGCACTTTGCCGCGATTCTGAATTGCAGGCAGAATCGCCCTTGTGTGTCAATGTACACATAGGCTTTTAGAATCATTTAGGAGCTGCTGCGGTTAGGGGGTTCAACCTCCCTCTTCTGAACGCTTAAGAATCACGTTCAGGATAGGAACATTGTGACTGCTGGCTGCAAAACTTTTTTTTTGTGCTGCATTTTCCATGGCTGCAGAACCTAGACTCACTAAGACAAAAAAGAATGCACTGGCCTCATGCAAAATCATCAATAAAAACATTATTAGTAAATGCTGCTTATACTTACAAAGCTGCTTCCAAGTCAAATATAACAAATATGGAATCCATCCAAATGGAGATAATCTCAATACACTGAATACAGATAACCAACTGTAGAACTTGTTCAGCCACCTTGAGTCATCGACCTAATAATGCATTTTATATGACGCATTTCGAGTGCAAATAACTGTTCTTAAAGTTCATCAATTCCATACATCATTAGTTCCATAACAGGGTAGCTGAATGAGCCATACAGTTGGTTATCTGTATCCAGTGTAGTGGTACCCCGGTAAGAGCTGCTGAGTATTGTGGTGCGTCTGTCACCCTGCCCCGGTCAGACACACACTTGCCATTCATCCAGAAACATGAAGCAGTCCTTGTGTTTATTTTTGTTATTATTGTTTTTATTGAAGGAGATTGAACTTGAATAGTGATGGGTACTTATGAGATGCCCATGGAATCAAAGCTTCAATGATTGGGACTTTATATACATAACTCCTTTCCTCCTCCTGCACATCACTTCCTTTCTTCAGAGTATCACTCCTTACTACTCCTGCACATCACTTCTTCTCTTTCCCTCTCCAGACTAGCTAGCACTGTAGGCCTGACACTGGCTCAACCAGGCCCAAAGCAAATGCCCTTTACAAGCAGGGACCTCAGGCCCCTATGGTGTAAATAGAAAAGTCCCAGTGCTAGCTGTCCCTGTGGCTACTGCTCCCAGTACCACCTCTTAAGGCACTGCCAGCCATCCTCCAGACTGGCTTTGCACCTATCCCAGACTGCTCCACATCAGTCCTCTCAGGTGTGCCTCCCAGTCCTCCAGACGGTGGGCTCACTCACCCTGTATAACCACTTGAAGGCTAGCAATGTACCGCTAAGTCGCTGGTCAGCAAATGGTTAAGATGAAATGTATTAATTGTGTGCCTGGTTCTGCAGGAATACATTTTTACTCCCAAGTATATGCAGCATGTGTGCATTCCATTGTTTTAAGGGTATATTTATATACTAGTATTCCACACCCAAAACAGACACAAAATTAAGGTTTAGTCTTAGAATGCTTCATGAAGGTCCGGGTAAAAACTACATTCCCTGTTGGTTCTGTGTTTCTTATGTCCCATACACACGGTCGGACATTCCAACCACAAAATCCGTCTGATTTTTTCCGACGGATTTTGGCCCAAACTTGTGTTGCATACACACGGTCGCACAAAGTTGTCGAAAAATCCGATCGTTATGAACGAGGTGACGTCAAACATGTACGTCGGGACTATAAACGGGCCAGCAGCCAATAGCTTTCGTCTCTTAGTTTATTCTGAGCATGCATGGTCTGTTGGAATTGTCTACACACGATAGGAATTTTGTTGTCGGAAAATTTTAGATCCTGCTCTCAAACTTTGTGAGTCGGAAAAATCCGATGGAAAAAGTCAGATGGAGCCCACACACAGTCGGATTTTCTGACAACATGATCCGCTCGCACATTTTCCGTTGGAAAATCCGACTGTGTGTATGGGGCATTAGACCTCGAACGTATGGGGCAGATTAATAAAGACACAGTATAGTCCTCAAGCAGTCAACAAGTTGATTTAAAAAGACCTTGTTACCAAAATAAAAAACTTCAGGTAAAGGGACAAAAAAATCAAGTATTTTAAATACTTACTTGCAGTGTTTCTTTTCCATTAACTATTTTTATTGATTTGCAGTGTGCCTCTAAGCATACTTGCAAATTTGACTACTCCAAGAGGAGTCGGTTCCCCAGCACAGCCCCCTTCCTCCTTGCATATCATAGCCCTATCCTTTCTTGTAGTATCTAACTACTCTCTGTTCTCATCAAGCTCCCAGAACCCTTCCCTTCACCTTCATAGATAACCTGCTGCTAAGGTGAGCAAAAAATTATACTTTATTTATATAAAAGATATATAAAAACAGGTATTTAATCACATCCCATCCTGTATTGCTACGCTACGTTCATAAACACACCACATTGCAATACCGTTCCAATCACAAAATAAATTACATGTACATATACATAGCATGATGACTATGTGCAGTGCCCCTGATCCCTCACATCATGCATGATGCCCCTTTATCCTGTAAACGGTATGTGGACCCTGAGATGCCACCAAAATACCAGTCAGGGTGCACATCCTTTATCACACCACTACACAAAGAAAACTATTCCAAACTTTACAAATGGCAACGTGTGTTGATGGGGAATAGGAAGGAGGAATAAGGGAGGGGGGAAGAGTCCACAGGCCTGAAGCTTTATGACAAAGACACATAAAGGAAAGTGGGGGAAGGGGAAATCTTCTCAGATATCTTCTTTCTCCCTAAAGCCTAGTACACACAATAAGATTATCGGCCACTGTGGACCAGTCTGCAACACTTCTCAATGGACATTATCTCACTCTGGTAGAAGGGGGGCTTCCTGGCATACCACAAAGCCACACATCACCTGCCATGCACCATCAATATCCTCCTGTGCAAATGCACCACAGAATAGTCCATTTAGCACCCCAAAGTGGGTGAAGGCTGTCTGTGGTACAAAGTCTTTGAGTTCTGGCTTGAGAGCCCTCAACAGGTTCTGAGCAAAGGGGCACTGCCAGAAGACATGTAAAACTATTTCTTCCTGAATTATTCAAAAAAGGGCAGTGCTTGTACCTGTTCAGGTTTCTGACATGCTTTAAAGTCCCCAAAGGCAACCCCCTTGGATCACCGTTCATGCCAGATCATTGGGCCTGTTAGTGAGTCTTTTTTAAGAAACATTTCTCCAAGGCACCTTGCAAGTGGCTATCGATAGGACTAGAACAGGCTCCACAATGTCCTTGTCTATGATTAACTTGTGGACAGCCTTTGGTTTTCACAAGTTGGGCTTAAGGCTGGCCATAGATGTTTCTAATCTCAGCCAGTTCCTGCTGGATTCACTTGCGATTATCACTAGCGGCTGCTATAGCCACCAGCAAAAATTACTGTTTTCTCCTGGTGGGGATGGCTTCCCCCGCTGGGAGCAGACAATTGCTTAGCAGGAGGGATTCCCCTGTTAGCACTGTTTGTGTTGAGAAAATCGTGCAAATTTCTTTAGTGCAGCTCCTGATTGAAGGAAAGATATTAGCACTGTCTATGGCCTGCCTTACACTACCTCGGATTATGAGTAACGGGGTTAACGAGCGCTTCGCAATACGAGCTATTATTTAAAAAAAATCCTGACTCGGTTTGCGAGCGTTGTCTCGTGAAACAAGCAGGATTCAAGCCTCTGTGTGCAGTACCGCATTTGGCCAGAGGTGCGGGGCGCTGGTGACATTTGGAGCCGCTCGGATGAACCAGTTCCCGAGTGCATCTGAGCAGCTCCAAACGGTTTCCAAGTGTTTGCGGCACCCCCCACCTCTGGCCACATGTGGTACTGCATACAATAGAAGTCACTGTGGAACGAATTATCTGATTTTCCATTAACTTCTGTGGGGAAACTTGCTTTGATATATGAGTGCTTTGGATTACAATTATTCTTCTGAAACAAATTATGCTCGTAATCCAAGGTACCACTGTAATACTAGGAAGTGTCCCAATTATAGAGGATGGAGCTGTTCCATCCAAGGGTCCTCATTTCAGGCAGGAGGATGAAATGGAACATGGATTTATAGTCTTATAGTACAGTGCCTTTAAAAAGTATTCATACCCCTTGACATTTTTTAATGTTACAACCAGAAACATAAAAGTATTTTATTGGGATTTTATGTGATAGACCAAGACAAAGTGCAACATAATTGTGAAATGGAAGAAAAATGATAAATGGTTTTCAAAATGTTTTACAAATAAATATGTGAAAGGTGTGGTGTGCATTTGAATTCAGCCCTCTTTACTCTGATATCCTTAAATAAAATATAGTTAACCAATTGCCTTCAGAAGTCACCTAATAAGTAAATAGAGTCCACCCGTGTGTAATTTAACCACTTGCCGACCAGTGCACGCCGATGTACGTCGACAGAATGGCACGGGCAGGCAAATGGGCGTACATGTACGTCCCTTTAAATTTGCCGCCCTGCCATTGGGAGCGCGCCACCGGAGGTGCGCTCCCGCGCTGGTCGGGACCCCCGTGAGTCCGGTCGCGGGACCCGCGGACTCGATCGCCGCGGGCATCCCCGCGATCGTCTCACGGAGCGACCGAATGGAGAAGTGCCGTTGTAAACAACATTTCTCCATTCTGCCTAGCAACTAGTGACGCTGATCTCTGCTCCATGTGATTGGAGCAGAGATCAGTGTTCACTAAATGAAAGCCCAACCCCCCCACAGTTAGTAACACACCCCTAGGAACACTTAACCCCTACACTGCCACCCACTGGTTAACCCCTTCACTGCCAGTGTCATTTACACAGGAATCACTGCATTTATATAGCAGTGATTACTGTATAAATGACAATGGTCCCAAAAATGTGTCAAAAATGTCCGATGGGTCCCCCACAATGTCGCAGTCACAATAAAAATCGCTGATTGCCGCCATTACTAGTAAAAAAAAAAAAAAAAAATTGTTAATAAAAATGCTATAAAACTATCCCTATTTTGTAAACGCTATAACTTTTGCGCAAACCAATCAATAATCGCTTATTGCGATTTTTTTTTACCAAAAATATGTAGAAGAATACGTATCGGCCTAAACTGAGGGAAAAAAATGTTTTTTTATATATTTTTGGGGGATATTTATTATAACAAAAAGTTAAAAATAATGCGTTTTTTTCAAAATTGTCGCTCTATTTTTGTTTATAGCGCAAAAAATAAAAACCGCAGAGGTGATCAAATACCACCAAAAAAAAGCTCTATTTGTGGGAAAAAAAGGACGTCAATTTTGTTTGGGAGCCACGTCGCACGGCCGCGCAATTGTCAGTTAAAGCGACGCAGTGCCGAATCGCAAAAAGTGGTCTGGTCTTTGACCAGCAAAATGGTCCGGTCTGAAAGTGGTTAATCTCAGTATAAATGCAGCTGTTCTGTGAAGCCCTCAGAGGTTTGTTAGTGAACCTTAGCAGCAGGTTCACTTAACAGCATCATGGAGGCCAGGGAACACACCAGATAGGTCAGGGATAAAGTTGTGGAGAAGTTTAAAAAGGTTATAAAAAAATATCCCAAGCTTTGAACATCTCATGGAGCAATGTTCAATCCATCACCCAAAAATGGAAAGAGTTTGGCACAACTGCAAACCTACTAAGACATGGCCATCCACCTAAACTCACAGGTCAGGCAAGGAGAACATTAATTAGAGAAGCAGCAAAGAGGCCCATGGTAACTCTGGAGGAGCTGCAAAGATCCACAGCTCAGGTGGGAGAATCTGTCCACAGGAGGACTATTAGTTGTGCACTCCACAAATCTGGCCTTTATGAAAGAGTGGCAAGAAGCCACTGTTGAAAAAAGTCATATCAAGTCCCATTTGCAGTTTCCGAGAACTCATAGTGGAAAACTAACACTGCTCAATCACCCTCAACACACCATCCACATTGTGAAACATGGTGGTGGCAGCATCAATGTTGTGGGAATGCTTTTCTTCAGCAGGGAGAGGGAAGCTGGCAAGAGTTGATGGCAAACTGGATGGAGGCAAATACATTTCTTAGAAGAAAACCTGTTATGCCGTGTACACACTATCGGAATTCTCGTCGGAAAAAGCTCTGATGGTTTTCCCGACAGAATTCCGCTCAAGCTGTCTTGCTTACACGCGGTCACACCAAATTCTGATCGTTTAGAACGCAGTGACGTACAACACGTACGACGGGACTAGAAAAAGGAAGTTCAATAGCCAGTAGCCAATAGCTTCCATCTCATAGTTGAATCTGAGCATGCATGATTTTTGCAGTGTCAGAATTGCATACACACTATCGGAATTTCCGATAGAAAGTTTTCCCATCTGGAAAATTGAGAACATGCTATAAATTTTTGGCTGGCGGAAATTTGGACAGCTAAATTCCGATGCAGCATACACACGGACGCATTTTACGATGAAAAGCTCTCATTAGTCTTTTTCTGGCCGGAATTCCGATTGTGTGTACGTGGCATTAGAGTCTGCAAAAGACTTGAGACTGGGGCGGAGGTTCACCTTCCAGCAGGACAACGACCCTAAACATACAGTCAGAGCTACAATGGAATGGTTTAGATCAAAAAATATTCATGTGTTAGAATGGCCCAGCCAAAGTCCAGACCTAAATCCAATTGAGAATCTGCGGCAAGAGTTGAAAATTTCTGTTCAGACACTCTCCATTCAATCTGACAGAGCTTGAGCTATTTTGCAAAGAAAAATGGGCAAAAATGTCACTCAAAGCTGGTAGACACATACCCAAAAAGACTTGCAGCTGTAATTGCAGCGAAATGTGGTTCTACAAAGTATTGACTCGGGGCGGCTGCATACAAATGCACGCCACACTTTTCACATATTTATTTGTAAAAAAAAATGAAAACCATTTACCTTACACACATATTATGTGCCACTTTGTGTTGGTCCATCACATAAAATCCCCCCCCCCAAAAAAAAAAAATTTAATTTTTGGTTGTAACATGACAAAATGTGGAAAATTTCAAGGGGTATAAATACTTTCAAGGCACTGTATATAGTAAGTCCTATGCATGCATGCAGCTAAGTAGTGAAGTTGGCCCCTTACCAACTTTGAGGGGCACCTTGAGGGGCTTTATTGTGTCCTTGGAGCCCCTGATGCAGTCAAACACTGCCCTGGTAATGGCCTTGCATGTGCTGCCCTTGAGGGAGGGCCAGACCTGGATGAATTACCACCACACAGGGAGAATCTCGCTGCAGAGTACCAGTGTACTTCCTTCGAGAGTGAGTTTACCGAGGCTCTCCTCTGGAGGATGAATCATATAAAGAGAGTCATAAGAGCTCATTTACTAAAACTGGAGAGTGTAAAACCCTGGTGCAAATGTGCATGGTAGCCAATCAACTTCAGCTTGTTCAGTTAAGCTTTGATAATAAGCCTTCGGTCACACCGGGTACGATTTAAAGTAGTGCGATTTAAAGCCCGATTTCAAGCACTACTTCTGTGAGATTTGTAACGATTTGATACGACTTCAGTGCTACTTTATGAGAGGAGCTGTCCATGTCACAGGGAGAAACATTGATGTTATATACAAAATTGCAAACCGTACTACTTGAAATAGTACATATTAAGATGCTGCCATAGAAATACATTACATGCTTCTTCATGTAAGAATTGTAAATCGCATGTCGTATCGGTGTGACCGAGGGCTAAAACCTGGAAGCTGATTGGTTTCTATGCATAGCTGCACCAGATTTTGCACTCTCTAGTTTCAGTAAATTTCCCCATTATGTCTAAAACCAGACCTATCCTTCCTCCAAGCCTTAGGCTGGGTTCACACTGTTTCAAATTACATGCAGGTAGCTTTAGCTGTAGAACAAGTTTTTCAGTGTTTGCATTTTTTAGCAAAACGATACTCCCGCGAAAGCTTATGGCTCAAAAATGCTTATAAATGCAGAATAGACGCTTTTTTAAGATTTTATCAGAGTTGGAGCATTTTTACAGCTGAAAACCTCCTCTTAAGGCCTCATGCACACTGGATATTATAAAAATGGCAGTAGCTTTAGAAAGCGACTGTATTTTTTGCTCAATAAGACACACTTCCCCCCCCCCCAAAAAAAATGGGGGAAAATGTCTCTGCATCTTATGGAGCGAATACTGACCAGGCACCACCTCTACCAAGCAGTATGGCCCCATAGATCCAGAGCTTTGCTCTGCACCAAGGAATCGGCTTCAACATCACAGCCCAGGACCTCTTCAGCAGTGATCCATCTAGTCTCCTGGCATGCTCATACCCTGCTGACTGTCCGGACATGCGGACCCGCCGCCTCTGAAAAAATTATCGGCTTTCTACTCAACCGTGCAGTGTGGGCTTCACCAAAATGGCGGCTGGAGTCACAATGCACCGCCAGCTGCTAGACCTCTAGAGCCTTGCTACTTGGCTCGAGCAGCAAGCGTAGGCTCAGAAGAACCTGTCATTACAGGTGAGCAAACTTCAACCATGCCCTGGAGGTTCACACCTTATCTCCCTCCAAGCCCAGTGAAATCTACACCCCGCATAGATTCTGGGGAGCCAGATGTATCTTCTCCTCTTATGGATGTGGCAGACTCCTCTCCTTCACAGCACCCTCCTGCCGCTCTCCCAGACCCCATTGTACAGTTTTCAACTACAGGCCACTATGAAAGAAATGCCCATGTCGCTGAGAGCCTCTATACAAGCATACGGTGATGGAATGCACCCGTCAGTGCGAGCCAGGTGGCTATTATCTCCTCAGTCTACAATTTTAGTACACCATTTGGTTCAGAATATTTTTTTCTTCCTCTAAAACCTAGGTGCATCTTTTGATGAGGTGCGTCTTATGGAGCGAAAAATACGGTATACTCCCACAAAAGCTTAGGGCTCAAAAATGCTGATAAACTAAAATAAAAATATTTCATATAAAAGTGGTCTCTGTGGTGGATTCACTTATATCAGCAGCGGGAGAGGTGCCCACCCCCCCCTTCTGCCATGTCCCGGTCATCTCCGCTGCTTACTGGAGCCGTTGGTAGCAGCGGAGATGATCCGATCCTTTCTCGTCAAAGGCTGTGAGCCGAGTGAGGGAATGATGGCCCCCACTCGACTCCATGCCATTGGATGATGGAAGTGACGTCAAAAGTCACTTCTGCCCAATAGTCTTAAGGCTGGATTCACACTGGAGCGATGCGGGAACGCCGCAAATCCGCGGCGGGATCCCGCATCGCATGCCTCCCGCCGGCAGTTCACACTGCCCTATGCGGACTGCTGGGAGTGTCAGTGAAACCTTAATGACACCCCCAGATCAGTTCGCATATCGCAGTGCGATCTGCAAACTCGGACAGGAATCGGATCGCATGGTGTGAACACCCATGCAATCCGATTCTGCTGCGGACCAAAAAAAGGGTCCTGTGCGAGTTTGCGGCCGGTGCGATGCGAATTCAGCCTGTATGGCTGAACTCGCATCGCACAGAGATCGGATGTGATTTGCACTGCAGTGCGGTGCGAATCACATCCGGTTCTCGTAGCCGCTCCAGTGTGAACCTAGCCTAAAGGGGGAAGATTCTGGGAGGACTTCCAGAGTCGCCCTCCCAGAATAAGCTGTAGTCGTCTTTCGGCTATGGCACGTTCGGCATGTGGTTAAAGCATGACATGTTGGGTATCAATTTACTTGTGTAACATTATCTTTCACAATATAGAACAATTGAGCTTACTTTACTGTTTTCTTATTTTTTAATTCAAAAAAATATATATTTTCACAAAAAAACACTGCACAGATACGGTTTGATATAAAGGGGTTTATTTACTAAAGGCAAATCCACTTTGCACTACAAGTGCACTTGGAAGTGCAGTCCAATGGACACGGCTGATCATGTGGTGAAGCGCCTACGTCAGAGGCTCCTTACTGAGATTGGTATAGATCACACCGCACCACCGATGGCCATAATGCGTGAGAGTGGTTGTTCTGGGAGGCTTCAATATGACATCCACCTGGAACAATAGCTGCGCCGCCATCTGATGACCTGGAAGAGGTTAAAGAAGGCGCGCTGGGGTCCAACTTCAAAGTCGCACTCGGTGTGGACCCGGCTTAGTGTTTTTGAAGCTAAAAAACTCCTCTTCAGGCTGGGCTCACACTAGTGATATGATTCGCACCACATCACATGCGAGGTCTGTGTGATGCAAATTCAGGCAGTTTGTATGGCTGGAATCGCGTCACATTTGCACCAAAATGACGCAGGACCCTTTTTTTTTGGTCTGCACTGGAATCAGATTACATGGTGTTCAGAGCCATGTCATCCTATTTAGGGGCGTCATTAACTTTACATTGACACCCGAAGCGATGTGCGGAATGAACTGCCTGTGAAATGCGATGCAGGAACCACACTAGTACCTGCACCAGTGAGAACCAGGACTCAAACTGGTTGTTTTTTTTTTCCAGCCAGTAAACGCTGATAACAACCTATGTGTACATGGATAAACAGGATAATATGCTGGGGAATTTACTGGCTGCAAAAAACAAAACAAAAAAACACCTGAAGCCCAAACCAGCATCTGTAATAACATCCAGCGTGCACGAGGCCTCATAATATGGCCTTCATATTAATGGTTGAGGGAAATTCCCATCCCCCTCCCATTACACAATTACTCGGTAGAGGTGCCCTCGCTCCTCAAGATGGCGGCCAGTGAACGCGCCCCTCCCTTATAAGAAGCCGCCTTTACATTGGTTACGCCTGAAAATTGCCCACCCTCTTTATAAAAGATCCGTTTACATTGGTTGTCAGGTCAGCACGTATATACTTTATGTTTTCAGTTAATGGTATCCCTGCGCCAGCCGAACTACATTGAGTGAGGTGTCTATATCCCTGAGCAGAGAATTAGTCCCCGCACTAACTTTGGCGCCACAGCTATCCGCCCGCATTGTAACATTCCGAACCAATTACATAACCCCAGAACAAAGCGCCTGTGGGCGTGTCCGTGGCAAAGAGACCTTCCCATACCTTCCGAAGAAAGGGAGGGCGGGGTCAGGTGAAGCAAACGTTCAATCACAGCCCGTATTGGAGTGGGCGGGACAGCGCTGACGTCACCCACACGACGGCCATTTCTGCAGCACGCAGGAGGAAGCGAGTCTCCATCTTGTAGCAGGCGACTGGTGAGGAACACAGGTCTCTTGGAACGCTCGGCTTACCCGGAATTAAGTCAGTCTGCTCGGATATTGATTGAGGTGAGGCGGCGGTGGGTGTTTGGGGAGTGTGCAGTGAGCGGTGCTCTCTCCTCAGAGGTCACAGGAAGGTGGCGGGGATGTGTGACATGGCGGCCGGCCGCGCCTTTGTTCGCTTCCCGCGCTGTGTGCTGGAGATTAGACCGGGGATAGGGAAAGCCCTGGAAAGCGAGCTCTTTTATGGAATGTCTATTGGCGATATCTATGTAGTGTTTTTAAAATTTTCTAAGCTGTAACAGCTTTATATGAGGAGATATATAATTTTCTCTTGTTAGTCACATGACTGTAAATCTCATTTCTCATTGGGCGGATCAGAGTAGTGCCAATTGCAGATTGGAATAATTTTATACTCGGGATCCTATTGGTAGAAAGCCCCCAAATGATCTGTGAGGCCTCATTCATCCCCATTGTCCGTATTGCAACGTATACTCTACGTTACAGCCGATGTAGAATATTCCATGTCATGGTTCATTGCTGAGCTTTAATAAGCTGTGCATTGCTCCATAAACAAAATGGCGCGCTATATTGCATCACAAAAAAAGATGGCCATAGAGGCCTAAGGCTTCATATCACATGGCCCATAGATAAAGCATAAACGAGCCCTCTCTTTACTTTTTATTACGGCTGTGAGCACAACTGCATTGTTTTCAATGGAGACCTCAACACGGGTGTCCTATGCATTGTCTTCGGATTTGTAACAGAATCCAATAATCTGTGCTTGCATGCCAGATACTGGGGGAGGGGGTTATTGGTCATTATGCAGGAAATGTATGCTAGAAAACATGCAAAATAGCTCTGTCTACATACATGTCTCCTAAATCCTTGTGCTGGCTTTAAGATTGAGCCTGTTTCTTGGGAGGGTGTGTAACCTCTTAGCCTATTGGCTTGCAAGCACTAGGCTCTTAACCATGTATAGTAGGATCCAATAGTTATATGATCTCTCTGCTTTGTTCTATTAGAGGTATTGGTTGTCTCTAGTTAGTGCATTACAAGGCCAGTGTTCTGTGATTGTCTGCCATCCTAAGATTGGTCTTGTCTACAATAGTTTTTTTTTTTTTATTCCATGTCAAAGCTCTAAAGCAAACCAGTTGTGTTTTTTTTTCTCCTGCCTCTGAGCTGCTTCTACAGGCAGACTACAACTCCTGTAGAAGGTGTCTTTTTTTTTCTTTCTGATCATGGGCCCTCTGAGAACTTGTCTGGATAACTGTAGAAAGATGTATGGGATTGCCTTATACTCTATAGTATATTTGGTAGTTTTGTGTGTAAAATCTAGTCTCATCTAATCAAAATGTGCTACAAAACACAATTCTGCAGCAGGACTAGTGAGCCTAGGCTAGTGTGTGGTGTGTGTGTGCACGCACATGGTGGATTAATACTATTAGGACTACTTTCGATCTGGACCAGGGTCATGCTTTCCGTGTGCATGGTATTGTCTGTATGAAAATGGCTGCAGCCTGTGAAGATCACAAGGGCGGGGGTAGGGTTATGAAGACGGAAGCAGTTAAATATTCTCCCTGCTCTGTAAAACAGGCACCTGGCTACATTCACTGTCTCAATCCTGAGTTTATTATCACGAGAAATGATTTGGGGGGTGGGGGTTGAATATAAAGATTTTATACTTCCCAGGTAAGTTCTCCAATGTGTAGCTGCCTTTATACAGATTTAGCTACTTGAGTTTCATTTGAATTCGGAGCACACAGAAGGCTTTAGAGTATCTTCTTGCATTCAGTATCAAATTTTGTTACTTGATCTAAGCTGTTTTCAGTTCTGCTTTGTCTTGGCCTTTAGAGGGTTGTGTAATCTATGGCCTGTGTAGTGAGAAGGCAATGTGAATGCAGCAATCTACACACTGCTGATCTAGCTTATGTGTATTTAAGAATATAAATATAAAAGGCCTGGTTAGTAAGCTCAAACATTTCTGATTTAGAACCATACTTGGGGAGGGGCCTTGTAAGATAGTGGCAGTCTCACAATCTGCTTTTCTATTGTCTCCTGTGTGTGGGCTGGGGAATTTGGCCAAACGAATTCAGCAGCAGCTGTTAAGCCTGAGGTGGGAGGCAGCATTGTTCAGTCTTTTTGTCAGTTTAATGTGTTTCCGGGGGATTTTTTTTTTTCTGTGATAGCCTTTGAGATGTAGAGCTCCTCCCACCAGGACAGGAAATGGCTTGCCATGAAAATTCATTGTAAGCCTTTTCGTTGCACCATGCAAATCAAAGACTTTTATATTTTATCGCCATATCTTATTTGCCTAGAGAGCTATGGGTAAATCTTTTTCCCATTAAATGTCTTTCGTTGGATCAAGTTTGCATTTTGTTAACCAGTTGTATATAGTGTGTGCAAAATTTTGTATACGTAAGTTGGCAGTAGTTGGTTGGGTCAATTGCTGTTGAAGCAAGGATTGGACTGCGTCGCCTGGAACATTTTGTTTTGGTTAGTGGATTGTTGGAACCCTGGTAAGATTATGGATATCTTGAGCTCCAGTGTGTGTAACAGTAGTAAAATGCTTTTCTGTCTGGCAGATGCAGGTTTCACATTTCCCCTTGCCTATTGAGCTTTCGGGGGGTGAAAGTAAATCTAATGGAGCTTCAGTTGGCATTTCTAATTTCCTCTTTCTCAAACTAAGCTTTTTGGTATCCCCCAATACATGCTTAGGGGACACCTGGCTCAGGTGGGGAAAGTTTGTCCAGACCCAAAGCTTGCTATAGAAATGGTTTGGCTGCTGCACACCTTGCCCAGCCGTAGAAGCTGCTTCATCCAGACCACACCCTCTGGGGGCATGGCTTTGCTGAATTGAGCTAATGCTTTTTACCTGTTCACTTCTTGGGCTGGGTGAGGTATGCAACAGCTGAGTTCTTTCCATTTCTAAACATGTACTAGCTGTTGTACGATGCCAAATGAAACATTATTATTAATTTTTTTTTTTTTGTAGGACATCAGCAGTCAAAGAATCCACAGGAATAAATCTTTTTCAAAACTATGGACGGAGTACCTGGCAGAAAATCTTGGGGAATGGCTGGAGGTATGTGGTCTCATGGTTGTTTCTGGACCTGCTAAGGCTGGGTTCATGCTATGTGCAGAGCGACTTGAAGCAGGGGGTCCAGTGTGTCCTCATTCACTGTCTCGGGTCTGGATCGGGGGGCCCAAATTTTTGCTGCCAAAAAATGCAGAGCCCTCCTGTGCATTCCATGGCTGCCCCCAGACATGTGAACTGTCTCCATTGAGAGCTGGTCACACTCCTGTCATGTGAATTGGATGTGGTGAAATCTGCATCTAAGTCACATAAGTGAACCCGGCCTAAATTGCCTGACGGTAGAACTGTGGTTGACCCTGTTGATACCACCTGGTTTCAACAAAGTGATTAAATTGAACCGGGTGCAATATTGTCAGGCATTCCAGACCGTTGTAGGTGCTGTGGCTATTGCCATACAATAATCAGAGGTGTTGGATTCCTCCACCCCTTTTAGCAGGCATAGGAAAATTGGTATAACCGTAGGAGAGCATTAATGTATATAGCTAGCCTTATTACTTTGGAAGAGTGTGGTTATGTACTGTTGCGGGGGTGTCAAATTCAGTAAACACATTTTACAATATAATTCCGTTCTCCCTGCTTTGTTTTCCTTTAGTGTTTATTGTCCCACTATTCTTGCATTCTTTTAGAAAAGGAAAATAAGCAGATGTTACACTTTAAGGGAGACCTCAAATAACCTGCTTGTGAATGATTTTTAGGTGCAGTCCGTGAATATGGGCACGGGAGCTATGACCGAAGTATGGACAGTTATGGCATGGACAGCGGTAGTGACAGGTAAGTTTGGCCCCATATGTGATTATCATCACTGGTGATTGCTGGGATTGATGAAGTCATGGGGTGTAATCTATCCATGGTTGCAAAGATTAATTGGGTTTGACTTGGAAACAATGTATGGGTTAAATTTAATTTTTAGTTAAGGTAGATGGGAATATGTAGAGATGTATTATATGATGTAACAGTTTTAAAATGATCTGAGGCTCCATTCACACTTGGTGTTTTGGAATCACTGCAGTTCTGCCTGATCTCAAATGCACTAAATTGTAACACGCAGGTTCAGGTGACATTTTTGATTTGCACCTATAACAATGTGGTTTTGATGCAATTTGTATGTCAAGTTGCATCACGTGACTTTTGTTGCCTAAAAGAAGCTTGTGCTGCTTGGTGACTAGCTTCGTGAAATGCAATTCACTGCATTGGGTGCCATTAAAAAATGGTACCTGAACCTTTTGCGATTGTAGTGCATTTTTTCCCTTAGTGATGTAGAATTGGGTTACCTTTTGCCAGATCTGTCCCATCAAGGTATTCATGTTGCCCAAGAACCTAAAAGTTGGCTTCTAGTGGAACTGCCTCTTTATTTGGCGTAGAGGGTATGTGGTGGTTCCTAAACCTGTGCACTCACTATATGCCTCTTATCAGTCTGAGCAATTTAATGCCTTCCCTGTATCTCGGTGCAGTGGACTGAGCCTCCTGTGGATTACCCTTTCAGGGTTTGGCAAAGCTCACCTGAGAGGGGTTGTATATTGAGTACTTCTGGTCTCTTCTGGAAGCTGTAACTGGTGTTTAGGACAGTTAGACACTTGACCGCCTTTATCCATCTAAGTTGGAAAGCGTCAATGTAATAACTGGGTTATACTTATGTTAAAAAGGTAACTATTTAGAGTAACCTTTCCTGTGCATGGCATTTTATAATGTAATTGCCTAAAATGGTTCTCGCTGGATATCTTTCACAGCCTTTTGCAGAATCTTTCCAGTCCCTTATCTGCTCCTGGCACATGTGAGGCCAGGTCTTTGAACTTCAGTTGGTTGGTCTGCAGATAACTTGGAAGTCAATGGCATTAGGTCTGTTTGTGCTAGCGGGCAAATAACTGCAAAGATTTTGTAGAAGGGATGTTTAACACTGGATAGCTAGCCAGTGGATGTCTTGGTGACTCGCCTTAAGTGTGAACTATTGGGTGGTATGATTACATTTACTTGGCCTTTTAATGTCCTACATCCTTTTCCAAACAAGATCTTATGGGCAGCTTTCTTATACAGGGCCTGTGTAGCTTTATTAAGCCTGTCCTTAAGCTCAGATGTGGCAATGTCTCATGTGAGTTATTGAATATGTTCAGTCAGAGCTATCCACTCCACCTGAACACAAGCCACATGTTCACATCACAGCTGTGCTTTGGTGCTGGCAGATAGAGGTAGTCAGATCAGCTGGTAGACGAATATTAAACATTACTTGTTAGGATGGCCATACACTGTACAAGAATCCTCCTCCTTTTAGATCTGCTATCAAGTATGTTGTGCATGGACAAGTCTATATAACAAATTGATTTGTAATGAGGACATGCCTAAACAGAACTGGTAAAATGTATTAATCTGAAGGAGTTGTGCAAATTGTAGTGTGTATGGTCAACTTTAGTGTTGGGGCAGAGGATGGATGTACTGTAGACAAGGGGATTATAGTCTTGAGGCTTTGGGTAAATGTTCAGATGCAATAGTTGAAGCATGAACTGGAGAATGACAAAGGAATTTACTTTGCTAGCTCTTCAGTTGTTTGCATGGATTACCTACACCTAACTTTTACCCAAAATATAAAGTAGAATTGTGGGGTTATTTGAGAATTGTGTTGAGCATTTACTTTAGATTTGCAGCTTCAATATAAAACCTAAGACACAAATGTCATTACTTGAAATTGTCTGTTTTGGCTGTCTATTTTTTGAAAATACTTTTGTTTGCAATATTTAGATTATAGTCAACTTTTTATTCTGTGCATGCTTATGTGCTGTCTTATTTCAAGAAAGATGGTTAAAGTGCAACTAAAGCCAAGCTATGGCTTTGTGTAAAGTTGGGAAAGGTTTGCTTTTTGCTCAGTCTGGTCTATTGAGACTTTCCTGTTTCTGGTCTTGGAGACATGCTGCGTGTACAGTTGTCACTTGAACTGGGGTCTCAAATGGAATACTTATTCTTTCAGTTCTGGTGACAACTGTAAAACTGCAGACATCTTTCATCAATGACTAGTCACTAGGCCAGAGGTGTTAATCCTCCCCAGTGGGGCACATGACCATTCAAATCTCACTGGGTTTAACACTTCCCCACATTATACAAAGCTACAGTATTTGCTTTAGATGTGCTTTATTTCTTAATCTTGCAAGAAGTTATCTAAATTTCTTAACCAAGCATTTATTCAACTTAATTTACCTCCTGAAATGGTGACTGAACATTTTTATATAAATGTTACATTCAATTGGCCCTAACTTTAATTTTAGTGTTTTCATGGAAACTATCAGCAAAAGTGCATTGGCTGATCAAAAAAATGTGCACTGTAAAGCCCATAGATATTTTCAAAGCCCCTTTAAGTGTACCTTCATATCCCCTTTAATTTGTTATAAGGTTAGCGCACCACTTTTTTATGAAGGAATATTTGCTAGTTTTGTTAAGCATAATTTTATCAGCATCTGCTATAAGACAGAGGTTAGGTATTGTATGTTTAAGATTTAATGTAAAGTTGATAAATGTCAACTGATGCTTTTTTTTTGTTCTGCTTTGTCTAGTAAGCTTACATTTATTTTTCTCCTCACGTCAATTCTTCCAGGTTTGGACCTTATGAGTCTTTTGACTCCAGGTCTTCTGTGGGTGGGCGAGATCTGTACAGATCTGGCTATGGTTATAATGAATCCGATCAAGGCTACGGAGATAGTTATGATGGCCGATATGACAACCCATACCGGAATAGCGTTGACTCTTTTGATGCTAGAAACCAAGGCGGGTCCAACTGGGATCCGTCTTTCCCACGAGCGAAAGTGAGGACTGGGTTTATGGAGGACAGAGGAAGAGACAATTACTCTTCCTACGGCGGTTTTTCTTCACCCTATATGAAGCCTGCAGCAGTAGGCTCTCGGGGAAGAGGAATGCCTGCATACCCCGACGGTGCTTTTGGAGGACCAGCAGCAGGCAGAGGCCGTGGCAGAGGAGGAGTAAGTATAGAATCTTCTCAGATTCTTTTTGATAGTCACTTTTAATGATTTCAAGCCCAGAACTTTAAAATGGCGCAATGTCCATCTTTATTGCAAATCTGCTTAGAGGCTTGTGTGTTGTACTCCCAGTCTAAAAGCTGACTCTTAAAGAATACATGCTTTAAAAGTCACATGGGGAGTATTTGGTACATTCTTTTCTTGTGAAAGAAAAATTGAAGTACCATATAATTAGCATGCTTTGTGGCTGCAAGGATATCTGGTTTTCCTTGATCTCATAATAGATTGATTAAAAACAAATGCAAAAGGTTACACACAGACCTTTTTGAAGTTCTGAGTAGGTTAAAGGTGCAATGTATTATGTTAGACACTCTGAGCAGACAAGATTAACTTTTGGGAATATCCCAAAGCCATATAAACCTGTTTGGATTAAGCATATCCTAGACTGTTAACATTATATATGTAATTGTTCCAAACTTCTAAATGCTGTCATAGATCTGGACTCTAGTCCTAGTGTTTTGGTGCTGACTAAATTGGAACATGGCATTCTGTGTCAATGATGCAAAACATCCTGGGTAAGGAGGAACATCTTGTGAGGTGGCATAATACCCAGACTGTCAGATTGTTCCGCATTAATCAGCATCAACTATATATGGGGGGGGGGGGGGCTCTATTTAGAGTCCTGTTTAGATGTCTGCTTTTAAGGGGCTTTGACTCCTAGATAGAAACCAGATTAGTTCTGTTAGGCACATGCCTAATAGCATTAAGTACCACTGTTGATCCATGTGACTTAAGCCATTGTTTGCATTATATTTGGCCCAAATGTTTTTTCCCCAGTAAGTGCTATTAAACCCAAAGGCACACATTCATTTCAGTTTACCAATTGTTTTAGATGTTGGCTGTATTTTAGGCTTTCCTTTTTAATTTCACCTGTATGAGCTGGCCAGTAAGTCTGCCTTTCAACATAACACGGCAATTTACCACTGACGGAGGTGCTTGCAATGATCACTTTTTTTCTTTAAAACCTATATCCCACTTTATGCCCAATTAAACTGTTGCTGTAACAGCTTAAAGTGTTTGCGTTCAATTTGTTTTGGCGCTTTTAAATCTGCTAGTATAGAACGCCCCTGCCCAAGTTTCTGTTGCCGCTTCATCCAGCGTGTAGGCAGTCTAATGTAAAATGTTTCACAGATCACCAGGTGACAATACAAGGAGAAAAACCCTCAAAACCATGCAGCAAAGGCATCTAATGTGCAATATATATTTTTGGGTTTAATACTGCTTGAAGCAGGGCTTAGAAATGCATGCTTTTTTTTTTTTTTTTTTTTTTTTAAGCTAATGGGGGTTAATGTTTGTTTTTTGTTAACTAAATAGTGAGGCCCCTCTTTGATTTTTAGTTAGGTTTTTTTATTTTTATTTTAGAAATGCATTGCACCTTTAATAAACACCTGTAATGTGTCATGTATTTTGTATTTCTGGGGCATGTGGGTTCTACCTTGAATAAACATAGAATTCCCTTATTGCTGTCTTGAGATGACAATAGCCTTCTCAGGTACAGTAAGGGATGATAGTAGAAAAAATAGTTATGCATGTGCTAACTTTAAATTGCCCAATTTCTGCAGCTTGCTCGTGGTATGCGCAGGCCTGCTATGGACTATACCCCCCAGCCTTTGTCTGGTGGAATGGCAAGAGGAATTAAGAGGAAGATGGCTCAGCCATTCAAGGCTCCTGTAGGTTTTGGCAAAAAACCAAAGCTGGCAAAAGCTGGTGCAAACCAAGCTGCCAAGCCTGCTCCTGCACCAGGTATGTGCTTTTGTACTGTGTATATATTTTACTTTTTGTGCTGGTCCTGTGAGTTGGATAATCATACCTTGGGGGCAGGAAAATCATGTGCCGTGTTACAAACGGGCTGCCCTTGCAAGACCCCAATGGGTGCTATTGACGCACCAAGTGATTGATACAACCACAGCGCATTTGGCTACCTAATTGCATGGTACTGCAATACTATGCATGTTGGCTCAAATAATGGGCTGCCAAAATTGGAATGTCGTTATTCTGTTAACTGTCCCTTTAGACCACATGCAGTTATGTACAGTGATTTATTACTCTAGTAGTCTGGACATTGTTCTTGAGTCTCTGCTGTCAAACATCATTCTAATCTCCATTTCTCCTTCTGTAGCAGAGCCAGTTGACCCAGAAGAGGAGGAGAAGCGCCGCACAGAGGCTAGGAGGGAGAAGCAGAGGCGTAGAAGAGAGAAGAACAGTGAAAAATATGGCGATGGGTACATGTCTGCTTTTACTTCTGGGGAAGCAGTGTTATTTTGATGGGAAGATGCTTTGCAAGTGTCTAATTCTCCCTGAGTGATTGCTTTAGTGCTTGGAGATGACTCTTAATAATTCAGTAGTGATGGTCATTTTGCTCTTTTTCAAGAGCTATGTTCTCCAGCATCTGATGCATGCATTGGGTGTGTTCTGGAAGCCATATTTAACGAACAGTGAGGACCTATTTGAGGGAATGACTTGCATTTTCATTAAATCTTTCTACTTTGGCTAGCTTTTCCCCTTAAAAATACAGGCTTTATAAAGGGGGGGGTGTTATGAATTGGTTTGACTTCATTCCCTCTAACACTTTCAGGTTAGTCTAAGATGTGTTTGAGTAGCTGAGGTCATAAAATCTAGACTACTCAAACTATCCTGCATAATTGGCATTTGGAGGCATGTCTGACAGTCTGCGGGAGTTAAAAAAATTAAATAGTGGACTTGATGTTTACAATTTCTATAGAAATACATGTAATGTTCGGTTTTCTTCTTTTTTTTTTTTTTTTTTTCAGAATGGCTTTTACATGCTCATTCTGCAAGTTCAGATCATTTGAAGAAAAGGGTATTGAGGATCACTTGGCCAGTGAAGCTCATCAGGAGATGCTTGATCATATCCAGAAACAAACTAAATTTGACAAACCTGTAATGGAATTTTTGCATGTAAGTAACTTCAAAGTGCCTCAAATGGGCAGTAGATTTAAGATGTATTGGCAAGTATCTGCCAGCCTTTAGATAGCAGAAGACACCCCTGTGTCTTAACACTCGACATTCCATCAGAAATTGGGATTGGATTAATAAAGCAAGAGTGAAAAAGTGTGTTCATCTTGAGACTCGAATGTTCCCTCATTTTACTTGCATTTTAACTTTAACCCCATCCAATATTTCTTTTAGGAATGCATTGTTAACAAGTATAAGAAAACTGCTGCACGTAAAGCGCAGGCTACCCAGAATCAGACTCCAACTCTGGCCCTTACTCCGACCCAGACTCCAAATCAAAATGAAGCTGCAAAAGCTCCAGAGAAAGAGAAGGATATTATGGAAGGTATGTGGATTGTTTGTGTTCCCTTGTAGCAGATGGTGGTTTCCTTGTAACAAGAAGGTAGTCTTGGCCCAAAATTCTGTTCTGCAAAATCAATTGTTCATAATCCCCATTCTCTAGCGCAGTGTACAGATAGCCTTGTGCACTCTTACAGAAATAGGGGGAAGTCCCATGGGATGAAAACAAAATTATACTGGCACATGGTGGTTGGTGAGGTTTTATTTTTTGATGCAACCCCTTTCTTCCCACTTACACTTCAATCTATTTTGACTTTTCTCAGTATAATTTAAATTACGTCTTCACCCTATTGCCATGGTTTATGTAAGCCAATGTTTTTTTTTTTTGTTTTTTTTAGGAGTTACACCAGATGATCACATGATGAAAGTCGAAACCGTACACTGCAGTGCCTGCAGTGTCTATGTACCTGCTTTACACAGCTCTGTGCAGCTGCATCTTAAATCTGCTGATCATTCAAAGAGCAAGCTGGTAAGACATATGCTTTGGTCATGACTGAGATGCCTGGGAACATGAACATAATTCCACCCCTTATCTGTGGGCTTGACTGTCAAACAACTTTAAATGACTGATCACATGTGCTGTACTATGGCAGCTGCAGTTCAGAGGTTAAGATGGCAGCCTGTTAGTCTGAAAAGTGTTGGAGGGTTTCAGCTTTATGTATGCACTTCCTGTCTCTAAAAGGCTGGGCTAAAAAATCCCAGCGCAAGGAAGTACATGGAGGTTTTGCACAGAAGCGGTTTCCTTGGCAGTAAAGGGTAGGAGGGTTTTTCCACTTAAAGGCTGTCGGCAGTGCCTAAAAATGCAGAGCAACTGAGTGCAGAGTGGGGTGAGACTGTATATTGTTGGATTTTTTATTTATTTTTTTATTTTATTTTTTGTTGCATGGCTGTACCTGCATTAGGGGCCAACTTTAAGTTGTCTAACTATTTTTTTTGACTAAAGTTCCACCAGCATTTACTGGTTATCATTTTGGTTAAAACGTGAGCTTTGGTGCTTCATTTGTGGCACTACCTCATGTGTGGTGCAGTGGCTGTTAACATATGCATATGGAACCTGTGTGCACTTACCTGTGAGCAGGATTTGCTGCTATAAAGTTCCCTTTTTGCAAGGGATGAGCAGCATCCCTTGTAATTTGTGCAGTAATGAGAAATCAAGGGTTCTATTGGACCCCCGATCTTGCCTCTGCCCTACAAAGCAACCAATCAGTTGAAACCAAAGTGACTACATCATCTTGGCCTCTGACTTTGTTCATCAGAGTAAGAACAGATGTTCCTCATCTTTAGTGCGCCCAACTGCTTACCTCAGTCCCAGGCTTTTCTCCATTAGAGCAGGAGAACCTGGAACTGGTGGAGGGCCCACCTAAGCACTAAAAGTTGGGCAGCTATAGAGCTGCTCAGATCACCTTTTTACTTGTAAGATGGTTGCTGGCTCTAACAATGACACTGCATAGTCTGCACCTATGATCCTCGTATAATGGCTTCTCAGGAGTTGGCTCTATGGTAGGCTGGAATTGGTATAAAAAAAGCTACATGAACACTTCCAATGTGTTATCCTGCTTGGGACAAGAAAAAAAGTTCACTGTAGGTTTAACCTTTTTATTTTTTGTTTCTGGAACTGATATTTACATGTAATGCATTTCTGCTCCTCCCCAGGCTTACAAAGATCAGATTAAGAGAGAAAGCATCTTGACTGCAACAAGCATACTAAACAACCCACTTGTAAAGGCAAGATATGAACTCTATTTGAAGGTAAGTTAATGAGGTCCCTAAGTGTTCAATCTCACATCTGTGCTACATATGTACAGCAATAACATGAGCAGGATTCAAGGCTCTGTGCAGTACCACATTTGGCCAGTGGTGCTGGTGACATTCGTAGCTGCTTGGAAACACTGTTCCCAAGTGTCTGAGCGCAAAACCTGGCCACCTGCAATACTGCATACCATAGTCGCTGTGGAACGAATTCTGAGTTTTCATTGACTTGAGCAGCTTTGATGTGAGTGCTTTTGGATTACAAGCATTCTTCTAAAACTGCTCATAATCTAAGGTTCCACTGTATTGTGTTTTTAAAGGTTTAGAAAAGGCAGCCAATTTTAATGTGCTGCCTTATTCTCAAATAAGCATGTGCTATTTAAGAAATGCCCGACGCTCATATTGCTGGCATGCTTTGTTGCATTTGCGGTAACCTAAAGTATGAATGTGACGCATGTACCCCACACTGACTTTAAATCTTGAGGCAAGAATCTTGTCCCCTGGGGATTCCTACACAACCCTAAACAAGAGCGCTCTATTTTTATCTGTCATGTATAGCATGGTGTACACTTTATTGGATACTAGCATGTTTGGTATACATATGGTATAGTTTGTTCATATTTTGCCACAAAAATATTGACTTGTTCAGCTATGGGGAGAGTAAAGCATGGTACATATAGGTTGAATATTGGGTAACTTCAGCTGGTCTGACAAAAGCTGTCTGGAAGTGTCAGAATAGAGCAGCCACCCATGGCTGAGAGTGCTGACTGAAGTGTTTGTGGTAGGGGCAGCATCCTCCTGTAACAACACAAAAGCACAGCAGGAAGCTAACTGTATTAACACTTAAGTGCCCTAGTGTGTACTAGGCTTAAGACTAAATCGTAACATCAGGGATTTATTTTATTTGTATTATAGCTAAAATTAGCTTGCTGAGTGGGTGGTTAGATTTGACACTGTTTTACATTTCAATCTTTGAAGTAATTTATGAAATGTTTTCCAAAACCTAAATCAAGCTTCTATACCACCTCCAGGCACTTGTTTGGGACTGGGGTGCCTGGTAATGAGGCTTGATGGTGGGGCATTTTAGAAACAGGTGATTAGTTGGTTTAACCCGAGCCACTGATTGGGCAAGGTGGCAAAGTTACTCTAAGAACAAATGCCTGCTATAACTTTTAGAACATCCCACATTTATGATCATTGCTTGTCTTCATGAAGGGTGAAAATCCATTTGAAACTCATGTTGAAGAAGCTACTCAGGAAACGGTTACGGAGGATGCCGAAGCAGCTGGTACTGTAGCAGAGGGTGAAGCGGCAGCTGCAGCACCCAACACTGGGGAGAGTGTTGCAGAAAATGAAGAAGACTTTACTGCTGATCCATTGACCTCAACTGATGAAAATTAGATAATTGGACTTATCAATCTGTAGACCTTAGATCCATCCTTTTTAAACTGTTGTGCCATCCTTTCAAAATCTATCCTCTTGGGGAAATTTGAAGTTCTGTTTTGCAAAGAAATGCTTCCTTATGTATTTTTTTTTTTTTTTTTTTTTTTGTTCTTTGCATATTCATACAATTTGATTTTTAGCTGATGGGTTTATTTATCAGGGTGAACTGATAAAATGCCATTTTATTTTCTGTCACCATGCTAGGCCCTAGTATTTTTAACCTGAAAATGCTGTGAAGTCTCAGAATGTATTTGTACAATGTTGGACAGAGTTAGTGTTTATTGTAGTTTGTGACACCAAGTAATGTGGCAGTGTAAGCTTCATTTTTTTTTTTACTTTTCTATTTTTGTTTGCTACTTAGATGGCCGTGTCTCAAAGATAACAAATAAATCTAAACTCGAACTGTTTTTCTTTTTGCTGCCTTAACTGTTAGTCTAAAGTCACTGCATACTTTCACAATCTCTATATTGTAATGGCAGTGCCCTACATAAATTTTAACAAATCCCTAGTATAGGCTTACTTGAAAAATGTCCTTTCCACGTGGAGTCTGTCCATCCAAAGCTTTGCAGCTTTTCCTCTGAGGGTGTTTTATTTTTTTTTTTTTGCAAAATAGCTAACGCACTTGAAATATAAGTGCAAAATCTAAGATACAGCTCCTAGCACCCCAAGTCAAATACAAACTCCAATATATAAAATGCAAAATAAGTGCAGTGCTAAAGTTAATTACGCAAGTGAAAAAGGGTTAAATAACTACCAATGCAGTCCATAATGACAGGAGAACCCATAATCTGTGCTTTGTATAGATGGAAAAGCTGTAGGTAAGGGGAAAGTGATCCTCCCACAATAGCTAGATCATGCTCCACACACGCAGGTGAAAGTAATCCAGCTTACCATGACCACTATGCAGTGGTCTCGACAAGCTGCTTCTGTGCAAAACAATTTACTGTTCCAAAGCCAAATTGAGACTTGACCTATTTTGGACTACTTGGAATTTTTTTTTTTTTTTTTGTTAGCTACATGATATTGTACAGGTCCAAGACCGGTCCAACCCAGAAGCTGAAGACCCCCCCCCCCTTGAGGGTGTAGAACCACATGACAAGCAAAGCTCTGGACCTTTTTTCCAGGGCCAGCAACATGTACCTGCTTTGTTTGCATCTTCACTAGCATATGTTAAGATGTTAAAACTATATCAGGAAACTGGAATAAACTAAACACTTAAAACTTTGGTGCCAAAATTTCAGTGCTGCAGAGCTGGGTCTTGGGTGGATAAAATTCTTGCCGTTCAGCAAGTTACTGATGGGTTAAATTGCACCACAGGTAACACTACTAGCACTTCCGCCTAGAGATCTTTGGAAGGTACTTTTTGCCGTAAGGGCTTTGCTACATGACGGTATACACATGGCACATGGCTGTGTACTCCCTTGGGCAAGCTTACTCCCAAACCTTATGGTTGAACGCCTTTAGAATGCCTTCACTGATGGCAGTGGCAAAAGCTAGCTGCAAGGTATCCTTTGCAAAATCTTAGGTGAATGTTTCACTCTTCCAAACACTCAGACCGCCCAGAGTGGTGATTCTTTGCACCAGAGCAGGGCCTTATTTTTGTTCAATTTGATACGCTACAATGAAGGTGGCAATAACTTGTTGAATGGCAAGCGTGTATTCTGTGCACCGATAAGCCACCTAATATACATACCGTGTCATGCTTTAGAATTTAGAGAAGGAGTTGAGCACATGTATGACTCTAATATCAAGCTTTTTTTTTACATCGGGGGACAGAGCGCTATAGTACTTACTATGTGGGTTGTAGGGCTACCGATGGGTGATGGACACTGGTATGCCCTAAGGCAAGAAGTGTACTCCCTAGATAACCCCTCTCACTACATGTCCTCGGGTTTTGTTTTTGGCCAGTGTCTAAGGTGTTTATCATGAGTAAGATATGCTGAGCTCCACTGGAAGCTTCCCTGCTGGGGCTAGCCATGCTGACCAGATCCGTTCTGATATCTTTATGGGCTAAATGGATGGTATCTGTGCCTCGTGTCCAAAGAAACACGGTTTTGCTTGCAAATGCTTCTCTTTAGAGAGCTGGACCCTGGGATCCAGTACTTTTTGGTAGTAGGGCCATAAAGTTTTTACTGGCAGGGTGCTGTCGCAGGTCCAAGATTGTGGGTAACCTGCGGTTCCTAAGTCTCAGAGCCCACCGTGAAGATTGGCTATTTATCTCAGATAACCCTGCTGCAAGGAAAAGGTACGAATTTCTCCTATGTATAATGCGTTCATGCCTCCACCACTGGAGGCTGTAGTGAGCACTCACCGACCTGATGCTGGAAAGGGCACAGCCTTCGTTTCTCATCTGGGTTGTCTCCTGCGCCACAATATTAATCCCTTTCTTCAGGGGGTATATGAGCAGAACGTGCAGCAGATGGTTTACCCCCCCCCCCCCCGGACCATGTCTGCTGTTACAGGATGCCTGAGCTACCGCTTGTGAGAACTTTCCTAGGAAAGGAGGGAAGTGGCTAACTTGGACGCCAACCACGCATGGAAGTGTTTAAGCACTGTTTGTGTAACTACTGGCTGTGGGGGGACAGAGCAGGAGGGTGGCTTGTTCAGGTTAGTGACAGGCCTTTCCCTTTAACGCATTATTCTTTGCCAGGCTAGGATTAATAGCAGCTAATGGTGCTGAACTATAGCCTAGCAGTGTACATTATTTTGCTGGTAGTTGCTCTGCTTAATGCTTCAGGCTATGAGTGGTAATGGGGCAGGCAACCTCTCTAAAGGGAGGTCAATGATTTTCACTATAAACTGAATCCATTTCCAAAAGATTGTCTTCCTCTGAGAGGGATGCGACTGCTCAGATTGAGCCGTCAGGGGAAACTTGTTGCATAAAACACTTCAGTCCCTGTATATATCACACCAAGGTTTTTTTTTCTACCATTTGTAATTTGGAAAAAAAGATTGATGCCATGTCTCTCCATAGTGGGTCCATTAGAACCTCCATCTGGGGATGTTTTTTCCTAATTCATGAATGGCTAAAAAAGCTTATGTATTCTGAATGGGAACATCCGGATAAACAATATTATCCCAAGAAATTCTCCACACTTTATCCTATGAAGAAAATTGGTTCCAGCAATTGATGCTGCAATTGCCTTAGTGAGTAAGAATCTTGCATGTCCGGTGGATAATGCACTGATGTTACATAGTTAGTCAGGTTGAAAAAAGACACAAGTCCATCCAGTTCAACCAAAAAAAATAAAATAAAAATAAATAAAATAAAATCTACTATACATATATATATATATATATATATATATATATATATATACACATATATATACACATACATATACCAGCCCATATACCCAATTCTATACCCACAGTTGATCCAGAGGAAGGCAAAAAACCCCAGCAGAGCATGATCCAATTTGCTAAAGCAGGGGAAAAAATTCCTTCCTGATCCCCCGAGAGGCAATCGGATTTTCCCCGGATCAACTTTACCTATAAATTTTAGTACCCAGTTATATTACGTACACTTAGGAAATAATCCAGGCCTTTCTTAAAGCAATCCACTGAGCTGGCCATAACCACCTCTGCAGGGAGTCTATTCCACATTTTCACAGCTCTTACTGTGAAGAAACCTTTCCGTATTTGGAGATGAAATCTCTTCTCCTCTAGACGTAAAGAGTGCCCCCTTGTCCTCTTTGTTGACTTTAAAGTGAATAACTCGACACCAAGTTCCCTATATGGACCCCTTATATATTTGTACATGTTGATCAAATCCCCCCTTAATCTCCTCTTATCAAGAGTGAATAAATTCAGTTCCTCTAATCTTTCCTCATAGCTGAGTTGCTCCATGCCTCTTATCAGTTTGGTTGCCCTTCTCTGCACTTTCTCCAGTTCCCCGATATGTTAAACGATCCAACAGATAAAAAGTTGGAACTTCTTTCTAAAAACAATGGTGTGTTGTATCAGACTCACTATGTCTTGCAGTATATGCTATGAAAGACTATCATTGAAGCCTCATGGCTTATGATTGGACTAGTGCATTCTCGCAGAGTTCTGTGGCTGAAAAATTGGCCAGCTGAAGCACCGTGTAAAAAGCTCTTAGCCAGTTTTCCCTTTCATGGTGAATGACTATTTAGAGACAATCTGGATAAGTACAACCAAAGGACCTCTGATGGGAAAAGCTTTTACCGGTAAAGAAGTTGTTCAAATATTTCTTTTAATCGTGCTGTCTCCTGTGCCAGGGGCATCTAGGCAGTCTCTACGGCCTCAACCGTCCGGTTCAAGGGAAAGTCCACAAGGGCAGCATTGGGGTCAGAAGAGATCTTGTGGCAGGACGCCCACAAAGAAGAATGCTAAAGCCTCATGAAGGGGCGCCACCGCTCGTTCGGGTGGGGAGGAAGGCTCCTGCAATTCTCAAGATCTGGCAGGAACAATGTCAAGACAGATGGGTGGCTTCTGCAGTTTTTTTCTTCTCTAGGTTACGATTAGAGTTCCGAGAGTTTCCATCTCCTCGTTTTTTCTAAGGGAAAATGTTCCCAAGGATCCAGAGAAAAAGAAGTCTCTCTAGCCTCTGGATCATCTATTATCCCAATCGGTGATATCAGAGGTTCCCTTAGTGGAACAGGGCACAGAGTCTGGTTGAAACCTTTTACAGTTCCAGAACCAAAACTGAGAGGTTAGACCCATTCTAGATCTCAAAGATCTGAATCGGCACTTAAACATCCGATCCTTTCCCACAATCCGAACGGTTGTGTCCATCCTGCAAGGAGGGGAGTTTTTGGCTTTAATTGATATCAATAATGCATATCTCCATGTGCCAAATTTTCCCACTCACCAGTAATTTCTGCGCTTTGAAATATAAAATCATCATTTCAAATGTGGCCCTACCATTCGGTTTAGCCACAGCACCACGGGTGTTCTGAAAGATTCTGGCACCTTTAGACAGATTAAGGACCCAAGGCATAACGGTCCTAGCCTATTTAGAAGATCTACATTAAAGTGGTTGTAAACCCTTACAACACACTTTGACCTACAGGTAAGCCTAGATTAAAGTGGGGTACCCCCTAAAAAAAAAAAAATTAAAAGTCAGCAGCTACAAATACTGCAGCTGCTGGCTTTTAATAATCGGACACTTACCTGCCCCAGGGTCCAGCGATGCGGGGGAACGAAGCCCCCCCCCCCCCCTCGCTCTCCGGCTCGCGGCGCCGTCATGCATACTGTGGGCACCCGGCTGTGGCTTCACTGCTGGGCACCCACTGCGCATGCGCGAGCGGCGCAGGGCGCCGTGATACGCCGTACAGTCACCTGGGACACATGACAGGTCCCAGGTGAATGTGCGGCGCGAGGGGAAGTGATGTCACCAGCCCGGGCAATGAAGAAGGCAGATTACGAGGGACCCCCTAGCAACTGGTATTTAGAGGTGAGTAAAAAATTTTTTTTTTGCCAATTATTTATTTTTTTTTTTTACGAATTTTAAGCAGCTTTTATTTTTTTGGTGGCAACACCACTTTAAGGCTTACCTGTAGGCCCAAGAAATATCTTCTAAACCTATATGGTTTAGGAGATATTTGCCTGCGCCGTAGATAGCGGCGCGCAGGTGTACTGAGCGCAGCATTTCCAACGACGGAGCTGCCGCGTGTGTCGGCTCCCGTGCACATGCATGAATGACAGCGGCGGAGCTGCGAGACCCCACCGAGAAGATGGATGCGCCGGACTACAGGGGACAGCGGTGACTTCGCTGGCTCCTGTGTCAGGTAAGTGACACATAATGGACTACTATGCGATGCATAGTAGTCCATTATGCTTTGCCTTTGCAGGGAATGAAGGAGGAAGTAAACTCATCAGGGTTTACTTCCTCTTTAAATAGATCATTCAGTCTCAGGTCTAAACCAGAGTCTGATCACAGCTGTAACTACCTGGAATCTCTGGGTTGGATACTTAACTTAGGAAAATCCTCCTTAAAACCATCAAGGAGATTACAGCACTTGGGGCTGGTTATAGATACCGTACAGTAGAAAGTGTTTTTACCCCAGACAAGAATTTGTTCCATTGTAGGACTAATTCAATTTATCAAAACAAAGAAAAATCCTTCCATTTGGCTGTGCGAGATTATGAGATTGTTAGGGGAAATGGCCTCCTTCGAGGCCGTCCCTTACATGCAGTTTTCACTCAGACTGCTTCAAAACACCATCCTGTCGGTCTGGAATAAAAAGATTGTTTTTTTTCCAATACGCTTGGCTCCTGGTGTAAGCCTAAATTGGTGGTTGTTATCCAGCAAAAGGGAAAATCTTTATTACCTGTCTCCTGGATACCAACAGATGTCAGCCTTCTAGGCTGGGGAGCAGCCCTGGAAGATTCTGTCCAGGGGAGATGGTCCAGGTTAGATGACCTTGCCTATCAACATTTTGGAAGATTCAGGCAGTATGTCTGGCCCTAGAATCTGGGACGGTCAGGCTACGGGACTGTCCTGTCAGGTTTCAGTCTGACAAGGCCACGGCGGTGGCTTACATCAACCACCAGGGGGGCACGACCTTCTCACACAAGGTCTGGTATTTCATCCTACCTTATGGACGAAAAATTTAACAGGTTTTGCTGTTAAATCACACTTTATAAAAGATAGTGGGTGATCTCCTTCGGTAGTGTCTACTTTGATTAATGCCAGAAATCCGGCTTCCAGAATCACTTACTATAGAGTCTGGAAGGCATATGTTTCTTGGTGTGGATCCAGGGGTTGGCACCGCAGGAAGTATGTCATAGGCAGGATCCCTGATTTCCTGCATATGGGATCTGAAATGAAGCTGGCCTTGACTTCTATCAAAAGCCAGATGCCAGGCTTGTCAGTGTTTTTTTTTTTTTTTCAATGGCTTCTTGCTTCCCACTCTTGGTGCGTAGCTTATTCAGGGGGTAACACGGATTAATCCCCCTATCAAGGCACCTCTAAATCCTTGGGATTTAATATTGGTCTTATTGGCTTTGCAGAATTAGCCGTTTGAGCCTTTACGAGAAATTCCCTTGGCTCCTTTTGACAAGAAAGATAATCTTTTCTGGTTGCCATTTCTTCTGCTAGAAGAGTATCGGAACTAGCGGCTCTGTCTTGTAAAGAGCCAAATTTGATCATGCATAAGGATGAGGTGGTTTTATGTCCTCATCCTGAATTCCTACCAAAAGTGGTAACAGGTTTTCATTTAAACCAAGATATTATTCTTCCTTCTTTCTCCCAGAGCCTCAGTCTAGGGAAGAGAAGGCACTATATTCCCTTGATGTAGTAAGAGCGATCAGAGCCTATTTAAAGGTGACCGCTCAGGTTCGCAAAACACGTGTTTTGTTTGTACTGCCAGAGGGTCCAAAATGTGGACAGGCAGCGTCAAAATCCACTATTTTCCAAATGGATTCGTCAAGTAATTGTGCAAGCTTCAGCTCAAAGAAGAAAATTCTTTCTTCCTTCTTATGTTAGAGCACACTCATCCAGGGCGATTAGTGCCTCTTGGGTGGTGCATCATCAGGCCTCTATGGCTCATATCTGTAAGGCCACGACTTGGTCTTCGGTTCATACGTTTATCAGATTTTATCATATCGATATTAAAGGTCATGAGGATATTGCCTTTGGGTGCAGTATGCTGCA
Organism: Lithobates pipiens; assembly: GCF_037356315.1. Taxonomy (NCBI): domain Eukaryota; kingdom Metazoa; phylum Chordata; class Amphibia; order Anura; family Ranidae; genus Lithobates; species Lithobates pipiens. The sequence continues at coordinate 237,497,413 of NW_027507785.1, read as the reverse complement.
GTATGAGTCCTCTGGCCTCCAGTTTTTTGTTGTGTCTCCCTCCCTTCAGTTGTCATTGCTATGGGACATACCACATAGTAAGTACTATGGCTCTGTGTCCCCTGATGTAAGAAAAGAAAACAGGATTTTTAAAACAGCTTACCTGTAAAATCCTTTGATGTACATCAGGGGACACAGAGATCCCTCCCTTCTTGGTATACACTTGTATTGCTTGGCTACAAAACTGAGGACTCCCAGTAGTGGGAGGGGATATATAGGGAGTACACTTCTTGCCTTAGGGGCGTGCCAGTGTCCATCACCTATCAGTGGCCTTATAACCAACATAGTAAGTACTATGGCTCTGTGTCCCCTGATATACATCGAAGAAACTGATTTTACAGGTAAGCTGTTTTAAAAATCTTGTTTTTCAAGTCAATGAGTCTATGGTCAAAATCTGAAGGCATTAAATAAGCAACCCAAGGATCCCAGACATGGTGGAATTTAGATATTGCATCTTTCAGTTTCACTGTTACTTTTTCATTAATGATGGTTGAATGAGTCCTCTTTACTTTATTTTACATCACAGGAAACCCCGCCCCCCCCAAAAAAAAGTGTCTGTAAGGTGGTGGTCACTGATGTGCTCTTGGAGGTTTAGAACAGTTCTACTGAGAAGCAGGGATTTCAATCTGATCCATTCGAAAAAGCTTTTTCAAAATAAGTGCAGCGCAATTAAAAAAAATATATATAATATAGTATATATGAAATTATTACAATATTCACTCTAATCATAAACAGTCCATATGTGAGATATATATATATATATATATATCTATCTATATATATATATCTCCTCCATCAACAGCACAGTACATTCAATGTGACAAGTCTTAGTGACATCTTCAGTGACCACCACCACTAGGTGAAAGACCTCAAATGGAGACCCCACTACAGAGTCTGCAAAGCCTCATTAGGTATCCTCCTGCTACAGCACTGAGATGGATGATCACTCCTCTTTAATACTCATCAAACTTTCAGCATTCTCAACTTGAAACACCACTACAGGGTATACAGAGCTTCTACCAAAGCACTGGAATGAAGGAACACTCCTCTTTTCCTCTCTACATCAGGAGCGCCACTCTCAGAATAAACATGGTAGGGAACACAAAGAGCAGTGCTCTGTGCTATAACAATTTATTGAATAAAAACATTTACAGAGTAGTAAGAAAAAGCATGCAAGTTATCAGTACTTTCTGATGTATTATGTCACAGGCTCAACTCCTCCCACCTATAGCCCGGTGATTGGGCTTCCTCGGTAGACGGAGTTGAGTCATCAGTGGCCCTTAAAGGGGTTGTAAAGGCAGGTTTGTTATCTTATTGTATCTATGCATTGCATCTATGTCTTCTGTGTGCAGCAGCCCCCCTAATACTTATCCGAGCCCCATCTGGGTCCAGCGATGTGCACGAGTCCCTCGGCCGCCCTGTACTCTCCCTCCTGATTGGCTGAGACACAGCAGCAGCACAATTGGCTCCGCTACTATCAAAGTCAGCCAATCAGGAGAGAGGGGGCGGGGCCAAACCACATCTCCATGTCTGAATGGACACACTGTGCTGCAGCTTGGCTCGGGTGCCCTTATAGCAAGCTGCTTGCTGTGGGGGCACTCGACAGGAGGGAGGGACCCAAGAAGAGGAGGTTCTGGGCTGCTCTGTGCAAAACCTGTTTGTTATTTAACCACTTCAAAAACAATAATAACATTTTTGTTATTTAACCACTTCAAAAACAAATCGCCGTACCGGTACGTCGGCTTGAGGAAGTGGATGTGCCCTAGTACCGTTCTATTCAGAGCGGGCGGACGGCTATCTTCTGATAACGGGAGGGGACATCCTGGGCCTCCTGTCCCACCGGGAGACCCGATCCAAGATTCGTCACGTCCGCCGGCTAGGCTTTCACCCGAAGGAAGCCGAATTCTGCTTTGATCGGGTCTCTGTAGTAAAATGCCAGAACTTCCAGTTTTCTTGGCTGCCAGTAGCGGCAATTTTTAAAAAATTACTGTTCAGAATTGCAGATTTTGGTGCTCTGAATACTTATGAAGTGCAACGGAGGGATTTGTTTTTTTTTTAGACACCCCATCCCTCCATAAAGAGTACTTGACATTGCCTATTACTGTCACAAGGGATGTTTACATTCCTTGTGACAGCAATAAAAATGATCATATTTTTTTTTTTTTTAACCACTAGACATCCGCGCTATAGCCGAATGACGGCTACAGCGCGGACCGGCTTTGCCGGGACGACGTCTATTGACGTCGTCCCGTGCACGAGCGGCCTCCGTGCACCCTGAGGGGCACGCTCTGTGATCAGCGAGTCTATGAGACTCGCCTGATCACGGATCGGAGCAAGGGGTCGATCCCGACCCCTTACCACGTGATCAGCTGTCAGCCAATGACAGCTAATCATGTGACACAACAGAGCCGGTAATCGGCTATTTTTCCTCCTTGCGCTGACAGCGCGAGGAGAAAAAAAAAAGCCGATCACTGGCGGCTGTGATCGGGATCTCAGTCCCGATCACGGCCAGCTTATCAGTGCCCACCTGCCCCCTGCCAGTGCCACCTAAATAATAAAAAAGTGCCCCCCATCAGTGCCCACAGTGCCACCTATCAGTGCCCACAATCTGCCTCAACAACAGTGCTGCACCTCAGTGCCACATATCCGTGCCCATCAGTGTCATCTACCAGTGCCCATCAGTCCCACCTATCAGTGCCCCTTAGTGCCACCCATCAGTGCCGCCTTATCTGTGCCTATCGGTGCCGCCTTAACTGTGCCCACCAGTGCAGCCTATCAATGCCCACCAGTGCCGCCTCATCAGCACATTTCAATGAAGGAGAAAAATTACCTGTTTGCAAAATTTTATAACAAACTAAGAAATTTTTTTTTTTTATTTTGCATCTTTTTTTGTTTGTTTAGCAAAAAATAAAACTCCCAGCTGTAATTAAATACCACCAAAAGAAAGCTCTATTTGTGGGGAAAAAAATTATAAAAATGTAACTTGGGTACAGTGTTGTATGGCTGCACAATTGTCATTCAAAGTGCATCAGCTCTGAAAATTGGTCTGGGCAGGAGGGGGGTTTAAGTGCCCAGTAAGCAAGTGGTTAAGGGAGTGTTGAAGAATTCCTTTTTTTTTTTTTTAAAGGGGCGCCGTCCCCTTGCTCACGCACAAAGAAAACGCACACATAAGTCGCACCCACAAATGTAAACAGTGTTTAAGTCACACGTGAGGTTTCGCCACAGTCCGGGTGTGAGCAAAAATTCTAGCACAAGACCTTCTCTGTAACGCCTGATAACCGTTAACATTTTTTAAAGCGTTGATTATGGACATTATAAGTACCGTCGTTTGTCGCCATTCCACGAGTGTGTAACATATTTGGTATCTATTTACTCGGCGTAACATCCTCTTTCGCAATATACAAAAAAATTGGGCTAACTTTACTGTTTTCTTATTTTTTTTTAATTCAAAAAAGTATTTTGCGTTTGATAGAGCGCTGCGCAAATACCGTGTGGCAAAAAATATTGCATCGACTGCCATTTTATTCTCCAGAGTCTTTGCTAAATAAATATATATATATATATATATATATATATATATATATATATATATATATATATATACACACTATATATAGAGATATATATATATATATAGCTATATAAAATATTTGGAGGTTCTAGGCGCATGCGCGAGGCTCTCTAGGATGGCTGCATAGCCCGAGAGCTCCGTGCCGTTCTGGCCGTTAACCGTCAGCCACAGCCGACAGAGTACCCCGAATGGACCGGTAACGACACCCACTGGTCTGGGACTTAAAGGGGAACATTTTGATATATAATAATAGACACTATTTCAGTCGGGAGAAATTTTTTCAGTCAGCGGGGAAACAGTGAGGAGAAACTGTCACACAGCCACCTCAGTTACCTCAGGATGGCTACCGCGCTATCTTCTCATTCTGCACAGGGGGAAGAAGAGGATTCAATTGCTGACCAGAACACAGAACCAGAACCATTAAAGGAGCAGAGACCAGAACCAGGAACAGTGAGTAATAAGCTCCTGGTCTCAATTAACCAGTCTCCTACAGAGTCATATACAGAAAGAGCCCTGAGTGACTTACACAGGACACCTATGAGAGACTCACTATTACCATCCCCTGACACAGGCTCTATAATGTCACAATTTTCTCCTCACACTGCAATAGATTTACCAGCCCTGATGTCTGCCTTTTCTGCTATGCTCTCCACAGGCTTAGCCCAGACAGCAACCCAAATTACCTCATCCATACAAGCTGATCTACAACAGTTGGGAGCAAGGATTGAGGTAATTGAAAAAAAGTCAGACCAGGCAATTGGCAGAATTAAATAGAACACCACCAGAATTCAGGACCTCCAGGATCAATTGGAATCAGCACTATACAAAATTGACGACCTCGAGAATAGGTCCAGAAGGTCTAACTTTAGAATCCGAGGTCTCCCAGAAACAGTTACAGATGTCCCTGCAGCAGTCAGGTCCCTACTTAAAGATCTGTTACCTGATATTTCGGAACACAGGATGGAACTTGACAGAGCTCACAGGGCCCTACAACCGCTCCGCAAAGATGGTCTGCCCAGAGATATCATTGCGAAGCCCCATTTTTATGCGGTAAAGGAGGGAGTCATGAAAGCTTCCAGGGCAGCAGAACAAATTCTATTGCAGGGCCAACCAATTCAAATTTTTGCTGACCTGTCACCTTACACAATTCAGAAACGGCAGGCACTAAAACCTCTGCTCCAGGCTCTTATTCAAAGAAATATCAGGTACAAATGGGCATTTCCTCTACGCCTAACCTTCTCTTTCCAGAAAAAATACTATGGCTTCTCTACGTTTGATGAAGGAGAACATCTGCTGACTCGCCCGGTTATCATCACACAGGAGTTCACACAACCTGTGGATACCTAAAGCACCTCGCCTACGAAACGCCCCTCACCATCCAGTCCAACGCTCCCAATCTGGCAAAAACAACAGTCCAAACGATCAAAAGATTCCTGGTCACCAAGATGAAAAGTCTCCTCCTGCTACAATTTATTTTGTATAATGACACCACCGATTGAATCCTAGTACTCACTTTCGTGACTCCCCAGGTCTGCAACGCATACCCCACTGCGGAAAGTCTAACCTGACTTAATAGCTTTGTCCCCCTTATTACTTTCTATCCTGTAGAGGAGTGGGACATGTTCCCATTGATATTTTTTACCCCCCCCCCCCCTTTAGGAATATATATGACATGTTTATTATTTCCACTTTCTTCATACACTTTTGAAAATGCATTGGAACATTCCTTTCTCAATTTTGAAGTCCAGACTCACAGGAAACTTGAACCCACACAGTAACAGATATTTTTTAAAATTCATTCCCCCCAAATCCCCCCCCCCTTTTTTTTTATTTTTTATTAATTCATTTATTTTTTCTCTCCTCTCATAGAGTTCCTCAGGAAAAAACACTGAGGGACTTATGCAGATATTCCCTGCTTGGACATCAGGGAGGTGAGAGCTTACAAGATGGGGGTTTCTATGTTCCAGAGACCCCCCTTTGTAACCACGCATTCCTTGGGGAAAGAATATCTCCCTTTATTTAATTTATTTTTATTTAATTATTTATTTATTTATTATTTATTTTTCTCAAATATAAGATTTACCTATGGGGCTCTGTGTTGCCCTACACTTAATACGCATTTATGGCTGATTGGCCGGAACGGTTACAATGCGCCTCTCATAGTCACTGTAAGGATGAGATTCTCCTTGCAATGACTACCGGTTATATCTGGGAAGAGGACATTTTTTTTTCTCCTAGACACGAGGGGAGGGGGGACAAGATTGGTCTCCACTCAACTCTTTGGTTCGTTATATTGATGAAAAATTTTCAATAAAAATAAAAATATTGAACAAGAAAATATTTGGAGGTTCTAAGTAATTTTCTAGTGAGGTGAAGCCACCTCGAGAATGAGGCTTAGAGGTGGAGTAGGCGGTGCACTTATCCACTGACATCACTTCCAGGTCCGCGTGATTGGCTATGCGCCAAGGATGTGGTGGAGAGACGCCGTTTGTGTGTTTAGCTGGAGCTCGAGACACAGACTGACTAATAGTATTGTGGCATGCTTGTTATGACAACCCAATATACTATTTAAGGGTCATTTATGACTTGACTCCTCGCCTATGGAGGAGTTGAGCCCGTGACATTATACATCAGAAAGTACCGTTATCTTGCATGTTTTTTCTATCTACTCTGTGTTTTTATTCATATGTTTTATTCAATAAATTGTTATAGCAGAGAACACTATGGATCTCTTTCTTGTGTTCCCTACCATATGTTTATTCTGAGAGTGGAGTTCTTGATGTAGAGAGGAAAAGAGGAGTGATCCTTCATTACAGTGATTTGGTAGGAGATCAATTAAAGCGCTGTATACCTTGTGGTGTTTCCAGTTGAGAATGTTGAATGTTTAAAGAGGAGTGATCCTTCATCCCAGTGCTCTTATCAGGTGGATACTTAATTGATGCTTTGCAGACTCTGTAGTGGGGTTTCCAGTTGAGGTGAGCAGGTTATTCACCTAGACGTGGTGGTGAAGGCGTAGCTAAGAAGACTTGTCATATTAAATGCACTGTGGTGTTTTTGGACTTTTTATAGATATATATGTATATCACATATGGGCTGTTTATGATTAGAGTGAATATTACAATATACAATAGTATATATGAATAAATATTGCACCTTTTTTGATTGCGCTGGACCTATTATTTTTAAATAGATATTCTTCACTAGAGGGGTTGTGAAATGACCCGTTGAGTGCCTCAGCAGCAATCACATCACAAAGTTTAAAAATAGAAACACTTTGATCTGAGCATGCGTGGCACTTTGTCCGAATGGAATTCTCTACACACAATCGGACAAAGTCCGATCGGATCATGTTGTCGGAAAATTGTATAGGGTTGTGCTATCTTGACATTTCATGTCTTTGAAACTGTGATAGGTAGTGAGGAAGTGAAATTGCCAATTTATGCCCTTAGAAAGCCAGAATGAGGTGATTGGTTTTTGGAGTCCTGTACGTGGCTAGACTGTAAATGTCTCTCGCACGTGGTATCCCCATACTCAGGAGAAGCAGCAGAATGTATTTTGGGGTGTAATTCCACACATACCCATGGCATGTGTGAGTAATATATCATTTAGTGACAACTTTGTGAAAAAAAATAGAACATTTTAATTTGTAAATTGAAACTTGTGGCAAAATATAAAATATTCAATGAACTCAACATGCCTCTCAGCAATTAGCTTGGGGTGTCTACTTTCCAAAAAGGGGTCATTGGGGGTGGTTGTGCTATCTTGACATTTCAGGACCTCCGAAACTGTGATAAGTAGTGAGGAAGTGAAATGAGCATTTTACACCCTTTGAAATCCTGAAGGCGGTGATTGGTTTTCGGGCACCCGTACGTGGCTAGGCTCCCAAAAAGTCTCACACATGTGGTATCCTCATCCTCAGAAGAAGAAACAGAATGTATTTTGGGGTGTGATTCCACATATACCCATGACATGTGAACAATGTATAATTTTCGTGGCAACTTTGTGTAAACAGTGTTTTTTTTATTTTTTAATAACTTAAAAATGAAATATTCAATGGGCTCAACATGCCTCTCAGCAAATTCCTTGGGGTGTCTAATTTCCAAAAAGGGGTAATTTGATGGGGGGTTGTACTGCCCTGCCATTTCAGTACCTCAAGAAATGAGGTAGGCAGTCATAAACTAAAAGCAGCGTAAATTCCAGTAAATATACCATAGTTTGTAGACGCTATAACTTTTGGATAAACCAATAAATATAGGCTTATGAATTTTTTTTGTTACCCAAAAAACATAGCTGAATACATTTTGGCCTAAATGTATGAAAATAATTAAGTTTATTTGATATTTTTTATAACAAAAAGTAGAAAATATAATTTTTTTTCAAAATTTTAATATTTTTTCATTTATATCGCAAAAAAAACAAAAACCCAGTGGTGATAAAATACCACCAAAAGAAAGCTCTATTTGTGGAAAAAAAAGGACACTAATTTTGTTTGGGTACAGCTTTGCAGGACAGCACAAAAAGTGCTCTAGTCAGGTAGGTAATCTTCTGGAGGTCAAGTGGTTAAGATGTAACAGCAGCCTGTGGTTACATAATGAAGTGTGAGTACTTCCTATGGGGGAGCTGAGTGACCAGACAGGACATCATTTATATACTACCTTAGTGCATCATTTTCATAAAAGTATACTTACTGCTTAATCCTGGGAGTCTGTACAACTGTCTGTCGATAAATCCCTGTACGGGTATCAGTTCACTTTTAGGAGTTGTGTCTCCAGAAAAGCATGCATTTGATCTGCAAGAGCCTATATTTTTAGGCTGTATTGAAGCAGCATAAAAGCTGCATTGTATGCATATCTGCTTCGTTGATCCTGCAAATCTGGTATGGGGCCAAGTGCAGTTGGGCAGGTTCAGCATAATATGGTAATATGAAATGCTTGCGTAATTTCATAAGCACTGCATTCATGCTTGTTTGCATAGGAACTCCGTTCATGTTTGAGTGCATAAACATTGCGTTCAGGCTTGTTTGCATAAGAACTGTGTTCAGGCTTCTTGCATGGGAACTGCATTCAGGCCTGTTTACATAGGAACTGCATTCATGCTTGTTTGCATTGGAACTGCGTTCATGCTGGTTTGCATAGGAACTGTGTTCATGCTTGTTTGCATCTGAACTGCTTTTATGCTGAGCCTCCAGTAAGCCTCACTTACCTATTTGCATAAACACGTTTGCACAAGCACATGCTTGCATGGACGCATGTTTGCATACTTTCATAAACATATGTTTGCATTAATGCATTCTTGCATACTTACATAGACACGTTTGCTTACATAGGCATGGTCACACCAAATTCCGACCGCCAAGAACGTGGTGACGTACAACACGTACGATGGGACTAGAAAAAGGAAGTTCAATACCTAGTAGCCAATAGCTTCCATCTTGTAGTTGAAACCGAGCATGCGTGAGTTTTTGCTCGTTGGAATTGCATACACATGATCGGAATTTTCGATCGTGTGTATGCAAGTTTTTCCATCGGAAAAATTGAGAACATGCTATCAAATTTCTGCTGGCGGGAATTCGGCCAGCTGAATTCCGATGGAGCATACACACGGTCGCATTTTCCGATGAAAAGCTCTCATCGGTCTTTTGCTGGCCGAAATTCCGATCGTGTGTACGCGGCATAACAGGAGGAAGGAGGTTCTGATTCCTTTATATAGATCTTTAGTGAGAGCTCATTTAGAATACTGTGTCCAGTTCTGGAGACCTCACTTACAAACAGATATTGATAAGATAGAACTAGTTCAGAGACAGGTAACAAAAATGGTGAAAGGTTTGGGAGATAAAACATATCAAGAGCGACTTAATATGTACAGTCTGGAGGAAAGAAGGGAAAGGGAGACATGATTGAAACCTTTAAATACTTTAGGAGGTGAATAAGGTTCAAGAAGTCAGTCTTTTCAATAAGAAACCAAAATCAAGAACACGAGGACATGACCTCAAATTAACTGGAGGAAAGTTCAAAACTAATCTTAGAAAGTATTATTTTACTGAAAGGGTGGATGATGATTGGAATAAACTACCAACAGAGGTAGTGAGACAGTCAACAGTAAACGTCTTCAAACATGCTTGGAATAAACATAAATCTATAGTCAGACAACAAGGTTAATGAAAAAAAACAAAAAAAAATGGCCAGACTTGATGGACTTCTCAGTCTTTTTCTGCTGTCACTATGTTTCTATTTTGCATAAATACGTGTTTGCATGCTTGCATGGATACGTTTCCATGTTTGCAAAGACGCATGCTTGCATGAACACATATTTGCATAAATGTATATTTGCATAAACTCATACTTGCATACTTGCATAAACACATGCTGTTATTAACGCATGTTTTTTGTTTGAACTACATACATACATGTTTAATTGCACATACATATGTGCTATTTGCATTTAACTGTGTACATATGTGCTTATTTGCCTTGAACTGCATACATACAATATGTGCTTTTTTTGCATTAAACTGCATACATATGTGCTTATTTGCATTGAACTGCATACATATGTGCTTATTTGCCTTTAACTATGTACATAAATGCATGAATGGCAAGAATACTTATATACCTGCATGTTTGCATACCTAGGTACCTACATAATGGCATACCTGAGTACCTGCATACTTACAGTGCCTTGCAAAGTATTCACCCCACTTGGCTTTTTATCTATTTTGTTACATTACAGCCTTTAGTTCAATGTTTTTTAATCTGAATTATATGTGATGGATCAGGAGAACTAAGTTGGTGAAGTAAAATTGGAAAAATATATACATAAAACTATTTTTCAGAAATAAAAAAAATGATAATTGTCATGTGTGAATATATTCACCCCCTTTGCTCTGAAGCCCATAAAAAGCTCTGGTGCAACCAATTACCTTCAAAAGTCACATAATTAGTGAAATGATGTCCATCTGTGTGCAATCTAAGTGTCACATGATCTGTTATTACATATACATATCTTTTTGAAAGGCCCCAGAGGCTGAAACATCTAAGCAAGAGGCACGACCAAGGAACTCTCCAAACAAGTAAGGGACACTGTTGTTGCGAAGTACAAGTCAGGGTTAGGTTATAAAAAAATATCCAAATCTTTCATGATCCCTAGGAGCACCATCAAATCTATCATAACCAAATGGCAAGAATGTGGCACAACAGCAAACCTGCCAAGAGACGGCCACACACCAAAACTCACGGATCGGGCAAGGAGGGCATTAATCAGAGAGGCAGCAAGGAGACCTAAGGTAACCCTGGAGGAGCTGCAGAGTTCCACGACAGAGACTGTAGTATCTGTACATAGGACAACAATAAGCCGGACTTTATGGCATTTTGAGTTTGTGAAAAGGCATGTGGGAGACTCCCAAAATGTATGGAGGAAGGTGCTCTGGTCGGATGAGACTAAAATTGAACTTTTTGGCCATCAAAGAAAATGCTATGTCTGGCGCAAACCCAACACATCACATCACGCAAAGAACACCATCCCCACAGTGAAACATGATGGTGGCAGCATCATGCTGTGGGGATGTTTTTCAGCAGTCGGGACTGGGAAACTGGTCAGAGTTGAGGGAAAGATGGATGGTGCCAGCAGGACAATGGCCCAAAAACACACTGCTAAACCAACACTTGAGTGGTTTAAGGGGACACATGTAAATGTGTTGGAATGGCCTAGTCAAAGCCCAGACCTCCATCCAATAGAAAATCTGTGGTCAGACTCAGTGGCGGCCTGTCAGTAGGGGGTGCTGCCCCCCCCCCCCAGGCAGTCACAAAAAAATAGATATTTTTTTTAAACATGGCCCTTTAAAAGAAAAAGAAAAAAAGTCTTTAAGTGCAGTGTGTTAGGGCGCCGCTGGACACAGTGCACTATGGGAAGCGCCACATCTATGCAATCACAAGATTGCAGATGCGGCTTTCATTGGCGGGGTTTGGAACTGCTTTGCGGTGCGATCCATTGCACGGAGCAGCATCCGCCGGCCAGTTGCTTTGTTCTCAGTGTGAGAACAAAGTCACTTCTGGCGCCCGGCGCTGCCTAATCCCCTTGTGTTCAGTGGAGAGGGGAGGCCCCTCCCCTCTCCACAGATCACATGGAGAAAGACAGGAAGTAGTTGCAGGGGAGAGAGAGACAGACACAATATGAAGGATGGCTGTGCTGCTGGGGACACATATGTATGGAGGGGCTCCCCTGGAGACATAGATGTGAGGGGCTCCGCTGGGGACACAGATGTATTGAGGGGCTCCGCTTGGGACACAGATGTAAGGAGGAGCTCCGCTGCTGGGGACACATGTATGGAGGGACTCCACTGGAGACAGAGATGTAAGGAGGGGCTCTGCTGGGGACACAGATGTATTGAGGGGCTCCACTTGGAACACGGATGTGAGTTGGTGCACCGCTGGGGACACAGATATAAGGAGGGGCTCCGCTGGGGACACAGATGTATGGAGGGGCCCTGCCGGGGGACATCAGATGTAAGGAGGGGCTCCACTGGGGACACAGATGTGAGGAGGGACTCCACTGATAGGGACACTGATGTAAGGAGGGGCTCCACTGGGGACACAGATATAAGGAGGGGCTCCGCTGGGGACACAGATGTAAGGAGGGCCTCCGCTGATGGTGACACTGATGTAAGGAGGGACTCTTCTGAAGGGGACACTGATGTAACGAGGGGCTCCGCTGGGGGCACAGATATAAGGAGGAACTCCACGGATGGGGCACAGATGTAAGAAGGGGCTCCGATGGGGACACTGATGTAAGGAGGGACTCCACTGGGGACACAGATGTAAGGCGGGACTCCGCTGGGGACACAGATGTAAGGAGGGACTCTGCTGAGGGGGGCACAGATGTAAGTAGGGACTCCACTGGGGACACGGATGTAAGGAGGGACTCTGCTGGGGCACCTGATGTAAGGAGGGACCCTGCTGGGGGCACCTGATGTAAGAAGGGACTCTGTTGGGGGCACCTGATGTAAGGAGGGACTCTGCTGTTTGTACCTGATGTAAGGAGGGACTCTGCTGGGGGTACCTGATGTAAGGACGGACTCCGCTGGGGGCACCTGATGTAAGGACGGACTCTTCTGGGGGCACCTGACGTAAGGACGGACTCCGCTGGGGGCACCTGATGTAAGGACAGACTCCGCTGGGGGGCACCTGATGTAAGGACGGACTCCGCTGGGGGCACCTGATGTAAGGACGGACTCCGCTGGGGGCACCTGATGTATGGGTGGACTCTGCTGGGGGCAACTGATGTAAGGATAGACTCTGCTGGGTGCAACTGATGTAAGGATAGACTCTGCTGGGAACACCAGATGTAAGGATGGACTCCTCTGGGGACAACTGATGGCATCTGGTGGCAGATGACACACTCAGGGCTCCCACTGATTCTGCATTATGGTGAGTTGAATGATTTCATTTTATATTACAATGTAATAATAGAAATAATGTGCTTCAATCATCCTGACACCATAACAACCATGGTGCCAGGGTGATTGAATGCTAACACCAGGTGTATGGAGAATCTTTATCTGCTGATTGTTAAACTTTATAGAATACACATATTTTTATTGTTGTGTAAGATCTGGGCCTGCTGTCCCTCCCTCTCTCCCTCTATCCCTCGTTCGTTAATCTCAGACCCCGACTACACCCCCTTAGAGCAATACCATTTAAGCCATAACCACTATTTTGCTGAAAACGCGCCCATTTTTGCCAAGTGGTAGGGTTCAAAAAGGAAGGGCAGGGTTTGGCGCCCCCCCCCCCCCCATCCTAAAACTTCACCAGCTGCCACTGTGAATGAATATACAATTAATGGAGTCATTTCACATAGTTTTTTTTTTAAGTTTATTTATACTCATGTATTCACATTCTATTTATATGTTAATGTGTAATTGTTAGCATAGTGCTGTGGAATAAGCATTTGAAACACTTCAAGGTATTTTCTGAAAAGGCATAGTAAGTCTTTTGAAAATTATTATATATTTTTTGCCAAAAGTGTTTGGAAAATTCAGGACAGAAAATGATAATGTATTTTTTTTAAAACAAAGTTGTCAATAAATAAGATATTTCTAATACATATCGTAGTAATATTTAGAATTACACCCCAAAACATATTCTGCTACTCCTCCCATGTAGAGATGGCCTTGCGGTTCGCGGCGAACTTTGCTCGTTTGCGATTCGCCAAACCGGCGGACTTCTGTTGCTGATCGCGGCGGCCATATTTGTTTACATTGTGAAGAACTTTGACCCATGACACATCCATCATGGGGTACAGGACAGCCAATTGAGACATTTCAGCACATGGACATACCCCCTACCTTATAAATAGACCTGATCTGGCGGCCATTTTACATTCTGTCTTTTGTCAGTGTAGGGAAAGGACGCTGTGTGGAGCTGGGACAGTCAGTCTAATCACTAGCTAGCTATTACTATTAGGTCCACAAAAGTCCTTTTAAGGACTGGTATAGGTGAACAGTATATAGGGTTGTAATACACTTATAATATACTTTCTTTCAAATATAGAAAGTATATTATGGTGCACTGCTGACTGCTGTGCTACTGAGTGCTGACCGATTCTGCAGCTGTCTTTTATCAGTGTAGGGACTGAGGGACAGTTTGGTGTTTGGAGCAGGGACAGTCTGCAATTCACTAGCTACTAGGTCCACAAAGGTCCTTTTAAGGACTGGTATAGGTGTACAGTATATAGGGTTGTAATACACATATAATATACTTTCTTTCAGATATAGAAAGTATATTATGGCGCACTGCTGACTGCTGTGCTGCTGAGTGCTGACCGATTCTGCAGCTGTCTTTTATCAGTGTAGGGACTGAGGGACAGTTTGGTGTTTGGAGCAGGGACAGTCTTCAATTTACTAGCTACTAGGTCGACAAAGGTCCTTTTAAGGACTGGTATAGGTGTACAGTATATAGGGTTGTAATACACGTATAATATACTTTCTTTCAAATATAGAAAGTATATTATGGTGCACTGCTGTGCTGCTGAGTGCTGACCGATTCTGCAGCTGTCTTTTCTCAGTGTAGGGAGGGACAGTTTGGAGTTTGGAGCAGGGACAGTCTGCAATTCACTAGCTACTAGGTCCACAAAGGTCCTTTTAAGGACTGGTATAGGTGTACAGTATATAGGGTTGTAATACACGTATAATATACTTTCTTTCAAATATAGAAAGCATATTATACTGCACTGCTGTGCTGCTGAGCTGAGTGCTGACCGATTCTGTAGCTGTCATTTCTCAGTGTAAGGAGGGACAGTTTGGTGTTTGGAGCAGGGACAGTCTGCAATTCACTAGCTACTAGCTAGCTACTATTAGGTCCACAAAGGTCCTTTTAAGGACTGGTATAGGTGTACAGTATATAGGGTTGGAATACATGTATAATATACTTTCTTTCAAATATAGAAAGCATATTATAGTGCACTGCATGCAGTGCTGCTGACCGATTCTGCAGCTGTCTTTTCTCAGTGTAGGGAGGGACAGTTTGGTGTTTGGAGCAGGGACAGTCTGCAATTCACTAGCTACTACTAGGTCCACAAAGGTCCTTTTAAGGACTGGTATAGGTGTACTATTTGGTGTGCAGTATATAGGGGTGTAATACACGTATAAAATATTTTCATATATAGAAATCATAGTATAGTGCATTTCCACTGTGCAGCATTGTGACTGCTGAGCGGTTCTGCAGCGATACTACAAAGAGTGACAAACACAATTAGAAAAAAGTATTATAACTGGTGTGATCAGTGGCCCCCCAAAACGACAGATTGAAGCGGGGTGTTATATACCTTCTTCCACATACATACTGCACTTCTCTAGAGACTTTTGTCACAGGGTCATTTAAAAAATGACAGGCAGGGGAAGAGGCAGGCCCTTCCGCAGGGGTGGTAGGGGTAGGGCAGGAGCAACAGGCTTGAGCCAAAGTGGGAAATTGCAGAAGGTGCATTCGATTACATCAAAGGACGCACCAGACTTGGTTGAGTGGCTCACTCAGCCTTACTCTTCTGCACCCTCCTCATCCTCTCAATCTGCACCCTCTTCTTCACTCTCTGCTGTGTGCACCCCCAAAGATACTACCACCAACACCACCACCACCATATACCCTCCGCTTGAGTCACAGGAATTATTTTCCGATCCATCACAAGACATTGCTGATGCGCAGCCACTCTTGGCATTGGATCAGGAAGAGGAGGTAGCAACAACCGCCACTCAGCAGTCTGACGACAGTACCCAGATCAGCCCAAGGAGGACGTTGGTCCCCGGTGTTGCTGCCTACTCCGAGATCTCTAAGTATAGTGGTGGGGAAGGTGACG
This sequence comes from Lithobates pipiens, assembly GCF_037356315.1. Lineage (NCBI taxonomy): Eukaryota > Metazoa > Chordata > Amphibia > Anura > Ranidae > Lithobates > Lithobates pipiens. Next base: position 237,481,461 of record NW_027507785.1, on the reverse strand, counting down.
TCGATGATTACGTGTCTAGTGATGTCAGGTGGGTGCCCACAAGAGAGGAAGAGGAGTGGAGTTCAGAGGGAGATATGGACCAGCAGATAGGGAGGAGAAGCAGGCGGAACTTACATTACACAGGAGGGACAAACCAGACTGCTAGTGTATCAGGAGCGAGGCATCAACCACGTACGGTCACATCTGGCGCTCCCAGGACGTCGGCACAAGGCTCCGCAGTGTGGGCTTTTTAAACGTGTCTGCTGCTGACAATAGTGTTGCCATCTGAAGCCTTTGCAGTCAACGCATAAGTCGTGGTAAGCCCAACACTTACCTAGGGACGACCGCCTTAAGAAGGCACATGAGCTGCCATCACCAAGCCCAGTGGGAGCAATGGAACCCACAAATCCACACTCCAGGCTCTCATCGTCCAGCCTAGTCTTCTACTTCTTCTCCTCTCTCCTCACAATTGTCCTCCACTCCACCTTCCATCATGTCGACCTCACGTTTTTCTGGAAAAAGGTAGGCTTCCATGGGCCAAATGTTTGAGTGTAAAAAAATGATGACGCCAGATAACCCTCTTGCCCAACGGTTGACCGCTGGCTTGTCAGAACTGATAGCCCGCCTACTGCTATATTATAAACTGGTGGCCTGGAGGCCTTTCGAAAATTTGTGGCCATTGGAACACCACAATGGAAGGTCCCAGGAAGGAAGTATTTCTCACAGAAGGGCATCCCAGAGCTATATGGCCATGTTCAGCGGCAAGTGAATGTATCTCTGGCACACAATGTCGGTGCCAAGATACATCTGACCACAGGCACGTGGTCTAGCAAACACAGGCAGGGAAGGTATATAACTTTTACTGCCCACTGGGTGAACCTTCTGACGGCTGTCAAGCATGTAACCTGTGGCACCCGTGTAGATTTGGTTTTACCGCCACGGATTGCATGTAGGCCTGCCTCTTCTTCTCCTCCTCCTACTCCATCCTCCCTCTCCTCCTTGGCTGACTCCTCCTTTTCTGCTGCTAGCGTCTCTTCCGCTGCACCGCCCAAGATCCCCAGAACCTATTCGACATGCCAGGTGAGACGTTGCCATGCTGTGCTGCGTCTGTTGTGCCTGGAAGCAAAGAGCCACACTGGCCCGGCACTTCTTTCAGCTTTGCGTTCAGAGGCAGATCAGTGGCTAACACTGCTCAATCTGACAGTTAGTAAAGTGGTTTGTGACAATGGTGCCAATCTGCTTAGCACATTGAAACAGAGCAAAATTACACATCTGCCATGCATGGCACACGTCTTAAACTTGATCGTGCAGTGATTCGTTGTCAAATACCCTGGGGACCAGGACATCTTGTGGCATGCAAGGAAAATCTTGGCCCATTTCAGAAAATCTTACACGGCCATGGCTCGCCTTGCTGACACTCAGCAGCGACACAATCTGCCGGTCAGACATCTTATTTGCGATTGCCCGACGCGATGGAACTCAACCTTCGATATGCTTGATAGGCTGCTCCAGCAGAAATGTACAGTTAACGACTACCTGTACGAACTCTGCGGCAGAACAGGTTCTGGGGAGCTTGTTTTTTTTCACCGCGCCAGTGGCTACTCATGCGCGATGCATGCAGACTTCTGCGGCCATTTGATGAGATCACCAAACTGGTCAGTCACAGCCATGGCGCCATTAGTGACATCATACCTTATGCCTTCTTTATGGAGCGTGCATTGCGCCGTGTCATGGATCAAGCCATTGAGGAGCAGGAAGATGAGGAAGTCGCAATGCTGGATGAATTCCCGGGGGGGCTACTCTATCTGCGACAAGTCAACAACAGGAGTCTCAAGAGGAGTCAGAGGAGGATGGTGCCGGGGCGGATGAGGAGGAGCAAGAAGAGCATGCTTTAAACCTTTCTGGGATCCCTGTTGTGCGTGGATGGGGAGAGGAGAACGAGGAGGATGACATTATCCTGGATGATGAGCAGGAGCCAGGCCACCACACCACTTCCAGTTTAGTGCAAATGGGGGCCTTCATGCTCCAGTGTTTTAACAGGGACCCCCGTATAAAAAGAATAAAGGTCAAGGACCAGTACTGGGTGGCAACATACTTAGACCCCCCGGTACAAACACAAAATGGGCGGAGAGAGGGCTGTCAGAATGGAGCACTTCGAGGCCTTGCTTCGAGAAATGCTGCATTCTGCTTTTGCGTGCGCTGGCAGAGGAGGAATTCCCACTCCCAGAGAAAGAGTTGCGGGTACCAATCCAACAGCGCCTGCAAGAAGAGGGCGGTATGAAGATGTGTTGGTGACTTCTGATATGAGATCATTCTTTCAGCCAACCCATCGACAGGTCTCATCCGGATCCAGCATCAGGGAATGCCTAGACCGACAGGTGTCCTACTAAATCGGGTTAACGGCCGATGTGGACGCTCTGAGAAGTGATGAACCCCTGGACTACTGGGTGGGCAGGCTTGACCTCTAGCCAAAGCTTGCCCAATTTGCAATGGAACTGTTGGCTTGCCCCTCGTCCAGTGTCCTGTCCAAAAAGACGTTCAGCGCAGCAGGGGGGATCGTGACTGATAAGCGCACTTGCCTAGCTCACGACAGGCGAGTGCTCTCTATCACTGTGCTGGTGTCAGTGCTCTCACGGTGCTGGTGTCAGTGCTCTCTATCTTGGTGCTTGTGTCAGTGCTCTCTATCTCAGTGCTGGTGTCAGTGCTCTCTATCTCGGTCCTGGTGTCAGTGCTCTCTCTATCTCAGTGCTGGTGTGGTGTCAGTGCTCTCTATGTCGGTGCTGGTGTCAGGGCTCTCTGTCATGGTGCTGGTGTCAGTGCTCTCTATCACGGTGCTGGTGTCAGTGCTCTCTATCACGGTGCGGTGCTGGTGTCAGTGCTCTCTATCACGGTGCTGGTGTCAGTGCTCTCTATCTCGGTGCTGGCGTCAGTGCTCTCTATCTCGGTGCTGTCGTCAGTGCTCTCTATCACGGTGCTGGTGTCAGTGCTCTCTATCTCGGTGCCGGTGTCAGTGCTCTCTATCTCGGTGCTGGTGTCAGTGCTCTATCTCGGTGCGGGTGTGGTGTCAGTGCTCTCTATCTCTTTGCTGGTGTCAGGGCTCTCTATCACAGTGCTGGTGTCAGTGCTCTCTATCACGGTGCTGGTGTCAGTGCTCTCTATCACGGTGCTGGTGTCAGTGCTCTCTATCACAGTGCTGGTGTCAGTGCTCTCTATCTCGGTGCTGGTGTCAGTGCTCTCTATCTCGGTGCTGGCGTCAGTGCTCTCTATCTCAGTGCTGGCGTCAGTGCTCTCTATCATGGTGCTGGTGTCAGTGCTCTCTATCATGGTGCTGGTGTCAGTGCTCTCTATCTCGGTGCTGGTGTCAGTGCTCTCTATCACGGTGCTGGTGTCAGTGCTCTCTATCTCGGTGCTGGCTTGGAAGTTTCTTCGGCATTTGTAGCGCATAGAGCAGCCCATTGAAATGAATGGGCTGCCCTACACTTGACTTACATCTTTATTATCCATCCTGTCAGTACACCTTTAAATCCTTAAACACATGCTTTCCTACTTGCTCACCTGTTCAACCCAAATTCCTTCTCTGCCTACCTCTGCACACCCTACAGTAATTTGCTTACCTTTGCAGAACAGGCTGAAGATAGGCTTAATGACCACAGTTGTAGGCAGGAATATCAAGCATGACCCTTTACCTCCCCAGTGGGCAGCATTCAGTATAGGTGATGGTGGATATGACCTCAGGGGGGCATGATAAACATATGAATACTGCCTCTATTTACATATGAATCCTGCTGGTCTGCCTCTATTTACATATGAATGCCACCACTATTTACATATCATTGTCGGTATTTACATATAAACACAGGGTCTGCAGGTGAGTTATCTGTACACAACAATAGGGCAGAACTGGGCAGCATTAGTAACAGAACTTCACACTGAGATATCAGGACACAGCACAGGACTAAAACTTCAAGGGACAAGGGAATTTAAACTGGGATAGTTGGCAAGTATGAGGCAGCTGCTTAGGGCCCCATAACAATGGCAGGGCCCAGGGCCCTTTTGCCCTGCATTAAAAATGGCCCTGCAGGCAGGGAACATCTCCCTACTGTTTTGACTGCACAGGGGAACCCGGCAGGGGTGTCCTTTATCCCCCCTCCTGTTCGCCATTGCCATTGAGCCTATGGCGGCCCAAATTAGAGCCAACCAATGAATTAGGGGCTTACAATACAAAGCCATCCACAAGAAACTCATGCTAAATGCAGACAATACCATGTTGTTTCTCGGGGACAGAAATTAATCACTAGAGGAGATTATGTCCTTGATCTGACATTTCGGAAGGTATTCTGGGTTCGTGATCAACAGGTCCAAGTCCTCTCTCATGATGCTGGACGCATGTCCAGACGGCGGAGTGCAAACAGTTAGGGCGGTGCCAGTTATACCCAGTCTTAAATACCTGGGTGTGCAGGTTACTCCCGAACCCAGAGATTTTATTTCATTGAACCTTTCTCCGCTTGTCAATATCATTTGAGATAAAGCCAAAATCTGGTCCTGACTTAAAATGTCCCTGGTAGGGCGGATAAACCTTATTAAAATGGTGTTTATGCCACAGCTTCTATATATGCTCCATAATACCCCAATGGTGATCCCTCTTAACCACTTAAGGACCGCCGTATTGCCATTGTACGTCATCGCAATGGCACCGGCAGGCACAAGCACGTACATGTACGTACTTGCCTTCCAGCGGGTGGGGGGTCCGATCGGACCCCCTCCCGCTGGATACGGCGGTCCGTTTTGCTTCAGGAGCGATCCGAGATGAGGGGATGGCCATTGGTTTCTGGCCATCCCCTCTCGATCGCTCCTGGCGAATGAGAAGCTTCCTCCCTCTGTGTATAGTAAACACAGGCAGGGAGGAAGTGATGTCATTCTCCTCGGGGCGGTCTTTTTGACCGGACTACGAGGAGAAGACAGAAAGTAAGTGTGCACCAACACTACACTGACATGTAGGCACACACAGGCACACAACCCCCCCCCCCCCCCCCGATCACCCACTTTTGCCAGTGTCACTAAGCGATAATTTTTCTGATCGCTGCATTAGTGTCGCTAGTGTCGCTAGGTAGCTAGTTATTTTTTTATGTTCACCGCCAGGTTTTTATAGCGCTAGGTACCCCGATATACTACCCAATAATGGTTTTAACCCCCTGATTGCCCCTAGTTAACCCTTTCACCCCCTTTTGTCAGTGTTACTAAGCGATCATTTTTCTGATCGCTGCATTAGTGTCGCTAGGTAGCTAGTTATTTTTTTAGGTTCACCGCCAGGTTTTTATAGCGCTAGGTACCCCGATATACTACCCAATAATGGTTTTAACCCCCTGATTGCCCCTAGTTAACCCTTTCACCCCCTTTTGCCAGTGTTACTAAGCGATCATTTTTCTGATCGCTGCATTAGTGTCGCTAGTGTCGCTAGGTAGCTAGTTATTTTTTTAGGTTCACCGCCAGGTTTTTATAGCGCTAGGTACCCCGATATACTACCCAATAATGGTTTTAACCCCCTGATTGCCCCTAGTTAACCCTTTCACCCCCTTTTGCCAGTATCACTAAGCAATCGTTTTTCTGATCGCTGCATTAGTGTCACTGATGTCACTAGGTAGCTAGTTATTTTTTTAGGTTCACCGCCAGGTTTTTATAGCGCAAGGTACCCCCATATACTACCCAATAATGGTTTTAACCCCCTGATTGCCCCTAGTTAACCCTTTCACCCCCTTTTGCCAGTGTCACTAAGAGATCATTTTTCTGATCGCTGCATTAGTGTCACTGATGTCACTAGGTAGCTAGTTATTATTTTAGGTTCACCGCCAGGTTTTTATAGCGCTAGGTACCCCCATATACTACCCAATAATGGTTTTAACCCCCTGATTGCCCCTAGTTAACCCTTTCACCCCCTTTTGCCAGTGTCACTAAGAGATCATTTTTCTGATCGCTGCATTAGTGTCGCTAGGTAGCTAGTTATTTTTTTAGGTTCACCGCCAGGTTTTTATAGCGCTAGGTACCCCCATATACTACCCAATAATGGTTTTAACCCCCTGATTGCCCCTAGTTAACCCTTTCACCAGCGATCACAGTATAAGTGTCACTGGTGACGCTGGTTAGCCAGTTAGTTATTTAGGTTCCCTGTCAGGTTTTTATATAGCGCCAGGGACCCCCATATACTACCTAATAAAAATTTGAACCCCCTGATTGCCCCTAGTTAACCCTTTCACCAGTGATCACCGTATAAGTGTTACGGGTGACTCTGGTTAGTTTGCTTTTTATAGCATCAGGGCACCCACCATTTATTACCCAATAAAGGTTTAACCCCCTGATCACCCGGCGGGTGATATCAATTAGGTTTTAGGGTCAGGGTCTGCGTCGCCCCAGGCAGCGCTAGGTTAGTGCCAGTACCGCTAACACCCACACGCAAAGCATAAACCTCCCGTAGTGGTATAGAATCTGAACAGATCAATATCTGATCTGATCAGATCTATACTAGCATCCCCAGCAGTTTAGGGTTCCAAAAAAACGCATTGTTAGCGGGATCAGCCCAGATACCTGCTGGCACCTGCGTTTTGCCCCTCTGCCCAGCCCACCCAAGTGCAGTATCGATCGATCACTGTCACTTACAAAACACTAAACACATAACTGCAGCGATCGCAGAGTCAGGCCTGATCCCTGCGATCGCTAACAGTTTTTTTTGGTAGCATTTTATATTTAAATCCGGAAGGCAGTGCTTGGTTTTCGGGGTCCCGTATGTGGCTAGGCTCCCAAAAAGTCCACCACATGTGGTATCCCCGTACTCAGGAGAAGCAGCAGAATTTATTTTGGGGTGTAATTTGACTTATGCCCATAGCATGTGTGAGCAATATATCATTTAGTGACAACTTTGTGCAAAAAAAATTGTAAAATTCCTGCAACTTGTGGCAAAATATAAAATATTGCATGGACTCAACATGCCTCTCAGTAAATAGCTTGGCGTGTCTACTTTCCAAAATGGGGTCATTTGGGGGGGTTTTGTGCTATTTTGGCATTTTATGGCCTTTGAAACTGTGATAGGTAGTGAGGAGTGAAATCAAAAATTTGCACCCTTAGAAACCCTGAAGGCAGTGATTGGTTTTCGAGGTGCCGTACGCAGCCAGACTCCCAAAAAGTCCCACATATGTGGTATCCTCGTACTCAGGAGAAGCAGCAGAATATATTTTGGGGTGCAATTCCACATATAACTATGGCATGTGTGAGCAATATATCATTTAGTGACAACTTTTTGTAAACTTTTTTTTTTGTGTCATTATTCAATCACTTGGGACAAAAAAAATATTCAATTGGCTCAACATGCCTCTCCACAACTTCCTTGGGGTGTCTACTTTCCAAAATTGGGTCATTTGGGGGGGGGGTTTGTGTTATTTTGGCATTTTATGGCCTTCGAAACTGTGATAGGTAGAGAGGAGTGAAATCAAAAATTTGCACCCTTAGAAATCCTGAAGGCAGTGATTGGTTTTCGGGGTGCCGTACGCGGCCAGACTCCCAAAAAGTCCCACATATGTGGTATCCTCGTACTCAGGAGAAGCAGAAGAATATATTTTGGGGTGCAATTCCACATATAACTATGGCATGTGTGAGCAATATATCATTTAGTGACAACTTTTTGTAAACTTTTTTTTTTTTTGTGTCATTATTCAATCACTTGGGACAAAAAAAAAAATATTCAATGGGCTCAACATGCCTCTCCACAACTTCCTTGGGGTGTCTACTTTCCAAAATGGGGTCATTTTGGGGGGGGGGTTTGTACTGCCCTGCCATTTTAGCACCTCAAGAAATGAGATAGGCAGTCGTAAATTAAAAGCTGTGTAAATTCCAGAAAATGTACTCTAGTTTGTAGACGCTATAACTTTTGCGCAAACCAATAAATATACGCTTATTGACATTTTTTTACTAAAGACATGTGGCTGAATACATTTTGCCCTAAATGTATGACTAAAATTGAGTTTATTCGATTTTTCTTATAACAAAAAGTAGAAAATATCATTTTTTCTCAAAATTTTCGGTCTTTTTCCATTTATATCGCAAAAAATAAAAATCGCAGAGGCAATCAAATACCATCAAAAGAAAGCTCTATTTGTGGGAAGAAAAGGACACAAATTTCATTTGGGTACAACATTGCATGACCGCACAATTACCAGTTAAAGCAGTGCAGTTCGAAATTGTAAAAAGACCTCTGGTCCTTAGGCTGTTAATTGGTCCGGGGCTGAAGTGGTTAAAGTGTTTCGCATAATCAACTCCATTTTCAGGGCTTTCATCTGGCTTAATAAACCCAGCAAATTAAACTGGAGCAACTACAGAAGCCAAAAGAGAGGGGGGGGCTTGCGCTACCCAACCCTTGGATTTACTATTTGGCTGCACAGTTGAAGCACACTGTAGCTCATACCATGGTAGACGAGCAGGAGACAGAAGGGGAGTGTGCAGACTTTGACCCCATTACAGCCATTATGTGTCATGCTACCGGAACCGCGGATATAGTGGTGGGGTTAGAGCCACTTTGCATATGCTAAATCCAATAAAAGATTTCCAGCATACGTGCTCATGCAAAATGTATGGAACAAACTCAGGCAGCTACAGAATGTAGAGGAATTTACCAGTTTCAGCCTGATTTGGGCTAATGGACACTACGAGGAACTGCAGAAATTGGAGTGTGGGGGCCGGTGGAGGAGTCACGGGGTCACGCTCCTGAGACATATTTTTGCTGATGGAAGGTTGTAGCCTTTTTCAGCATTGAAGAAGCAGTTTTACCTCCCCAACACAATGCTCTTCCACTACCTGCAGCTGCAACATGGAGTGCGGGCACAGTCTGACGGGGCTCCATGGGCTCTTTCGCCGACTTCTGTATTTCACTATATGGCAGAGGTGTCTCTGTTTAGGGGCTTCATATCTAGAAGCTACGCCATGATTCTCCACACCCATTTGGAGGGCTATCCTCAGGGAGTGGTGGGCAGGTGGGAAAGGGATGTGGGCACCTTCGAGGAAGATCAGTGGGAGGAGGCACTACAGGCGGTGCAGCTGTGTTCCCTAAATGTGACCCAAAGATTGTCCCAACTGTATATTATCCTTAGAGTTCACTATACACCAACCAGACTGTTTAAAATGGGGATGAGGATGGACTCGCACTGTCCCAGGTGTGCGAGGGACCAAGGTGACCTCATACATCTGCTATGGCGCTGTCCCAAACTACATCGGTTCTGGACGGAGGTGGTATCCACAATCAATACTGCCTTTCAGGTCACAGTGCTGCTGGACCGAAAGCCCTGTCAGCTAGGGATTGTGGACAACATTCCCGGGGGAGACAATCAGAAACATTGCCAGAGCACTGTTTCAACCTCGCAAGCTAATCCTTCAGCACAGGAAGGCAGCTGACCCTCCTGCAGTAAAGGAGTGGTTGGCACAGATGGGAGACACACTCTGTCTGGAATAGAGATGGATGAACTTCCGACGGGACGTTTCGCGAACGCAAACCGCGAACGCGGCCAAAAGTTTGCGAACCGCAAAGTTCGCAGCGAGCCCCATTGACTTTAATGGCAGGCGAACCTTAAAAACCTACAGGTCATATTTTCAGCCACAAAATACTTACTAGCTGTGCACACATAGTCCCACAACATGGCCACTGACATAACAAAAGTATGAAGTGAATCTGGGATCGACAACGACAAGTATTCTTTTTTATCCATTAAATTTTGACAATTCAGGACTCAGGAGCACAAGAAGGCAATGGAGGAGAGGAAAGGTCAGGGTAGGCTATGAAGAGGGTGCAGGAGATGATCACCAGCACCGAGATAGAGAGCACTGACACCAGCACCGAGATAGAGAGCACTGACACCACACCAGCACCGAGATAGAGACCACTGACACCACACCAGCACCGAGATAGAGAGCACTGACAGCACACCAGCACCGTGATAGAGAGCACTGAGACCACACCAGCACTGAGATAGTGAGAGAGCACTATCACCAGCACCGAGATAGAGAGAGTGCACTGACACCAGCACCGAGATAGAGAGCACTGACACCAGCACCGAGATAGAGAGCACTGACACCATCACCGAGATAGAGAGCACTGATACCAGCACCGAGATAGAGAGCACTAACACCAGCACTGATACCAGCAACTCGTGGCGGGACCCAAAAATATGACACCGCTCAACCTCTTCAAACAGGAGGGTACGGGCATTTAGTACAGTGTGCTTTTTTTGTACAAGGAAGTGAGCCAAAGGTAGAAAAAAGGTCCGTGTGCTCGATTAAATAAATCGTTTATAGAGTTATGCATATACATGGTCTACTGGTCACATGTGTTCAATTCCTCCGAGATCCAGGCCTCATTCATTTTTAGAAATGTGAGGTAGTCAAGACTGTCGTGAGCTAGGCGAGTGCGCTTATCGGTCACGATCCCCCATGCTGCGCTGAACGTCCTTTCGGACAGGACACTGGACGAGGGGCAAGCCAACAGTTCCATTGCAAATTGGGCAAACTCTGGCTAGAGGTCAAGCCTGCCCACCCAGTAGTCCACCCAGTAGTTCATCAGAGCATCCACATCGGCCGTTAACCCGATGTAGTTGGACACCTGTCGGTCTAGGCATTCCCTGATGCTGGATCCGGATGACACCTGTCGATGGGTCGGCTGAAAGAATGACCTCATATCAGAAGTCACCAACACATCTTCCAACCGCCCTCTTCTTGCAGGCGCTGTTGGATTGGTACCCGCAACTCTTTCTCTGGGAGTGGGAATTGTTCCTCTGCCAGTGCATGCAAAAGCAGAATGCAGCATTTCTTGAAGCAAGGCCTGGAAGTGCTCCATTCTGACAGCCCTCTGTGACAGTGGTAATATTTCCGCCATTTTGTGTTTGTACCGGGGGTCTAAGTACGTTGCCACCCAGTACTGATCCTTGACCCTTATGCTTTTTATACGAGGGTCCCTGTTAAAACACTGGAGCATGAAGGCCCCCATTTGCATTAAACTGGAAGCGGTGTGGTGGCCAGGCTCTTGCTCATCATCCAGGATAATGTCGTCCTCCTCGTTCTCCTCTCCCCATCCACGCACAACAACAGGGATCCCAGAAAGGTTTAAAGCATGCTCTTCTTGCTTCTCCTCATCCGCCCCGGCACCATCCTCCTCTGACTCCTCTTCAGACTTCTGTTGTTGTCTTGTCTCAGATAGAGTAGTCCCCCCTGGGAATTCATCCAGCATTGCGACTGCCTCATTTTCCCACTCCTGCTCCTCCACGGCTTGATCAATGACATGAAGCAATGCACGCTCCATAAAGAAGGCATAAGGTACCATGTCACTGATGGTGCAATGGCTGCGACTGACCAGTTTGGTGATCTCATCAAATGGCCGCAGAAGTCTGCATGCATCGCGTATGAGAAGCCACTGGCGCAGTGAAAAAAAACCCAGAACCTGTTCTGCCGCAGAGTTCATACAGGTAGACGTTAACTGCACATTTCTGCTGGAGCAGCCTATCAAGCATATAGAAGGTTGAGTTCCATCACGTTGGGCAATCGCAAATAAGACGTCTGACCGGCAGATTGTGTCGCCGCTGAATGTCAGCAAGGCGAGCCATGGCCACGTAAGATCTTCTAAAATGGACCGAGATTTTTCTTGCAGCCGCAAGATGTCCTGGACCCCAGGGTATTTGACAACGAATCGCTGCACGACCAAGTTTAAGACGTGTGCCATGCATGGCACATGCATAATTTTGCCCTGTTTCAATGCGCTAAGCAGATTGGCACCGTTGTCACGAATCACTTTACCAACTGTCAAATTGAGCGGTGTTAGCCACTGATCTGCCTCTGAACGCAAAGCAGAAAGGAGTGCCGGGCCAGTGTGGCTCTTGGCTTCCAGGCACAACAGACGCAGCACAGCATGGCAACGTCTCACCTGGCATGTCGAATAGGTTCTGGGGAGCTTGGGCGGCGCAGCGGAAGAGACATTAGCAGCGGAAAAGGAGGAGTCAGCCGAGGAGGAGAGGGAGGAGGATGGAGTAGGAGGAGGAGGAGAAGAAGAGCCAAGCCTGCATGAAATCCGTGGCGGTAAAACCAAATCTACACGGGTGCCAACGGTTACATGCTTGACGGCCATCAGAAGGTTCACCCAGTGGGCAGTAAAAGTGATATACCTTCCCTGCCCATGTTTGCTAGACCACGTGTCTGTGGTCAGATGTATCTTGGCACCGACACTGTGTGCCAGAGATACATTCACTTGCTGCTGAACATGGCCATATAGCTCTGGGATGCCCTTCTGTGAGAAATACTTCCTTCCTGGGACCTTCCATTGTGGTGTTCCAATGGCCACAAATTTTCGAAAGGCCTCCGAGTCCACCAGTTTATATGGCAGTAGTTGGCGGGCTATCAGTTCTGACAAGCCAGCCGTCAACCATTGGGCAAGAGGGTTATCCGGCGTCATCATTTTTTTTACTCTCGAACATTTGGCCCATTAGGACAATTGTGAGGAGAGAGGAGAAGTAGAAGACGAGGCTGGACGGTGAGAGCCTGGAGTGTGGCTTTGTGTGTTCAGTTGCTCCCACTGGGCTCGGTGATGGCAGCTCATGTGCCTTCTTAAGGCAGTCGTCCCTAGGTGAGTTTTGGGCTTACCGCGACTTACGCGTTGACTGCAAAGATTGCAGATGGCAACACTATTGTCATTAGCGGACACGTTAAAAAAGCCCACATTGCGGAGCCATGGGCCGGCGTCCTGGGCGTGCCAGATGTGACCGTACATGGTTGATGCCTTGCTCCTGATACATTCGCAGTCTGCTTTGTCCCTCCTGTGAAATGTAAGTTCTTCCTGCTTCTCCTCCCTATCTACTGGTCCATATCTCCCTCTGAACTCCCCTCCTCTTCCTCTCTTGTGGGCACCCACGTGGCATCACTAGACACGTCATCATTGACGTCACCTTCCCCACTGCTATAATTAGAGATCTCGGAGTAGGCAGCAACAGCGGGAACAAACCTCCTCCTTGGGCTGATCTGGGTACAGGCGTCAGACTGCTGAGCGGCAGTTGTTGCTACCTCCTCTTCCTGATCCAATGGCAAGAGTGGCTGCGCATCGGAAATTTCTTGATATGGATCTGAAAATAATTCCTGTGACTCAAGCGGAAGGTATGTGGTGGTGGTGGTGTTGGTGGTAGTGTCTTTTGGGGGTGCACATAGCAGAGAGTGAAGAAGAGGGTGCAGATCGAGAGGATGAGGAGGGTGCAGAAGAGTAAGGCTGAGTGAGCCACTCAACCAAGTCTGGTGCGTCCTTTGACGTAATCGCACACACCTTCTGCAATTTGCCACTTTGGCTCAAGTCTGTTGCTCCTGCCCTACCCCTACCACCCCTGCGGGAGGGCCTACCTCTTACACTGCCTGTCATTTTTTAAATGATCCTGTGACAAAAGTCTCTAGAGAAGTGCAGTATGTATGTGGAAGAAGGTATATAATATCCCGCTTCAATCTGTTGTTTTTGGGGGCCACTGGTCTATCACACCAGTTATAATACTTTTTTTTATTGAGTTTGTCACTCTTTGCAGTATCGCTGCAGAACCGCTCAGCAGTCACAATGCTGCCCAGTGGAAATGCACTATACTATGCTTTCTATATGTGCAAGTATTTTATACGTGTATTACACACCTATATACTGCACACCAAATAGTACACCTATACCAGTCGTTACAAGGACCTTTGTGGCGCTAGTAGCTAGTGATTTGCAGACTGTACCTCAGTCCCTACACTGATAAAGGACTGCTGCAGAATTGGGCAGTAATCTACAGCAGTGCACCAGCACCCTATATATTGTACACCTATACCAGTTCTTACAAGGACTTTTGTGGACCTAGTAGCTAGTGATTTGCAGACTGTACCTCCGTCTCTACACTGATAAAGGACTGCTACAGAATTGGGCAGTAATCTGCAGCAGTGCACCAGCACCCTATATATTGTACACCTATACCAGTTCTTACAAGGACCTTTGTGGACCTAGTAGCTAGTGATTTGCAGAATGTACCTCAGTCCCTACACTGATAAAGGACATCTGCAGCAATGCACCAGCACCCTATATATTGTACACCTATACCAGTCCTTACAAGGACCTTTGTGGACCTAGTAGCTAGTGATTTGCAGACTGTACCTCAGTCCCTACACTGATAAAGGACTGCTGCAGAATAGGGCAGCAGTCTAGTATAATATTCTTTCTATATTTGGAAGAAAGTATATTATACGTGTAACCCTATATACTGTACACCTATATATAAAAGGACCTTTGTGGACCTAATAGTAATAGCTAGTGATTAAACTGACTGTCCTTGCTGCACACAGCGTCCTGTCCCTCCCTGCACTGACAAAAGACAGGCTGCTGCAATCACCAGCACAGCAGTGCACTGAACCCTATATACTGTACTACACCTATACCATACCAGTCCTTAAAAGGACTTTTGTGGACCTAATAGCTAGCGATTTGTGTCACTACAGTCTCTCCCTGCTTCACTCAGCATACTGTCCCTACACTGACATAAGACAGAATGTAAAATGGCCGCCAGATCAGGTCTATTTATAAGGTAGGGGGAATGTCCAATTGTCCATGTGCTGAAATGTCTCAATTGGCTGTCCTGTACCACATGATGGATGTGTCATCATGGGTCAAAGTTCTTTCACACTGTAAACGCATATGTCCGCCGGGCAAACAACGCCAATAGTCCGCCGGTTTGGCGAATAGCGAATTTGAAATTCGCTGTGAAACGACCGCCGGGCGAACAGTTCAGCCATCCCTAGTCCCTAGGTGAGTGTTGGGCTTACCGCGAATTACGCGTTGACTGCAAAGATTGCAGATGGCAACACTATTGTCAGCAGCGGACACGTTAAAAAAAGCCCACACTGCGGAGCCATGTGCCGGCGTCCTGGGAGCGCTAGATGTGACCGTACATGGTTGATGCCTCGCTCCTGATACATTAGCAGTCTGCTTTGTCCCTCTTGTGCAATGTAAGTTCTTCCTGCTTCTCCTCCCTATCTGCTGGTCCATATCTCCCTCTGAACTCCCCTCCTCTTCCTCTCTTGTGGGCACCCACGTGACATCACTAGACACGTCATCATCGACATCACCTTCCCCACTGCTATAATTAGAGATCTCGGAGTAGGCAGCAACACCGGGGACCAACCTCCTCCTTGGGCTGATCTGGGTACTGTCGTCAGACTGCTGAGTGGTGGTTGTTGCTACCTCCTCTTCCTGATCCAATGCCAAGAGTGGCTGCGCATCGGAAATTTCTTGATATGGATCGGAAAATAATTCCTGTGACTCAAGCGGAAGGTATTTGGTGGTGGTGTTGGTGGGTAGTGTCTTTGGGGGTGCACATAGCAGAGAGTGAAGAAGAGGGTGCAGATCAAGAGGATGAGGAGGGTGCAGAAGAGTAAGGCTGAGTGAGCCACTCAACCAAGTCTGGTGCGTCCTTTGACGTAATCGCACGCACCTTCTGCAATTTGCCGCTTTGGCTCAAGCCTGTTGCTCCTGCCCTACCCCTACCACCCCTGCGGGAGGGCCTGCCTCTTCCTCTGCCTGTCATTTTTTAAATAACCCTCTGACAAAAGTCTCTAGAGAAGTGCAGTATGTATGTGGAAGAAGGTATATAACACCCCGCTTCAATCCGTCGTTTTTGGGGGCCACTGGTCTATCACACCAGTTATAATACATTTTTTTTATTGCGTTTGTCACTCTTTGTAGTATCGCTGCAGAACCGCTCAGCAGTCACAATGCTGCACAGTGGAAATGCACTATACTATGTGCAAGTATTTTATACGTGTATTACACACCTATATACTGCACACCAAATATTACACCTATACCAGCCCTTAAAAGGACCTTTGTGGAGCTAATAGTTAGTGATTTGTAGACTGTCCCTCAGTCCCTACACTGATAAATGACAGCTGCAAAAATGAGCAGTAATCTGCAGCACAGCAGTGCACGCAACCCTATATATTGTACACCTATACCAGTCCTTAAAAGGACCTTTGTGGACCTAGTAGCTAGTGATTTGCAGACTGTCCCTCAGTCCCTACACTGATAAAAGACAGCTGCAGAAACGAGCAGTAATCTGCAGCACAGCATTGCAACACAACCCTATATATTGTACACCTATACCAGTCCTTAAAAGGAACTTTGTGGACCTAGTAGCTAGTGATTTGCAGACTGTCCCTCAGTCCCTACACTGATAAAAGACAGCTACAGAAACTAGCAAAATTCGCCGCAAACCGACCGCCGGGTGAACCGCGAGGCCATCCCTAGTCTGGAATAATATATATACCAACACAGGAGATGTCCAAATAAATTTGACAAATTATGGTCGCCCTGGTTAGACACCCCGGGCATTTCGCCCACTGATTTAGTGCTGGGCAGACTTCTCACATAACGTGATCAAGGAACTAGAAAATTAAGCCACTTCACACATAGGGGACAGCAGTGGCATAACTAGAACCTTCAGGGCCCCAATGCAAGAAACCATGAAGGGCCCCCCTGAACCCCAGCCAGGGCCCTTCCCTTCGAGTCTGGTGGTGGAACTCCAGGGCGTGGTCACAGGTATGACCTTTGTGAGCCCTGTAGTTCCACCACTGGTATCATTAGTTTTTTTTTTATAAGTTTTTTTTAATTCTTAGGTGCCCCATTGGGGGACTGTCCCTAGGCAGGATGGGGTCCCTGTCCCCAGAAGAGATGAGGTCCTTTTCTCCAGGGCAGATGTAGTTACTGCCCCAGGTGAGAAGGGGTCCCGGTCCCCAGGGGAGGTGGGAGTCCCTGTCCCCACGTAAGAAGGGGTCACTGTCCCCAGGGGGAGAGGGAGGGGGTATGTAATGGTGTGTGGGGGATGGGGTCCTCTCACTCACCATGACCAAGCTGTAGGCTGCGCACTCATCCATGTTGGCCTGGGCTCCATCCAGTGTGCTGGATGAGTCGATCAGCATATCTCCCAGAAAGACCTTTCATCATCTGTGTATGACGGGGGAGGAGGGGGGCTGGCAGACAAGCCTGCAGTGTCCTCTGGGGAGCCGGCTCTCATAGGGCTGCACTGCATCTGTGTGCTTAAAGTTTGTTTACCCGGGAGAAGTATGCAGTGCAGTGTGGGCCGGACTCGGGGGAGGGCGGGACTCTGGCCGGGGAGAACAGATATCGGACTGAGCGGCAATGCATGGAGCAGGATAGGGGTACTATGAGGAGCCGGCTGAGGACACAGGTCATGCGGGGAATGCACAACTAAAGAGCAGCCAGTGCGACAGTCGAGCATGGAGCTCTGCTTGTCACTCTCCACCTCCAGCCACCCATGTGCATGGTGCACTGGTACGCCTTGCTGCCTATGCTGCTGCTGGCCATATGTAGAGGGGGCTGCATGGGCCCCTTGCATCACAGGGCCCGGTTGCGGTCGCGACTGCTGCACCCCCTATAGTTACGCCCCTGGGGGACAGACATTATTAGCAGTGATAGTGACAGGGAGACGCCTGGGGACAATAGTAACTTCTATCCATTACCAATGAGTACTGAGTGTTGAGTGTACGGAGTGTGCTAATGAAAGATACATGCTGGAACTCCGTGATAATTGATGCTGTATTGCTGTATTGACTGTAAGGTCTGTAGCTGGGTTTCTTTTCCTGTGTAAACTGTATGTTTTCTCTTTATTTTGTTCCAATAAAAACTTTATTTGAGAAAAAAAAAAGAATTATACCCCAACACACATTCTACTACACCTTTTGAGACTTTTTCACTTTGTGGACTGATTATGTACTGGACATTGTATCATGTGTATCACACAAATCAACCAAGTCAACCAAGTCAACCAATTGTATCTAAATCAATGTACTGTAATGGTTGCCTCTATAAGAATGATCAGGGAATATAGCTTAGTGTAGCATCACCTATAGCAGTCCCAGTTCCTAAAAGCCAAGAAAGGCTAGCTTACTGGTACATGTCTGTCCCCAGGAATGTAATGTTCACTGACAAGGAAAGTACAAGAGGCTAAAGAAAGGAAGAAAGAAAGAATCCCTGTGTTTCCAGGAGTGCAGTTTCCTGAGGGGGATGGCTGGGACTGGTGTCTCACAGAAACATAGTCAGTCAGAGGTGCAGATGGGTCAGTTTAGGCCACAGGCAGAGACATGGTCAGCAAACAGGCAAGGGACCCAAGCAACAGACAGAAATGTGGTCAACAAATAGGCCAGTTGGCAGGTCACCTGAGGCCAGGTGATGGATGCACACCGCTGGGGTTAGGAGCGCATTGCTAAGGTTATGGACCCTTCAGCTGGTTTCTGCAGATGGAGCTATGGGTGGTTCAGGAAAACAGCTTCACCTGAACATGACCAAACAGGAAGCGAGAGCATAAGATTCTGCAGGGCGCAGAGTCTAACAGCCAGCAGGTATTCACCAATGCTTCTAGTGGTGAGGATGGGTTTGGTTGCAGCTGACTTCAGGTCACGGCCCCTGGGGTCTCTCAGCTCATGCTCACAGATCGGCTCAGGTGGAAAGAGCAGAAGCAACAGTTCAGGGTTAAGCACAGGATAGTCAGGAGAACAAGCCAAGGTCGGGGCTACTAGCAGACAGGGATCGCCAGGAAGGCACGTAAAGGTCAGGGTTACTAGCAGACAGGGATCATCAGGAAGAACACGCAAATGTCGGTACATGGAAGTCAGAGATAAACACAGGGGCGTAACTATAGGGGGTGCAGCAGTAGCGACCGCAACCGGGCCCTGTGATGCAGGGGGCCCATGCAGCCCCCTCTACATATGGCCGGCAGCAGCATAGGCAGCTAGGGGTACCAGTGCACCATGCACACGGGTGGCTGGAGAGATGGAGGGTGACTAGCAGAGCTCCATGCTCGACTATCGCACTGGCTGCTCTTTAGTTGTGCATTCCCCGCATGACCTGTGTCCTCAGCCGGCTCCTCAGAGTACCCCTCTCCTGCTCCATGCATTGCCGCTCAGTCCGATGTCTGTTCTCCCCAGCCAGAGTCCCCCCCCCCCCCCCCCCGAGTCCGGACCACACTGCACTGCATACTTCTCCCGGGTAAACAAACTTTAAGCACACAGATGCAGTGCAGCCCTATGAGAGCTCCCCGGAGGACACTGCAGGCTTGTCTGCCAGCCCCCCTCCTCCCCCGTCATACATAGATGATGAAAGGTCTTTCTGGGAGATATGCTGATCACCCGTCCAGCACACTGGATGGATCCAAGGCCAACATGGATGAGTGTGCGGCCTACAGCTTGAAAGGATCCCATCCCCCACACACCATTACATACCCCCTCCATCTCCCCCTGGGGACAGGGACCCCTTCTCACGTGGGGACAGGGACCCCTTCTCACGTGGGGGCAGTAACTTCATCTGCCCTGGAGAAAAGGACCTCATCAACTTCTGGGGATGGGGACCCCATCCTGCCTAGGGACAGTCCCCCAATGGGGCACCTAAAAAAAAAAAAAACGACTGATACCAGCGGTGGAACTACAGGGCTCACAAAGGTCATACCTGTGACCACGCCCTGGAGTTCCCCCACCGGACTCGGAGGGAAGGGCCCTGGCTGGGGTTGAGGGGGGCCCTTCATGGTTTCTTGCATCGGGGCCCTGAAGGTTCTAGTTACGCCACTGGATAAACATATAGCAGGACATCACACAGAAGCCTACACACAACTGTTGCTTGGGCAAAGCTGGCTTGTAGTGCGCGGGGTTAAATAATTTTTCCTGTTGAGAGGCTCGGGTGGAGCCACACTGAGAGCTCATACTTAAACGCCCAGGTGTGGGGGCATGGTCTCTTAAGGCTAAGACGCAGACCTCAAAGGTAAGCAGATAGTCAGAGCATAAACCATTACTGCAGATCCATGACACCAGGGTCAGTACAGGCAAGTAGCAGAAGCAACGCTGCACTGTTTGTTTATTTAAAAAAAAAAAATTATTTTACAATTTATTTTATTATATCTTGTCACCAGAGTAGTGCAGTGCAGTGTTACAATAGAGACACTGGGCTACCCTAGGGAAATGTCAAAACATAAAATTACTGGTGTCATAACTAATCACATGTGCAGCGACATGGCAGTTGCAGATCAACAGAAGCTAAGATGGCAGCCTGCTTGTCTGAAAAGTATTGGAGGGTTTAGTTCAGCTTTAATTATGTATGCACTTCCTGTCTCTAAAAGGCTGGGGTAAAAATCCCAGACCAAGGAAGTGTCAGGGCTGGTTTAGTCCTTTCTTCTCTGGGCTGGCTGCTCAACTATTGGTTAATTGGCAGCTCTCATCTCTCTCCACAGTTACAAGCTGTTCCTGATCATGCTCGTCTGACCTGCCTACTTAAAGCTGTCCAGCTGACTTCACCTCTGCCTTCGCCTTGGTCACATCACAAGAAACCATCTCCTGTGGTTCTGTTTAAAGACTGGCTTGCTGACATCCCTTCTGGCTCCTTATCCTGCTTGCTGTTGCTCTACTTCCCTGATCCCTGACTTCTGGCCTGGCTGATTACCCGATCTGGTTATTGAACTCTGGCCTGGCTGACTACTCTATCTGGTTACTGGACTCTGGCTATGCTTTGACTATGCTTTTTCTATTTACCTTTTTGTTTAATAAACAAGTATGATTTAATTGTACTTCTGTCTCAGTCTGATTCATGGTTTCTGACAGTAGGCGAAGGCCATGAATTCAGAAGATACAGTCAATCCACTTGTTGCTAATATTTTTTCCAGATTAGATGAGCGAGATCACCGCATAGATCAATTTGCCATGGCGTTACAAATGCTCCTGAGTCGCACGACTCACCTGGAATCCCCCACGGTGGGTGCTGAGGTACAACCTGAGTCGCAGGCTGTCCCTGCTGCTGTGCCAGTCTCTGTGCAGGCACCCGCCTCGAGTATTACCTCTGTAAGAGGTATGTCTGGTTCTGCTCCACTTCCCCAGCAATTTGGGGGTGATCCAGTTCAATGCAGAGGGTTTCTCAATCAGGTTGAGATATACTTTGAGATGCTGCCACAGGCGTTTCCCACAGACAGAAGCAAAGTAGGTTTCGTGATATCTTTGCTTTCTGAGAGAGCCTTGGCCTGGGCTAACCCTCTATGGGAGAAGCAAAAACCTGTTGTCTTGAGTTACCCTCAGTTTGTGGCCTCCTTTAAAAGGGTATTTGGCATTCCCGCATGCTCCGCTTCTGCTGCCAAGTGCCTCATGTCCATCAAACAGAGTACGAGAACTGTTGCCAACTACACCATTGAATTCTGTACTCTGGCAGCAGAGGTTGCTTGAAACAGTGAGGCCCTCATGGCTGCTTTTTCTCATGGTCTCTCGGATTCCATCAAGGATGAGATAGCAGCCCGAGATATACCCACTGAGCTGGAGAGCTTGATCTCGTTTGTCATCCTCATTGACTCCAGACTCAGAGAAGGACTTTCTCTTAAACAGCGCTTGCGGAAGCCTCCTGTGTGTTTGCCTCTGAGCTTTGTAGTCCCACCCACTCCCTCAACTCCCATGCCTCCTGGTACAGAGTCAGTCAGTAAAGATGAACCCATGCACCTGGGCTTCACGTGTCTCTCTGCGGATGAGGGAGCCTTTAGGAGGAGTGAGAGATTGTGCCTTTATTGTGGCCAGGCAGGTCACTTTTTGAAGTCTTGTCCTACACGTCCAGGGAACGCCCGAACCTTGAGGTCCTGTCATGGACAGACCTTAGGTGGCGTTGTTTCATCCCCAGTTATCCAGAAGGATAAGGTTTCGGTCACCCTTTCTTGGGCTGAGTCGTCCATCGAGATACAGGCTCTAATCGACTCTGGGGCTGCAGGCCTGTTCATTGATGCTGCATTTGTTTCGCAGCACTCGATTCTGCTGCAGCTGCGTGACACTCCACTTGCCATTGAGGCTCTTGACGAGAGACCTTTACAGCATGCCCATGTGACTCATGAGACGGTTCCTTTGTTCATGGCCGTAGGGGCTCTTCACCATGAGATAATCCAATTCCAAGTTATTTCCTCACCCAGGTTTCCGCTGGTTATTGGTTATCCTTAGTTACAGAGGCACAACCCCTCTTTTGATTGGCTCTGTGCTGAGCTTCTCTCCTGGTCACCACAATGCAGTGAGACATGCTTCCTGAAGGTATCCAAGGTCCTGTGCACCGCTTCACTCCCCTTCCTGCCGGAGGAGTACCGTGATTTTAGCGATGTCTTTGATAAAGGTCAAGCCGGTAGTTTGCCTCCACACCGGTCTTATGATTGCACAATTGACCTTCAACCTGATGCCATACCTCCTCGTGGCCGGGTTTACCCTTTGTCGGTCTTGGAGGATAAGGCCATGGAGGAGTATGTTGCTGACACACTTTCTCAAAGTTTCATCCGCAAATCCTCATCTCCTGCTGGTGCTGGTTTCTTCTTTGTGAAGAAGAAGAGCGGTGAACTGAGACCTTGTATAGATTATAGGGGTCTCAATCGTGTTACGATTAAGAATGCCTACCCGATTCCATTGATTACAGAGTTATTTGACCGCCTCAAGGGAGCAACGGTTTTCATGAAGCTTGACTTGAGAGGGGCATACAATCTTGTGCGCATTAAGGAGGGAGACGAGTGGAAAACTGCGTTTAATACCAGAACAGGCCATTACCTGGTAATGCCTTTTGGCCTTTGTAATGCCCCAGCAGTTTTCCAGGAATTCATTAACGATGTCCTCCGAGTTTGTTGCAGTTATGTGTAGTGGTTTATCTCAATGATATCCTCATATTTTCTCTATCTATTGTAAACTGGAGAAGTGCGAGTTCCATTGAGAACAGGTTACATTCCTTTGCTATGTAATTTCCACTGCTGGTTTTTCGATGGACCCTAAGAAACTTTCGGCAGTCCTACGGTGGCCTCGACCCATGTGTTTACGTCCTCTGCAGTGCTTCCTGGGCTTTGCCAACTACTATCAGAAGTTTATTCGTAACTTCTCGTCTCTGGTCAAGCCCCTGACTGATATGACAAGAAAGGACGGTAACCCACAGAGTTGGTCTCCGGAGTCCATTAAGGCCTTTGAAACTCTCAAAGTTGCCTTTGTTTCTGCTCCTGTGTTGGCACATCCTGATCCTACTTTTATTATCCTAGAAGTTGATGCTGGAGTTGGCGCCCTTCTGTCTCAACGTCCTAACTCTGAGAGTGCTATGCATCCGTGTGGCTACTTTTCCAAGAAATTGTCACCTGCTGAGTGCAATTATGAGATTGGTGACAGAGAGCTGTTGGCGATCATTTTAGCCCTGAAAGAATGGAGACATCTCCTTGAAGGTACCACTGTGCCTGTTCTTATTCTTACTGACCATAAGAATTTTCCATTCTTGTCTGAGGCAACTCTCTCCCAGAAGGGCGCAATGGGCTCTTTTCTTGTCGAGCTTTAATTACATTGTTTCATTCTTACCCGCTACTAAGAATGTAAGGGCTGATGCCTTGTCACAACAATTTTCCTCCACTTCCAAGTCGGAGTTAGTTCCGGTTCCTTTGATTCCTCCTGACCGTATCTTGGCTATGGTTTGCACTAGTCTTACTTCTCCTTTGGGTGACAAAATTCTTGCTGCTCAGGTCCATGCTCCTCCTGAGAAACCTTGTGAACGCTGCTTTGTCACAGAGAGTCTCCGTACTGCTGTGCTCCAGACTTACCATTTTGCCAAGGCAGCTGGCCATCCTGGGAAGAATCAACTCATTTGGGCAATTTCCCAACAATTCTGGTGGCCTAATCTATGGGCTGATGTTACTGCCTTCGTAGCTGCCTGTCTCGTGTGTGCTCAGAGTAAGACTCCACGACACCTTCCAGTGGGCCTCCTACAACCCATACCCAATGGAGAGAGGCCCTGGACTCACCTGTCAATGGATTTCATTGTGGAGTTGCCCAATTCCCAAGGCAACAGTTATCCTTATGGTGGTTGACCGGTTCTCAAAGATGTGTCATTGTATTCCACTTAAGAAGTTGCCTACCTCTAAGGAACTGGCTTCCCTTTTTGCTCGGGAGATCTTTCGCTTACATGGGCTACCCAAGGGAATTGTCTCGGACAGAGGCAGTCAGTTTGTCTCCCGGTTCTGGCGAGCCTTTTGTGCACAGTTGGGAATCCAGCTTGCGTTTTCTTCTGCGTATCACCCATCTAATGGGGCCACAGAGCGAGCCAATCAGTCCTTGGAGCAATTCCTACGTTGCTATATTTCTGACCACCATAACAACTGGTCAGACCCATTACCATGGGCAGAGTTTGCCTTGAATTCTGCCTCCCGATTGTCTCCATTTATGGCGAATTATGGTTTCCAGCCTTCCATGTTGCCTGACTTGTTTGTTCCGCAGAGTATTCCTGCGTTAGAGGAGCATCTCCGTGGTCTTCGTTCCACTTGGGTACAAGTCCAGGAGGCTTTGCGTCATGCTAATGATAGGTACAGACTCCATGCTGACCGCAGACGCCTGCCTGTGCCTTCCTACCAGGTTGGGGACAGGGTCTGGCTGTCATCTCGCAACCTCCGGCTTCATGTTCCCTCACTGAAGTTTGCACCTTGGTTTATTGGGCCTTTCCGTATCCTTCACAGGATTAACCCAGTGGCTTTACACGTTGGACCTTCCTCCTAGTATGCGCATCTCAAATGTGTTTCATGTCTCCTTATTGAAACCTTTGGTCTGTAACCAATTTACCACCTCGGTGCCACGCCCTCACCCTATTCAGGTTGAGAACCATGAGGAGTATGAGGTACAATCCATTGTTGACTCCCGTAGGTTCCATGGGCGCATACAGTACCTGGTGCATTGGAAGGGGTATGGTCCGGAGGAATGCTCCTGGGTTTCATCCTCGGATGTACATGCCCCTGTCCTCCTCCGCAAGTTCAATTGACGGTTTCCCCTCAAGCCCAGTGGCCCTCCGAGGGAGAGGGGTCATTGATAAGGGGGTACTGTCAGGGCTGGCTTAGCCCTTCCTTCTCCGGGCTGGCTGCACAGCTGTCGGCTAATTGGCAGCTCTCATCTCTCTCCATAGTTACCAGCTGTTCCTGATCATGCTCGTCTGACCTGCCTACTTAAAGCTGTCCAGCTGACTTCACTTCTGTCTTTGCCTTCGTCACATCACAAGAAACCATCTCCTGCGGTTCTGTTTAAAGACTGGCTTGCTGACATCCCTTCTGGCTCCTTATCCTGCTTGCTGTTGCTCTACTTGGATCCCCGACTTCTGGCCTGGCTGATTACCCGATCTGGTTATTGAACTCTGGCCTGGCTGACTACTCTATCCAGTTACTGGACTCTGGCTATGCTTTGACTACGCTTTTTCTATTTACCTTTTTATTTTTATTTAATAAACAAGTGTGATTTAATTGTACTTGTACTTCTTTTTAATTGTACTTCTGTCTCGGTCTGATTCATGGCTTCTGACAGGAAGTACATAGAGAGGTTTTTGGAGACCACATGTCCACACACAGATGGTGCTCTACTTTCACCCAGACCAGAAGCAGAGACTATTAGGCAAGTATTTCAATGTTCTTATAGTTTAACTGCAGCTGCCCATTGATTCTTGAGTGTGTATCTCTGTCCTGTTATTATTATCTCATGCGCACAGTACTAGATAGCTAAGTCTGTGCTACTGTATGTATGTAGTGGTCATCTTCCAGTATATCAGTAGACAAACCTATTTATTGCAATAGAGTTTATATTCAGCTCCTGTTATTTTAGTTAACCCATTCTGGTCTGGGATTCTATAGCTAGTTTTAGCTCAAGACTCAATAACCAGCATACACTACAGCAAAGTTAGGCCAGCAAATTCTGGTAGTTAGAGGTCTGTGTTCATGACAGATTAGAAACTACTAGTAGATAGATAGACTCTGAGTTCCAGTGCCACACAACAGTTTCTGCTGGTGAGAATCTGTGTTCCTGGCTGGAACACAGGCAGGTTGGAAAATGATCAGAGGGTCTCCTCATTGCTGCAGATATGATCTTCAGATCTCCGACACCAAGACGAATGCAGTCGTAGTCTTTCTTAGGGGTCCCTGCAAATGGACTTTGCTGCAACAGTCATCTTGAGGTATTTCTATTAAAAACTACAGTATATATATCTGGGTATGTACACAATACCACCAGGAGACCTGAGTGACCAGTCAGTGCTTCTGCTTCATAGAAGTGATCAGGGAACCAGAATCGCTCTGAATGCCTCTGTGGTATAGGAAACATTCATCACTTCCCTGTTTTCACAGATGTAAACAGCACCAATTTTAAATAGGGAAAGCATTTGATCACACGATCTTGGTGTGATAAAATGCTTTGAAGTGTGGAGGAGACATCTAATAGACCCCAGATCTCTCCATAAAGAGTACCCGCCACTGACAATTGCTATCACAGGGGATATAAACTGTATATTCCCTGTGATAACAATAAAAGTAATTTAAAAAAAAGAGAGCAACAGTGTAAAAATAATAATAATAATAATAATAATTTTTTTTTTTACAAAAGCAAATTCCATTTAGCCTTGTCAATCATTTGCAGCCTTGTCAGTCATTTGCAGTCTTGTCAGTGTGTTTGCCATTTAAAAATGGCGCCGCCGAGATACAGAGTGGATGTCCTGTGTATCACGGCGGCGCTCGGTAGTTCTCGGCCGTTCTCGGCGGCTTTTGGGTATTTTCGGCCGTTCTCGGCTATTTTCGCCCACACTCGGCCGAAAATACCCAGAGAATGGCAGACAGGGTTAGAAAGGGTGGGGGATCGGCACCCCCGATTTCCCCCTGAAAAGAGGGCTACGCTTGCATTTGAGAGTTTCATTTAGAATGTTCTTACTATTTAATTATGGTATTAATTATTATTCTGACAGTTGTTCAACTTAACCATTATAACCATAACATATTTGCAATTGGGACCTTGTCAGCAAATATCTAGTTTTAGATTGGCCTAAAATCTACAAGAAGAGTAAAAAGGAAAAAAATAAAGAAACCTCCCTTTGAAACAGTCGGAAATGCTTATGTCCACAGATTAATTAATTCCATCATCGGGGATTTGAATTGTCAGTTGTAAGGTTACTGTCACTGTTAAATGACAGATGTCTTGCTGAAACACCCTCACATCTTTCCTTGCAATGTTGAGTTCAGTGGAGGGTATGTTTCTTTAATAACTGTTATATTTATCCTTTAGAGATTCCTCCAAGATGTCCTATTGCTTTTGCAGAGTTCCCTTGACATTATTGTCTGCATTTTCCTGCTGTATTATGCGTGCAGATTTAAAGTCAACACAGTCCCAGTTGTATCGATGCCGGGATGTGCTTTGCTGTTTCTGCAATTGTCGTAAATTTCTGTCTCTTTTCTAGCTTCATGAAGCATCTGGGATATGACAATGAGGTCCCTGATCTACAATAGCAAACATCCACTAACATTGAACATATGGTTTAGCCATACGCGCGGAAGCCATGAAAAATGTGAGTATTTTGAAGAAGCAAAGTGACTGTTTTCTATTGTTTTTTTAGCAGACACTCAAAAAGTAGTTTGGTGTGATGTGTTTTACTTTCAAGAGAGATAAAAAACATTCAGCATGTGTTAGGGAGCCTAATTCTCAAATACAAGTTGGTATATATAAGGATAAGATTTTTTGAGATGTGATGAAAGGGTAATTTTTTTACATAGCACAGCAGAGTTCCAGGATTTGAGGGTACCTGGCATACACATGTACTTGCTGCATTTTTAGAGATATCAAATTAGGATCACTTATCATAGGTAAAATGGGGTTATAAACACTTTACTTGTATTTGCAGCTGCAGCAGTACGCGACCTGGAGGTTAAAAGTTAACGTACCCTATTTGTTAAAGTAGAAAAAAAAATTAGCAAAAGAGAATTATTGTGGCGCAATTAATGCGACATTACTATACCAGTGAGTGGGGCTTAAAAGTGAATCCTTAAATTATAGTGAGCTTATTGTGATCTGGTACACAACGTGATGTACTTTCATTCCTACTTATTGAGATGTGCTCAACTGCCCATAGGATTTTGACAAGGTACTACACCAACAGCAAAGTAGAGTAAAAATAAATGAACAGTTTATTGACACAACAAATAATACAAACTCTCATTACATACCTAAGAGATTTGTTAAAATACATATAGCTTTTTTTTTTTTTTTATGTATTCAGTATATAAGTGGAACATTCCAACAGGCAGTTGATTCCTAATGTATAATGGTTAAAATAAACCTCAACCTATGCTGCTATGGGTCAAGAGAGTGTAAAAACCAGGGTTCAGAATTAAGTAACCTATGAAGTTTAGGGGTCAGGCTTTAGTAAAGTACAGAGTTCAGAGGTCTGGATGAAATAATGCAGAGCTTTCAGGGGTAAGGATAAAGTAATGCACATAGTTCAGGGTCAGGATTAAGAAAAAATAATAAATGAGTGTGGGACTTTAGATGAGGCAGATTCAAACACAAATTTGAGAGTAAAAAATTGTTGTTTTAATGCACATAAGTGTCAGACTGTGCAACATTGTATATAACAGATAAATATTCAATACGTGTACAAACATCTTGGAAAGTACATAGCATACATATAAATAGAGTGTAAAACACGATTGCCATAACAGGGGAACAATTGTACATATTTTGTAAGTGTGACTTGTAATACACAGTAAAATTCATAAAAATGTTAATGGAAATATGAGGGGTCACATCCCCACAAGCCTGATGCTTTTCATCGATAGACCGACTCATCAGGAGTGAATATTAAATATCTGTAAATAATGGAAATGTTCTCAATCAGAAAAAGGGCCCATGACATGGACAATGTTATATGTGAAAAGGTAAATATAGGAAAAAGAGATGGCCAAGTTCACAAACTTACATCCCATTGGAACAATGAACTTCGAATAGTCCTGGTATGCAGGAGTCAGGATTACGTAACACACGTTGGGGTCAGGATAACATATTGCACAGAGTTTAGGGATCAGGATTAATGTGTTACTAAACACACAACAGTAAAATCAGTCTGCATATGCAGTAAGGCATGCTTGTTATAGTCACTGTGGAGCCTAAGGGGTCAATCCTCCACAATGTGTAAAAAGGCTGTTTGATCCTGTCTTCTCTGATTCTTCCCTTCTTTCACTGTCCCAATCAATCTCCTGATAAGACAGAGCCTTTGTAGTCATTCTGCACATGCTCTGTTTGGTGTGTATTGCTAGAGAGTTGCATGTGATCAGAACAGGGCCAGTCAGCACTGTCCAGAGGGTATGGGGTCCTGCAGCCTCATTGGACAGTCAGATAAGAAAGAAAACTCCTCCTACAAGCTTTAACCAGACACTGATAGACGTTACAAGACTGCTATATACTGCTGATGAGAAAAGGTATTTAACAGTTTCTATTTAGTATCTCCATTGGAATTTCTTGGATTTTCAGTGATAATTGCAAACAGGACAAATATAGAGGGTGAATCTCCTTAACGGGGGCACAGATGGCAATAAAAACTGACAGGGGTTCTAATCTCTCTCCACTCTATCCAAAACGAAGAAAAGGTTTTGCCTTTACTGTATTTACACTTTAAATAACACACAGAGTTCAGGGGTCAGGATTAAGCTATGCACAGGCAGAGACTTAATCCTGACCCCCTAAACCCTGTTTGCTACTCAATCATTAAGTAATATGGAGTTCAGGGGTCAGGATTAAGTAACACACTTATTCAGAGGTCAGGAGTAAGAGTTCAGGGATCATTCCAGTAGTTGCTCACAGTCATAGATTGCAGCTTCACCTCCGGGAAGCCATTAGGTAGTGTAAAGTTTCCAGTGTACAGGCTCCAACTCACACTGCAAGGGCCAATCTAATTCTAAAATGCCATGACTGGAGCAGTCTGTACATGCGTGGTAGCATGCATTGCTGTTCACGCACGAAGCACTCTAGTGGTGCCATTTTTGAGTTGGTGCTTTAGCAGTGTGATAGGTTGGAGGCTGCACACTACAAACTTTACAGTAGCTGGCGGCTCCCAGAACAAACTTGGGGACAACCGTTTCCCAGGGACAAGCCCCTCACTACGGGGCTATCCCTGGGAAATCTGAATATCTATAGCGGTGGGTGTACTCTGATCAATGCCACAGCCCTAATATACCAACTATATTATAGTCCCTCATTGGGACTTTAAGGCACTATTATCGTAACACATTTATGTATTAAAAAGTAGTTACATTTTATTAATACAAAAAGTTAAAAACATAGGTACGGCATACAACATTGCTCATAAAACAGCTATCCTGAATGACATAGATGGGATGACATGTCTTCCTTCATCTTACGTGTTTTAGAGAAACAAGTCTACTTCTTCAGGGGTGCATAGAGTATCACATCTCTATAATGCAATTGAACAAATGTCATGCATTGTATTTAAAAACAAATATTAACTTTTATACAATCATATTCATATATATCAATTACTCACAATTGAATGGACAGTGATGAGCATAACAGCGCTGTACAGAATTGAAAGCAATATGCAATTGTCATCATCCTACCCAACATCCACCAGGGGCTATTTGAATGCTCAACCCCCAATGAGATTGGAAAAACAAGGAGACAGGAAGGGGAGAGACCAGCGTCCACAGAGGCCTGAGCTTGCCAATCCTAAAAGATGGTAGATAAAACAGAAGGAAAGATTTGAAGGATAAACCTGTTATCCTATAATGAAACAAATAAAATAAAAAATTATATATATATATATATATATATATATATATATATATATATATATATATATATATATATATATATATATATACATATATATAACAGATGTCTGTTAGAGAACGTTAGTGAAAAAAACAGCATCATGAAGGCCAAGAAACACCAGACAAGTCAAGGATAAAGTTGTGGACAAGTTTAAAGCAGGGTTAGGTCATAAAAAAATATCCCAAGCTTTGGACACAGCAAACGTGAAAGAAGGTGCTCTGGTCAGATGAGACCAACATTGAACTTTTTGGCCTAAACTTAAAATGCTATTTGTGGTGGAAAACTAACACTTCACATCAACCTGAACACACCGTGCCCACTGTAAAACATGGTGGTGGCATCATCATGTTGTGGGGATGAATTTATTTAGCAGGGACAGGGAAGCTGGTCAGAGTTGGGAAGATGTATTTAGCCAAATACAGGGCAATCTTGGAAGAAAATCTGTTATGCCGTGTACACACGATCGTAATTCTCGTCGGAAAAAGCTCTGATGGTTTTCCCGATGGAATTCCGATGGAATTCGGCTCAAGCTGTCTTGCCTACACACGGTCACATCAAATTCCGATCATTTATAACGCAGTGACGTACAACACGTACGACGGGACTAGAAAAAGGAAGTTGTTGAATCTGAGCATGCCTGATTTATGGCGTGTCGGAACTGCATACCCACGATCAGAATTACCGATAGAAAGTTTTTCCGTCTGGCAAATTGAGAACATGCTATACATTTTTGGCTGGCGGAAATTCGCACAGCTAAATTCCAATGGAGCATACATACAGTCGCATTTTCCGATGAAAAGCTCTCATCGGTCTTTTTCTGGCCGGATTTTCGATCGTGTGTACACGGCATTAGAGTCTGCAAAAGACTTGAGACTGGGGCAGAGGTTCTCCTTCCAGCTGGAAAATGACTCTAAACATACAGTCAGAACTAGAATGGTATGATTTAGATCTAAGCATATTCATGTTTTATAATGGTCCAGTCAAATTGCAGATTTAAAGCACACTGCATCAAATTGGTCTGCATGGCTGTCGTCCCAAAAGGAAGCCTCTTCTAAAGATGATGCACAAGAAAGCCTGCAAACAGTTTAATGAAGACAAGCAGACTAAGGATATGGATTACTGGAACCATGTCCTGTGGTCTGATGATCCCAAGATAAACTTATTTGATTCAGATGGTGTCAAGTGTGTGTGGCAGCAACCAGGTGAGGAGTACAAAGACATGTGTCTACAGCCAAGCATGGTGGTGGGAGTGTCATGATCTGGGGCTGCATGAGTGCTACAGTTCCTTGAGGGAACCATGAATGCCAACATGTACCGAAGCAGAGCATGATCCCCTCCCTTCGGAGACTAGGCCCGCAGGGCAGTATTCCAATATAAGACCCCAAACACACCTCCAAGACAACCACTGCCTTGCTAAAGAAGCTGAGGGTAAAGGTGATAGACTGGCCAAGCATGTCTCCAGACCTAAACCCTATTGAGCATCTGTGAGGCATCCTCAAACAGAAGGCGGAGGAGCGACAGCTCTGTGATGTCGTCATGGAGGAGTGTAATGCCGCGTACACACGATCAGACTATCCGGCGGACTTAAACTGGCGGACAAACCGCGGACTGTCTGCCAGACTGTCCGAACGAGCGGACCTG
This sequence comes from Lithobates pipiens, assembly GCF_037356315.1. Lineage (NCBI taxonomy): Eukaryota > Metazoa > Chordata > Amphibia > Anura > Ranidae > Lithobates > Lithobates pipiens. Next base: position 237,449,154 of record NW_027507785.1, on the reverse strand, counting down.
CCCACACGGGACTTTTCCAGTAGACTAGGTCTGCCGGACTATCCGCCATATAGTCCGCCGGACTATCCGCCGTACTTTTGAAATGAACGGACTTGCCCACACACACGGAGGAAAGTCCGTTCATTTTGAGCGCAGCCGAAAAAACGGCGTGGGGGTCCCCCTCTAGGTCCATATCAGACCCTTATCCGAGCATGCTACCCGGCCGGTCAGGAAAGGGGGTGGGGACGCGCGCGCACCCCCCCCCTCCTGAGCCGTACCAGGCCGCGTGCCCTCAACATGGGGGGGTGCTTTGGGGAAGGGGGTACTGCGCGCCCCCCCACCCCAAAGTACCTTGTCCCCATGTTGATGAGGACAAGGGCCTCTTCCTGACAACCCTGGCCATTGGTTGTCGGGGTCTGCGGGTGGGGGGCTTATCGGAATCTGGGAGCCCCCTTTAATAAGGAGCTCCCGGATACCGGCCCCCCACCCTATGCGAATGAGTATGGGGTACAATGTACCCCTACCCATTCACCTGTGAAAAAAATGTAAAAAAAACACAACACACAAGGGTTAAAATAGTTTATTGCACAGCTCCGGGGGTCTTCTTCCGTCTTCGGGGATCTTCTCGCCAGACTCCTCCACTATCTTCTGCTAGCTCTTTTACTAGCAGAGGAGCCCGGCTTTCTTCTTCGCAGCCGCCCGGGGGTTTTCTTCTGACTTCGGGGGTCTTGTCCCCCTCTTCGGTTCTTCTTGCCGGGCCACCGCGCCTTCTTCTAGCTCTTTTACAAGCGGTGGCCCGGTCTTCTGTCGCCACTGTCACGTCTTCTGTTCTTCTCTTCTTGAGCTGTTGCCTCGTCGCTGTCTCTGGTCACAATGACAGGCACGTGGCATGCAGCGACTTATAAAGGGACATCGCCGGATGATGTCCCCGCCCATTATAATGTCACAGTCCCAGCATCCTCTGGGATTGTGACATCATAATGGGCGGGGACATCATCCGGCGATGTCCCTATATAACTCGCCGCACGCTGCGTGCCTGTTATTGTGACCGGAGACAGCGACAAGGCAACAGCTAAAGAAGAGAAGAACAGAAGACGGCAACAGCGGCAGCGGCAACAGAAGACCGGGCCACCGCTTGTAAAAGAGCTAGAAGAAGGCGCGGTGGCCCGGCAAGAAGAAACGAAGAGGGGGACAAGAACCCCGAAGTCGGAAGAAGACCCCCGGGCGGCGACAAAGAAGAAAGCCGGGCTCCTCCGCTAGTAAAAGAGCTAGCAGAAGATAGCGGAGGAGTCCGGCGAGAAGACCCCCGAAGGCGGAAGAAGACCCCCGGAGCTGTGCAATAAACTATTTTAACCCTTGTGTGTTGTGTTTTTTTTTAAAATCTTTTCACAGGTGAATGGGTAGGGGTACATTGTACCCCATACTCATTCACATAGGGTGGGGGGCCGGTATCCGGGGGCCCCCTTATTAAAGGGGGCTTCCGGATTCCGATAAGCCCCTGCCCGCAGACCCCGACAACCAACGGCCAGGGTTGTCGGGAAGAGGCCCTTGTCCTCATCAACATGGGGACAAGGTGCTTTGGGGTGGGGGGGGGCGTGCAGCCCCCCTTCCCCAAAGCACCCCCCATGTTGAGGGCACGCGGCCTGGTACGGCTCAGGAGGGGGCGCTCGCTCGTCCCCATCCCCTTTCCTGACTGGCCAGGTAGCGTGATTGGATAAGGGTCTGATATAGACCTAGAGGGGGACCCCATGCCGTTTTTTCGGCGTAGGGCTTCCCCTTTAAGCCCATACCAGGTGACTGGGCCAGCGACGCTTCCTTCGATAGTCCCGGCTACCTGGAGCGGCGCTCAAAATGAGCAGACTTCAAAATGAGCGGTCTCCGGCGGGAAAAGTCTGTTTATTTCAAAAGTACGGCGGACTAGCACACACACGGCCGTATTGTCCACCGGACATATTTGAGTGCAAAACTACTTTCTTAGTCCGCCGGACTTTTGGGTAAAAAAAGTCTGCCAGAGCCCACACACGGGTGGATTGTCCAGTGGACTTGAGTCCCCCGGACTTTTCCACCGGATTGTTTGAGCGTGTGTACGCGGCTTAAGAGGACTCCAGTGGCAACCTGTGAAGCTCTGGTAAAGTGTTGGAAAATAATGGTGGTCACACAAAATATTGACACTTTGGGCTCCATTTGGGCATTTTCTCTTAGGGGTGTACTCACTTTTGTTTAGACAGCAATGGCTGTGTGTTGAGTTATTTTGAGGGGACAGCAAATTTACACTGTTATACAAGCTGTACACTCACTACTTTATATTGTAGCAAATTGTAATTTCTTAAGTGTTGTCACATGAAAAGATATAATAAAATATTTACAAAAATGTGAGGGGTGTATTCACTTTTGTGAGATACTGTATATACGTGAATCTAGCACCACTGTTTTTTATTTTACAAAGAAGAATGAGCAACATTTTCAATCTCTAGATTTGTAAATTTGGTAGAGAAATACTCCAAAAGACTTGCAGCTGCAATTGCAATGAAAGGAGGTTCTACAAAGTATTGACTCAGGGGGGTTGAATACATATGCATGCCACACTTTTCACATATTTATTTGTAAAAAAAATTGAAAATCATTTATTATTTTCCTTCCACTTCACAATTATGTGCTACTTTGTGTTGGTCTATCACATAAAATCCCAATAAAATACATTTACGTTTTTGGTTGTAACATGAGTAAATTTGCTATATGTCAAAATACAAACCAAGGAAGGACAACAGCCAGCAAGTCAATCCTACCCATGAGTGTGTTGGTAATCTTCAACTTGAAATATATAGAAAATATCCCAATGGAGTTGTCTGGAAAAATACCCAAATGCCAGGAGGGCAGGGCCTCAAGAGTATACAATGGTCCCCACAAAGGAATGTATGGCTGGAAAGATGTAATATAAACTTATGTCAGATATAGTTAAATTATAGACAAGCCGAGTCTATAATGGGTACAGGTGAATGGGTAGTCTTGTGCACTCCCATGTGCTGTTGTTCCCTATCTGAAACAGTTTTGGTGTGACAGGTTTTCTTTATTGACACATCATGGGTTTAATAGACCCCCAATGTCTTACCTGCCCTCCATTGAAACTAATGGAGCACAGAAGGAGGGTGTACCGAGGGTGGGCATGGAAGCGATAGCCCACCTGACACCACCTGACAGCCGATGGTCGGATTGTCAGATTTACATGTATTTCCGGCTGCTGCTGGTGTTTGCCATACGTTGGTGGCAGTGAACCAATGTACCAAAGGTGTGTGTGGAAATTATTGCTTGTACCGATGATATGCATGGAAGCACACTATCAGTATGTCCTGAGGGTGTGCATGGAAGCGATTACTTTCACCAGACAGTCGACATATCAAATTTACATGTATTCCTCCAGCTTCGTGTCGGTGTTTGACATACGTTGGTGGCAGTAAAAGGTTTATGGCAGTCTTTATGGTGTAAATGGCTAATAAACATATCATGTTATTGTAGCCAGGTGCTGGACTACAGAAAGATGATTATCTTGTTACTGTTTACACTGATCTGGCGCAGTGTCATCCTATTCTTAATGTTTGCTACTGATTTCATTTTATGTCAATTTGTGTCATTACTATTGCCAATCCATTCTTATGCTTTCTTTCATTGCTATCCATATTGTATGACAATACATTAGGATTTGCCTTTCATAACTGGTTTAGTGCTTATTTCATAATATAGTAGCACTACTGGGTATCGGGTTTTGCCTCAAATGACACTCTGTGATACTGCATGCTTTTTTTATTCAACCTAGTGTGTCAGAGGGGCTGAAGTTCTTGAGAAGGTCGAGGCAAGGAACAGACCCATTCTAACCAGCGACTCCTACGAGGGTAGTACTACATTATTAAAGGGTACAATGGACTAAATATGGCGGAGAAAGTCATGTGATTTATAAATCAATAATGATGACAAATTACATACAATAAGTATGCAATATGGGCAAGAACCTCTTGAATCCCATCATTTACCTATCAAGGACAATCAAAATCAGCTCTGGTATAATCCTGAGAGATTGTAAATTGACACACATAAGTAGTTGTAGCAGAATAAAACAAAATTGTTACTAAAATAAATTCAACAACAATAGAATGGAGCAGAGTCTTTAGGAATGCAGTGGCTTCAGGATTATACCTAAATAAACATTCCTATTAGGAAACCTTACCATCTTAGGCCGCGTACACACGGGCGGATTGTCTGCCCAACTAAGTTCGTCAGACAATCCGACAGACAGTCCGTTCAACTTTTGAATGAACGGACTTGACCACACACGATGAACAGACAGTCCGCTGAAAGCTTGCGCGATGACGTATACAGCACGTACGACGGGACTAGAAATACGACGTCCAATACACTGCAATGCAACCTTCGGCCGTGTAAATCCTTTCTGAGCATGCGCCATACTTAGTCCGTCCAACTTGCCTACTCATGAGCGGACTGTCCGCTGAAACCAAGTTTGGACGGACAAAATTACGGAAATTCCGAAAGACTTAGTCCGTCAGACTGTCCGCTGAAAAAGTCCGCTGAAGCCCACACACGAGCGGATTGTCCGCTGAAACACGGTTCAGCGGACTAAGTTGGGCAGACAATCCGCCCGTGTGTACGCGGCCTTACTCAAGCGCATTGGGCCATGTTGATAAGTTATCATGGGTGAATATATATTTGTTTATTTTCTGTAGCCCCTTTTTTTTTTTTTAAACAAAAGTTTTTATTGAGGTATAACAAACAAAAATTTACAGGCACCAAGAGTACAATAAGTACAATTGCGAGGTAAGGTACAACAGCTTATAAGTACATCTCTCAAATGTCTTTGTATTTATTTTATAATTATTTTTCCTTTTTTATCCCCTTACTTCTTCCACCCCCTCCCCCTCCTAATGCTAACTAACTTTATATACACACACATACATACACATATATATAATAAAAAAACAGGCAAGAAGCGTAAACATATTATTACATATATCCTACGTGTCACTGATATCAGAAGGGTGTACAGTGAGTAAAGTACAGAAATTTCAAAACCGGAGTCTCGAGTAACAGCGTATGTAAAAGAGGACAAGAGTAGGTATAGGGTGATAACCGGTGCCAGCCATATGGGTCTTCCTGACCTCTGACTATACTCCCAGTGAGGGGCAAACTACTCATCTGGCAACATATATTCAAGGTTCCTTACATGCAGGTGTCGGGGTCTCGTAACCAACGATCCCATATTTTGTCATACTTGGTCGGGCATTCTCTGTTAATATACATAACCTTTTTATATGGTAAATTATTATTGACCTCCACCTTCCACTCCACCAGCACAGGGGGTATGGGACGCATCCAATTTCGGGCAATAACTTTCCGCACTGAGAACAGCGTCTCATGCAAGAATGTCTTTGTGTATTTGTCTGTGGTATCTGGAAGCACCCCAAGTAGGCATTGTTTTGGGTCCAATGTGACCGGAGAGCCCATGTGATCATGTAGAAAGGTGACAACTTGCGCCCAGAGGCCTTGTATTTTGGGACACGACCATATTAAATGAAAGAATGTACCCACCTCCTTCCCACACATCTGACAGAGGGTAGATTGAGAGTTTCTATATCTGGCAACCCGCAGGGGGGTGAGATATGCCTGGTGGATAATATAAATTTGAGTCAGTCTGTCATTAAGTTTGGGTGAGACAGTCTTACAGGATTCCAAAGACTCCTCCCATTCCACATCCTCCAGAGGGCCTATCACCCTTTCCCAACGAGGTTTGAGTTTGTATGCCAATTTGGTGGAGACTGGGGTAGTAAGCATGTCATAGAAGGACGAGGTTAATTTACGGGGATCAGAGCTCTTGATTATGGCCATAAGTGCATTAGGGGTAGACTGTGGTGCGGATTCCAAAAACTGAGCCCAAGCCGCATGTCTCATCTGTAGAAACCGAAAGAGCATGGATCTGGGAAGTGAAAATTCTGCACTAAGCGTGGCAAAAGTTTTAAAGGTTCCGTCGACAAACAATTGGTGCATATAGAGAATACCATATGTAAACCAAAGGTCTGTATCAGGAAGTCTTAGAAATTCCGACAAAGTTGTATTGTACCACAATGGAGTATAATCATTATAGAGTGGTATCCCTAGCTTGGCGGAAGCTAAGTCCCAAATACGTCTGTAATGGTATAGCAAGGTCTGTCTGTTGTCCCCCTGACCCACACTGCTAGAGCCCATCACCAGCGCGTAAATTGAGTCTCCAGTACGTCGAGCCCATCTCGGACAGATCAGTTGGAGAAACTGCTCCCTGTCCGTCTTGTCATTATGATACAGTTGGGATAATTGTGATGCGATATAATAGAGATTAAAATCGGGAAGGGCAGTGCCCCCTATGTCCGTGGGGCTTTTAAGCGCCTGCCAAGCTAATTTGTGTCTGTTGGTTCTCCACATAAAGAGTTTGAGCAGGGCCTCAAAGGACTTAAAATGCTTCAGGGGTAAGTACACCGGGGAGTGCCAGAGGATATAGAGTATCTTGGGTAAAAGGACCATTTTAATAAGATTTATCCGACCCCAAATCCCCAGCGGCAGACGGGCCCAGGCCCGCAGTTTGGACTGAATGTGGGAAATTAGAGGGCTTAAATTTAAATGTGTATAGTCCGCCGGCGATCTGGAGACACACACCCCCAGATACTTAATGACACTGACTCGTCGTAATGGCAGACTGTCCTGAAATTCAGTCAGTGGGAAGCTGTCAAGTGGAAGAATTTGGGACTTCCCCCAATTAATTTTTAACCCAGAAAAGGTCCCAAATCTCTCGATTGTCTGAAGAGCCGCCTGCAGAGAGGGGCCCGAGTCCGCCAGGTATAGCAGTGTGTCGTCAGCATACATGCTGATCTTTTCGGTCAGGGCGCCATGGCTCAGTCCCCTGATCTCTGGGTTAGCTCGGATGGATATGGCCAAGGGTTCCGCGGCCAGGGCGTATAATAGTGGTGAAAGAGGGCAGCCTTGTCTCGTGCCTCTGCTGAGGTCAAACATTCGAGACGGCCAGCCATTGGCCACCACCCGGGCTGTGGGCGCCTGATACAGCAGTTGAACCCACTTAATGAAACGTGGTCCAAAGCAATATCCCTCCAAGCAGCTCCAGAGATAACTCCATTCCACCGAGTCAAACGCCTTTGCCGTGTCCAGTGTCACCACCACCCGTGACCCAACTTCTGCGTGCGTAGCCTGGAGGTTAATATACAGTTTGCGTAGATTAAAGGATGTGTTGCGGCCTGGCATAAAGCCTGCTTGATCTGCATGTATGAGGGACAGAATGACTTGGTTCAATCGAAGGGACAGTACTTTAGCTAGTATTTTTATATCTACTTGCAGTAGAGAAATAGGACGATAGGATTCGGGGTAACCCGGGTCCTTCCCCGGTTTGGGGATGAGGACTATTGTCGCTTCCCGCATGGAGGGGGGCAGGGTGAAGGTATCAAATAGGTGATTGAATAGTGCAAGCAGTTTGGGAGTTAGTAATTCTCTAAATTGGGAGTAAAATTCAACAGGGAGTCCATCAGATCCAGGGGATTTGGATCTAGCAAAGCTGGAGATCACGGCGTCTATTTCTTCCGTGGTAAGGGGTGCCTCAAGTGAATCTTTTTGTTCTTTCGTCAACTGGGGGAAGGTAATGCTGTGAAGGAAAGTGGTCCGTATGTCTGTCAGGTCTGTCACTGTTGTTTTATATAGATCAGCAAAAAACTCTCTGAACTGAGAGGTAACACTGCATGGGTCCGTGATCTGACTCCCCCCTGGGCCATGTAGGGTAATGACAACTGGGGGCCTGTCTTCGCTATGCACTAGGTAAGCAAGGAGCTTGCCTGCCTTTTTACCATATTCAAAGAGTTTCTGCTTAGTAAAGAAGAGCTTTTGACGAGCTTTCGTATACTGGAGTTGAGTCACCACTCTAGTCTGCATTTTAAGCTGGGCCGCTGTGTCGCTGGGGTGGGATTGGCTGCATATTCCCGTTCAGTGGAGACAAGCTCCGCTATTGCCCTGTCGAACACTCCAGCGGAATCTGTTTTGATTTTGTTTATGTGTGAGATCAGGGTAGTACGGGCGTACATTTGAAATGAATCCCATATTGCAGCAACAGATGCTGTGTGGTCATTTTCCAAGAAGTATTGCTTCCATTAGGTGATGAGCCCATCATCCTCTGGAAGCAGTGAGAGCCAGAACGGGTTCAATCGCCATGGCCTTGGTGGTTTATCAATAGGTATGCTAAGGGTGGTCCAGTACGGACTGTGGTCGGATAGTAACCTGGGGCAAAACGCTGTTTCCAGGATCCGTGGAGCTAGGGTGTGGGATACAAGAATGAAATCTATGCGGGACATAGAGTTGTGAGTAGGAGAGAAACAGGAATAGGCTCGAGTGTACGGGAAGTTGTGCCTCCATGTGTCTACAAGGGGAAAGGTGGAGATGAGTTTAGAGAATTTAGTCGTATCAGCACTGGCTACTGTTGCCTGCGACGTCTGTAGTCTATCCAAGGCCGGACATAGTGTTGTGTTAAAGTCGCCTAACCAGATCGCTGGTATCGTGGGGTTACGGGACATGAAGGTAAAGCCATCTAGGAGCACTGTTACACTAAAGGGAGGAGGTATGTAGAAAGCCATGAGAAGGAACGGTTCACCGTAGAGCTTAGCATGAAGAAATACATACCGGCCGTGGGGATCAGTTAGGAGTTCACAGAGTTCAAAATGTACCAATTTGGCTATCAATAAGGAGACACCCCTAGCATGAGTCGTATAGGTGGAATGGTACGCCCACCCAACCCAGGGGCGGCGAAGAGCCATTTGGAGTCTGCCCTCAACATGTGTCTCGACCAGCACCACTACGTCAGCACATTGTTTTTTGAGGAATGCCAGGGCGGCCGAGCGCTTAATTTTCTCGCGCATGCCCCTCACATTCCACGTGAGAAATTTTATAGTTGCCATGGTGCTGCATAGGGTGCGTAACCTTGCCTCAGTAGGACACATATCTTTAGGTCTAGTGAAAAATATAATATATAGAAGAAATGGAGTACATCAAACACTGTATGCGGCACCTCTTCAACAGATATACATTTTCCCATATTTGGTTCCTGAGACACTGTATGCACATTTACAAATTGCAAAAATAACTGTTGAACAACCCCCTCCCCCCTCCCCGCCTTACACCCACCCCAACTTGTGCAGGCATGATCCCTTAACAACTTTAAACTTCCATCTGGGAAACAACATAACTTCGCATGTAAGGAGAAGATAAGGAACTGTTTTAGCCACTGGGACAAGTAGTGGTTCCGAGCCAGCCACCACAAAGATGAATGAAAATGGGGCCTAATTGCGTGCCCCCACATGTTAGTGTAGAGAAGAGGCAGTGAGACCCAGTCGCTCTGTTCATTTGCATAGTTATAATTCCCAGTGGTTAGTGGGGCAAAAATTTGCTGCACTATGCATGAGGCTTGTAGGACCAACACACCTCTGCAGCCCCATGTGGCAAATACGTTCAGGAGTATAAAAAAAAAAAAATAGAAAACCCCCACGAAGGGGGGCAGTGAGATATAGTAAGTTCACTCAAAATATCCGAAATCACAGGAGGATGTTTTAGAAATCCAGTGCTCTGTATGTCGTAGGAAGGATTATATATCAACGGTTGTGGCAGTAGGGTCAGTAGAAAAACCGAGGTCCACCTGTCTCCACGGCCCAGCAAAGCACAACAACGTGAACCCGCCAATGTGGGGCGCAAGTCAGGGTGACTATGTTGCAAGTGTGATTAAGTCAGGCCAAGTGGTGATGGAGATATGGAACAGTAACGGCTTGCCATACGGCTCACCTGATGTGCAGTCAGTCGCCCCTGCCCTGTGCAGGTCTGCGCTCAAGCCAGGAGATGACCTCGCGAGGATCCTCGAAGAATGATACGCGGCCATCATGTTCCACCCTCAGGCGTGCAGGAAAAAGCATGGAATACTTCAGGTGACGGTCGCGCAGTCTGCGTTTGGCTTCCAGAAAGCTCTGTCGACGTCTCTGTATCTCGGCCGAGAAGTCAGGAAATATTGCCACTTTGATGTTTCCCACCGGGATGTTGCCCCTCTCTCTCGCCAGTCGCAACGCAGCATCCCGATCTTTGTAATTTAAAAGTTTTGCAATAAAGGTACGGGGGGGAGCCCCTTGAGGAGGAGGCTTAGCTGGCATCCTATGAGCTCTTCCCACCACCAGCACGGGGGAGAAGGCCTCTCGACCGTACGTAGTTATCAGCAGTTGTTCAAGGAATGATGTCAGGTCTTTACCTTCCGCTCCCTCCGGGAGACTGACGAAGCGGAGATTACACCTCCTCAGGCGATTTTCCATGTCTGTAGCCCCTTTTTTACTAAATATCATCTTGCTGACCAAAATCTAGCAGCCAGGGCTTTAACTTTGCCTCAGATCCCAAATGATTTTTGTAAACATATGGGGATTTTCAGGGATGAGAGGTGTGCACCCTTGTGTTTCCATTGCATCTCTGCTTGTGACAGGTGTTTATGTATAACAGACCGACTAAGCTGGGTACCTCTTTGTGTAAACTTGTATCTTGTAACTTGTCATCTTATAACAACACCAACAACCTTATTCTAAATACTTTAAATGATGTGGATGTACCTGCTCTGCATCCATTAAGCATGGGGCTAGTTAGCATTGCCTGTAGGCTCCCTAGTTCGTATTGCACGTAATTTCCCTTCCAGGAACCAACTTGACATTCATTGTTCCATTCTGTGTTTGTGTGGCAATATATTGGTGTGGAAACCAGGCGAGCTGTGCCTGAACTAACATAATGACTTTGACATTTTTAACTTCCATTTCTTCCATTTCTTTCCTCACTTGGCAATCTGAGATTGTAAATTGCTGGAAACCTGTAAACCACAGGAAGCCACAGCAGTCAGCATAAATGCAGAATCGGGATCCAGCCTTCATCTTGTGAAGACAGAGATGGGGAAGTTTGAGAGAACAATTAAATATGCAAACAGATCAACATTCGTATAATGCAAATCAACCGAAGCTAGGATTTCCCAATGTCAGCTGCTATATCCAAACACCTACATGGGTGTCCCAATACAATCACCACGTATATATACTGTATACATCACTCTATATTCTATATCAGCCTTTCTCAACCTTTTCAACACAGAGGAACCCTTGAAATAGTTCTCCGGTCAATGGGAAGAATTACCCTTTACAGATAGCTAAAAAGATTAATGGTGTCAGTGGGAACTTATCTGAGATGCAGAAATTTCCCAATGCTGAAAGAACCCCTAGCAACCTCTGGAGGAACCCTGGTTGGGAATTACTGTTCTATATTAACATAAGGAATTGTGCTACAATCCAACATTCATATATATTAAAGTGTCCGTAAGTTGAAACTGTCCATGCTAAAGTAACAAATGTGCTTTTGTGCTGTGTGCCTTCTTTCGAAAGCAAAAATTATTTGTGCTCCACAGTATGTGTTCCTCCATTGTCACTCTCATCAGTTCCCATGAACCCCTGACATCTTGTGGGTCATACAGTGCTCTTTTCCCCCAGGGATTACACCATCTAGGTCCACCTCCACTCCTTACTTAGTGTTGGGGCAGAGCTACAGGTAGTGATGTCATTCCACACAGTGCACCGGAAGCGAGGAATATACACCCGGAAGTGAGGTCTGTAATCAGGAGCCGAGCTCGCACAGGGGACCGTGGAGTTGGCATCCCAAAAGTAACAATGCTGTTAATTCCTGTGTGCAGGGCTGATGCACTTCTTAAGTGAGTGGGAATTTATATGCTTTTACTGGGTTTGTTTAAAAAAATATTTTACACTATAGAGGCCTTTTTGTTTCTTCTCTATGACTTTTATGATATGAGAAAAATGTAATAAGGAGTGGAGGTGGTTCTGGATGGTGTAATCCCTGGGGGAAAAGAGTGCTGTATGACCTACCAGATGTCAGGAGGTCATAGGAATTTGATGAGTTCTTAAAGGGGTTGTAAAGGTTTGTTTATTATTTTCTAAATACTGTAGGATCCTTTAAGCTAGTGCATTGTTGGTTCACTTACCTTTTCCTTTGATTTCCCTTCTAAATGTTTTTTTTCTTTGTTTTCTTTGTCTGAATTTCTCACTTCCTGTTCCTCCTCAGTAAGCTGTTCAGTAAGCTGTTCTGGCTGACTAAACACCGCTCGGGTGATGGTGTGAAGTTTACTGAGGAGAAACAGGAAGTGAGAAATTCAGACAAAGAAAAAAAAAACATTTAGGAGGGAAATCTAAGGAAAAGGTAAGTGAACTAACAATGCACTAGCTTAAAGGAACCTATTTAGAAAATAAAAAAACTAAGCTTTACAACCCCTTTAAGTGTGGCGGTGGAGGACTAGATAGTGTGGAGCACAGAGAATTATTGCTTTTGGAAGCAATTTTAGCACAGTACAAGAGCACTTTTGTTATTTGAGCATGGACACGTCCAATGCGTGGACACTTTAAGACCTACATTTGTGTGGCTATACAAATATAGCAAGTAGAGATCGATTTTGATGCTTGTGAAAGGTTGGTATGTTTGGCATGGAATGACCTGACTTACATCTGTGAACATTTCTTTTTATGGGCTTATGTTTGCTATCAGTCTAGGAAGCTACAGCAGCAGAGGCGGGGGGGGGAGAAGAAAAAAATAACACAGATCACATGCTGTAGGATGGGGGAGCAGGGTAAGATTAGCTGCTGAGAGAGAGACTTGAACAAATTCAGTGTTCTAAAACAAGCTCTCACTGGCATGGATAAAAGCAGTTACTATGGAGAAATCCATCCTCAAACTTCACAGACGTTTTTCAAGTTCCCTCAGTAGCTGAGCTCTTTCAATTCGCTACTGGAATGGGGGAAGCAGAAAGTCAATTTTATATGGATTTTGATGACTGCTTTCTTTAAAGAACACTTGTCAAAATGCAGGCAATTCAAACTCACTCTATTATGAAAAAATATGCAGCGTTTGCCTGTTCGAAAAACCCATGGTTTAGTGACCAGTAGACCTATAGGCAGATAAAATTACATTAAAACCTTGGATTGCAAGTAATGTGGTTTACAAGCGTTTTGCAATACAAGCTGTTTAAAAAAAAATCCTAACTCGGTTTGCAAGTGTTGTCTCGCAAGACAAGCAGAATTCACGCCTTTGGGGTGTGCAATACTACATTTGGCCAGAGGTGCATGGGTGCTGGTGATGCTCAGAGACACTCAGAACCACTCTGAGAAACTCAAAGCCGCTCGGAGACACTAGGAAACACTCAGTTCCCGAGTGCCTCTGAGTGTCTCTGAGCATCTCCAAGTGGTGTCAGAGCTTCTCTGAGTGTTTCCGAGTGTCTCCAGCACCCTCCTACCTCTGGCAACATGCGGTACTGCAAAGACAAGCAGTAGCTGTTGAACAAATTATCTGAGTTTCCATTGACTTCTATGGGTAACTCGCTTTCATATACTTTGGATTACAAGCATTCTTCTGGAACAGATTATGCTCATAATCCAAGGTACTACTGTATATGCAAATGTCTTTTTATAGAAGTCAGATGTGCCTTCACCTTTCGTGCCCTCATTGACCAATAGGTTATGAAAGATAGGGCTAAGCTTTACTTTTACAGAAAAAGTTTGCATTTACCTTTAGCTGCCTATATAACGGAGCTTCCAATATTTTTGACATGTAGTTTTCACAGGAGATAACCACAAGTTTGAATTTTTAATCATATGCTTGGTTGAACTGTCCAGGTTTTTGATAGGATTACTTTAAAAGGCCAGTTTGGGTCCTTTCACACAAGTGGTCTGATAAAAAGCACCTATCAGTTTTTCAGGTGGATTTGATTGGAAGCCTAAAGTTAATTTAGACTTTTGCAGCCAAATTGGCATAACACTTACTTTAAGGCAGGGGCAGGCAACCTTAGAAAGATGGAGATCTACAGTACTTAAAAAAAACACTGAAGTCAAAGAGCACCGGGTACAGTGTCCTGTTGTTAGGGCCGGTTCACACTAGCATGCATGTTCCATGTGTGTTTCCTGCACCGTGTTCAAAATGCACTGCCTTTGTGATCTAATGTGGGTGATAATACATTGTTAGCCCCAAATGTAAATCTTAAACACAGTGGACATTAAAAAAAAAAGTATTACAAGAGAGTGCAGGGTTTGGGAGTGTGTTACGCTCAGAATATAGAGATCAGGAGTCTGTTATGCTCAGAATGCAGGGATCAGGAATGTGTTACACTCAGAATGCAGGGATCAGGAGTGAGTTACGCTCAGAATGCAGGGTTAAGAAGTGTGTTATGCTCCGAATGCAGGGATCAGGAATGCGTTATGCTCAGAATGCAGGGATCAGGAGTGCGTTACACTCACAATGCATGGTTAAAGTGTGCGTTATGCTCAGAATGCAGGTTTAAGCAGTGCGTTACGCTCAGAATGCAGGAATCAGGTCAGGAGTGTGTTATGCTCATAATGCAGGGATCAGGAGTGCATTGTGCTCAGAATGTAGGGATCAGGAGTGCGTTACGCTCAGAATGCAGGGATCAGGAGTGCGTTATGCTCAGAATGCAGGGATCAGGAGTGCGTTATGCTCAGAATGCAGGGATCAGGAGTGCATTATGTTCAGAATGCAGGGATCAGGAGTGTTTAACACTCAGAATGCAGGGATCAGGAGTGTGTTTCGCTCTGAATGCAGGGGTCAGGAGTGCATTGTGCTCAGAATGTAGGGATCAGGAGTGTGTTACTCTCAGAATGCATGGAACATGAGTGCGTTACTCTCAGAATGCAGAGATCAGGATTGTGTTAGGCCGTGTACACACGGGCGGACTGCCTGCCCAACTTAGTCCGCTGAACAGTGTTTCAGCGGACAATCCTCTCGTGTGTGGGCTTCAGCTGACTTTTTCAGCGGACAGTCTGACGAACAAAGTCTTACGGAATTTCCGTAAGACAGTCCGTTCAAACTTGGTTTTGTCCGTCCAAACTTGGTTTCAGCGGACAGTCCGCTCGTGTGTAGGCAAGTTGGACGGACTAAGTATGGCGCATGCTCAGAAAGGGTTTACACGGCCGAAGGTTGCATTGCAGTGTATAGGACGTCGTTTTTCTAGTCCCGTCGTACGTGCTGTACACGTCATCACGCACGCTTTCAGCGGACTGTCTGCTCATCGTGTGTGGTCAAGTCCGTTCATGCTAATTTTGAACGGACTGTCTGTCGGATTGTCTGCCGAACTTAGTTGGGCAGACAATCCGTCCGTGTGTACGCGGCCTTACTCTCAAAATGTAGAGATCAGGTGTGCATTACGCTTAAAATGCAGGGATCAGGAGTGTGCTACACTCAGAATGCAGAGATCAAGAGTGTGTTACTCTCAGAATGTAGAGATCAGGCGTGTGTTACACTCAGAATGCAGGGATCAGGAGTACGTTATGCTCAGAATGCAGGGATCATGAGTGCGTTACTCTCAGAATGTAGAGATCAGGAGTGTGTTACTCTCAGAATGTAGAGTTAAGCAGTGTGTTACACTAAGCCCTTGTACACACGGTCGAATATTCTGATGGACAATATCCGATAGGACCATGTTGTTGGATAATCCAACAGTGTGTGGGCTCCATTGGACTGTTTCCGTCGGAATATCCAACGGACCAAGTTTGGGAGCTGGGCTATAAAACTTTCCGACAACATGATCCGATCAGACTTTGTCCGATTGTGAGAATTCCGATCGGACAAAGTGCCACGCATGCTCAGATCAAATTCTTAGACCAAAGCTATTGGCTACTAGCCTGAACGTAGTCCCGTCGTAATGAAATAACGTCATCACATCACGTATGATCGGATTTTCTGACAACTTTGTCTGACCGTGTGTATGCAACACAAGTTTCGGTCAAAATCCGACGGATTTTGTTATCGGAATGTCCGACCGTGTGTACAAGGGCTAAGAATGCAGGGATCAGGAGTACAGTGCCTTGCGAAAGTATTCGGCCCCCTTGAACTTTTCAACCTTTTGCAACATTTCAGGCTTCAAACATAAAGATATAAAATTTTAATTTTTTGTGAAGAATAACCAACAAGTGGGACACAATTGTGAAGTGGAATGAAATCTATTGGATATTTTAAACTTTTTTAGCAAATAAAAAACTGAAAAGTGGTGCGTGCAAAATTATTCGGCCCTTTTACTTTGAGTGCAGCAAACTCACTCCAGAAGTTTAGCTTTAGCAAGGATCTCTGAATGATCCAATGTTGTCCTAAATGACTGATGGTGATAAATAGAATCCACCTGTGTGTAATCAAGTCTCTGTATAAATGCACCTGCTCTGTGATAGTCTCAGGGTTCTGTTGAAAGCGCAAAGAGCATCATGAAGACCAAGGAACACACCAGGCAGGTCCGTAATACGGTTGTGGAGAAGTTTAAAGCCGGTTTTGGATACAAAAAGATTTCCCAAGCTTTAAACATCCCAAGGAGCACTGTGCAAGCGATCATTTTGAAATGGAAGGAGTATCAGACCACTGCAAATCTACCAAGACCTGGCCGTCCCTCTAAACTTTCAGCTCAGACAAGGAGAAGACTGATCAGAGATGCAGCCAAGAGGCCCATGATCACTCTGGATGAACTGCAGAGAACTACAGCTGAGGTGGGAGAGTCTGTCCATAGGACAACAATCAGTCGTACACTGCACAAATCTGGCCTTTATGGAAGAGTGGAAAGAAGAAAGCCATTTCTCAAAGACATCCATAAAAAGTCTCATCTAAAGTTTGCCACAAGCGACCTGGGAGACACACCAAACATGTGGAAGAAGGTGCTCTGGTCAGATGAAACCAAAATCGAAATTTTTGCCCACAATGCAAAACGATATGTTTGGCGTAAAAGCAACACAGCTCATCGCCCTCAACACACCATTCCCACTGTCAAACATGGTGGTGGCAGCATCATGGTTTGGGCCTGCTTTTCTTCAGCAGGGACAGGGAAGATGGTTAAAATTGAGGTGAAGATGGATGCAGCCAAATACAGGATCATTCTGGATGAAAACCTGTTGGAGTCTACAAAAGACCTGAAACTGGGACGGAGATTTATCTTCCAACAAGACAATGATCCCAAACATACAGCAAAATCTACAAAGGAATGGTTCACAAATAAACGTATCCAGGTGTTAGAATGGCCAAGTCAAAGTCCAGACCTGAATCCAATCGAGAATCTGTGGAAAGAGCTGAAAACTGCTGTTCACAAACGCTCTCCATCCAACCTCACTGAGCTCGAGCTGTTTTGCAAGGAAGAATGGGCAAGAATTTCAGTCTCTCGATGTGCAAAACTGATAGAGACATACCCCAAGCGACTTGCAGCTGTAATCGCAGCAAAAGGTGGCTCTACAAAGTATTAACGCAAGGGGGCCGGGATCAGGAGTGCTTTACGCTCGGAATGCAGGGTTCAGGAGTGCGTTATGCTCAGAATTCAGGGTTCAGGAGTGTGTTATTCTCAGAATGCAGGGATCAGGAGTGTGTTGCACTGTGAATGCAGGCATCTGTAGTGCGTTATGCTCAGAATGCAGGGATTTTGGGGTGATATGAAGGGTGGTAGAGGACACTGCTATGGGGGTGGCCCTGTCCATAGCAGTGTCTACTGCCCCCTTCACACCACTCCCCCCACACACACACTAGTGTCCTCTCCCCCCCTTCCCTCCCATAGCATGCTGCCTGTACACACAGGAGACTGAGAGGCAGCACAGTTCTGGACAGCGGGCATGGCGGGAGCTGGCAGAGTAACTTTTCTTATTAACAAGCTGGTGATTGGTTGCTTAGGACCTAGAAACCAATCACTGGCGGGTCATCTTGGCCAGCTTCTCCCCCGCCCTCCATCCTGAGCTGTGCTGTCTCTTGCTCTCTGCTGTTCACTGATGGCAGCGGCGGAGGCAGAGCATTCCCAGTCTGTCACCTACCCGCAGAACAGCAGATAGCCCACGATTGACGGGTTGCCGGCCCCGGCATTAAGGTATATTTGGTACATGTTCATATTGACACAGCATAACTTAAAAATATTTAAACTTTGCTGGTTACCTTTTTAAGTACTTTTTACTTGCAGTAGTGTAGTGATATATAACAATTAAACCTGTCTGTACTGTGTTTGCATTTCTTTATTATAAGCTGTAAACTAGATTTGAATACTGTCTGTCCTAACAAAAAGGTTAAAATTGCAGAAACTACATATGCTGATGAGGAATAATATGAGGACAAAATATCTAATATATATAGAGGGATCACTATATCTAGCACCACATCCTGAATGTATACACTAAAGAAAAAAAAAAGGGTACTGTGAACTCCGAAGGTCCTAGAGCAGTGGTCATCAACCCTGTCCTCAGGGCCCACTAACAGGCCATGTATTTCCTTGGGGAGATGCAGACTAAAATACTGCAATCACAGAGCAGCAAATTATATCACCTGTGATGTATTTCAGTTATCTTGCAAACCTGGCCTGTTAGTGGGCCCTGAGGACAGGGTTGATGACCACTGTCCTAGAGGACAAACAGGTGATGGTGTTACTTAAAGCGGAGGTCCACCCTAAAGTGGACCTTCCGCTCATCGGAACCCTCCCCCCCTCCGGTGCCACAATCGGCACCTTTCAGGGGGGAGGGGGGTGCAGTTACCTGGATAATCCAGGTAACTGCACCCACTTCCGGGATAGCTCTCTGCGGAAAGGGGCGTAACTTACGCCCCTTTCTGCAAGTCCCCGCCCCTTCCCGCAAGTGCCCCGCTGCCTGCTGGGAAACACACAGATCCCAGAGGCAGCGGGAAGCGTCCTTATTGCGCAGCGCGATTCGCGCATGCGCAGTAGGGAACCGGGAAATGAAGCCGAAAGGCTCCATTTCCTGATTCCCATACCCAAGATGGCGGCGGCAGGACCCGAGAAACGATCTACAGATCGGCTTCGGGTGCCGACATCGCGGGCGCGCTGGACAGGTAAGTGTCACTATTTTAAAAGTCAGCAGCTGCAGTATTTGTAGCTGCTGGCTTTTAAAAAAAAAAAAAACGCGGAGTCCCGGTGGACTCCCGCTTTAAACTTATAGATGGTTTTACAAACTTTATTTTACATCAACTTAGGAAAACACATACATGCATAGTTCAAATGGCATGTTAAATTGTGTTAAGAAACCATCTTGCTTGTATCAGACCCCACTATGGGTTACCCATATTACATATGCTATAGCTTTCCATCATATATCTAGGGGTCCTCGTATACCTTTTCCCTTTACCTCTATGCATTTCACAGGATAATTCTGCTTCTTTAGGAGGAGTTCAATGGATATTTGATCTAAACAATCATGACGTAGAACAAAGAAAATTAATGAAATAATGTACAACATAATACATTTGAAATATACAGCAAAATAAATAATACAATAGTTGTATTCCTTATCATACTCCCCAAGGCCAAATTTCAAACCACCACAAGCCCAATTCAGGGAAAAAAAAGTCAGAACCCCCCTAATCCATGCGCTTGGCCACTAATCTCCATGCAGGAAGCCGGATGCATGGATTCCAATGGGGTCTTTTTTTTAAGCCAATGATTAGAGCCTGAAGGTCTCTAATTGGCTTAAAAAAATGGTGCGCTTGAAGTATAGAGCAAATTAATATTTGCAATTGTCTTCCTGATTCTCCTCCCCACCAATCAGGAAGCTGCTCTTGAGACCCGATTGGCCAGGAAGTCTTAGGACCCCCTGACCAATCGGGTCTCAGGACACACTTCCTATTCATCTAGGAGGAGAAGCAAGCGCCCGGCTCTTCCTTTCCCCTGCCTCGTAAGTTAAGGTCAGTCTCCCCCGGGGGGTGGCAGTGGATCGGCGCCTTCCCGCCCGCCATCCATCTCCCGTGGGGGGTGGGTTATATGGCATACGTTTGCCGCTCCCCCTTCCAAAATATTTAGCACCAGCCGCCACTGATAGGGACAATGGCACCTGAGACTGCCCAGAAATTCTTATGCCCTGTGCACACGACCGAACTTTCCGGCAGAGAAGGTCAGACGGAATTATTCTGTCGGACATTCCAATCGTGTGTAGGCTTCATCTGACTTTTTCTTTGCAAAATTCTGATGGACCTAGAAATAGAACATGTTTCAAATCTTTCCGCCAGAACCAGTTCCTATCGAGAAAACCGCTCGTCTATGCTATTCCGACAGACCAAAAAGGACGCAAGGGCAGCTATTGGCTACTGGCTACTGAACTTCCTTTTTCTAGTCCCATCATACGTCAATGCGTTCTAAACGATCGGACTTTGGTGTGTTCGTGTTTAGGCCTGTCTGTTTTGGTGGAATTTCATCGAAAAGTCCTTCGGAGTTCAGTTCGACAAGAAGTCCTCTCGTGTGTATGTGGCATTAGAATCAGCGAAAACACCTTCTTTTTAGAAACATCTAAAATGTAAGAATTTGTAAATTTTGTTTTAGATATGCTTTGTGAATGGAAACACATAAGCATTTAGTAGGGTTTTCTCAAAAGTGTAAAAGGCTGCAAAAGTGTAAATACGTTTTAATGTCTATGGGGAATATAAATGGGCATGCATCCATTTACCCTAGAGCAGGGTTTCTCAATTAGGGTTCCTTGAGCAATGAGCAATTTCTGCTTATGTTTTCACTGACACCATTAATCTTTTTAGCTATCTGTAAGGGGCTCATTCTTTCCAATGACCACAAGTGTAAGGAACATGTTTCCCAGTGACCATCACACTAATGTATCATGAGTTTTAGATATTGTAATTCTTAGCAGAGGTTACCTAAGACCAGAAATGTATTTCAAGGGTTCCTTTGTGCTAACCAGGTTGTGAAAGGCTGCCTTATGCCGCGTACACACGATCGGAAATTGGGCCAGAAAAAGACAGATGAGAGCTTTTCATCGGAAAATGCGACTGTGTATATGCTCCATCGGAATTTTGCTGGCCGAATTTCCGCCAGCAAAAGACTGAGAGCATGTTCTCAATTTTTCAGACGGAAAAAGTTTTGTTCGGAAATCCCGATCATCTGTAGCAATTCCGACGCGCAAAATTCCTACGCACGCTCGGAGACAATTCAACGCGCGCTCGGAAGCATTGAACTTCATTTTCTCAGCTGGTCGTAGTGTTTTACGTCACTGCGTTCTTGACGGTTGAAAGTTCAGCAAACTTTTGTGTGACCGTGTGTATGCAAGCCAAGTTTGAGCAGAATTCCCTTGGAAAAACCATCATAGCTTTTTCCAACGAGAATTTTGATCATGTGTACGCAGCATTAGAGTTTGTCTAGTTCCGAAAAAAAATGCAAAAGGTTTGCAATGGGGATGCAATAGGGTTCCCAATACCAAGCATTTGAGCAAGTATCGATACTCGCCCAAATGCTTCTGATACCGAAACTGACAATTTGCGTCAATACAAAAGTGATGGGTGCAAATTACACTGCAAAGAATCATATGCAATTTAAACAGGAATGCAGTGCTTTTCCTGTCCGAATCACATTAGATTTACACCACCGCTCCTGTGTGTGTGTGCGCATAGAAAGGGATTAAAGCACCATCTAGTGGGCAGTTAAAAAAATGTTAGACCTCACAGTACATATCTGGTAGCAAATCAGGGCCGCTGGAGATGCTCACAGGGCTGGACCTCGATTTGCTACCAGATATGTACTGTGAGGTCTAACATTTTTTTAACTGCCCACTAGATGGTGCTTTAATCCCTTTCTATACACACACATGCAGGAGTGGTGGGGGAATTTGCATGCGATTAGGACACGGAATGCACTGCATTCCTGTTAAAATCTGCGCTATATAGGTACCTGAAATAAAATAAATAAATTGCATGCGATTCTTTGCAGCCATTTTTTTTCCATTGATGCAAATCGCACCGCAAATTATCAGTACTCAGTATTGGCGAGTACTTAACTGAAAATATCGGTATAGGTATAGAATCGTATCGGTGCAACCTTTTTTATCTTTTTGGACCTAAATGTGATTAATCAGGGGTTAAAGTACGTATATTGGCTTGTCCATAGACCTAAGATGATCTGTCACAAAAGTGACATCCGCTTTGGCTCCAATTCAGCAGGAGATCTGTTCATGAATTGCCTGCTGATTGGAACGGAGAACAATGGTCTGAAAAAGGCTTTACATGCATGAACTTCAGTTAGTCGTAATAAAATAAGGTTTAAGTAATATACATAGTAGTAAAAAAACTGTATCCGATTAATGTGCTGGAATCCGTACTGTTACGGTTTTCAGGGTCAGTTATATTTCATTTATTTTTTTGAGCTCTAACATTTTATAGTATGTGTATGATTAGCATAGCCACAACATTTCTTTCTTCAAATGTAAAACCAGAAAAAAACAGCAGAGGGCAGCAACCACAAAGTTATGCTTTAATGTATCATTATCTTGCTGTATGACTAAACGAATAGAATCCCATACAGTAATGAAAACCTGTATGCAAACTGCCAGGTTTGTAGTTCTACTTGATCATGTGGTATTTAGGAGTATTCTGTAATATATAAGTTAACATGTAAATAAAAACGATTATGAGCGAGTATATTTCCATTATAGCATGTTTTTCACATTCGCACACGTGCACATTTTGACAATATAGCTATTTTTCTTTATATAAATAGCAACATATTATTCCTTACATGTGTCTTTTAATGAATATACAAAACTGTGCAAAATGTTTTAGGCACATGTGAAAATGCTGTGAGAGTTTTTAAATGAATGAAATTAGTATTTAAAAAAAAAGAATCAATTAACAACCTACAAAGGGCATAAACAGAAAAAAATAACTAAATTAAATCAATATTTGCTGTGTTCATCCTTTGCGGGCTGATTTACACACGCTCCGACTTCCAGAGCACAAGTCGCATGACACGTCAAAAGGAATGGTTCCCTATGAGAGCTGTCTTTACTGGTCCGACTTGTGTCTGTCCGACTTTGAAAAAGGATCCTGCGCTACTTTGGTCCAACTTGGGCACGATTTCGGCCCATTGATTTGAATGGAAGTTGCATTCAAGTCGGATCATCATCTCAATTGATCCAAATTGTGGCTTACGACTTGTGTTCTGAGGATGTTGAAGAGGAACCCCACGCCAAACTTTAAAATAAGAAAGGCGTGAAGTCCCCCCCCAAGACCATACCATGTTTGGGTTTGCCCCCCTTTCTTGTCCTGCCAGGTTGCATGCTTGTATAAGGGTCTGGTATGGATTGGGGGGGACGGGGACTCCATGCTGTTTTTTTTGTTTTTTTGGCATGGGGGTTTTCCCTCAAAATTCATACTAGGGGCTGGTATGGTCTTGGGGGGACCCCATGCTGTTAACAAAACAAATTGGCGTGGGGTTCCCCTTCAAGATTCATACTAGACTCAAAGAGCCTGGTCAAATCAAAGTCAGATCCCGTTCATTGAAGTTGCATGCAAGTTGCATGCAAGTTGGACATGAAGTCGCAGGGCAAAGTCGGATCGGAACTCATCTGACTTCCATGTTGGAGCAGTGTGAAGCCAGCCTAGAACAGTATCAATTCTCCCAAGTACACTTGTACACAGTCAAGGATTTTTTGCAGGCATATGGTCCAGTGCATGATTAAATTAATACACAAAACAGGTGCGTATGATGACCAAGATAATGGGTAATAATTACCCTCCTCCTTCACTCTGCTGTTTAGGCACATACACTATATTCCAGAGGCAAGAATTTTCAGATTCTTGCTGATGGAATGACAGGTGCATGAGAATAGCGAGGCTCACAGCAACCGCTACTGTTCACATGTAGCTGCACACCAAGCAGTTGCCTGTGATTAGGGATGGTGTATTAACTTGAACGCAATCAGTTGCATCCAGGTTTGGTCACCCACCCTTAGCTGCAGGTAACCACCTGGCATTCAGCTACATGCAAACAGCGATGTCTCCTGTCAGCCTGGCAATACTTTGTACAGGCTGAGTGACAGCTGCTATGCACAGGCACCTGTCATTCCAGACACAGTAATCTACAAATTTTTGCTGCAGGAATTCACTATATGTGGCTAAACAGCCATGTGAAGAAGGCCTAAACCAAACAGAATCATTTGTATAGTAGGAATAAAATTGGATAAATAAAAGCCCAGCTCTACTAACAAGCTGAGGTTACCAAAGACGATGCCAGCAGAAGCTGAAAGAGAAAAAGGTCAGTTTATTAAACATCACATAGTTTTGCAATGAGCATATTAGCACTTTAACCACTTTCAGACCGGACCAATTTGCTGGTCAAAGACCAGACCACTTTTTGCGATTCGGCACTGCGTCGCTTTAACTGACAATTGCGCGGTCGTGCGACGTGGCTCCCAAACAAAATTGACGTCCCTTTTTTCCCACAAATAGAGCTTTCTTTTGGTGGTATTTGATCACCCCTGCGGTTTTTATTTTTTGCGCTATAAATAAAAATAGAGCGACAATTTTGAAAAAAAACGCATTATTTTTTACTTTTTGTTATAATAAATATCCCCAAAAGGTATATAAAAAAACATTTTTTTCCCTCAGTTTAGGCCGATACGTATTCTTCTACATATTTTTGGTAAAAAAAAAAACGCAATAAGCGATTATTGATTGGTTTGCGCAAAAGTTATAGCGTTTACAAAATAGGGATAGTTTTATAGCATTTTTATTAATAATTCTTTATTATTTTTTTTTTACTAGTAATGGCGGCGATCAGCGATTTTTATTGTGACTGCGACATTGTGGGGGACCCATCGGACATTTTTGACACATTTTTGGGACCATTGTCATTTATACAGTAATCACTGCTATATAAATGCAGTGATTCCTGTGTAAATGACACTGGCAGTGAAGGGGTTAACCAGTGGGTGGCAGTGTAGGGGTTAAGTGTTCCTAGGGGCGTGTTACTAACTGTGGGGGGGTTGGGCTTTCATTTAGTGAACACTGATCTCTGCTCCAATCACATGGAGCAGAGATCAGCGTCACTAGTTGCTAGGCAGAATGGAGAAATGTTGTTTACAACGGCACTTCTCCATTCGGCCGCTCCGATCGAGTCCGCGGGTCCCGCGACCGGACTCACGAGGGTCCCGACCGGCGCAGGGCGGCAAATTTAAAGGGACGTACATGTACGCCCATTTGCCTGCCCGTGCCATTCTGTCGACGTACATCGCCGTGCGCTGGTTGGCAAGTGGTTAAAAAGGGTTATTAGGCTGCTTTCACACTGATTTGCAGGTGCGGGGCAGTGTCCCTGTGGCTTTCCTGTGGGTTAGGCTCCTTTCACAAGGGCTGTCCGATCATGTCCGTCTGTCAGTTTTTTAGGCGTACCTGATCAGACCTTGCACTCTCCCATATGGAGCGGCGGATGTCAGAGGTGACATGCCCGCTGACATCTGCCGCTATTCGATCCAAACCTGTTCACAAAATCTTTGAAATTTTGAAAGAGAGGGCTTTCACAATGGAGTGGTGCACTGGCAGGGTGTCACAAAAAGTCCTGCCAGCAGCTTCTTTGGAGCTGTGAAGGAGCGGTGAACTCACCGCTCCTCCACCTCTGCTCCCCATTGAAATCAATGGGGCAGCGCTGCAATACTGCCGGCTGTGTTTTGCAAGTAGATTTAACCCCTTTTTGGCCGCTGGCGGGGGGTGAAAAACACCCCGCTAGTGGCCGAATAGTGTAAAAAACATTTCTCAAGCCCCTCACTACTATCTACATGCACATACATGTGTAAACACATCAGGTGTGGCTACATGCAAAAACAATTATTGCACTACACATTCCATATCACTGCATATGCCAGAATAAAAGCAATCGGTCTAGAGCAGTGATGACAATCCTTGGAACCCCAGATGTTTTGGAACTACATTTCCCATGATGCTTAACTACAGTGCAAAGTACATATGCATCATGGGAAATGTAGTTCTAAAACATCTAGGGTGCCAAGGTTTGCCATCACTGGTCTAGGGTCATCCTTCACAGTTTAAGTGTTTGTTACCCTATAAAAAAAAAATAGATCCTGTTCCTTATCCTGTTCCCTTAAAACAATGCTTGTGTTGTGTAATTTTGCCCCCTGTATCACCTGAAAAACCTGGCTAAATCCTGCCTGATTCTGCCCTCCCCCCTGTAAACTGACCATGGCTGATGATTCCTGACACTGTGGTCAGTTCACCTGCCTCCGTCATCCACACCCCTGCTCTGTCCTCCTCTCTCCCCCTCCCTGCCTGTCTGCTTGTGTCAGTGCCCGTCCCTTCCCCTCATGCTGCTTTAAAAACTATAATATGTTCATGCCATCCCATCTGTTATATAACAATATGTGTCCCAGTGTCTGATCTATATAAAAAATGCCAATTATACCTTATATCAGAGCATCTCCCGGCGCTTACGAGACTCCTCGTCTCTCCTCCCTCTGAGAGCATTTTTTTTATATAGATCAGACACTGGGACACATATTGTTATGTAACAGAGGGGGTGACATTACTAGATTATAGTGGCTTAACAACCATTTTAACTTTAAAATTATAATCTATAAAGGCTTTTAAAGCATCACCTATTGACATTTTTGGGTACTGAAATTTGTTGTCATTTCACAGGTGCTTAACATTTTAAAGCTTGATATCTATTTACTCAATGCATCCTATTCTTTTATACTATATGAAAAAATTGGGTGATATATTGTGTTTATGTGCTCTTAAATTAACTTTAGTGTCCTTTATACTGAAAATATGCATTTGATAAACAGTTATATTAATATCATGTGACATAAAAAATTGCAGCTACCACCATTTTACTCTCCATGGTCTCTGTTTTTAGAAAATATATAATAATAATATATAATAATAATACTGTATTTAGGAGTTTTAACTAATCTTCGAGCCAGCGGCGGATCCAGGGGGGGGGGGGCAACGGGGCAATTGCCCCCTCCGAGAATATGCCCAGCGGGTACCCGCAGCCGGTTCCGCGGGTACCAGCGCGGGCGGTTCCGCGGGTACTCGCGCGGGCGGTTCCGCGGGTGCCAGCGCGCCCGGTTCCGCGGGTGACTGTGCAGAGTGGACGGGTGAGGGGGGGGGGGGCAGCTGGGCGGCTTAGGAGGGCTGCTGGCCAATCAGGAAGTCAGCGGGCAGGGGTGCAGAGAGATGACATCATCTCTCACTGCCCTGCATCCCTCCAGTTCCGCCCTCACTGTGCAGGAAGCTGTGTGCAGCAGAGAGATTACATCATCTCTCTGCTGCCTATCTTCACTCTAAACTCAACAAAAGAACACCTTAGCAGAAAAGTGACACAGTAGGTGACAATCCGCAATGTGTGGCAGGCTACGTGGCAAGTGGCAATCCGCAATGTGTGGCAAGTGACAATCCGCAATGTGTGGTAGGTGACGTGGCAAGTGGCAATCCGCAATGTGTGGTAGGTGACATGGCAAGTGACAATCTGCAATGTGTGGCAGACTACGTGGCAAGTGGCAATCCGCAATGTGTGGCAGGCTATGTGGCAAGTGACAATCCGCAATGTGTGGCAGGCTATGTGGCAAGTGACAATCCGCAATGTGTGGCAGGCTATGTGGCAAGTGACAATCCGCAATGTGTGGCAGATGACGTGGCAAGTGACAATCCGCAATGTGTGGTAGGTGACATGGCAAGTGGCAATCCGCAATGTGTGGCAGGCGACGTGGCAAGTGACAATCAGCAATGTGTGGCAGGTGACGTGGCAAGTGACAATCCGCAATGTGTGGCAGACTACGTGGCAAGTGGCAATCCGCAATGTGTGGCAGGCGATGTGGCAAGTGACAATCCGCAATGTGTGGCAGGCTATGTGGCAAGTGGCAATCCGCAATGTGTGGCAGGCTATGTGGCAAGTGGCAATCCGCAATGTGTGGCAGGCTACGTGTCAATCCGCAATATGTGGCAGGTGACGTGGCAAGTGACAATCCGCAATGTGTGGTAGGTGACGTGGCAATCCGCAATGTGTGTCAGGCGACGTGGCAAGTGACAATCCGCAATGTGTGGCAGGTGACGTGGCAAGTGACAATCCGCAATGTGTGGCAGACTACGTGGCAAGTGGCAATCCGCAATGTGTGGCAGGTGACGTGGCAAGTGACAATCCGCAATGCGTGGCAGGCTACGTGGCAAGTGGCAATCCGCAATGTGTGGCAGGTGACGTGGCAAGTGACAATCCGCAATGCGTGGCAGGCTACGTGGCAAGTAGCAATCCGTATTTGGTGACAAGTGACGTGGCAAGTGACAATCCGCATTTGGTGGCAGGCGACATGGCGAAAGACACCCTCAGGGCTCCCATTGATTCTGCATTATGGTGAGTTGAACCATTTAATTTTATATTACAATGTATTAATAGAAATAATGTGCTTCAATCATCCTGACACCATAACAACCATGGTGCCGTAATGATTGAAGTGCCAATACCAGCCATTTCCCATATAAATTGCCCCCAAAAAAACATATTTTATAGAAGTGCCCCTCCTGAGACTAGACTCTGGATCCGCCCCTGCTTCGAGACTAAAATGTACATTTTAACTTGTGTGCAAAAAATTCAAAAATGGCCCTGCAACAAAAGGATTAAAGGTAAATAGTTGATAATAGATTGTTAATTGATACATAAAAATGACTCATTGCGTTATTTTTTAACCGCTTCAGCCAGGAAGATTTTACCCCCTTCCTGACAGCACACTTTTTGCGATTCGGCACTGCGTCACTTTAACTGACAATTGCCCGGTCTTGCGACGCTGCACCAAAACAAAATTGATGTCCTTTCTTTCCCCACAAATAGAGCTTTCTTTTGGTGGTATTTGATCACTTCCGTGTTTTTTTTTTTGCGCTGTAAACAAAAGAAGAGCGACAATTTTGGAAAAAAAAGCAATATTTTTTACTTTTTGCTATAATAAATATCCCCCAAAATATATATAAAAAAATGTTTTTCCTCAGTTTAGGATGATATGTATTCTTCTACATATTTTTGGTAAAAAAAAAAAATCGCAATAAGCTTTGGTGACATTAGTGACATTGATATATGTCCATCAGGGTGGAACCGGGACCCCCATTCCCATTTTAAGGCCAATTACTAAAATATAAGCCAGCCAAGTGGGGATTAGCAAAATTAACACGTCAGTTCCCATAGACTGCAATGGTATTTGTTGTATAATGTTTGCCCATGTTAGGCTCTTTGTTTGCTCCCCAGACCGTGGGGTGTTTGTCCTATCTGTAATTTTGTAGTATGCTTGATGATATGCTTAATTTTGGACAGGGGGATGGTTTATTTTGTGCTAGCTGCATTTGTGTTGGTGTCCAAGTAATTCATTTTATACTCCCCCATAAACAATTTTCATGCAACAGATTTCCCAGCTGCGGCTGATTGGCATGGCAAATCAAAAAAAAGGTGTGATTTGTCTAAAAGCTACTTTACTGGGGCTTCATGGTAGCATATGCATGTGTAGCGATGATACTATGGACAAGGTGTCTGTCATGTACAAATTTAGTTTTTGCCTCAGAAAAGTAAAGGGGTTCTGAAGGTTAATTATGTAGGTTGATCTTTGACATCAGTTTGGCTGGGCTGTATTACAGTTCTGCCTGGTCATGCGTACAGTTAAGTGCACATGACAGGCTCAGAACCAGACCTGGTTGGACGCTTTGGGTATCAGCGTTCCCCGGAGCCAATCAGTGGGTGCGTCTGGCCCCGCTGAGGAGTCTGGGGAAGGGTACTTAAGATGTTGAAGTCACGTGTTCTGGGTTCGTTCGTGAGGCCATAGCGGCCTGTTCCTGATTCTGGACCGGGGTAGTCCCGCGAGGGGTCCCAGTCACAGGAGCGTGTGTCGCTCCGCAACATGGTTCAGGTGACTAACCCCAATAGACTCGCCTGGTCTGGGGTAAGGAGCCGTCTGTTCCCGAGTCTTGGAACCGGCTGGTCCGAGGCGCAGTAACTGAGGGAGGATTCAAGGCGTCCGGGTGTGCTCTCGGCTTGGAGGGGCACTGCAGCTTTTGTAAGCGACCGGGGGAGGACTCTTTGGAGGAGGGCCAACAAACTAGCATCCCAAGAAGTGCCTGGTTGCTGGGTTGTGAAGGACACTAATGAATCCACGCTTTTCCAGTACTGCCAAGGAGACAGAGAACGTTCCAGGTACTGAGGAAAAGGTTCCTGTTCACTTTCTGTTACCAACTATTCAAGGTCAGAGATTTCACAAGTTCTGGATCAAAGTGCTGATTGCCATAATCGCTGGCTAGAGATTTGTTCAGCCTTGAAGTGCCCAGCTGCGAGTGGCTACTCTCTGGGTGGTATTAGAGACTTTCTGATGATTAGCAGTTCAAGGTGCCTGAGTTTCTTCACCCTTGCCCTCTGTTCCCATACGAGACTGTGTTTGTTGGATGTTACCCCTGCAAATAAAAACCTTTCTAAAGGACTTTTATGGTGTCAGTGCCTAAGTTGTTGGGTACTAACCCTGGGAACCCCTAGAGGTGGAAGAACAAGCCAAGCGGAGGTAACCGGTAAGCCCAAAGGTTAAGGCCGCCCTACCAAGGGTCATGGCCGCTACACATGCATTGTGCGTATGCTGCCATGAATAGGCACCATGAAAAGAAAATTACGGAGAGGTAAGTACTCTCGACAGGACATGTTTTGGGAATTTATTATAGCTGAAATAGCTGTCCAAAATACCAAGCCATTGACTGTGATTTAAAGCACCTAGGCAAGATGAAGGAAAACCTACAAACATAGCCAGTTGGGGCATACTCGAGGACAGGGTTGAGAACCACTGATTTAGAGCACTAAGCTAAAATCTAGCTCAAGACAATCCTATTTTAATTGTGGGCGTTTGAGGGAAACAAAGTGAGTGTTAGAACCCCTGCTTGTCTTTTTTAGGTTGAGCTTTGTGTCCCTTTTCAGAAAATTGGCTTCCCTTCCTGTCACACAGCCAAAAAGGAAGTGAAGCTGCTTTGCTTATATCAATATAGACACTCTCATTCAAATTAATATAAACAAACATTTTAAGATGTATTAACCACTACAATACAGGGCACTTTCACCCCCTTACTTCCCAGCCCAATTTTCAGCTTTCATTGCTCTCGCACTTTCAATGACAATTGCGCGGTCATGCTACGCTGTACCCAAATTAAATTGTTATCATTTTGTTTACACAAATAGAGCTTTATTTTGGTGTTATTTATTAACGACTCAGTTTTTTATTTTTGTGATATAAGCGAAAAAAGAGCGGAAATTTGAAAAAAAAACAATATTTTCTTCTTTCTATTTTAAAAGAAATCCAATAAAATCTAATTTTGTCATAAATTTAAGCCAAAATGTATTCTGCTACATGTCTTTGGTAAAAAAAAATTCTGTTAAATGTATAATAATTGGTTTGTGTGATCACGGACATATGTACACAAATTATCATGTACATATGTGTGCAGGTGATCACGGACATATGTGTGCAGATAATCATTGGGACATGTGATTTTAGTGGGACATATGTGGGGGTCATGTTTTTAATATTAGGAACATGTGTTTTTATTATTTGGGGACATGTATGTTTTGGGGACATGTGTGGGGACATTGTGTTTATACTGTGTGGTGTGTTGTGTGTTTACACTAGGCTGGTGATCAGTGAGTAAAAAGCTGTAAAAAACAGCTCATACTCACTGATCATCAGCCGGCTGCAGCGATCTGCTCTCCTCTCCTCAGCGATGACTTCTGTGTAAGGAGAGGAGGAGCCGATTGCCTAGCAACCGGCTGTTTGTTTACATCACATGACTGCCGTGAATCACAGAGCCCTCCTGCCGATCCGCGGGCACGCGCGCGCGATCCCCCTCCTTCTGAAGGATGTTCCTGAACGTCCTCTCAGAAGTAGAGAGCTCCCACCTGGCCGTATATGTACATTGGCTGGGTGGGAAGTGGTTAAAACATGGATGGTGCCAGCAGAGCAGTAGACGTGTCAGTAGGAAAGTGAGTGGTGTCAGTCAATAGAACAGTGGACGTGTCCGTAGGACAGTGGGTGGTGTCAGTCAGTAGAGCAGTGGACATGTCAGTAGGACAGTGGATGGTGTCAGTCAGTAGAGCAGTGGACATGTCAGTAGGACAGTGGATAGTGTCAGTCAGTAGAGCAGTGGACATGTCAGTAGGACAATGGATGGTGTCAGTCAGTAGAGCAGTGAACATGTCAGTAGGACAGTAGATAGTGTCAGTCAGTAGAGCAGTGGATGTGTCAGTAGGACAGTGGATGGTGTCAGTCAGTAGGGCAGATATAGGTGTCAGAAGTTTTTTCTATTTTTAACCGGTTCCCGACCAGCACACGACGATGTACGTCGACAGAATGGCACGGGCAAGCATATTGGCGTACAGGTACGTCCAATCTTCAATGCCGCCCTGCCATCGGGAGTGCGCCGCCGGCGGCACGCTCCCGCGCTGGTCGGGACCCCCTTGAGTCCGGTCGCGGGACCCGCGGACTCGATCGCTGCGGGCATACCGGGACGGCTGAATGGAGGAAATGCCGTGTAAACAGCATTTCTCCATTCTGCCTAGCAACTAGTGACGCTGATCTCTGCTCCATGTGATTGGAGCAGAGATCAGTGTTCACTAAATGAAAGCCCAACCCCCCCACAGTTAGTAACACACCCCTAGGAACACTTAACCCCTACACTGCCACCCACTGGTTAACCCCTTCACTGCCAGTGTCATTTACACAGGAATCACTGCATTTATATAGCAGTGATTACTGTATAAATGACAATGGTCCCAAAAATTTGTCCAAAATGTCCGATGGGTCCCCCACAATGTTGCAGTCACAATAAAAAAATCGCTGATCGCCGCCATTACTAGTAAAAAAAAAAATAATAAAAAATTATTAATAAAAATGCTATAAAACTATCCCTATTTTGTAAATGCTATAACTTTTGCGCAAACCAATCAATAATCTCTTATTGCGATTTTTTTTACCAAAAATATGTAGAAGAATACGTATCGGCCTAAACTGAGGGAAAAAATGTTTTTTTATATATTTTTGGGGGATATTTATTATAACAAAAAGTAAAAAAGAATGCATTTTTTTCAAAATTGTCGCTCTATTTTTGTTTATAGCGCAAAAAATAAAAACCGCAGGGGTGATCAAATACCACCAAAAGAAAGCTCTATTTGTGGGGAAAAAAGGACGTCGATTTTGTTTGGGAGCCACGTCGCACGACCGCGCAATTGTCAGTTAAAACGACGCAGTGCCGAATCGCAAAAAGTGGTCTGGTCTTTGACTAGCAAAATGGTCCGGTCTGTAAGTGGTTAATATTTATGTTTTTATGATTTTTTAACAATATTAAATTATTTACAATTTTTTAAGCAGCCCTGCTCTGGACTTTGGTGAAATATCAGGGGTCTAAACATACTGTACACCTGATTTCTCAATTTTGAGACAGAGCATAGGATTGAGGTCAGAGATTTCCCAGTTCCTTTCTCTGCAGCCTCAACTACACTGGACAGTGAATGAATATGAAGTGCTCTGTGCTGAGTGGCTTCCTGTTCATTTACAAACTGAATCAAACTAAATACAATTTACTATGCTTCAGTTATTAATGAACACAGTATGTGATTGATACAAATCACTCACTGTGTTCATTCAGAAAAGGAAGGGGCTGGTAAATGACAGATGTACTTGCCCCTTCCCCAGCTCTCCATCCAGAAACATCACAGAAACTACTGTCTTACCCCACTTTGTTTACCTAAACTCCAAAAAAACAGACACAAGCACCAAAAATGTATTGGAAAATGAAACGATAATAATGTATACTCACAAAAGTGCAACATGTAAGAGGATATAAATCAGATGCCATCCAGTGCAGGATATGCCTACTCCATCAACACCCTGCTATGCTGGCATAACGCATTTCGGGGGTGCACCCCCTTCCTCAGAGCTGACCAGCTCACCCATGTTCAGATTCATACATTATTTACATGCCTGGATTTATTCACAGGTGCATTTACAGCCTTTGATGATATCAATTGCTGAAGCACTGTTTGGTCCATGCTTTCTCAACTATGGTTCTGTGGAACCCAAGGGTTCCTCTGGAGGTTTCTAGAGGTTCGTCCAGCAGTAACAGATTGATCCTCCACCTACAATGACCACTAATGTAAGGGGACAATGTCTACCTAATATTGAGTGTAAGGGGTCACTTCTACACTGACAATGCCTTGCAAAAGTATTCACCCCCTTGACTTTTTACCTATTTTGTTTCATTACAGCTTTTAGTTCAGTGTTTTATTAATCTGAATTATATGTGATGGATCAGAACACAATAGTCTAAATTGGTGAAGTAAAATTAGAAAAATATATACTTAAAACTGTTTTTCAGAAATAAAAAACTGATAATTGGCATATGCGTATGTATTCACCCCCTTTGTTATGAAGCCCATAAAAAGCTCTGGTGCAACCAATTACCTTCAGAAGTCACATAATTAGTGAAATGATGTCCACCTGTGTGCAATCTAAGTGTCACATGATCTGTTATTACATATGTACACCTTTTTGAAAGGCCCCAGAGGCTGCAACACCTAAACAAGAAGCACCACTAAAGCCGCGTACACACGTAGCCGTCTGTCCGACGTACTTAGTCTGGCGGACTTCCTGCCAGACTGTCCGTCGGACTTTCCGAACGGACTACTTGCCCACACACGGCACTTTTTCAGTGGACTAATACGGCGTACTAAGTCCGCCGTACTATCCGCCCTACTTTTGAAATGAACGGACTCGCCCACATACGCGGAGGAAAGTCCGCTCATTTCGAGCGCGTCTCCAGGTAGGCGGGGCCCGCGAAGGATACGTCGCTGGCCCCGCCGCCTGGTATGGACTTAAAGGGGAACCCCAACACCGAAAAAAATCGGCGTGGGGGGTCCCCCCAGGTCCACATCAGACCCTTGGCCGAGCACGCTACCCGGCCGGCCAGGATCGGGGGGGCGAGCGAGCGCCCCCCCTCCTGAGCCGTACCAGGCCACATGCCCTCAACATGGGGGGTCCCTTGGGGAAGGGGGGGCCGCGCGGCCCCCCCACCCCAAAGCACCTTGTCCCCATGTTGATGAGGACAAGGGCCTCTTCCCGACAACCCTGGCCGTTGGTTGTCGGGGTCTGCGGGCGGGGGGCTTATCAGAATCCAGGAGCCCCCTTTAATAAGGGGGCTCCCAGATACCAGCCCCCCACCCTATGTGAATGAGTATGGGGTACAATGTACCCCTACCCATTCACCTGTAAAATAAAGTACAAAAAAAACACAACACAAAAGGGTTAAAATAGTTTATTGCACAGCTCCGGGGGTCTTCCGTCTTCGGGGGTCTTCTCGCCGGACTCCTCCGCTATCTTCTTGTAGCTCTTTTACTAGCGGAGGAGCCCAGCTTTCTTCCTCGCCTGGTACGGCTCAGGAGGGGGGGGCGCTCGCTCGCCCCTCCTTTCCTGGCCGGCCGGGTAGCGTGCTTGGACAAGGGTCTGATGTGGACCTGGGGGGAACCCCACGCCGATTTTTTTCGGCGTTGGGGTTCCCCTTTAAGTCCATACCAGGCAGCGGGGCCAGCGACGTATCCTTTGCGGGCCCCGCCTACCTGGAGACCCGCTCGAAATGAGCGGACTTTTCTCCGGGCGGGAAAAGTCCATTCACTTCAAAAGTACGGCAGACTGGCATACACACGGCCAGATTGTCCGCCGAAATGCGAGTCCGGCGGGAAGATTGGAGTGTACAACTACTTTCTAAGTCCGCCGTACTTTCGGGTCAAAAAAGTATGCCGGAGGCTACACACGGGGGGATTGTCCGGCAGACTTAAGTTTTGCGCGGCATAACCAAACACTGCCATGAAGACCAAGGAACAAGTAAGGGATGATGTTGTTGAGAAATACAAGTCAGGGTTAATAAAAAAATATCCAAATCTTTTATGATCCCTAGGAGCACCATCAAATCTATCATAACTAAATGGAAAGAACATGGCACAACAGCAAACCTGCCCAGAGACGGCCGCACACCAAAACTCACTGATCAGGCAAGGAGGGCATTAATCAGAGAGGCAGCACAGAGACCAAAGGTAACCCTGGAGGAGCTGCAGAGTATCGCAGCAGACACCGTAATATCTGTACATAGGACGTCAATAAGCCGTACGCTCCATAAAGTCCATAAAGTTGGGCTTTATGGCAGAGCGGCCAGAAGAAAGCCATTGCTTTCAGCAAAAGACAAAATGGCATGTTTTGAGTTTGTGAAAAGGCATGTGGGAGACTTCCAAAATGTATGGAAGAAGGTGTTCTTGTCTGCTGAGACTAAAATTCAACTTTTTGGCCATCAAAGAAAACGCTATGTCTGGTGCAAACCCAACACATCACATCAACCAGCAGTCTGGACTGGGAAACTGGTCACAGTTGAGGGAAAGATGGATGGTGCTAAATACAGGGATATTCTTGAGCAAAACCTGTACCACTCTGTGTGTGATTTAAGGCTAGGATGGAGGTTCACCTTCCAGCAGGACAATGATTCCAAACACACTGCTAAAGTAACAGATCGCAATCCAATAGAAAATCTGTGGTCAGACTTAAATATCGCTGTTCACTATCGGAAACCATCCAACTTGAAGTAGCTGGAGCAGTTTTGCAAGGAGGAATGGGCA
The DNA here is from genome assembly GCF_037356315.1 of Lithobates pipiens. Lineage (NCBI taxonomy): Eukaryota > Metazoa > Chordata > Amphibia > Anura > Ranidae > Lithobates > Lithobates pipiens. Next base: position 237,412,604 of record NW_027507785.1, on the reverse strand, counting down.
AAAATCCCAGTGGTAAGATGTGGCAAGCTCATAGAGACTTATTCAAAGTGACTTGGAGCTGTGATAACTGCAAAAGGTGACTCTACAAAGTATTGACTTTAGGGGGGTGAATAGTTATGCACATTGACTTTTTCTGTTATTTTGTTCTTTGTTGTTTGCTTCACAATAAAAAAAAAAACTCTTCAAAGCCATGAGCATGCTCTTTAAATTAAATGATGCAAATCCTCAAACAATCCATGTTAATTCCAGGTTGTGAGGCAACAAAACACAAAAAATGCCAAGGGGGTGAATACTTTTGCAGGGCACTGTATCACCAATGTAAAGGTGCTAATCATCAATGTGAAGGGGGAATTTTTCAGACGGTTCTAACTTTTTTTGTGTTTTAAATGCCTAAATCCATCAATAAACATTTATTAAAACCAGGACAGGGTTGTAAAATAATCCTCTCTGGGTATCAAATTATTTAGTTGTACCATTTTCTTTATTGTTTAATACATACTAATCTTGCTAATGTGTCATGACCGTTGGGTATAATACTTTTTCTAGTGGTGGTTTCCTGAGACCTCCAAAGTATTTCGAGGGTTCCTTTTGGGTCAACAGATTGAGAAAGACTGGTTTAAATGTATTCTTGCTTATTTTCTTTGTATGCACATGCTGTTGATTTCTGCTTAAAACAGGCTTGTGAAGCTCAAATTAAACAATTGTATCAATTGCACTGAATGTATTTAGAGCCACGCCTCTTTAAAGGGTAAGTTCACCTTTGCAGAAAAATCTGTAAGGTGAACTTACACTGGACCCTCTACGCTACGCTACCCCCCACTGTCCCGCTGACCTTGAGTAGGGGGATTTGTTTAATCTCTGTTTATCATTTGAGGCTGTTCACTTCACTGGGTATATGTGGGGTTTACAACCACTTTCAAGTGAAACTGTGGCCAGGTTATGGACATTTTGGCAACTACATATTCATTACTGAGCACCAAATTAACTTTAAAGCCGATTCACACGATAAAAGTGCATTAATGCCTGCAAATTGCTAAAGCAGTCAATTAAAAATGAATGGACTGCTAACACACTAAAAATGATGCATAGACTGCAACATGTGTCTGTCAACAAAGTGGCATTTAAAATTATTGGCACCACATTGAACAAACAGATGTAACATGCAATGGAGTTACTGTGCACATTACCACAACGGGATGGTTTGACTCCAGGATTAAAACAAACCCTTACTGACCTCTGTAGCTACAGGCATTGTTGAGGAACGTTTATCATCGTAATGTTTACATCAAAAGCAGTAAATTGTGGAAGTTGGCCCTCTTATCCGCTTAGTTCCCCCTACTCCCGCTTCTTACAACACCTGCTCTGTGTTAACCACTTGACCTCTGGAAGATTTACCCCTCTTCATGACCAGGCAATTATTTTGTGATACGGCACTGCACTACTTTAATTGACAATTGTGTGGTCATGCAACGCTGTACCCAAATTACATTTATAGATAAATAGAGCTTTCTTTTGGAGGTATTTGATCTCCACTGCATTTTTTATTTTTTGCGCTTTAAACAAAAAAACTACCAACAATTTTGAAAAAAACCCTAAAACAATATTTTTAACTTTTTGCTATAAAACATATCCGATAAAAATAATAAAAAAAAAATTTCATTATAAATTTAGGCCAATATGTATTGTGCTACATATTTTTGCTAAAAATATAATAAGTGTATATTGATTGGTTTGTGTAAAAGTAATAGCATCTACAAACTTTGGCATATAATCTGGAATCTTTATATTTTTATAATATTTATATTTATATCTATATTACTTTTTTTATACTAGTGATGGCAGCGATCAGCGACTTATAGCGGGACTGTGGTATTGCAATGGATATTCTGACACTTTTGACACTTTGTGGGAACCAGTGACACTAATACAGTGATCAGTGCTAAAAATATGTACTGTCACTGTACTAATGACACTGGCTGGGAAGGGGTTAAACATCTAGGGCGATCAAAGGGTTAAAAGTGTGCCTTGCCAGTGTTTTTATGTACTGTTTGGTGTTTTTACTAAGGAAAGTGATGAACTTTATTCCCTGTCAATTCCCCATCAATTTTCCCCCTGTCAGAACAGAGCTCTGCCTTGTTTACATAGGCAGAGTTCCTTCCTGTGTCTCTTCCACGTGATCGGCTTCTGCTGTGGCAAATCACATTAGAAGCAGTGCACTGGAAGCGCCCCTGCCCGGAAGTGCAGAATTTTATATATATATATATATATATATATATATATATATATAGTAAATCTGCTATGGGCAGTTGGTAAGTGGCTAAAGTGTATGCAAAGCCAAAATATTTTTCTAGTTAGTCATAGAGAAGAGGAACGTTAAAACCCCAACAGTTTAGTTTTGTAGATATTTACTGTCCTGGAGACATGAAAGGAAGTGAGAGGAAACTTCTACAAAGTGAGGAAAAGACCCCTCTTTGACGGCTGTCACTGGGGCAGGTGCCCCCATTATAAGATGTTTTCTCATCTCTTGTTTAGGTGACAACTGTACATTTCCTATAATTTTTTATTTTGCCAATGTGCTGTTAGTTTGTGAAGCCTTTAACCACTTCCCACCCGGCCAATGTATATATACGGTGGGTGGGAGCCGCCTGCTCCTGATAGGACGTTCAGGAACGTCATTCAGGAGCAGCGGGATCGCGCGCGCGCGCGCCCGCGCAGCGGCGCGATCCCGATGTGCTCGTGTCACCCGGACACGGCACATCTCAGATCGGCAGGAGGGCTCTGTGATTGGCCCTCCTGATCACATGACGGCCGTGTCCAATCACGGCCGTCATGTGATGTAAACAAACAGCCGGTTGCTAGGCAATCGGCTCTCCTCTCCTCACACGGAAGTCACCGCTGAGAAGAGGAGAGCAGAACGCTGCAGCCGGCTGATGATCAGTGAGTATGGGCTGCTTTTCACAGCTTTTTACTCACTGATCATCAGTGTAGTGTAAACACACAACACACCACACAGTGAAAACACAGTCCCCACATATGTCCCCAAAACACACATGTCCCCAAAACATACATGTCCCCAAATAATAAAAACACATGTCCCTAATAATAAAAACATGTCCCCCACATATGTCCCACTAAAATCACATGTCCCAATGATTATCTGCACACATATGTACGTGATCACCTGCACACATATGTACATGATCATTTGCGTACATATGTCCGTGATCACACAAACCAATTATTATACACTTAACGGAATTTTTTTTACCAAAAACATGTAGCAGAATACATTTTGGCTTAAATTTATGACAAAATTTGATTTTATTGGATTTCTTTTCAAATAGAAAAAAGAAAATATTGTTTTTTTTCCCAAATTTCCGCTTTTTTTGCGCTTATATCGCAAAAAAAAAAAAACGGAGTCGTGAATAAATAACACCAAAATAAAGCTCTATTTGTGCGAACAAAATGATAACAATTTCATTTGGGTACAGTGTAGCATGACCGCGCAATTGTCACTGAAAGCGCTAGAGCGCTGAAAGCTGAAAATTGGGCTGGGAAGGAAGGGGGTGAAAGTGCCCTGTATTGAAGTGGTTAAGGAAGAAGTCTTTTTGACAAAATGCATCAGAGTGACCGTGGCGGCCATGTTGAGTTTGGTTTGCATGCTTTCTAATGCAGTTTGTTTGTAATTGCATCTGTAGTAGAATAAATATTTGCTTTTCTGGAAATTACTACACCATGGAGCTGTTATGATATCTTGTTCATGGTGGAACTTATTTTATGCATAGGTGGAAGGACAGAACCCCTGGTTTTTAGAATAAGTGGAGATTAAAGGGCTGATATATATATATATATATATATATATATATGTATATGTATAGTAATGTGCATTGAGTGACTCTTGGCTGGATATTGCGACCTGGTGTACACATTACAGGGTTTAAGGGACACGCTCGGTGTTACATGTTCTAATGTGAATGTTGTTGTCACTGAAGGGAGTGATATTTAAAGCTGTATTACACTATAATAATTTTTTGGCATGTTAACCAATTCAATAGAGCTAATCGGAAGGAGTATTGCCTATGATTAATTCATTCATAAAGTTAAAGGGATCTTACAATCTGGTAAAGTGCATGGCGTGAAAGTGGGAAGCACATCCGCAAGTGGTGGAAAATTCTATTTGGTATATGGGATATACACATTATAATATATTTCAATGTGAGTACTAGAATACTGCTGAGCAATTTTTGGATATTTAAAGCGGTATTACACTCTATTAGTATTTCTTAATTTTTGGGGTATTTTCCACACTCGCTTTGGTACCAGAGAGGAAAAATATCCCTAGAAGTATACACAACTGGGAGAACACATAAGGAAATAATCTATAACAGTGACACACAGAAGGCTTTCTTATGATGTTGGAGGTTAAGACTATATAGGAAGTGATCACACAACTAAATTATAAAGAGTGAGCACCTATATATTTATTATGAGGATTGATTTGTGAGGAAACACATATGCACTTTGTTGGATGAAGGAGATACTGATTAGCATTTTGAGGTTACACCTCATTGATTTTTCTGGGAATATTGTTTAGAAGCGCTGGTTTTGAAAGTATAAAGTAACAAACTACAAATATGCTTTAGTAAGAGAACAGGACATGGAAAACAATATTGACCTTAGTGTGTACTTTACGCCAGTGCTTGATGGACTGAATAATTGCTTTTGTTGATTTGCCTTTCGCCAGTGTGAGGGCTTCAGATTTACCTGGCTGATATCAATTTCTTGTCTTAGACATTAGCCTATTGAGTTTGTTAGTATTGCACAATCCAAATCAACTTTTAAAGACGTTTGCCTGAAGAGATGGTACCAGTTAGGAACTAAAGAACATATAACGTGAGAAACATGTCTAATTTTGTAGGCTACAGATAGTGAAATTCAACAAACTGCATTTTCTTTTTGCAGTTGATTAGTGCCTTCTGTGTAATATAACAGTAATATACTGTAGTTATCAGCATTCAATTGCCTTACTGGGTGTCTCTGAACCACCCACACTAGAAGTTAGCAGTTATGGCCAGAAGCCTACAAGAAGGTATTAGAATACCCATGTGATATTACTCGGCTTTGAAGCTCTGCTCTGGGGTGGGTAAAACCCTGATATTTGAAAAAATACTTTCATTCAATGTACATAACACAGATACCCTGTTTCCCCTAAAATAAGACCTAGCGTGATTGTCGACAATGGCTGCAATATAAGCCCTACCCCCCAAATAAGCCCTGGTTAAAGTCCTTCTATGTCTTATTCTCAGGGTAGGGCTTATTTTCGGGGAAAGAGGGTGGGGTTTATTTGGGGGTTAGGGCTTATATTGCAGCCATCACCGACACTCATGCTAGGTCTTATTTTAGGGGAAACAGGGTATGATGTGAAATAAACCTAGCCAGATTCTTGGATTCGTGCCATACCTATGCCCCACATGTGGACAGCCACTTTACCAAAGTTAAATTGTTGGAACAGTGTGCCATATATTAACATTCTCCTACACAATTAAACACTGTGGTTGTTTGTTGCTTCATTTAAGTATCATAGACATCATAAAGAGTCAATCCACCCAAACCTGATATTTCAGTTTAGGGTTGTTTCTTATAGGCCACGTCATTAACAGACTCCGTATGGCTATTAACAACTGCTATTACAGTCTTGTTCTCCTTTTTATCATTTTAATTTTCTTTACCTTACAGAGAATTCAGTGGAGAGAGTGAGACTCAATTTTCTGTTGCTGCTATAGGACTGAGACTCCAAGGTGAGAATTGCTGAGTCAGTTGGGAGATCATCCCTAAAGTTGCTAAGAGATCTAAGAAGGGTGCAGGTCAATATGGACCCATCAGTGTACATTCATAACTAGTTTTGGCCGCACAGACTCTTTACAGAAAAGGAAGCTTCAAGGTATGAAAATGTCAAAATCTATTTGTTGTTCATCTGAAAATCTCTAATGTGAAAACAAAAAAAGAATATTTATAGTCTAAGCTAGATTTTATCTTAATCATTAATGTATTTTACCACTATAACATACTCGGTAGAACTGTACCACAAGGACAAAATTATGACATTTTTGACAAGTGTATCATTAGAAACTAAGAGATTTGCAAGTAGTTCTGCTGAGAGCTTACACTTTTCAGACTTTAATTTGATTCCGCACATAAATAGATCAAGGTATAGCTTAGGGGGTCGATAATACATTGTAAGGCATTTTAGCAAAAATGGTTTCATTTAGAGAAAAGTTGTTCACTATTAATTTTCCATTTGTATTCATATTTAGGTAACAGATGTAGTCTTGCTCCCTAGATAACACATATTGAATTGTAGCACAGGATATCACAAAAATGTATAGCATTGGAGGATGGTGTTAATTTCAAATATCACCACATAATTTAACAGAGAGAACAAGAGTCTACCACACAGTGTTTATAAATCCACATGGGAGACAAAGGTGTAAAGGGCTCTTTTTTCCTTTAAATTTTCAAGTTCTTATTTTTCAACATAAGTGTTGAAGATACCTGTTGATTTCAGGATTGGACATCTGGAGATTAATATTTCAGCTGAATTTATGCTTCCTGTAAGATCTTTCACTATTTTTTATACAAGAAAATGCTCTGCTTTTAATAATAAATTGCCAAATTTATCACAATTAGAAAATTTACAACAGTTTAAATTTTAGAAAATGTACATGAGACAATACATGCAACACTTTTGTCTACTCAAATCTGATTAAATTCCAGGTGAAATACAGCCGGATTCAATGTCTTTCCAGCTCTTTAAAAGTTTCTTATACCAGGGTGTTAGGAATTTCCTCTAGCTGCCTTCACAGACGAGACTCATTTGGCATTTGCTACAGACGAGACTCATTTGGCATTTGCTACAGACGAGACTCATTTGGCATTTTTCTGATCAGTTGTGTATATGCCACTATTGCTTCCCGATTTGTTGCCTATAGGAACATATGAAGAATCTAGTCCTAGATGGGTACTGCTGTTCTATGACCTAACTTAAGTTTAACCCCTTCGATCCTGGGAGGGAAAAGATGGTATTGGCATGCCATTCTTAGGATATTTTCCAAAGATTGTCTTGTCAATGAACCCAAACATTAAGGGATAATGATAGAATCAAAATGTTTTAATAGGAACTAGAGATGCAGTTAAAAAATACATTTGTTTGATGGGGAAGAACACAAATATTGGTGTATAAGAGAATTTAAATTTATCATAGACATGGAAGTTGTTAGTTCTTTGCCATTATGTGAGGAAAAGTAAGGCAGTAGTAACAAAATTAAACTACACCAGAGAGGCGTGTGAAATATGCCATTCTGATTAATACGGTAAAGCCAGTGGCAGGCATCTTGTATATTTTCTTAGGCACGCCTTTTAGTTTTAGGTATGGTTCACACCATGAATCGCAAAAGAACACGCTGTGCATTCCTGTGCGGTTCACATGCTATCTGGGTGCAGTGCGATTTCAGCCCATTCATTTGAATAGGCTGAAATTGCACTGGACCACACCAAAAGTAGTGCGTGCACTACTACTTTTAAAAAGGCACTGCAAATACTACTGTACCATGCGATCTGGTGCAGGCAAACACACTGTGTTTGTAGCCTGAGTTTGGGGTATCATTAAGGTAACACTAAAATTTTCTGCAAATTGCAAGTGCAATGTGTTTTGAATGCGGTACGGGAAACACACGCGGAACATGGGCTTCACGGTGTGAACTGGCCCTTAAGTAAGTAAAATGGAGTAAGACTGAGCTAAACAATCAGAATATGAGTGGGACTTTAACAGAATTTGGAATTCAACAAATACACAAGTAAAAGTCAAAGTATATTTTATTATGGAAAAATATTTTTTAAGAACATTGTTTAAAAGCATATATATCGGCTGACACTATAATCGCTAGATCTTATCACTTTATAATGAATCTCTTTTACCCCACAAACCCTGTAACATAATATGGTATCTGATTCAGCATCCAAAGATGAGGTGTGGGATAGTACCTATGTGTTTCAAATCCTTCAGGGGAAAGAGATTTTCCCTATTTTTAATGATATAAATAAAAAATATATACTTTGTATCATATAGTGTCATATACATTCTGAAAGTTACGGTATAGTGTCACTTACAAATCAAAAGCGACCTTCTATCTTGCCATCCATATTAAAAACATTTTTGTTCTGCCAAATTCCAGGTGAGGTCTTCTCTGCTGTGTCTGGTGATGGCTCATCTCTCTGAGCCACCTGAGATGCTGGACAGCTCCCTGCCTGATTGCTTACACAACCTTGCCTTATGTCTTGTCTCTCATGAACCTTGAAATCTTTGCACCTCCCATGAACTTCCTGATTTAAGCCACGTCTCTGGACTTCCTGTTTCCCAGATTATTGTACTCTTGCCAGCCAATATCTCACTCTCATCACTCCTGCTGCTGACTGTATACCTTGTTACCAACCTTTGGTTTGTTCCTTAACTACCCTTTCTGCTTGATCCCAGCCTGCAACCCTTGTTAACGACCTTTTACTTGTTAACTGACTATACTTCTGCTTGATCCGTATGTGCTATATCTGCTACTGGACCCCAGCTTTCTCACCTCCTGGTGGGGTGATCCTGAGCACTGTGACCTGGTGCTAGCACGCAGCTAAACCCATCTCCACCATTAGGAGCTCTGGTGAACACCGGTTAGTGCTTAGACTCCGCACCTCATGTGAGCTGGCATCATCTGACAGAGTAATCTGCATGTATTGTATCCAAGAATAGGAAAAAGGGGGGGGCAGGGGATTTTTTTACGGTACACTATATAAAGAGACAGAGATTTCTTAAAAAAGAATTCATAGCTTTAATGTTAGAAATATGTTAAAATTATTTTGGAAAAACCAAAATAGCAAAAATATAATAGCAAATACACTTTTTATACAAAAAATTACATGACACAAAGTATAGGGGATCCTGAAAATGTTAGTTGCTGAGAATGATCATGTATCCTCCCGACATGTTTCGCATTTTTGCTTCTTCAGGGGAGTATGCAACTAACATGAACATAAACACAAAAAAAGATTTAAGAATACAGAAAATACATTTATGCCATACAATTAGATACACATAAATTTCAGAACATTAAGTATGAAATTGGTCTCAATTTGCTCAGTCCAAGGAGGTACAATGCTTACCCAGGTATAATCATTCCCGGCATCGCAACCCACAAGCCAATAGATGGTGAAATAGATGGCAAGAATTAGGTGACAGGATCAAATGCTAAAAACAACCCAGCCCCATGCAGGGCATAGATGGAGGTAGACAAGCGCTACAAAGATCAAAAACAAAATCCAGAGATAAGTACCAAGTTTACAAATCCAGCACAGATATTAAAAAATGTTAGTTTGTAACAGAAAGGGTAAATGATATCAATCCCTAAATTATAAGAGGGAATTGGGGCTGAAAAACATGCCTCCATAGTAGAACATGAGATGCTCATTATCAAAGGAATGAAACAATTAATTTTAATTACGCCTAATTAGTATAAGGGTTGTAAAAAGTGGCTACTGGGGGTATACTACCAATGTACTGTTAAAGAGAGTAAAAGGAATAAAAATTATTTTTACCTGTAGTTAGAGTCAAAGATGAAAGAATTAATTCCATATGATAATATTGGTGCAATACAAATGCAACAGATTACAAGGAAAGAATCAATTGATTCATTGTGGTGTTTTATAAATTACAGAGTGCAGCGGTATGCTGCCACTGCCAGGCTTGCTGAACCTACAAGCAAATAAAAAGAAGGATGAATAGATATAGGTATAGAAAGATGAGAAACAGTGTTGTAACAGTATGAAGTTCAACTAAAAAAAGTATATTTACCAAAAGGAAGAGTCAGCGTGGCGGTAATATCTGTGCTGAACCTGCACTACAGATGAAGTGACAGCGCTGCCTATTTGTATCCCCCATCCATCGAGCCGGCGTCTGACGTCACCGGCTCGATGCGGACAGCCATAGGTGGAAGCAGTGAGCATGTGCAAAGCCTTCCAAGTCGGCATTTGAACTACCAACCCCATAATGCCTCAGTGCTGACACGAGGTTCATTTGGATAAATGCTGATGGAGATAGGGCTGTGCTGGCTCTCCGCCCTTAAAGGGGCGGGAAGACACAAGCCTGCATAGAGGGCAGATGAAACGACGATTGTAATGGCTTTTAACCCTAGAGGGGATTACATGTTCCCTTCCACCTCAAATCGGGAGCCGCCTGGGGATATGACCCAGCGGCGCCCTTGGGTGTCCATATGCCCTTGCATACTTGGAGCAAGGGAAGATAAAAAACAGAGGATCCAGTCCCAAATCACAAAATAGTATGGCTTAGGAATGCGGTGTAGGGAAGGAGGGAAGAAGCAAAGTTCCTCAATGTGGGTGGGACTCATAGAGAGCAACAGAGATCCCCAAGTGTGCAAACCATGAAACCCACCTTGGGCCAAGCAAAGCGAGACATTAAACGGTATATATTACCTGTACAGCGTTAATAGTAATTAGAAATGACATTTTTTGATGTTCAGAGATATTTTTAAATATAACATAAACATATAAATAAAGAAAATAAAAATAAAAATAAAATGAAAAAATAGAAAACAAAAAGAAAACCAAATAAATTGGGGAGGGGGTAGGAGGAAAGGAGGGAAGGGGAAAAGATGAACAAAAAAGGGGAAAAAAGGGATATCACTTCTCTCTCTTCATGCCAGGCTCCACGGGGGCTCAAAGCTGAGGTAGGAGGGTTCATGAAACAAACAAACAGAGATTAACTATAGAAAGGATCTGTAGCTTATATTTTCATTGAAACCAGGGTATTTTGTGGCTTTTAGAATAAAGATCCACTTGGCTTCAGTTTGTAAGAGAAGCTTGTCCACTGAGCCACCTCTTGAGTTTAGAGGTATATGGGCCAGGGCTGAAAATCGTATCCAGTTGGGGTCAAAGGCATGATGGGTGCCTATGTGCCTACTTATGGCTGTGGTAATTTTTTTATTGAGAATGGGTTTGATGTGGTCTTTTATGCGGATAGAAAATAGTCTTTTAGTTTTACCTACGTAAAATCCTCCACAACGGCATTGGGCCAAATATACAACGCCTGGAGTGGAGCATGTAACGTGAAATTTCGAAACAAACAGGTTGCCATTTGGCAGTCTGATCTTTCGAGAATTATATATATAAGGACACATGTCACATTGCCCGCATGAATAAGTGCCTGGATATTCAGATTTAGTTTCACCTGAGGAGTCCTGAAAGTGACTTCTAACTAAGCTGTCCTTGAGTGATTGAGGTCTCATATAGGTGATTGATGGTACATCGTTTATGTACTGATTAACAATGGGGTCAGCTTTTAGAAGAGGCCAGAACTTATTGATTATAGCACGGAAAGAATGATGTTGGTTAGAGTATTTGGTAATGATACGTACTTTATTATCAAAATTTTTTTGTTTATTGGAGAAGAGAAGGGAAGTCCTATCTTTATTTTTTACTCTATTATATGATTTTTTCAAAGATACATGACTGTATCCACGTGCTCTGAGTCTATTATATAAGTCATTGGCTGCAATCTTAAAGTCAGAGTCAGTACTGCAATTACGTTTGGCCCTTAGATACTGGCTATAAGGGATGCTCTTAAGGAGAGGTTTTGGATGAAAGCTTGTCGCATGCAAGACCGTGTTGCCAGCAGTGGGCTTTCTGTATAAGGCAGAATAAACGTGTCCAGTGGCATCAATTTTAATAGTTAAGTCCAAAAATTCAATAGAATTTTGACTGTAATTCAACGTAAACTTTAAATTGAATGGATTCACAGAAAGTAAATTAAAAAAGAGCAACAAATCTGATTCTGATCCTGACCAAAAAAATTAATTGTTTCATTCCTTTGATAATGAGCATCTCATGTTCTACTATGGAGGCATGTTTTTCAGCCCCAATTCCCTCTTATAATTTAGGGATTGATATCATTTACCCTTTCTGTTACAAACTAACATTTTTTAATATCTGTGCTGGATTTGTAAACTTGGTACTTATCTCTGGATTTTGTTTTTGATCTTTGTAGCGCTTGTCTACCTCCATCTATGCCCTGCATGGGGCTGGGTTGTTTTTAGCATTTGATCCTGTCACCTAATTCTTGCCATCTATTTCACCATCTATTGGCTTGTGGGTTGCGATGCCGGGAATGATTATACCTGGGTAAGCATTGTACCTCCTTGGACTGAGCAAATTGAGACCAATTTCATACTTAATGTTCTGAAATTTATGTGTATCTAATTGTATGGCATAAATGTATTTTCTGTATTCTTAAATCTTTTTTTGTGTTTATGTTCATGTTAGTTGCATACTCCCCTGAAGAAGCAAAAACGCGAAACATGTCGGGAGGATACATGATCATTCTCAGCAACTAACATTTTCAGGATCCCCTATACTTTGTGTCATGTAATTTTTTGTATAAAAAGTGTATTTGCTATTATATTTTTGCTATTTTGGTTTTTCCAAAATAATTTTAACATATTTCTAACATTAAAGCTATGAATTCTTTTTTAAGAAATCTCTGTCTCTTTATATAGTGTACCGTAAAAAAATCCCCTGCCCCCCCCTTTTTCCTATTCTTGGATACAATACTTATAGAATTATTAGGGGATGAGGTACCTTTAACAGTAATGTGTCTCTGGGATAGTGTGGACCAACTTATTTCTAGAGTAATCTGCATGTTTATTTATCCTGCTGGTCAGGGGGAGCCTCTCAACTGCTATAGCTACTTGCCTCTGAACCTTATCCTGGATCGTGATATACTTACTGTATGGGCAGCTGAAATTGCATGTTGATATTGATGAAGCAGAGTTTAGCTGCAAGGGATGTGGGTGTAATGTCTCAGGCAGTGAGCTAGTAGCGTTTTTGTAGAGGATCACAGCTTCGGACTTATATACATACTATGTAGTTAAGTGGTTACACCTTATGGCAAATTACGGATAAAGGAACGGAGGTATTTTGAAGGATTAGTTGGGATTTATTTAGAGAGTTTATATACAGCCATAACTTAGGTATCAGGAGGGTCAGCAAGGCATTAGCAGTTCAGAAGTATAACATTTATTCAGTTCAGGTATACTTTTAGTGAGTTGCGTTATGCTGATGGGGACACTCCGTAGGTCTGGAGAGATGGTGGTGGAGCGTTCATTGGCCCAAAATAAAGAGTAGTAAGTGGGGGCTCTGTCTGGCCCAAATGAAGAAGATGAAGTGGGGCTCTGTCCAGCCCAAACGAAAAGGATGAAGTGGGGCTCTGTCCAGCCCAAACGAAGAGGATGAAGTGGGGCTCTATCTGGCCCAAACGAAGAGGATAAAGTGGTCTCTGTCTGGCCCAAACGAAGAGGATGTAGTGGGGCTCTGTCCGGCCCAAACTTGGAGAAGTAAGCAGCAACGTGTGGCTGGTGCACTAGGCCTGGTAACAGGTTCCTAGCACGAATGATGAGTCATTGGCGGCAGCTGTTTAAATAGGAACAAGAGGAGGTATCAGGTGATGTGGCTGAGACCTCATCAATGGGCTGAGGGGATAGTGGAGATGACTGAGCCCCCAGTGGATGAATGAGTGGATGACATTACAGTGTGGCCATTGGGCCTAGATGATCATTGATTAAAAAAGAGGGAAAAAATGTCCCTATACTCCCGGCCCTCAGCTACGGTCCTGGTCAACGGTACCACATCGGCTCCCTTTGACATTGCAAACAGTACCCGACAGGGCTGCCCCCTGTCCCCCCTCCTCTTTGTCATCATCATTGAGCATTTGGCTTGTGCCATACGACAAAACCCCTCCATTCTTGGTATTTAAATTCCGTCTGCACATCACAAACTTTCACTGTATGCTGATGACCTCCTTGTGTATATTCAGAATCCACACATCTCCATACCGTCCCTACTCAGTGAATTTCAACGTTTTGGTATCTATAGTAACTTTAAGCTCAACATCTCTAAGACAGAAGCCCTTAACATATCCCTTACCCCCTCTACGCTGTCCCTCCTGAAATCCAACTTCTCATTTAAATGGCAGGCCAAGGGGATCTCGTACCTGGGGGTTGTTATACCCTCCAACCTAGCTGATTTGTTTTCTCTGAATTATATCCCCCTGCTTAACCGTATACGGAAGGACCTCGAGGAGTGGGGGGGATCTTCCTTACCCTGGTTCGGACGGATTAATATCCTAAAGATGGACACTCTACCCAAGTTCCTGTATTTATCTCAAACAATCCCCATCCACGTCTCCAAATCGTTTTTTATCTCCCTGCGCTCGCTGGGAATCAGATTCATGTGGAACAGGGGCCTCCCCAGGGTTAAATTTAAACTACTAACGATCCCGAAGACTTTAGGAGGGACAGGCCTCCCTGAATTTGAGACTTACCATAAGGCCGCTCATATGACTCGCATCATAGAATGGTTCTCTCGCCCTTCCTGCAAGGCCTCTGTGTCTGTTGAACAGGACCTTTCTCCTGTAGATCTCCGAGCTCTTCCATGGGGTTATAAACAGGACTACTCTCGTATGACATCCTTGTCCCCACTGACTTTAGCCTCCCTGATGATGTGGTACAGGACGGGGCTAAACACCACTCTCTCCTCAGATCCGGGCCCCTTGACGTCCCTCTTTGACCATCCTGCTTTACCACAAAGTACAGGGGCAGCCTCCCTAGGACCCTTTAAGCGCACAGAGTGGCCGCAAGCCCGTACATTTGTGCATCCCTCTCAGGGGACCCCGGTCTCCGTGACAGACTCCGGAGATTGGCTCACGGCTCTACATGTGTCCACATTTGCCAAACGCCTACACTCCTCCTCTCAAATACATCGCAAGCTTACCAATTTCGAGGAACTGTGCTCGCTTCCAGAAACTCCCAAACACTTACTGTCCTCCTTATATAACCTACTACAGACTTTAGCACATGATCAACTCCCACATTACACCAGGCTGTGGTCTGCGGATTTGGGTGAAGACATCTCTTTGCCGTAATGGCATACCTCTTTTTATTTCACACATAAGTCAACAATCTCCTGCTACTCTCAAGAAAAGAACTACAAACTATTATCCAGGTGGTACAGGGACCCTGCTACTTTACACAGGATTTTCCCGTCTACCCCAGCCACCTGCTGGCACTGTGAAGCTTCAGTCGGAACTTATATACATGTCTGGTGGGACTGTGAGAGGATCCGCCCCTTTTGGACACAGGTTTTTGAATGTTATAATCTCTTGGTTCCTATCTCTCCAAAAATTGCTTTACTCTCTATTCTGCCCGGGTCTATTAAATCACAGAGACAAAGATTGCTCCGTTTCTTTATGTCCTCTGCTAGACAGCTGATACCTGCTTATTGGAAGACGATGACTACTCCCCCATTGTCACGGTGGGTATCGATTATGAATGACACCATGAGAATGGAGGAGATGTTGGCACTGGACAATGACACTTATGCCAAGTTTATTACTCAATGGTCGATCTGGCTTCGCTTCTCTTCCTCTGACACTCTAATGAACCCAATCTTGAAACGCATGAGGACACTGTGGGCTCCCCCTTACCCTACCCCCCCTGCCCATATTCCTTTCCCCTCCCCCCCTTCCTCCCCCTTTTCCCTCCTCCCCTCTTGCTACTTAGCTTTCCCCTATACCGCCTTGCTCCTCTTTACTTTGCTCCTCTCTCTTCTCTCTTCCTTTCTATCTTTTTTATGGTATTGTCTAAATAATGCCTCATGTAGTACCCCATGAGTATTTCTCACTACTGTGGCCTCATGGATCGGTGAGCAGGCCGTCTGCTCTACTCTCCAAGCTTCCCGCCAGGGACCGGCTATGGCCGATTGTCATTAGCCGGCCTCCCGTAATTGTACTCCTGTTACTGTTCCTGTCTGCATTTGCCTCGTGATGGTTACTGTTTATTGTTTTTACTTGACATGTTTCAATAAAAATATTTTCAACACTAAAAAAGAGGGAAAAATTTGGATTAGCAGGCAGTTAGTGTGAGCCCCAAAAATGCAGACCTCATGGCTGAAGTTTTTGGTTCATTTTTTTAAAATTAATCAATGGGTACTTGAAATGCATGTAAAGCCAACTTTTTTTAGAATGTGAAAGAGCTAGGACCCATGCCAGATTTGTATTGCTGATAGGGGTTAGTTTGGCCTCTATAGATATTTGGGAATGCAGATGAAATTCAGAGATGGTGTACCCATGAGATTTTAGTTTAGTAGCACTTCTGCAGTTGTTTTGCCAATAGATCTGTCAAGGAGAGAATAGCTCAAATAGCCACCGAAAGCCTTTGGATCCTTGATTTTTGTTAACCGCATAAGTAAATAATGCACTGAATATTTCAGATCAATTCCCAGTCATTAACAGGTAATGCTGATTTTGCAATTAATCATTGGTGCATTGTATCACATTGTGTTGATTGTCTAGATGAGCCCTGAGCACTAAATGCAGGATTGACAGAGACTTCTGTTTTTGCTGCAGGCAAAACATTTAGTGAAATACGACGCTTCATTTTATGTAGTTCATCCAAAAAAAAAGCACAGATAAATATTGGGATTGCCTTTTTAACCACTTAAGCCCCGGACCAATTTGCAGCCAAAGGACCAGGCCCCTTTTTGCAATTCGGCACTGCGTCGCTTTAACTGACAATTGCATGGTCATGTGACGTGGTTCCCAAACAAAATTGGCGTCCTTTTTTCCCCACAAATAGAGCTTTCTTTTGGTGGCATGTGATCACCTCTGTGGTTTTTATTTTTTGCGCTATAAACAAAAGTAGAGTGACAATTTTGAAAAAAAATGCAATATTTTTTACTTTTGCTATAATAAATATCCCTAAAAAATATATAAAAAAACATTTTTTTCCTCAGTTTAGGCTGATATGCATTCTTCTACATATTTTTGGTAAAAAAAAAAAAAATCGCAATTGGCGATTATTGATTGGTTTGCGCAAAAGTTATAGCGTTTACAAAATAGGGGATAGTTTTATAGCATTTTTATTAATTTTTTTTTTTTTTTTACTAGTAATGGCGGCGATCACAGATTTTTATTGTGACTGCAACATTATGGCGGACACATCGGACATTTTTGACACATTTTTGGGAGCATTGTAATTTATAAAGCAATCAGTGCTATTTAAATGCACTGATTCCTGTGTAAATGACACTGGCAGTGAAGGAGTTAACCACTAGGGGGCGGGGAGGGGTTAAGTGTGTGTGTGTTTTTTTGTTAACTGTAGGGGGTGTGGCTTGGCGTCTGACATCACTGATCGTCTTTCCCTATAACAGGGAACAGACGATCAGTGACAGGCTCAGTAGGAAGCACGGGGAGAGGTTTGTTTACACAGACCTCTCCTCGTTATTCAGCTCTGTGACCCAATCGCGGGACACCAGCGGCGATCGGGTCTGCTGGTCCCGCGGCCACGGTCACATAGCTTAGGTTGGGCACTTAAAGAGCAAAGTACAGGTACGTGCTTGTGCCCAGCCATGCCATTCTGCCAATGTATGTGTGCAGGAGGCGGTCCTTAAGCGGTTAAGTGCTTTTTAAACCTTCTTATCAGTGCTTTGTCAAAATAAAACCAGACATACAGACCACATTTAATCTAATAAACCATTCTTTTTCTTTTAAAGATGCAGCAAAGGTTATGTATGTGTACACAGTTTTAAATGTCTCCAAACAACATCTGTTCTCTTTAAATTTAAAATGACATCTTAGCACTTAGAGCTATGTTCTGCAAAAGGCAGGAAAACTATGTCTTTGATTTAGCACTATTATATTGATCCATCACAAGACCAATAAAAATATGTCTATTTCAGAAGTCATTACAATGAAGAAATATAAATAAAAATGTTACAGCCTAAACTAAAGTGATTTGACAACGAAATGTATGTCCTGTGTTTTATTTTTTATAAGACTGAAAATATTGCATGTTTCTTTGTGCATCTCATGTCTGTAATGCCAATGGTGAAGAATTGATTGGCATCTGGTCATTATTCCTTATAAAGTGTATTTTAGTTCTAATACTATCTGACAGCTATTTTTTAAGGCTGACAGCAACAATACAGCCTAATTCCCAGTGAACTGCTCTAAATACATGGTATTGCAATCAGTTTAACAACCCCTGGAGGCAGAAAAATCTCTTCTTTGAACAAACACTCAAGGGGAAGAAATCTAAGATTTATAAAGGCCAAAAAGTATTCAAGAAAAGGGCTAAAGTTTATAAATGAGCCAATAATTGATGTTTCCTTTGTTGGAAAAGAAAGCTAAAAGATTCTATGAGAATTAATCTTTAACATGTTCTAATCTCTTCTAACAAGAATTTCCAAGCTGAACGAAAGGACAGACTGCTTAGAATGTCAGTTGGTGCACTGTAAAGACACTGATACCTTAAAGTAGAAAATAAAACCAGTTTATGGTCATTGGAAATATAGAACAGCTGCTTAAGCTAATTATGCTGTGCAAGATGCATATAAGCAGTATGTTTAGGAGTACATAAACAGAACTTTGCAACAGCCTAATAAAGTTAATATTGTTTATGTCAGTGAATACTGCCGTTGTTATCCTGAGATTCCTTTTCTAGAGACAAGTAAGAAAATAATTGTATGATAAAAGGCCAAGATGATGTTCATAAACTGTAAAATTGAACCCGTTGCAAGCATGACTTGCACAGAGAATGATGCAAAGAAGCAGTTTGGTACATGTTTTGACATTTGCTTGTTGAGTTGATTCCAGTCTATCTCTCTCAACAACTTACAGGTTACCTACAGTTAAAATTGATGGTGACCATTTGTGGACTTCAGTCTTCAAATCATTTCATAGATTTTCAATGAGGTTTAAGTTTGGGCTCTGACTATGCCATGCAAGGACATTCACATTTTTCTCCTTCAACCACTGTGTGGTCATTTGTACTGTGTGCTTTTGGACACTGTCACAATGAAAGGTAAACATTCTTCCCATTGACAACCTTCTGGCAGAGGGCAGCAGATTTTCCTCAAGAATTTGAGATGAGATGAGAGATGACGTCACTTCCAGGTACAGGGTCAGCGGGCGGTGCACCCCCCTGCTGGGGGCCATCTTAGAGTAGATATGTATGTATGTATATATATATATATACATACACACACACAAACATACATACATACTAGAAATGATATGGTGATAAATAGGAAAATGGTTTGCTTATGTAATATATGTGTATGTACATTTTTTTTTAAACAGAGGATAATACTAAAGAATAGTGATAGACGAACTTCCAACGGGACGTTTTGCGAACGTGGCCAAAAGTTTGCGAACCGCAAAGTTCGCGGCGGACCCCATTGACTTTAATGGTAGGCAAACCTTAAAAACCTACAGGTCATATTTTCAGCCACAAAATACTTACTAGCTGTGCACACATAGTCCCACAATATGGACACTGACATAACAAAAGTATTAAGTGAATCTGGGATCGACAACGACAAGCATTCTTTTTTTATCTGTGAAATTTTGACAATTCAGGAGCGCATGAAGGCAATGGAGGAGAAGTAAGGTCAGGGCAGGCTATGAAGGAGATCATCAGTGCCACGGTCAGGGCAGCACAGTCCTGTGCCAGTGTCCCAGTGTGCCAAACTGTGCTTGAGCCCCTCCCTCTGCCCGGCCCTTACCCCTACCTATGCAGGGCTCCACTGCGGTGGTCCGGAGGTGCCAGTCCAGTGCTGATCCTCAGCCATGGTGCTGGCACTGCCTGCTGATTGGCTTCTCCGCTGCTATCTTCCTCACTGTCTGAAACCAGCACCGCGATAGAGACTGAGCACTGACACCAGCACCATGATATAGACTGAGCACTGACACCAGCACCGAGATAGAGAGCACTGACACCAGCACCGTGATAGAGAGCACTGACACCAGCACTGTGATAGAGAGCACTGACACCAGCACCGAGATAGAGAGCACTGACACCAGCACCGTGATAGAGAGCACTGACACCAGCACTGAGATAGAGAGCACTGACACCAGCACCGAGATAGAGAGCACTGACACCACACCAGCACCGTGATAGAGAGCACTGACACCAGCACCATGATAGAGAGCACTGACACCACACCAGCACCGTGATAGAGAGCACTGACACCAGCACCGAGATAGAGAGCACTGACACCAGCACCGAGATAGAGAGCACTGACACCAGCACCGTGATAGAGAGCACTGACACCAGCACCGTGATAGAGAGCGTTGACACCAGCACCGAGATAGAGAGCACTGACACTCCACCAGCACCGTGGTAGAGAGCACTGACACCAGCACCGTGATAGAGAGCACTGTTAGTGGTAGTGTCTTTGAGGGTGCCCACAGCAGAGAGTGAAGAGGGTGCAGATCGAGAGGATGAGGAGGGTGCAGAAGAGTAAGGCTGAGTGAGCCACTCAACCAAGTCTGGTGCGTCCTTTGACGTAATTGCATGCACCTTCTGCAATTTGCCACTTTGGCTCAAGTCTGTTGCTCCTGCCCTACCCCTACCACCCCTGCGGAAGGGCCTGCCTCTGTCAGGGCTGGCTTAGCCCTTCCTCCTCTGGGCTGGCCGCTCAGCTGTCGGCTAATTGCCAGCTCTCTTCTCTTTCCACAGTTACCAGCTGTTGCCAATGATGCTCGTCTGACCTGGCTATTTAAAACCTTCCAGCTCATTTCTCCATTGCCTTCACGTTGGTCACATCACTAGGAACCATCTCCTGCTGTTTGTTTCAAGACTGGCTTGCTGACATCTCTCCTGGCTTCTATCCTGCTTGCAGTTGCTCTCCTTGGATCCCTGACGTCTGGACTGGCTGATTACCCGATCTGGTTTATGAACTTTGGACTGGCTGACTACCCGATCTGGCTACTGGACTCTGGCTGTGCTTGACTACGCTTTTTTCTATTTACCTTTTTATTTTTATTAATAAATAAGTGTGATTTGATTGTACTTCTGATTCTGTCTGTTTCATGGTTCCTGACAGTACGCGAAGACCATGAATTCAGAAGATACACTCAATCCACTTGTTGGTAATATTTTTTCCAGATTGGATGAGTAAGATCACTGCATGGATCAGTTTGCATTGGCGTTACAAACGCTCCTGAATCGCATGGCTCACCTGGAATCCCCCGCGGTAGCTGCTCCGGTACAACCTGAGTTGCAGGCCGTCCATGCTGCTTCGTCAGTCTCTGTGCAGGCCCCCGCCTCGAGTATTACCTCTATAAGAGGTATGTCTGGTTCTGCTCCGCTTCCCCAGCAATTTGGGGGCGATCCAGTTCAATGCAGAGGGTTTCTCAAACAGGTTCAGATATACTTCGAAATGCTGCCCCAGGCGTTTCCCACGGACAGAAGCAAAGTAGGTTTCGTGACATCTTTGCTTTCTGAGAGAGCCTTGGTCTGGGCTAACCCTCTATGGGAGACACAAAAACCTGTTGTCTTGAGTTACCCTCAGTTTGTGGCCTCCTTTAAGAGGGGTTTTGAAGTTCCCGCACGCTCCGCTTCTGCTGCCAAGTTCCTCATGTCCATCAAACAGAGTACGAGAACTGTTGCCGACTACGCCATTGAATTCCGTACTTTGGCAGCAGAGGTTGCTTGGAACAATGAAGCCCTCGTGGCTGCTTTTTCTCATGGTCTCTCGGATTCCATCAAGGATGGGATAGCAGCCCGAGATATACCCACCCAAAAAGGAGGGTTAAGGTGCGCTAAGGACCCTAAATTGTTCTAATGGAACAATCCAAAAACCAATAGACAAAAGAACTGCACCAAAAGTGAAAAACGGTATGAAAGACAAAAACTATGTGATATGAAAAAAGGGGCTGCCACCACCTTACATATTCACCTAAAAGGTGAAAAACATGAATAAATACTAAGGTGGTAGTAACGGCGCTCGCCTACTATTAATTATACCTGCAGGAGACTCACCAGCTGTTACTTATGCCTAGTCTTTGCAGGGGTATATGTCAAATTAAAAAAGTGAAACCTTGTGCATTAAGGTGCTTTAGTGACAATATCTCTCATAAAGATTGTAAAAAATTATGAAAAAACAGGTAAATAAATGTGTACCTCTCTAGCAGTATGAAACATGCATAAGGATGCTATAAAAAACTCTAACTCACATTTTAGAAACTACAATCCTGGGGGGGCGTGGCTACCGCGCTGCTGGATGGACGTCTGCTAACACAGCTCCGCTCCAGCAACGGGAACCGAGCGACATACAGCTACCACCGCTGACTTTTCAAAGCCCCACTGAACACCTGAAGACCCGGGCACTTGGGTGAAATGTCCAGGAAGCGGAGAGGAGCGGTGGCTCCACAGAAACTGGACGATTTCTTCCGACGGGCAGGCCGCGACCCGAGGCAAGATGGCGCCGGCCCATGCTCACGCGCGGCCTCCTCATCAGACAGCTCAGCAGCAACCAGCCCGGAGAATGGAGAGGCAGAATATCGCCGCTCCCCGGAGGTCTCCACACCGCTGTCTCGCAGCCCAGCCAAATCCAAGCCACGAATGGCTTTGGACACCGCACAGGTGAGCAAGGGCCGGGATCCATTAGATGACACCAGAGAACTCATTGACCCCTTCACTGCCTTCCCCACCACAGATGGGCCTATATCTGACACAACGCTGAAGGACATGCTTCTCTCACTCCGCACCTCCATGCACAATGACATGCTTCTTTGCCTTAACAACTTTAAAAAGGAGGTAGGGGAGCTGGGCTCACGGGTTGACCATATTGAATCTAAAATGGGAGACTTTGCCACTTCGCACAATACCCTGATTGATGCGCACAGTGACCAAGCCGCAGAAGTCGCATGGCTCAAAGCTAAAGTCGCAGACTTGGAAGACAGGTCCCGCAGGAACAATATTAAAATACGGGGGGTTCCGGAGGATGTCCTCCCTGCACAACTCCAGCAGTATGCACAGGTCCTAATGAGGGCATTCCTCCCCTCTCTGCCCCATACAGAACTGCAAATAGACCGTATACACCGGTTGCCCAAACCTGCTTTTCTCCCTGACAATTTACCTCGTGATGTCTTAATGAGAGTCCACTTTTTTCAAACAAAGGAACAACTCATGTCTGCTTTCCGCAAACAACAGAATCCGCCTGCAGAATACGCCCGCATCCAACTGTATGCTGACCTTTCACAGTTTACTATGCAGAAGCGCAAATCCCTGTTGTCGGTAACTAAAGCTTTGCGCAACCACAATATTCAGTACAGATGGGGTTACCCAGTTAAACTAACAGTCACCCACGAGGGCAAATCTACTGTGATCACCTCCATTGATGAAGGCCTTGCGCTGTTGCGGTCATTGGACATTCTCCCTGCCCCGTCTTCAGATGGCGCTTCCCCCTCCTCTAACGACCATTTACAAATGGACTGGCAAAAGGTGGTGCGCAAGAAGAAAACCAAGTGAAGTCAGCCGTGGTTACACACCTCATGGTGTGTACATGCTCTTCTCTCAACAATAGTGTTCCTGTTGCACTGAGATCCCCTACTCAGTGCGTTTATTCTTCCCCCCCTTGAATATGGGCAATTGTTATGCCTCTACGTGCAGGTTTGCACCTACTTTTTTACAGAACTTTGTTTGCTTGTTTTTCTTTTTATTCTTTTTTCTTCCCCCCCTTTTTACTCCCTTCCTAGAGGGCCTGCTCGGTCGGCCTGTCGTTACACTCATCGCTCTGCCAGCAACTCTCCTTTCCACAACAGAAGAGGACCTTTGGGACATTCTGGAATCGTGCATCAGGTACCCACCTTATCTTTTAATCATCCTGTTGTTTAATGATGGCTATTAATATAGTTTCGTTTAATGTTAATGGTCTGAACCACCCGGCCAAGAGGTCTTCCCTTTGGAAAGAAGCTGCTAAATTAAATGCTGATGTTCTCTGCATCCAGGAGACCCACTTTGCGGCTGACTCCGTGCCCCGGTTTCACCACAAAAACTTTCCACACATCTTCATGGCATCCAGTGCCAAAAAGCAAAAAGGAGTCCTGATTGCCATCAAAGATTCAGTCGCTTTCACCATGAAAGACCTTCTAGTTGACCCGGAAGGTCGTTATCTCATACTGAGCTGTGATCTCAATAACAAACCCTACACTATAGTAAACCTGTATGCACCCAACTCCCATCAACTACGATTTTTAAAACGCCTTCACAGGAAGATTTCTGCCAACAAGTATGGTTCGGTATTGATATGTGGAGATCATAACCTGACACCGGATCACACTATGGACACTACCTCCACAGCTAGACGACAACCACCTTCGCTTCAGCCTCTCCTACATGCGGAGGACCTGTTTGATGTTTGGAGATGTCAGCACGCCAACGAGCGTGATTATTCCTATCACTCCTTACGGCACAATATGTATTCTAGAATTGACTTAATTTTAGTTGATAAGCATCTTTTGCAGGCGGTGTCCTCTTCCACCATACATGATATTACATGGTCTGATCATGCTCCCGTTTCTGTCGTGGTGGTGGAGGGGCACACTCCAGGCCCTGCGTATTTGTGGAGGGCTAACCCTCGTATTTTTCAAAAACCGGAACACTCTGGGAAGGTGGCTGCCAGCCTCTCTGAATTTTTCTCTTTAAATGACCAGTCGGTTTCAGATCCCATGATGTTGTGGTGTGCGCACAAAGCGTATATAAGAGGTGTAATGTTACAAATATGTGCAAGTGAAAAAAGGCAGAGGACACAAAAACTTGACCAAATTCTCCATAAGATTAGATCCTTAGAATCACTCAATAAGATAGGCCCGACCTTACAGCTTGCGCATAGTCTCGCCCAATACCGCTCGGATCTTAGACTTCTACTGATAGAACAATTCGACAAACATGTCCGATATTTCAAACTGTCCCACTACTCCTCTGGGAATCGGGCGGGTAAATTTCTCGCCCAGAGGCTCAGAGCAGCAAGAATTAAATCAAAAATTTCGTACCTAATTCATCCTCCAACTAAGCGGAAAATTTATAACCCTAAGGAAATAGCAAACTCATTCGCTGAGTATTATGCCTCACTCTATAACTTAAAGGACGACCCCAACACCCCTCAACCGAATGA
Organism: Lithobates pipiens; assembly: GCF_037356315.1. Lineage (NCBI taxonomy): Eukaryota > Metazoa > Chordata > Amphibia > Anura > Ranidae > Lithobates > Lithobates pipiens. The sequence goes on along the minus strand of NW_027507785.1, from coordinate 237,387,536 downwards.
AAATACTATACGGGAGTTCTTGACAAAAATTAACTTGCCCTCCCTTACCCCCGAGCAACTTAATTCCTTGAACTCCCCTATTACGGAACCTGAGATTAGAAGGATCATTAGAACTCTCCCTCTAGGGAAGTCCCCAGGCCCAGATGGGCTCCCCAATGACTATTATAGGGCTTTTCCAGACAACCTTGTCCCAACACTTATAAGTGTCTTTTCAACAGCAATGTCCTCTGCCTCGTTTCCTGCTGAAATGCTTAAAGCATATGTGGTTACCATCCCGAAGCCAGGAAAGGAACCCACTTCACCAGCTAACTTTAGGCCGATTTCATTACTTAACTCTGATGTTAAACTATATGCGAAAATCCTTGCACATAGACTGCTCAAGATCCTGCCGGGTCTGGTGAGTCCTGACCAGGCGGGTTTCACTCCGGGTAGGCAGGCCTCTGATGCCACAAGAAGAGTTATTAACATTATGCAATACGCTGGGGCCTGTCGGGTGCCTTCTCTGCTCCTCTCTTTGGATGCGGAGAAGGCATTCGACAGGATTCATTGGGGATACATGAGACTTACTTTACAGAAATATGGCTTTACAGGCCCTATCTTATCGGCCATAATGGCCCTCTACTCATCCCCCTGTGCACAAGTCTATACGTCCAATATGTTATCGACCACGTTTTCTATATCTAATGGTACCAGACAGGGCTGTCCTCTATCTCCTACTATCTTTAACTTACTCATGGAGCCCCTGGCGGAAAGGATCAGAACCCACCCTAATATTGCTGGCTTTAACCTTCCGCACGGGTCACATGTTATCAATTTATTTGCGGATGATATCATCCTGTTTCTAACCTCACCACGAACTTCTCTTCCCTACACCCACAGCACACTTATGGAATTTAGTAATATATCCTACTATAAAGTCAACTGCACGAAATCGCTTATTTTTCCATTGGGACTTCCTCCCTCTCTTTGTGAATCCTTGCAAAACGCTTTCCCCTACACTTGGAACAAAGAGGGTATAACTTACCTGGGCATAAAAATTACTGATCTAAAGACGATAGCAGACGCTAACTATGGGCCCCTCATAGACAAGCTTACTAAAGAAGCCAAACGCTTGGCCAATACTGAACTCACCTGGTCAGGTAGACTTGCTACATTTAAAATGCTACTTCTACCTCAAATACTGTATGTCTTCCGGACCCTACCTATCCCGTTAAAATTGAAGCATATTAAGGCTCTTAACTCTCTACTTAAATATTTCATTTGGAAGGATTCGAGGCCTAGATGCGCAAAACCTTTACTGGTCAAACATAGATCGGCCGGAGGGATGGGTCTGGTCGACATTCGGGACTACTATAGAGCCTCCATTCTCACTCAACTGCGGAAATGGTTCCACCAACCGGTGGACACCCCTTGGTGCAATGTTGAACGAGCCCTGAGCCCGACCAAAGACCTTATACACTTGCTTTGGGCTGACGTCCTACATCCAATTCCAACACATAGTCTTCCCCCCACTCTCCGTGCCTCCCTAGAGGCTTGGAGGTCCTTTTTAAATCTTCCTCTACCATCTGACCAATTGACTTCCATCCCAATACCCTTATCGACCTTGCAACAGACCATACCCAACCTATCAATCACGAAATGGCAGGAAAAGGGACTACACTTTATTTCTGACCTATATGATGGAAACTCCCTTATCCCCTTCGACACTCTTCGTTCTCGTTTTCACTTAACTCCATCTGATCAATATAAATATAACCAAATATACCATTTTTGTAAATCAGTTACTACACCCACCATTCGCCTTTCAAGGGAAGCCTGGCAATTTTTTCACACGACCCTTTTATCTGTTAAAGGTATCTCCTTATTTTATAATTTATTTCAATGTAAAATGGACTTTGTTAAATCACCCCCCTATCTCAAATGGGAAGTCGACCTCCAGTCAACTTTTACTATTCCACAGTGGAAGGAGGCTTTTAGGTGGATATATAGAGCCTCTAAATGCGTGAACCACTGGGAATTGTCACAAAAGATTGCCCTGCGGTGGTATCTTACCCCATACAGGGTTGCCCAGTTTGGTAGGAATGGTTCTCCGCTGTGCTGGAGGAGCTGTGGGGAAGTAGGCAACTTACTCCATATGTTTTGGACTTGTAAACATCTCACTAGCTACTGGAATTCCATATTCCGCTCGATCTCTAGTATCACGGGCATTATCACCCCCCCCAGCCCGGCCCTGGCCATACTAAATCTGGGAATAGATTATTTTCCTCCAGAATTTAGAATAGTAGTCACACACATATTGATAATTGCCAGGTCTCTCATTACTAGGCAATGGAAGAACAATAAAGCCCCGGACGTAGCCGAGGTCTTTTCCACCACGCAGACCCATTACACCTATGAGTCACTAATAGCAGCTGCAGGGGGAAACAAAAAGTATTTTGATGATAAGTGGAAATGTTGGACATCCTGGTACAAACGTAAGGACTGACTGGCATCTCCCACCAGATTGACTGAACTAGACCGATTACACCCCTCCCCATCCCCTTTTCTGCTCCCCTTTCTTGGGCCCCCTATTATAATTGCCAATGTGTACAATATTCGATAGAATAATGTTTTAACTGATATGATGATACTGTTGCAGCCCAGGGATGTCGGATGTCCACCTTACGTTCGAGCTACGATATGTCTGACTCACAGTCTGACACTCCCTGGCCTGTGTATTTGTTGAACTTTACATTGATTGATTTACTCACATCACTGAACTCTAATCTTGTAACTGAGATTTGGGGTTTCTGTTTTCTATGTTTTTTTTTTGTTTTTTTTTTCTTTTTATTATTCTTTATTTCATTTTACTTTTCTCCTCTTCTACTTCTTGCCAGTAGGCCTAAGACAATGTGAAATTGACATATGTTAATTACTGGGCAAGCCGTTTTCTGTCTGCCCTTTGTTTCATGTTTCTTGTATTCTTGTATTTTGTACTTTGAAAAATCTTAATAAAGACTATTTACATAAAAAAAAGAAACTACAATCCTCTTATTGCGATGTTGAAAGTGCATGTATAAGTTTGTGCAAAACATACATTAGAAAGTGCTACGTGCATTATAAAAGTGCCATAGTAACAATATCAGCTGTGAAAAAAGTGCAATGTGCTTCTAAAAGTGCCACAATATGTAAATCCAGTACTTTATGCTTTATAAAATCGCTAAATGGAAGCATGCAATTTATTGCACTTTTGAGGTTGATGTAAAAAATCCAACGGCAGAAAAACAATAATACTCCAATTAGAAAGTTCTGCTGAAACAAAAGTGACAGTGTGCTTCAATATTAAGTGGATTCCTGAATTGCAACTGGTGCGATTTCCGTATAAAAGACAATTGGCCGCACTCACCAGCTCCCTCTCCCCATAAGGGGTTAATGCGCCTTCACAGTGTGAGCCCCTGTGCCGCTTTGCAGAGCTGATCCGGTTACCATCCAGTAATTTTCCAGTGATTTTTCCTCATTGAAAGCAAAATAGGACAGACATAGTGTAATCCAGTCTTCAATCACGTTTTATTAAATGTATAAAATGCTACTCACACAGTAGAAGATAAAAATGTGTCTCTGTACATATGCAAGTCACAACGTTTTTTTGAATCCACCGCCGCCGCCGCCGCCGCCGCCGCCGCCGCCGCTATGCGAGAGTGTATTCACCTTAGGCCACGCCCTACGCGTTTCGTCATTGGACGTCGCCTGGAGGCTGATGAAGTCACGTGATGTGATGTCACGCGTAGGGACGGGAAGGAAGCTGACTGTGGATGCACTTTCTGCTGATTACTAGAAAAAGGCTTTTTTCTATCTATTAATGTGTGAGTACCCTGTGTATGAAAATTTTTAATAAATGCTATTTGTGAAATACTACACTATGGTATTCCCTCTCTATTAATCTATTGGGTCCTATGGAGCAATAGGAATAAAATTTAAAGGAGAAGGTGACCGAATCTACCAGGAGAGAAGACATATAAAGAAATCTATATACCTCTATGCGAATCCCTCCTTGCTATAGGTAAGGGGCCACTGCCCACTAAAGTGTGATCACAACGGGATTAAGCACTGGGAGATCCACACCTCAGTTGAATTTGCACAAGTTTGCACTAAGCACTTGCACTTAAAGGAGACCATTGTTTATTTATGGACTTGAATATTTATATCTTTTTATTTTTTTATTTTTGATGGATTTCAATATGTATATTTAATCTATAGAGGCCGGATTCATTCTGATATAACGTATGTTACAGCCGGCTCTGTAGTTTACTACTATATATATTTTTTGTTTAATTCTAAAGTTTATTTCCATGTGATCAGGAGAGGGTACCCTTTTTTTGGTCTAGGTATACTCTTTCTTATTTTCTTGTATATCATTTGTTTATTATTAGGGTGGTTCACTTATATCACCTCTGGAGAGCGTTTACTTATTTGCACATTTATAAGACGCACTTGCCACTTTATGATCAATTCACTGTTTTTTGGCTTTGCACTCAATTGAAGCAGTTGTGTTTCCGTGGAGGTTTTCAATTGACTCTGTAGTGCATTTACTTTTTTTTTTTTTTTTTTTGCATTTTCTCTGCACTTTATCAAAATAGTAATTTTTTAGGAGACTGTTTTTAGTTACTTACCTTTGTTCACTTGATTTTCATTTATTTGGATTCTATCACCTCTGTGGTGTGTTTATTTTATTTTATTTAATTTAGCACTTTGCACTTTTTGATATTATTCAGTAGACATTTATATATATATTTTTATATTACACTATTGATTTATGTAACTAGGCATTATACTTATCACCCTCGGAGGGTTATTTAATATAGGGGCAGCGCAATACCAACATATCTTAAGTTTCATATTAAGTGGATACGGTGTGATCCATTCCGGTAGTATCAGCAGCCCTTGACATTTGATAGATCACCAGTGGTAGCGCAGGAATAAAACACTATAATTTTATACTTTCTAATGTATGTTTTGCACAAACTTATACATGCACTTTCAACATCGCAATAAGAGGATTGTAGTTTCTAAAATGTGAGTTAGAGTTTTTTATAGCATCCTTATGCATGTTTCATACTGCTAGAGAGGTACACATTTATTTACCTGTTTTTTCATAATTTTTTACAATCTTTATGAGAGATATTGTCACTAAAGCACCTTAATGCACAAGGTTTCACTTTTTTAATTTGACATATACCCCTGCAAAGACTAGGCATAAGTAACAGCAGTTGAGTCTCCTGCAGGTATAATTAATAGTAGGCGAGCGCCGTTACTACCACCTTAGTATTTATCCAGAAGGATAAGCCCCTGGTTTTGGTCACCCTTTCTTGGTCTGAGTCGTCCATCGAGATACAGGCTCTAATCGACTCTGGGGCTGCAGGCCTGTTCATTGATGCTGCATTTGTTTCGCAGCACTCGATTCCGCTGCAGCTGCGTGACACTCCACTTGCCATTGAGGCTCTTGACGGGAGACCTTTACAGCCTGCCCATGTGACTTATGAGACGGTTCCGTTGTCCATGGCCGTAGGGACTCTTCATCATGAGATAATCCAATTCCAAGTTATTTCCTCGCCCAGATTTCCACTGGTTATTGGTTATCCTTGGCTACAGAGGCACAACCCCTCTTTTGATTGGCTCCGTGCTGAGGTTCTCTCCTGGTCCCCACAATGCAGTGAGACATGCTTCCTGAAGGTATCCAAGGTCCTGTGCACCGCTTCACTCCCCTCCCTGCCGGAGAAGTACCGTGATTTTGGCGATGTCTTTGATAAAGGTCAAGCTGGTAGTTTGCCTCCACACCGGCCTTATGATTGCACAATTGACCTTCAACCTGGTGCCATACCTCCTCGTGGCCGGGTTTACCCTTTGTCAGTCTTGGAGGATAAGGCCATGGAGGAGTATGTTGCTGACGCACTTTCTCGAGGTTTCATCCGCAAATCCTCATCTCCTGCTGGTGCTGGTTTCTTCTTTGTGAAAAAGAAGAGCGGTGAACTGAGACCTTGTATAGATTACAGAGGTCTCAATCGTGTCACGATTAAGAATGCCTACCCGATTCCATTGATTACTGAGTTATTTGACCGCCTCCAGGGAGCAACGGTTTTCATGAAGCTTGACCTGAGAGGGGCATACAATCTCGTGCGCATTAAGGAGGGTGACGAGTGGAAGACTGCGTTTAATACCAGAACAGGCCATTATGAATACCTGGTAATGCCTTTTGGCCTTTGTAACGCCCCGGCAGTTTTCCAGGAATTTATTAACGAATGTCCTCCGAGATTTGTTGCAATTGTGTGTGGTGGTTTAGCTCGATGATATCCTCATATTTTCCAAGTCCCTGGAGAGCCACCACACAGATGTCTGCCGTGTACTTCAGAAACTCAGAGAGAACAATCTCTATGGTAAACTGGAGAAGTGCGAGTTCCATAGTGAACAGGTTACATTCCTGGGCTATGTCATTTCCACTGCTGGTTTTTCGATGGACCCAGAGAAACTTTCGGCAGTCCTACAGTGGCCTCGACCCGTGGGTTTACGTCCTCTGCAGCGTTTCCTGGGCTTTGCCAACTACTATCGGAAGTTTATTCGTAACTTCTTGTCTCTGGTCAAGCCTCTGACTGATATGACCAGAAAGGATGGTAACCCACAGAGTTGGTCTCTGGAGTCCATTAAGGCCTTTGAGACTCTCAAGGCTGCCTTTGTTTCTGCTCTGTTGGCACATCCTGATCCTACGTTGCCTTTTATCCTAGAAGTTGATGCTTCTGAGACGGGAGTTGGTGCCCTTCTGTCTCAACGTCCTAACTCTGAGAGCGCTATGCATCCGTGTGGCTACTTTTCCATGAAATTTTCACCTGCTGAGTGCAATTATAAGATTGGTGATAGAGAGCTGTTGGCAATCATTTTAGCCCTGAAAGAATGGAGACATCTCCTTGAAGGTATCACTGTGCCCGTTCTTATTCTTACTGACCATAAGAATCTTACATTCTTGTCTGAGGCTAAGCGACTCTCTCCCAGAAGGGCTTGATGGGCTCTTTTCTTGTCGAGCTTTAATTACATTGTCTCATTCTTACCCGGTACTAAGAATGTAAGGGCTGATGCCTTGTCACGACAATTTTCCTCCACTTCCAAGTCGGAGTCGGTTCCGGTTCCTATGATTCCTCCTGATCGTATCTTGGCTACGGTTCGCACCAGTCTTACTTCTCCTTTGGGTGACAAAATTCTTGCTGCTCAGGTCCATGCTCCTCCTTATAAACCTTGTGACTGCTGCTTTGTCCCAGAGAGTCTCCATACTGCAGTGCTCCAGACTTATCATTCTCCCAAGGCAGCTGGCCACCCTGGGAAGAATCACCTCATTTGGGCCATCTCCCAACAATTCTGGTGGCCTAGTCTACAGGCTGATGTTACTGCTTTTGTAGCTGCCTGTCCCGTGTGTGCTCAGAGTAAGACTCCACGACACATTCCAGTGGGCCTCCTACAACCCATACCCAATGGAGAGAGGCCCTGGACTCACCTGTCTATGGATTTCATTGTGGAATTGCCCAATTTCCAAGGCAACACTGTTATCCTTATGGTGGTTGACCGGTTCTCAAAGATGTGTCATTGTATTCCACTTAAGAAGTTGCCTACCTCTAAGGAACTGGCTTCCATTTTTGCTCGGGAGATCTTTCGCTTACATGGGCTACCCAAGGTGATTGTCTCGGACAGGGGCAGTCAGTTTGTCTCCCGGTTCTAGCGAGCCTTTTGTGCGTTCTCTTTTGCGTATCACCCGCAGTCTAATGGGGCCACAGAACGAGCCAATAGTCCATGGAGAAATTCCTACGTTGCTATATTTCTGACCATCATAACAACTGGTCTGACATATTACCTTGGGCAGAGTTTGCTCACAACAGTGCCTTGAATTCTGCCTCCTGATTGTCTCCATTTATGGCGAATTATGGTTTCCAACCTTCCATGTTGCCTGACTCGTTTGTTCCACAGAGTATTCCTGCGTTAAAGGAGTATCTCCGTGGTCTTCGTTCCACTTAGGTACAAGTCCAGGAGGCTTTGCGTCATGCTAATGATAGGTACAGACTCCATGCTGACCACAGACGCCTGCCTGCGCCTTCCTACCAGGTTGGGGATAGGGTCTGGCTGTCATCTCGCAACCTCCGGCTTCGTGTTTCCTCACTGAAGTTTGCACCTCGGTTTATTGGGCCTTTCCGTATCCTTCGCAGGATTAACTCAGTAGCTTACACGTTGGAACTTTCTCCTAGTATGCGCATCTCAAATGTGTTTCATATCTCCTTATTGAAACCGTTGGTCTGTAACCGATTTACCACCTCGTGCCACGTCCTCACCCTATTCTGGTTGAGAACCATGAGGAGTATGAGGTACAATCCATTGTTGACTCCCGTAGGTTTTGTGGGCGAATACAGTACCTGGTGCATTGGAAGGGGTACGGTCCGGAGGAACGCTCCTGGGTTTCATCCTCTGACGTACATGCCCCTGTCCTCCTCTGCGAATTCCATAGATGGTTTCCCTTCAAGCCCGGTGGCCCTCCGAGGGAGAGGGGTCATTGGGGGGGGGGTACTGTCAGGGCTGGCTTAGCTCTTCCTCCTCTGGGCTGGCCGCTCAGCTGTCGGCTAATTGCCAGCTCTCTTCTCATTCCACAGTTGCCAGCTGTTCCAGATGATGCTCGTCTGACCTGGCTATTTAAAGTCTTTCAGTTCATTTCTCTATTGCCTTCACGTTGGTCACATCACTAGGAACCATCTCCTGCTGTTTGTTTCAAGACTGGCTTGCTGACATCCCTCCTGGCTTCTATCCTGCTTGCAGTTGCTCTCCTTGGATCCCTGACGTCTGGACTGGCTGATTTCCCGATCTGGTTTATGAACTTTGGACTGGCTGACTACCCGATCTGGCTACTGGACTCTGGCTATGCTTGACTACGCTTTTTTCTATTTACCTTTTTATTTTTATTAATAAATAAGTGTGATTTGATTGTACTTCTGATTATGTCTGTTTCATGGTTCCTGACAGCCTCTTCCTCTGCCTGTCATTTTTTAAATGACCCTGTGAAAAAAGTCTCTAGAGAAGTGCAGTATGTATGTGGAAGAAGGTATATAACACCCTGCTTCAATCTGTCGTTTTTGGGGTCCACTGGTCTATCACACCAGTTATAATACTTTTTTTTAATTGCGTTTGTCACTCTTTGTAGTATCGCTGCAGAACCGCTCAGCAGTCACAATGCTGCACAGTGAAAATGCACTATACTATGCTTTCTATATGTGCAAGTATTTTATTTGTGTATTACACCCCTATATTCTGCACACCAAATAGTACACCTATACCAGTCCTTAAAAGGACCTTTGTGGACCCTACACTGATAAAAGACAGCTTCAGAATCAGTCATCACTCAGCTCAGCAGTCAAGTATAACAGGCTTTCTATATTTGAAAGAAAGTATATTATACGTGTACAATCCTATATACTGTACACCTATACCAGTCCTTAAAAGGACCTTTGTGGACCTAATAGTAATAGCTAGTGATTAAACTGACTGTCCCTGCTCCACACAGCATCCTGTCCCTACGCTGACAAAAGACAGCTGCAGAATCAGTCAGCAGTGCACTCAGCAATCAGCAGCACAGCAGTCAGCAGCAGTGCACCAGAACTCTATATACTGTACACCTATACCAGTCCTTAAAAGGACTTTTGTGGACCTAATAGCTAGTGATTTGTGTCACTACAGTCTGTCCCTGCTCCACACAGCAACCTCTCCCTACACTGACAAAAGACAGAATGTAAAATGGCAGCCGGATCAGGTCTATTTATAAAGGTAGGGGGAATGTCCAATTGTCCATGTGCTGAAATGCCTCAATTGGCTGTCCTGTACCCCATGATGGATGTGTCATCATGGGTCAAAGTTCTTTCACAATGTAAACGCATATGTCCGCCGCGCGAACAGCGCCAGAAGTCCGCCGGTTTGGCGAATTGCGAACACGTAAAATGCGCTGCGAACCAACCGCCGGGCGAACCGCAAGCCATCCCTACTAAAGAATTATATTAGAGAACATCATGAGATTATAAATAAAATTATGATTGATATTGTATTTATAAAATTATATATAAAAAAATATTTTTTATATAAAAAAAATATATCAACAAAAACTATTAGATAATCTTTTTATATTTATATATAAGAGATGTCATTGAGAGTATTAAAAAGTTATTTTCTTAATTATGTGATATATCATATCGATAAATACACGTTATTATGGTGTGACAAAGTGTATCGGAAGATGGACATGGACAATTATTATATATTATATGTATTATTCATCAGGGGAAGTATAATACTATATATATGAAGAGGTTGTACACTGATATAAACTGTATATTTTTATACTCGCCCATGATAAGATGGTGGAACAGAACATAATAGAGTAGAGCAGGGGTAGGCAACCTTTTGAGCACAGTGTGCCGACATTTTTTTTCAAAGAAATTGGCTTAAAGGCACACAGAGTGCAGGGGTTCAGTAGTAAGCGATGCAAAGGTTCAGGAATAATTTCAATAAAGTTCCCAGAAGCTCAACAGTAATCCCACAAATTGTGACCTGATTATGGTTTTCTTTCTCAGATTGGTAATGGCAACCAAACGAGTCATCTTCTTCCAGATGCTGGATGAAACTAGCAGGACTGTGATTGGCTTTAGCAATGGCCAAGACAGTATTTCTCCTCCTGGAAACAGGGACCGCCCCCCTAGCAGAACTGCACCCAATCTCTTCCCCATCACAAAAGCTGCGATCACAGCTACAGCAAAGTTAGAAAGCCAAACAATGTTTCCCATCTTTTACAATGTGTGGGGGCACAGTGCCTCCCAGTGCAAGTGCGGCGTGGGGAATTCTGAAATTGGAATGCATTAGTGTCTCACCTACACTTCCCTGTGCTGCTCTGCTGATGGGGAGGGAGACAAGTGCCTGCAAAAGAAGCTTTGTGTGCCGCTTGCGGAACCAGTGGCGGGAGTTGCCTACCCCTGGAGTAGAGCATTCATTTCAATGTCTTCATTTAGACACCCAGGTGATAAACTGTCTAGATTGTAGATCCAATAATTTTCTCTCTCACATAAACGTTTGTAACGTTCAGCTCTGGGAAAGCTGTTTAAATTGGACCATGCAGTTCTTTTTTGTTCAAGTATCATCGTATTGTGCTCCTTAAAAAAACAACCACCTGGGTGGCGGTAAACGGATGGTTGTCAGATCTCTTCCCTCTGGGGCGGGGAACTCGGCAGGGCTGCCCGTTATTCCCCCTATTATACACTTTAGCTGCAGAACCCTTGGCTGTCCTGCTCAGAACGAACCCAGAAATTCTTGGTCTTCGGAAGGGCTCCCTGGTAGAGACGGTAAGTTTATACGCAGACGATACGCTTCTGTATTTGAAAGATATGGGACAGTCTCTACAGACTGCCCTTCAGGTCATAGAGGAGTTCAGTAAGCACTCAGGCCTGCGTATAAACTGGTCCAAATCACAAATTCTGCAACTGGACTTGTCACCACCAGATAACTGTTCAGCCTCCCTCCCATTAAATAGAGTCTCCGAGATCCAATATTTAGGGGTACGGATTACCAGGGAGCCCAGGGATTATGTTACAAACAACATAGAACCCCTATTCCCATTCTTAAAAGCACATACACAGCCCTGGTCGCATCTCCCGCTGGGGGTCACAGGGAGGATCAATCTTACCAAAATGATTTTGTTGCCAAAATTTTCTGGCATTCCCCAGTCTTAATCCCTCTGAAGGTTTTCAAGACACTTGATAGTACACGGTTTAGGAGATATTTACTAAAAGATAGGCCGTTAGGGGCAGCTCCCGTACGCATATGCGGGAGTGACGTCATCACTGCTCCGGCGCTGAGAGTGGCCGGAGCAGCGATACCCAGAAGAAGATGGACACTCCATACTACAGGTGACAGCGGTGACATCGCTGGCTCCTGTGTCAGGTAAGTGACACATAATGGGCTACTATGCAATGCATAATATCCCATTATGCTTTACCTTTGCAGGGTTTACTTCCTCTATAACTGCTTAAAGACTGCCTCCTGCACATATACGGAATACAGAATGGCACGGCTGGGCACAAGTACCTACCTTTACGTTGCTCTTTAAGTGCCCAGCCGCGGGTCGGGAGCACGCCGCCGACCTGGACCTGAGCTCCGTGACCGTGGCCGCGGGACCAGCAGACCCGATCGGCGCTGGTGTCCCGCAATCGGATCACAGAGCTGAAGAACGAGGAGAGGTCTGTGTAAACGAACCTCTCCCTGTGCTTCCTACTGAGCCTGTCACTGATCGCCTGTTCCCTGTTATAGGGAAAGACGATCAGTGGTGTCAGACACCAAGCCACGCCCTCTTACAGTTAAAAAAAAACTACACACACACACACTTAACCCCTCCCCGTCCCCTAGTGGTTAACTCCTTCACTGCCAGTGTCATTTACACAGGAATCAGTGCATTTAAATAGCACTGATTGCTGTATAAATGACAATGGTTCCAAAAATGTGTCAAAAATATCCAATGTGTCCACCATAATGTCACAGTCACAATAAAAATCGATGATCGCCGCCATTACCAGTAAAAAAATAAAAATAAAAATGCTATAAAACTATCCCCTATTTTGTAAACGCTATAACTTTTGCGCAAACCAATCAATAATCGCTAATTGCATTTTTTTTACCAAAAATATATAGAAGAATACATATCGGCCTAAACTGAGGAAAAAAATGTTTTTTTTATATATTTTTTAGGGATATTTATTTATTATATTTTGGTTTATAGCGCAAAAAATAAAAAACGCAGAGGTGATCAAATACCACCAAAAGAAAGCTTTATTTGTGGGGAGAAAAAGACGCCAATTTTGTTTGGATGCCTCTGAAGGAAGAATTTGAACTGCCATCCCACATGTTATTCCGGTATCTACAACTGAGGCATACCCTCCGGACTCAGTTTCCGGAAGGCTTTCCAAACCCACAACCATTGTCCTTAGCAGATGTTATAGTTGGGGAAAATCGGTCTCAATTAATATCAACCATGTATAATATACTGAGAGCCCGTGTAATATTGCAAATTACTGATATGGCTAGAATCAGGTGGGAAGATGATGTTGGCCCCTTAGAGGTGTCAGACTGGGATGAGATGTTGGAGAACACCAAAAAAGTATCGCTTAAATTGCCCGAACACCTGACTCAACTATATATTGTTCACAAATCATATTTAACCCCCAACAAGAATTGCTAAGTATCACCCCAATCACAGCCCGTGTGTCCCAGGTATGCTAGTCGTAATTGTACGTTTTACCATTTTATATGGTCATGTCCTGTGATCCAAGTATACTGGGCACAAATAATCGCATTCCTTCACGATCGCATGGGCTTGCACCTACAACTAGACATGAAGATTTGTGTGCTTGGCCTACTTCCAGACACTAACGTTGACAAGTACCTGGCCACGTTTCTGCATGAAACGCTATTTGGTGCAAGAAAGTTGGTGGCGAGGCACTGGATGTGACCCGCGCCCCCTAAAATCTAAGCTTGGATTGCGGAAATGAATCATACCATGCCTTATAAAAAAGTAATATACCAACACCGTGGATGCCCCGCTAAGTACAATAGGATCTAGGACAGATGGCTGAATAGTTTGGATACATGTACAGAGTAGACCGACACCTGCACACATTGGTTAGGTAACCCGATTCTACCCTGAACTGCTGAGAACTAGTTCCTCAACCTATACACCAATAATTAAATGTAGATGATTGAGTGGGAAGATGATGGAATGGATTAATGTAATCTAAAAGGTATGGTATCAAAAGGCATAAGGGCAAGGATCTCAGGCAAGTCTTTGTTATGTATTTGAAATGTACCCGATGTTCTCCTAGGCATATTTCAAGAATTGTACTGTAACCACAATGTTTGTATTCATTTACCTTTCTATTATCAATAAACTTGTGCTTTAAAAACAAAAACAAAAAAAAAACAACCACACCATCATTTTCCAGAGCAGCCTGTATTTCTCATGAGGTTACCTGTGGGGTTTTCTTTGTATCCTGAACAGTTCCTGTGGCTGAAATCTTTCTTGATCTACCTGACCTTGGCTTGGTGTCAAAAGAGCCCCTAATTTTCCACTTGTTAATAAGTGATTAAACAGTAGTGACTGGCATATTCAACGCGTTGGATATCTTTTTATATCCTTTACCATCTTTGTAAAGTTTCATTACCTTGTTACGCAGGTTTTTTGACTGTTCTTTTCTACCTCCTCATGGCTCAGTATCTAGCTTGCTTATTGCATCCATGTGAGAGCTAACAAACTCATTGACTATTTATACACAGACACTAATTGTGATTTAAAAAGCCACAAATGTGAGAAATTAACCTTTAATTGCCATTTCAACCTGTGTGCCACCTTCTGTTTCTGTACCAAGGCCAAACATTCCAGGGTATGTAAACTTTTTATCAGGGCCATTTGGGGGATTTCTGTTATCATTATGATTTAGAAAGGATCCAAAAAACTATGTGATAATAAATGGCTTCATGTGATTGCTATCCTTAAATAAAAGACAGTTTTCTTGGCATGATCATTTATATTTTCAATATTAATACCAAAATTTCATAATTTCTGCCAAGGAATGCAAACGTTTGAACATGACTATATATAGTATTATACCTCCCTATGCTGAATAATTCATATAATATATAATAATTGTCCATGTCCATCGTCCGCTATACGTTGCCACATAATAATAACGTGCATTTATCAATATGATGTATCACATAATTAAGAAAATAACTTTTTAATACTCTTAATAATATCTCTTATATATAAATATAAAAAGATTCTCCAATAGTTTTTTTTTATATAATTTTTTTTATATAATTTTATAAATACATTATCAATTATAGTTTTATTTATAATCAAATGATGTTTTCTAGTATTATTCTATAGTATTATCCTGTATTTTAAAAAAAGTTTATATACAGATATATTACATAAGCAAACGATTTTCCTATTTATCACCATATAATTTATAATATATATATTTATATATTAGTCATTCAGTTATAACCTTTCTGGTCGATTGTTGTAAGTATCATCATAATACCAGCTGTTCTTTACATAGCATTCATGGTTTCCATCCCTGAAGCTAGTCAGCGTCTTTATGTGTGTGTGTGTGTATATATATATACCTACTCTAAGATGGGCCCCAGCACAGCCTGAGGAAGGAGCACGCATGCTCCGAACGCATGCACCGCCCGCTGACCCCGTACCCGGAAGTGACATAATCTCTGAGTGTCCCCGTGCATCGCTGAATACCGCCAAACCCTCTGGAAGCACTGGGAGCCACCAGTGTGGCCAGATTGCATACAGCTCCAGCAAGCCACAGACACTGGCACCATCCACTTGGACAGAGCGGATGATCCACTGTACAATGCTGGTTTCAATTGCTCGTTTGTGAATGCTTATACTATTATTTTAAATATTACATTTTTATCATCACTACACTTAGAAGGCACTGCTTTTTGTTCCCTTCAAATCACTGTAAAACCCTCAGCTAAATGGGGCAACGCAATCATCGTGGACAATGATCAATATGTTCAAATGTGCATGAATATCCTACGGAATTGTGATTGGTACTGAGTTCCCTTATCAAAAAATACAATGATCAATTTTTTGAACTTATTGATTTGGCTTTCCTTAATGGAGGGATTCCTAAACCCATCGGGAATTTATATGCATATCACACCCCACAACCTCCATATTTTATGCCCTCCAAAAAGTGCCTAAGGATATAAACAACAACCCAGGCAGAGCGATAATATTGGGCAATGGCTCTCTTATGGAGAACCTGAGCCATTATGTTGATGAATATCTAAGACCGCATGTGCTGAGCCTCCCTAGCTACATTAGGGACCCCCTCACCTTCTACAGATCCTTGATGGTCTCCACATTCCAGAAGATGCCCTGGTCTCCACTGATGTGGAGGTCTTATACTGTTCAATCCCACACGACAAAGGCATCTCGGCCATCTAACATGTTCTATCTCAAAGAGGCCAGACAGAATGGAGGCTCAATGACTTTGTAGTCCAGTCAATGGAATTCGTCCTCAATCACAATGTCTTCATGTTCCAGGACTCCCATTTCCTCCAGGTACAAGGCGTAGCGATGGGGACATGTTGTGCCCCATCCTACGCCAACCTGTACCTGGGGGAGTGGGAGCATTCTTTTCTAACCTGTGACAGGCTCATACATTTTTCCAACCATATCAGTTTATGGTATAGTAACATTGATGACATCGAGTTTGTATGGGGGGGCTTGGTTGAGACCCTACACCAATGTGTTTTAGCAACAAATTCCAATGACTTTAATCTTAAATCAACCATGAATTACAGTCTGGAATCCATTGCTTTTCTGGATATTAATATATCCCAGGAGCAAGGTGGGCTTTCCAGTGGGCTGTACCAAAATAACACTGCAGGGAATAGTATTTTTCATGCCTCCAGCTTCAACCCCAAGCCGCTACTGAACTTGAGTCCGTACAGTCAATATTATATATATTATATATGCAGTAGGAGGAACTACTACATTGACAGTACCTTTCAAGAGGAAGCAAAAAAGCACAGGGTTATTTGGCCACCTGTTTGAAAAAAGCCTGCAAAAGGGGTTTAGGGAAACCCTGACATGCATTATTGTATGATTCTAAAAAACCAAACAACAGGATAAGACACAAATCATTATGCGGTACTGTAATCAGCACTCGTAAAAAATATTATGTCCAAATACTGGCAACTTTTGAGCATGGATCCATCCATTAGCCCTTTTGTACCAGACAAACCTACTATCACATACAGATGTTCCAAGTCTGTTTGTGATTGCCTGGTACATAGTGAATATAAAGGCAACATAAGAAGGGATCCATGCAAAACCCAAGGGACTTTCCATTGTGGTAGTTGTAGCTATTGCCAGTATATTAGTTTAGGAAAATCAATCAAATGGAAATATCTTTCAACATCAGCATTATGCTAACTGTAAAATAAAAGGGGTGGTTTATCTGCTAACATGAGAGTGTGGGTGTTTTTATGTAGACAAAATGATCCAAGAGATCTGAAGAAGAGCTTATTGCCATATCTTGAGCATGAGGACTTACAACCCAGACCTGCCAAAAATCCATACCAGACCCTTATCCGAGCATGCAACCTGGCAGGCCACAGGAAAAGGGGGGGGTGAAAAAGCGCCCCCCCCCCTGAACCGTACCAGGCCACATGCCCTCAACATGGGGTGGGGGGACATGTTGATGGGGTCAGAGGCCTCATCTCCACAACCCTTGCCCGGTGGTTGTGGAGGTCTGCAGGAGGTGGGCTTATTGGAATCTGGAAGCCCTCTTTAACAAGGGGACCCCCAGATCCTGGCCTCCCCTGTATGAAATGGTAACGGGGTACAAATGTACCCCTACCATTCAAAAAAAGTGTGAAAATGGTAAAAATGACATAACATGGCATGGGACAAGTCCTTTATTAAAAAAACAAAAAATAAAAATGTCCCACAAAATCTTCTTCTTCTTCGTGGGAGGCTCCCGCTGTAATGACCGTTCTCTCAGGTGACAGTTCTTTTATAATGGAGGGCGGGGCCGCACGGTGACGTTCCTGGATGACCCCGCCCCCTCTGATGCACTGGGACTTCCCTATGGCTTCCCCGTAGAGTCAGAGGGGGCGGGGCCACCCAGTTATGTAAACGGGTGGCCCCGCCCCCTATGATGCCTCGGGAAAGCCATAGGGAATTCCTCATGCATCAGAGGGGGGCAGGGTCACCTGGGAACATCACCTGTGGCCTCACCCTCAGTTGTTCTAAAAATAAAAACTATCACTAAGCAAAGACGCGTCATACAGCGGAAGCCTCTCATGGAGGCGGGTCGGTTGCATTTTTTTTTCCTTTTTAGATCCGTCGGCGAAGCAAGAGAAGAAGAAGAAGACTTTGTGGGACATTTTTATTTTGTCAAATAAAATGTCTGTAATATATGCATCAATTACTCCATGTATCTGTAAATATATGTTATTTCCTTGTTGGAATATACACTACTGTGCAATATTAGGTTCTAATGAAATATAAAAATATTGATATATAGCAAAATGCATTAAAATTAAATATGTAAATATATGACTATTTGAACCAATTAAAAGCTGTCTTTTACCCAATTCATTTATTCGCTTCCCTGTGCTTCATGCAAAGTCCCACACTTTGCTCTTTTTTAAATTTCTAATATTGACCCGGGACGGAGGAGGTGACCCGAACGGTCCTTTTTACCTCATTTAATGTCCCAAATATCCTTCTTTCTTCTTGTTAAATAATTAGGGATGGAGGCACACGGTGGCACTAATAATTATATCCATTTATTAATTAATATCATACATGGCTGTTTTCTAGCTAATTTTACTTTTACCCTTTAACTGTTTACTTTTCAATTGCTTTATACAGATATGCTGGTTATTTGCTAATTTTCCCACATTTTTAGTCAATCTGGTTATTTGCTTAACATGTGCGCACTGGTGGTTTTGGGCGTGTTGTTTCATTGGACCATTCTGGTTCCGTTCGGGAGCTGCGACATGCAATGGGGGCTTCCCCTCTGCCCTGTTTTGACGTGGGGTGGGCGAGTGCCCCACCACTGCGCGGTGACGTCACGCTTCCCATGCCGGATGTGCAGCGTTCTTGTGGCGCTGCAATGCCGGCGCAGTGACCAGCATCTGTTAGCACACCGGGGTGTTTCTTGAACTTGACTATTTCCTACTCCTCAACTTTTTTTAATGCATTTTTTACACCATTTATATTCATTTTTGTCACTTTTTTCCCCAGTGGTTCCCCAATTGGGGTTACCCCATTCTGCTAATACCTGTGTCACCTCACATAATTTGACCCACTTGGGGCGTTGTTTGTGTTGGCTGCTGTCGCTCCACTATGCCCCCTCATCTGCCGGATGGGGCGTTTTTGGCTGGTCTGTGATTCTCATGGCTGCACCACCATTGCACAGATGTATACATTAGTCTGTGAGTTAAATGTATATATGTGTGGGTTTCTCATATCTTACATTTGCCCACTTGCTCCCATAATCCCTTCAGATCATATGACTGTCTTCCCTATCTTTAGATGATCACTATGGTTTTCTCCTGATGAATGGCTAAAAGGCCCCGAAACACGTAGAGCTTACAACTACTGGTATGTGTATATAATTATCAACTTGGTATGGACGTTCCTTTTTGATGTATCTCCATTGTTTCTGATGTCCACTAAGTGACACTTTAGTGTGTCACTAATCTGTATAGGTATCAACTGCAATGTGTACTATATGCATTAATAACTCCATGTATCTGTAAATATGTTATTTCCTTGTTGGAATATATACTACTGTTCAATATTAGGTTCTAATGAAATATAAAAATATTGATATATAGCAAAATTCATTAAATATGTAAATATATGACTATTTAAACCAATTAAAAGCTGTCTTTTACCCAATTAATTTATTTGCGTCCATGTGCTTCATGCAAAGTCCCGCACCTTGCTCTTTTTAAAATTCCCTTTAACCACTTGAGACCCGCGCTATAGCCGAATGACAGCTACAGCGCGGACCTCCTTTGCCGGGACGATGTCTATTGATGTTGTCCCGTGCACGAGCGGCCTTGAGGGGCGCGCGCGGCGCGCTCTGTGATCGGCGAGTCTATGAGACTCGCCTGATCACCGATCCGAGCAAGGGTTCGATCCCGACCCCTTATCACGTGATCAGCTGTCAGCCAATGACAGCTGATCATGTGATACAACGGCTATTATTCCTCCTCGCGCTGACAGCGCGAGGAGAAAAGAAAAAAGAGCCGATCACCGGGACATCAGTCTCGATCACGGCCAGCCCTGCCAGTGCCCACCTGCCCCCTGCCAGTGCCACCTCAATAAAAAATAAGTGCCCCCCATCAGTGCCACCCGGCAGTGCCCACAGTGCCACCCAGCAGTGCAAACAGTGCCACCCAGCAGTGCCACCCAGCAGTGCCCACAGTGCCACCCAGCAGTGCCCACAATCTTCCTCAACAAAGGTGCTGCACACCAGTGCCACATATCCGTGCGCATCAGTGTCATCTACCAGTGCCCATCAGTGCCCATCAGTGCCACCCATCAGTGCCCAGCAGTGCCACCTATCAGTGCCACCTATCAGTGCCCATCAGTCCCATCTATCAGTGGTACCTATCAGTGCCCCTTAGTGCCACCCATCCGTGCCACCCATCCGTGCCATCTTATCTGTGCCCATCTTTGCCCATCAGTGCCGCCTTATCAGTGCCCACCAGTGCAGCCTATCAGTGCCCACCAATGCAGCCTATCAGTGCCCACCAGTGCAGCCTATCAGTGCCGCCTCATCAGCGCACTTCAATGAAGGAGAAAAATTACCTGTTTGCAAAATTTTATAACAAACTATTAAAAAATATTTTTTTTTTTTTGCATCTTTTTTTGTTTGTTTAGCAAAAAATAAAACTCCCAGCTGTAATTAAATACCACCAAAAGAAAGCTCTATTTGTGGGAAAAAAAATATAAAAATTTCATTTGGGTACAGTGTTGTATGCCCGCGCAATTGTCATTCAAAGTGCATCAGCGCAGAAAGCTGAAAATTGGTCTGGGCATGAGGGGGGGTTTAAGTGCCCAGTAAGCAAGTGGTTAAGTTACACTTTAACCGCAAAAAAAGCCTCAGGTGAAAAAAAACTGAAAAGTTCCACTGTTGTTGCAGCAAGCAGGCAGTTTTTTTTAAGTTTTTTATTGCAGACCAGACAATGCATGGAATATCTCTTCTGCAATAAAAAAAATACACTTAACTGCCTGTTTGCAGCATCCCCTGGTGTGTATATATTACAGGTACTTATATAGCACTGCCAATTTACGCAGGCCTTTACATGTACATATTACATTCACATCAGTCCCTGCCCTCAAGTAGCTTACAATCTAATGTTCCTAACATTCATACATACTCATACTAGGGCCGATTTAGACAGGAGCCAATTAATCTACCAGCACAGGGAGACCATGCAAACTCTGTGCAGGTAGTGTCACTGGGATTCAAATCAGTGACCCTAGTGCTGCTAGATGGAAATACAAATCACTTAGTCACTGTGCTTCCCACAATGCATGCACAGATCAGCTAACAGTGGTCAGCCTGGACCCTGTGTGCCAGGATGATGGCCTCCTGTGCAGGTGTCAAGTCCTGGGAAAAAAGTGTTGGAACTCACCCAAGATTCCCCTCACTGTGCCCATCAATGCAGACTCACTGTGACCATCAATGCAGACTCACTGTGACCATCAATGCAGACTCACTGTGACCATCAATGCAGCCTCACTGTGCCCATCAATGCAGCCTCACTGTGCCCATCATTGCAGACTCACTGTGCCCATCAAATGCAGACTCAACTGTGCCCATCATTACAGCCTCACTGTGCCCATCAAATGCAGCCTCACTGTGCCCATCAAATGCGGCCTCACTGTGCCCATCAATGCAGCCTCACTGTGCCCATCAATGCAGCCTCACTGTGCCCATCAATGCAGCCTCACTGTTCCCATCATCAATGCAGCCTCACTGCGCCCATCAATGCAGCCTTACTGTGTCCATCAATGCAGCCTCACTGTGCCCATCATCAATGCAGCCTCACTGTGCCCATCAATGCAGCCTCACTGCACCCATCAAATGCAGACTCACCTGTACCCATCATTGCAGCCTCACTGTGCCCATCAAATGCAGCCTCACTGTGCCCATCAACTCAGCCTCACTGTACCCATCAAAAGCAGAATTACCTGTGCCTGGATTATACACAGAGTGGATCTCCCACTGTGCTACGGAGCTCGGGTCTGCAATTTTCGGTCGCTGGCCTCTGTAACAAAGTCCCACCTCCTAGACTGGCACCAGCTCCTGTGATAGACGGAACACTGATTCAATGCCGGGAAATTGAAACAGTGTTCCGTCTATCACATCAGCCGGTCTAGGATGTGGGATTTTGTTACAGTGGCTGGCCACCGAACATTGCAGTTTGTGAGGTACATAAGCGAAGAAGGAGGAGGAGGGAGGGGAGGAGTCTCCACTTGAGCCTCCCAGGATCGGCCCCAGCGCAAAGTGTGCCCCAGGGTAGATGACCTACCCGGAAATTTCCCGGTATGCCAGTAGGCCCGCCTAGCCCTGCTGTTAATGGGTACGGCATTCCTGCTGTGGAAAAAGTACAGAATCACTGTTCCCATGCGCTCCTCCAGGACTCGAGCCCTGCTCCTGTGCCTGCGCAGAAGTGACATCATCCCATGTCAGCAAATGAAGCTGGCCAAAAACCGACATACAGGAGAAGATGCCAGCACTAGTAAGGCATCAGACTTTTGGAGGAAAATAATGCTCAGCTTTAATTCCTTAGTAACGCTTAGGTAACAATAAATA
The DNA here is from genome assembly GCF_037356315.1 of Lithobates pipiens. Classification (NCBI taxonomy): domain Eukaryota; kingdom Metazoa; phylum Chordata; class Amphibia; order Anura; family Ranidae; genus Lithobates; species Lithobates pipiens. The sequence goes on along the minus strand of NW_027507785.1, from coordinate 237,365,067 downwards.
ATGAAATTAACCTTAACTTTGATTACCATTCATATACAAACTTGCTTTGTTTTTGTTCATTTAATTGTACCGTATATGTTTTGATACTGTTACAATAAAAATGAAAGGAAGCCTGTATTTCATTTGCAAATAACTTCATCATGCTTTGTGCTAAAAACGTAATTTTAGTGTTGCAGAAATAAATTTGCACTTCTTTGCAGTAACACTATGGGGCATATTTAGAAAACAGTGTATGCGACTTTCTATTAATTGGTGGTGAACTAATCACTGTCATGTAAAACACACACACCAGAATATTTTACCTGCAATAAATGTTTGGGATGTGTCAGATTCACTGTTTTACATACAAGTGAGTATACCCCTCCCATTTTTGTAAATATTTTATTATATCTTTTATTGTGACAACACTAAAGAAATGACACTTTGCTACATGGTAAAGTAGTGAGTGTACTGCTTGTATAACTGTAAATTTGCTGTCCCCTCAAAATAACTCAACACACAGTCATTATTGTCTAAACCGCTGGCAAAAAAGTCAGTACACCCCTAAGTGAAAATGTCCAAATTGGGCCCAAAGTGTCAATATTTTGTGTGGCCACCGTTATTTTCCAGCACTGCCTTAACCCTCTTGTGCATGGAGTTCACCAGAGCTTCACAGGTTGCCACTGAAGTCTTCTTCCACTCCTACATGACGACATCTTGAAGCTGGTAGATGTTAGAGACCTTGCGCTCCTCCACCTTCCATTTGAGGATGCCCCACAGATGCTCAATAGGGTTTAGGTCTGGAGATATGATTGGGCAGTCCATCACCTTTAGAGCCCTTCCACACTGACAGCTAGTTTTAGCGGTGCTTTATTGTTGTTTTAGAGGTGCTTTTAGGCCACTAGCGGGACACTTTTAACCGCCGCTAGAGGCTGAATAAAGGATTAAAAGCACCCGCAAAGCGCCGCTGCTGAGGCACTTTGCAGGCGCTTTGCAGGCACTTTGGCGACGCTGCCCATTGATTTCAATGGGCAGGGGGGCGCTTTATACAGCGGTTTATACACCCCTCCTAAAGTGCCTTAAAGAAGATGCTGTTCTGAGTGGAACCTGTCCTGTTAAACCGCTGTATGGTCTTGGCCACCGTGATGCAGCTCAGTTTCAGGGTCTTCTTATAGCCTAGGCCATCTTTATGTAGAGCAACACTTCTTTTTTTCAGATCCTCAGAGAGTTCTTTGCCATGAGGTGCCATATTGAACTTCCAGTGACTAGTATGAGTGAGAGCGATAATACCAAATTTAACACACCTGCTCCCCATTCACACCTGTGAACATGTAACACTTACCAGTCACATGACACCGGGGAGGGAAAAATGGCTAATTGGGCCCATTTTGGACATTTTTTTCACTTAGGAGTGTACTCGTTTTTGTTGCAATCGGTTTAGACATTAATGGCTGTGTGTTGATTTATTTTGAGGGGACAGCAAATTTACACTGTTATACAAGCTGTACACTCACTACTTTACATTGCAGAAAAAGTGTAATTTCTTCAGTGTTGTCACATGAAAAGATATAATAAAATATTTACAAAAATGTGAGGGGTGTACTCCTTTTCGTGAGATAATGTATGCTCACTGACCGCTTTATTAGGTACATCTTTCTAGTACCGGCTTGGAACCCCTTTTGTCTTCAGAACTGCCCTAATTCTTTGTGGCATATATTCAACAAGGTGTTGGAAACATTCCTCAGAGATTTTGGTCCATATTGACATGATAACATCACGCAGTTGCTGCAGATTTGTGGGCTGCACATCCATGATGCAAATCTCCCATTCCACCTCATCCCAAAGGTGCTCTATTGGATTGTATACACATTGAAACTCCTAAGGTTTGTCCTCATATTATATGGTTTTGGTAAATCTGAAGGAAAAACACAGCAGATAATCTGATAGTGTGTATGGGGCTTATGAGGACATAGGCCCACACAATGAGATTGATGGAGAAGCGGTTTAACGTTAAGCTGCGCAGGGGGTTTTCACTGTGAGGGTGACAAGAATGTGGAATTCTCTAACACAATTGGTGGTGTCAATGAGGAGTATTGATATTTTTAAAAGACTCTTCGACACTGACACCCGTACACCTACACAGGTTGAACTGAATGTACTACTGTCTTTATTCAGCCTTACCTACTATGTAACTCCAGTGGGGCAAAAAAGTATTTAGTCAGTCATCAATTGTGCAAGTTCTCCCACTTAAAAAGATGAGAGAGGCCTGTAATTGTCATCATAGGTATACCTCAACTATGAGAGACAAAATGTGGAAACAAATCCAGACAATCACATTTTCTGATTTTTGAAAGAATTTATTTGCAAATTATGGTGGAAAATAAGTATTTGGTCACCTACAGTGGTGTGAAAAAGTGTTTGCCCCCTTCCTCATTTCCTGTTCCTTTGCATGTTTGTCACACTTAAGTGTTTCGGAACATCAAACCAATTTAAACAATAGTCAAGGATAACACAAGTAAACACAAAATGCAATTTGTAAATGAAGGTGTTTATTATTAAAGGTGAAAAAAAATCCAAACCATCAAGGCCCTGTGTGAAAAAGTGATTGCCCCCCCTGTTAAAACATACTATAACTGTGGTTGTCCACACCTGAGTTCAATTTCTCTAGCCACACCCAGGCCTGATTATTGCCACACCTGTTCACAATCAAGGCATCACTTAAATAGGAGCTGCTTGACACAGTAAGGTCCACCAGAAGATCCTTAAAAGCTACAAATCATGCCGAGACCCAAAGAAATTCAGGAACAATTGAGAAAGAAAGTAATTGAGATCTATCAGTCTGGAAAGGGTTATAAAGCCATTTCCAAAGCTTTGGGAATCCAGCGAACCACAGTGAGAGCCATTATCCACCAATGGCGAAGACATGGAACAGTGGTGAACCTTCCCAGGAGTGGCCGGCTGCCCAAAATTACCCCAAGAGCGCAGCGATGACTCATCCAAGAGGTCACAAAAGACCCCACAACAACGTCCAAGGAACTGCAGGCCTCACTTGCCTCAGTTAAGGTCAGCGTTCATGCCTCCACCATCAGGAAAAGACTGGGCAAAAATGGCCTGCATGGCAGAGTTCCAAGGAGAAAACCACTGCTGAGCAAAAAGAACATCAAAGCTCGTCTCAATTTCTCCACAACACATCTTGATGATCCCCAAGACTTTTGGGACAACATTCTGTGGACCGATGAGACAAAAGTGGAACTCTTTGGAAGGTGTGTGTCCAAGTATATCTGGCGTAGAAGGAACACTGCATTTCATAAAAAGAACATTATACCAACAGTAAAATATGGTGGTGGTAGTGTGGTCTGGGGCTGTTTTGCTGCTTCAGGACCTGGAAGACTTGCCGTGATAAAAGGAACTATGAATTCTGCTGTCTACCAAGAGATCCTGAAGGAGAATGTCCGACCATCTGTTCGTGTACTCAAGCTGAAACGAACTTGGGTTCTGCAGCAGGACAATGATCCTAAACACACCAGCAAGTCCACCACCGAATGGCTGAAGAAAAACAAAATGAAGACTTTGGAGTGGCCTAGCCAAAGTCCTGACCTGAATCCTATTGAGATGTTGTGGTATGACCTTAAAAAGGCCGTTCATGCTCGAAAACCCTCTAATGTAACTGAATTAGGACAATTCTGCAAAGATGAGTGGGCCAAAATTCCTCCAGGACGCTGTAAAAGCCTCATTGCACGTTATCGCAAACGCTTGGTTGCAGTTGTTGCTGCTAAGGGTGGCCCAACCAGTTATTAGGTTTAGGGGGCAATCACTTTTTCACACAGGGCCATGATGGTTTGGATTTTTTTTCACCTTTTAATAATAAACACCTTCATTTACAAATTGCATTTTGTGTTTACTTGTGTTGTCCTAGACTATTGTTTAAATTGGTTTGATGTTCCGAAACACTTAAGTGTGACAAACATGCAAAGGAACAGGAAATGAGGAAGGGGGCAAACACTTTTTCACACCACTGTACAAACAAGCAAGATTTCTGGCTCTCACAGACCTGTATCTTCTTCTTTAAGAGGCTCCTCTGTCCTCCACTCATTACCTGTATTAATGGCACCTGTTTGAAGTTGTTATCAGTATAAAAGACACCTGTCCACAACCTTAAGCAGTCACACTCCAAACTCCACTATGGTGAAGACCAAAGAGCTGTCGAAGGACACCAGAAACAAAATTGTAGACCTGCACCAGACTGGGAAGACTGAATCTGCAATAGGCAAGCAGCTTGGTGTGAAGAAATCAACCGTGGGAGCAATAATTAGAAAATGGAGGACATACAAGACCACCGATAATCTCCCTCGATCTGGGGCTCCATGCAAGATCTCACCCCGTGGTGTCAAATTGATCACAAGAACGGTGAGCAAAAATGCCAGAATCACGCGGGGGGACCTAGCGAATGACCTGCAGAGAGCTGGGACCAACGTAACAAAGGCTACCATCAGTAACACACTACGCTGCCAGGGAATCAGATCCTGCAGTGCCAGAAATTGTCCCCCTGCTTAAGCCAGTACATGTCCGGGCCCATCTGAGGTTTGCTAGAGAGCATTTGGATGATCCAGAAGAGGATTGGGAGAATGTCATATGGTCAGATAAAACCAAAGTAGAACTGTTTGGTAGAAACACAACGTGTCAAGTTTGAAGGAGAGAGAATACTGAGTTGCAACCAAAGAACACCAAACCTACTGTGAAGCATGGGGGTGGCAACATCAAGCTTTGGGGCTGTTTCTCTGCAAAGGGAACAGGACAGCTGATCCATGTACATGAAAGAATGAAAGAATGAATGGGGCCATGTATTGTGAGATTGTGAGTGCAAACCTCCTCCTATCAGCAAGGGCATTGAAGATGAAACGTGGCTGGGTCTTTCAGAATGACAAGGATCCCAAACACACTGCCCGGGCAACGAAGGAGTGGCTTCGTAAGAAGCATTTCAAAGGTCCTGGAGTGGCCTAGCCAGTCTCCAGATCTCAACCCCATAGAAAACCTTTGGAGGAAGTTGAAAGTCTGTGTTGCTCAGCGACAGCCCCAAAACATCACTGCTCTAGAGGAGATCTGCATAGAGGAATGGGCCAACATACCAGCAACAGTGTGTGACAACCTTGTGAAGACTTAAAGAAAACATTTGACCTCTGTCATTGGGATGAACTTTTGATATTGACAAAATACTTATTTTCCACCACAATTTGCAAATAAATTCTTTCCAAATCAGACAATCTCATAGTTGAGGTATACCTATGATGACAATTACAGGCCTCTCTCACCTTTTTAAGTGGGAGAACTTTCACAATTGGCGGCTGACTAAATACTTTTTTGCCCCACTGAATATATGTAACTATGTAACTATCTGCTTCATGGTTTGATGTGTTATGCATTCAGAGATGATACCTTGGTTGTAATGAGTTGTTATTTGAGTTACTGTTGCCTTTCTATCTTCTCAAACCAGTCTGCCCATTCTCCTCTGACATCAACAAAGCATTTTCATCCACACAACTGCCGCTCACTGGATATTTTTCATTTTCTGTAAACCCTAGAGATGGTTGTTTGTGAAAATCACAGTAGATCAGCAGTTTCTGAAATACTCAGACTAGCCCACCTGGCACCAACAACCATGTCACGTTCAAAGTCACCTTAATCCCCTTTCTTCCCCATTCTGATGCTTGGTTTGAACTTCAGCAAGTCGTCTTCACCACGTCTAGATGTCTAAATGCATTGAGTTGCTGTCATGTGATTGGCTGGTTAGCAATTTGTGTTACCAAGCAATTGAACAGGTGTACCTAATAAAGTGGCCAGCGAGTGTATATCCCCCATGTTGTTTTAAGATGATCACTGGTCAAAATGGAAAAAAGTGTTTATTTTTATTTTCCCTTACCTTTAGGGCTGATTCACTTCAGAACATGGTGCTGGAAACCCGAGTTCCATGCATGTTTCCGCACCGTGTTCAAGACACGCTGCAGTTGCGATCTGCAGTGGGTGTCAACATTAAAGTGATTGTAAAGTCTTGTTTTTTTTTCTCTAAAAAGAACAAACATGTTATACTTACCTGCTCTGTGTAATGGTTTTGCACAGGGCAGCCCAGATCCTCCACTTCTTGGGTCCCTCTTTGCTGCTCCTGGTCCCTCCCTCCTGTCGAGTGCCCCCACAGCAAGCAGCTTGCTATGGGGGCACCCAAGCCAAGTCACAGCTCCCTGTGTCTATTCAGACACGTAGCCCCGGTTCAGCCCCTCCCCACCCCCATTTCTCCTGATTGGCTGACTGATTTTGATTAACAGCAGCGGGAGCCAATGGCACGGCTGCTGTGTCTCCAATCAGGAGGAGAGTCTTGGACACCTGAGGCACTCGTGGACATTGCTGGAGGAAGATGGGGCTCAGATAAGTATTAGGGGGTGCTGGGGTGGCTGCTGCACACAGAAGGTTTTTTATCTTAATCACTTTGCGCAAATCGCCATACCCGTACGTCGGTATCTTGATGCTAAATACCTAAATAGCTAGCTGCTGCCATAACCCCGGTAGTTTCGGGAACGGCATGCGTTTCTCTTTAAGATAAAAGTGTCTCTGCTGCGAGATCACTTTTATCGGCGACAGGAGAGGTGCCCCCACCTCCGCTGTGCTCCAATCATCTCCACTTAACCACTTAAGGACGAGCCTCTTTTTTACACTTGCTGTTTACAAGTTAAAATCCATTTTTTTTTTGCTAGAAAGTTACTTAGAACCCCCAAACATTATATATTTATTTTTTCTAACACCCTAGAGAATAAATAGGCGGTCGTTGCAATACTTTCTGTCACACCGTATTTGCGCAGCGGTCTTACAAGTGCACTTTTTTTTGGAAAAAAGAAACATAAATTAAAAAACAAGACAACAGAGCCCAATTTTTTTTTTTATATTATGAAAGATAATGTTACGCCGAGTAAATTGATACCCAACATGTCACACTTCAAAATTGTGCCCGCCCGTGGAATGGCAACAAACTTTTACCCTTTAAAATCTCCATAGGCAATATTGAAAAATTTCTACAGGTTACCAGTTTTGAGTTACAGAGAAGGTCTAGGGCTAGAATTATTTCTCACTCTCTAATGATCTCGGCGATACCTCACATGGGTGGTTTGAATACCGTTTTCATATGCGGGCGCTACTTGCGTATGCATTCGCTTCTGAATGTGGGACACTTTTTTTATTATTATTTATTTTACTTAAAAAAATGTATTTTGACACTGTTAAAAAAAAACAAAAAAACTTTGTGGGTCACTTTTATTCCTATGTAATAATTCCTTTTAATAGAAAAAGCATGACAAGACCTCTTAAATATGAGATCTGGGGTCAAAAAGAACTTAGATCTCATATTTACACTAAAATGCAATAAAAAAAAGTCATTAGAAAAAATAAGATAAAAAAAATTCTCCTTTAAGAGCTATGGGCAGAAGTGACGTTTGACGTCGCTTCCGCCCTTTCATGCCATGGAGCCGAGCGGGGGCCATCTTCCCCTCAGTCGGCAGCCAGGCATCCACGGGCTGCTACCGGCGGAGACGACCTGATCGCAGAGGGAGGGGTGTGGGCACCTCTCTCACCACCGATAAAAGTAATCTTGTGGCGAATCCGCCGGGGAGACTGCTTTTATCTTAAAAAGAAACACATGGCGTTCCCGAAAATATTGGGGTTATGGCAGCTAGGGATGAGCTCAGGCATGCGCTAATCACAGGCAGTGAGACATTGCCCGATCTCTGCAGCCGCACAACGGGGCATTTGTGGTGTGGTGAAGTGAGATTTCAGCACATTCAAAATGTAGCAAATGAGAGAGGTTAATTGATAGGTTTGCATACACTTTATCCAACATTTAATACCCTTAAAAGTCAGTGGCAACCCAAAATATGATTTGCCAATGAACAGCCCAAGTACTCTATTTGCACTTTTAGACATCTGGGCAATAAGTATGATGGCAAACCCGTACCCCAGATGCACTTCAGAACTGTTTTATCTTTCTCTTTAGCCTTCTAAAGGTTTTTGCTTTGAATATTTACAATTATCAGCTTCACAGATTTGTAGAGAGTGCTGCAAATGGTTTAATTTCTCGCCTCCTCTCAATTTAAACAATAGTGGCAATGGTTTAATTGCCACCTTTTTTAAATTAAAACAATTGTTCCAGTGATAGTAATTGTCACCTATTCCAAATTCAAACAATTAGGTCAAGGGTTTTGCATGTGGACAATCTTTAAATTAACACTTCATTGTTATGTGTGTTACTTTTCACATGTTTCTAAAAGGGCGCTTTTTTTTTTTTTCTGGCAGTGGGGAGAGAAAGGAAGGCAGAGCGCCTGAAGGTGAACATATTTATGCCATTGTAACAGTTGATTAAATAATTCTGCACATTTAGCAAGATTCAAAGACAGTAATAGTTTAATAGCTTCCTGTAATAAAGAAAAGCAAGCACGCAATGTGAAAAACTCATGAAATGGGAGGAAATTATTTACTGTAACAACGATGTTGTTAAGATGCATGCACCGGCACTTTGTTTGGAAACAAAAATGTGTGTTATGAAAAAGAGTATTGGTTGCCGTTACATTTTAGGCCCTTTCACACAGGAGGCCCAATCAGGTCCACCGGTCAGCTTTTTTTTAGATTGGCCTGATTGGAAGGTTCATGTTAGTCTGTGGATGGCTTGATGTTAATAAAGCTGCATCCATTAATATACATCTGATTACCTTTGAGTCCATCCAGGCCTGAAAATATAAAAATATATATAGAAACTCCAATTTTTACATGCAGCAAAAAAATAAAAAATGGCATCTGTTCCATTCTGCTCTGATTCAGAAGGTGATCTATTCATGAACCCCCTGCTAATCAGATCAGGCATGGCTTGCGTGAAAGGTACTAAGTCCTAAGGTACTAGGAATATAATAATAATAATAAGGTCATAATTTGGATACATTTAAAGTAAAAGGAAGTGACACAATATATTTGTTTGTTTTTGTTCGGGGCAATAGAACTTTTCACTGAGGTAAGTGGTTCTTTCTGGGTTCTGTGGGGGTCTGCCTTGTTAATCCAAGAAGGGAAGGTATTTTCCGAATTAGGTCCTATTTAATCACTTGCCGCTCGCCATATAGCAAAATGACAGTGGCAAAGTGGTTTTAATATCCTGACCGAACGTAGTTGCGGGGTGTCAGTCTGACATCCCGCAACTACGATCTTGGTAAAGAGTCTCCGACGGAGACTCTTTACCACGTGATCAGCCGTGTCCAATCACGGCTGATCACAGTGTAAATAGGAAGAGGCGGTGATCGGCTTTTCCTCACTCGCGTCTGTCGGGGGGGGGGGGGGGTCTGTGCTGATCGATTATCAGCACAGCCCCCCCGAGGATGCCCACACTGGACCACCAGGGATGCCACCAGACCATCAGGGATGCCCAGCACCAGGTATTCCCCCCTAGACCACTAGGGATGCCAGTCAGTGCCCATAATGAATACCAATCAGTGCCCATAATGGATGCCAATCAGTGCCCACAATGGGCATCTATCATTGGCATGCATTGTTGTTTGGCACTGATTGGCATCCATCCCTACAATACTTTACATTACAATGCCGCCTATCAGTGCCCATCCATGCCGCCTATCAGTGCCCATCCTAGCCGCCTATTAGTGCCCATCCATGCCACCTATCAGTGCCCATCCATGCCGCCTATCAGTGCCCATCCTAGCCGCCTATCAGTGCCCATCCTAGCCGCCTATCAGTGCCCATCCATGCCCATCCGTGCCGCCTATTCATGCTCATCCATGCCACCTATCCATGCCCATTTGCGCCACCTATCCATGCCGCCCATCCATGCCAATCCGTGCCACCTATCCATGACAATCCGTGTCACCTATCAGTGTCTATCTGTGTCGCATATCAGTGCCACCTATCAGTGCCACTTCATTGGTGCCACCTCATCGGTGCCCATCAGTGCCGCCTTATCAGTGCCCGTCACTGCAGCGCACATCAGTGAAGGAGAAAACTTACTTATTTACAAAGTTTTGTAACTGAAACAAAAAAAAAACATGTGTTTAGCAGTAAATAAAAATCCCAGAGGCGATCAAATACCACCAAAAGAAAGCTCTATTTGTGGGAACAAAATGATAAAAATTTAGTTTGGTACAGTGTAGCATGACCGCGCAATTGTCATTCAAAGTGCGACAGCGCTGAAAGCTCAAAATTGGTCTGGGCAGGAAGGTGTATAAGTGCCCAGTATTGAAGTGGTTAATAAACAGGTCAAAACAAGTGGTTTCCTGAACTTAATTGATGTGGGTAAAGTGCGTAGAGGAACATGTTGTATATTTTCTGGCCACACATCACAAGACCACTTATAGATACACTAGATAGATCTGGCAATGATGGGATGACTGCGGAAAAGCGGGCGCAGGCTTTCTATTATCCCTACCTGGCCAGCTAAGTCGATAAATCCTTTAAACCATACTACATTTATATCCACAATAGCAGATATGCTGAAAGCAGCAATAAGGAACAGGTCTGAGGGTTTCTTCTCTGGTTGGTGATGGTTCATAGACATATGATCATTTCCCAAAAGATACATCCTGGTATGATCATATCAGGCTCTTACATTGTTTATCCCCAGCCCCAGGTCTCTACAAAAGTACAGACTTTTTTTTATGGGCCTGGAGGAAGTACTGAATTGACTACAGCTGTGGATACATCACCACCCTGCCGCTGGCATATGCAGTCGGGACATTTTCATTCACTGATCCCCATGAATGGATGATGTAGCTGTGCGATGGAATCTGGCAGACCACCAGACCATGCTGAATTAAAAAATAGAAATAAGGAACAAGAAGCACACCATGATTCTGGTAAGGGGTGAATGATGACCTTTTGGTGATAGTAATGGGGGAATAGGGATGGTACACAATAATATGGGTGTAATATGAAAAAGGGTCCAAAAAGTTGACTGTTCCTTTATGCCTTTAAAGTGGTTCTAAAGGAAGACAGAAGTTTTTTTTTTTACCTTAATGCATTCTATGCATTAAAGTGGATGTAGATTGATCTTGGAGGGTCCGGGAACAGGGCCCTGCACGTTTAAGTCACAACTTCCCACAACCTAGGTCTGTTTCCAAAGTCTGCTCATTCCTTCCAGAGGACCACCAGGTACCCGGAGGTCTACACTCATATCCGGAATTGTTTTTTTTTTTTTATTATCTGTCTCAATGCCTAGTGTCTTTGACATATGTTTTGTACCAACTTCACTCTTGGATATCTTTGTCATTGTCAGATACTTGTCTTGTATTAAGATTCAATAAAAGAAGAAAAAATAAAAGAAATAAAAAAAATAAAAAAATAAAGTGGATGTAAACCCACTGTCATTGTTTCTAATCTGATAACATAGGGCATATCTAGAAGCATATACATGCCTCCTGCATGTGTCCTTACCTGTCATAATTCACCCCTTTAGCTTAGTGGAGCCCTGCAATATTCCCGAATCTGTGGGTGGATCTGCTGTCTGGCACTTGGTGGACGGAGTCGTGACGTCAGAGGACTCCTCCGCCCACCACTGGCGAGGCTGTCCTCGCAACGCTGGCTGGCCAGGGGAGACTTAAGTACATGCACAGGAGTGGCAGAGCGCACATTCTGTGAAGAAGCAGAGCATGCTCATGGCTCCATGTCACTCCTGCGAATATGCACATACTCTGCAGTCTACATAGGACGAAAGGAGGGGGGATGGAAATGACACATAATGCCTCTCTAAGGCTCCTGCATGAGATATGTAAATCTCCTGTCACCCACAGAAAAAAGATAAGAGGATTGCTCAGAGCTGGATTAACTCTTCCTGGATAAACTGGGCACAGATGACATAAAAAAATAAAAATCACAGAGGTGATCAAATACTACTAAAAGAAAGCTCTATTTGTGGGAACAAAATGATAAAACATTTGTTTGGGTACAGTGCTGAAAGCTGAAAATTTACTTGGGCAGGAAGGTGTCTAAGTGCCTGGTATTGAAGTGGTTAAAGTTCTTTTGTTGCCAATGAGTTGGTTTTCTGGGAACACTAGTTGCTGCTCCAGGTTTCCTTATTTCCTCCCCATTGTGGGCTCATTGCTGTCATGCAGAAAATGAAAGAAAGGGAGTACATTCAGATATATAGAGCAGTCAGAAAGTTAGAGCCTTAACCAGATGCACATGGAAGGACCTTGCAGAGCCAAGGATTCTATGGATTGCATGCAAAGCCCTAATGCACAGGCTGTATGCCCCTGATTATGTAAATTCTTACGAAAACATGTAGGGCCTGACCAGAAGTCATGATGTCACCATGCAAGTATGTAAGCAAACAGCATTGTGGGATTTGTAGTTGCCTGGATTCCCATTGCTCTGTATTTCTGTATTGGCGTCTTTAATTGGAATAAAGTACTCCTTGAGAATTTTATACTATGGGAGCATGGCTCTCTTTTCTTCTTTCTTCTCTGAATATCTGATTATGCAAGGGAGCCTGAAAGGAGAGAGGAAGAGAAGTCCGGTGGTCTTCTTACCATTACATACATGCATTTTCTGACTCTTTTTTTATACTAATGCCACGTACACATGGTCAGAATTTCCAACAACAAATGTTCGATGGGAGCTTGTTGTCGCAAATTCCGACCATGTGTAGGCTCCATCTGACATTTTTTTGCAGAATTTCCGACAACAAAAATTTGAGAGCTGGTTCTCAGATTTTCTGACAACAAAATCCGTTGTCGGAAATTCCGAATGTGTGTACACAATTCCAATGCACAAAATTCCACGCATGCTTGGAATCAAGCAGAAGAGCTGCACTGGCTATTGAACTTCATTTTTATGTATGTATAAATATATTTTTTATACACATTTTTTATTATTTTTAATTTTTTATATTTAGATATGTCTATATACACATTTTGCTGTCCCATCAGATTAGCAGCCTTTTCAATTTAGCTCAATATGCGCTCAATATTACATATGATGTCAACTTATACAACATATAGCACTAGACCATTTTATGCCCCATATTTTGTTACTTTTTCTCACTATTTTGGGTCTGCTGACCATTGTAGTTCCACGGCCATGAACGTCATGCTCTTGAGAGTGTATTTACTGATGCTCTTCTGCAGAGAGCAATAGGCCAGTAGAAGGAGCTGTGAGCTCAGAGCGCATAGCCTATTCCTCATACAGACAGTCCTGATCCCTTCCTCCCGCCCGTGCTGGTGACGTAATTTCCACTTCTGCGGTTCAAGCTGGTCAGCGTGGAGCTTCCTGCTTCCTGGTTCTCCTGAAGCACAGCCATCCATCCAGCAAAATAACATCTACCAGACTCTTTCCACCAGCAATCCGGAACGTGTGTGGAGCCAGTGGGATGCATTAGGGCTGCCAGGACTGTATACTCAATTGATGAGCATGGCTTCCACTTATATCCTGTAAGTGCTTTTAATCTTGTTCATTAAATGTTTCTGTTTTAATAATACACTCAGGGTGGTGCCTCCCCTTCCCTAATTCGAAAATAGAGTCCACTTGTGTGCAATTTAATCTCAACATAAATACAACCATTCTGTGAGGCCCTCGTAGGTTTGTTAGAGAATTTTAGTGAACAAACAGCATCATGAAGGCCAAGGAACACATCAGACAGGTCAGGGATAAAGTTGTGGAGATGTTTAAAGCAGGGTTAGGTTATAAAAAAATATCCCAAGCTTTGAACATCTCACGGAGCAATGTTCAATACATCATCTGAAAATGGAAAGAATATGGCACAACTGCAAACCTACCACGACATGGACGTCCACCTAAACTGACAGGCCGGGCAAGGAGAGCATTAAATAGAGAAGCAGACAAGAGGCCCATGGTAATTCTGGAGGAGCTGCAAAGATCCACAGATCAGGTGGGAGAATCTGTCTACAGGACAACTAAACTACTGTACACACGGTTGGAAATTCAGACGGAAAAGGTCCAATCGGATTATATTGTCGGAAAATCTGATCGTGTGTGGGCCCTATTGGACTTTTGAGAGCAGGATCTAAAATTTTCGGACAAAAAAAATCTGATCGGAATTTTTCCGATCGTTTGTAGACAATTCTGATTGGACAAAATGCCACGCATGCTCAGATCAAATTACGAGACCAAAGCTATTGGCTACTAGCCTCTACGAAATCCCGTCGTATGCAATGAACGTCATCACGTTCTGAGCCATCAGATTTTTCAACAGAGTGGCAAGAAGAAAGCCATTGTTGAAAGAAAGCCATAAGAAGTCCTGTTTGTAGTTTGTGAGAAACCATGTGGGGGACACAGCAAACATGTGGAAGAAGGTGTTCTGGTCAGATGAGACCAAAATTTAACTTTTTGGCCTAAAAGCAAAGTGCTGTGTGGCAAAAAAAATAACACTGCACATCACACTGAACACACCATCCCCACTGTGAAACATGGTGGCTGTAGCATCATGTTGTGGAAGTGCTTTTCTTCAGTAGGGACAGGGAAGCTGGTCAAAGTTGATGGAAAGATGGATGGAGCCAAATACAGGCAATGAGACTAGGGCGGAGGTTCACCTACCAGCAGAACAACGACCCTAAACATACAGCAAGAACTAAAATGGAATGGTTTAGATCAAAGCATATTCATGTGTTAGAATGGCCAAGTTAAAGTCCAGACCTAAATCCAATTGAATCTGTGGCAAGACTTGAAAATTGCTGTTCACAGATGCTCTCCATCCAATCTGACAGAGCTTGAGCTATTTTGCAAAGAAGAACGGGCACAATTTTCACTCTCTAGATGTGCAAAGCTGGTAGAGACATACCCAAAAAGACTTTAATTGCCGCGAAAGGTGGTTCTACAAAGTATTGACTCAGGGGGATGAATACAAATGCTTGCCACACTTTTCAGATATTTATTTGTAAAAGGTTTTTAAAACCAATTATCATTTTCCTTCCACTTCACAATTATGTGTCACTGTGTGTTGGTCTATCATATAAAATCCCAATAAAATCCATTTACATTTTTGGGTGTAACATGACAAAATGTGGAACATTTCAAGGGGTATGAATACTTTTTCAAGGCACTGTATTATGATTCCTGTAGCAGCACCCCCCAACCTCCAGAGGCCTGGTGGTGACCCCCAAAGACAAGGAGCGCCAACATTCCTCCTCAGGGTGCAGGTTACTAGGCATGGTGGGTGGTGTACAAGGTAGAAAGATGGGCGCCAGTCACTTTTATGCTTGAACAAAGAGAAGTTTATTTCTCACAACAGGAAAATGTGGGGGCGAGTGGGGTAGGGCACAACAGGACACCCTTAGTCACATACAACAGCAGAATGTCAGACCGGCAGACTCCTTAGACAAAAACTTAGAGAAAGGTAGACAGCAGTACAGAAAAAAAGAGCCTTTAAGCTGGAACCAGCAATCTGTATTTTATAGCAGAAGCTGTCTTCTATAGCAACTGAGGAACTCACAAGAAGGTGAGGGAATTCTATGGATGATTCCATCTTGATGCTTTCCCAGGCTATCCATGGTTCCCCTGTCCATGCAAGAATACTCATCTCAGGTTTCCATCCTTTCCTTCATGCCTCCAGGTAGTGAGCAGGCTCTCCCTTGCAAAACATTGAACACATGGCTAGGTCTCAGGCTTCAGGCCTACCCAGCAGCAACTGTTCCTCACACAGCCACCCAGACCACAGTCTTTGTGGAAAACACCCATATCACCTGAATTCCTCCAAATAAGTACCCTCTCCCTGCATTCTTAGTGCTAAAGAAACTCCTACTGATTGGCTGAGAAAAGAGTGTATATTCATAATCTGAATTTACTGTAGTTCATCCCACTAATGCCAAAAGCAACAGTGCCACCTATTGACAAAAGGGAGAAACCTTAGCTAAAACCAGGCTTAGGAGAAAACCCATTTGATCATGAAGACTACAAATTATCTGGGCTTACTACCACCCAGCACAGCTAAATTTACTTGTAGCCCTGTTTAGGACAAAGGTGCTACATTGTTGTTACCATCAGAAATTCTGTCCTGAGAAGTGATGTAAAACCAGCACTGTAGTACTTGCATATAGACAGGAAGGGGCTGCAATGAGTATGCAGGACTAACAAAAACAAAATATGAAAAAATAGGTAAATGAGGGTCCTCTTAAAAAAAATACATACATATAAAGTACACAGTGCTTTGCATTTAGCAAACCAAATCAGTTAGGATTTACATCTATTTCAATTATACCTTAGGCCCCTTTCTCACAGGCTGACCCTCCATTATCCTCTATGTACATGTGTTGACATCCAATTTCGAGCTGTTAAAAATAGATGGATTCTTCATCAGTCTAGCAGATCGGGTGACAATCTGGCCCGCCTATAGAGGAGGGTGGGAATCAGCAGACAGATTCCCCGCTGGGCAGGCAGAATTCTAGAAGAGTCCGCCCTGCCTATTTGCAACATCTCACAAGTATGATAATGTTATTTCAGACTGAATTTCAGGTTCACACAGCCGAATCCAAACCCAAATTTCAAAATTTTTTGGAAGTACGGTTCCCACAAGGCTTTTGGGAGCCTTCTAACCAGGTCCAATCAGAAATAAATTACCATGAAAATCCTTTTAAAGTTCAGCACTCTTCACTTTGGATCAGGGGGAAAGCGATTAGTGTGCTGGTAGAGAAAGTGTGTGGTGGGGATAGAGTGGAGGCTTTCACATCAGCAATTTACATTAGGCTACTATTACTGTTGGCAAAGGCTTTTGGGCAGGGGGCCACTCACAAAGCAGATTTTGGCCAGTTTGTTAGGAACCGGACAAAATTTGCATAGTGTGTGGCCAGTTTTAAAGGGACAACTACAAATGACAGGGTGAATACAGGTGAAACCTAATTTTGCAGCAAAGTGACTTAAGTAGGTCATAGATTATGCAACTTTATTTCCTTTTACCATGGTTGGAAGGAAAGAAAATTCCTTTATTCTCCCATCAGCATAGTCAGTGCTGATGAGGGAATCCCTTCAGCAGCACTATTGTGTTCTGCTGGCAGGGAGCGCTCCCTGACCGCAGAACACAGTGATTAGTGATGACAGCTATAGCCAGCGGCACTAATTGTGGAAAACCCAACAGGCTGGTTGTACACAAGTCAATCGATGAAGCAAAGATATATAGTGAGGGACCCAGGCGCTACCTGTAATAGATGTATTTCTAGGTAAGTATATCCTAGAAGGCTGGGAAACTCTAAGTTAGTGTTAGCTCCTAATTGTTAGTATATTACAAGGGAAACAGAAGCAACCTCAAAAAACACCAGTAGTGGAGGTAATCAAAAAGAAATGGAAAAGAGAATTGCAGGAAAAAATATAAATGTAAAAAAATGTAGGTATCTGATGAATAGTGACACTTATCAGCATTAACCCAATATAAATGGTGGAAGACCCTATCCTACTAGGAAGCACTAGACCAATTATATGAATAATCTACAATCCATTGTCATAACTTCTCTAAACAGTAGTGCAATCTGTGGCGTATCTACATCAATGTTTGTAGTACACTGAGGAAAAATTCCAAATATACAGGATACAGACAAAAAATAAAATATGTGCAAATATAAACAAGTGCAAAATAGTGCTGTAGGGTGGTAGCTGGGAAAAAAATATGTACCTCAAATGTGACCAGAGAAGTCACGACTATAATATGTGCTAAGCCAAAGGATACCACTAATATTAACGTTTGGCCAATATAAATAGTGCTAAACCAAATAAATATAAAAAATATAAATGAACATATACAAAGCCAAAAAACAGAATGTGTTCAAGATGTAAATATAAATTGATAAATAAAAAAGTAATAAATACCTATTACAATAACAATTTTGTGGAAAAAAAATAAAAAATATATATTTTTTAATTTTGCAAAGATTGACACCTTGCGAACCCCGTCACCTGTTATGGATTTTAAGGGTAACTCCCTATGCCAAAAAAATGGCGTGGGGGTCCCCCCAAAGTCTATACCAGACCCTTATCCAAGCATGCAGCCTGGCCGATCAGGAAAGGGAGTGGGAACGAGCGAGGGGAAGGGGGGCACTGTGCGGCCCCCCACCCCAAAGCACCTTGTCCCCATGTTGATGACCCAGACAACCATTGGCCAGGGTTGTTGGGAAGAGGCCCTTGTCCTCATCAACATGGGGACAAGGTGCTTTGGAGTGGGGGGCCGCATGGCATCCCCCTTCCCCAAAGCACCCACCCCCCATGTTGAGGGCATGCGGCCTATTATGGTTCAGGAGGGGGGGGCACTCGCTTGTCCCCACCCCCTTTCCTGACTGGCCGGGCTGCATATGCAGAAAAGGGTCTGGTATGGAATTTGGGGGGCCCCCACACCATTTTTTCAGCATAGGGGGGTTACCCAAGTCTGCCGGAAAGTCTGATCATGTGTACGTGGCATAACTGAATGAATGAATGAATGAATGAATAATTTGTATAGCGCACAACGCGAACTGAATCGCCTCAAGGTGCTGTGATGAGCTTAGTTGTCCAGCTTCTAGAAGAAGAAGGTCTTGAGTTTTTTCCTGAAGACCTGGTGGTTTTCTTCCAAGCGGATGTTGGTTGGTAGAGCGTTCCATAGCTGTGGTCCTTGGACAGCGAATCTCCGTTCCCCCTTTGATTTGTACCGGGATCTGGGAACGAGGAGGAGGTTTTGGTTAGATGATCGAATAATACGGCTGGGTGTGTAGTGTTTTTTTTTCTCGAGAAGGTATTGAGGAGCATCTCCATGCATGCATTTGTGGGTGAGGCAGAGGGTCTTGAATGTGATCCGATTCTTTACGCTTAGCCAATGTAGGCTCCTTAGGGAAGGGGAGATTGATTCCCAGGTTTTTTTTCCTGTTATCAGCCTTGCCGCCGTGTTTTGGATAAGTTGTAAGCACGCAAGCATCCATTGAGCATCCATTGACATTTGTGAGTCATAACTAATTTTTAGCTCATGTGATCAATGCAAAAACTAAAAATAGATGATATGTAACTCATTTAGGGTTTGTTTGCACCTGTGGACAGAGAAGGGTGGGCATTAAAAATAGGTGCCTGAGCTGCCCCCTGACCTCTCACCTTGAAATAATATGGTGGCCGGATGAAGTTGTACACATGCCATTATACCCCCTGTATTATTTTGTGTATTCAGATTTGTTTTGTATATTCATTATTATGAATTAGTATGATAAGTATTTCTGATGGTTTTTTGGAAGATTGACTATATTAATTATAACGCATTAATTTGCTATTTTGGGAGATTACTTATACTCTCTGTTTGGGTTGGATGGAGGTGGATCCATCTCTGAAGCATAACATGTGCGAACTAAGCAAAGCAAACAGGTACTTACATTTGGCAGACAGACAGAGTGGTTCAATGACAATCCAGGTACAAGGCAGGCAAGGTTCAGAGTAGTCAGGGTCCTATCCATAGTCAAAAGGTAGGCAGAGTCAAAGAATAGTCAATATCAAATCTGAGGTTATAAACAGGTAAATCCAAAGAGCAGAGCAGGACAGACAGTCAAAGAGCTGGAGCACATGTTACATGTGATATCGCAAGCATAAGACTGCAGGCTTGGCTGGCTTAAATGAGGTTTAGTCTCCATCCAGAAACTGGCAACATCAATCACCTTGCAGATGGACAGACAGACAGGGATGCATCATAGCCAAAACCAGGATTCTGGAATGAGACCAGCAGATCTCAAAGAATGGGAGCATTAACACACTTCTGACAGTGTGCTGAGGTTTGTACATGTCTATTACACTTTTGCTTGTGATACAACCATTAAAGCATATTGTATGAATAAAATAACCATGGCATGTGTGTACTGAGTATAGGGGAGTAGACTGAGGCTTTATTTAACTATGCTGCTTCAAGTCCTTCCCACTATTAGTGCAATTTGGTTACACTCACAATTTAGCACAGAGCACTCAGCTTTGTGTCTTCCTATCATAATTTTATTTGGTGGGCATGACCAGCCCCAAGAGCCAGATGTACTGGGTACTACACTATAGCTATTTGTACAATGAAGCTCCAGATAAAATGCAGAACTTTTGCAGATTTTTTTTTTTTTTTAATAGGTAGACATCTAAGTATCCCTTCACTTTTGGTCATTGCAATGCATTGCATCAAGGTTGCCACAATGGAAAGGAAAATGTACCTGTGTCAAAGTGCATCACAAGGCATGGTAGTGTACGCCTATATGGTGTATTGCATGGGCCCTTAGTTCATTGTGTGGTTCTCAGATTTATTTATTTATTACATGTATACAGTATATAGGGCCAACAATTTTACATATTGCCTGGCTATCCTGGTGACCTCTTTTTTTTCAGAATTTTAAGTCACTGACCTGAAGCAAGTACTGTATACAAGTACTGAGGGAAGTCAACTCTCAGAAACTACTGAAAGAAGAGAACTCATACAACAGCCAGAAAGGTCACTAATGGTAATTCACCCATTTCTTTCAAAACAGATTTCTCTCACTAATGAGTTTAGCCCGAATAATACAATAATAGGTTTTGGATAAACCAATGTCTTTGAGTATTACAGTGGTTATTCTATTTCAGGAAAAAGTAGGTTCTTTGTCCTTTCCTTGTTCCAAACCTCCAGACACTGCTGATCTAATTTCTTGAGGATCTTATCTAGATGGGACAGTGAGTTCCACTAGACAGGAATGCAGTTGCCTCTGAGCCCAGAAACGTTTCTAATATTGTTCTGGGAATGTCTCTCTGTAAATATCTCCCCACAGAAGTAGGTAGACCCCAGTGCCTAGGACAATGGGAAAAGGTCCCCTACGTCTTTCTTTACACCTGAAGGCTGCTTCTTTTTTTTAACCTTTTTTGCCTTTGAGTACTTACTATGAGCTTCTATCTATCCCATCAAAAGATATGTCTTGTTATAGGATTTTATCTGAGGGCTTATCATTCTAGAAAACATAATTTTTTCTACAGAACCTCTGATCATCTGCATAAGTACTCTCCAGGAATGATAGGTTGGACTTGATGGACTTGTGTCTTTTTTCAACCTCACCTACTATGTAAGGCCCCTTTCACACATGCGGATGGTATGTCCGTATTTCATCCATCCGTTTGCGGATGAAATACGGACATACATTCATCCCTATGGGATAGCGGGTGTCTGCGATTTCGTCCGCCTCCGCAACAGTACGATTCTGCAGACGGAGGAAAATCCTATTTTTCTATCCGTCTGCAGAGCGGATCGGATGAACACGGACAGACGGTCCGTGCTCATCCGATCCCCATAGAGGAGAATGGAGAGCTGACAGGGCGGTCCCCGCACAGTGTGCGGAGACCGCCCTGTCCGCAGCCAGCTCAGCGGGGACAACGGAGCGATCCCCGCTGAGCGAGCGGATCTTCACGGGGCGGATCATTACTGATCCGCCCCGTGTGAAAGAGGCCTTACTATGTAATTTTTTTTATATGATTTGTTGGGACTACTTTTGCTTTGAACCTACAGTCCAGTTAATAACTGACTGGGTTCTCTATAAAAAATTTTTTTGGAGGAATCATACCTACTGCTGGTGACACAAACAATCTACAGGACTCTGGGAAAACACAAATCTGCAGAAATAAAAGAAGAATTCCGTTTTTAAATTTAAGTCATATAAGTAATAATTTGCTAATTACTGTAACATAAAATTATTTCATAACCAGCAAAAACACTTATCTGTGTAACATATGAGCGGACTTTCCTCCGTGTGTGTGGGCGAGTCCGTTCATTTCAAAAGTAGGGCGGATAGTACGGCGGACTTAGTATGCCGTATTAGTCCGCTCAAAAAGTGTCATGTGTGGGCAAGTAGCCCGTTCGGAAAGTCCGACGGACAGTCTGGCGGGAAGTCCGCCAGACTAAGTACGTTGGACATACCGCTACGTGTGTACGCGGCTGTAGACTGAAACCAACCCTGCATTTACTTTGGAGGCTTTACTATTGGGTTCTTATTCTGAGCTTAGTAATCTAGGCTTCCGGGGTCCTAGATCTAATTCTAATATTACTGTTCCTATGAAGACTACTCTTTGAGTTTGGAGGCAGGTCAGTGTGAAAGTCGGTGCCGCTAATAGATGGTCCCCGTACACTATGTATTATGAGGGAATCTCTTACATCCCCATTTTAGCACCATAGCAGATCCCACTTTTTGGGGCAGATTTGGCATCAAAATGCTAAAGGACATTATGTGCCAGGTGAGCCTACTGCCTTTCAATAGCCTGTGGTCTTTGTACCACTTGCCCAACAGGATGTACTTTAGATACCTACAACTCTGCCCGGCTACCCAGGCCCAGCTCTCTATATCTCCGTCTTTCTAATATTGATACCTCAAATTTTTTTTAGATGTGGCAACGGGACTTTCCCACACTGTCAAATGATATCTTCTAGGGATAGGTATGTGCCGCTGAAGTTTTTGCACCATGTATATTATCTCAGTGGCTCTGTACAATATGCGGTGCTGTGTATGAAACATGGCCTAAATGCCGTACTAAGAATGGCACATTTATTCACATGATAAGGTCTTGTTCACAAATAAAAGACTTTTGGCAGGCAGTAGTAGCTGACATTAATGTGGTGCATTGTCTGTTTTTTTAGGTGGACCCTTTAATATTGCTTTTAGGTATATGTGATATGGTTGATAAAACTTATCATAAAAAGTTATTTCATTTCTCCACTGCTTATTACGCCAGAAAGACCATTCTTTCTAAATAGAAATTGACTGAACTTCCTACTGTGAGGGTCAATGATCAATGAGGTTTTACAAACTCACTTACCTGAGTCACAACTGCCCCAAAAAGTTTATGAAGATTTGGGCAGCATGGGTAGAGGTGGGAAAGCTAGCACTGTAAACTGTCACAATCTGCTCTGATTCTATTTATACCCCGTGCTCTTTTAGTTGAATTTTCTATTTTTAGTTCTCCCCTGGCCCCTAGAGATACTGGTCATCATTCAGTTCTTTATATCTTTCATTGTGCCCCCCTCTTTTCCATCCTTCTCTTTTGGATGGCTCCACTAGCTGTAATCTGCAAATGTGGCTGGCAATCCAGATTTAGGACATTCTATTAGTGTACATATTCTCAACGTGTGAGGTGCTATCACAGGATCTGATGTGGTATGTCTTTAGATTTTGTTGTTTGTTGTGTTATCTTTAAAACGCAATAAACACTAATTGAAAAAAAAAAAGTTTAACTGAATGAGTAACAGGTTCATATGACCAGATCAAGAGTAACTATGACTAAACGGGTGCAAAGAAAAAATGCAAAATGAGTTCAAGATGGAAAAACAGTGTGTACACTAAAGAATAATGAAAGCTGTGTGAACATATGAATGCTGCACAAACATGGACTTGGTCTCATGTCTCAGTGACTTAATCATGGTAACAGGTGGCTGCATTACATAGTCTCTATAAGGCTTTATAACAACAGAGGGTCTAGCTGAGAATCACAACTTCAGCATAATAGTATAGGATGCATCTACCTGTGATTATTCTATTAGACAGTGTCCTTCACAATGAACTCTAAGCCCTTGTACACACGGTCGGACATTCTGACAACCAAATCCGTTGGATTTTGTCCGATGGATTTTGTCCAAAACTGTTGCATACACACGGTCGGACAAAGTTGACGGAAAATCCGATTGTACATAACGTGATGCCGTTATTTCGTTACGACGGGACTACGTTCAGGCTAGTAGCCAATAGCTTTGGTCTAGGAATTTGATCTGAGCATGCGTGGCACTTTGTCCGTCGGAGTAGGCTACACATGATCGGAGTATGTCCAATCGGAGCATTTTGTCGGAAAATTTTACGGACAAGTTGGAAAACTTGGTCCGTCGGGTACTCCGATGGAAACAGTCCGATGGAGACCACACACAGTCGGATTATCCGACAAAACGGGCCGATAGGACACATTCCGTCCGAATCTCCAATGGTGTGTACAAGGGCTTAGGAAACTCCGCTTTTACAGGTGAACAGTCAAAATAATCTGGGCCCAATTAGGCTGTGCCAGGCTTTGCTGCCCACACACTGGTTCTAACAGTGAAGAGCCTCTCACCTGCCTGCAGAAAACTTGTCCAACTTACCTCTGCCTTATCTCTGAGCTACTGAGGGTTGGAAGGTTGGAAGCAGAGAAACTTTCCTTCCCTGAACACCTCCAGGAACCCAGTTGTGTAAAAAGGAGTACAAAAAGGCCTGCACATTCATCTGAATATGGTGAGTAAATGGGCACTCCACTCTATCTGTAGATATGCCCCCTAATATTTAGTGCTTCCAGGTGCTGTGTATAAGTTTATTATTATAAAGTCTTTTCTTTTTGATTGACACAAGATCAGTACTGATATTTTTTAGAGCACTGACACACTGTGGATACAACATGTTCTCTCTGGCTGTTAGCAAACCATCAACAAATGTGATTACTATGTAGAGTAACTACCTGCATGGCTGACAGAAATGATTAACAAATTGGTGTGTCCAAACCGATCAAATGTAAAATATAGTACTATGAAATTCTATTAGGCCATAAACGAATGAATAAGCTATCATTTTCATATTCAGACAATGACATAGTATAGGGTAGAGGATCTCATTAAAAAAAAATTCCAGCTTGCGGTTGGGTCCCAATCCTAGCCAATAAACAGAATTTACTCCATAAAGAGAATCTCAGCCTCTGGTCAACTGAATTAGCTGTGATGTAGAATTTCTGACATTCACTCAATGCTTCTGATAGTTTTACAGACAGCATCTGCAAACTGTATCTGCAAGCAGGGTGCCTTTGCCCAATTATGGCTCAGGAGGTTAAAGCGGGGTTCCACCGCCGTTTTTTTTTGTTGCTGTTAACTGTATGAAGTACGTTTTCTAATTGGTTAACTTACTTTTTGTTTTTTCTAATCCTCCTGCTGCCGTTTTTCGGTATTCTGGAGACTTTATAAAAACGTCTCCTGACGTTTTCCATTTTGCCTGTGGGCATCTGAAGCCCACAGGCATTGTCTTCCAGGACACTGTGCTAATGTCCCAGCATGCACCGCCCGTATAAGCTCCGTTCTGGCGCCTGGGCGCCACACAGACTCCTGGGAAATTGAAAAAAACGATCCCAGGAGCCAGTGCGGCCGACAGGAAGCGCTGACCTGCCGCTGAAGCTCAGCCCATATCCGCAGCAGCACCGCCCCTTTCCAGGAGCAGGAGATTTAAAAAAAGACAAGATGACAGCAGCAAGGTAAGGGGGATATTCAGCGATTAGATAACCAGATAATCCCATAGGCATAGGAGTAGGAATTTGGGTGGAGCTCCGCTTTAAGTCCACACCCCACACTATATAAGGCCACCTGCACATCAGCCCCTATATATACACTGTAACCATTGCGTCGGCATATTATTGCTGATTCATGGTCCAGCAGGCATGGACAGGGATCTTACCTTTCTTTCACACTGGGTAATTCTGCTGGCAGCTGGGAAGGATGCAGGACAGGGTGCAGTGTTGTTGGAGCTTGTTCCACCACTACACTTCCAAAATGCTAGTAGTGGTGATTCTGCCACAACTCTGTCCTCCACCTACTCCTCTTCTTCTTGCTCTCTGGCCTCTTCCTCTGCAGATTTGTCCTCGGAAACCAGCGGTGTTCCATAGGCATTCAAGGGGCTACGCTTAGGCAAAAAGATGCCATGTGGTGCTTGGGTTGGTCTGCTTAGGGGACAGGAGCCACACTGGGGCAGAGATTCTGTCATTTCTCTGGCTCAGAAGGGGTTAACGCCACGGCAGCTTCAGCAAGGAATGGTGGTTTGCAACAATGGCACCAACCTCCTCTACCTCCGACAGGGACACTTGACCCATGTTCCCTGTTTGGCTTACATCCTTAATTTGGTGGTGCAGTGGTTCTTGTACAGGTACCTGGGCTTACAGGATCTCCTGAGACAGGCCAGGAAACTCTGTGGACATTTCCGCGGGTCATATAATGCCAGTGCTCAGCTGGCTGACCTTTAAAAGGAATGCAACCTGCCCAAGAATCGCCTCATTTGTGACATGCCTACCAGGTGGAACTCAACGTTATCAATGAGTATGGCACCAGGACAGGGTCAGGGGAGCTTGGCTTTTTTTCGTCACACCAGTGGCTACTGATCAAGGATGCATGCACAGTCCTGTCACCATTTGAGAAGGCCACGAAGATGGTGAGCAGTGACAGTGCATGCATCAGTGATACTGTCCCTCTTGTCCTCCTGTTGGAGCACACGCTTTGTGGAATAATGGACAGGGCTCAATTGCCGGGACCCGACATTTCATTACAGCCACAAGCAGTTTTAAATAACTTTTATTCCTTTAGAAATGTAATTTTGTGCAGGGACTGTTCGAAACACGGGAAGCATGCACCACTTTACAGGCATACTATAGACACCCCCCAGGTACAATATTTAAAGCAATATTTCACTTTTATTTTTTCACTTTAAGCATTATTAAAATCACTGCTCTTGAAAAAAAATTCAGTTTTTAAAACTTTTTTTTTGCATTGATACATGTTCCCTGGGGCAGGACCTGGGTCCCCAAACACTTTTTAGGGCAATAACTTGCATATTAGCCTTTAAACAAAAAACAAAAACCTGCTCTGATGGTTGGCATGACAAGCTCAACATATCAGTAAACCGGCTATCTCCTCATATGCTTATGAAGATGTTCCTCCGCAGGGTTAATTTATGGCCACATCCCCAGACCAATAGCCCTGGCAGGATAACCTACACTAGGCAACTGCACTTAAAACGTTAAAACCAGCAAACCAAGCATTAGAGCATTAAACACAGTAATTCAAACCTGCAGAGCCAGGCATTGCTAATTAGTTAATCAATTATTATATTAATCTTATTTGAACTTTATGATATTGAGAATATTGATCACAGCACTACTGGTTGAGTGGAACACTCTGACATCAGTGTCCCAGTGGAGTCCCTCTTACATCAGTGTCCCCAGAAGACTAGCTCATGGAGGCAGAAGGGAAGGACCAAGAGGCCGAACCTGGGTTCCGTCCTTTGTTTCTTCCCCACGATTGCTGGTCTTCTGTAAAATGGCGGCTGGCGGAGGCAATTCAGTTCCAGCCGCGGACCTCTAGTGGCCAAAAATAATTGGGAAAAGGTGAATTTCCTGGGAAACGATAAGACTGGGACAAAGGTCTAAATCCCGGGAATGTCCCGGGAAATTCGGGACAGTTGGCGACTATGCAAATACCAAAATCACATATAAAACAATTTAGTTAATTTAATACAATCACATAATTAAAACAACAGTGCTCCTGCTTTGCTATACAGTATTTAGATAAGATATCAACTCATGTAATTCTGCACACAGACACTACTCTAACCAGCTATTGCATTCTTAGGAGAGCAATACTTCTTATTTCCTGAATATGCTGATGGTCAATAGGTAGTAGGAGGATGGGAAATTTCTTTCTTGTTTGCTTCCTCAGCAGTATGGGGAATATGTATAATCAGGCATAATGCATCATATTAGTGCTTAACATTTTTTTTTACAAATAAATATATGAAAAGTGTGGTGTGCCTTTGTATTCAGCCCCCCTGAGTCAATACACCTTTAGCTGCATTTACAGTTGCAAGTCTTTTTGTGGATGTCTCTACCAGCTTTGTACATCTGGGGAGTGACACTTTTGCCCATTCAGTTTTGCAAAATAGCTCAAGCTCTGTCAGATTGAATGGAGAGCATCTGTGAACAGCAATTTTCAAGTCTTATCATAGATTCCCAATGGGATTCAGGTCTGGACTTTGACTGGGCCATTCTAACACATGAATATGCTTTGATCCAAACCAGTGGTCATCAACCCTGTCCTCAGGGCCCAGTAACAGGCCAGGTTTGCAAGATAACTGAAATACATCACAGGTGATATAATTTGCTGCTCAGTGTTTGCAGTATTCTAGTCTGCATCTCAAGTCTTTTGCAGACTCTAATGGCACGTACATACAACTGGACTTTCCGGCAGACTAGGTACGACGGGATCGGCCCATTGGAAAATCTGATTGTGTGTGGGCTAGTCCGATCGTTTTTCTGAAAAAAAAAATCCGATAGAACATGTTTCAAATCTATCCGACGGACTAAAAATTGGGAAAACCATTTGTCTGTGTGCTAGACCGATGGACCAAATATGGCGCAAGGGCAGCTATTGGCTACTGGCTATTGAACTTCCCGTTTACGTCATCGTGTTCAAAACTAATGGACTCTGTTAGTTTGTGTGTGGCCAAGTCTGTTCGTTTGTAAAGTCCGTCGGAACTCCGCTGAAAGTCCGTTGGGAAGACTGTCAGGAAGACCGCCGGACCTAGTCTGCCGGAAAGTCCAGTCGTGTGTACGCGGCATTACAGGTTTTCTTCTAAGATTGCCTTGTATTTGGATCCATACATCTTCCAATCAACTCTGACCAGCTTCCCTGCTGAAGAAAAACATCCCCAGAGCATGTTGCTGCCACCATCATATTTCATGGTGAGGATGATGTGTTCAGGGTGATGTGCAGTGTTAGTTTTCCACCACACATAGCGTTTTACTTTTAGGCCAAAAAGTTCAAGTTTGGTCTCATCTGACCAGAACACGTTCTTCCTCATGTTTGCTGTGTCCCCCACATGGCTTCTCGCAAAATGCAAACGGGACTTCTTATGGCTCTCTTCTTGCCACTCTTCCATAAAGGCCAGATTTGTGGAGTGCATGACTAATGCCGCGTACACACTAACAAACTTTCCGGCAGACTAGGTCCGACAGGATCAGTCCGTCAGACAATCCAATCTTGTGTGAGCTAGTTTGACCATTTTTTATAAAAAACATCAGACGGACCTAGAAATAGAACATGTTTTAAATCTGTCTAACAAACTAAAAATTGTGAAAACCGTTCATCTCTGTGCTAGTCCGACAGACCAAATACGACACAAAGGCAGCTATTGGCTACTGGCTATCGAACTTCCTTGTTTAGTTACATTTACATCATCATGTTCAAAACAAACAGACTTTCGAACAGACTTAGTCTGTTCGTGTGTGGACAAGTCCGTTCGTTCAGAAGGTCCGTCGGACCTCCGACGAAAGTCAGTCGGGAAGACCGTCGGACCTAGTCCGTTGAAAAGTCCGGTTGTGTGTACGCGGCATAATAGTTGTGCTGTGGACAGATTCTCCCACCTGAGCTGTGGGTTATCTGCAGCTCCTCCAGAGTTACCAAGAGCCCCTTGGCTGCTTCTCTGATTAATACTCTCCTTGCCCCACCTGTCAGTTTAGGTGGACGGCTATGTCTTGCTAGGTTTGCAGTTGCACCATACTCTTTCCATTTTCAGATGATGGATTGAACACCCATGGCCACTGAAGCTAAAGGTGGTGCATTTGGGGCACAGGTGGTAAAAACACGTCTTAATTATGGGGTTTTACCATCTCCAAACTGAAAATATAAATGAGCCCCTTCTATTCTGAGCTCCCTATAAGGCTGTTTTTATGTTGATGTGCTGCAGTTTACCTGCAGGTGCAGCACAGTGAATCTACAACTTTCCTGGGTTTGCTGCGCTTAGCCATAGACTTCTATTATATCTGCAGGTGTGGTGCATTTTCTGAAAGCACACCAAAACTCAGGAGTTTTGGTGCTCTTTCAGAAAGTGCACCAAACCCGCATGATATAATAGAAGTATATGGCTAAGCACAGCAAACCCACAGAAAATCTGCAGGTACATTGCACTGCACCCACAGTGTGGGTAAACCACAGCATATCAGTGTGAAAGAAGCCCTATACTATTATGCCTGGTGTATTGCTTCACACTGAGCTGAAGATCTCCTCTTTTCTGCTTCTGGCACCACTCTGGAGACCGCTAGCTGGCATAAGAGGAATGTCCTGTACACACGGTCGGATTTTCCGATGGAAAATGTGCGATTGGACTGTGTTGTCCGAAATTACGATCATATGTGTGCTCCATCTGACTTTTTCCGTCAGAATTTCTGACACACAAAGTTTGAGATCTGGATTCCAACAACAAAAAACAAAATCTGATCGTTTAAATTCTGATCGTGTGTAGACAATTCCAACGCACAAAGTGCCATGCATGCTCAGAATAAATTACGAGGCGAAAGCTATTGGCTACTGGCCTCTTTATAATCCCATCATGCGTGTTGTACGTCACCTCGTTCTGAACGATCGGATTTTCCGACAACTTCGTGCGACCGTATGTATGCAAGACAAGTCTGGCCCAAATTCCGTCTGAAAAAGTCTGACGGATTTTGTCGTCAGAATGTCCGAAAGTGTGTACAGGGCAGTAGAGTGCAGTTGGTATCACTCCGCATGGGACAGGAACCAGCACTACAGAGCATTGGCTTATGCGGATCTTGCTCTGTACTACAGCTCCAACAAGTAGTCCCGTTGTATTGCACTCTGTTTGATGCTCTAGAATGTTGGTTCAGCAAGCCCAGACTGAGATCTACCAGTCACCTGTCTGCAATCTACTGGCTGCTGACCCCCGGACTAGTGACTATGGGATCTTTAATGTGCATAGAGCAGGGCACATGAGCGCAGCTAACATGCACTGCTCATTCCAAATAAACAGAAGTGAAGCGTAAACAGAGTAGTGTAAGAAAAGGAAAATACAGCACAGTGTATAGGATGAAGCAGTGTGGACAAGGGGAAGATCAGCACAGAGAATAGAATGAGGTAGTGTGAGATAAGGAAAGTCACACAAGGTGTATAGATTGAGGCAAAGCAGAAAAGGAAAAAGTACAGCACAGTGTACAGGAAGGGTCAAACTTAAACCTATGCAGTTTAACCTTTCAAAATAGGCCAAGGTTCGTGTATAAAGTATTCTTATTTTATTTGTTATTTTACATTTCAGTTTTACATTTTTGTTAAACATAATAACACAGCTCCCTTGAATAACTTTGTAAGTGCTTCTTTACAAACAACATACAACAATGCCCTGTATATAGAGTAAGTTTACTGCACATATACAGTGAACTAAGGTGCACCACAATGTACAGAAGCAAATATTCTGTTGGTCATGGTGTAATTTTGAGAACCAATATTTTAATGGATTGAGGAACGTTGACAGCCTATTTAACAGAGTAGCATGGCCAAGGTATTTTTGGTCATACTTTTTATCTGGGAACAGGAGTACACTTTTTTCTCCACTCCTGTGACTCAGATTTAGCTTTAGCCCCTTGTCCAGGCTCTGCAAGGATCCCAACAATAATGTTGCCTGACCACCACCTGTGTCAGCCTCTCAACGTGCCATCTAAGTGCTAGAGGGGCAGGGCAGAGAGAGGTGGACAGTATCTCCTCTTGCCATCTTATACCTCACGTCACACAAAGTGGTGAGAGGAACCACTGTGCTGCTACTAAAGTATGAAGACACAGGCCAGCTGAAAGGCAAGTATTACTGCTTTTTCTTTACGGGTTGCACTTAGCTGACAAGTGACCTTGTGTTGACTGTTTTTTTGTGTTTAGAAAGTGCATCCAGTGACTTGCTGGGAATCACTGCTCTGCTCCCTCCATCACATCCAGACGAGTATTGAGTACAGCAACAGCTAAACACATGGGGTTCAAGAAGGCACTTCCTGGATTGGTGAGAGGTCTTCTGGCACTTTCATCTAGTATGGACTTGCTTGGCTGCTCTCTCCTCCTGATTAACTTGTCATTATTGCAGCATCTAAAGTCTAACAAGTGTCTTTGGTTTAGGGGAGAGAAATCAGCAGCTGCTGAAAGCTACTCAAAGAGTTTAGCATGTTTAGAAGCATGGCCTGGTTTATGGCAAAAAGGTAACTGCCTGGGGTGCCAATACCCCTCTGCTCCCCTACCCAGTTTGCCCTGACTGACACCTGAAGCTGCAATTTTATATTTAAACTGCAAAGCCTCCTTCAGGTGGTTGGACTCGCCACAGAATTAAAAGGGAGACTACAGGCAAGTTAGTATAACGTGAAAAGTCTTCAGATAATAATTCACTCCTTGTACTTTTGTTGCACTTGATTTTGAGACGCTATTATACAGTGGTGTGAAAAAGTGTTTGCCCCCTTCCTCATTTCCTGTTCCTTTGCATGTTTGTCACACTTAAGTGTTTCGGAACATCAAACCAATTTAAACAATAGTCAAGAACAACACAAGTAAACACAAAATGCAATTTGTAAATGAAGGTGTTTATTATTAAAGGTGAACAAAAAAATCCAAACCATCATGGCCCTGTGTGAAAAAGTGATTGCCCCCCTTGTTAAAACATACTATAACTGTGGTTGTCCACACCTGAGTTCAATTTCTCTAGCCACACCCAGGCCTGATTATTGCCACACCTGTTCACAATCAAGGCATCACTTAAATAGGAGCTGCTTGACACAGTAAGGTCCACCAGAAGATCCTTAAAAGCTACACATCATGCCGAGACCCAAAGAAATTCAGAAACAATTGAGAAAGAAAGTAATTGAGATCTATCAGTCTGGAAAGGGTTATAAAGCCATTTCCAAAGCTTTGGGAATCCAGCGAACCACAGTGAGAGCCATTATCCACAAATGGCGAAGACATGGAACAGTGGTGAACCTTCCCAGGAGTGGCCGGCCGCCCAAAATTACCCCAAGAGCGCAGCGACGACTCATCCAAGAGGTCACAAAAGACCCCACAACAACGTCCAAGGAACTGCAGGCCTCACTTGCCTCAGTTAAGGTCAGCGTTCATGCCTCCACCATCAGGAAAAGACTGGGCAAAAATGGCCTGCATGGCAGAGTTCCAAGGAGAAAACCACTGCTGAGCAAAAAGAACATCAAAGCTCGTCTCAATTTCTCCACAACACATCTTGATGATCCCCAAGACTTTTGGGACAACATTCTGTGGACCGATGAGACAAAAGTGGAACTCTTTGGAAGGTGTGTGTCCAAGTATATCTGGCGTAGAAGGAACACTGCATTTCATAAAAAGAACATTATACCAACAGTAAAATATGGTGGTGGTAGTGTGATGGTCTGGGGCTGTTTTGCTGCTTCAGGACCTGGAAGACTTGCCGTGATAAAAGGAACTATGAATTCTGCTGTCTACCAAGAGATCCTGAAGGAGAATGTCTGACCATCTGTTCGTGTACTCAAGCTGAAACGAACTTGGGTTCTGCAGCAGGACAATGATCCTAAATACACCAGCAAGTCCACCACCGAATGGCTGAAGAAAAACAAAATGAAGACTTTGGAGTGGCCTAGCCAAAGTCCTGACCTGAATCCTATTGAGATGTTGTGGTATGACCTTAAAAAGGCCGTTCATGCTCGAAAACCCTCTAATGTAACTGAATTAGGACAATTCTGCAAAGATGAGTGGGCCAAAATTCCTCCAGGACGCTGTAAAAGCATCATTGCACGTTATCGCAAACGCTTGGTTGCAGTTGTTGCTGCTAAGGGTGGCCCAACCAGTTATTAGGTTTAGGGGGCAATCACTTTTTCACACAGGGCCATGATGGTTTGGATTTTTTTTCACCTTTAATAATAAACACCTTCATTTACAAATTGCATTTTGTGTTTACTTGTGTTGTCCTTGACTATTGTTTAAATTGGTTTGATGTTCCGAAACACTTAAGTGTGACAAACATGCAAAGGAACAGGAAATGAGGAAGGGGGCAAACACTTTTTCACACCACTGTACATATTGCAGTTACACCCAACAGAAGGCCCTCTGGATCGTCCACACAAATCGATCTAACTAGAAAGTGCACTTCAAAGGAACTACTTGCATTCTTCCCCGTTTCCGAGGATAACTGGATACATATACAATCCCTCATTGAGACTATTAAGGTACTATTGTCACAACACATGTACTGTATATATTAAAAAGTAGTTAGATTTTATTAATACAAAATCAAAAACTTAAAAATATATATACAGCATACAACATTGCTTGTAAAACAGCTGTCCTGAATGACATGGATGGTATGATGTGTCAGCGCAGCCTGACTCGGGAGGCCCCATGTCCACACTCATCATGGCTACGCCCACCCCCGCTGTTTGGGATTTGGGCAAATGCCAGGAAAGGCGGGCAGCAATGGAGAATTCTGCCCTTTAGAACCATGTTGTGCCATTGTAGACACCACTACTATATCTATTCTTTCGATCTGGTGTTGCCCAGAATGAAAACACACTTGAGCTTGCTCAGCAATGTAAAGGTTTTGATGAGGGTCATGCTATCTTTTACATGTGACCTGTGTGCAAGGTTGAATTTTTCACAGTAGGCACACATCAAAGGTAAAGAGATTACTTTTCTATGAGTAGTTATCAGCCACATATTTTTACCATCGTCAAGTTAAACCACAGTCATCTCTTATAAGCTTATTTACATGATATTTTAAACAAGATTAGATCAAGGAAAATTAGAAAATATCCTTTCCTATAGTGGTGATCTTAGCAGAAGAGGTTTTTTTTGTGCATAGGGGCTCCAGTTATGGAAATGCAACCCTGCCTGCTGGAGGAGGGGAGTCCTCCATGGATGAAATTGATAACGAAGGGTTTCTATTTAAACTCTGCAGAGCTTTTTAAAGTGTAACATCAGCTTTTACATTTAGTGGCAGTGGTTGTATTACTTTGCTGGAAAACATTTAATATACATAGCAGATGTTGATTTAAATTCTCCACCAGATCACTTACTTGCCCAAATTGGCAAATTGTCCTCTATATTGTACATTTCAATATTTCAGTGGAGACTTGAAATCTGCTCTACAGATCACGATTCTGCTATTGGGATGCAATTTTCCCTCATTACTGTAATTACTTAAAATGTTTGGCTTTTTAAGCATATTCTAAAGCTTGTTACCGAATCCTGTTATAATTACCAACGCCAGAGGTACATTTTTGAATAGCTTTACATCCACAAGATGCATTTTCTAATAGACCTGTTAGTGACTGTGCAGCAGTGGATCGCTCTAAATTAACAATCTCATGCAAATTAGGTAAGGGGGAACTAATATAAATTGGGTTAATTACTATAGCTCAAGTTTAGCTCAACAGCTCTTAATTCTAACTTTCAAAGGCTACACAAACCAATTTTGTGCTCTTAGAATATAATGAGCAGTCTTTACTGTGTAATCAGTTCTCCCAGTGTTTCCAGTAGCTGTCTAATACAGTGAGCCTTTGAAGTCTGCAAAGATCTAACATAATTGAAGGAATGTCGAACTGCTTGACTTGATGGAGGAGAGGAAGAAAAAAAAATAAAAGAATGAAACATTAATCAGACGAGTGCATCTCAATTAAGCCAATTAAAATTATCACAGACAGTACTGAATATGGCAATAGGTAGGTTTAGCGATTGAATACATTATGAAGTTTCACCTGGTCTTTCTAAGATATAAATACCCAGGAAAGGTTTGAAGAATTTCCCCCTGAAGGTCAAATAAAATATCTTTTAAATTAGCTGTTACCTTTCTAATATAACATGTTCCATCTCCATGAATGTAAAGTGCCATAATATGAAGAGCTTCATTAAACAGTGATACTTTACTGGGAGGGTTGTTAATGTTAATAGGGAGTATTCCTAATACCACTATCATAGATTGCATGTGATTTAATCATTTGGTCCCAAGCCTTTGCCAGCTCCTTAAACATTAAGCAAAAGCAACATATGGCTCTGAGACACACCATGGAGTTGATTTACTAAAAAGGGAGAGTACAAAATCTGGTGTACTTCTGCCTAGAAACCAGCCAGCTTCCATGTTTTTTTGTCAAAGCTTAATTGATCAACCTGAATTTAGAAGTTGATTGGCAACCATGCACAGCTACACCTGATGTTGCACTCTCCAGTTTAGGTAAATCAACCCCCATGTTCGAAAAACAAAATATCTTGATTAATAACGTTGAATATTATTATTACATTAAAAGGCTTATGTAGCCTTGGTTTTTCATAGAAAGTACAAAATGCATTAGGTGTCCACATGATAAGTACTAAGTACATGTTGAGAGCTTGCCAAGATCAGCATCAAAGGAAGCTTACAGAGAACCCATCTGATTACTATTTAAGAGCTGCCACTGCTTGCTCTGTGGCTCTTATTGTTATTTTGCTTATTTGCCCAGTGAGTTATTAACCTGGAAAGTATATGCAGTTCACGAGCCCTGACTTAAGTAGTGAATCAAAGATCAAGATGATCGCCATGGAGGTTGTATCTTCATAAACCAAATTGCAACTCCAATGTTTCTATACTGATTGGTAGCTCCTGAACAACTAGCTGGGCATAATAGCTCTAAATCAAAAAGGTAAAGAAAGACCAGTCAGCAGTCACCACCAATGTTGTTTTGGATTTAGACATTATTACTTTGTCTGAAGACCTGGATGGACAGTCATTCTATTGATTCCTAGTGTTAAACTTTGAAAAATACACAATGCACTACTCTATGTCCATGGTCTGTCCTATTCACGTCTTCATAGAAATGCATTTAGAATGCACAAAGAAATGTAAACCGAGAGCTGTTAAAAGAAGATGAACATATTAAAATAAGCAAAGCTCTATTTTATCTTGCTTTCAGGTCTGTAAACCTTTTCATGTTTTCCTGACTGTTTTCCTTCCTAAAAATAAGTAAAACTATGTCTGCATTATTTGGTAGGGTCTATTGACAAAGTGGAGCAGTGAGTGGAAAATGATAGCAAACATACTATGGGTGACAAAAACGGTCAGCTAGGTTGCCAGATCCCGGTTAATAAACAAATACCAGGAAAATCCAAAATACTCGTATAATGGGGTTGACTAGGGGGAAGACTAAAAATCTTTGGCCTTTGGTGCTACTACATTCAAGTGACCCTTTCATGGTTCCTGGGCTAAAGAATGCACACACAGCAATTATGTTTATTGGGGCATTCTGCCACATGACATTTCAGAGCCACAAATGAAGTTGGTAATGTAAACCTTACCTCAGCTGGAAGCTGTGTTCATGAGTCTGAATGGAGGATGGGTTCTGCTTTGATGGATATAATTATTTCTCCACAGAGCCACCAGCCCAACATATCATACAAGTATTGACTCAGGCACTAAATGTCCTTAGCCCAGTCTTCCCCTGGATTTATTCACTTTGTGAACCTTCACTTTGCTAGTTAAACAGGTCTATTTCTTAAAGACAACGTCCAGGCATGGTATATTTCACATTGATCCAGCTTGGAACAATATAACTATGCATATACCATATCTAGCTGATGCTGCTGGAACCTGGAAATCAATGAAGTAGACATCATTATTCAGACATGCAGGTAGATTAATTGGCTTCTGTCCAAAATTGGCCCTAGTATATTGAGGGGGACCTTGGATTGTGGTGGGCTCCTTGAGGGTAGGGACCGATGTGAGTGTGCAATGTACAGGGATAGGGAAAATTGTAGACACTCACTCAGGATGGACTGGTGTCTTTATTTAACCTTACTAACTATGAAACTATGAAACTACTCCAATGATCTCCACTTGCTTCCAGGTCCTGTGCTGAGTGGTCAGCCTGATGCATTGTGAATGCATTTACCAATGAATGGCCACAAAAATCAAGAGAAACCATCAGTGATGTGAAAATCTTCTAAAAAACAGTACATTCCAGGAACAAGTGAAAACATTCAGCTATACACCTACTCCAGGAATGTATCTTGAAGAAACAACCAAGACACTTGTACCCTTCACCACAAATAAGGTTGGCCTCCTACCAAGAGGATAGCCTCTTGTGGACTTTAATTTGTGTAGATGCGCACTCATTGTATGTGTATATCGTAGATACTGACACCCAATATTTCTATGCTTAGTGTAGGTGCTGTTCTTTGTACACTTTTTCACACTAAGTGCAAAATAATATTTTTGTATTAATTCATGAGTGAATGCATTGTTCTCTAATTGGACGAGGTGGAGAACATGACGTCACCACCCTGCCTCTCCACATCATCAAGCAGGGAACCTGGAAGCATAGTGAACTTAAAGTGGTTTGGTACCTAAAAATGAAAGTTCATGTTATTAAAATCAACAGATAGCATACTTACCTAAACGAACCCTGAAAAAAAAAATATTATTTACTTACCTTTTATTTCTGATGTTTCAGCTGACTTCCGGGTTGTCCTCCCGTGGGAGTAGGCGTGGCTATCGTCCTCGCAATGGTCCCTGGGAAATTTCCCAAGAATCCATGGGGGGCAATGAAAGTTTTTCCTTCCTTGTCACTGCTCTCACTGAGCATGTGCAAGATGGAGCGGAGCATGCTGGGAGCCAGACGTCATCATATACCAGGAAGTAAATGCCTGTGGGCTTCAGACGCCCACAGTTAAAATGGAAAACGCCAGAGCAGGTTTTTATAAGTCATCCTGAGGAAAAGATTTGTCGCGCCGGGGGTCAAATAAACGCCGGACGTGGATGCCAATCGAAGGTAGCACTCGCCCACCAGTGAGACAGGTAAGAAAAAAATAAAAAAAGAGTGGAATCCCGCTTTAAGTGTTAAGTTATTTACTTTAAGGTCATCACAGAGGACAGAGGGCACTCTTTACGTCTTTTTTCAACCTGACTAACTATCTAACTAAGTGCTGATTATTGAAGTAGCAATGTCTACTTCAGTGATTTTCTGCTTCGAGGGGCATTGTTTGGGCATGATGTATACATTATTACCTTGGTCCAACCTGTAACTTGTAAAAACAAACCATGCCTGGAATTAAGCTTTATGTAACCCTGAGTATGTGGAATTACACAGTAAAGTAAAGCAAAAATCACAACAACCACAATAACAGTCATTTTTTGACATTATTGTCAATGATACACAGGATCATATGATTATGACTAAGCAGATCAACCAGCCTGCAGTGCACAGATGAGTAAGATATACATTTTATCTTTCTGCTTGACATATACACCAAGTCCTTATAATTACTAATAATTTGTAACAAGTGTTAATTGATAAACAGCTCCCTGTGGTAGCTTAATTAAAGCTGTACAATTGCCAGGCGATTTACAGCTGGGATTGATCTCAATTAGTCAACAAAATCTGTGTAGTCTGTTCAAAGAGGAATAAGGAAATTTAGTCTACCGAGGCTTTGGGGATTTTGTCTTGCAGCCTGTACAGCTCACTTTTGAAACAAGTTAAATAAAATTACAAGTATACCAGTTTTGTTTGCAAGCGATTACTCAACTCCACATCACGCCTTCTTTTACAGGCTTCACATTGTAGGCTTTCATTTGCAGTGTCTCTTTTTATTGTCAAGTCACAGAACAATAGAGTAGATCTCTTTTATTTTTATATTTTTTATTTATTTCATTTTTGTTTATTGGAGTCAGAATGAAGCAACGGAAATCAAATTTTATGAGGCTGTGTAGGTTTTTAAAGATAACATCTTGAAAGCCTTAAAGCACAAAAATGCAAAACAGTCGGTAAATGACACTTTTGATCTTCCAATGATCTGTTTAAAACCTGTCAGTACGCATCCCTAATTATAAAATAGCAGAAGAGAGATGGCAGAAGCCGGGGTGGCAAACTGGGAAGCATACTGATCAAGACGATCATCAGGCACGCTAAAGAACAATTCACCAGCCTTTTATCAATTAGACAGATAGTAAGGCGGAAAAGTACAGATTCCCCACTTGCCCAAGAGAAACAGAAGTGTCATTTGTGTTAAAATGAGATCACAGACTAGATACAAACAGCTGCCAAAGCAGTCATTAAGTTGTTTGCAAATAAATAATGGATTTTTGTAGCATCTGAAAATACTGTTACAAACAAGTGAGAAGGCCATTTTCTCCGTATGATTTTAAGGTTTTCACTGAATTGGTAAAATGTCACAGCACAGGATGCCATATGAAAACCTACGGTCGGAACACAACTGTTTGAAAGTCTGTTTTGTGTATGTGTTGTGCTTTTGCTTGTTACAAAGATAAAAGAGCATCAGTGGCTATGTACTATTTTTCTGTAAGATTTTCTCTTGCAACCTCCGTGTAACGCCTTAGGAACAGAAGCAGAGGCAGCAGTTGCTAGTGTATCTAAAGGGGTTGGTTTACTAAAGCAAAAAGGCTGTTCAATTTGCAAATGAATTTTCATTTGGCAAGTTAGGTTTCGCTTTGCTTAGAAAATGATGTGAAGCTCTGCTGATTTCAGTCATCCAATCAGCAGCAATCAGCGACTTATAGCAGGACTAAAAAATTTCGGCCGAAAATTGGACACTAACTGACACTTTTTTTAGGAACCAGTGATGCCAATACAGCTGGGAAGGGGTTAACATCAGGGGTGATCAAAGGGTTAACTGTGTACCTAGCCTGTGTTTAATCACAGTGTGGGAGGTGCTTTTACTAGGGGAAGACATGGATCCTTGTCCCTGTTTTGCAGACACACAGAATCCATGCCTTCCCTTCTGTCAGAACAGAAATCTGCCTTGTTTACATGTGTGTAGACAGCCGTTCTACCTCTCCGCAGGATGATCGGCAGGTGCTGGCGGACATCAAGTCTGCAGGACCTGCCGATCGGCTCCCGCTGTGTATAAAAAACTGCATTCACTAAGTTAAAGGAAAAATTCTCTTGCAAAATAAACAACCTCTTTACCTTTGATAAATTAAACCCACTGCCTTTTCAGGCCTAGCCATGGGTGTCATGCTAGGATACTTCTGTTGTAGCACCAATGATGACATCATCAATAGATCTTTATTATAGCAGGCTACAAGGTTCTCAAGTTTGGTATGCTATATAAGTAATTTGTTAGGATGGCCATACACTGTTCGAATCTCAGCTGGTTCAGCAGGAACCGACCGAGGTTCGAACCATATGGGCAGGCTGAATGTTCCAAGTTGATTGATCCATAGCATCATCATGCTTTTCAGACTTAGGTCCACTTCCTTGGGAGGGAACAGTAACACAGTAATTACATGCCATATAATGTGTGTGCACACCATCCAGCACAGGTATAAGGAACTTCTTGGGTGGACATAGGGGTAGGGAGGAAACAGCCAGGACTGGGGGGAAATGAAAAGTAGAAAATCACAGGTCCTGTATAGTGCCCTTTAATTGGGTGTAGATCAATCTAATTTGAAGTTGAAAGGACATCAGTAGATCCCTAAATCAGTAGAATGCAAGCAAGCAGATCCTTGTATATACTGAAGAGGATTATTGCAAAGGCCCAAAGACCGTCTAAAAAACAAACTGCCCAATCATGAGAAATAATAGCCTGCTGACTTCAGTTAGAGGAAGGAGAGCCCACTCCCTATGTCTGCTAGTGGACATGGTGAACTGGCTGTGCACCAGTACTTAGAGCATCCCTTCATGTAACTTGTATTGGCAGGCTATTGTGATATAATAGTGAATACCCTCTGTGCTACAGATAGAGTAAAAAACGAAAATTAAATAAAAGCTGCTGTACTTAGAATATCCCACCCTAAATCAAATTATGAAGTCCCAAAGATACCTCATATACTGTAGTACAGTGCAAGAATCTTAACCAAAGTGCTATTGTAATATTTAAAAATAAATATCAATATTCGTGTATCAAAATATATCATGTAAACAACACAAGTGGTGAATCAACTCTCAAATGAAAACCACAAAACAGTAAAAATATATAGTAAATCGATAAATAGTGGTCATCTACACTATATTACCAAAAGTATTGTGATGTCTGCCTTTATATGCACATGTAGGGATGGGTAAACGGTTTGGCCCGAGCATAAGTTTGGGCCGAACTTTTGCTGTTCGGGCATTCGGCGAGCAGCCGAACAAACGGGTCGTTCAGCCTTTTGTTCGTCCCCCCAAACCAACCACAAAGCATTGCGGCTGAACAGTGCATTGCAAACCCCGATTGGCTGGAGCAGTGAAAGCTTCAGCCAATCAGAGCACAGAGCACTGTCAGAGTCATGATTGGACACTGTCATCATGACTTTATCCAATCATAGCTCATTGCCACCCCACAGTATAAAAGTATTCTTTCACTGGCAGACATTTTCAGTGGGATTTTGGCGTAGAGAGAGATAGAACAGGGCTCTGTTCAGTGCTATTAGTTAGTTAGTGTGCTATACTGTGCTCTTTTGCTTCAATTGTCAGTGTAGAATATTAGTTTAGTGTCAGTCTAGGGATAGTGTGAGTGTAGTGAGGAGGACCATCATTCAGCTTTGCATAGTGTGGAGCTAGAGTAGGGACAGCTCAGATAGTTTCACTGTAGTGTTGTGAGACCATATATTAGTGTAGGGTAGGGAAAACTCATATAGTATCAGTGTAGTGTAGTGAGACCGTGTCAGTAATCTTGACATTAGTGTATAGCTAGAGTAGGGACAGTTCAGATAGTGTCAGTGTAGTGACAGTTGAATTGTCTATTTGATTCTGTTACTGACAGTTTAATGGCATTTACTTCTGTGTGCGTTACTGCCAGTTTAACGCCATATTGTTTTGCGTGCGTTACTGCCAGTTTAACGCCATATAGTTCTGTGTGTGTTACTGCCAGCTTAACGCCATATAGTTCTGTGTGCATTACTGCCAGTTTAACGCCATATAGTTTTGTGTGTGTTACTGCCAGTTTAACACCATATCGCTTTGTGCGTTACTGCCAGTTTAACGCCATTTACTTCTGTGCGCATTACTGCCAGTTTAACGCCATATAATTTTGCGTGCGTCACTGACAGTTTAACACCATTTACGTGTGTGTGCATTACTGCCAGGTTAACGCCATATTGTTTTGTGTGCGTTACTGCCAGTTTAACGCCAT
The DNA here is from genome assembly GCF_037356315.1 of Lithobates pipiens. NCBI lineage: Eukaryota > Metazoa > Chordata > Amphibia > Anura > Ranidae > Lithobates > Lithobates pipiens. Next base: position 237,322,463 of record NW_027507785.1, on the reverse strand, counting down.
ATCGTTTTGCGTGCGTCACTCACAGTTTAACACCATTTACGTGTGTGTGCGTTACTGCCAGTTCCACGCCATATTGTTTTGTGTGCGTTACTGCCAGTTTAACGCCATAACGTTTTGCGGGCATTACTGCCAGTTCAACGCCATATAGTTCTATGTGCGTTACTGCCAGTTTAATGCCATATCATTTTGTGTGCGTTACTGCCAGTTTAACGCCATATAGTTCTGTGTGTGTTACTGCCAGTTTAACACCATATAGTTTTGCGTGTGTTACTGCCAGTTTAACACCATATCGTTTTGCGTGTGTTACTGCCAGTTTAATGGCATATAGTTCTGTGTGCATTACTGACAGTTTAACGCAATATCGTTTTGTGTGCGTTACTGACAGTTTAACGCCATATAGATCTGGGCGTCACTTTACGTTTAGCCCCGTACACACGAGCGGACTTTTCAACATCCAAAGTCCGTCAGACCGAGTCCGTCAGACTATCCGATCGTGTGTGGGCTGCAACGGACTTTAGCTTCGCAAAAGTCTGACGGACTTTAGAAATGAAGCATGCTTCAAATTTTCCCGACGGAACTCCGCCGGACCCGGTCCCCTTCGAAAAATTCGCTCGTGTGTGTGCTACTCCGACGGACTAAAACCGACGCTAGGGCAGCTATTGGCTACTGTCTATGAACTTCCTACGTCGAATCCAGTCGTACGTCATCGCGTTCGACTCCGTCGGAGTTTGGTGTGATGGTGTGTGGTCAAGTCCGTTCGGTCGAAAAGTCCGCCAGAACTCCGTCGGAACTCCGTCGGAACTCCTTTGGAGGTCTGTCAGACTTAATCCCTCTCGTGTGTACGGGGCATATGGCGGATTATATTGCAGTATGTTATAGTGTATCTGTATAATGTGTCTGTGTAGTGTAAGTACTCAAATTAAAGTGCACCAAACACCTCTTTACATTGATTAAAGTGCATCTATGTACAGATGTCAGCTTCTTCTTTAAATTTGCTTATAAGCACTGCCCCCTGCCTCCCAATAATGTCTGGGAGGACAACAACGAGAGGCAGATGTTCCCTTGGCACCGTAAGGGGGCCAGCATTAAATGTGTCCACAGCCACAGCATGCAGACGAGGTGGCAGGGGCGGATCCAGAGTCTAGTCTTGGGAGGGGCACTGCTATAAAATATGTTTTTTTGGGGGCAATTTATATGGGAAATTGCTGGTATTGGCGCTTCAATCATTACGGCACCATGGTTGTTATGGTGTCAGGATGAAGCGCATAATTTCTATTATTATATTGTAATATAAAATTAAATGGTTCAACTCACCATAATGCAGAATCAGTGGGAGCCCTGAGCATGTCACTTGCTATGTTGCCTGCCACCAAATGCGGATTGTCACTTGCCACGTCACCTGCCATACATTGCGGATTGCCACTTGCTATGTCACTTGCCACACATTGCTGATTGTCACTTGCCACATAGCCTGCCACACGTTGCGGATTGTCACTTGCCACGTCACCTGCCACACATTGCTGATTGTCACTCGTCATTATATAAATTACATTTATTTAAAGAAAATTACCTTTTTTTACATATATTTCATCAAGGCAATTACATTATGAATTTTTATTGATTTTTTTCACCATGTCACTACTAAGTCGATAGATGGTATTATATGCACAATTTACTTTATCGCGTTTAGATTATCCCCTTCATATAGAGTTGTACACACTAAAGGATTTACCTTTATTTGGGTTTTTTATGGTGTTTTATCAGAACACATGTGAGGTTTAGGAATAGCCAAAATCTACTCCCCTTTTTATTTCAATCTGTAAGCGATGGCTTTCTAACCTCAGGACCTTGGGAGTGGTACGTGGCTGGGAGGAGGAAGTTCCAGATGCTGTCATCCTCAGTGACCCAGAGGAGTCTGCTTCTCAAGCCTCAGCAAATTTGTGGTGCATGGGCAACCTCATGCTTCAAAGCCTGCGAAAGGACCCAAAAATACATGGCATAAAGGAGAAGGATGATTACTGATTGGCAACCCTCCTTGACCACCGTTATAAGGGGAAGGTCTCAGAACTCATCCTGTCCCCACAGAGAGTGAATAAGATAAAATCTCTTGAGGATACATTAAAGAGGATTTTATTGAATGTGTTTCCTGACTCCAGTAGGTTACAGTGTCGTGGAAAACTTAGTTTTGAGTCTTCTGTTGGTCAAGAGAGGCGTGTTGGAGAAGGCATCCACCTAAGTGAGGCATTTCAGAATTTTTTTAGTCCTCACCACCCAGAGCTGTCAGCTTCCACATTCCATCGGCAGTGTCTGCATTACATGGTGGGCGATTACCTCAGGGCCAGAACAGAGATGGAGAGCTTTCCAGCTGACAGACCACTGACTTACTGGGTCATGAGAATAGACCACTGGCCAGAACTTGCCCAGTATGCTATTGAGTTGTTGGGCTGCCCTGCATCCAGCATGCTTTCAGAACGGGCATTCAGTGCTGCAGGAGGTTTTGTTATTGATAATAGAACATGTCTTTCCACAGACTCCATGGACTGTTTGACTTTTATAAAAATGAATCAATAAAAATTAAGCCCCTGATGCTGATGTCACTGATTAAAGAGGGATTTCACTGGAAAAAAATATTAAAAGCCAGCAGCTATAAATACTACAGCTGCTGACTTTTAATAAATGGACACTCACCTGTCCCAGGGTCCAGCGATATCGGCATCCGAGGCCGATCGATCGCTCAGCTCTCGGCTGCTGCCGCCGCCATTCTAGGTGAAGGAATCAGGAAGGGAATCTTTGTGGCTTCACTTCCCGGTTCCCTACTGCGCATGCGTGAGTTGCGCAGCGTTATAGGAATGGTCCGCGCTGTCTCTGGGACCCTTGTGTGTCCCAGCAGACAGCACGGCAGGACAGGAAGAGGCATTGACTCCCATGGAAGTCTATGCCCGGAAGTGGGTGCAAATACCTGTCTTAGACAGGTATCTGCACCCCCCTCCCCCCTGAAAGGTGCCTCAACTGTGAGGGGGGTTCCGATGAGCAGAAGTTCCACTTTAGGGTGAAACCCCGCTTTAAGTTTTTTGGCATGTGGAATCTCTGCAGGACTTGGAGGATGTCTAGCTTTGAGGGTGTTCCATCACTTCATCTGGAAGAATGTTTTTGATATAGGTTTCATGGGCGCAATTAACACCCAAAGACCAATTTTGCAGCACCTGTTTGACAGGTGCATATCATTGCATTTTTACAGCAAGGCCAATTCTTGCTTCCATCAAGAGTACCTCTAAAGGGTTACGGTGGGAAGGCGCCAACGACATCCAAAGAGTAATTTTTCTGCACCTGTTTGACAGGTGAATATCATTGAAATTTTTATGCACCAGACTAGCCTGGACAGAGCCCTGACCTCCACCCAACAGAACACCTTTGGGATGAATTAGAGCGGAGACTGCGAGCCAGGCCTTTTCTCATCCACATCAGTGCCTGACCTCACAAATATGCTTCTGGAATATTTGGTCAAACTTTCCCATAGACACACTCCTAAACCTTGTGGACAGCCTTCACAGACGAGTTGAAGCTGTTATATCTGCAAAGGGTGGGCCAACTCAATATTGAACCCTACAGACTAAGACTGGGATGTCATTAAAGTTCAAGTGCGTGTAAAGGCAGGGTCCCAATACTTTTGGTAATATAGTGCATGTCCATCAACACACCCAAAGATGATAGGACCCAAAAGTGTTTAAAATGTCCAGTTTGATGATGCAGTGATAAAATAATTTCTTCAACATAAATAGCTCTTGCTGGGGACGAGATAAATCACCCTGTGAATCTCCATAAGCATCCACACCGATTCTACAATACTACCAATCAATATGAACCACACTCACCAATGCACAGTGCCTGTTTTTACTCAAGATAGGGAAAATCAGCTTGAATCATCCCTGGGGGAGAAATTCTCCACTGCCTGCATGTATAGCTGCCCAAGGTTCTAGGGAGGATGGCTGAATGCACTACAAAGGAGAAATCCCATATAGTGTGATATTGTTATTATAAAAACATTTATTGAAATCACACCTATATACACATATACAGTGTGTGTGTGTATATATATATATATATATATATATATATATATATATATATATATATATATATATATATATATATATATATATACACACACAGTATGTATGTGTGTATATATATACATCTATCTATCTATCTATCTATCTATCTATCTATCTATCTATCTATCTATATACATCTATCTATCTATCTATCTATCTATATATATATATATATATATACTCACATATATTACTCACAAATTATATGCGATGAAACACATAAGAATTCAGTAAAGCAAAGCCCTGCAGCTGCCTAGGCCCTCCAGAGTATTGAAGCAGTCACTCAGTGTAAGGGCACTCGTAGGATCAAAGACTATACTGCAGAGATCCGCCTGCACTGTCTAGCTCAACCCCCAACATTTTTCATTTCATTTTTCACAACGACTTTTCGAAGAGGATAACCCGACAGCGCACACTCTAGTTTATTTATAAGTCAACTGGCCCCATACAAATATTGATATTAAAACCAGAGGCAACATGTGAATTATAAAATCATATCTGAATCAAAACATCTCATTGGATTAAAAAAAACAGTGTACAATGTATATTCAAAATTAAAAAATGCAATAAAAATTAGGAAATGCGATCTTGATATGCTACAGTTATTTTTTTTGTGTAAAATAAAAGTCAGCTTAAAAAGATTTCTGTGGTTTGTTATAGAGTATAAATAAGCATGTTCAATTTTTTTTAGTTGGGTAAATATGGTATATCTTTTTTTTATTTTTATACTGACATCTATAACCAAAAATGAAAAAAAGAAAAAAGGGCCTAGGTGCGGGACTTTAAATTAAGTATGCGGTGGGTCAAAATATTATGTAGAAATATTACAATGTCTGTAATATATACTAATGGTTTATAACTCACTGTCACACATTCATAATTCATATTAAATAAAAATCAAATAAATACACATAATTTTGTATCTGCATGATCTAGAGTTCCTCCAATCCCTAACATTAAAAATGAAAGAAATACTAATAAAAAAAAAATTTATTTAATATATTGATGTGGTGGCTGCATGCGTTTTATTTTTTAGGCTTTTTCCCTCCCCTCCTATTTTCACCTGGTGATCTGGCTAGTAACACATCTTATATTAGAGTGCCTACACTTTGATTGAAGGAGTACATGGGGCATCTTTGGACAGCAGCATTGTTAATCTGGGGTAGGGTTGTGTTATGCCGCATACACACGATCGAATTGTCCGGTGGACTTAGTCCGCCGGACCGCATTACGCCGGACAATTCGATCGTGTGTGGGCTCCAGCGGACTTTTTCATCGTAAAGTCCGGCGGACTTAGAAAGTAGTTTTGACTCAAAATTTGTCCGCCGAACTTGGCTTTCAGTGGACAATCCGTTCGTCAGTGTGCTAGTCCGGCGGACTAAGAATGACGCATGCTCAGAAGCAAGTGCGAGAAGGAAGCTATTGGCTACTGGCTATTGAACTTCCTTTTTCTAGTCCCGTCGTACATGCTGTACGTCATTGCGTTAGAAATCGCTGGACTTTCGGAGTGTCCGTGTGTGGCCAAGTCCGTTCGTTAGAAAGTCCAGCGGATTATTTGCCGGACGAAGTCTGCCGGACAATTCCATTGTGTGTACGCGGCATTAGATGTACTAGCATATTTAGGTACAAATTGAAGCTGAACTCCAGCTCACACTTTAGTTAATTACTTAGAGCAACATTGTTTTTTCCTTTGGGATAAAGGTTGTAAAATAAATAAATGAAAGCTGATCATTTTAAGCACCCCTGTCAGTGGTAAATGGTTTCTCTTATCCCTGTAATTAATACATCTGCTGGGGAGCTTGTTCTTTTTGAAAAACAACAGACTTACTTACTGGATCACCAGATGAAAATAGAAGGAAGAAAACTTAAAAAGAAAACTAATGCAACTGCCACACCTAAGAAATAGCAAGTTACACCATAATACATGTTTTCTTCTGGGTTTAATACCACTTTAAAAGTGAACCTGTGACTTATCTATGGATATTCAGGTCTCAACGTATTCGTACTAAGTAAAAAAGGAGGTTAAAGCAATAGTAAACTGCTGCAATAAAGAAAAAAAAACCCTTCTCATGCAAAATAATAGCATAATGTGCTAGTATACATAGCATATTAGCACATTATGAAACACCTACCTTAAATCAAAGCCCTTCAGCGAGGCTCTGTCACCGCTGAGAGGGCTTCCATCTTCCCCCGTTCTTCCTTCTGGGTTTTCAGACTCTCCGGCTGTGTGATCATCATTCCCATGGGTGGCGCCTTCCTACCGTATCCCTATAGTGATAATCTTGACCAAAGCAAGAATTGGCCTTGCTGTTAAAAAAAATTGTAATGATATGCACCTGTCAAACAGGAGAGAAAAATTGGTCTTTGGGTGTCAGTGGTGTCTTCCCACTATAAGCCTATAGAGGTGCTCTTGATGAAAGCAAAAATTGTCCTTGCTGTAAAAAAAAATTGTAATGATATGCACCTGTCAAACAGGTGCAGAAAAATTACTCTTTGGATGTCGTTGGCGCCTTCTCACCGTAACCCTATAGAGGTACTCTTGATGAAAGCAAGAATTGGCCTTGCTGTAAAAACTGGCAATGATATGCACCTGTCAAACAGTTGCAGAAATATTGGTCTTTGAGTGTCGGTGGCGCCTTCTCACCATAACCTGATAGAGGTGCTCTTGATGAAGGCAAAAAAATTGTATTGAAATGCACTTGTCAAACAGGTGCTGAAAAATTGGTCTTTGGGTGTTAATTGTGACCATTAAACCTATATCAAAAACATTCTTTCAGATGAAATGATTGAACACCCTCAAAGCTAGACAGCCTCGATGTCCTGCAGAGATTCCACATCCCAAAAAGACTTAATCAGTGACATCAGCATCAGGGGCTTCATAGGTAATACAGGACTGATTCATTTTTATAAAAGTCAAACGGTCCACGGAGTCTGTGGACAGACATGTTCTACGATCAGTAATGAAACCTCCTGCATCACCGAATGCCCGTTCTGAAAGCACGCTGAATGCAGGGCAGCCCAACAACTCAATAGCATACTGGGCAAGTTCTGGGCAGTGGTCTATTCTCATGACCATTTAAGTCAGTGAATCGTCATCTCAAAAGCTCTCCATTTCTGTTTTGGCCCCGAGGTAATCGTCCACAATGTGATGCAGATGCTGCCAATGGGATGTGGAAGCTGACAGCTCTGGGCAACGAGGACTAATTTTTTTTTTAAATGCCTCACTTAGGCGGACACCTTCTCCAACACTCCTCTCTTGACCAACAGAAGACTCAAAACTCTGTTTTCCATGACACTGTAACCTACTGGAGTCAGGAAAAACATTCAATAAAATCCTCTTTAAAATGTCCTCAAGAGATTTTATCTTCTGCGCTCTCTGTGGGGACAGGATGAGTTCTGATAACGGTGATCAAGGAGGGTGGACAATGAGTAATCCACCTTCTCCTTTATGCCACGTATTCTTGGGTCCTTTAACAGGTTTTGAAGCATGAGGTTGCCCATGCGCCTCAAATTTGCAGAGGCTTGAGAAGCAGACTCCTCGGGGTCACTCAGGATGATAGCATCTGGAACTTCCACCTCCCAGCCACGTACTACTCCCAAGGGTCCTGGGGTCGGAAAGCCATTGTTTACAAATTGACGCATGTCTTCCTCTTCTATGAAAGTGCCACAATCCTTCTCCTCATCCTCCTCCCCTCTCTCCTCCTGTGTGTTCTGTGACATAGGAATGATGGTGTCTGGATAAGTGGGCCTTGAGAGGAAAGGAAGTCCTCTTCTTCCTCCTGCTGCTCTGCCTCCAGTGCCCTGTCCATAATGCCATGCAGAGTCTGCTCCAGCAGGAACACAACAGGGATAGTGTCATTGGTGCATGCACTGTCACAACTCACCATCCCTGTTGCCTCCTCAAATGGTGACAATACAGTGCATGCATCCTTAATGATCAGCCATTGGTGTGGGAAAAAAAGCAGAGGCAGCCTGAGCCTGTCGTCATGCTGCACCCGCAGAGGTACTAGTTGACGGCCCTCTGCTCCATTTATAGTCGCTGCAGCATTGCCAAAGTCGAGTTCCACCTGGTAAGCATGTCACAAATCAGGCAGTTTACGGCAGGTGGAATTCCTGCAGAATTTCAGCCAACACGAGCACTGGCTGTGTATGACCACCTGAAATGGCTACAAACTCTTCTAGCCACCTTTAGCACATCTTGCAACCCTGGGTACATATTTAGGAAATGCTGCACCACCAAATTGAGGACATGTGCCAGGCATTGCGCATATGTAAACTTTCCCTGTCTAAGGGGGGACAGGAGGTTTAAGCCATTATTACACACCACCATTCCTGGCTCAAGCTGGCATGGTGTGAACCACCTCTCGGCTTGTCCCTGCAGAGCTCAGTATAGCACACTAACTAACTAATAGCACTGAACAGAGCACTGTTCTGTCTCTCTCCATGTCAAAATCACACTGAAAATGGCTGCCATTGAAAGAATACTTTTATACTGTGGGTGGGATTGAGCCATGATTGGATAATGTCATGAGGACAGTGTCCAATCATGACTCTGACAGTGCTCTGTGTCCTGATTGACTGAAGCTTTCACTGCTTCAGCCAATCAGGACTTGCAATGCACTGTTCAGCGCCGCAATGCATTGTGGTAGGTTTGGGGTGCCGAACAATTGGTCGAATGACCCGTTTGGATGTTGGCCAAATGACCGAACAATCAAAGTTTGGCCCGAACTTATGCTAGGGCCGAGCCGTTCGCCCATCCCTAGCCACCATCTTGAGATGCATATGCACATACGGAAACTTGTCTACAAATCAGTTTCTTTGTGCCTGCAGAGTACCCTGTGATCCTATGGTTTCCCAGTTGTTTCCTAGGGCCTTCTATTAAATTTGCAATTAGGCCATTCAGCTCTGGATTCAAATACCCTCTCACTGTCTTTGAAGGTCAAATGCCATTCAACCTCTGGGCTTGGACTTTTTAATGATAAGGGTTGAACTTAGCTCCATGTTTGGTGAGGCTTAAAATACACCTATCAAGTATAGCGGCTGCCACTACAGACTTCCATGAGAAAATGTTAGTCTGACCTAAACGCCATTGAATCAAAGATTTGGTGTAAGCATGCTGTCATTGAGTGTCTGAAATACATGAGAATTTCTTATCACTATATATCTTCCAGGTTGATAACATAGAAAGCAAAGCAACAGCATGATAGACAGTGAATGAACATTCTCAAAATGATAGGTCTGCAGTGGCAGCATAGATCATTTTTTCATGACAGGTCTACTTTAATTTCAGCTATGGATGTCTCAGCCCTATGTATGCAGTTACGATTTAGAGGCCAGAAACTGAATTGAAGGAAAATGCAAGTGCTTGCAGGCACTAGTAATATTAATTGCTTTGTATCAAAACCTTTGATGGAGATTACAAATTCATTTTATTTGCTTATCATAGTTATGATAGTTTTTAACTTGGCAGGTTTTTAAGGCTGGAACAGCCTTGAACAGCATACATAGGGAACTCAAAATCCATTGTAACTGCTCTAAATACACTGCTCAAAAAAATGAACGGAACACTTTTTAATCAGAGTATAGCATCAAGTCAATTAAAGACCTGGGATATTGATCTGGTCAGTAAGTAGCAGAGGGGGTTGTTAATCAGTTTCAGCTGCTTTGGTGTTAATTAAATTAACCAGTGCGCAATATGGGCAACAATAAGATGACCTCCAAAACAGGAATGGTTTTACAGGTGGAGGCCACTAAAATTTTTTTCCCTACTCATCTTTTCTGACTGTTTTTCACTCATTTTGCATTTGGCTAGGGTCCGTGTCACTACTGGTAGCATGAGGCGATACCTGGACCCTATAGAGGTTCCACAGGCAGTCCAATTCGTCCAGGATGGCACATCCATATGTGCCATTGCCAGTAGGTTTACTGTGTCTCCCAGCACAGTCTCAAGTGCATGGAGGAGATTCCAGGAGACAGGCAGTTACTCTAGGAGCACTGGGCAGGGCCGTAGAGGTCCTTAACCCATCAGCAGGACCAGTATCTACTCCTTTGTGCAAGGAGTAACAGGATGAGCGATGCCAAAGCCCTACAAAATTCCCGCCAGCAGGCCACTGATGTGAATGTCTCTGACCAATCAGAAATGGACTTCATGAGGGTGGCCTGAGGGCCCACACTTCTCCAGTGGGCCCTGTGCTCACTGCTTGGCACCACGGTGCTCAATTGGCATTTGCCATTGAACACCAGAACAGAATTGGCAGGTCCCCCACTGGCGCCCTGTGCTTTTCACTGATGAGAGCAGATTCACCCTGAGAACATGTGACAGACGTGAAAGGGTATGCAGAAGCCATGGAGAATGTTATGCTGCCTGTAACATCATTCCGCATGACCAGTTTGGAGGTGGGTCAGTGATGGTCTGGGGAGGCATATCCATGGAAGGACACAAAGACCTCTACAGGCTAGACAATGGCACTCTGACTGCCATTAGGTATCAGAATGAAATTCTTGGACCCATTGTCAGACCCTACGCTGGTGCAGTGGGTCCTGGGTTCCACCTGGTGCACGACAATGCTGGGTCTCATGTGTCAAGAGTATGCAGCCAGTTCCTGGGGGATGAAGGAATTGATACCATTGAATGACCCCCATGCTCACCTGAACTAAATCCAATAGAACACCTCTGGGACAATATTTTTTCGGTCCATCCGACACTGCTATGTTGTACCTGAGTCTGTTCAGGAGCTCAGTAATGCTTTGGTCCAGATCCAGAATACCCCAGGACACCAACCGTCATCTGATTAGGAGCATTCCTGACCTTGTCAGGCATGCAAACAAGCACATGGGGGCCAAATAAACTATTGGGTACCATTTTGAGTTGCTGCAATTAAATTTCAGCAAAATGGACTAGCCTACTGCATATTTGTTTCACTTTGTTTTTTGGAATTCAGCCCTCTGTAGATTGATCATTTTCATTTCCATCAAACAACGTGGCAACCTTTCGTTCCTAACACATTACCCAGTCCATATTAGTATAGATATCCAGCATGCTATTTTTCCCCAATGAGATCTGATGCTTTTTCATGCGTGTTCCTTACATTTTTTTGAGCAGTGTAGTATGTGATACAACTGCTGATTGAACCTGACTTGTGAGCATCCAAAGTGGTGACATCAAAATAAAGAGAATTCCTAATTTCTTTTCAAAATTAGAACAGCCAACTTAATTTTTGTTTTCTTTATTCACCCTAAACAATGTAAGAATAATAGTTGCATATTCAATATACTGATTGAATGTAACTGTGCAAGACATGGAAGTGGATCACATAAAAAACTGACATTGGGTGTTAGGGACAAACCTGTCATTATTGTACATAAATCACTGTGGACAACAGGCATTACACCAAAGCCATAATAACAAAAATAATACTTCAAAAAGATGGTGAACTCATATCAAACAGACCTCATTGTCAGGGATGATTTACTAACCATTCGAATTACACCTAAATAGGCATAGATGACTGACCTCCAAGGGCATACTATTATGGAAAAGTTGTTTTGATTAATGTGCAGTTGATTCTCAGATCTTCAATGATAAATGTATAAGGGAGTTAAATCAAATGGAATGAACCCAATAAGGCCTATTAGGCAGCAATTTAAACATGCCAGTTTGAGGATCATTGAGGGATCAGTGAATGATACAAAATGTAATATAAACTAACCCAAATTGAATTTAACGGATAACATAGGTACCATTCTATATTAGCTATGGGTGAAAATGAAAAAGGAAATTCCACTCATGCACTTTAGTTATGTTAAGTAGAAATTGCTCCGAGTGGGTGCCATTTTTATATGGCTTTATATTTATTCAGATAGACATCGGAGGTCTTTAGCTACTATTGAGCACATCTAGCCTTCTGATATGTCCTTGCACCTTTAAGGAGTAATGGGTTACACCTGCAAAGCATACCTGTGCTTAGTGTATTCTTTGATAATGCTATAAATATCCCAAGATTGGAGCTCTATTAGACTGGGGATAGAGACCACATTTTACAGGTGCTTGGGCATGGCAGTGGAGCTTTACAAATATTTTCAAATGTACGAAACAAAAAAAACCTACTGTGTAAACGCAAATTGTTAAAGCAGTTTTGACTTTATTTTTCTTGTTGACTGCCTGGTAAGTAAGTGAGCAAGTTGCAGCATGTTGTGGCAGGCAGTAAACACACAGAGTTCAAGATATACAAGAGCAGTATATTGTAGAAAGTTCTATGAAAATACAACTAGGCCTGACAAGTTGGGACAGCCATCTGGAGCCACTTATGAACAATAACAGTGGTCTGTAGTCTTGAATGATGCCAACAGTGTGGGCATCACACAATGAGGTAAGGAGATGCAACCTGGCAGGTCCACAACCAAAGAGGAGACTTACTGAGGTGGAGATAGATCTGGTCCCTGCACTGTCTCTACACCTCTGGAACCTTTCCCTACTTTGACCACTTGCAAAATGCGTGCCAAACTCAGGGGCCAGTATCATAAATAGACACTGCTCTGACCCAAGATGGCCGCTGAGGTCACAGGGCATCAGTGTCCAATTGGACAGTTGTTTCCCTGATTACTGCAGGAAGTCATAGGGGAACTGAATTCCCCATGGCTTCCTTCCCCTCCTGCATTGCCACTTCAGTTGAGTGCCATCTACAGTGGGGAGTCCAAACTGTACCTGCCTACAAGTGTGCTAGGGTTCTTTTTGTTTTGTACAGTTCTTTGAAACACTTGAGAAAACTATTTTGGGAACACCAGGAAGGATTAATTAACCTCTGTATTTTTTGATTCCTGATGACTTCACAGTTCTTCCTGTTTGATTTCTTATTTATTATACATTATAGAGTATACAGAAAATGCAATGATACTTTTCCTGCCTCAACAGGAGAAGTTAGACTGCATTAAGGTTTTTTGTAAAAAATTGGAATTGTGGCTTTAGATCATAGTAGTTTCTACAAGAGCTATGAGAAATCAGTAGACACATGGGATTCGCAATATAAGCACTCCCGATTTTTGAGCCAAATGTATGTTAAGTATGTAAAAGCAGTCCTAGCTATAAAAAAAAGTGCTTTTCAGCCTGAGAAATTAACTTTCCGGAAGTCAGTATTATACATTTTGGGATAGGGGTGTTGCACATAATATCTCCAGTTGCAAAAAGACCATTGTACCCCTGTTCTGATGGAGGCTTGACCACTGTCTTTATTTTGTCTTAACTAACTTTGTACAGGTAACTAACTATGATGGACTGAGAGCAAAGCAGCAAAGTTTGACTAGCAGAAACCTTCCTTTCACAATATACTATTAATGGCATTTTGAAAGCATTTTGGAGATTTTTGATGTATCTAGTTAAATTTACACTCAAAACTATAATTTTGCTTTACCATTTATGTATAGATCCACAGGATCTATCATTTTCATAATCTGGTCCCAGTGATCTGCTCCAAAGGAGCAGGCTGGGCCGCAATTCAGATTAGCTTATGCATTTATGCAGACAAGGTAAAAATAAAAACTATAAAGCCGCGTACACACGGGCGGACTGTCTGGCCAACTTAGTCCGTCGAAACACATTTCAGCGGACAGTCTGCTTGTGTGTGGGCTTCAGCGGACTTTTTCAGTGTGCAGTCTGGCGGACTAAGTATTTCGGAATTTCCGTAATATTGTCCGTCGTACTTTGGTTTCAGCGGACAATCCGCTCGTGAGTAGGCTAGTTCGACGGACTAAGTATGGCGCATGCTCAGAAAGGATTTACACGGCGAAAGGTTGCATTGCTGTGTATTGGACTTCCTATTTCTAGTCCCGTCGTACGTGCTGTACACGTCATCGCGCAAACTTTCGACGGACTGTTTTGCATCCGTGTGTGGTCAAGTCCGTTCATTCGAAAGTAGGACGGACTGTCCGTCGGATTGTCGGACGGACTGTCCGTCTGATTGTCTGACGGACTAAGTTGGCCATACAGTCCGCCCGTGTGTACGCGGCTTAAGGTCTCAATCTGAAATGTAATTGAAAGGTGACTGTTTACAACACAGCACTTGCGTTAAACTTTAGTAACTAAAAAAACATGGAGACCTTATGTGTCTAGAATCAACCTTTAACTGAGGCAGGCCATATACAAATTTCTTACCCTGGTGTGTTGCAGGGATTCAGTGTTGTGCGGTGAGCAGAAAACACACAGATTCTGAGTTTGTCAGTAACAGTATATTGTCGAAAAGTTCGGCAGAAGCAACTGGCCCAGTGGGACACACACCGGATGGAGTCACTTACAACTGAGATAGCAGATGACCCATGAGATGCAGAATGGAAGATGCCGACAGCATCTGCCATGGAGGGGCAGAATGATGCCTGACCGGTCTACCCCCAAAAGGGAAGGCTTCCTGGAAGGTAGGCATAGTCTTTGAATTTTCTCTACACCGCTGGAACCTTTCCCTTTCTCTATTATTGTCTCTGACAGAGAAGGTCCCTTTCCCTACACTAGACATTCACAAAAAGTATGCCAAGCATGGGAGCTGGAGTCTTAAATAGACTCTGCTTGACCCAAGATGGCCACCAGAATCACATGGGGTGCCAGAATCTAGTCAGATAGCTACCTCCCTGTGACCGAGAAAAACATTGAAGAACCAAGTTCCTCTCAACTTGCCCGAAGAGCGCCACCTGCAGTGGCAAATACAGACTGTACCTACCTACTAACGAGCTGTTAGAATTTAACTCAGAGCACACATAGCAGCAATGAAAATGTCACCAAAAGGCAGAATCAAACATTTTGGTGGCTGCTAGAGAACTTAATCAGCAGAAAATTTTATGCGGGGATACTGGACATTGGATTCCTTCACCACAGATATCCCTAGGTTCCCAGATATCCTCTGCTTTCATCTCTGTACCATACCATATCTAAGCAGTTATGTCACATGCCTCTAATGTAACACTATTGGCCTTGTTTAAGCCTATCTACATGCGTTATAGCTGTTAAAATTTCACAGTCCATACTCCCATCACACACATTCCTGGAATAAGCTCTTAGAATACTGGGTGCTGTAGTGTCAGCCAGCTGGATACTGGAACCTATATGATATGTAGATATTCGCTAGCACACCAAGGATCATCAATTTCGTCAGGCATGTGGCAAAGGAGTCCTGCTTGGCTCTGAACCGTTGCACTACACCGGTTTGTGATGTGATCATTCTTTGAATAAAAAAACATTTGGATGAAATTGCTGATCCGTGGTGTGCTGGCATATATCTACATATAGTTGACAGCACATTTTAATGTATAAATACCCTTTGGGATTGATCCAATAAATTTTTAGGAAGCCAACAGGTTTGTAGATTACGCAAGCATTTGTCTAAAACTGTGAAATCAATGGACAATTATATAAAAAAGATGTAGAAGGGCTATGTGGTTTGTACAATTGTTTTTTAACTCTCTTTATAATGTAGCACTTACCCCTTAAGGAGCGGCTGATTTAATTGGGCTTACCGTTACCCGAGGTAGATGGCCCAAGAACTGCAGAGACTGACGCCAGATCCACTTAAGGGATTTTTATTTGCAAAAGAATAAACAAAACACAGTCTCTCAAAGTAGGGTTAGAGGGTTTTAGGTAGGAAAGTCCAGGTACTCTTGAACTAAATCAACAGACAAAAAAGTCTCTCACATTAGGAAATCCAGAAAATAGCCATTCACAACTGGATCCTCACCCTTATCGGATAGTCCTTCTCTCACTAGGCCTAGTAGCCGATAGAGTGCTTAAATCAAACAAAGTCTCTGCCACAGACTTGCTGTAGAACACTTGAATAAAGTCTCTGCCACAAACTTGTTATAGAACACTTGAATAAAACTGAAAGATGTAGGCAACTCAGAAAACCCTCATATGGTACCAGTATCTTGCAGCTGGTCCAGCGATACCACACGGGACTAGATTCGCTTGGGGTCTTTCAACTTAGCCTCCAAGCTCCTGCTGAGAAGCCAACCGTTGCGTGGCCTTCTCCCGAAGAGTCCTTCCCTGGATGCTTTCACAGTTGCTGGGCCTCTCCACAACTGGTCAAGCGACTAAAGAAACCCTTGCCAATTGGCTGAGACACCCCATCTAACCATAGTCTGACCTTGCTACACCCCTGCCAATCTAATGCCACCAGCAAGCAACACCTGGTGACAGAAGAGAGAAGGTACAGTAATCCAGAGTTAGAGAGGAATTAGTGGATCTTCTAACAATCAAGCAGAATGGCTTGTAGAATCCTGACTTAGATGGGGGAGGGAGCCTGTTTGAAGTCTAATAATTTGTTACTAGTGAAGTGGAGGGATTCATAGAATGTTTTCATTCTGTCCTCGCTTCACGCAGACACAGCAGTGCAAATTCCTACGGCGACTGGTGTTGTGGAGAAATCCCTCTGTGTCCATGAATACAACCTTAACATGGGAGGAGTGGACCTCAATGACCAGTTGTTGGCGCCATACAGAATTGTCCGTAAGGCCAGATGCTGGTACAAAAAAGTGTCTGTTTATTTATTTCAATTAGCTTTGCTGAATGCTTTTGTGCTATACAAAGATTCAGGATGGACTGGATCCTTCCTTAAATTCCAGGAAGAGATCGTCAGAGCCCTTCTGTTTCCAGACGGTGCTCTTGCCCAACTTCCCAACACAACGCAAATGCAGTGAGCTGGCAGCATGAGAGGCATTTTCCTTATGTCCTCCCTGGTACCCCTACCCAAAGAACACCCCAAAGAAGATGTCGTATCTGCCGCAAACGCGGATTTAGGCGTGACACCCGTGACCCTCCTGTCCTGACCAGCCTGGTCTCTGCATTGGTGAATGTTTCAAATGCTACCACACACTAATTGAGTATTAGCATAGGGTACAGCACCACACAGTCCTAGACACACTAACACAGGGTTTCGGGGTCTCGAAAGATTTGATGGCCATAACATTTTGAGAGACCCTAATCTGCAATGTTCAGTTTACACTTTTTATTAAAGTGAAAAAAGTGAAGAAAAAAAACCCACAAAAACAAAAACATACTGATGGCTAACTGCTTCCTCGCTAGAGGAGTGTGTACTAGTGTGGGAGGGACATCAGACTTTCCACTCCTTAGAGGGCAGGGCCGGATGTGAATGGCTCTATGTTCTCTGTATAACATGTGGGTCCCAAGACGGGAAATTTATGAAATAATATGTATCAATTCATAACAAACAATACTAGAAAGTTATCTGATTTCTCCACAAGGGTTATAAATATATAGAGTGGTGGTGTCATGTACCTGACTGTGGAGCCTGAGATGATGAGGGTGGCCTCTTGCACAATTCCCATCCAAGCACCCGTGGTAGTGGAGACAGGGACTGCAATTGCAGTGGAAGGTTGCAGGTGTCTGGCAGCTGTAGGAGTGAGCTGTAGTTTGAATACATAGATGTCCTTTCAGTAGTGGTGGGAAATATGGTCATAAGCCTTTTTCAGTGGGAGCCAGGCAGAAAGGTGCAGAATCAGGATCAGTTTCAAAGTTGGGAACAGGCAGAAGTGGGTAACGCACTGGTGGTGGTGTAGCAAATCAGGAGGAAGAGACGTGGTCATAATTCCAAGCCGGGTTCGGTAACATAAGCAAGAAGCAGCTATAGCAAGCAGGGGTGATCCAAGAGAGGTGTCAGACGAACAAGGTTAGCAGACATGGATTAGAATAAGGAAAACAGGAACAAAAGCAGAAGACAATCCAGTATTGAAGGCGGGCAGACTCTCAGATTAAATAGGCTGCTGGGTGGCAGAATCTGTGGATGCGTGTGGCACACCTACGTGTTGGGCTTCTGAGCTTGTGACTCTACACATGCGCATTAGAATTAGCACTTTCTGAATGGGAATTAGCAGCTGCTGAACGGGAATGAGCACTTACTGCATGGGAATGAGCACCTGCTGCACAAGATCCCTGACAGGTGGCATGAACCGTTTCATATTTATATGCCTGCTAGGACCAAGTCCATCTGCTGGTGACACTATGGTGCTCTGGGCGGAAAGCTGAATTTTTAGGCTGCTTTCACACTGGGGCGGGTGTTGACAATAAAACACAGCTGGTTTTAGCAGCGCTTTACCATAGTTTTAGCAGCGCTATTCGGCCGCTAGCAGGGTGCTTTTAGCGGCCGAATATAGGGTTAAATGCGCCCGTTTTGCAGGCCCTTTCCGCAGCAGTGGCCATTCATTTCAGTGGGCAGGAGCGGTGGAGGAGTGGTGTATACACTGCTCCTCCACTGCCCCAAACATGCTGCTTGCAGGACTTTTTTACCGTCTTGCCAGCACTGTGTCCCAGTGTGAAAGCACTCTGGCTTTCACACTGGGACTGCAGGGGCATTTCACAGGCACTTTACAGGCACTATTTTTAGCCCAAAAGTGCCTGGAAAAAAGCCTCAGTGTTAAAGGGGTCTAAAGCTGGCCATACACCATACAATTTTCTTATTCAATTTTCTTTAGATTTACCTTCAACTATGTAGTACAAGGCCTGCCTGATTGCATACAACTTAAAAGTGTTTAGGTTTGACCTCCTGTTATATGGTTTTGGCAAATCTACAGAAAAGTTGTACAAGAAAATTGTATAATGTATGGCCAGCCTTAGTGTCCACCAGCAGATGTCTCCAAGCAGCCAGCAGGCTTCAGTGATCAGGTCCACCTGGCCACGCCTGCTGGGCGGGTACTTAAGTCCCACCTTTGCTACTGCTCCGTGCCTCAGTGTTGCGGCTGCTCCTGCCTTGTATGCTGTTAACTGTGCTGCTGCCAGACTCTGTTGTCATTCAATCTTGATCTTGCCCTGATCCCAGTTCCCTGCTGTCTTGTTCCCTTCTGTTCCTTTCCCAAATTTTGTTTGTCCCTTCCCATCTGCTCCCTGCTCTTCCAGTTTTCCCCTGCCGTGCTTGTATTTTATTTTTGTATATACTGTATGTATATATATATATATATATATATATATATATATATATATATATATATGCACACACACACACACACATATATATATATATATTTATATATATTTAGGTTGATGGTTATGCATTTGGTATTTCGTTTTAATTCACGTTTATTGTTTGCTGGTGTGTGGTTATCTTTCATTGACTGTAAATAAATCTCACTTTAAAGATATGTATACATGGTCTGTTCCCAGTCTTCTTGGTGTAGCTACATGTATATGATCTCCCAGCTACTAAATTCTGACAATGCATCTTTGTTACACAAAAACGTGTTTTTCCTATTACGGTAATCTGTTTGTGTGTGTGTGTGTTTTTTTATGCCACACTATTTTAAGCCTTAGCATTAAAAGCACTTTGCCACTCAGTAAGAAACACAGAAACAAAGATAAAATATAACCAGCCCAAGAAGCCTGAAAAAGAATAACATTAACAGATTTCCCAACTGGTATGTTTAACATGCAGGTCAAAAAATAATATGGGAATAAGATCCGCAATCGCAGTTTAAATTTATTTTTATCCTTAAACAAAATTACTTCTGAGCAAAGAATGACTTAAGAACTCCAACAATGCCTTGATTCATTTAAAAATTGTGCTAAACAAATCCTTTCCCTCAAATCATATTTGTACAACACACAATGATTATTAAATAAATTGACATTTAAACCTATTACAGCCTAAACCCATCTTTTACAGAGTTATGCAAAGCATTAAGTTAACATTTACCAGGGCGTTTATTCACACATGGTAAAGAGATCAAAATTAAATCCTTTATTTCATATTCAGATCTTGTTGGGTCAGCACAGAAAAAACACATTTTTTTCAGATTAAAAAAATAATAAATCCTTGCTGAAATCTAAAAAAATAATAATTAAATGATAGGGTCTTTTTTTTTTTTATCAGCTCAATGTTGAAGCTGATCCAGTGATCTTTTATTGAATACATGCACCTTTGCCCTGGAGGTCAGTGTATGTGTGTGATAAGGAGAGGTCACAGTTCATATTAAAGTACTGACATGAAACCTTCATGTGTAATTCCCTGGTAACCAATGTCCAGCCAAGCTCATGGAGGTGTTTGATACTTTGTTGTTTTATGCAGGTGTACTATTATGTATACTGTATGTACAGTATTTGTGAATTAACCTGGGGATTGCAAGCCACAAATGATAAATAATAGATACAGAAAATTAATAAATAATTAGTAATAAAAAAATATGTAGTATCAAATCTGCGAATGTATTCATTTACCTGTTTTTTTTCCTTCTTTAAAATATATTATTTATTTGTTAGAATTAGATGTAATCTGTTATTTTCTATGTTATGAATTTATGCCATTGTTTTTAAAATAAATATTTTTTCTAAATTGTATTTGTTGTTTTCATATTTTTTAGATATGTAATAAAATTGTAGCTACAGTACATCAGGGGCGTTTTATGAAATCAGTGGGCCTGTGTGCAAAATTATAAGCTGGGCCAGAACAAACTGATGAGCCAATGGCTGTGAGCACTGATTGGATGCTGGTTTTCCAAGTATGTCCCTTCTACAAAAGGACACAATAGAAATCTCTCCTATGCTCGCATGTCTAGTTCCTCAGTACGTGTGTGACGTATGTATGTGACCAGCCTCATACAGTAATGCCTGCCATCTTGCAGCCCTCCTCAAAATAATGGGTATTCATAAGCTAGAGGAGAAAAGAAAAGAAGGAGGGCGCATCGACCTAGTGCGTTACCACTGGTAAAGCTTTATTAAAGCATAAAACAGCAAAGTATATACTCCCAAACGAGTATGATAGAAGGTATAAATAATTGAGCAGATTCACTGTTCTGAACACCAACAAACCAGAATCTGACATCGAGTGGATGGAACGATACCTCAAGATGGCTGACGCGTTTCAGGGGAGAACCCCTTTCCTCAGAGCCTAAACGGGCAATGGTTTTTCACATCTGCTCAAATCTGCTCAATTGTTTATGCCTTCTATCAATGCTTGTTTGTGAGTATATACTTTGCTGTTATATGCTTTAACCCCCCAAGCAATAATCCCAAGTCTGGCTTGGGTTAGGAATTTACTGATAGGAGCGGTAACCCCCGAGCCAGACTCGGGATCGCATCGCTGGATGCAGGGGAGGACACAGTGAGACTTACTTACCTTGTCCCCTGGATCCAGCGATGTCCTCCGCGCTGTGTGATCGAGTTGTCCTCCGCTCGATTCACAGTGCCGAATGCCGCCGAGCTCTGTTCCCTGCGGCGTTACGGCACACGGGAGCAGAGAATGGCGGCAAATTTAAAAAAGTAAAAAGACACAAAACACACACAGCACTGTAATCTTACAGATTACAGTGCTGCATTACAAAATACACATCCCCTTTGTCCCTAGTGGTCTGTGCAATGCCCTGCATGCGCTTTTATATTATAAATACTGTTTTTTTCTGCCTTTAATTTGGAGATTGTCCTTAGCAACCAAAACGTGTCCCTTTTTCAGTGTTTTAGGATTTAATTACATTATTGAATAATTTTTATTATTCTTTATTATATTATAAACTTTATCATACCCGGGATGTCTGCTAGACTCTGGTTTGAAGAGATTTAAGAGCGTTATTCCTAAGAATTACAGGACTACAAAATAAAACGCCAGATTTCCATGCAAAATAATTGTACCGCTTTCAGCACCTAATTCCAGACTGAATCATACCGCCAGGGAGGTTAATAAGCTTTACCAATGGTAATGCACTAGGTCAGTGCGCCCTCCTTCTTTTCTTTTTTCCCTTCTACAAAAGGGACATTAGACCGGCTTCTTTTGGAAAAACAGATGTAAACGATGAATGCCGGGTTGATATTCAGCCCGTGTGTACCCAGTCTTAGCCCATTTACTAAGCTCTAGAGTAGGGGTCTCCAAACTTTCTAAACAAAGGGCCAGTTTAGTGTCCTTTTGGTTTTAGGGGGGCCAGACTGTGGCCAGTGGGAGTAGAAACATTCCCAGTGTCAGTAAATTATGTCCCATCATTGATTTTAGAGGGAGGAAAAGCCCCCGATTATTGGTATCAGTTGGAGGAATATTGCCCCATCGATGGCCACACTTTGGAGATCACTGCTTTAGAGCAACTCCACTTGAAAAGTGCATAGTCTTTAGTAAATTCCTTTGTCTGAACCTACCTTACAGAAGAATTTCACTAGAATAGTCAGGAATTGCTTACTTATCAGCAATTCCTTCCTTGTTAAGACAATGAACACTTTGGTTGGTCATACAGTATGTATTGCACAATATAGTGTGTATATAATGAAGCAGTGTGAAATGCACAATACATGTATAGTGTATAAAGTGCAGGAGTGTGTAATGTACAACATAGTGTATGTACTGCAAGAATGTCTTGTACAACATAGTATATATAGTGCAGGGGTGTGTAATGTACAATATAGTGTATATAGTGCAGCAGGGTATGGTGTACATGGTGCAGGAGTCTGTAATGTACAATATAGTGTATATAGTGCAGTAGGGTATGGTGTACATGGTGCAGGAGTCTGTAATGTACAATATAGTGTATAAAATGCTGGAGTGTGTAAAGTACAATATATAGTGCAGTACGGTACAGTGCATATGGTGCTGAGTCTGTAATGTAAAATATAGGGCAGTGTACAGGAGTTACATAGGACACAGTAAGAAGGGGCAAGAGGGCATACTATGTGGGGGCACAGGAAGGTACATTACATGGGGACACAGCAAGGTGCATTTCATGGGGGGTTTAGCAGGGTACATTACACGGTGGTCACAGGAGGGTACATTACATAAAGACAAGGCAGGGAACACTATATTGGGGCACATTATATGAGAGGCAGCAGTCTGTCCCCCAGTACAATCATTACACACACACTCCTCAACCCGTCAGTCATTTTCAACGGTCTAACTTTGGTAAGCCTAAATTTTGTAAAATGTCAGGGAATGTCGGAGAATATAATATTTTCATGCACTAAATGCAGTTGTGTAATGGATTGCAGAAGGCTAATATCATACATAATAAAAATAAAAGGGACTTTTTGCATTGACTGGATTTTCTCTACTAAATGGCATAACATTTGGTAAAAATACGAATGGGAAAGAAAACTAGGCAGCCATGAATTACTAATTAATTCTCATCTAATATGCACCGTGTAAAACAACACAGGGGTCCTCCAGCATCAATTATATCACTTAACACTGAGTTTTCAGTTTAAGGTGTTAGATGCCATTAAACTATGAAGTCAAAAATTAAACCCCCTCTTTAGGTTTTGACCTGCTTTTAGTCACTACCCTTCAAAAATAATGGATTGGTTTTGTCAGACATAGAGAAAGGTTATGGTGAGAAGAGATAAAATGAATAAAAAAAAACTCGACTGAAATAGTACATATAGATCTTTCTTAAAATATTCAAGTTTCTTTCCAACACATATCCCAAAAAGAAGGATTAATCCTTATTTTTTATACATTGCAATGGTGATGGTTAAAGTGGTATTAAACCCAAAGACAAAAAAATGTATGTATTTAATCTGACCAATCATTAGATGTGGTGGCTGCATTGGTTTTCTTTTTTTTCTTTAAGCCTAGTGCACATTTTCATTTTTTTTTTTCGTTCAGCCCAGTGGATTGAACGAAAAAAATACTGACAGCTCTGGTCTGAGCGGCTCTACTAACAATCCAATGTTAGTACAGCGATCTCCCCCACTGAGCTATTGTGTCCTGACAGGAGGATACCCCCGTGCAAGAACACTCTGGTCAACACTCTCAGCCATTGGCTGAAAGTGCTGATTAATTGGCTGCTGATTTTCCAGCAAGCTTGTCTGAATGTCCAACTTCTTTTGGACCAGCTGCCATACACATGGGCCAAATGTCGGCTGGCCTTTATTAAAGTGGGTGATGTTGCCCGGCATTCGGCCTGTGTGTACTAGGCTTGAAGTGTATGTAAACCCTCACCTTGTAAAACAACCCATTTAGTTTAACCGCTTCCCGACCGGCGCACAACGAGGAACGTTCCTTTAAATGTGCCGCCGTGCCATCGCGTGTGTTTGTGAGTTTTTTCAAAATTTACGCTTTTTTTGTTTATAGCGCAAAAAAACAAAAAACACAGGGGTGATCAAATACCAACAAAAGAAAGCTCTATTTGTGGGAAAAAAAGGACGTCAATTTTGTTTGGGAGTCACATCGCATGACCACGCAATTGTCAGTTAAAGCGACGCAGTGCCGAATTGCAAAAAGTGGTCTGGTCTTAAGCCAGCAAAATGGTCTGGTCTAGAAGTGGTTACAATAGAAATAAAAGGCAAAACATTTTTGTATAGATATAAAAAAAACATTATAAATACCTTTTTGTTCTTTTTTTATAAGTGATCACTTCCCTTTGTTCTCAGCTGCGTAAGAGCTGGGGGGGAAGCAGCAGCACACTGAGGTTCCCAGTGAATGGCTGTGCAGCGCGGGCATATCAGGTTATGTCTTAGCAATTAGGAAACAGGCATAGCTAGGGAACTGACCATAGGATGTTCTCCTGCTTAGTGTGGTCACTTTTTAATAGGAAAGCAGAAAGACTAGCCGGAACCCCAAGGATTTCACATAAAGGAAGCAATACAATAAGAACAGGATATGTTTTTTTATACACATATTAGGAACATGAAATGTTGGGGGTAACAAACACTTTAAGGCTCTTTCCCCTCTGTTTTCACTTATTGATCTGGCCAGTAACCCGCCACCTGTATTAGACTGCTCCTACCTAGGATTCAATGAGCACAGCGACACCTTTGGACAGCAGTATTGTCAGTCTGGGGGTAGGGGAGTGTTAGGTGTATTAGCAGATTTAGTTACATTACCGAATTAAAGCAATTTATTTTATTTTTTTTGGGGGGGGGGGGGGTAAAGGTTATACAACCATCAAATCTAGGAATTATTAAGCTGCAATATAATAAATGTTCTCCTTTGGGTTAAGACCCCTTTCACACTGGAGCGTTTTGCAGGTGCTATAGTGTTAAAAATAGCGCCTGCAAACCACCCTAAAACAGCTGCTCCATTCACTCCAGTGTGAAAGCCCAAGGGCTTTCACATTGGAGCAGTGCGCTGGCAGGGCGTCAGAAAAAGTCCTGCCAGCAGATTCTTTGGAGCGGTGAAGGAGTGGTGAACTTACCGCTCCTCCAAGGCTGCTCCCCATGGCTGCTCCCCATTGAAAACAATGGGGCAGCGCTGTGATACCGCCAGCAAAAAGCCGATCCGGCGACATTTTGCGGGTGGATATAACCCCTTTACGGCCACTAGTGGGGGGGTTAAAACCAACCCGCTAGCAGACAAATAGTGCAGCTAAAACGACGGTAAAGGGGGGCAAAAAATATCCACTGAATTTACTGCTGACGCCGGTGGCGGCTCAGTGTGAAAGGTGTCTTAATCCCACTTTAACAAGCTTGAAACACCTGTAAACAATTAGCAATAAATGGCTGTATTTGTCCTAAAGTCCAGTACAGTGGTTCTTTATGTGCAGTTGGCAGTTGGGGCAAAAAGGAATTACTTGCATGACTCTGCCCACTGTCTTGAAATATAATATAATATCCTTATTTTTGGTATAAGCAATGGATTAACCGCTTCAGCCCCGGAAGATTTTACCCCCTTCTTGACCAGAGTACTTTTTGCGATTCGGCACTGTGTTGCTTTAACTGACAATTGCACGGTTGTGCGACGTTGCACCCAAACAATATTAACGTCCTTTTTTTCCCACAAATAGAGCTTTCTTTTGGTGGTATTTGATCACCTCTGCGGTTTTAATTTTTTGTGCTATAAACAAAAAAAGAGCGACAATTTTGAAAAAGACGCAATATTTTTTACTTTTTGCTATAATAAATATCCCCTAAAAATTTATAAAAATACGATTTATTTTCCTCAGTTTAGTATTAGTTTATGTATTCTTCTACATATTTTTGGTAAAAAAAAATGCAATAAGCGTATATTGCTAGTTATAGCATCTACAAAATAGGGGATAGTTTTATGGCATTTTTATTATGATTTTTGTTTTTTTTTATCAGGACTGCGACGCTGTGTTGGATACGTCGGACAATTTCGACACATTTTAGGGACCATTGGCATTTTTACAGTGATCAGTGCTATAAAAATGCATTGATTACTGTAAAAATGGCACTGGCAGTGAAGGGGTTAACACTAGGGGGTGATCAAGGAGTTAATGTGTTCCCTAGTGTGTGTTCTAACTGAAGGGGGGAGTGGTCTGTGTAGGGGAAGAGATAGAACCCTGTTCGGAAACGGTGTGTTTACACACACAGATGCTGGTTCTCCATGTGCCCCGATCGATCGCGGGAGCCCGGCGGTGATCGCGATCACCAGGCACTCACATCAGCTCCATGGGGGAGCAGGGGGCGCACGCACGCCCCTAGTGGCCACAGGGCGAAGCGACGTTACATAACGTCGCTTCGCCCAGCCGAGCCATTCTGCAGCAGTGCAACTGCTATAAATGCTCTACTGTACTTTGCAGACATGTAAATGTGTTCAGTAAGGCAATGTGGTTAGCAAATATCAAATTGTCAGTGTAGCAACTGATTGCAAGCAATGTACTGTGGTCCAGGTCATGTTAGAGATGATTTCTCATGGGTTTCTATGAGTTGCTACACCTCACATCTACAATTTAAAGTGTTTTAAATTATTAATGTATTAAAATATTAATGTATTAAAAATCATGTTATATTGAAGTAAAAGGTACGTTGTGTATATATTCTTTTTGATGCTGTATACAGTTTTATTGTAAACAATTTTACGATATTGTAGTTACAATGTAAAAAATATATTTTTTCTTTTTTTGTCAGGTAAATACTGTAAAAAAATATTGCATATAATGATCTTTTTTTCCATTTTCTGGGCTTAATATGAATGTCTTGAAAAGAAAATGCTTGTTGTTTACTAAGTTGAACAGCTCAAGCTTAACTTACTCACATGGCGGAATGATCAAAGGATTGAGGCTCATTACCATGTTCTCTCTCTTTCTGATTGCTCCCTACAGACTTTTAGTTAAAAGCCATTGGGGGTTATTTACTAAAGGAAAATCCACTTTGCACTGCAAGTGCACTTGGAAGGGAAGTCGCTGTAGATCTGAGGGGGACATGCAAGGAAAATAAAAAACAGCATTTTAGCTTGCACACAATTGGATGATAAAATCAGCAGAGCTTCCACTCATTTCAGATCTACCCCTTAGATTTAGAGTGAGTGCAGTGCAAAGTGGATTTGCCTTTAGTAAATAACTCCCCATTGTGTTTATTTACTAAAGGCAAATAGGCTGTTCATTTTGCAAGAGAGCTTTTCCTTTAACTTAGTGAAAATTTTCCTTGCAAAGGTTAACAGGGCCTTACCTCATTCACTAAGCTAAGGGGAAATTTCCTTGCAAAGTGAAAATTCACTTGCAAAATGAACAGCCTATTTGCCTTTACACATCAACCCTAGTCTGAAAGTAAAGAGCTCCTGGTAGCATTCTCTTTGGGATCATTAACACCAGTATCATGTGTGCCCACTGTATTAAATGTTTACAAAACAAAGATTTTATATAAAATGTAAAAAAAAATAATAATAATAAAAATTTGTTTAAAAACGTATAAACCGTAGCCACCCTGGTGGTATGATTATGTCAGATTTTTGCATCTCAGAGTGGTACAATTGTTTTGCATAGGAATTTGGCGTTTTATATTGTAGGCCTGTAATTCTTAGTAATAACTCACTTAAATCTGTCCAAACAAGAGTCTAGTGGATATCCCAGGTATGATAAAGTTTGAAACACAAAATCATAAATTATAATATAATAAATAAATATAAATAATTATAAAAAAATAATAATATAATAATAATAAAATGAATTTCCCCACGATTCACTATTGCTCAATTCTGCAAGTATTGTAATTTGCTATCGCTGTTTTCTAGCTGGTCTAAAACCACTTTTGACGTAAAGGGACACTTTTTTTTTTAATTTGCCACCGTGCTCCACCCCTGCGCGGGTCTCGCAGGGGATGGAGCCCAATACACAGAGGCATTGGGCGGAGGACACGGGGGGGGGGGGGGGGGGGGCATCGCAGGATCCCTGGGACAAAGTAAGTAACCTGCACCAGGATCCTTCAATGCAATCCCAAGGTGGTGTGGCTCGGGGTTACCGCTAATGCTACTGAAATTTAACCCCGAGCCACACTCGGGAAAACAGCCAGGGAGGTTTAAGAAATAAGTCAATTGACCCAAAACAACTCTAGCTTCCCATTCAAGGTACATTAAAGCAATAACTTAATGTATTTCATGCGGGAGCTAAAGTTTACCTACACAGGACTTTTTTAAATCCAGAGATTTTTTTTTCTGAAAGCATAGACCATGGCGAATAAAAAAGCAGTAGTTCCAATGTTTTATGTCACAACATATTTGTGCAGTGGTTTATCAAGGTCAAAATGTATTTTGTAGGCAATCCCAATATGTGTGTTTGCTTGTGCATATGGGCATGGTTGGGATGGCCTAAACGTTTTGGGGGGTGGGGTTGAAGTACTTTATTAAAGAACTTTTTACACTTTTTAAATCTAAAGCTTTACTTATATCACATAGGGGACCAAATATCCACTGGAAATTATATAATGCACATGGCTTCTGGGTTCTTACTATATAGGGCAGGGATATGCAATTAGCGGACTTCCAGCTGTTGCAGAACTACAAGTCCCATGAGGCATAGCAAGATTCTGACAGCCACAAGCATGACACCCAGAGGCAGAGGCATGATGGGACTTGTAGTTTTGCAACAGCTGGAGGTCCGCTAATTGCATATCCCTGATATAGGGAAAATCAGTGAAAAGACATTTATTGGTCTCCCTCTACCAGGCGGTACACACAATGGAGTTTCCAAGCCTGAATGTTGCAGAATGAAGCCTGAAAAACATGAAGGGAGGGAATCACACAAGGGTATCTTGGAGGTGGGTGTACCAGGAGTGTATGGAAATGACTGGGTGACTGTACAACCACTGGATTGCTTCCTTCTGACAGATAGTTGGTTTGTGAAATATACATGCATTTCTGGCTACTGTAGCAGACTTGCAATGGTGGTGGCAAAAGGGTTCAAGACCCTTGGTAATGTTGATGCTTTCCTTTTACTATCCAAGCTATAGAGTTTGTATAGCCTAGGTTCCTATGAATAGATGCTGTAGCTCTGCCTAAAAATCTTGAGTTATTTATTTGCATTTAAGTTTTACAAAACTGACATGCTCTTTAACCCTTCCATGACCAGAGTTTCTTGAAATTTAGATGCTCAAACCAAGTCTAAAAAGCAATAAAAAACAAAAACTAATGCCGCGTACACACGATCGGAATTCTTGTCGGAAAAAGCTCTGATGGTTTTCTCAACGGAATTCGGACGGAATTCCGACGGAATTCCGCTCAAGCTGTCTTGCCTACACATGGTCACGCCAAATTTCGATCGTATATAACGCGGTGACGTACAACACGTACGACGGGACTAGAAAAAGGAAGTTCAACAGCCAGTAGCCAATAGCTTCTGTCTCGTAGTTGAATCTGAGCATGCGTGATTTTTGGCATGTCGGAGTTGCATACACACGATCGGAATTTCTGATAGAAAGTTTTTCCGTCGGGAAAATTGAGAACATGCTATCAATTTTTGGCTGGGGGAAATTCGGACAGCTAAATTCCGATGAAGCATACACATGGTTACATTTGCCGATGAAAAGCTCACATCGCTCTTTTTCGTGTGTACGCGGTACTACAGTAACTTTTTCTCTCTTCACTGACCTTTAGGTTCCAAAAATATTTTGGATACTTTGGATAACATTTGCGCTGTCTGCTTTAGCATCATTTACATTTTGCCTCATTTCTGTCCACCCAGACCTAGTTTGATGTAAAATTAATGTTACACAATTTACGCAAACACATTATTTTCTCTTGTGTGTGTTCAAAGTAATGTTGAACAATGTAAATCTCTGTAAGTTCTCTTAGGCCGCGTACACACGGGCGGACTGTTTGCCCAACTTTGTCCGCTGAACAGTGTTTGGGCGGACAGTCCGCTCGTGTGTGGGCTTTCAGCGGACAGTTTCAGCGGACAGTTTGACGAACAAGGTTTTTCGGAAATTCCGTAAAACTGTCCGCTGAAACAAGGTTTCAGCGAACAGTCCGCTCGTGTGTAGGCTTGTTCGTCAAACAAAGTTGCGCGCATGCTCAGAAAGGATTTTCACGCCGAAAGTTATAATGCAGTGTATAGGACGTCGTATTTTTCGTCCCGTCGTACGTGCCGTTCACGTCATCGCGCACGGTTTCAGCAAACTGTTCGTTCGTCGTGTGTGGCCATGTCCGTCCATGCTAATTTTGAGCGGACTGTTTGCCGAAACTGTTTGACGGACAAAGTTGGGCGAACAGTCCGCCCGTGTGTACGCGGCCTTACACTGCAAAGTGAACATTTAATGTTTAACGTTACCATTCTGCTACATTATATATGGCCTGGTTAACACTATTGGTTGTGGGAATCGCACCTGTTCCCATACTTGCAACCACCCACAGCCAAAATGAGCTGCTCTTTAAAAACACACAGGGCTGCCATAAATTATTAGTGGCATCCCCACGCATCTAAAAATAAGCGAGTTTGTGGGTGCGGGAACAGCCGAGAAATCACAAACGCACTGTAAAGCCTCGTACACATGACCGGATTGTTGGCCAACAAAACCGTGGACTTTTGTCCGAAGGACGTTGGCCCAAACTTGTCTTGCATACAAACAGCACACAATTGTTGGCCAACAATCATGAACGTAGTGACGTACTAGATATGGTACATGGTTTTTCAGCTCTTTAGCATCACCCTTTGGGCTCCTTCTGCTAATTTCTTATTAGTAGAAGTTTGGTGAGTGTTGATTCGCGCTTTTCATTTTGCGCT
Organism: Lithobates pipiens; assembly: GCF_037356315.1. NCBI lineage: Eukaryota > Metazoa > Chordata > Amphibia > Anura > Ranidae > Lithobates > Lithobates pipiens. Next base: position 237,291,504 of record NW_027507785.1, on the reverse strand, counting down.
TTTCATTTCATGCTTTCAGTTAGTTTCTGAACGGCTGTTCGTCAACCAGACATGCTGCGGAATCGGAGGAGATAACGTTTATTATTGGCCTTAGAGTTATTGCTTTGACATTATTTTTTTGGTTGAATAATGATTTCATTTGTTATATTTTCTATATTTTAGGATGTGTAGAATGCACTTTTAGGTAAGTTCTATTGGCAGATAGCATGTCTAATTGTATTTGTTTTCTTTTCTTAATGTACAATAAAATAAATGTGGAGAATAATATTTGGCTATGTGTTTTACTTCAAATGACAGTTTGGGAGTAGGCAGTTACATTTAAATAAATACAATGTAAAATTGACAAGGGACACCAACATAGTTGTATCTTTGATTTTAAAACCTACAGAATAATGGTGTTGTGGTAACTTGCCCCAAAAAAATAAATAAAGAAAAAGCCTTTGAAAATTTGTTTGCAATAACTCCATCAGTATCACCAGCAAAGCAGCTTCATTATTATTCCATTAAAGAAGAAGAGAATATGCGCTGCATTTTGGGATTTCATAATTTGCCATGTCACGAATGTTAATTCTCCATTACGAATACTAGTTTAGTTTACCGCTTCTGGCTCGTCCTTGCTTCCGAGCATGCGTGTTCGTACTTTGGAACTTTTATCCAACTTTTTTCCCGGCGCGTACACACGCTCAGAAAATCCGACAACAGACATTTGTCCACGGGAAATTTTAAAACCTGCTATCCAACATTTGTCTGCAGAAAATCAGAAAATTGTCCGATGGAGCCTACACATGGTCGGATTTTCCGCCAACAGCCTGTTATCACACATTTCCCATCAGAAAATCTGATTGTGTGTACGAGGCTTAAGATTTTTCCTGCCTCTATACTTTAAAACTGGTGCAAAAATGTTTTTTTGTGTATGAAACGCAAGCACAGGAACCCATTGTAATGAATGAGCTGCTGTGCCCATGCAAATGTGGTTCGGAGAGCCACAATAGTGTAAACCAGGCCTAAAAGTTCAATTTACACACGATATGCTTTAGTGAAAAGCTTTGCCAGTTATATATTATTGTAAATATCTGGGGAAAATCACATAAAAGTGGTGTTTTGAAAACATACCAGAAAGTATATTTTTCTAACTATTTCCTATATTAATCTAATTAAATCAGAGGAAACAAAAATATAGATATCCAAATCTGCTATTGAATCAAAGTCCTATCTGTAACCCCCTTGCCCCCCTCCCCCCAAAAAAGGTTTGATATATAAGGGTAGACCAGAAAAGGTAAACATTTTGGATAGAGTGATGAGGATGAGAAGGTTTTTATTGCTGTCAGTGCTGGTGAGAGTCATTCTCTCTATTTGTTAAAGTGACCATTGTCACCTGAGCAGAAAGTGATGGGAAATACAAACTTTAAGCCCTTGTACACACGGTCGGAGATTCCGTCGGAATGTTTCCTATCGGACCGTTTTGTCGGATATTCCGATTGTGTGTGGTCTGCATCGGACTGTTTCCGTCGGAATATCCGACGGACCAACTTTTCCAACTTGCCAGTAAAATTTTCCCGACAAAATGCTCCTATCGGACATACTCCGATCCTGTGTAGCCTACTCCGACGGAAAAGTGCCACGCATGCTCAGATCAAATTCCTAGACCAAAACTATTGACTACTAGCCTGAATGTAGTCCCGTCGTAACGAAATAACGTCATCACGTTATGTACAATCGGATTTTCCGACAACTTAGTCCGACCTTGTGTATGCAACATCACTTCCGGACCTCTTCCGGAATTAATCCGTCGGAATTACTCCGACGGATTTGGTTTTCAGAATCTCCGACCGTGTGTACAAGGGCTTATTGTTATCTATGGGATAGGAGATGAGGAGAATGTTTCCAATGGGGGCACCTTTTCAGATAACAACTGTCTAAGAGGGGATTTCACCCTGACTTTGGAGAAATTGTCTCTCCCTTATCTCTAAAACGTAAATGAGAGTACATTTTCCCAATGGGATCCAGACTACAAAAACAAATAAAATAAAAAAATATGTAAACAAATCTTATAGGGATTCTAAACATTCCCTACTCTATCAGACTAAAGACTAAAAAATGCAAATGTTTCAGTTTGAAAATACCCTGATTTTATGGTGTCCCCACCAGTTAATGCTGAATTGTAAGGAAATGCCACTCAGGCCGGTCCTCTGGAAGATTCATGGGAATTATGCAAAAACTCTCTTCTGTGGCCTTGTGGAACTCAAGATGTCTATACATATGCAAATGTAGCTGGTTAGTTTTCAGTTATTTACTAGCCATAGTTCCATAGTTCCATAGTGGGAGAACCAGGGCAGCAGACCACAAATACTGATAGTTACAATCAGAATATCATAGAACTTTACTGACTGTTGCACATTTACAGAGATATTAATTGGCAGCTAGAGTAGCTTTTCGGCAATACATTATTAATAGATTAGGTCTTTAATGGCCCGATCTATCATTAGACAACACATGTATATAGGAAGCTGCAAAGGGGCAATAGCAGATGTGATGCGCCATTTGGCAGGGCTAGCTGGTATGGCAGAACTGTATGAACAACTGGAGAGAAGATATAATTACAAACACAATACAAATTACAGTTCACAAACATTTCAAATATGTGTATATTTATTTGGCTGGTGTTCTAATTTAGAGGCCTCTAAATGGATAACGTTTAGTAGATATGACATACCATCATTCTTTAATACAATACATTGATTAGAAAGACATTTAAATATTATGATATGTATACAATAAGATGTGCAAGCATCTGTGTCACATGACCCCAGAAATCAGATTCTACCTCTTACCATAAATACTATTTCGACTTTTTATAAGTTGTACCCTGTATGGGCTTCCTATAGCTGCAGAAATCTTAGTCTCCTGGGCTTTGTCTTATTGCATCCTTTGTTCATTTTTCACTGCATTGCACCTGGTTACTATATGTCCTGTTCACTTAAGGATAGAAGAAAAAACATTCCAAGATATATGTGCTTAAATGTGGACCTTCCCTTGAGAGGTCAGAGTCATAACAATACAACTAAAAATAGAGGACCCAGAGGAAGCCATTTGAAGCACATTTTTGTTACATGAATTTTCCATTCATGAGTTTTGATAATGGCAAAGCCATTGTCCTGTGCTGAGCAGACATCTAGGCAAAGACAAGGATACATAATCTGGCAGACAGCTCATCATTCTTGAAAGGAACATCTATTAGCATATGGGGGACACATTAATTTTGTGAATGATACACAAGAAGCTAAGCAGAGAGAAAGACTAATGGAGTCACATGGATGTCATGGCTGTTTGTGTCTCATATGGTATGTTGCTGATATTTACTTATACTGTAAGGTATCAAAGAGAAAAAAGAAAGTTTACGTGAAAGAAAAAATCTTTGCTAGTAAAATGTACATTTACTTTGTCAGGTGGCATTTTTTTATTTTATTTATCAGTTAGTAAAATCTTATTGCAATTTATTCCTATTGATAGTCCGTAACTGTGGACCTGAAGCATTTGTTATAACTGAACTTCAGGCAAACAGCTAAATACACAGTTGAAATACAGCTAAATAAGCTTTCTTTTAACTATAAAAGTATTCGTTTTTTGTCATTAAATTTATACAGCTATACCAGAGAGGACATTTGGGTTGGTGACCACACTTTTTTCATGACTGTAGTTAATCAAATAGAAAATGATAACCTCCCTGCTCTTAGCCTGTGAATGGATAATAAAAGAGCAACAATACACTGATAGGCCCCTTTCACACAGTCGATCCGATCAAGCCCATCTGTCAGTTTTACAGGCAGACCTTATCGGAGCCTTCCCTCTCTTCTATAGAGTGGCGGATGTCAGCCAACACATGTCCGCTGACATCCACCGCCATCCAATCTTATCCTGTCCACCAAAAACAGACAGATAGGGGACCGTCTGGCAGATCAGATTGCATCAGATGGAAAAGGATAAGTGGTCCTTTTCCATCTGATTGCCCCATAGATGAGAGCAGGCTGTGTCCGTGTCTGCTCTGCATAGCAGAATGGACACAGGCCTGTCATAGTTACATAGTTTGTAGGGTTGAATAAAGGCAATAGTTCATCCAGTTCAACCTGGGTGGGTGTGTATTCGTGTAGATAATCTTTTCCCATATCCCTGTATATTGTGTTCGCTAAGATGTATGTCCAAGAGTCTTTTAAAACTATCAATATATCCTGCTGACACCGCCGATTGTGGAAGAGAGTTCCACATCCTTACCGCCCTGACAGTGAAAAATCCCCTACGCAGCTTGAGGTTAAACTGTCTCTCTCCCAATCTATATGTGTGGCCCTGTATCCTCTTACTTTCCCTGAGATTGAATAGTTTCCTACCTACACTGCGATTACCATCATTGGGATATTAGTATATCTCTATCTCCTCTCAAGCGTCTCCTCCACTTAGACGGAGGATCAACATAGAGATCCCCCCGCAGAGCAAGCAGATCCCGCTTTACGGAGGTGCCCGTGTGAAAGGGGCCCTAGGGTTATAATTTTCCTGTCAGCATATTAAGCTAGCCATGGATGGATCAGACCCTGCGGAACTGGCCAAATTTCAATCCATCTAATGATCGCCTTCTCATGAACAGGAATATTAGAAAGTGTTTATATGATCAGCGCTCCAGCCAAACGGCTACAGCAGCAATCAGTGTATTCTGACAGTGGAGTCCCCGCTGTCAGAATACAATAGTGCAGCAGAGAGGAATCCTCTGTCCACCTCAAATGTGTGGATGGGGGAATCTACTTTTTTTTTAAAATCAGGTAGCTGATCAAAAAAATAAAAACGATCCATCTATGCACAGCTTAACTTTTCAGCAAATATGCATGCATATTAACTGATTTGGATTTCCTAAGTGGTATTATTACAAGTGATAATATTGTTGGATTCAGCAAAGACAGAAAGGTCTCAGGTGTTATTAACACATAGAAATTGAAAGCTTTGTTTAATGCACAGGAATTATTGGCATTCCATTTCACCGCCTGATTCACAAAACTTTTTTACTTTCTATGAGAAAACTCTGGTGTTATGGGTTAGCTTTTTACCTGCCAGAAGCATGTAAATAGCTAGTTATTACATGGTTTAACATGGATTATTTTACAAAATAAAATAAACCAAAATACATTAACAATATATAATAATTAAAGGACTTGTTTGATTTCAAAATATATCATAGTTAAAAAAGAGTGAGAGAATATGTAGCTGCTTTGTTTATATTTTCTTCATTTTTCTATGGTCAGAATAAAAAAAAAAACACCTTTTCAATATGTATTTATTTAGGCAGGCAGATGCGTAATATTACATATGAATATTTTTTATTTTGCCACTACTAATGTTTCTAAGACCTTAGTTTCAGTTTATAGAGCTGAAGAGCTCAAGCAGAAAAGAATACAGAAATGTGAAGGATTCAGAACATAGATTTAGACCCTCACTCTTACTTCCTAAATGCTTTTTTAAGGCGGCGTCATCCACAGTTTCAATGTGATAGAGGGTCTGCGAATCTGGTGATATGGTGCCCCTTGTACTAAATGTTTATTTGTAACACACAGAATTGTTGTATATTCAAAAAAGCTATAAAATCTTAACAAATATCAAATTCACTCCAAACCATTAGGCTTATTCTTTAATTATGTAAAATTAGCCTTTACCTCCACCAAGTCCTGATCCAAGTGGGGAACATTTTGTATTTAGTATGTGCATTTAATAGTAATACAAATTATAATTAACTGTGTAATTAATTTTAACCCCTGCTAGTTTTTATCCCTGGTGGAAGTGTATAGATATGATTACTTAAAATCTGCTACTTTTACAAAGAATTTATTTACCATATGTAAAATATTTTATTGAAAGTGCTTTTGTGCATACTGTAAAACCAAGTGAAAGATAACAATAATGCAGTCTCCACATCCGAGGACCAGAAGCTGAAATTTTTTACAGCTGCGAAACTTTGTAAGCAAACAATTTCATTTTAATCAGTAAAAGTTTTATTGAACCACAAGAAAGGACCAATAGGCAATAGGCAATTAAATTATATCGTATATGCATGTTACAAAATGATTACAGACAATTTCTCATAGTTCAAAAGGGTCAAGAAAATGTAAGGAAATGAATTACAAATACCGTTACGCTAACATCGCATAGCAAAGAAAACCATTAGCTCCACAAAAGGAGGGTACAAATCTCAAGATTCCATAAGGCGATGATGTATCATATAGAATACATATAGAATACAGCTTATTCACTGTCTTATTAGTGCACAGTACAACACTCATTAAATACATCCTCAGGGCATGTGACCCATTACACCTGCAGGAGTCTATGCAGAACCAACTGGAGAGGAACAAACCTCGGTATATCAAGCCAAGGTTGCCAGATAAAGAAAAATGTCCTTAAAACATTTCTATGCTGGTGGTATGTCAGTTTTTCTCACACCAAATAAAATGAACTTGTTCAGTCCCGTGTTTTTTGGTAGGAGTGTATGGTGACATCCAAAATCTGGCAATTTGCTTGCAGGCCAAATATAACAGCCTAGGCTGGTGGAGTTGGTGGGGTAAATGTTTCCCTGTCTACAGCACCTAAAAAACAAACAATAGGATTTTGAGAAACAGTAACCATATATGGTGAGAATAGGGTTTCAGTCACATCTTTCGAAGGAAGCAAAGTTTAATAGGCATACGCTGCCTTCTTCCTTGGCTTTCTCTCCATACAGTGTTATTTTTATACTTCTGATTCTATGGCAGCCCATGTTATATACTTTAGCGAACATTTTCTCTCACTTTTTTCTTTATTAGCTTACCTCTCTTTCTGGATTACGTCCTTACATTTAGGCCCCTTTCACACTATGCGTAGTTCCCGCTCACGATTTTGTTTGAGCGATTCTCACATAGAAACTCGTGTCCTGCCTACGGCAGCCCATTCACTTTAATTGGCTTCCCTATGCATGATTGTTGCTCCAATAAAACTCAGAGACCAAATCTGCCCACAATTTCAAATCGTCCATATGTGAACAGGGCCCTAAGTTGCTATTACCTACTTTTTGAAAACCTTTCAGTATCATCTCTTTCTTTTGGCTCCTCTACCTGTAATGCCCTGTACACACGTTTGGACATTCCGACTAATTTTGGCCCAAACTTGTCTTGCATACACACGGTTGCACAAAGTTGTCGGAAAATCTGATTGTTCAGAACGAGGGGACGTAAACCACGTATGACGGGACTATAAAGAGGGCAGTAGCCAATAGCTTTTGTCTCGTAATTTATTCTGAGCATGCGTGTAATTGTCTACAAACCATCAGATTTTATTGTCGGAAAATTTTAAATCCAGCTCTCAAACTTTGCGGAAATTCAGACGGAAAAAGTCCAATGGAGCCCATACGCGATTGGATTTTCCGACAACACGATCCGATTGCACATTTTCGGTCAGATAGTCTGACTGTGTGTACAGAACATTACAGCGTTGTGTGGGGCTTTTAAAATTTTCTGTAGCTGATAAACAATGACCTCTTCTAGCTTTCAGCCAAATGGGACAATCTTGCTAGCCTTGTTCAGGAGCGGGTCATACTCTGTGTTTGCCAGTGGCCAGCTTCCCAAATAATTTGGTGCAACCTCATATAAAACACAGTCCTCCTCATCTCTAGCCTAAACTGGAACAGGGGTACATTATACATGATACTGATACTGCATACATGTATTTCCCTGACTGTACTTTAACAATTGCAAATTACAAATGTAGAGCTATTAACAAAAAGTTGTGGCCATTTTGGAAGGCTTAATGCTTTAGCACAGCAATATTTAACCTCATTGGCGGTAATCCCGAGGCTCGGGTTGGGATTTCACTAACAGGAGCGGTAACCCAGAGCCAGACTCGGGATCGCTTCTCTGGATGCAGGGGAGGACACAGGGAGAGTTACTTACCTTGTCCCCTGGATCCAGCGATGTCCTCCTCGCTGTGTGATCGAGCTGTCCTCCACTCGATTCACAGTGCCGAATGCCGCCGAGCTCCGTTCCCTGCGACGTTACGGCGCACAAGAGCGGAGAATGGCGGCAAATTCAAAAAAGTAAAAAGACACAAAACACACACAGCACTGTAATCTTACAGATTACAGTACTGTATAAAAAAATTACACATCCCCTTTGTCCCTAGTGGTCTGTGCAGTGCCCTGCATGCACTTTTATATTATAAATACTGTTTTTTCTGCCTGGAATTTGGAGATTGTCCATAGCAACCAAAACGTGTCCCTTTTTTAGTGTTTTAGGATTTGATTACATTATTGAATAATTTTTATTATTCTTTATTATATTATAAACTTTATCATACCGGGGATGTCTACTAGACTCTGGTTTGAACAGATTTAAGAGAGTTATTCCTAAGAATTACAGGACTAAAAAATAAAACGCCAGATTTCCATGCAAAATAATTGTACCGCTTTCAGCACCTAAAACCAGACTGAATCATACCGCCAGGGAGGTTAAAGTACTGTAACCAGCGTTGGAGTGTAGGACCTGGTTCATAGCAGAAAAAAATAGAGAGTAAAGGGCTTTCTTTGAAGTACTGTATAATGTAAAAGTGGGAGTGGCTTGTTATGAGCAGATATGATTAACTAGTTCACCACGTTGGATGTTCAGGATTTTTTTTTACTTTTATCCTTTTATCAACAGGTTTTATGGTTTAATGAGAAAGATCTGGATGGCTGTAAAGCTGCCCAATCAATTTTAAGCCTAAAATATAGCTAGAGATGGTATAGCTCTCCCCTCTACCTAGCTGATATAGTGGTATATAAATAAGTAGCCCAAAACATGAACAGTACAAAATAACACAATAACAGTAAAAAAGTTAATATACATGTATATACATACAGAGGTAGATAGCAATATATATATATATATATATATATGTATATATATATATATATATATATATATATATATATATATATATATATATATATATATATATAAATGTGAGTATCACTATAAACCAAAACTGTGGTAGTGCATACCAGTGTGCCACCACTATATCACGAATGTCCAAAAAATATATAAAATGCTTGTGCATATAGGCCAGTGTTAAATACACTGGTATAACATAAAAAAGACAATAAAGTCCAAATGGTGAATTTGTGGATATCGTGCAAACAAATAACACCTTCTGTGTCCCTCCAACTTCACATCTATGCACTCACCTCCATGAAGGACCAACAACTGGCCACCATGTGCCTTCCCCTTTAAGGGGTATATAGCATTTCATTACTCACCACATGACTTTTTCAAGGAGTATCATGGGGCGGGGGGGTAGTGACATCAGCACGCCCAACCAGGAAGTTTTTGTACCCTGTGTGTTGGTTGCTACCATGAACATCCAAGCGATCCTTAAAGGGGGGCTGCACACCCCTAATGTTTGAGATGATTTGAGCTTTGTGACATGGAGCATTATCCTGCTGTAAGTAGCCTTTAGGAGATGGGTACGTTGTAGCCATAAAGATATGGACATGGTCAGCAACAATACTCAGGTAGGCCGTGGTGTTTAAATGATACTCAATTGGTACTAAGGGGCCCAAAAAAAAGTGTGCCAAAAAAATCCTCCACACCATTACGCCACCATCAGCCTTAACCCGTTCATACAAGGTAGGATGGATCCATGCTTTCATGCTGTTTATGCCAAATTCTGACCTACCATGTTAATTTCACAGCTGAAATCAAGACTCATCAGACCAAGCATGTTTTATCTGGTGGATTTTGCTAGTCCGATTCATTTGAAGTGGGGTGTAGCTTAAAAGCTGGGGAACTAGATCTATTTACAAAGGGAGGACTAAAAGGCAGACTGTAGAACTTTTTTTGGTGGGGGAAAGGAAAGGTGGGAGTTCAGAGTGGCACAGAACATTTGGCAGAGAAGTAATCATAAAAAACTGTGAGAACCCATGTATAACCACTTTGAGGTCAGACACTTACTGACAAGGGTCTTGTTTATGGACCTTTAGTTGAGAACACAGATTTTGGGAAGTCATTTTGTGGAAGCTGTACTCTGTGTTGCTGCACACAAGGTTCTGAATCTTGGCTGTTGCTGTTTAGAATGGAAGTGTAGTTAATACTACAGGATGACCCATCTCAACATTTACATTGTTGATTTAAAGAAGGATTCCCTGGCACTCTGCTTGCAGTGGTATGGTAAGGAGTTGGCAAAAGAGACATTTTTAACCTAAATAGGTTTTTGTAATTAAAATTAAACTTATATAACTAGCTGGATGAGACAACAAATAGATATTTTTCATATTTCTTCTTAGAACCATATCACACTTTTGCAAGGTTATTTGCACACACATGTTAAAACCCTTTCTGCTTATTTCAGTTCTATTAATTCTGAATGGAATACCCACACACTATGGCAGTGCCGTTCTAAGGCACATGCATTCAAATACAACACAATGCACAGTAATGCGATAATGTACATTTTGGTGCATTGGGTCTGAAATATTCTGCATGTTCCTTTATTTGCTATTCGGATGTGTTCAATTGAATAGGCTGCTTCAGTGCAATACATGTGGGTGCGCAAAATACCACTCATTAACACAGCACAGCAAAACAGCAAAGTGTGAGTGGCCCCTAACGGTTTCCATGCATATTAGTGGGCTTATTGAATTACGTGACAAGTAATTTGCTAAGTCCAAGAGCCATAGCAAAAATCCAAGAACCATGGCAAACAATGTAATTTCACCTTTACTGATCTAGTGTCAGTAAACTAAAATCAGATTATGATTTTTCAAAGGAACTGTCATGTAAACAAGATTTACATTTGGATGGCAGCTGGTTGATGTAAAACAATAGAACAATCTTGTGACCCTAAGTTTTCCTAATTTTCTCTGTCCCAATAAAAACACTCCTGTTACTCCAATGTTCAACTTCAATGAGATATAACTTTCTACTGTTGAACATTCCAAAAAAAATAATACTGAAAGGAAAAATCTGTTGGGGAATGAACTAAGTATACATCACTAAATTAAAGAATAACCGTCTGTTCACATGCACAAAGTAGTTGGATGTTTTGCAACAAAACTAATTACAGTATCTTATGGTTATTGTAATTAGTATGTAAAATATGACAACCATCTGATATTAAAAATGGTTAAATTATTCAAAAGCATTCATTAAAAAAAAAAAAAAAAAACAAGCCATAGGCTGAGTTTAAACTACTGTCAGGAAATAACTAACATTGACAATATTGTAGAGTGTGTCCCATGCTGGTGATTTAACGAAGCCGCGCAGTTAAATGGTTTTCTGAATTTTAAAGCATCTTGCTGTCCCATTTTACAAGTTCTGCCTCTCAGCAAGACCTGTCCCCTCTTTTACCCTGGCTTTTATCAGACTTTGCTTAAAGTCTACAGTAAAGCTGAGATTTTTTTTCCACCTGTCCCTGTCTTACTGTGACAGTGAAAGATGATTGCCTTCTGGTGAAGCCCTTTTCCCCTTCCTCTGCACCCAAGATCCATGTTCATTGCACATCAAACAGCCGTACCATACCCTGATGGTTTAAATCTTTAAACAGAGAATAAGAGCCTAAGTACATCCAGTGAGACCCCTCACATCCTATACTCTTGTCACTGTATGTTCATGGCACAATTACCAGGAGAGGGGGGCTGAACCGTGAATCAAGTACTGTGTGTCGTCTCTGTGGACTGCATGCTGATGCTCTGATCAGGACTCCAGCAAAATTCTGTTTGAAATGAGAATAGACTAATTTTCATCACACTCGTTTCTCAGCTATCCCAAGTGGGTGAACATGCCAAGGGTCATCATTAAAAAAAAAAAAGCCGCCTTCAAAAGAGCCCATGTCTTTTTTTTTTTAGAAAGCACACTATTGTTGTTGCCATTTAAGCAAGGAAAATATGACGTGCAGTTAATTGTTAAACTCTTTCAAAGAGCAAAAATATCTTTATTGAAGAGAAAGAACATTGTAAAAAAATCAGAAGAACTGGAGGATCAAAGGACAATAGTGTTGTCTTTCAAGTTGCTCAAAATTCCATACACTGAAAAGAGAAAATGTGGTCATGAATGAAAAAGAGTTTAAACATTCTGTATAGTTTACTTGAGTTTGGGTGGAAGATTAAAATACATCTAAGGGTAAATAAATTATGATTTTTTTTCTTTTCTGTTTTTTTTCTTAAATAGATTGTACTGTTGGACAATAGACAGATAGAATTTATTTGTAATATTAAAGAAGCTTAAAACATACACTTTTATTTTATAATGGTTATTTTTGAGAATCCAATATAGGCATACATTCCATACTTTACTTTCAATTTCTAAGGACTACATATCCCATGGTACCTTGCTGCCTGCAAGCAGCGATTCCTGTACTGACTACGCCTCCTGAAGCCTTTTCTCTCAGCATCTTTGTAGTTCAGAAGACAGGCTCTGGGAAATGTGTGACACAGCAGTGCCTACACCCAGGACATAATGACCACATGTCACAGCATTTAAGGAAGTAAGTGTGTGGGGATCTTCACAAAGTGAGTTTAGAAACTTCAAGATCATTCAGATCAATAGGAATAGGCTAGATATAATTCAAATTGAATGTGAAAATAAATATATATGTCAGTCGCCGCTGTCTGCTCTGCCCCCCCTCCCCTCCTGGGCTCACTGGAACACCACTGGCCTGTGGAGTGGGTGAGAGCAGGTGGTTCAGGCTCTCAGTGGCTCATTGGTCCACAGTTGTGAGTGGATCCCGACCAGATTGTCAATATTTTTCCCCAGCCCGGACGGGCTCCGTGGTGACAGCCAACAGCAGGCTTCAGTCTACTTGGAATGCCTACTCTAAGGTATGGCAGGAATGGTTAACATGCTTGCACAAGCTAGAGATCACCCTGACAGTCCTTTATTTAATCAATATTGGATTGGATTGCTGCTATTGATCATAAATTGGCAGGTTTACAAAGGATTTCTGGGTTAAGCAGGCAGTAAAAGGGTTCAGGAGAGCTCATAAGAAGTGAGATGTGCAGCTCCCAGTTTCGTTTGGCATGTTACAGGTTCTATTTTTGCGTTTGGGGAGCATTTGCAGCTCAGGTTACGAAGGTGCTTTATTTCGAGCAGCCTTTGCACTGGCCTTCTTTGGGGCGTTGTGGATCAGTGAGCCCCTCAAAACTGGTAAAAGAGGGACTGTTGAGGTGGGAGGTAGATTGCTTGGAAGACTTGGTCAGCCTGTGGGTAAGAAGGTCAAAAAACTGATCAGGGTGAAAAGGGCAGGTGGATTGAAATGTTTCGAATTCCAGAGTCAAACAGGCCTGGTAAAGGCAGCTGAATCCTTCCAGGACATGTGTTCGAAGGCTCCTTTCTTATGCATAGGCATGGGTTTGCCTTGTCCAGTTTCCAGTTCATCGCGGTATTTTGAAAATGTTTGACAGTGGCAGGTTACGACCCAAAAAGTTACGCTTCCCACTCTTTCCGCATAGGGACAGCCACAGAGGCTTCCCATGTCGGTCTTAGTTATGAAGCAGTCAAGCGCATTGAGCGGTGGGACTCGGACAGATTTAGCTCTATATTCACCCCCATTTATGCAGATTTAGTTCTCACATGGGTTTTTCATGCTGTTATAGGTGTGGTATTACGTGTGGGGGGATCCTACTGTTTTGTGTTGTCAAGTTCCTTGTTTAGAGGTGGAGAGGTTTGCCTAGTGTGGATTCTGGGTCCCTCTTACCTATACTGGGGGGCCAGACGAGCTGATTTTCAGCAAAAAGGTAGGAGTTGGGTATTCCCAAACAGGAAGCCCAGGTCCGATGGATCGGGGTACCAGGTCATTTTGTGGAACTGAGTTCTTACAGAGGTACAGTCAGTTAAAAAGATGGATAGGGCCAGAGTGAAGGTAAACAAAGAAGTGGGAAGATTTGTGATTAGGAATGGGGGAGTGGCCTATACCTCATAGGGAGCTGGAAGTTGATACCTGGAGGTATCTGCGGAGTGACGGGGTTCACCTTAATGCCGTAGGAACTGATCTTTGGGCACTGGGGTTATGGGAAGGTATCTAGAGAGCATTCAGGGTGTGGAGGTGCACGCAAGGGTAAGGTGTTACCCCTTATGTGCTGTGGCAGTGGGGAGGTCTTTGGAGGAAGAGAAGATGGCTGTTATATATATAACATGGTTGGTACCCATCTGTGGTATGGGGTTCTCAGGTACCTTACGGTTAACGAGGGGTTAACCAGGAAGGGGTAAAATGTAGGTCACTGAGAAGGTTGAGTACTGTCTCAGAGTCGGTGGCTTGCGACTGGAGGCCTAAAGTTAAAAGAAGTTGGTCGCAGTGACCAAGTGGTGTTTAATTGCCCTCGAAGACCCCCAAAGTATATAGAGAAGTTGGTTTATGGTTATTTAAAATGTAATTTATTTAAATTTAGTTAATTGTTAATAAAAGGCTGGAAGGCCATTTTACTCCAAAAACCTTGTCACGTCATTTGTGGGGAAACTGGAGGGGGTTGGAGATTATGTATAACAGGTTTGGAAAAGAGACTGTAGGTATGTCCTTCATATGTCATGCATCACCTGCATTAAGGTAAACTGTGTTGAGTCCTTACCTGATATAGTACTGTGCCAGTCTGTACCAGTCTGTAGTGGCTCTCTCTTCTCTTCTCTCTTTACTCCCTGCATTCACAGAGTGGCACCATTGGCTATTGCTGCTGCCAATCAACTCCTGTGAGAAGGGAGCAAGGAGCGGGGCTTAGGTGCACTGTGTGTGTCTATAGACGCACACAGCCTGGCTCGGGAAAGAGCCCATCTGCTCCAATAGCAAGCAGCTTGCAAAGGTGGCGGACACAGAAGAGGATGGGCTAAGAGAGCCAACAGGGGATCCCATAAGAGGAAGTTAAGGGCAGGTATATGTTTGTTATTAAAAAATATATATATTTTAGCCTTTACATCCACTTTAAGAATTGATCAATTTAGTCATCATTATTTTTTACAGGAAAAAAATCTGTACCCAGCGTATACATAATCCTGTTCTGGACATTATTTGGTAAAGGTTATTTCTGAGTTCATTGTACCTGAAAATATATTGACATTCTATTTTAAATTTAAAATGTGACCTTTTAATGAAACTCAAAAATAGCATACTAGTATGAGTAATAAAATTTTCTGAATAGTACTGAGATAAGTGGTGGTGTGAAATATGTAATGTACATCACAGCTTACAGAATTAGGCAGTCTGGAGCATGCAATGTACAGCAAGGTGTACAGAGTAAAGTAGCAGTATGTAACATGCAGCACAGTATATGAAAAGAGGTGGTCCAGAGTGAAACAACCTGAGATGAACAGTCTGGAGTATGTAATGTACAATATATTTAATGTATAGTGCTGTTTACAAAGTGCAATGGTCATGGGTACAGTGCATCCGGAAAGTATTTTCCAGCGCTTCAACTTTTCAACAGTTTGTTATGTTACAGCCTTATTCCAAAATAGATTCAATTCATTATTTTCCTCAAAAGTCTACAAACAATACCCCATAATGACAATGTGGCAGACGTTTGTTTGAAATTTTTGCAAATATATTAAAAATGAAAAATAATCACATGTACTTAAGTATTCACAGCCATGTATACACTAGTAGAATTAAATTTGACATTTTTTGTTTTAAGAATGTTGTAAGAACATTTGTTAATTTATCTAATCATTAATTAATTAATAATCAAATCAATCTTTTTTGACCACAGTGATAAGAAAATTGAAAGGGGCTAGATGGAAAATGTTTGTTAGATTATGAATTTTTAATGCCCTGTACACGCGGTCGGGCTTTCCGACGGAAAATGTGCGATCGGACTGTGTTGTCAGAAATTCCGATCATGTGTGGGCTCCATCTGACTTTTTTGTTTGAATTTCTGACACACAAAGTTTGAGATCTGGATCTAAAATTTTCCGACAACAAAATCTGATTGTTTAAATTCCCATTGTGTGTAGACAATTCCGATGCACAAAGTGCCACGCATGCTCAGAATAAATTACAAGGTGAAAGCTATTGGCTACTGGCGTCTTTATAGTCCAGTTGTACGTGTTATACATCACCTCAACTTTGTGCGACCGTTTTTATTCAACACAAGTTTCGGGCCAAATTAGTCTGAAAAAATCCGACGGATATTGTCGTCTGAATGTCCGACCACGTGTACAGGGCATTACAGTGTATGTGGTTTTCATTCAGTAAAGTCCATTCATTCTAAAATTGAATGTTAAAAGCAGGCAAACTATTTTGAATTACATTTGAATATATTAAGAATTTACGCATACATTTTTGTATGAATTTCTGTTCAAAATGTTACTAGTATATACCCAGCTTTACTTACATCACAGTATACAGCACAAAGTAGACCAATCTATAAGGGAAACCTCACGCTTGGTTATATATACAGTAGGTTGGAACTATTGCACTCAGCTGAATACCA